>NC_086156.1:6562407-8962407 GCF_035149785.1 Candoia aspera | reverse complement strand
TTTTTACCTACACCTTTTGTTTACATTTATTACAAGAACAATTACTGTGTTTATTTTTAGCAAAGAAAGCCTACTACATCAAGAATGATTTATTCCTAAGATTTTCTCACTGCTCTTGTAAGCCTTTTTAATGTATAGATTTGATTTTAGGGGGAAACAAACCTTCAACGTTGTGTGAAAAGTTCAGTTGCCACCAAAAATGTCATTTCCATCACATTTAATAGGGCTCAGTTAACACTCCACATTTTCTACTCCTTGGCATCAGGCAGCAGGCAATATCGTGAGAAAGGGCAAGGGAATATAGATCATTATACTGTTAATGTTCTCTGGGGCCTTGGAGAGAGAAGGGGAAAAGCTGGACACGTAGCTTCTGGTTCCGGTGGCCACCATGTGATTGGTCTAAGATTGGGTTAGGCTTTAAGTACAGGTAGTCCTTGCTTAATGACCAGAATTGAGACCAGAATTTCAGTTGCTAAGTGAAGTGGTCATTAAGTGAATCTGATCTGATTTTACAACCTTTTTTGCAGTGGTTTTTAAGCAAATCACTACGGGCGTTAAGTGAATCGCCATGGGCGTTAAGCGAATCACGTGGTTCTCCATTGATTTTGCTTGCCAGAAGCCAGCTGGGAAGGTCGAAAATGGTGATCAGGTGACCACGGGACGCTGCAGCGGTCATAAATGAGAACCGGTTGCCAAGTGCTCAAATCATGATCACATGATCACGGGGATGCTGCAACGGTCATAAGTGTGAGAACAGGTCAGTTTTTTCAGCATCATCATAAGCCTGAACTGTCACTAAACGAAAGGTTGTTGAGCGAGGACTATCTGTAGCAGAGTTCTTTCTCAAGAACAGCTGATCAGATCAATGAGACACACTCTTTCAGGTATGGGGAATGGAAGAAGCAAATGTAGCACACTTTGCTATTCAATAATGAATTCTTTTGTCCGTGGGGAAAAATGTAAGTTTGGAGACTGGATAGAGAAGTGTTAACTGACCAATTTTCACATTGCCCGTGGGATTGCTGAAAGCATCATAAAAGTTGTGATAGAAACCTAGCTTTTAAATTAGCTGCTTGTTAAAAAACAGAGTTCAAAAATACACAGCTATAAATCAGGAGAGTGGCATTAATCAATGCCATACATTATAGGACTCTGCATTTCCTTTATGAAATTTATATAATTAATGTGCCTATGCCAAGGAATGTAACTCTTTCTATTATGAGAGATTTAACTTCAACCTGAAAGTTGACCTCACCTTGGAAACAGGGTGGTTTTCATCAAAGCAGGAGTGGCAAATAGTTAGAAAATGTCATTTTCTTCTCCCTTGTCCTTTCTACATTATTTGTTGAATTAATGGCTTTAATTATATATGGGAAAATGTCCATTCCTTTTTACCTAGTGCTTAATGTCAGTCCTTATTTCCATTAAATCCCAACCATGTCTGTAATGCACATTTAGCAGCTATTATGCATGATTACAGTGAGGGGAAAAGAAGTAAAAAAAAAAGTCAAAATAGAAGAAACAATAATGAACATAAGCCAGAAACCTACAATGGCAGCATCTTTCATTTATAGGCTTTTATCTTTTCAACTGGGAAATAAAACAAGATCTATTGGATGGTTCATTTGAACAGAAGGTGATTTATTTTTTTTAAATATAAACAGGAAATATATTTTTCAGATTTTTAGACATTTTTTCCAAAATGCCACCTTTTATGGTTCTTTCCTAACTGTACATAGGGAACACAAGTCACAGTGTACACAATGAGAATGTTTTAGTCAGCAATTTATGTTAGATTGGAGTAAGAGGAGCCTTAGGATAGAGCCTAGAAAATGACTGGTATTAAGAAACAGTACAGTACAGATAGTCCTTGCTTAATGACCATTTATTTAGTGAGTTTGGACTTATGACGGTGCTGAAAAAAACGACTTACAACCGGTCCTCACACAACCGTCGCAGCGTCCCCGTGATCAAGTGATCACGATTTGGGAGCTTGGCAGCCGGTTTGCATTTATGACCGTTGCAGCATCCTGTGGTCACATGATCACCATTTTTGACTGTCCCGGCTGGCTTCTGGCATGCAAAATCAATGGGGAAACACATGATTTGCTTAACGACCACGTGGTTTGCTTAACACCTGCGGTGATTCGCTTAATGACCACAAAAAAGCTTGTAAATTGGGTTGGATTTGCTTAATGACTGCTTTGCTTAGCAACCAAAATTCCAGTCCCAGTTGTGGTCTTTAAGCAAAGACTACCCGTAGAAGTGAAGTCTTTTATTCCAAGTTAATAGCAACAAGATTGAGGTAGCCCCAGACAAAGTATGCTTTCAGAGCTCACACTTAAATTTGTGGGAATGCTATTCTCCAGTTTTCCTCATTCCTTTTCCCACCCTTGGCATTCTTCTTTGCTCCTCCCATTAGCAGTGTGCTCACTAAGGCAGGGATTCTCAAACTGGGGGCCATCCCAGAGAAGTTGCGAGCAAATTTGAGAGAGGCTGTACATTTCTGAGACTTGCCCATGAAAAGCAGGATTGCTGCCATAAATTGTTCCTGCTCTGCTTGGATCAGCAGAGAACAAAGTCAGGGTTTTCTGCAATTGCTGCAACAAAGCACAACTTTTGACCCAAAATAGAGGTGGAATAAAAAGCAAGAGTGGCTGTCTCAAAACAGATTTCAGGGATTTTGCAAAACTAAGCAAAGGCAGAATGCAAAGAATGTTCAGGCTAATGAACAGTTTCACTTACCTCTCATAAAGTACAATTGCTCAAGATTTTGCGATTCAGACTTCAGCCACACATGGAGTGAGAACTGCCAGAAATACAAGTTCGATTCAGAACAGGGAGAAGGACCTGAGAACACATTGCTAACATCTGAAGGATAATAATAAGTTTATTTTAGCTTTGTTGATTTGACAAACCCTTCTGATAGTACACCACAACAATTTGGGGATAGCCCTTGGAAGCATACTGTCCATGGGGTTTTCTTGGCAAGGGTACTGGAGTGGGTTGCCATTTCCTTCTCCAGTGGAGATTTTATTTTCTTGGGCTCCAAGATCACCTCAGACGGTGACTGCAGGCATGAAATTAAAAGACGCTTGCTCCTTGGGAGGAAAGCTATGGCAAACCTAGACAGCATATTAAAAAGTAGAGACATCACCTTGCCGACAAAGGTCCATATAATCAAAGCTATGGTTTTCCCAATAGTAATGTATGGCTGTGAGAGTTGGACCATAAGGAAGGCTGAGCACTGAAGAATTGATGCTTTTGAACTGTGGTGCTGGAGAAGACTCTTGAGAGTCCCTTGGACTGCAAGGAGGTCAAATCAGTCAATCCTACAGGAAATCAACCCTGATTGCTCAATGGAAAGACAGATACTGAAGCTGAAGCTCAAATACTTTGGCCACCTCATGTGAAGAGAGGACTCACTGGAAAAGACCCTGATGCTGGGAAAGACTGAAGGCAAAAGGAGAAGGGGATGGCAGAGGGTGAGATGGTTAGATAGCATCACCGATGCAATGAACATAAATCTGAGCAAACTCCAGGAGACAGTGGAGGACAGGAAGGCCTGGCGTGCTCTGGTCCATGGGGTCACAAAGAGTCAGACATCACTTAACAACTGAATAACCACCACCTTGAAAGCATGGGTGTATTGGGCCACCTAACATACCTGCTGAAAAATTTGTATGATGATTGAGAAACAACAGAATGGAATATAAAGCAGTGAAATAATTCAAACGTATGGAAACAGTATTTCAAAAGAGTTATAGACTTACTTATTTAATTCCTATGCAGAATATATTATGAAAAATGCTGAACTAGAAGAAATAGAAATTGGAATTAAAATTGCTGGTAGAAACATTAATAACTTCAGATATGCTGAGGATACCATTTTGATGGCTTGAAGTGAAGAAGACCTAAGGAATCTCTTGAACAACAAGAAATGCCAACCCAATGCAATTAAGAGGAGAAGTGGAAACAGACTATCTCCCTAGGCTCAAAAATTCAGAGGGACAGTGAATTTTTTTTAAAGCATTGAAGGCAATTGAAAAAGAGGCCAATTGAAAATGAGATGGCTAGATAGCATCTCTGATGACACAAGCATGCGCTTGCAAGAACTCAAAGAAGCAGTTACTGACACACAATCCTGGTAAAATGATGTCTATTGGGACCTGAAGTCAGAAGTGACTAAACAGCTGAATAACAAAAGCAAGCTCATCCTTCCTATTAAAATCTGATTCCAAAGTAGATTGTTTTGTTATTTAGTTCCAACAAAACAAATGTTTTATAAGGTTGCAAGATTTCATTTGATATATAGATTAACATGTAATTATTCAAAGTTGCATATTTATTTCGTGCCCAAACTTAAAATAATTAATTTTATTGAGTGGGGAGTCACACAAAGCGAGTTATCATTTGAGGGAGCCATGGCACTGCAAAGTTTGAGAACCTCTGTACAAAAGCATAATGTGCCTATTTTAGTAGTGGCAAAGTATGTGGAGTGAACTGCCCTGTTGTGGTTTGCTGAATTAACCATGGTTCAATTGTTATTTCTGTGGAGTCCTTGGTGCGCTCTGAGCCTTGTTGTTTTCTTGCAGACGTTTCACTGCCAGACTAGGCAACATCTTCAGTTTGCTCCATTCTCGCACTGAAGGTGTTGCCTAGTCTGGCAATGAAAGGTCTGCAAGAAAACAACAAGGCCCAGAGAGCACTGAGGACTCCACAGTTCAACCCTGAGCTACAAATATTCTCTTCGATTGTTATTTCTGTTCTCTCCATTTTACCAGACAAATGCGCTATCCCCTTTTCTTTTTTCCTTTAATTTTTATAAAGGTTTGCATAGTGTATTCTTGCAGAACGGGCACTATTGCAAAATGACTATCAGGGAGTGATTATATCATCTCAAGGAATCAGTCATTTGGACCAGATATAGGATGAGTTAGAACCTTGGTGCAGAACCACACATTTGCTGTCGCAAATAAAGCATCACCTTCAAGACAGCCTTAACTGGTTGGAATAGTATGCTGGAAAGCAAAGCATCAGTCTGCAGGAATCTGACTTTTTCAATCCCTGAGATACCTTCTGAGTTTTCCCCTGGATAGCAGTGAGTGCAAACGGCTGTTTTCTGTACAGTATCTGTATCTGGAGGATTAATCATTGCACTAGGTGATTAAATCCATTTTCTGAGGTATAAAGTAGTATGAATAAATAAAATGAATAAAATCATTGGTTCGCATGTGGAAGTCTGAGGTTTCAAAGACTTATCATTCTGAAACACGAGTCGCTCTTTCAGTGAGATGGGCAGTGACAAAATTTGAAATATAAATAAGCAAACAAACACATAAAATGACTGTTGTTAAATCATGCCAACTTACTTGTGAGAAAAAAAATATTTATTTTATTTATTTAACGAATTTGTCACTGCCCATCTCCTCCCACCAGAGGCACTCTGGGTGGTTTACAACAATAATCAATAAAACAATCAATATACAATAAAATTACCATATATAAAAATACAATATCTAAAAACAGTTACAAGTAAACAATATAGATAAAAATAGAATCCAAATGGCCAATAATAACTCAGTCCTTGTATGCGACGAGCACTCTAGGGCACTAGCCATCCCCAAACATGATGACTTCCCTCCCCGCCCCAAGCCAGGTGGCAGAGCCAGGTCTTCAAATTCCACCGGAAGGCCAGGAGCGATGGGGTCAACCTCACCTCCAAGGGCAAGATGTTCTACTAGAGAGAAGGCCCACCTCCTGGACCCCGCCAGACGGAATTCTCTTACCAATGGAGTCTGCAACATGCCCTCTTTGCACGAACAGGTGGGACGGGTTGATGTAATGGGGAAGAGGCGGTCCCTCAGGTAGCCTGGCCCCATGCCCTGTAGGGCTTTAAAGGTGATAACCAACACCTTGAATTGGATCTGGAAGCAAACTGGTACCGCGTGCAGCTTGCACAGCAAAGGTGTTACATGTGTCCTTCTAGGGGCACCAAAGATAGCTCGCACGGCTGCATCCTGGACCAGCTGTAGCTTCCAGATACTCTTCAAGGGTAGCCCCATGTAGAGTGCATTGCAATAGTCTATATGGGAGTTAACAAGGGCATGAGTGACCATTCGAAGGGCTTCCCAATCCAGGAAGGGGCGTAACTGGTGCACAACATGAAGTTGCGCAAAGGCTCTCCTAGCCACAGCTACCACCTGCTCTTCAAGCAGGAGCTGTGAGTCCGGGAGGACCCCCAGATTATGCCCCAGGTCTGTCTGGGGCAGTGCAACCCCACCCAGAACCAAAGATGACAAAGTCCCCAATATGGAAGAGTCATTACCCAACAGCCACTCCGTCTTCCCCGGGTTCAGCTATGGTCAGAGCATCACTTACCTCACCCGCGATGGAGATATACAATTGAGTATCATCAGCATATTGATGATACCTCATCCCATGGTGATGGATGATCTCACCCAGTGGTTTCATGTAGATATTAAAAAGGAGCGGAGAGAGAACCGAACCCTGCGGCACCCCGCAAAGGAGGGGCCGAGGGTCGGACCTCTCGCTCTCTATCACCGCTGATTGGGACTGGCCCTGGAGGAAGGAGGTGAACCAGCACAAAACCACGCTGCCCACCCCCAACTCCCTGAGCTGACCCAAAAGGATGCCATAGTCAATGTTATCGAAAGCTGCTGAGAGGTCAAGAAGAGCAAGGATGGATGCACTGCCTCTATCCTGCCAGAGATCATCCATAAGTGCGACCAATGCCGTTTCTGTCCCATAACCGGGCCTGAAACCTGACTGAAAGGGGTCCATATAATCCGTTTCATCCAGAACCCTCTGGAGCTGCAATGCCACCACTTTCTCAACCACTTTCCCCAAAAAGGGGAGGTGGGAGACTGGATGAAAATTGTCCAGTATGGTAGAGTCCAGCAACGGTTTCTTGAGGAGGGGGTGTACCAGCGCCTCCTTAAAGGCAGTTGGAAACACCCTCTCCCACAAGGATGCATTTACTATCACCTGGACCCAACCACATGTCACCTCCTGAGCTGCTTTCACCAGCCAGGAGGGACATGGGTCTAGATGGCAAGTGGTGGCATTCAGTCTGGAGGATCCTGTTCACTTCCTCGGGTCCAATAGGATCAAACCGTTCCCAGATAACTAGGTAAGAATGCTCCCTTGGTATCTCCACGAACCATGCTTCACGCTTGGAGTCTAACTTGGAACAAATCCGAGCAAGTTTATCCTGCAGACGCTCAGAAAACTCCTCTGCACGGCCCTGTAGGTGGGTCAATGGGCCCACCTTCCCAAGAAGGGAACCAGTGATTTTAAACAGGGCCATCAGGCAGCGTTCTGCGGATGAAGTAAGAGTGGTGAAGCACCAATACTTGACGCTTCACCACTCTTACTGCCACAAGGTAGGCCTCCGACCTGTGTTTGGTTGGATTCGGTCTCTATCTTCCTCCAGTGGCACTCTAGATGTCTCTTAACCCTCTTCAGAACCCTCAGCTCCTCTGTGAACCATGGGGAGTGTCAGGTTCGATGGGGCAAGAGAGGCTGCATGGGCGCGATCCTGTTCAAGGCCCAGGACATCCTCCCTATTCCAGGCAGCAGCCAGGGCCTCTGCTGGACCTTGCAGCAGATCCTTGGGAATAACCCCCATCTCCCTCTGAAAAATGAGGTAAGATACTAGTTACTTGAGGGTATAGCACCAAGGGGAGACTCCAATCTTGCAACAAGCTAAGCCATGGCTTGTTTAACCATGGTTTATTGAACAAACCATAATTAGAGGTTGCATCCCTTTGCCTCTAAGGAAGAACAACAGACAAGCTAGTTTGTAGGCTTGCATCAAGATATAATTCTTCCAGTGCTTGCTATCTAATTCCATCCTCCTTTTCTTCCATTTTGGGTCAGGTTTTAATTAATTAAATTAACTTTAATTAATTTTAAGATTATTTGAAGATTGATCACAGACTATATATTGCATCACAGCTGTTTATCATGTAATAAAAATAATAATACTTTATTAAACTTGTATATTGCCCAACTCTCAATGGCTCTGGCCTCTCAACGACTCTTGTAAGGGACAGGAAGGGCAAAATACTTAATCTCATCTACCCATATAAAACTGCTCCTAAAGGGCTTCTTTCCTGCTGAGATAGAACTCTTCTCCATAAAGGTGGGCTGGAATCTACATGAATGGAAAAGCAAATCTGTTGGCCATAAAGCAATGCTTCTCAACCTTGACCACTTTAAGATATGTGGACTTCAACTCCCAGAATTCCCCGGCTTGCATTCCCCAGCCAGAATTCTGGCCATAAAAGGGTGCTTCCTGGGGGAAAGGGAAGAGCAGTCAAGGAACAGTTAAAGACTTATTAAAGCCCTCATGTTTCTTCTGCAAGTAACATATTTTGATGCTTTCTGGCAGCAAAGAATCAGTCATTATTGTTATATTATTCACAATTGCAGGGTAATACCAGAGTAGCAGCCAGTTTATTTTTTATTTATTTACTTATTAAACAAATTTATATGGCTGCCCAACTCACACACGGTGACTCCAGATAGCTTATAGAATTAAAATTCACAATACAAAAACCCATCAACCCCCCCACCCCCTGCGGCAGCTACAAACTCAATCAGATCAGCCACTTGATCGGCTCCATATCAACCTGGGGCCCCCAGGCCCTCTGAAAGTCTTTGGGGCCTTCAGGAAAAGTATCAAGGTGGGGGCCAATCTTACCTCTGGGGAATGATGTTCCACAGGGAGGGAGCCTCCTTAGAGAAAGCCCTTTTTTGTGGTCCCATTAGATGTACTCCCCTCATAGATGGCACTCGCAACATGCCCTGCCTCCCTGCTCTGGTGGGCCAGGTGGATGTAACTGGGGAGAGGCAGTCCTGCAAATAACCTGGGCCCAAGTCATGTAGGGCTTTAAAGGTGATAACCAGCACCTTGAATTGGACCTGGAAGCAAATCGGCAGCCAGTGCAGCTCCCGCAAAAGAGGTGACACATGCGCAAATCTACGTCGGCTGCTGCATTTTGAACCAACCGAAACTTCCGGATACTCTTCAAGGGCAGCCCCATGTAGAGTGCATTACAATAGTCCAAATAGGAGGTGACTAGGGTGTGGGTGACTGTGAGAAGGGCATGTTGGTCTAGGAATGGACACAACTGACACACAACTCACAGTTGTGCAAAGGTCCTCCTGGCCACAACTGCCACCTGCTCCTCAAGCAGGAGTTGCGAGTCCAGAAGAACCCCCAGATTACAGACCGGGTCCGTCTGGGGCAGTGCAACTTCATCCAAGACCAAAGACGGTAATTCTCCAAGAACCAAGGAGCCCCGAACCCAGCTTCAACCTGTTGCTCCCCATTCGGACCTCAACAGCCTCCAGGCACTAAGGAAGGGCAATCGTGGCATCGCTTAACTCACCAGGGGCAGAGATGTACAACTGAGTATCAGCAGCATACTGATGATATCTCACCCCATGGTGAGTTAGAAAGACAATCAAATCTGAAAGCACATTTTAATTGAAATGGCAATTATATATGCCATCCTGGTACCCATGTACAGTCCGTAGACTAGCCCTGTTGCAAAGAAATAATTAACATAATGCATTTGTTAATGCGGCCTATGTATTTACATATAAACATAATTTTTTAGCTCTAATGACTGAATATACCTTAGCCGTGCTGTAATTCTCCCAGACATCAGTATAAATGTTTCCTGTGGATTAAAACAAATCTATTTCCATTCTGGGGAGAGGCCCAAGTCCTTTCAAAAGTCTTTCTCAAAAGAAATATGAAAGTAGCAATAACTTAATGGGCAACAAGGTTAGAGTCCCCCATTAAATCTCATTTCTCAATAAACATATGCAGATTAAACTGAGATCATGTACTGAGATTTTTGTCAACGGGTGTGATGAATGCCTTGGTGTGAAACCAGAACCTCCTCTTTTATGAGAACATGCAGCTTGTAGGGCAAGACGTACACTAACAATTGTTAGAGGTCCTTGTAGATCCTTCACAGGATAATTACAGAGGTCTGTCTCTCACAGAGAGTAAGTCTTGTGAGCTTCAGGACAGGCCTCTGGTGAAGGTATGACACGAAACTGCAAACTGCCAGTGATGTGGTTTGGAGTCCAAAAAATTATGCTTTCCTATCAAACCTGAAAAATCAGGTTCGAGTCCACATTAGCTGAGGGGGACTGCAGGTTTATACATTTGCAATCTTGGCTTCATGGAAGATAATGCAGTGACATATTGATCTGCTGGAATGCAGTTTTGGACCCAGCCTTCCAGTGTAAACCCATCCCCGCACACCTGTATGCTTGCTCCTTTTGCTGGTTGAGATGTCCTGCTGTCTGGCACTACCATGAACTCGAGAAAAGATGTATCTCATACAGAAGTTATATAGCATCACATATGGACTCATAGTAGTGACTGTGTTTTTCTAAGCCATGGTTATCCATGAAGTGGGGCAGTGCCACCTTACTGTTAGCTTCTTAAAGGTGTACAGGTAGTCCTCGTTTAGCGACTGCCTCATTTAGTATTTGTTCACAGTTACGATGGTGATGAAAAAGTAACTTTATGACCAATCCTCACATTTATGACCTTCACAGGTCTGTAAAGCAAAGGAAAGCCGAAGTAGCATCATAAGCCCAGACATGGTTTCACTTAGCGACTGCTTTGCTTAGTTGCTATCCCGTTCTGGTCACTAAATGAGGAATACCTGTATTGAACTACAATTGAAAACATGATTGAATTTAGAATGCTTCTAATCCAAGGTGCCATGGAACAGTTCCAGAAGCCATGAATGCACTGGGTATGCTGTGTTAGTCTGTAGTAGCACAGAACCTTAATTCCTTCAAGTGTGATGGATAGATAGATAAAAGAGAAAAACCCACATTCATTACTGAACAGATGATGGAGAAATGAAAAACAAAGGCATTGCTGTGGGTTTTGCTCCAGCATGAAAATCATCAGTAAATCATCCTGAGTGGTCAGTTATGTGCTGCAGCAGAATGTTTCTGCTGGAAGGAGTGCAGATAAGGATGCAGCATTGATTCCCACAATGTGGGAAGTGCATTCTTCTGGTACATGAATGGTTTCATCCTTACTGGGAACTGCCAGATGTACATAGCCAGATCTTATTCTATGGGTTTCAAACCTTCTACCAGGAATTGAACTCATGGACATTTGTAGTTTAGATGATTACATACCCTGCATTAGTTTCAAGAACCTCCACCTTCTATGTAAAACCCATACACATGGACATCACATAATGCAGTATTTGTATTTCTCTTGCTGTCTGAGAGCTTAAGGGAAGGTGGACTTGACATACCATTCTGACAGCATCCTTCTGCACTCATCTGTAATCTGGCAAGAGAGCAAGCAAAAAGGATGGTCAGAACACATGTTGGAAACAGTAACCACATGAACTTCAACTCAGATGTAGGGCACATTGCTGGTCTCAACCATTTGATGCTCTTCTTCTTTTTTTGTGCCTTCCAATCAGTGTTGACTCCTTGTTGTTTATTCGTTCAGTCGCTTCCGACTTTTCCTGACTTCATGGACCAGCCCACGCCAGAGCTTCCTGTCGGTCGTCAACACCCCCAGCTCCCCCAGGGACGAGTCCATCACCTCTAGAATATCATCCATCCACTTTGCCCTTGGTCGGCCCCTCTTCCTTTTGCCCTCCACTCTCCCTAGCATCAGCATCTTCTCCAGGGTGTCCTGTCTTCTCATTATGTGGCCAAAGTATTTCAGTTTTGCCTTTAATGTCATTCCCTCAAGTGAGCAGTCTGGCTTTATTTCCTGGAGGATGGACTGGTTTGATCTTCTTGCAGTCCAAGGCACTCTCAGAATTTTCCTCCAGCACCACAGTTCCAAAGCATCTATCTTCCTTCTCTCAGCCTTCCTTATGTCCAGCTCTCGCAGCCATGTTACTACGGGGAACACCATTGCTTTAACTATGCGGACCTGTTGACTCCTTAGCATGAGGAAAATTGGGCTAAAGAGGTCTATGAATCTGCTGGGAACAGGCAGGAAGCACTACTATAAAACAGCTAGCCACAGCCATGCAAATTCAAAACAACTTGTTTTAACCACTGATAGCATTAAATCACACTCTTGATTCTTGTGCAGACTTTGATAATTAGACCAGGCCCTGCCTTCTCTGGATGATCTGCATTCTGATTGCCATGCTTTGGGGCTTCTTGGCAGGGCCTTGGTTATCTCTGTAAAGTAGAACCAGGATTCTTGTTCAGACAGTTTCTCATGGTAGACTGACCTGCCTAATGGTGCAATTTTTCCCCACAGTCTGTTTCTCCCTGTACTGAACATTTGGTGTATGCAAAGCTACAGAATCTTCTAATTCTACTTCTTCCAGGTCACTAGGAAGGAGTTCAGGTTCTGAAATGTAGTATTTACTAGAAGCCAGTGGCTCAGATTATATGCTATGTCATAGTTTGCTCTACCTTGATGAATAAGCTACAATGGCTGGATTCCCACCAGACAACGTTATAAGACCAAATGAGATAATTTCTTTATGTCTCAGCATGACATACAGACTTAACCAAAGATTCAAAGATGCCCATCTTTCAACACCATCCTTCTCTAAATTTGCATTTGAAACAGATGACTGCACTGGTTTGTGTAGGGTTATCATGTCATCTGAATTGGATCACTTCAGAATTTCAGAAGATAGAATGCACAACAGACCTGGAGTTTATACAGTATGGGTTGGACTCTGACTAGCTATACTGAAGAGTAAGCATACTGGTATCAATGGGATTTAAAATCAAGTCACTAATTGATTTCAGTGGGTCTTCACTAAATAGGATTACATCTGGGTCTATTTTAATTAATTAATTAATTAATTAATTGAATGTAGGCACTGCCCAACTCCAACTGACTCTGGGCAGATCACAATATAATATCATAAAAAACCCAATACGAACCGAAAAGAAGATGGGATCCAGTCACTCTATACAGATAAAACCAAAAATAATGAACACCCAACAAGGAGCCCCATGCATCTCAACCCAAGACCTGGGAGAACAACCAGGTCTTCAAGGCTTTATGGGACGCCAGACCCAAGTCCTAGGGCTGGTCAGTGAGATCCTCTTGAATTCTTACAGGTCAGTTGTGTGACATACCACAAAGGCAGCAGAGATAAATGTATGTATCTCACATCATAGGTACTTTAGAAGTGCTAAAATATTTGTATTAAATTATACAGAGTTTCTCCTTCTGAAGCACCGTAGTCTGCCTACTCAGCTAATTCTAGCAGATCTTCAATTAAATTCCATCTGTTTCTCCTTCAATATATCTTTGAGTGCTTTGGAATGAGTCACAGTCTAATTCAGATCTCCTTTTACAGCAATCTGACAAGAACCACACCATCTTGTCCTTTGCCTTTGGCAAAGTCACAGATGTGTCCTGACAAAAGGGTGTGCCTTCCAGAAGAAACTATAAATGGAGGAGTTGTGATTAGGGAATGCAAATGTGAAATGCAAATGTGTCAACAAGCTTTTAAAACATTCTGTCCTATAAGTAAAGGATATTGTGTTGACTTAGCCCGATGTGGCTGGGCTTCAAAATGAAAGTGCATTTCACTCAATACCGACACATCTTAAATGCTGTCACAAAATGTGATATGAATCATGGCTTGCTTAGTCAGGGTTTTTGAATAAATCACAATTAGCTGTGTTTGTGCAACATGCTAAGCCACAAATTGCGATTCATAAATTCCATCATTTATATGGTGGCTAGGTTCATACAACACATTAAGCCTAAACAACCACAAGATACCTCTGCATGACGTCTAAACCCAGCCTAATATTAGGGCTAAAAACCCTTCAGTGAAACTCTTCTAGAACTCCTTGTAACCTATGTAGAAATAATTCAATGGAGCAGATTTAGATTACGTTCTTGCACACGATCTTTCTTATTAATGTGTCCTACTGATTCTAATTTGTATTAAGCGCAGCCAGCTCAGTCTGACTGTAAGTGATTATATTTTGTCCTTTCAGAAGTCTTACTTAATAGCTGTAATCATTACAGCAGCTTTCCCCAACCTATTGCTGTGCTGGCTAGGGTTTATGAGAAAATCCAACACATCTGGAGAGCTCTGGATTGGGGATGGTTGGCCGAATCTCCTCCAACTACAGTATTAATATAGAAGTAGTTCTTGACATTCCTAACAACCTTCAACTGGCTTAGCTCCTGGTTTCCTGAGACTTCAGCTCACTGCAGGGTAATAATAGAACAATAGAATAATCAAAAGAGAAATGACAGGATAAGCAGAGATGCAAGCACTCAGGAAAAGCCACAGTGGTGTCCACAGGGTGTGATGCAAAATTTAAAGATGGTGGCCACAACGTGATCGAAGCTTTGCTTGTTTTTTGTGTGTGTTGCACACGTGTGACTGGAATGCACAATCCAATACTACTCTTTTGTGGCCTCCTGGGTGCTCCCCCAGAACAGGTGGGGGCAAAAGAATCAGTCCTTCTTTTGCGTGTGTTGAGATCTTAGTGAGTTTTAATAGACAAAATAGGCTTATTAAGTGCTCAACACTTAAAAGTCTTGAAACCCCTCCCCAGAATAGGATCCAGCCCTGCCAATGTTTGGAGTGCAGCTCTCAACCTACAGTCTGGTCATTATGTCCAAATGGTCTTCCACAATTGCTTGGGATATAAAAACATCTTAAAAGTGTTCTGTTTCATCCTCAGCAGCCTGCCAAAAAAGTAGACATATTGGAACCCCATTCTAAAAATCATACCAAACTGTATTTTTCATTATATATGAAAAAAAAAAGACAGGTTCCAACCACCAGATCACTTGTTTATCTACTGCAGTTCCAAGTTGCAAAGAACAACTCATTTGCTATCACTGGGCTATATGTCATGTCCTTGAGCAACATTGAATTCTCAAGGTTTCCTCTGCCAGATGAATGAAATCTATTCATTTTTGTTAATGAGACATAAGAGACAGTGAATGTTTTCTAAAAAATATGAACCATTATGCTTCAATAAAATTATTGATAGAAATCACGGATGTTAAGGTTCTCCCTCTTATCATCTGAACACAGAGAGGTATTGAAGTGGCATTAAATCATTTGAACTTAATTAGGAAGGAGCACCCTAATGATTTAAGGATTAAGTCTTCCCTCTGTTAACTGTAAGGAAAAAAAAGTGATTGAAGGCCTTAAGATTTCTTGCAGGGTTGGGGGGGAGAAGCTTTCATGAAACATGCATGGCTTTTTGTTAAAGAAAACTGGCCAAAAACGATAATGTAAATCCACATAATGTAAAAGAATATTTCAGTTAAATGTCTGTATCCAGCATCGAAGAGCTATTCTTAGAGCAATCCATATTGGTGAGTAATATGTAAAGCTGGACATAAGATTCCATACTTTGAGATACAGCAGGGCACTCATTCATGTGGGAACGGTGTTTAAATAAAATTGGGGGCAAGTTGACAAATTATCACGTGGTACAGTATGGAAGTAAAACATTTAGCATGTGGTATAGCATATGGGGACCCTTTATTGGTAGGGATGCACAAAGCATGCAGAATAAATGCTCTAAACCTGATCAAGTGGAGACAAGGAGAACTTTGCTGTTTTCTTGCCCCTGGTTCTAGGCACATTAAAACCTTTCCATGCCCACCGGCAACCTTGCTAAGACGATTGGAAAACCCTTGAATTGCAGCTTGCTCTCAGCCTGTGGCTCCCCTGATACAAATATTCCTAGGAAATGTTGATCAAGCAATTTAATAACATGGTGCTGATGTTTTCTCTCCCCTAATACTTTTGTACCATGCTATGCAGCTCTGATTTTATTTTGTTACTCAAAGATAAACCCATTGGATTCAACCACTTCCTAACTGGTATGGCTAGGATGGTTGCCTGTTTTGTTTTATTGCTATATTTTTGGGGGGCATGTGCTCAGTGCTTGCACAGGGGACCTTTCAAGTATGCTTTAACAGCACCATGCCTTCCCCTTTTCTTTTTCATTTTCTGGGGTGGATTAAAGAGCATTAGTTCTCTATGAAATAAAAACTGCACAAAGTTTAGCTTTCCATAATTATAAACTGTTAAAACCTAATAACATCCAATAACTGGAAAATTATTCAAGCTGAACACTTCCAAGAATTGCTCACCCTAAACAAATTCCGTACTCCCACATTAAACATGTGTCTAGATACATCCCAGGGTGATCAACTGTTGGTCAAAGGTTTTCAACAGTTCTGCCCAAGAATTCAGAATGACTATATTTTCTAAGATTACCGTCCCTGCACTTTCAAAAGGTTGTCATTTTAAATTTATAGTAGATTTCTACTGCAATTGTTATTGATGGGGAACTGATGCATCATTTCTACGCAATGGAAATTCAGAAAAAAACATGGAAAGGGCCATTCAGTTTCAGGAAATATACTATAAATCTAATTTTTTATGGTACTAGAAGCTCTTACCCTGATGATTGCAGGGTCAATTTCCAAAGGGCTCGTGAAACAGCATCTGCATCTGAAAGAAAGTGCAAAGATTTCTCATTTTTTGGCATGGGAAAGATGAAAAAAAGAAATGCAAGACAATTCTCATTTAGAGGCTCTGCAATTAGAACAGATACACTATTAACCCAGTGTTGAATTTATGTGAAAACTTTAATCAAACATACTTGAGAAAGAGATACTGAATGTTTTAAAAGAAAAGACTGCCATAAGAGATTCTAAGCCAGCGGAGGCAGGTTGTAAATAGTAAGTAGGTGGCCTTTGTATTTTTCAGGGCTGGGAGGGAAAGTGGACACTATTGGCAGATTGCTGGGAAAGCCTTTAGCCCAGGAGACATCAGAAAAGTCACACACACCAGGCATATCTATAAAAATAATTTATTTACAGAAAGCAAAACAAAAGCAAAACATATTTAAAGGATGTGGCTCTCATTGAGAGCTACCTGGCTTGCTACATGCCGGCACAGAAGAGAAAGAGGAACTGAAACAAGTCCCGGCAGGTTCCTCCCCCCAGGTGCAATAATTAACATTCGAAAAGGGGGCAGTTGAATTCAACCTCTGCACCCGACCAAAATGATTAGATACAATAGCACCTTAATCTGTTAGTAGGAAAACCATTAACAGACACCCCCAAGCCCTAAGTATAATATTAAAGAAATAACACTATTAATATATTCAGTCTAACAGCCTTCATCCTGAGACCAGCTTTCAACTGTGGAGCTGATGGCTGAAACATGGGACCAAATTTTTGGACTTCCTTAGCTTCTGTCCATCCTCTGGTTTTTTTTTGCAACATCTCACCTAATGAAAAAGCTCCAGAAAACTTGAAAGCTACATACATTTTTGTGCCATTTGGGTCTGGCCAACAAAAGTATTATCCTGCTACAGATTTGGATTCTTTTCATGGACCAACACATCTATGACTGCTTTGATAAATAATCATTTATTTTATTTCCAAAGGAAAGCTTAAAATATATGACACTAAGTTTCCATTCCTTCTTCAGAAATGAACTTGCTGATCTTAAAAAGCTAAACAGGATCAGATCTGATGAGTATTTAGATGGGAAGTCTCCAGGAATTCCTGAGGCTGTAGATTAGATTAGGAAGTTAAACCAAACCAAAAACAAAACAAAACCAAACCCCTAAACAAAACCTCCAATATCTTGGAAGAAGGCAATAGTAAATCTTCTATATTGCTGCCAAGAAAATTTTATGGACATGTCTGCATGCATTTCTGCATTCTTTTTCAATGACATGAAACAATAAACAGTTTAGTTTGTGTGATGGAATGTGGCAATGTTCTCTGATATAACTTTTTCTTCCCGTACATAAAAGTAGAATGTCAAGAACAGGACTAGCCTAAAATCTTCTACCTGATGTATTAATGATTGCATATGCTTTTTAAAGTGGTTGTTTTAATAAAAGCAATAGGCAAACATCCTGTGGTAATGTCTGTAGGTTGAGTCATGGCAATTGGATTTCTTTCTTTTTGGTAGAAACGTTTTGCTGCTTGTCCAAGCAGCTTCTTCAGTTGTTTCTACCAAAAAGAAAGAAATCCGGTTGCCATGACCCAACCTACAGACAATTCCACCTGGATGGCTGAGAATCTTCATCGACATCCTGTGGTAATACGATACAGTGAATAGACCAGCAGCAACCACATCAAACATGCTTAGGCTTTTATTAAGCATCAAGCCCCAGAAAAAAATAGTTGGGAAAGGCCTGATGGCTTATAGCTAGGCTGAGTTAAAATACAGGTCCACCACTGTCTTAAAATGAACATTTATATAGAAAAATCACAGTTCTGTTTGTTAGGTTATCTTCACTAGACATTCCCGTTAGTCTTTAAACCTGTTTCTTCCTAAACTAAAATACTGTAGGAAACTGCTCTGTGATGAGTCTGCATCTGTCTTTCCAAACATGATATCCACTATTCTGCACTGCATCTACGTCCTTAATTCTCACCCAGAAATAAGACAAATAAATAGAAGAAGTCTAAAACATCTCTTGAGCACCAGGTTGGGAAAAGTTGGTCTCCGTGGATTGCGAGTAGCCCTCCACTCTTTCAGACTTGCATATTTGTTAACACAACTTGGAAACTTAAGGGACCAATGAGCCTCAAGCTTTCCCACATTAGAAATACGCTTTGAGCATCCAAATCTCAAAACTCTTCAGTACCTTGAGTATATCAGGCTGCAACTTGATATATTCAAATTATATATTCATGGTATCTTGCTTTATCAAGCTGCAATTCAAAAAGGTACTACTAATAGCTCTGGTTTGTATATACTGGTTGGTTGTATATCCTCTTTAGTACTTAGATGGGGCATCATCTGGAAAATGCAAGGCTGAAGGCTATACTTGGAAGTTGAAAAAAGGCAGGAATGAATCCTTAAGAGAGCCAGGTTGGTGTAGTGGTTAAGGAGCTACTAGATTAGAAACTGGGAGGCTGTTAACTTCTAGTCCTTCGTGGGCATAGAAGCCTGCTGGGTGACTCTCAGGCCAGCCCACATCGTAAGGTTTTTGTTGTGAAGAAAATAGGTGGTGGAAGCATTATGCACATTGCCTACAAAAATAAAGGAGGGATAAAAATATAGTAATTACCGTATATTGCCAAGAGAACTGCACCAATGTGCCGGCATCATTACCAAGAACTGCCCCTGGCTCGAGAGCAATTTTACATACTGCAAAGGCTGGGCTTACAGGCTGTGCAAGCTAGAAATGAACATATTCATGTATTATCATGGACAAGACTACAAAGAGACAATTAAAATTTGCATCTCTTCTCTATGCTTGGAGTTGCACATCTACTGGTCGCTGAGTCTACACACAACATATGCTTCTTTTATGCTGCTAAACCAGCGTTTCTCAACCTTAGCCACTTTAAGGTGTGTGGACTTCAACTCTCTGGGAGTTGAAGTCCACACACCTTAAAGTGGCTAAGGTTGAGAAACACCGTACTATACTGTTTGCTACCTTCCTTATTGCATTGGCTACAGCTACTGCTGCTTTTTTAGCCCAGAGCAGCCTTGACTGAAGAGGCTTATACATTCATAAATAAACAAAAAAACACGTGTTTGGCTAGTCTTGGCTTCGCCTATTGCAATCCCCAACCAACGCATTTTATCTTCCTCCAAACATGCATCTTCCATACCGCAAACAGGGTGGACTTCCCTTCCACAGGATGTTTAAAAAAAAACAACTCCACCTCAAGAGCGCGCTCCCTCGCGCAACTTCAGCGCCCCGCCGAGCCCCGACGCTCCGCCTCCGCGCGCCTCGCTCCGCGCCATTGGCCCGTCCTTCCACAGAAGCTCTGGAAACCCCGCCTCGGCGCCTGACCAGCCCCGCCCACTACCCTCAGAGACTCCTCCCCCTTCGAGCCTGCCGAAGTTGGCGGGCCGCGGGCGGCCCTACCGCTTGTCAATGCTTGCGCAGGCGCAGTTTCCCGCCTCCCGCGAGGCCGCCGCTGCAGGGCCCGCCCCCTCCGCCGCAGGATGGTCGGACGCGCCCCGTGCGAGGGAAGGGGCGGGGCAGCGTCGGAACGTGAGGGCGTCCGCTGTGCCGCCGTTGTTGTTGTTGTTGCCGCCGTCGCCGTGAGTGGCGCGTTGGGCCGGAGTCGCCTCCCGCCCGGCCTGAGGAGGGTGCCGTGCGTCAGGCGTCGCCCACCGGCCATGGTCGCTCGCCCGTCTCCGGGGAGGCAGGAGGCTCGGGGGCAGCAGCCGCCATTGCCGGAGGGGGCTGCGCGGCGGGGGCTATGAGAGGATGGACGCGGACGAAGTGACCATCCGCGAGCAGAACTTCCACAGCCAAGTGCGGGAGTACACGGTGCGTAGCCGTCCGGCACGGCGGGCCGCTTTGGCGCTGCCTTCCAGATGCTCGCCCGCCTGCCCGCCCGCCCCTTGTCCCCGGGGGAGGCGGGGGCTGCTCTCCACCTGAGTCCCCGGCGACGGCCTGCACGCGCGCGTGGGGGGGGGGCGCTTGGGGAGTCACCGTCTTGCATTTTACACGGGACAGTTTGGCTTTGGGTCTTCGCGGCTTTCAAGGCACTTTCCCTCCTCCCCGCCCCCCTCTTTAAGAAATCAGCTTCACCGTTTTTATGAAGTGTTCTTTTTTTTTACCCTGGCAGTTAATAATGTAATGTTTTTCTCTTGCGTATTGGTGGTGAAGGCAGATGCAATAGGAATGTGATTACAAGTTCTTTCACTGTTGTTCTTCTAGCTTCTGCACGTCAGGATGGCCATTTCCAAGCCCTTTTGAGCCTCTGGGAAACCTCATTCCCCACCAGAAGCAGTCCAAACATAGAGTTTAATGGTTCCACACTTTCATCATTGAACCAGGGCTTCTCTAGAATGGGGACTGCAGTCCTCTCAGCCCTGTTAACATTGTATTTCTGAAGTCTACTAGATGTAGACAGCAGACATCATGGGAAACATTTTCACTGATTTTTACTATTGATAGACATTTGGCTCACAGACATCGATTTTGTAATAATTACCCTTTTGCTCTGCCACAAACAGCATGCTTAGTTGTGCTTATGATAGATATGGGAACTGAAAGGTGGTATATGATGCAGACCTTTGAACTTTTATATCAAAATTGGGTGATGCATGCTGTATCATTCTCTTTCAAAAGAATTGTAAATTATGGGAAATCTATATAGTATCAGGAGTGGAGAATACAGATCACCGATATTGTTAGATTGCAATGTTATGCCAAATTAAAAAAATTATATATGTGTAAGTCATTGAAATATAACCCACATTAGCCATAAAGAGCATCCATGGATCCTCATAACATGCTACTTTTAACTATTTTTTAGTGCCCTGAATATCATAAGACAACCACATTTCATGAGGTTTTCACATTCTTTTGGGAGATTTGGGAGGGAAGGAGTTGAGGACTCTGAAAGCTTGTGAGAATTGATGCAGTTTTGGAATGTAGCACCTGGTTCCTGAAGAGTTTGGTGAATCCTGGCTTAATTTACTACCTATTTTTGTCTTGCTATTAAACTGCCTTGTAACATTAAGTCATCCTGATTTGAACATGGAGAGTTACTGAACTTCAGGTCATTTTACCTTAATCCTACAATAGAAATACAGAGGGCACAGATTCTCTTACAGGTACTATGGCTGTGGCTAAATGTAGCCTTCTGTTCCCCCATTATGCCTCTAGCAAATGTCCCCTGATGGGAGGAGATGGGCGGGGACAAATTGGATAAATAAATAAAATAAATAAAATTTCCTTATCTGCATAGGATTACATTGTCTTGAACATTTCTCTTCTCACTTAAAAGGGAAATGTATATAGTAGTTGTAAAACACTTTTAACTATATTTATTTATAAAAGTATATGCCACTTATTCCATTGTATACTAGCATTTACTGAACTTCCTGAGTTTTAATAATCCTAATCCAGCATGTTAATAATTACATATAGTGCTCGCTTAACAATGGTAATTGGGACTGGCAACTCTGTCACTAAGTGCCATGGTTGTAAAGCGCGATGTCATGTGATCATGCCAACTTACAACAGCAGTTGTGGTGGTCTCAGTTGCTGTAGTTAGGTGAATCCCATGTGGTTGCAGTGTCCCTCGGTCATGTGATTGTCATTTGTGACCTCCTGCCAGCTTCCCCATTGACTTTGTTTGTTGGAAGCTGGCAGTGAAAGTCGCACATGGTGATCACGTCACTGTGAGACACTGCAACCATTGTAATTGTGAGCCGGTTGCCAAGTGCCCAAATCACGATCACGTGATTGTGGGGATGCTGCGATGGCTGAAACTATGAGGACCCGTCGTAAGTTCAGCATCATTGTAATTTGAACGGTTGCTGAACGAGTGATCATTGTATACCACACTGGTTTTCTTTCAATGGTGTGACGATCAAGTGCAAATGTACATAATTTGTCCTCCTTTCTGATATTATGATATCCTAAATCAACTAGTCTCCTAATTCCTGTGTATATTGAGACTTCACTTTTCCATTGTTCCTCCTGCTACATAATGCCAAATAACGTTATAGTGAATTACTCTGGTTTGTGTCATCCAACTTTGCATTGTTTCACAGTGCATACTTACTGGATTACTGAAACAGCTATTGTCTGATTCATGCTGTCTTCTTTTTTTTTGCCATATCTTGTAAACTCAAAAGGGGGAATCTGTACTGCTTCCCAATGGACAAGTTTGCATAGCCTGTATTCAGCTGGAGCTGTGTATCTCCCTATTAGGTGAAGCACTAAGCAATAAAAATAGAAGTTTGAGCAAATGTTACTTCTGCTTTTTATTTACGTTAATGCCCAAGTCACTCTGGTTTTATATTTAGCAGGTTGTGCTTCCTCTCCTATTATTTAGTTCCTTTTAATGTATTTTTATGTGATACCTGCTGTCATTTTCTCCAGGATGACCTGTCTCCAACTGGCTCTTAGATCTTCCAACAGTGCACCCATCAGTGCTGAACTTGAGTTTATCCACCTTGCTGTTGGTCATTCTCTTTCTTTTTACCTTTCTTAGCCTGATAGATTTCTCCAGAGCTAGGTCCTTACGTAGTATGTCCTAAGATGGTAACTTGAGCATGGTCATTTGTGCCTTGAATGAGAACCCTGGGTTGTTCTGTTCAATGATCCATTTGTTTGTTTTCTTAGCTGTCCATAATGTTCTCAGGAGCCTTCTCCAAAACCAAAATTCAAAAGTGTCAGTACTGTTTCTATCTTGCTGCTTTAAAGTCTTAACTTTCACTTCCATACAGTGTCACAAGAGAAACTGTTCCCTGTATGATTTTGATCTTTGTAGGTATAGACACATCCCACATCTGAGTATCTTTTCCAAGGCCTTTGTGGCTACCCTATCAAGTGCTAGTCTTCAGTGTATTTTTTTTAGATTTTTTTATCCTGCCTTTATTATTTTTATAAATAAGGCAGGGAACATACCGAATACTCCCTCCTCCTCCTATTTTCCCCACAACAGCAACCCTGCAAGGTGAGTTGGGCTGAGAGAGAGTGACTGGCCCAAAGTCACCCAGCCGGCTTTCATCCCTAAGGTAGGACTAGAACTCACAGTCTCCTGGTTTCTAGCCTGGTGCCTTAACCGCTAGAGCAAACTGGCTCTCTTTCTTCCTTTACTGCTGCAAGTCAATTCTGTAAGGCAAAAGCTATCCATCATTTCAATATCTTCACTGTCAATTCTAAGACTGATTGCTGTACCTTTTGTCATAAGTTTGGTCTTCTTTTTATTTAATTGCAGTCCCATTTTTTTCATTGCACTCCTCCACTTTTATTATTAGAGCTTGTTGATCATTTGCATTTTCAGTTATCAGAGTAGCATCATCAGTATAGCAGTGATAATTGATGTTTGTTCCTCCAATTTTAAAAGCACAGTCATCTTGTTCTAGTTTAGATTGCCTCAATATATTCTGCATATAAATTGAATAAATATGGGGAGAGTATACATCCATGTCTCACTCCTTAGCCAAGCTGGAGCCAGTCTGTTTCACCATGTTCTGCCCAGACTATGGTTTCCTGTTCTTTGTATAGATTTTGCATGAGGAAGATGGTCTGGGATTCCCACATTCTATGGCTTGTATGGTTGATGCAGTCAAAGGCCTTTTCATAATCAATGAAGCACCTATTCACTTCTTTTGGGTATTCTTTTGCTTTCTCAATTATCCATTGTGCATCAGCAATAGTGTCTTTTGTTCCTTGGCCTTTTCTAAAGCCAGCTTGAACATCTGGCATCTTCCTTTCCGTAGAGCTCTAATCTGTGTTAGTTGATCCTAGGCATTTTTTGCTAGCATGTGAAATTAAGGATATTGTATAATCGTTTGCATACTCTGTTGAGTCTCCTTTCTTTGGTCCTAATATGTAGACTGACCTCTTCTAATCCGTTGGGCACCGTATCATTCTCCAGATTTGCTGGTATAGCTTGGTTAAAACCTTTACAGATCATTCTGCTGCTTGCCATATTCCTATAGATATTCCATCAATTCCTATAGCTTTCCAACCTGGTAATGAATGGAGTGCTGAAGTTGACATACCTGCTGTACGGAATGTCAGTATACTGTTTCCATCTTTGTTGAATTGTCTTAGAATCAGTTACTATCTGTCCATTCGTATCCTTTAGCCTAACAATTTGAGGTTGGCACCTTTTTCTGAGTTTGGAAATCTTTTGGAAGACTTGCCTTGTTTTTTAATGTTTGTATTCATCTTCAGTGCCTTTACAGATGTTGTAATCTTCTAACAGCTGTCTGAAATTCTTCGTTAAGTTCCTTCCTGAGATCTTTATTTTTCTTGGCTTTTGCTTCTCCTCTCAGCAATTTCCATTCTTGCAAACGACTCGACAGCAACTGACAACAACAGTTCCTCTTGTATTTTGTTGTCTTTTTCCCATGTGAAATAGTATGTTACTAAGAGAAGTACTAAGAAGAGCTGTAGAAATAGCAATAATAAAACAAGCTTTGCATTTTGATTATGTGATCTACAGTAGGCATTTTTATAATTGTTTTTATTATAATTTGCCCCATTTTAATATTTTCAGAAATTAAATTATTGCTTCAACTATGAAACTTTCTCTTTCAGATCTGTTTTCTTTTGTTTGCGATACTGTATATTGTTTCCTACTTCATTATCAGAAGATACAAGAGGAAAGCAGGTAACTGGTTTCGCATTCATATATTTTCTATAGTGAATGATAATAAATAAGCTGGAAAGTGTTTTGGGAAGGATGCATATCTGTTTATGTAATAAGTATTTTACCATAATTGCATTTGACTAGAGAGCTTGACCAAACCAAATTGCATCATCACTTTATTTTTTCCCCAATTTGCATTTATTTCATTATGAGCCCTTTCAGCCTATTGACTTTTTTTAAAATATTTTTTTCTGAAATATGATTGCTGGGAAACCACACTGGGGAAATGCTGTTGTCTTTATGTCCTGCTAGTACATATTCCAGTTGGATTACAGTAGATCTGTTTTTCTTAAGTATTTCATTTGTAACTTTTAACTTACATTTTTCATTTATATACTTTTAAGTTATAACTTCAGACATGGCTTAAGTGTCACTTACAAGTTGTTAAATCTATTTGTCCCACCGTCAGGGATTCTCTGTTCCTGAAAATTCCTATTAACTTCCAAGTTCCTGTCTGCAATGGGGGACAAATTCTATACATTTTTTTTATACCTTTGAGAAGCAGAAAAGTCTTTTCAGTAGATACTCAACCTGTTCCACTCTTTCCTCTTTTCTGGCCTATGTTGGAAAATTGAACTGGGATGGCCATGGCACATTTGACATACAAAGGTTCTTTTTACATATAAATTTACGGTTGGCAAGTTGTATATGACTCTATTAGTACCCTCCTGTGTCTGGGGTCAAACTTTTTGCTCTAGCGTTTGAGGGGTTTAAGAAGTAAAATGCCTTATTGTCAGTCTTATGAGGTAGAACAGGAAACTGACTCCACAGGAAGACTAGAACCATACTTTATTGATATAGGTTATACTAATAGAATCTTGCAAGTCTACCTGTGTTTTTCCTTCCCTCCCTGTTACACCCCAGGGAGTGAGGGTGGGTCAGTCTGAGTCTCCTTCTGGGCTTAATGCATGCTGCTTCTGTACCTGTTGTCCTAATGGCTTCTGGCTGTCTTTTTCAAGTTCTTTTTATTGGCTTGCTGCATGTATGCCTTGTGCTTAAATCATCCAGTTTACCTTTAAAAAAATCCCTTGAAACTCCTAAAAGTAGGCTAGTTTTCTCCATTTGGTGAGAATTTTAAGGACAAAGTAAGAGCTTAAGGCACCCATTACATGTTGTAAAACTCCCCCAAATTCCTAACCTTCCCCAGGCTAAAAATGTTGATAGCCACACCTCCTGCAGTTCTCAGAGGCCAAAGGCATTTTTAAAAAGTGTGACTTTCTACTTGCAAAAATATTGTGCATACCTCCTCTAGGATTGTACAAAGCAGTTGAACCTGTTCGTTCTCCTGGACAAGAATAGGGCCTTGGAATTTATTGTACCATTCTAAACAGCTGTTACGATTCCCCAATGTTTCTGCCCTCCCTCTGTTGCTATTGGCCACTTCAGAGTGATTTCGTGCTGTAAGTGAGAAGGGCTCAAGAGCTCTTTTTGCCATGTTAAAAAAAAAAGCAGCTGTATTTTCAAGATATCGCACTAAAAGGAACACCCATTCCTGCTCTGTTACTTCTTTGCACCAATGTAACCTTATCTTGTATAGAACAGCTAACCTGTAGCTTGCTGCCTATCTGGTTCATGAGTAGTAGTGAGTATTTGTGCATGGGTTAATGTGTCACATGGTGATTTGGGATGCTGTGGTTAGATCCGCATTCCAGCTGTACTTACACCAGGCCATTTCTTTTCCAGCTCTCTTTTCCATTCTAGTCATGGTCTGAAGATGTACTTCAGCACTGAGCAACTGTGTGTTCCTTAGTTTCTCATCACCTTCGTAGCTCATGTACTCTTTTCCAAGCAGATGGAAATGATCTTTGAGGTTATGCAGTATGAAAATAAGGGCCACTCTGGCTGTCTGTCTGAATGTCCCTTGCACGTTAGCTGACTGCTTGAGTGTCCCTTTCATCTCCAGGTATTGGGGAATGACATATACATAGCTAAGAGATTCTTTTTAGATGCCGCAAATTTCTTTTAGCTGGAAAGACTTTGTATCTGGTAAGAAATAAGCTGAGTTACAGAGTTAGTACTTTAGGTAGCTTGATTTTATGATTGTTTGCAGTTGAGTATCTATAGGCATTCATACATACTAAGGAGTAGAGTAAGTTTAGCCTTCCCTTTCTATCACTAGAGGCAGGATTTTTTATTCTTTTGAATGACCAGTCTATGAAAAGAGTACAGATTAATCAGGGAAGCACCATAATCAATTATCTCTTTAGATCTGGACCCATGACTACCCCACAAGTGTTGCTTTTGAATAATGTAGAGCAGTTATATGATATAAAATAATCGTGTCCCAGAACCAGCTTATTTCCTAAGGGAATGTCTTCTCACAGTTGTTTCTGCCCATCCAATTTGATCTGATAGGTTGGGTATGTGCGGGTCCCATCAGCCAAGGAATGTCAGTTGGTGGAGACTAGAAGGCGTGTGTACTCAGCCGTAGCGCCTGCCCTCTGGAATATCCTCCCTACAGAGATTAGGATGTCCCCGACCCTGTTGGCCTTTCCTGAATATGTGAATGGTTCCATTTCTTGGTTATATTAACACCTATGCACTGCTTACTTGGTGGCCATGTATATTTATTCTGTAATTTAATTCTTTTAATTGAAATTCTTTTAATTGTTTTATAGTTTTTATTGTTGTAAACCGCTCTGAGTCACTTGCTGGCTGTTTGAAAGAAAACAGATTTTTGTGTCATACTGCCACCTAGCTACCAAATTACTTCCAGGTGCCTTGTTTTTATCTTATGAATAGTTTCATGAATGTGATCCCGCTGGTCCAAATAAGAGTTCAAAATAGCTAATGTAGTTTATAGCTACACTACATGCATAAATTAATATATCTTAAAGTATTTAATATTAAAGTCTTGTTGAGCATCTAAATATATATTTTCCTTCTTCATTACATTACAGGCATGCTTTATTTTCTAGTGTCTTCACAGCATATATGTTTTTTCCACCCATGTATGTGAGATTTGCATACAGATGCAGGATTTTGAATATTTGCTGTTGGATACTGAATGTTTCAGTTTGTTGGATTTGAAGCAGTGACAATAAATCAGGATGTACTTGAATATTATCTGTTCTTTCAGTCGGATGTGAATTAAAACATGCATTTCCATTTCCATTTTAGTGCATCTAATGTGTAACTAATTGTTGCTCTGTGGTGATGACTGTTTCTAAGTCCTGGTAATAACATCTTTTAATTTTCTCTATTATTTATGGCTCTTATATTTTCTTATTATATTATTGACCAATGAAATCTAAGTTGTACTCAAGTGCTTTAGCTATTAGACCAGAAGTAAAACACTTAACAATAGCTGTGACACTAAAATGTAATCTAAAATATGCATTTTTTTTTCAGATGAGCAAGAGGATGAGGATGCTATTGTCAATAGAATTTCGTATGTATATCTTCACTTTCCCAATATATTTCAGAACTATGCAAATACAGAAACACAAGAAAAAGAAGTACTTCCTGTTTTATGATTCAGGGTGATAAGCCTTGGTGATTGTGATAGTGCTGAAATTTTATACTGCTTGGAAAATTTCTAAACAAATTATAATACTAATATCTAGTTATTCTGCTCATATTATGTATGAACAAAATAGCTATATTAGGACCACATATGAAGATAGCTTATTCCTTCCTTTTTAGGTTATATCCAGATTTAGTCATGCTTAGGGCCAATCTGTTGAAAGCAATGTCTTAAGTGCAATAATTTTCAATCAGTCTGTTCTAAGTATGATGCAAACTGTTTTCTTTAAAAAGTCAGAATGCTTAGAATATGGAATCCACTTCTAAAATTAGTCAGCATTTATTAATTTTATATAAATAAATAAATTTTTATCCTAGCACTTTAGTGCTTACACATCATTGAAGGTAGATAACAGTTGCAATGAAAATAATGTAAGTTAAAAATAGATGCAGCCATTAAAATAGGGCATTAAATCAACTAAACTGAATAAAAATATACATAGCAAATAGTGAAAGATCATTAAATGCCAGTCTGGTCTCTTGGAGACATATTCAGCTCTCACCTGAAAATTCACTTCTGTACATTGTTACCTAAAAGTCTGTTGATTTGTTTTTTTAAATAGAGTGTTGAACTATGCACAGTTCTTTGGAAATTACATATAAATGATCAGTAATGTAATATGTAGAAATGGTGTTTGTTTATTTTTAACTAATCAGTAATGTGTAGACTATGGTATTTATTTATGGTAGGGACGCGGTGGCGCTGCGGGTTAAACCGCTGAGCTGCCGATCGGAAGGTCGGCGGTTCTAAACCGCGCGGCGGGGTGAGCTCCCGTTGTTAATCCCAGCTCCTGCTCACCTAGCAGTTCGAAAACATGCCAATGTGAGTAGATCAATAGGTACCGCTTCGGCGGGAAGGTAACGGCGTTCCGAGTCGTCATGCTGGCCACATGACCCGGAAGTGTCTATGACAACGCCGGCTCCAAGGCTTAGAAATGGAGATGAGCACCGCCCCCTAGAGTCAGATTCGACTGGACTTTACGTCAAGGGAAACCTTTACCTTTACCTATGGTATTTATTTATTCTTTATTATTTTTTTAAACCCTAAGTTATATTGCATTTATGCAAAAACATTTTTGGTGATTGGATAGGGAATTGTACATCCTCTTCTTCAGATTAATAACTGGTAGTATGTTGTTATACCTCTCAGAATAACCCTCTGGGTCAAGACCTTAGGCACGCAGTTGTTCCCCTGCTATTTACATGGCAGTGTGTGTTGTGAGAATGTGAGGAACATGTGTGAATGAATATTTAGTTAAGTGTAATATGACAATGCATTATCCTGATGGATTATTAATGGGCAACCAAAATTGCCTTTTGAAAGATATGCTTTAACTGCACTGTGTATATTTATGGTTCTGCTATATTTTTAAATTTGTCAACTTATTATATGCTAGCTGTAACAAAAACACTAATTTAGAGAACATGGAAATAATACCATTCTGAAAATGAGTGAGACTTAGTTTGGTAATATACAGAATCAAATATATAACATGAGGTCTGTAATTTAAGATTTTTTTTCCTGTTTTATAAAAATGAAAGCATTTCTGTAATCGCTTTATGCAAGCTGCAGACAGTAAGACATTGTAAATCAAAACGAATGCAACTAGTGAGAATAGCTACCCCCTTACTTGCCATTTTTGACAGCTGATCTATCACAGCCATTACCTTTCATTGCAAGCACAAGTAGTTTTTTCTGTAAAGTTGAATCTATAATAACTGATTTCTTTTCTGAACAATTTTTTTTCCCTGGCTATTATGAGAACTGGCTTTTCTCCTTTTCATGTGACTAATCTTTCAAATGTCATTTTGTTTATTACCCTAAACCCAAAACTTAAGACTTACTGTGGAAAATCTACCTCTTTTTTACAATCAGTTTTTCATAAAGGAATATTTAATAAGGTGTTTTTATTTTCTGGATTCCATTATTCCTTTATTTGAAACTTCTATGAAATGTCTTAGTTACACACATACTTAAGTACATGTTTATAATCTACTCCCTTTCAGGGTAAGCAATGTTAGGCAGAGCACAGAAAATGGGTAAGAGATAGTAAGTCAAAGAAATTCAAGGCATAAGTAAAAGAAAAGATTGTTAAAACAAGCGTATGCCAAAACTATTTACTATACCTCTCCATATGTTTCTGTCCTTTCAAACCATCCTCTCTTCCACCACATCCATATACCCCTTCAGTCATTGTCTTTTGTTCTTTAAACTTCTCTTTCATCAGCTCTCTTCAACCATGACTTTCTCAGGCTTCCCTTCCTCTTGACTCATTGATTCTTCTTTTATGTATTTATTTTGCAATTTGATCCTCATTCGTTCTCTCTATTTGACCACACCACTTCAACGTACTTCTTTTGTACTGGTCACTCATTTTTGTATTCAACCCACATTCAGTCAGCACCTAATAATTCTCAGCCCTTTATCATCTTGTATTAACACAGACTTAAGTACTCAGTTCCCCCTGCATTCCGTTTACTTTATGCTTCCCCTGAAATACACAGCTCTCACTTCCTTGTAGTAAAAGGGGCAGCAGCATGCTCCTATATACAGCCATTTTAGTTTTTTTCCAATGGATATTCATTCTTTTCAGCCAACAACGCACTGTCCGCTAGCTTTCTGCCAGCATTTGCACATCTTAAAGTTTCTCTATCTTTTTGTCTCTAATAAACATTCTACCAAGGTACACTAACCTATCTGTTCGCTCTAGTTTTTGTCATTAACAAATAACTGTCAATCATTAATTCCTTTGATACACATCATACAATCTATCAGAGTCTGACTGCAAAAGGTACACTGAACTTTCCAAATTTTGCTTCTTGTCACCTTTTGTACCCTTTTGATCCTAATTCTGTGAAACACGATCCCAAGCACACATCATTCCTTTGTAGGTTTTGCATTCTGTGTTGTATCTTCCCCACTGTATAGGGGAAGTTTAATAGTACTCTTCCAATTGTCAGGCACAGATGCAGCCTTTACATACACGTTAAAACAGGTCGCACAATCATTCCATGAGCAAGCCCCATCCATAGCTTAACAGTTCTCTGTATGTGATCTGAACTGCAACCTTACAATTTTCCAACGTTCTCATGGCATGTGGTGACATCCTTTTAATCAGTATTTTGTTGAATGCTAAAATAGCATTCATTTCAATTCCATTCTACAAGACACCACTATCATTCTCATATACAGTAAAGCTCTGAAATATTCCTTCAAAGATTCCCAACTTTAGTTTCTCTAAGGAAAGAAACTGACAAGGGAGGAACGGGGACCAGCTGTTCCCAGATTATGGCCATATAGATCAAGGGCCTTCCAAGGTCATCAGAAGAATGGCCAGGTATCTGTTGATTCAGGAAGGCAGGAGAAAAGAAGTCTAGACTTTAAAACTATACATAGGCTTTGACTTCTGTATGTTGCTGTAGGCCACTTTCTGTGTATATATGTCTTCATTCTTGGCTGTAAGAAAGAAACAAATCTTACCTAGCCATGTCTGTGAGCCTTCTGTTGAGTAAGCCAAAGCTTGAACATGGGGTTAAGGTGTTCAGAGTGCTGTGATTTTCATCTGTGCCTAGGGTGAAGCATGAGATCTGGATTTGCCCATACTTACTGCTATGGTAGGAGACTTTTTATCTATAGACTCAATATTACATTGTGACTACAAATATTTTGGAACTCTGCTGTCAGTTATGATACCAGTGTCTTGCTCCAGTATCAGAGCCAAGATGTGACCCAAATGGAGCACTTAGCCAGATGTGGAACCCACTAGCCGAACAGGTGGAATAGAATCGACTACGGCCAGTGGTTCCTGTACCAACTCCTGATCAGTACCCTGCAACTATGGTTGAAGCAACTGCAACAGCTACAGCCCTCTGTTTCAAAGTATTAGTCTTTTGGCCTGATAAATGTTTTGGAATTGAAGCAAGTCATATCCAGTATGAATATACATTTTCCTGAGACCAGATTGCTTTCCCACCAACAGACTAAGGAACTCAACTTTCACTGCTACCAGTGTTAGGCATCCCTCAGCTAACAAGAACAGATTTCCAAGATATAAATGCTCAGATGTATCTTTATTGTAGAAAAGCTGTGAAGCCATTATGAAAGGATTCCGGCAACTGCAGTGTATCAAACGTTTATAGTCAAAATCAGTGTTCAAATTCTTCTACCTCTTTCTCCCAGAGGTTTTTCAAAATGAGTTAGAGGAAGTGTTCTCAGACTTCCTTGAGCATTGTACCTTTCTGCTACTTGTTAAAGAGTTGTGTCTTTAACTCCAGAGCTGAAACTTTTCTCCCTCTTGCACAGAAGCCTAAGCACTGTCACACAAATGGCTGCTTTAATGAGAAGCAGAGAGAATGATAGCCTTGTATAGGTTCCAAATCGCTTCTAACCCTAAACATTTTTGAACTGTGCATAGTAAAGGTAAAGGTTTCCCTTGATGTAAAGTCCAGTCGTGTCCAACTCTAGGGGGTGGTGCTCATCTCCGTTTCTAAGCCTTAGAGCCGGCGTTGTCCGTAGACACTTCCGGGTCATGTGGCCGGCATGACTACACGGAACACCGTTACCTGCCCGCCGAAGCAGTACCTATTGATCTACTCACATTTTGCATGTTTTCGAACTGCTAGGTGAGCAGGAGCTGGGACTAGCAACGGGAGCTCACCCCGCCGCGCGGTTTCGAACCGCCGACCTTCCGATCGGCAAGTTCAGCGGTTTAACCCGCAGTGCCACCGCGTGCTGTGCATAGCTCTAGAAAATTGAACTGTGCATAGCTCTAGAAAATGCGCTTGGAAGTTTCCTCTATGTGAAAACTGCCATTGACGCTCAGGGACTTAAGTGCTTCAACCTGCTTGGTAGGGACAAGGTTTAAACCCGTCTAATAAGATTTGAAACGTCTTTGGAGTGGGACCAACAAGTCCTTTTGTCTTGACACCCAGAAGAGTTGCAGGAACTCGAAGATCTGAACCAGGGAGAGGGGCTAGAAGTTTCATGCACGTAGCTGGAACTCTGCAGTTAACTGACTTTGCTCCTGGGAGTTGATAGGATCAAAATATATTGGGTTGTTTTCTGTATAGATTGTATTAAGAAAAAACTCTTAAGCAAATAGTTGTTTTACTCAAAAGTTGGTCTTTTTAATCCCATGAGTTAATCCCCCCCTGGTAAATTCTGTGGCTGAGATCCAAACAGCTCTTGTAGACATGCTCACTGAGAGTTCTTTTTTTTTCAATAGTGGGCCTTCATATCTCTGAGAAACCAGTTTAAATTTCCCGTAATTTCATAATTGGGCTTGGACATCCATGAGTGGATGTTTGAAAATGATTAACACCTGTGTGCCTACAGAACTAGTTGCTGTGTTCCTTAGCTTTTGAAATCATGTATGTTCTTTTGGTCTCGATATGCCGGGCGATCCTTTTAGAACCAGGAGTTCCGGTCTTCTCCAGTAGAGGGAGTGCTTCCATTAACTCTGGGCAGGTACTGCTTGCTTGGCCTGATCTAGTATGTGGTGTCCGTATGTTTTTTTTAAATACAGAATTTCATCCTGCAGATGAAATACAGATGATTATATGGTGAATCAGCTTAGAGAAATTTATTAGGGTATCAGCCCCGTAGGATTTTATTTTTAATGCAAGTTCAATTATATTTACAGAAAATCTTCGATCGATGCAAATTTTACAGCATTTACTCTACTTGAAGAATGGTAGCTTACATGTGCTTTTAAATAAAATGCTTGCTTAAACTTCTCTTAGCTTCAAAAGTGCTGCACTGAGGCTAAACATACTGCATCTCTTTGTGTTTCAGGCTGTTCCTGAGCACTTTTACTCTTGCTGTTTCAGCTGGCGCCGTCCTCCTCTTACCTTTTTCAATAATCAGCAATGAGATTCTGCTTTCTTTTCCACAAAGTTACTACATCCAGTGGTTGAATGGTTCTCTAATTCATGGTTAGTATGATGTAATAAAATATTGCTGTTTGAATGTGTAATGTGTTATACTGTAGCGTGTTTTTGCCTTCAAGGGCAGCATATATGCTTCTTGCCAGACCCAGAAGGGCATGGAAGACAGTTGTGAGAATAAAGGGAACTGGAAACATATGCTACCTTGAGGGATGTTTAATAAATGAATAACAGATAGGGCCTGATTATTTTAATAGAATTTGGAAGTCCTATTCAGGAAATTATATAGTTGTGTGGCTTTTCTTAATAGCCAGTAATATAGCAGCTTGAAATGTCTGTATAATATTGGAAGTCCACATTATGTGAGGTTTGTTTGAATACATGTTTCTCTGGTGCTGCTCTCTCATTCTGAAATGGATAATTTTTGCAATTATTTCTGTACTTCCATTTCCAGTGAAGATACTTTAAAGGAGTTTGGCAAAAGGAGTTTGATGTAGCTACTCTTCGACCTGGGAATTATTTTCAGAATCTTAAAAAATATTTTACACCTAATGTAAATGTGTTGTATTTGCAGAAACTAAACAAAAATATCACATTGTAATGAAAGTAGTTCCACCATTTTTATACAATAATTTTGACAACCCCAATAAGTGATCTTTTAAAGTAAAGACAAAATTGAAAGACCTTATAATATGTTCAGTTCTAAATCTCAGAATAGAAAGCAACGGAAAAAAGAAAAATAAATTAAAAAGCTATGAAATGCTCAAGTATGAACACATTTGCCAAGTATGAACTATTTTTTCCCCCCTATTTTATCTGTGCCCAGCAGATGGAGATAGAATATAGTACAAACTGACCATGCACATTACACGGGATTTGCTTTCCTTTCCACAAAACACTGTAGGCAAGGGTGAGGCTTTATCGGACCTGGTGAAATACTTAATTGCAGTTTTCTTATAGTTAAATACCTTAATCCTGATATCACATCAGATTGAAGCTGGCAAGAATTTTGTGTTTATTGATAGAAGAATTCTTCATACGTTGTCGTTTTCTTAACAGATAGATACATACGCATTTTTTCCTACACATTCAGCAATCCTTATCTCGTTTTTTCCTTCACTGTGTTACACTTTCTTTTGATGCTAAAGAACTATCTTCAGAGGATTGGTATGATGGTTCAAACATAGATGTATAAGTCTGTGTCCAGTATTTATGAATGTATCTGACATGGTACAGAACAGATTATGCATGCAAGATATTCTCTGGAGGATTTTTTTCATGCAGGAGTTTTGCCCAAACTGCTTGCTTCATGGTCTTCTTTCGGACCTTAAAGGAACCAGTTGTGCTACCGATAGTAACTTTCAAAGAACCAGGCAATGTTTGGCAGATAATAGGACCATTAAAATTCCCATCTGGCATTCAGTCTGATACATAATATGCTTTAAAAATTATTTGGAAGAGGTAATTTGGAAGGTATGGGAACATAAAAGAGGGAACTGCTTTAGTGGGTTGACTCATTAAAACAGCTGTGCCTTTAATGTGTCTCCTTATAGTAGCTGCATTTGCTTTTAGTCTTGTTTAGAAACCTGAAAAAAAAGACTTGCAGAGTTTTTGAAACACTTCTTCCTGATCATTTCGAAGCATACAGAGCTCTAATATCTAATATCTTGAATCTTCAGAGCAGTGAAAATGTCAGTAGAAATTCTGTCATTCTGCTGCTAACGTTTTGTGAAAGCCAGTAATCACCAAGCATGTGTTGTTAGCATTTAAGAAAACATTTTAGTTTATGGACAAATACTTTGTATGAAAAATACAGCTTATGGAACCAGAAATGTTTTCAAGACCATCTAAAATTACCGCCTCTACATCTTAAAAGATCGGCAAGAGGGAAAAAATTAAAAGTCATTTTTTTGGTGCTATGTTTAAAAATCTGTGTTTCAGAAGTAATATATATATCTTTTCTTGTTTTGTTCAGGCTTATGGAATCTTGCTTCCCTCTTCTCCAATCTTTGTTTGTTTATATTGATGCCCTTTGCTTTCTTCTTTCTGGAGTCAGAAGGCTTTGCTGGCTTAAAAAAGGTGCGTGGCTGTTATATATTAAGTGAATGGGATATCAGAAATATTGTGTGATCACCGGCAAAGCTTTATTTATTAAAAAAGGGCAAGCTTTTAAAATCTAGGCTAAAGATATTACGTGTGAGCTAAATGTTAATAGTATTTGACTTTTACAATAATTATATAAATAGTAAAAAATGTTAATGAAATAAAACTTGGTTTACATTCAAGTTATGAATGAATTGCAACTATTTAACTAGTTTTAGCATGGTTTCTACTATTGAATAAGTATAATATGGATGGAATATTTTGAAAGAGGAGAAACAGCTGTATAAACACAGTTTATTAAATACTGACAGCATTCAGATTTTATTGTATATTAACTTGAATAATAAATTCATGATACTTTTGTGACTCTTACATAGCAGTTTATTCAAAATGTAGTCAGGCTCAATTTGACCCTATTTTCCTTTTTTCCAGCATTAATTTAACCTTGTCAATTATATTTCCCTGTTCCATTTTGATAATATTCCAGGTGGTCTGGTTTATCCTAGTTCACTGCAAATGAGCAGTCTGCTGATGCAGTACATTGTTTGCTCCTCACCTCTGTCCTTCATGCAAGTAGATAAAATCAATCAGGAAGTCTTAGTTTATGGTAATTCCCAAACCCAGATTTCTGATTTGGGTGTTTTGAACAGTCCAGTGCCCATAAAGCAACAATAAATCTTATCAGTATACCTTTATTCTACTGTTTGCTGAATGTTTGGTTTTCTGTAGAAGTTTGCGGTTGCACTAAGAAATCAAACAATTTGGCAACTAACCTGTAAGAAGCCTGGGAGAAATCTAGGGTGGACTCAGAATTATCTATACTGTTAAGCATTGATCATAGCAAGAACAGCAGGAGATAGGGACGGGAAGTCTTCAGATATGCTTTCTTCCATAGCTATCCCTTATCCTTGCCAGTAGAATTAATTTTTATTCCTTTCATGAACGGAATTCTTCAGAAGAATATGAAAACCATGCTGGATCTCTCTAAAAGCACATCTTGTTTAGTATAGTGTCCTGATAGAACTCTATACTGAAGCCCACAAGCAGGACATGAATGGAATGCAATCTTCCCACTCATGTTCCCCCAGCAACTGTGAGTCAGGCATACTGTCCCTGATAATACAGATAATATAATGAGACTTTGGTAGTGACTAGATGCCCAGCTATGCAGGTGGGTAGGTACAAATCCCTATATTTGAAGTTGGGCCCTAGGGAGGGACTAGAGGTACTGCTGATACGCTGGCTGTCCTGTAGCTTGGTAGAACCCCATCCTGAGCTTTTCAGTCTTGTCTTTGGACGATTGATTTCCCCTGGCTATTGGTATTGGGGACTTCAATCTCCATTCCCATTTAATAGGCCTGCTATCAAGCCCATATTAAACTAGCTTGCTCATCAGAATGTCATGGATACTTTCTCAAATGCTTTGTTGAAATGAAGATTAAGTTCTCATCATTCCTACAGTCTTTTCAGTAGTCATCTGATAAAAAACGAGTGACATTAGTTTGGAGATACTTATCCTAGATACATCTATTGACCTCAAGTAATCACCACATGTTAAACCTTTTCAAGATACAAATTGCTTTATGATCTGGTCTAGAATCTTGCAGGTAGTGAGATCAGATATTGGGCTGTGATTCCCTCAGCCCTTTCCCCTTTTTTGAGTCGTTAATCCTTTCAAAGAGGAGCTACATAACTTGCAAACAAGTTTAGGTACTTATGTTCCTATACTTCAAACCTAGGCTTTACATATTTTTTGTGAAGACATTCTGGTTGGTTGGTTGGTTATTTATTTATCTGCTTTTATTTTTATAAATAACTCAAGGTGGGGAACATACCTAATATACCTTCCTCCTCCTATTTTCCCCACAACAACAACCCTGTGAGATGAGTTGGGCTGAGGGAGAGGGACTGGCCCAAGGTCACCCAGCCAGTTTTCATGCCTAAGGTGGAACTAGAACTTTCAGTCTCCTGGTTCCTAGCCCAGCACCTTAACCACTAGACCAAACTGGTTATAAGTAATATACCACACCTTACCTGTATTCCAGACAAGTTTTATATTCTGTTTATTGTTAATTGCAGATAGATGATTAGTGACCCTGAATTAAGAACAAGGCAGACAAACCGATGCAGAACCACTAACCATGATTGGGTGCCAGTGACCCAGCTGCAGAATATATGTTCCGTCAGGATTTCTCAGTGCTACCCCTTGTAGTGTTAGCTGTAGGCATGATTTTTGTTATCTTCACAAGGCTCTGGAAATAAAAATGGAGAGTATTAATCATGCCAATGTTGATGGAAACTTGATTTTCTTTGAATTAAAGTTGTTGGGGGAGGGGAAATTCAATGCAGAAAGGAGTAGGAAAAGAGGGTTGTTTTAATCTGCAGCTTTTTCTCAATATTTTGGTCTACAGTTAAGGAACTGTGTTAAATTTGCAGCAATTAAATATGCTTCAGGAGTGTCCATGGGGGGTGGGGAATCAACAGCATCAAAATGGCTGGTGCTTACATCATTTTAATAGTGTTCTCCCCCCTCCCCTCCCTGGAGAGCCCTAGATGCTCTGGCTGTTTGTGGTAGTTGTGTAATAACATGCCTGCTAACTGACATTATTTTTCCATATGCAAGTACCGTATGTAGTATGGCAAATGTACTATAATTTGTTACTTTAAAAATGGCCTTGATCATGGTTATGCCTATTAGATTAATATTGTTGGTTCTTTTAAAAAGGACTATTTTCCCTTTGTTACTAGCAAATTTATTGTGAGTTTTTAAATACTAATTGATGGCATTCATTCATAATAGCATAGGGATCTTCTAGTAGCTCATATTGATCCAATTTGGCAAACATTTTTTAAAAAAATCCCTTGGATATAACACCAACATATATATAGAGAGAAATTGATCACTCATCATGGATAGGTGTAGTGTTTGCTTGAAAAATCAAACTGAACATGATTCTCTCTAGGATTTTAATTAAACCATTCTGTTAATTCAGATAGGATATTTTGGGCCTAAGTGGGTTAACTTATACTCTTTTTAAAAGAGACTTAAATGTCTTTTTTCCTTAGACCATTGTTTCATTTTTTATTGGATCTGCAGTTTTTTCTGTGTTCCTTCTTGTAAATCTAGATAGATCAATCTTTACTGTGAATGCTGATCTTTTTAGTAATGCTTCTTGTTAACTCTTTTAAACTGTATTTATAGCCTCAGTGGCTGACAACAGCTTCAATTATATAAATTATTTTCTTGGATTTATTTTTTAGGTTTACCATTCAGACCCACAGTGTAGCAAAGCATTAAAGAGAGGGCATATAATGGTGTTCTTATATTTTTATTTTATTTATTTATTGAAAGCCAGTTTGGTGTAGTGGTTAAGGCATCAGGCTGGAAACTGTGAGGCTGTGAGTTCTAGTCCCACTTTAGGCACAAAGCCAGCTGGGTGACCTTGGGCCAGTCACTCTCTCTCAGCCCTAGGAAGGAGGAAACGGCAACCCACTTCTGAAAAACTTTGCCAGGAAAGCTGCAGGGACTTGTCCAGGCAGTCTCCGAGAATCGGACACAAATATACAGATTATTTTATTAGAGCCTCGTGTGGTGCAGAGTGGTAGGCAGCAGTATTGCAACTGAAACTCTCCCCACGACCTGAGTTCGATCCCAGCGGAAACTGGATTCTCAGGTAGCCGGCTCAGGTCGACTCAGCTTCCATCCTTCCGAGGTCGGTCAAATGAGTACCCAGCTTGGTGGGGAAGGTGACGACTGGGGAAGGCAATGGCAAACCACCCCGCTATAGTCTGCCAAGAAAGCATCATGAAAGCAGCGTCCCCCCAAAGGGTCAGACTTGACTTGGTGCTTACACAGGGGACCTTTCACCTTCACATATTTTCATTGCTAGCTTATTTGAATTTTATTATAAAGCTTTTACTTAATACTTCAAATAGTTCTGTTTGACCCATTGTGTCTATCATGTAAAAATGTCAATTTGCTTCTGGCGTAGGGCTTAGGAGCAAGAGGTACTTTCCTGAGCAGAAAGCATCTTTGACCAATAGAAGAACTGTTTTATACCTTATACTAGGTTATCAGGCCCCCAAAAACCAAAGCTGAATTAGATTTCTTCTGCCTATACAAATAGAAGCATAAGAATTGCTATATAAACATAACTGTTGTGTGATGGGAAGACTTGAACAAGTTCTTACGGAAGCAATTTTAGAACCCAATTGTGCAAAGCATCTACAGTAGACATCTCAGTGTTTGGCACCCAATGCAGAAAGTCTGTGGATTGAGAGCTTAACCGAGAACATCAAAAGAGGATGCTTGATAATAAAAGCAAATGGTAGCAAAATTTTTAATTAATTAGTTAGGCCAGGTGGAAGTGAAGAGGCCAGTCTATAAAGCTGAGCAACATGACAGCACAATGGAGTAGGACCAAAGCTTGTTTTAATATACTTCTATCCTGTCTCACAGTTTGAAATTTTCCTGGTTTATGTCCCTTTTGGCAAACTTACATACCCCTTACATAAAAGTGACTGTGTACTGTATTTTATGACCAGATGACTTGTCCCCCTTTGCTGGCTAATTTGTATCAGGCCCCCAGTATTAAAGAGACACAGAAACTAGTAGGAAGCCGAAAGCAATATGTCTCAAGGACAGTTCATTGCATTCTTTCATTAGGTTTTGCTTGTTTTTGCCACTGATCATCCATAAATTGCTGGAAATAAGTGATTAAGGAAGTGCTGCTTAGTGTTAGTGGCACATAGATGTTCTTGGTAAAGCTTTTTTTGTGAGTGAAAGGAAATCAGATATTGCAGAAACAAAAAGGAAGAATCCTGCTGGGAGCTTTTCAAGGAAATTTAACTTGCATAATGTTTTGATCTTAATGTTTGTTACAAAAACATACAGCAGTATTTCACCAGGTGCTGTGTGTCAAGTAATAACCCCATCACTGTTCTCTTTTTTTTGAATTCTTAAGATATTTTTGTTTAAAAATGAAACTGGTTGGCCCTCTTGATATGCAAGTGACAGACTGTTGCTGATTAGATGTATTTATGGAAGCACAGTGCATAAAATTAAGTTAGCATTTCTGAAGCTTATCAAAACTGGTGAGCAACAAGGGGCTACTTTACAATGTACAAAAAAAATACATTTTAAAAGCTGCTATTAACATTGTAAATTGCCGCTTCATAATAGTGATAATTTTGGCCAGTTCGCCCTCCCCCCCCAAGCAGGAAAACCTGATCCTTTAGCAGTGAAAGGTATTTTGACTAGTTTGACTATTGTATATTCCCAGGTCCTATCTGTGTGATTTTATGGTTTATATAATTTTTGTCTTAATCTGCATTAGAAGAGATGGAATTGTATGTTGCTTAGTCCTGTAAATAAATAAACTTCTTCTAAGCAGAATTTTGGCCATTTTTTCTACACATGTGATAAAGAATAATTTACATTGAAATTTTTATCAAAAATATATTAGTCAGCTGGCTGATAATTTGAGATAAGACATTTTGATATAGCTGTTACTCAGAATGACAAATCTATACCTGACCTGTAATATAGATGAGTGAGACAACATAACCTTTCAGAGGATAGCTTCTGGTATGTCTTGAAGTTAATTTGTTGCATTATATAAAAGGCTGACTGGGCCACAATATTCACAGGCTTAAAAATGGATGAAAATGCATGCATGTTAGCTGTGTGATTGTATTTACTGGCAAAGAGAACCATATTTAATTACACTTTTTAATATTATTTGGTACTAAAGTGGACCATTATGTCAATTTTTCCCCTGTATTTTTCCCAACTTTACATTTGTCTTAGAAATAAAGAGTTTGCACAGTAATCTCATTTGTGATAGACTATTTGCAATACATTGTTCAGTAAGAATTAGTTATTTAAAACTTTTTGTTTCTACAATCCTGAAATCGCCACAGAAATTCACTTTTAGACTTTCTGAGCAATACTGTTATGAAGTGGGTAGCTCTTGATGAGGATCATTCTCTTGATTAAAATATGTCTTTTTGAAGCAAGTTCTTTGTTTTCCCAGAAAAAATTGCTGTGCAAAGGATACTAGAGTTTTATTGGGCAGAAACACAATTAGCTATTTTATCTGTGCTTGAAAGTCAGTAATAACCAGAAGCTACTGTGAATATTGGCTCTCCAACTGTCCTCATTGAGTATAGTTTATTGTTTATTGCATTTACTTGGTATTTGTGCTTACCATTATTAAAATAATTCAGCAGAGGCTGACAGTTTAGTGCTCGGATTTCAATGAAGTGTTTATTGGTATATAATTGAATTGTGCTACATGGTACTACACTCTGTTAGTAGAACCAGAAACAAAGAGTTTTTAATCAGTAACATCAAAGGCTGTCCAACTATTCATTTAAAAAACCCCACTATTATAACTGCTTTATTTAAAATAGTACCTTCATTGGCATATGATTATCTTTGCAAGTAGGAAGTAATGCCAGTTATTAAACAAAAATGGAAAAAAATACTTAAGTTTTAAAAGACATAATATAGTCTATCAGAAACTTTAGGGTTGCAGTTGTAAGAATAAAGAGCAGTTTTCCACTGCTCTTCTACAAATTTGCACGCATCTGATTTTATATCCATCCCTGAGCATCCTGCAATCGCTGTACGTGGTCTCCTTTTCTAAAAGAATAAACCATAGAAAACAAATCTACAAAACTTTAGATAGTTTTTGGAGATTATATATATCAGTTCCTGGTGTCCATGCTGTAGAGCAGTGTTTCTCAACCGTGGCACCTTTAAGATGTGTGGACTTCAACTCCAAAAATTCTCCAGCCAGCATGAATTCTGGGAGTTGAAGTCCACACATCTTAAAAGGTGCCAAGGTTGAGAAACACTGCTGTAGAGAGAAATCATGGATGAGGCACATACGGGAATGCCTGTTTGTTAGAAGCGGCAGAGTAGTTTGGTGGGCCCCTCAGAGTGAGTGTGGGCTTACCTCCGGTGGTGAGAGTACACGGAGGGAGCCCAAGATCGAATGGGGTGTGTAAGAGTACCCAACCTTGAGTGAGAGACAGGAGGTGGGTAGGAATGGGTGGGGTGACCCCCTGTGACCAGTGAGAGTGGTGGCGGGGTGGACACAGTGAGTGGATGCGGGGATAGGATCCAACAGCGCCAAGAGCAGGAGCTGGTGCGCTGGAGGGCCTGCCTCCACCTGAGGTTGACTGAGGGTGGGAGGATGTGTGCATGGGGGAGGGGACCCTTGCGTTATCCCAGGGTGGCTGGTGGTTCGGGAGTGGAGGCAACTGGGCCTGGCGACTCTGGGGGTTGTAGGGCGGGTTTCACTATTGAGGTGGTGACGGGCCGGGGATGTTACGATGGGAACTGGAGGGCAGGCCATTTCCGGGGAAGATGCTCCCCGTGTCTGTTACCTGTAGCGTGTTCCGGCCCTCCAGGTTCATACCCAGGTCCTGGTCAGCAGATTCCTGAGGGCCCTGGTCTCCGGCTACTGCTTCTGAACCCCAGGTCAGTCAACAACAAAGCCTCCCTTATAAGTGACTTGATCGCAGAGGAGGGGGCAGACCTGGCGTGTATCACCGAGACCTGGCTGGGTCAGGAAGGGGGGGTAGCCCTTTCAGAAATGTGCCCGGCCGGGTTTCAGGTGTGGCACCAGCCGCGACACCGGGGCAGGGGAGGTGGGGTAGCAGTTGTCATCCAAGAATCTCTAGTAGCCTTCAGGGGTGCTGCTCCACAGGTAGCCGGTTGTGAGACCCCGTTTCTCAAGTTGGGCACCCGAGAACAGTTGGGAGTGTTGCTGCTGTACCAGCCTCCTTGCTGCGTGGCAACCTCCCTGCCTGAGCTGCTTGAGGCCGTCTCAGGGTTGGTGGTGGAGTTCCCCAGGCTTATGGTCTTGGGGGATTTCAACCTACCTTCCCTGGAGCGTGCCTCGGATGAGGCTCAGGAGTTCATGGCTACCATGGCAGCCATGGGCCTGTGTCAGATCATTCGGGACCCAACTCAAGACAGTGGCCTCACTCCGGACTTGGTTTTCTTGTCGGAGCAGTGGCAATGTGATCTGAAGGGAGAGGTAGATCTGTCCCCATTGTCATGGTCAGACCACGCCCTGGTGGCCCTGAGATTCTCTTGTGCTGTCCCTCTCCGCAGGGAGGCAGGACCCATTCAATTGGTCCGCCCCTGGCGACTGATGGACCCAGTGAGGTTTCAGAAGGAGCTGGGGATTATACCTGGGGATCTACTGCACGGTCCAGCGGAGGTCCTGGCTGCAACCTGGAATAGAGAAGCGGCCGGGGCCTTGGACAGGATCGCGCCTGTGCGGCCTCTCTTGCCCACTCAAACCCGGCACTCCCCGTGGTTTACGGAGGAACTGCGGGTTTTGAAGAGGGTGAAAAGATGCCTAGAGTGCCGCTGGAGGAAGACAAAGACTGAATCTGACCGAACACAAGCTAGAGCCACTATTAAGGCCTACCTTGTGGCGGTAAGAGTGGTGAAACGTCAATATTTCTCTGCTCTTATTGCATCCACAGAATGCTGCCCAACGGCTCTGTTTAAAATTACGCGATCGTTATTAGGTAGGGGGGGCTGTGTCTCCCACCTACAGGGCTGTGCGGAGGAATTTGCTGAGCATCTGCAGGGTAAAATCGCTCAGATTCGGTCCAAGTTGGACTCTAAGCATGGGGGAGAGTCTGGGGAGATGCTGAGGGAACATACTTACCCAGTTATCTGGGAACAGTTTGATCCTGTTGGGCCCGAGGAAGTGGACAGGATCCTCCGGATTGTAAACGCCACCACGTGTCATCTAGACCCATGCCCTTCCTGGCTTGTGAAAGCAGACCGGGAGGTGACATGTGGTTGGGTCCAGGCGATGGTTAATGCATCTTTGAGGGAGGGAGTGGTTCCGGTTGCCTTTAAAAAGGCACTGGTACACCCCCTCCTCAAAAAGCCATCACTGGATCCTACTGTCCTGGAGAACTTTTGTCCAGTCTCCCACCTCCCCTTTTTGGGGAAGGTGGTTGAGACAGTGGTGTTACAACTTCAGAAGATTCTGGATGAAACGGATTATCTAGACCCCTTTCAGTCAGGTTTCAGGCCAGGATGTGGGACAGAGACTGCATTGGTCACGCTTATGGATGATCTCTGGCAGGAGCGGGATGGAGGCAGTGCATCCATCCTCGCTCTCCTTGATCTTTCAGCAGCTTTCGATACCATTGACCATGGTATTCTTCTGGGACGACTCAGGGAGTTGGGGATGGGCGGCGTGGTTCTGCGCTGGTTCACCTCCTTCCTCCAGGGCCAGTCCCAGTCGGTGGTGATAGGAGATGGGAGATCAGACCCTCGACCCCTGCTTTGCGGGGTGCCGCAGGGTTCGGTTCTCTCCCCTCTCCTATTTAACATCTACATGAAACCGCTGGGTGAGGTCATCCATCACCACGGGATGAGGTACCATCAGTATGCTGATGATACTCAGATATATATCTCCATCCCGGGTGAAGTAAGTGATGCGGTCAATGCCCTTTCTCAGTGCCTAGGGGCTGTGGGGGCCTGGATGGGGAGCAACAGGCTTCAGCTGAACCTTGGTAAGACGGAGTGGCTGTGAATTGATGGCTCCTCGGTATCCGGGAAGTTGTCATCTTTAGTTCTGGATGGGGTTGCACTGTCCCATTCAGAACCCGTGCATAACTTGGGGGTCCTCCTGGACTCATGACTCCTGCTTGAAGAGCAGGTGGCAGTCGTGGCTAGGAGGGCCTTTGCACAACTTCAGGTTGTGTGCCAGTTACGCCCTTTTTTGGATCAAGATGCCCTCCGGACAGTCACTCATGCCCTGGTCATCTCCCATATAGACTACTGCAATGCGCTCTACGTGGGGCTACCCTTGAAGAGTATCCGGAAGCTTCAGTTGGTCCAACATGCGGCTGCGCGAACAGTTACGAGTGCTCCAAGATCAGCACATGCAACACCTCTACTGCGTGAGCTGCATTGGGTTCCAGTTTGCTTCCGGGTCCAATTCAAGGTGTTGGTTATCACCTTTAAAGCCCTATATGGCATGGGGCCAGGCTACCTGAGGGACCATCTCATCCCTATAATGTCAACCCGTCCCACCTGATCATGCAGAGAGGGCATGTTGCGGACCCCATCTGTAAGAGAATTTCATCTGGCGGGGTCCAGGAGGCGGGCCTTCTCTGCAGTGGCGCCCGCCCTGTGGAACATTCTACCCCCCGAGGTGAGGCAGGCCCCTTCGCTCCCGATGTTCTGGAGGGGCTTGAAGACCTGGTTTTGCCACCTCGCCTGGGATAGGAAGGGCAGTAGCTCTTCCTGGCGGTGGCTGGTGATGTAGAGTTCTCCTGATGGAATGGAAATCTCCCACTTGGATTTTATATTTATAGTTTTATTATTTTAATATTGGTGATTTTATGATGTCAGGTTTTAAGGTGGATTTTATTGTAAACCGCCCAGAGTCCCCCTTTTAGGGGGAGATGGGCGGTGATAGAAATGTGAAAAATACATACATACATACATACTCTTGACAAATAGCACTGGCATTGATAACATTTCTTTTTAATTGTAATAACTCATATGAGCTCTAATTTCTATATGTCATGCTTGCATGTAGAACAGAGTGGCTCGGTCGCAGTTACTGGCATTGATGCATTTGTTTTTTTCATGAGGCACGCTATGTAAATACACAGCTTATCAACAGTGATACAACTTACATGTGAATACTGTTGACTCTGTAACATAACAGTAAAACCTATGATAACGCTCACATTGATTTACATTCAAAAATACTAATTTTGCAGCGTAGCAGAAGGCAAAATGTTTCGTTTGTAATAGAAATATGCTTTTCTGAATATTTACTGTAGTATATATTCATTGGGGCAGGTTTACACCTGAATCAGTCTTTAAGACTTCGGGTGTGAGACATTTATTAGCTAACCAGGCAAGCTTCTAATTTATTGCAGTCAGGGTCTGGATACTTTTCAGAATGTTGCAACTGTGTGGCTCAACCATCAGTGCGATGTAGAAAGGTGCGTGTGTGGAAATAGAGAGAGAGGAATTTCGGCACATTTAACCAATACTTCCTCTTACCCACAACTGAACCTGTTTCATTTAAACTTCTGTGAACATCACAAAAAGGCAGTAACAGTGAATTGCCTACCTTTGGATGGTGAAGTCATGCATTCTCCTGACCTTTTGCACTAACTATTACAAATATATTTATATTTATTATTTTAGTGTGGTAGATGCTGATTTGGTAATTTTAGGTGTTGAGGTTTTAATGGAGTATTTTATTGTAAACCGCCCAGAGTCCCCCTCTTTGGGGGGAGATGGGCGGTAATAGAAATTTGAAAAACAAACGAACAAACCAGATTTTCTGAAAGCTGATATCATAAACGTGGCATTTTAAAAATATAGTTTCAGCACAATTGCAGTAAATGTAGGTTGGCTTGGTCTGGTAATAATAATATTTTTGCTGTCTTGTCAATAAAACTTCATTCAGAGCTATGTGATAATAAATAACTACATAAATATCTATTAAATGTTCCATGCCACTGTAGTTCAGTGGTACAGGGCATGTTTATGAGAAGTATATTAAGTCCTTCACTGTTTCAGGTAAAGCTAAGAAAGCTTCTTAGGTAAAGCTAAGAAAGTTTCTTCAGGTAAAGCTAAGAAAGTTTCTCCTCTGAAAAACAGTTGTTTCTCAGTGTAGACAGAGCTATGCTAAATGAACTAATTTGTTCTTTGCTCATTATGACTTTAACTGGATAAAGTTTAGTTCAATTTTTTAGCTTTCCCCCCTCTAATAATGAAACAATAGATATTACTGCTGGGCAGCCTCCCTAATTTTGATTTCTTGAAGGACTACAAATCTTTACTTTGTAGAAACATGTCAGTTTATCATTGAACCTTCCCTTTGTTTTTTTTCCTAGGAGAGTACTGCTTTAATTTCATGGATAGTTAATGTAAACATTAAAATGGCACTCATCTACACACACACACACACACACACACACACACTCTTAATAAGTTACTACGTCCATATCACTGAATGTATGTGTGTGTACGTGTATGGGCACATAGGAGGAGGGACGGTATTACTTAATCGTTACCTATTAGCTAAATACTGCAACGTTTTTTTGTTCGGTTTGGTGAATGTTCTGGTAATACAGTACAGTATTTTCAAAGCAGATGCATTACACGCCTGTAGATTTCTGTCAGTCTGCCAAGCTCCTGGAATGTAAATGATCTGCAAAAGCTTTCATATTACTTGAGCCACAGGCATCAAACATGGCATGTTCGCTTCTACTATCAGTTCTTTCAGTGTATGTACCATACTTGACTTGTAAATTATGATACTTAACATGTTGATTTGGAGCACACTATTGGTTTCTTGACACCATAAACATTGAGCTGGAGTTCTAAGGCATGTTGGTTGTCTGGAGAAAAAAGAGGTGCGGTGCTTTCACATCCCACTTCTGCTCTGCGCCAGCCCGCTGGATCTCTTCAACCAACCGAATCTAGAAGGAATGCAATGTTACATTTACGCTGTTGTGCCTATGCAAATGTGAAGTGGGACTAGAAGCGGAAGTGGTTTGGGTGATTTTTTAAAACTTGTTTTCTGGATTTTTTTAATGGCTTTAAGCTTGATACTATTACACAGAGCAGACAGAGTTTCTTTTTAAGCACTGCTGTAAGAAAATTTGTAACTGAAGTTGTCAGTGATGATTCACAGTAATATTGGTGTACATAATAATTCTAAGAGTCATTTGCTTTAAGAGGTAACAAATCTTTCTGGTTTTTTTGTTTGGAATTCAAAACATTGCTTGCCAGTCTATCTACCAAATTGAATGTCATCGTTAAAAAAAATTGCCTCTGTGAAACCAATATGAATAATTTTAATGAAAATAAATAAAAATTGTATATGTAATGCTTACTAAGAATTATGAAAAAAAACTGTCCTAGGCATTACAAGAAGAACTTTGGTTTAGCTCCTCAAAAAAAGCACATTTAAGAAAATATCAATATGTCTATATTTATAACTCTTTATATTTGTACTATTTTTTTAATAGGGGATCAAAGCACGTATTTTGGAAACCCTTGTTATGCTCATTCTTCTTGCGCTGCTTATCCTTGGAATAGTGTGGGTAGCTTCAGCTCTCATAGACAATGATGCTGCAAGTATGGAGTCTTTGTATGGTATGAAAGTCTTTTCTGTGTTCTGTTTTTAAAAGAAAAGGTAACTGAGCGACCATTAGACAAAACAGATCTATATCTTGCATAGGCTAACAAGTTATACACTTTTTAAATATAAAAGTTTCTAGTTGTTCCCATCTTGTGTTTCACCTAAGGATGGAGTTGGGTTTGAGCTAATGGCTGCGTGGGGTAACAGTAACTGTTCATTTGTTTCTTCATCCCAGAACCAGACTAAAAATATCATAAATTTAAAAAATAATGTAGATGATAGTAATTAAAAGGTTCTAATCCAGTTGAAGGCAAAAGGAAATGCCTTGGATTTGGTCAGAAGTTGAGATTGGATCTATTGGATGATCTGTGTTTCTGAGATATTTGTTCTCTATTTTTTAAAAAATGTTGATTGAAGTGACACTGATTGCCTTTAATCAATTATATTTTTATTAACATGCTCGGGTATGTAGTTGCATATTTGAGGCTGGCAATAGAGTACACGGGAGTATTCTTTTTCACACCTTCATGTATATTAGATGAAATAATGTACTGTGTTACATTTTTTAATTTCAGATCTTTGGGAATTCTACCTCCCTTATTTATATTCCTGTATATCATTGATGGGGTGTTTGTTACTTCTGCGTAAGTTTTTCATACATATATTAGAAATGATGTTTAATAAGGCTTTCTGGCCTTTCAGTAAAGATGTCAGACACTTGCCATTTTCTCTACGAGTGTCCTGTATTCAATGTTAGCAGTGTGCAAAGCATTTGAAAGAGGTGCTTTGTAAAGACTTAGCATGAGGAAAACATCTCTCTACAGATTGCTAAAAAACTATGTTCTTTGGCAGAATTAACTGGTTTGAAGGCTGTTCCTAGCTGACTGCATGTTTATGTGCATGCATAGCCATTTTGTTGGTGGCTAAGCATGCATGTTTGGTTGGTGAAGGTGCACATACATGCAGACTGCCAGGGAAAGCTTTTGGGACCCCTTCTAAGGCAGGGGTCCTCAACCCCCGGGCTGTGGACCGGTACCGGTCTGTGGCCTGTTAGGAACTGGGCTGCACAGCAGGAGGTGAGTGGTGGGTGACCGAGTGAATTTACAGCCTGAGTGTTTGCAGCTGTTCCCCATCACTCGCATTACCGCCTGCGCTCAGCCTCCTGCCAGAGAAAGCAAGCCCATTGGCTGCTATTTCCAAATGGCGCAAAGAAAAAAGAATAAAAGGTCAGGAAAAAGAGGAAGCGCTTGAATCATCCTGAAACCATCCCCCCTGGTCCATGGAAAAATTGTCTTCCACGAAACCAGTCCCTGGTGCCAAAAAGGTTGGGAACTGCTGTTCTAAGGGATGCAGCTGTTGTAACACTTCCAGGAGAAGTTTTTTGCATGCAGTGCCATGCTTTCAAAGCACATCTTTCAAGTGTCTGGCATGGCCCTATAAAACTTGGGTTTTATAAAATGTATTGCTTTAGCTGTTACTGATGAAAGTATTTATATTTTTTTAAAATAGTTAACCCATTACTTCCAGAATTTCAAAAATTCCTTAGAACATAATCGTATGAAGCAGCTAATAATTCACTTAGCTTCATATGATTCATGGTGAGTTTAAATACTCATATCCTTCCTCCAGGCCGTAATGGTAAACTCGGTAGCTAACAACCAGTCATAAAATAAATTACACAAAGAAGCAACACAGTCAAACTCCCTTAAAAAAAAAAACTTAAATGAAGCATAAACAGTAAATAAAGGAAGATGCGAGAGTAACATTTAAGTTGCTGTCCAGCCCAAATGTATGCAGGACCACTAACATCTTAATGATATCCTGAACAGCAAAGAAGCCAATATTAATCATCCCAGACAAATGCCTGTATAGCTTCTAGCTGAAGGCCTGCGGTTGAAGAGCCTAACACTTCACTGGGTCATTGGTTCCACTATTGAACCACTGTTACCATTAGGAAGATTTTCTTACATCTTACAGAGATTATTTGGAATCTCTCTTCCTGTAACTTAAATCCATTATTCTGTGTTCTGTCCTCTGGAACAAGAAAGGACAGATTTGGACCCTCTGTAGCAGTGTTTTTAAAGAGTGGTCTGAGGACCCTTGGGGGTTCCCCAGGACCCTCTCAGGGGTCTGTGAAATCAAAATCATTTGCCAGATACGGAAGATATTTGCAAAATTTTTTTTAAAAAATGTCATTTCTCTTATATTTCATTTGTTAAAAATACAGGGTTTTTCATGAAAAAATATTTTATTTATATTAATATATAAGGGTTTAATATTGTTATTTTTACATGATTCAATAAATAAATATTCTACAAATGCATCAATATTTCGGTAAATATAACCCTACGAACAAAAGCAATTTTGGGGTCCTCCATAATTTTTAAAAGTGGGAAGGGATCCTGAGAGCAAAAGATTTAAGAAACACTGCTCTATATCATTGTTTCAGTTTTTTAAAGAGTGCCAGCTTATCCCCTCCCTCATTCGTCTCTTCCTGAGCCTAACCATACCCAGCTCTTTCCATGTCTCTTTAGTCAAGTGTGTACCAAGCATTACAGACATCAAGATGTAACATCATAATACTTAGATCAATATATAGAAATTCTGATTTATACTCAACACCAAAACTACAAAAAGTATGAAATAAGAAATACAGTATAGAATGTAAGATAATTCAATGATAAACCAACAGTAAATAATTTTAATTTACAATGAATATGTACAGCTTGATCTGTACAAAGTGGCAACATTTTCAGTATGGGGATAAGAAGAGCACTTCAGATATCTCTGTAAAATGAACACTGAAGAATTAAACGTTTGATAGATTGAACATGCCCAGATTCATAAAGACAATTAAATTGTTTCAAGTTTGAGAACTTCCTATATCTTTCTGAGTTTTCAGGTATGAGTTGTTTGAAATCTCCAGGGTTTTTTATATCATATTTTTCTGAGGTACTTTTTAACTAGAAATCCAGGTAACTGACCTTTCCACATGGAAATTATACAGCATGCTGTGTATCAACTGATACAAGTACTGTGTTACAAACACTGCTTTTTTAAAAAGTAACCTGAATTTAAAATGGGTTCCTATTTAGTATGAGAAGCTGCTGTTTTCAAGAGGATTAGAAGTTCCAATACGCAAATGAAGTTAATTGCATCATCAAGATAGCATGAATTGAGCTTTCAGTATCTTCTTTGTATTATTTGGCATTAGTTTTTGCATTTGAAAATTGCATTTGAGGTAAATGAATTTACTTGTCCCACCACAGTGCCTTGGTGCCTTCATCGTATCATTCACCAATATACAATGACATCTTAGTCTGTCATTTACCTTTTTCCTGGAACTATTTTATAGAATATGCTGTTAGACAATTTACTGGTTTGGTAAAAATGTAAATTAGATGTAGGGTATAAGGTTGATTTAAACTTCCTAATTATAGCTGCATATTTAAGATACTAATTCAACTTATTCAAGAAGATGAGGAGTTTGGCCTTTTTAAAAACGTTTTGATAGGGTTATTGGAATTTTGGATTATGAATAAAAAATGATAGATAATATGTGTCTTCCTCTACAGTTTGCACACCAGTAGGACTTTCCCGTATGTTTACAGTGATGGGACAATTGCTTGTAAAGCCAACAGTAAGTATTGTTAATGTTAAATTGTTATTTAACTTATGGTCATAAATCCTCAGGGTTTAGGGAACACATAGAATGAAACTGCAGGTATTACATAAAGCAAGGCATTTTTTTCCCATTTTTTCCTATTAGTATTGTCTCAACTTCAGGTGAGTACCGTTTAAACAGGGAAGTTTGTAACTTTAGACAAATGAAGACCAATTCACATTTGTCTTATGTGTATCCTATTTCTTTGTAAAGACTCTAGTTATCTCTCTCATTCATAGTAAATTGTGTGCAATTTCCAAATATTTTATCTGGTATGGTATCTGTATATCTGAACTTAGATTCTTGAAGACTTGGATGAGCAGATATATATCATCACTCTAGAAGAAGAAGCTATAATGAGAAGGTTACATGGTAAGTGTGTTTGATACAGCTTGGCTTTTGTATTATTGCATTTAGGTGTGATGGGAGTTGTGGTCCAGCATTTACAGAAGTTGGTTTCAGGAATCCTGGCATATGAATGTGCTCCTTTTCAGCATGTGTGTAATGACTGATTGTGGCCCAGGAGCTTTTGTATTACGCCGATTCTTTTACAATAAATATTCTAAAAATTGTAAACTAATAAATAAATAGCAAGTCAACCGAGAAACAAAACTGGTTGTACAGAAGTCATAAGTAATGTTGGTCATCTGTTGTCTTTTACTAAGATGTTTTGCAAGTCTTAGTAGAACATAAATGCAATATTATGCATTGAATCATAATAAATTGTGAAAGGGCTTGCTCTGTAGCTTTCCCATATGCAGTCAAACCATTGAGCTTGACTAAGCTAGGAAAAAAAAATTCTGCAAATTGTAATGTATTCTGCAGATTAGACTAAGTATAGCTCTCCATGCATTTTAACATTTGACTCTTTGGTAAAACTTAAAATTACAATTCTGCAGCAACTTTTGGAGGTGCTCTGGAGCCCACAGATTATGCAGAATGATGCCATAGGATATAATCCCATTTGTTTATATCGCCTGGGAATTTAAAAAAAAGTTATATAAGATCAAACTGGAAACATGTCACAGATGTTAAATCACACTTTGGCAGAAACTCAGATTTTACTATAAATAAAGGGCTGTGGAACCCCATCTCTTGAGAAGTAGGAGAAATGTTGGAAGTGATTTTCATACTTTCCTAGGAGGTAAATTAGAATCCAGGCAAGTTCAGTATTATATGAATAGGAATCCAACTGCAAAAACATGAATTACAATTAATTGTGTTTTTTAAAATTCTTGCTTTTTAAAGATAGCATAAGGAATTAAGAAAGTGTGTACTTTTGAACTTCAAATTTCATATAATTTTATTGGCACAGGAAGTTTGGGGTAGAGAAATTACCCCTGCAGTGGTTAGTCTGCATAAATTGTTTTGTTATTAAAGAAACGGGAGAGAAAGAGTGTTTCTTCTGTATTGTATTTCAATACCCACGTCATTCGTGCACAAAAAGAATAAAGCTAAAACTTTCTTTATATTAAAAAGGAAAAGTTGCTTTTAGCTATTAGTTTTCCTGAATCCCAGGAGACGGGTGGAGCAGGATCAAAAATACTTATTTGATCAAAGTTATTAGCTCTGAAGGTATTCTAACCTATGTAAGAAAGATGAAAGGTGTTGTTTTTATTGTGCACTAGTAACAGTGTAATTTTGAACTAATTGGTGTTGAACTGCCAATCATCTACAGGGAATGCAAATAGATACTCCTACAATTTCCTTTGAGGTACTGAAATATGTTGGGGCTGGAAGAAAAACAAAATAATACTGTTAAATTGACCTTAAATGAGCTGCTTTGTGGTTTTCTTGGAGAATCCCTTCTAATTTTTCATGACTAGTCTGAACAAGTTCTGTCTACCAGTTTGATTTATTGGCTAGACAATGCAGACATTAAACTTTTGTGCTTGTTTGAAATAAAATTGAGAGGCCATGGTGCTTTGAATAGCTCACATTCAATGGCTTGTTCTGTCTTTCTGAGATCTGATTTGATTGCTCTGAAATGTTGCTTCACTCCTTGGAAATTTACTGGGAGTAGTTTTATCCTATTATTTTGGAGGCTATTGTAAGAGTTGTCATTTCTTTGTCAGTGTAAATATTATCTGATATATTTCCCATATAAATGGTGAATATGTAAAATTAGGGCAGATACAAACTGTGAGCATCCAAATACTTGTATTCAGGATATATGAAATGATTAATATCATTACTGTAGTGAAAAGTAAATTTTTTAGGTTTGTTTGAGATTCCAAGGAAGTTTCAGAGGTGCAGTTTTACACCAGATTTACACCTTACAGGGATGTTTTCCTTAGAAGAGAATAGATGTAGCTCAGCATTGAACTGTGGAGTCCTGATGCACTGATGATGTTATCTGGTTGGGTAATGAAACGTCTGCAAGCAAACAACCAAGCTCAGAGAGCACCAAGGACTCCACAGTTTCCTTAACTTAATCTGTTGTTCTTATAGTTCTATTGTAGTTAGCAAAATTGTTGTGCACTACAGGCGGAATATTTTAATAGAGAAGTTTGGTGACAGTACCTTTGTTTTGGCACAGGAGTATTTTCCGCGGTGGAATATAATACGAAACAACTCGAACAGGAGCTGAATAATGTGAAGAGCATGAAAACAAAATTGGGTAATTGCCTCATTGTTTTTGTTTGGTATCCACTGTGCTTCAGTTTAGAATAAAACTTCTTTTTTGGGGGGCGGGGGGAGGTACTGTATCAAAAAAATATTACCTACTGCTCTTACAAAGACTGTTTTAACATATATTGGAGAAAATCCAGTTAGTGTGATACTTAGACAATTCCAGAGTGTCAGCCCTTCAAGGTGGACCAGATCAGGAAGCAGATTCCACAAGGAGACTAGAAGAGTACTTTGTTGAGATAGGCTGTATTAATGAAGTGTTGCAAATCTGTCTGTGTCTTCTGTTCCCTCCCACCTATACCCGAGGGAGTCAAGGACTTTTTTCTCTAATGGCCTCTGGATCTCCATGGCTCTCTGTACCGTGGCTCTCTGTACCAGTATATTGTTCTTATTTTGAGTTCTGTTTCCTTATTTTTTTTTTAATCAGCATCCTGTCTGATGGTGGGTGGAACCTGTGATAAAATCAGGTTAAGGCTATAGGAAAAGCCATGTCATGACACATCAAAGACCTGTCTAAGATGGCATCCTGTGTCTCACACTAGCCAACCAGAAGACTTTGAGAAGGCCACAGACATCAGGGCAAGGCTTTTGTTTTTGTTGGATCTGCTATGATCTGGAATATAGAGACATGATGCTTCTGATACTAGCAGTTACTTGTAAGCTTATCTTTCACAAATTAGTGTAATCCCCCTTTTAGTCACTAGCCACCTCATCTTATAATTGGCCCCAGCCTTGCTGGCCTTCTGGAAGGGCCTGAAGCCATGGCTTTGCCATCTAGGGGATCTAGGAATGTGGGTATGGAACGTATAAAGTGGCTATGTTACTAGGGAAACAGTATGCTGTCCTGCAGATTATAATTTTTAATTGTTTTTGTTGTTTTTAATGTTTTTTAAAAATGATTTTTGCTATGTTTTGGTTATTTTGTTGCATTATTTTTTGTGTTTTTTAACTTGGTACACCACTCAGTCACATATGTGAGGCAGGCAGCTATATAAATTTACCAAATAAATAAACAATAGTGAATTCACACATTAGGCAATGTATGAAGAAGTTTCATACATTAAAGGAAGAAGCTTCCTTTAATTGGTCCTGAATTTCCCTTCAGTTGACTCCAGTGGTTGAATGTAGGCTTTAATCTTTCCTTCCTTCCTTCCTTCCTTCCTTCCTTCCTTCCTTCCTTCCTTCCTTCCTTCCTTCCTTCCTTCCTTCCTTCCTTCCTTCCTCAAATTTGTCACTGCCCATCTCCTCTCACCAGAATGGGAAAAAAGATGAAAGAACGGGAAAAAAAAGAGGCTCTTAATCCACTTTGCGTTCTGTTCATATTTGCATTAAAGTGTTAGTTGTATAATGTTTAGCTGATTTGCAAAGAAGAATTCTTCTGAAAAGTTATATTAAAAAATAAATTTTATAAATAATAGTGTTGGGATGTTGACTTTTTTCATGCTATCTTTTTGCTATAACACACCTCCATTTGTAAATGCAATAATTTAAGACAAAGTGGAAGAAATTCACTGTGCCCTATCTCTTGCTGAAGCATCCCATTTCTGACTCCAGCCCAGGGGATTGGATCTTTGAAAGCTTCTCCACTTAAAGTACTCCCATTTTTGAAAAAAGAACCTTATTAAAGGAGCCATTCCTTCAGAATGATTTATTTCAGCCTTTACTAGTTATGCTGGGGAGAGGGAGGGATGCACCATGTAGAGAATATGGTGCTGGCAGGATAGGATGTTTGATCTGCAAGTACATAAGTAGGGCAGAAATTTGCTCTTGAAGTTCTAGTGGTCCATCTTACAGAATGCTTGGACTGCTTCTACTTGTTTGGCTAATGTTAAGGCGACAGAGCTTCTAATTTTAAAAGGATTGTATATATTTGTCTCAAGCCACCTTAACATACTCTTCTATTTAAAGAGCGACGGAAAAAGGCTTCTGCATGGGAAAGGAACCTTGTGTACCCAGCTGTAATGATACTACTGCTAATTGAAACGGTAAGCTCTAATTTCTTTACATTGCTTAAGACCCACCTGGCCTCTTGAAGGTAGTAATTTATTCCAGGCACGTGTCTGAGTTGAGTATCACAAATAACAGGAATTGCAGTTTGTCTCCTTACGTTTTTGTTAAACCTCAGAAGCGTTTGTGGCATTGCTGCAAAATGGAGCAAACAGTTTTAAACTTGCCAGATTCTTAGATTTTCTGCTTCTTTTTCAGGCATTCTCAGTGCTCTTAGTTGCTTGCAATATTCTGGTTCTGTTGGTTGATGAAACTGCAATGCCAAAGGGATCAAGGGTAAAGTCTTTTTCTTTTGCGATATCAGTAATGGCAAATTTGATCACACAATCTAGCTTATCGGAAATTTCCCCAGACTAATTTAGTTCACAGTGAGAAGATACAGATTTGCGCCCTGAAAAGTGAGTCTATAAAAGAAGTAAATCTTTACCCAAATACACACACACACACACACTGTTTTGGTGTGGTGGTTAAACTCAGGCTAGAAACCAGGAGACTGAGTTCTAATCCAGCTTTAGGGACAAAAGCCATTTGGGTGACCTTGGGCCAGTCTCTCTCTCTCTCAGCCCTAAGGAGGCAATGGCAAACCACTTCGGAAAATCTTGCAAAGAACATTTCAGGGATTTGTCCAGGTAGTTGCCAGAGTCAACACTGACAAAGACAAAACTCACACAATAAATATGGAATATAATTAGGTACTAGAATCCTGCAACAGATGCTTTTCTTTTTAAGCTTTTGTTGCAGGATTCTAGTACCTAATTAAGGGGACTGCTTTTAAAATTTCTCCAGTTCCCCTACAGCCTTTTTTTAATTTATCAAATTATTTGAATTTTTGCATTTGTTTTGAATCCCCAAAATAGAGTATCCTGATACAGCTCCTATAGGTGAAATACTATTTCTGATCCTGAAATTTGCTGTGATTGTTAATGCCTCAAGATTTGCCTCATACAAACAATATATAATTGAATTGTCCAAGGGATTCAGTCTTCAAAAAAAAAAAAAAAGTGGAAGAATGGCATCCTCTGTCTAATACTTTTTTTTTTTCATCATTGCAGGGGCCTGGCATAGGAAATGCCTCTCTGTTCACATTTGGTTTCGTGGGAGCAGCACTTGAGATCATTTTGATTTTGTATCCTTTCTTTCATTAGGCATGCTTGTCTGTTAACAAGTATTTTGTCTAATTTTCCGGGAGGCTGCTAATTTACTAAGATGCCTGCTTAGGGGAGAGAAAACAAGAGGTCAGCTATTCCCAGGCACTCAAAAGTGGATGTTCTTTCTCTCTTCCCCCCCTCCTCCACACTTCGCTGGGCTTAAAGACCTCTAGGACTCTGAAGCTTGCATTCTTTGGGAGTTCTTTTTTTTTCTTTAATTCTCACAGCTACCTTATGGTTTCCTCTGTTGTTGGCTTCTATAGCCTACGTTTTTTTGGAGGTTTTACCCCTAGGAAGGATGACACAACCATGACAAAGGTGGGTAAAAAGCCTGAGAAGGTCATGTCTTCTTCTCCTCTTCCCCCTCTTTTCCCATTTCTTCCCCCAAGGCAAACCTGATTGTGTCAGGCAGGAATTGCCCCGATTTGCTTGTGGACAGCGATGAGTAGTTAAAACTTTGCACGAACAAACCTCTGGCTTAGCTGGGATGGCATCCATTCACTTGGAAAAGGCCTGAAATTGCAGAGCGCGTGAGGCAGGCATAATAAAATCTGATGAAGGATTGAGTCCCCCACCCTCCTTTTTTTTGGGGGGGGGACTCCCTTTTGGTTACTGCAAGTAATACAGTTAGATTCCTTTAATTTGAATGAATTAAGCAGTGATTCTATTCAGCAGTTCTCAATCTGAGGCTGCTCTGATTTTCAGAAACATGTGCAGTTGCAATAAACAGTTGCATACACATTAAAAAAGACATTTTAAAAAAGACATTTTCATACATTTCTTTATTTATTTTTCGAGTTTTGCCACCGCTCATCCCCCCACCCCCCAGAAGAGGGACTCTGGGTGGTTTACAATAGAACTAACATGATTAAAACAAGTTAAAAACAATCATCATAAATAATACATAAAATATAAATACAAATACAGATACAGCATAAAAATATAAAATAAAAATCCAGATGGCAATAAAAAATCATTATGTATGTGAGGGGCATTCTAAGGTGCCAGGCATCCCCAGGAGTAAGTACTCCCCTCCCTGCCCCATACATACATACATACATACATACAGGAACATTATAAACAGCCATGAATATGAGCCAAATTATTTAGGATTTTCCTCTCTCTCTCTCTCTCTCTTTTCCATTTAAAAAGGCATTTTTGTATTCAAAGGAGTGAGGAGGGTGAGATTTGCTTTAATCTTTCCAGGAATTCTCAGAAATGGGAAAGTAAACAACCGTACAGAAGACCCTTGATTAAACCAGTGGAGCAGTACCATTATGTTTGCTCAGCCCTTTTATATAACAGCATTTTGAAAAAGAGAAATGGAAGCCATATGTCCTTCAAATTTTTCAACTTCTTTGTGTTTAGAACTCCTCTTGAAAAGAGGCCTCAGCATTTTCTGTTTCTTTGAGAGAATGATGCTATATCAGCTCTAGTTTGTTTATTGTAATTCTTTATATCCTGTTCTTTAAGGCAACACATTCTTCTACTAGCATCAAGATTTTATTTTGGAAAACAAGAGCTTTTGGTGGTAAATTACTGCCTAGCTATAGCAGACACCTGCCTTCTTTATTCCCCATCATTATATTAATATAATGTTGCTTGTATAAGCACCTGTACAATAAGTACATAAAAGCAAATTTTGGTTAGAGGTCAGATAAGGGCAGCCATACACTCAGTTTTGAAGACTGGAGCCCTAAGGTTCAATGAGCACCTATGAACATTATTAATTTACACTTGTCTGTCATGGATTAGTTTTGAACATGCAAGTGAATGGTTTCAGGAGTGATGTTTGTATTATGTCTGTTAGACTTTGAGCCTGCAGGCAAGAAGTATCTTATAATTTAGATTCAGTGCCTTGCTTAGCATATTTGATGCTTTAGCAGTTGGGACCCCTTGGTTTTCATTTGCTCAGAGTTTATTCTGGATTTGCTTAAACATTTTAAAGGCAGTCCTTAGACCTTGCATGACAGCAAGCAAGCAGTTGTATGGCAAAAAATGTTAGAGGAATTGTAGATTAATGTAAATAGCAAAATTTCAGTTCAAATATTAGTTAATGATTTAGAAGCTGCCTGACTCCAGAATGACTCTGGGCAGCTTATACTTAAAATAGTAAAACAATAAAAAACGCAAGTGTCGGGACAAACTGCACTACAACCAAGTTATCCGGGGCTCCACAAATACCCTAGCCCAGGGCCCAGGAGAATAGCCAGGTTTTTAAAGACCTCTGAAACCTCATCAGGGTTGGAGCTAAATGGCTCTCCGACAGAAGATAATCCCAGAGGGCAGGTGCTGTGACAGAGAAGGCATGCTTCCTGGGTCCTGATGGATGGCAGTGTTTAATCAAGTGGATCCAGACTGTGCCAATTCTGCCAGCTCTTCTCAGATGGGCCGAAACCACGGGGGATAGGAGATCCCTCAAACAACCTGACCCTATGCCGCAGACGGTTTTATAGGTGATACCCAGGAGCTTACTGGCAAACAGTGCAGCTCATGAAGCAGTGGTGTCACATGGGTATACCAAGGCATGCCCATCACTGCTTGTGCCGCTGCATTCTGGACAAGCTGTAGCTTCCAAGTGTCTTCGCAGGCAGCACCATGTAGATTAGACATTGTAATAGTCCAGTTGTGAGGTGGCTAGGACATAAGAGATAATCTAGAGGGCTTCCTCATCCAGGAACAGATGCAACTGGTGCCTCATATGAAGCTGTGCAAAGGACCTCTTGGCCACAGCTGTCTCCTATTCTCTTAGCAAGTGCTATGAGTCCAAGACAACCCCAGAGACAGGCACCAGTCTTCAGTGGGAAAGTGCAACCCCTTCCAAAACTAAAGATGGAAAGACCCCAGATCCAGGTGCCCCCAAAATCCACATCTACTCAGTCTTGGCAGGACTGAGCCTGAGTGTGGTCCTCCCCATCCAGACCCACACAGCATCCAGACATTGGGACAGGACATTGAGAGTATCGCTTGGCCAGCCTAAGAGCAAAACGTACAGCTGTGTATCTTGCACATACTGATAACGGACCCTGACCCAACCAATGATGTCAGCCAGCAGTTTCATGTAGATGTTAAACAGGAGAAAAAGAAACCTTATTTCTTTTAACTGAAATAATATCTTTTTTGTTTTAACAGATAATTGGGAACTGTGTTTCTATCTTAGTTCTCAGTTCAGCTTTGCCAGTTATGTCAAGGACACTGGGTAAGTTTTAATTCAGTCTTTTTAGAAAATATTGAATGAGCTTAGTTGTCACTTTTAAAGAAAGTTCAGCTATACTTTGGAAAACAGAATATCGGTACTGTAGGAGCCTCTTAATTACATAATTATGCTGCACTTTGTAAAAGAGTTTCAGACTCAGTAATTTAGGTATATTAATGTATCACTGTGGAGTTATAGGAATATGGACAGTGAAGTTTAAGTTTTCTGAACTTGGTCCTGGCAAACCTGTTGATTGGTGGTAAGTTAATTTGGCCTTATGGTCAGGGTGCTAGACTAGGAGTGGATAAATCTGAATGTTAGTCCTGCCTTAGGCATGGAAGCCATTTGTGTGACTTTGGGCCAGTCCCTCTCTCTCAGGCCTAGGAAAAAGGCAAGGGCAAGCCATTTCAGAAAATGTTGCTTAGAAAACTGCAGGGGCGTGTCCATATAGTAGCCAGGAATCAAGACTGACTTGAAGGCACACATACACACAGAAAATTTGTAAAAATAAGAAATATCCCAGGAAAGGTCTGCATTTACTCACTTCATTGTATACCCTTGTGTTCTGTAATAGTTTTGCTCATGAAAAAATGAGATGTGGATGCTGATAATCCTATGGGGAGAAACTCGGGGGGATTATGTATTGACAATAGTTGTTAGAACTATTTCTCCCCCTCAGGCTGGTTAATGCTGTGAGTCCGAACCCGTTGAGAGATGGGTAATGTGGGGGCCTAGAAACAAGCTTCTCTGTGATGGTCCCCACCCTCTGGAATACTCTGCTGTTGTTTCAGCTGTTTTAACATTTTCCCTAGTTTTGTACTGGAGTCCACTTGAATTGGGCAGCCAATGAATTTAAATAAATTTTATTGGCTGCCCAGCGTGAGTGGACTCTAGTACAAAAGTAGGGAAAACGTTAAAACAGCTGAAAACATTACACAGACAGCCCAGACTAAAATCATCTAATGGACAGCAAAAACAACAAAACAAAACAAAACAGGGGCCATTGAACAAATAATAAACATCAGCCCCAGGTCTGGGACCAAAGCCAGGTTTTCAAAGCTTTCCAGGAACTCCAGGAGAGAGGGTGCTGTCCCTGTAATGATGGCTCCCTCCCTGTTGCTGTTCAGAAGGGCAGTTAAACTGCAGAGATTTTGGGGAATAAGCATTAATATTCCCCCTGAGTTATGGGTCTGTTACTTTTCAAGGTTTTATGAAAGTGCTTGGGTTAAATTGCTATCTTTAATGTTAGCTACTATGCTACTGTGGTGGTTTACTTGTACAGGTTGTAAGCTACTTAGAATTTATGATTGAAATGTAAATATTTATTTTATTTATATGTAAGCCACTTAGAGTCTATGATAAGTAAATTAATAATAATAAAACAGAAAACAGGGTTGAGCAACCTCTTTTGACATGGGTGCCTCCCCCCTGTCAAAAGCTGAAATCCTACAAGTTCATGGAAGTCTTGTAAGATTTTAGTAAACTTTGTTTTACATTATTTTTTGTGTGGAACAAACTATCAGCAATAAAGTAGGAAGTAAAAGCATAAGAAAACAGCAGTTGGAAAATAGCAAAGTTTCTGTGCTATAGCTGGAGCATACCTTTAGCTGGGCTGTTGTTCCTGCTGCACTAGCAGACAGGACAAAAAAATTACGTCTGTACACCCTAACTCACAGTACAGAAGAACTTCTGAGACAGATTATTAGTCTACCTCTTCTGGAAAGCAGGTTGCTTCTGGAGCTCTCCGCTATCCTTCCTTTACGTCTTATTTTTTTACCTTTTTTGTATTTTCTTCACTATATATTTAATCTTCCTTCCTTACTGTGGCTCTCCATGGCCTATGGAGACCCAGGAAGTCTCTCCCTCTCCCAGTGTCAGCCTTCCCAGGTAGACCAGACAGGAAACACGAGAAGATGAACTAATTCTACTTTATTGTAAGGCTACATTAACTGAATCTTACAAGTTCGAAAGTACAGTTCCCCCGCTGTCTCTTTTTACAGCCTGATCGGTTAGGGTGGATCCTTTCTGAGTTTCTTCCTGTGCCAGTTATGCAGTTGTGGGCTCCTCTCCCTTTTATCTGATTGTTCCCTAGGCAGCATCTCTTCCCCTCACCTCTCAAGGTCATTGCAACATACCATTACACCAGGGATCTCACTGGAACAACTTTTAATCAGTTGAAGCTGACGTTTTGAGGGCTCAGCCTCAACAGCATCCTCAGCAGGAGGTGTGACTGTTCTTCCTGTTCACCTCGAGGGTTCATCTTCAGTGGCTGTTCTGGAGGTAGCAGATGCTCCTCATGCCACTTCCTTGGGGTAATGGAGTTGTTCCTCGTCTTTTCAGGGAACCAAGGGACATGTAGGTTGTATTGGTTGGAGCAGTGAATCCAAGACAGCATTTCCCTTTCTCCTGAACATCAGTGGGGGATTTTTATCAATGGCTAAAACAAGTAGTTTTCACCAAGTTTCCTCCTTCAAATTCCAGTGCTCCTTTGCCTCCCGCAAGCCCTAAAAAGTGACTTGGAGATATACAGGTAAAGAAAATGCCATCTTGTCCAGTCTCGTTAGAACTTCCCAGCAAGGGCTCCATCATGAAGTTTCTATGGCAAAATCGCTTAGGCTCATCCTCTGAATCCAGAGCACCAGAGAGAAGGGAACACCATCACTTGCAGTCTGTTAAGAAACGGGGGTGATGCCTTTTCTCATGTTTCCTGGGTGCCAACTCATCTGGTTGCTCTTTCTAGGTTATTAGATAGGAAGAAGAGAGAAGAATCAGAGGAGGAAAATGAAGAAATACCCAGCATAGGAAAAAAAGTCTGTAAGACATGACTGGATCTCACCAACCCACCCACCAATCCACTATTGGACCAATACTGAGTATTTCCAGTAGTATTCTTTCCTCCTGCATGTACTGACTGATAAGCCATTAAGGCAGAATGCTTCTCCACAGGTATAAAGAAAGGGCCTCCCACTGCAGTCAAAAGCTGCTAGGACACCTGCCAGGCCTTAAATTTCCCGTTGGGAGATGCCTCAAGAGCATCTTTGGTTGCAGAGGTATCAATTTCAAAGGATGGGAATGACATCCCCAAACATCCTGATGATGGAAGTATGACATGAGAAGGCTCACAGAGCCCCAGTAATCAAGGCGGCCATATCTGTGTTTGCCTGAGTTGTGATCTTGTGGACCAAAACACTTTTGGAGATAATTCTTCAAGGTGACCTTGTGTCATGGCATTAACAAACTGGCAAAGGTCACTGTCTTAGTGGCTGACGTCAACCTAGACTTCTTGAAGTTCTTGCTAAGATCCATGGCTGCAAACATCACCATGTACAAAATCTCTGTTTAAGATCTGGAATTTACATGCCAAATCCAAATCAGTACTAGCTTACAGCACCTTCAAGAATGGAGACCTTGTGATGACTCCTTAGACAAAGTTCTGGTCGAAACTGTGGAGATAAAAAAAGACAGTCTACAAGAGTTCAACCCACCCATTTCATACTGTTCATTCCCAGTCTAGGCCAGAGATACAAGGGGATTCAAAGTCCTTGGCAGGGACTCTACCAGTAAAAGGAGCAGAAGATGCAGCAGCAGATACAGGCTACTCCTTTTCTGCTAGGTGCAACAGGACCCCAAACAACAGTGACTGCCAGTGGGGCACACACTTTGCCTATTCACTCAGCAAAGGGATGTCCATCATCGCAGGCATCTGGACACTTTGCAGAATTTCGCATGACTACAGAATAGAATTCAGAGACATCTACAACAAATGTATATCTTTCCCCAAGAAATGACAGAAGAAGCACATCCAGATATTTCAAGTCATCAATCATCTGTTTGCCATCAAGGCTATAGAAATGGTTCCACTGGTTTCTAGGGTACTACTGACTTTTCCTTAAGATTCCTCAAAATAATGAGTATTGGAGAGCCTTTCTGGATATTGGCCATTACAGTCAGCTCATCTAGAAATCAACTTCTGCATGGAAACTCTAAAGTCCATTCTAGATTGTCTCCAACCAAGAAATGTTTAGCTTCACATGATCTCCAGGAATCATTCTTGCATGTGCCATTTACTTGTCTCAATGAAGTTCCTGAGATTTGAATATCTGAACTCCTACCTTCAATACATCACTTTCCACTTCAATGTGGTTTCAGCCCACATAGTAGGCACAAACATCCTGGTAGCCCTGGAATCAGACCTCTTCAAACAGGGAGCTTACATCTTATTTTTATTATCTCATCTGTTCTTCTTTTCATCAGAGTGAGCACAACTTCTGGTTAGTGGTTGAGCGCCTGTCTCACCTAAGATTCTTCATCAGCCATAAGAAGAGATGGATCTTCCCCTCACAAAGCCTTCAAGATCTGGAAACAATTCTGCACACTGTGGAAAGGCAGACTCTCCTCTCAGAAACCAGGATGCAGTTGATCAGGTCAGTGTCATGTGCCAAACAAAGAGATTCAGCAATCCTGATTTGCCTCCAAGGCTTTTAATCTCATATGTGGACTCAGTTCCGTGGGCCTGGGCTCACTCATGCTCTACAGCAGGGACTATTTCCTATCCAAAAGGAGAGCTAGCCATGATTCTACAGAGAATGCATCTGAAACATCTTTCAAACATTTTGGAATCGTTGGTTGCAAATTGAACATGAGCAAGCAGTGTGATGTGGCTGCAGCAAAGGCACATGCAGTTTTAGGTAGTTTCCAAATCATGGAAAGTAATTGTTCCACTGTTCTTTATTGGTGCTCCACCTCAAGTACTATGTCCACTTCCGACACTGCATAATTCAAGAAAGATTCAAGAGAAATTGGACCAGGTTCAAATAAGGGCAACAAAGATAATCGGGGTGAAGTTCTATGAAGAGAGATTGAGGGAGCTAAGGTATGTTTAGACATGAGAAAAGTTAAGTGGGTAGATGTGATGGCACTCATCAAATTCCTGAAATAATGTCACACAAAAAATGGTAAAGACCCATTCCCTCTCATTCTAGAGGATTTATGTTGAACAGCATCTGACGGAATGTTAGGAAAAAACTACTGGTAAGAGCATTGGCCCTGGAACCAGTTACCTAGAGGGATGGTGGCCTCACTTTCATTGGATGTGTTCAAGCGGAGACTAACAGCTTTCTATCTGGGATACTTTAATTTGAATTCCTAGTCTGAACAGGGGGCTGGATTCAATGGCGTTTTCCAATTCTGTGATTCTCTGGTGGATATTCAAGATCCTAGATGGGTTAACCCATCTGATAAACATCTCCATGTATTCCCAGTCACCATCAATCCCAGCCTTTGCGGCTTGAGTAGCAGCTATAGGGAATGCATGGTCTAGAGGTGCTGGATACTAAGGATTCCAAGTGCAGATAAATTTCCTGGATTTCATGATATTCAAACTAGTAGTCAATGAGTTCAAGCCTGTATTTCATCATCATCATATACTGATCCTGACAGACAATAGCACAGGTTGAGCACGCATGACTTATCAAGGCAAAACAAAATTGCCTTTCCTTCTGCAGGAGGTCTCAATAATGCTGGAACAGATGGACTCTCGTTTTTTGGCTGAACTTATCCAAGGCTCCTTCAGCTTGTCCACAGACTGACTCCATTGGTTCAGCATGGATCTACACTGACAGGTGTTCCACAAGATTTGTATGAGGTTCAGCAGCCAGCAGTGGGCCTCTTCGTTGCCAGCCAACCATAAGCTGAGTAATTTCATCTTCCAAGTCCCATGGAAAGCCCTGAACATCAAAATAGCCCAAGACTTTCTTGGCATCTTCCTGCCACTCGTGTCTGCTGTCTCACGTTCTGCACAAAATGTACTTGGAGAATGTTAAAGTCAACCTGGTGGACCCCAGCTGGCCCAGAGGAACTACCAGACTGGAACTTCTCACCAATGGAGCCAGCTTCATTCAGATCTGAGGTGGTTATGGCTGTACCTTTGTAGCTGTTGGCTATGACAACAGCTTCCACCAAGACGGTCTTAGCCTCCGTAAAGCATCAGTGCTTACATTTATGAGATTACCTGGTACACCTTTGGCCACTGGAAGAGAAGGAAAGGAATCTGCCTTACACTGATGTCAATTCCTTGAATACTATTACTTTCTGGATGTAAGGTTGGAACACAGGCTGAAATCCGGTACATTAAAATACCAAATTGTCAGACTGTGCTGGAAAGCGTTTGGCCTGAGAGATCAGAAAAATCACACACCAGGCATTTCTATAAAAATAAATTTATTTACAGAAAGCACAAAAACATATTTTCAAGCTGTGCATTCACACGCGCTCAGAGAGGACTGGGAGGAGGCTGGGCTGAAAGGCTACAAAAGTGAAACTAAAACAAGTCCAGGCAAGTTCCTCCCCCAGCCAATGCAGCTTTTAACACCCAAACCGAGGACAGTTAAGTTCGACCTCTTCACCCTGCGGATACTTAAGAAAGTACTCAATTACCATGGTAACCTAGTGGCTTGGTCCGTGCAAAAACAAAGAAATGCCAACACAAATCTCATTGCTGGCATCAGTTCAAGTTGGACTAACTGTTCAAAGAGCAATCAGATTTTATCTCAAGAGGACCAAGGATGGGGCTGATTAGTTTATCTCTTCATATCCTCCTAGCAAGCCACTGTTGGCTACAGTTGCTAGGTGAATCAAAATTTACATAGCCACTGCTACACTGCTTCAGTAGAAGCACAGGAATCACAGCTGCCTTTTTATTAATGCTCTACTGAGTGTCATATGCAGGTGGTGTCCTGGTCCTCAGTCTCTTCCTTGATGAGGCACTAGAACAGTGCTTCTCAACCGTGGCAACTTTAAGATGGGTGGACTTCAACTCCCAGAATTCACCAGCCAGCTATGTTGAAATCCACCCATCTTAAAGTTGCCATGGTTGAGAAACACTGCACTAGAAGCTTAATTTGTAAGTCCCATTGAAACTTTATTGTGGAGTCCTTGGTGCTCTCTGAGCCTTGTTGTTTTCTTGCAGACATTTCATTGCCAGACTGGGCAACATCTTCAGTGTGAAGAGGGAGTGGGCCTTGCTCTCAGTTTATATACAGCGGCTTGCCCTGCTTCACAACATCCCCACCAACACAAGCAGGGCAAGCCGCTGTATATAAACTGAGAGCAAGGCCCACTCCCTCTTCACACTGAAGATGTTGCCCAGTCTGGCAATGAAACGTCTGCAAGAAAACAACAAGGCTCAGAGAGCACCAAGGACTTCACAATTCAACCTTGAGCTACAAATGTTCGCTTTGATTGAAGCTTTATTGTCAGTTGTGTCCTGTAGAAGAATAGTGCCTTGTTCATAAGTCTGCTCAGCAAATAGTACCCCCCCCATTGAGGACTGTTCTGGTAAATGCTGGCTAAGAATACTCTTCATGTACTGTAGGAAAAGGAACATTGGACTTACTATGAAATGAGTGTCTGAATACTCTCCCTCTTAGCAAAGAAGTAGTACCTGTAGTACCTGTCTTGCACATCGACATCTCTTCTCAGTCCCCGAACTGGCTGAAAGGCTGCTCTCTTGTGCCACCCAGGGACAAAAGAAAATTCTTGGTCCTGCCTGCCAGAGGAATGGAAAGGCAACCCAGCTAAGGACAACCTCTGAGCTGTCAGCAGTGGGCTTCCTTTTCTTGGAACTCTCTCCCAATCCATTTTGAGACCCAGATATGGATTCAGCCGTTCTACTCTTGACCCAAGTCAAATGGAAAAGGGGGATGAAGTTGAGTCTGGGTTGTGAATCCTCAGTAACCTCACTTGGTGGCTTTGTGTCGATACTAAAATGCTCGGAAAGTCCTGTATCCAGAATGCCACAGAATTGTGCTTTGTTGTTGTTTATTCGTTTAGTTGCTTCCGACTCTTCATGACTTCATGGACCAGCCCACGCCAGAGCTTCCTGTCGGTCGTCAACACCCCCAGCTCCCCCAGGGACGAGTCCGTCACCTCTAGAATATCATCCATCCACCTTGCCCTTGATCGGCCCCTCTTCCTTTTGCCCTCCACTCTCCCTAGCATCAGCATCTTCTCCAGGGTGTCCTGACTTCTCATTCTGTGGCCAAAGTATTTCAGTTTTGCCTTTAATATCATTCCCTCAAGTGAGCAGTCTGGCTTTATTTCCTGGAGTATGGACTGGTTTGATCTTCTTGCAGTCCAAGGCACTCTCAGAATTTTCCTCCAACACCACAGTTCAAAAGCATCTATCTTCCTTCTCTCAGCCTTGCTTATGGTCCAGCTCTCGCAGCCATATGTTACTACGGGGAACACCATTGCTTTAACTATGCGAACCTTTGTTGTCAGCGTGAGGTCTCTGCTCTTAACTATTTTATCAAGATTTGTCATTGCTCTTCTCCCAAGGATTAAGCGTCTTCTGATTTCCTGACTGCAGTCAGCATCTGCAGTAATCTTTGCACCTAGGAATACAAAGTCTTTCACTGCTTCTACATTTTCTCCCTCTATTTGCCAGTTATCAATCAAGCTGGTTGCCATAATCTTGGTTTTTTTGAGGTTTAGCTGCAAGCCAGCTTTTGCACTTTCTTCTTTCACCTTCGTCATAAGGCTCCTCAGTTCCTCTTTGCTTTCAGCCATCAAAGTGGTATCATCTGCATATCTGAGATTGTTAATGTTTCCTCCAGCGATTTTAACCCCAGCCTTGAATTCCTCAAGCCCAGCACGTTGCATGATGTGTTCTGCGTACAAGTTGAATAGATAGGGTGAGAGTATACAGCCCTGCTGTACTCCTTTCCCAATCTTAAACCAGTCCGTTGTTCCGTGGTCTGTTCTTACTGTTGCTACTTGGTCGTTATACAGATTCTTCAGGAGGCATACAAGATGACTTGGTATCCCCATACCACTAAGAACTTGCCACAATTTGTTATGGTCCACACAGTCAAAGGCTTTAGAATAGTTAATAAAACAGAAATAGATGTTTTTCTGAAACTCCCTGGCTTTTTCCATTATCCAGCGGATATTGGCAATTTGGTCCCGAGTTCCTCTGCCTTTTCTAAACCCAGCTTGTACATCTGGCAATTCTCGCTCCATGAATTGCTGAAGTCTGCCTTGCAGGATCTTGAGCATTACCTTACTGGCATGTGAAATGAGTGCCACTGTTCGATAGTTTGAACATTCTTTAGTGTTTCCCTTTTTTTGGTATGGGGATATAAGTTGATTTTTTCCAGTCTGATGGCCATTCTTGTGTTTTCCAAATTTGCTGGCATATAGCATGCATTACCTTGACAGCATCATCTTGCAAGATTTTGAACAGTTCAGCTGGGATGCCGTCATCTCCTGCTGCCTTGTTATTAGCAATGCTTCTTAAGGCCCACTCAACCTCACTCTTCAGGATGTCTGGCTCTAGCTCACTGACCACACCATCAAAGCTATCCCCGATATTGTTATCCTTCCTATACAGGTCTTCCGTATATTCTTGTCACCTTTTCTTGATCTCTTCTTCTTCTGAAAGGTCCTTGCCATCTTTGTTTTTGATCATACCCATTTTGGCCTGGAATTTACCTCCGATGTTTCTAATTTTCTGGAAGAGGTCTCTTGTCCTTCCTATTCTATTGTCTTCTTCCACTTCCTTCCCCAGGGATTGCATTTAGTCTGACCTCTCTGTCATGACCTTCCCATCTTGGGTGGCCCTTCACGGTTTAGCTCATTGCATCATTGAGGTGCTCAAGCTCCAGCACCACGACAAGGTAACGATCCTTTGCTGAAGCAGAATTGTGCAACGTTCCTAAAATGGCGCTCTCAAGTTAAAAGAGTTGTTGCCTTGCAGTGCCCCAGTTCCCCACCTGGACAGCCTATCCAGAAGGCTACAGTGGTCAAAAGTACTGAAAACTGCAGAGACATCTAGCAGAATTAATGGGGTCCTATGGTCAAAGCACAACCAAAGCAATTTTGGCAACCAAAATATTAAAACTTGTCCTGGAAGCAGTCTTTGTGGTGCAGTGGCTAGTTCTGGGTTATCAGTGGGAGGTTTCAAATGTCTTCATCTCCTTGAAGTTCCTAAGTAGATCTTGGTGAAAAGCATTTTCTCTTTGCCATATCATCTCTTCACTCTGACTGAAAGACAACAACAGTTCTAGCCATATTCTTGGGCTACAGTGATGCCCTCTATAAATTACATGTGGTGGGGTTAGATTACAAGCTTGGTTAGTGGGATATTTGCTTGGGCTGGAAGGGCTGAACCGATTTGTAGTCAGTTTCTGAACTTCATAGTATGTGTTGGTGCTTAAAGGCCTTGATCAGCTAATTACTATCCTGTCTGAGCTGCTCCCCTAGCTTTGGCCTTCTAAGCATTATGAATGAAGAGAGCTTTTTGACTTCTCTCATCACTTCCATCACTGCATGAATGGAATGTTTGTTAAATGTCATCCTTTCAGGAGCTGTCTTTGAATTGTTAAACTTTTTCTAGGTCTTTTCAGAGTTGGAAAATATAAATTTAATTTAAACATTTGCAGATGCCCTGGTTTAATGGCTTGAAACTGTTGGCATTTCAGTGGGAATTCTATAGGACCATATTAAGTTCTCTTAGGCATGGGTGTTTCCAGTAATTCTTTCAATAAGCAGAACTCCCTTGCAATTTAGTGGTACAAACATCATTGATTCATTCATTCATTCATTTGATGCTAGGTGCATTTGTTGCATAACCCGAAACAAATTAGTACTGAAACAAAACACCCACATTTTTCTTCTGTGTCTGTAAATGAACCTCTTACAAGTTATAAAGAGGCATAAACCAGGAATGATGAGTAGTTAATACAGAGCTAACAAATATACACACAATTGTCCAAATAGAATTTGGTGGAGCATAGTGAGTCGTGTGGTGTTTTGCCGAACAGTCCGCATATATCAAAGTAGTTACGTCCAGGACCTCTGGCTAGATAAGGAGAAATTGAACAGATTCATAGAAGCTTTTCATAGCCTTAAAACAGTGTACTGCTGGATGATAAAAGGAATACTGAGCTGTTCCTGTGTTGGGAAAGGCAAATGGGGAAGGAAATTTCCCTGTTTTCAAACTACTCTTTCTATTTCTTTAAATGCAAAATTAATCTTTATAAGCATTATTGTATCAGAGACTAGAGAGGTTTACAGTATTGTCATCTTTAAAAAGTTGGGAATAATGCTATGCAGATTATCAGTGTTTTCCTTTGTGCTCTTGCTCATGGCACGGAGGAGGATACTCAATTTTATGAAGTAAATACACTCATTGTTGTGACATTGTTTTTTTTTTTCTAATTTAGTAGGCAGTATCTTTTAAATACAATTTCAAATAGTGATGAAAAGAGAAAATTAGAGAGTATAAATATCTGTGGTTTAAATTACTCTGATTTGTCTAATTTTATGTAAAGAGCTATATATGCAATGTATTGGATTTTTTAAATTCCTAAATATCTGTGCAGACTTTATAAATGTATTCCCCCTTCCCCCTTTATTAGGCATCACCAGGTTTGATCTTCTTGGGGACTTTGGAAGATTTAACTGGTTAGGAAATTTCTACATAGTATTGTGCTACAATCTACTTTTTGCTATCATGACAACCCTGTGCCTGGTGAGAAAGTTCACCTCTGCAGTTAGAGAAGAACTGCTCAAAGCATTAGGTAACACACTTCCTCTTTTTTTTTGTGATAGTGATTTTTTATATTTATTCACTTGACATTGTCCTAGAGATTACTGACTTGATTGGGCTAGAGAGAATGATTAATTATTAACTGCTTTCCTGTTCTCTCTCTATAAAGCTTGAATTCAGGACTGTTTACTGCTGTTCTGCCTACTTGGTAGGGAAATGCATAGATCATGCATTGCTTGAGCTCATGTACACACACACACACACACACACACACACTTTACTTTTGAGGAACAGATGACTTACCTGTTAACAGTTGTATCCAGCCTTTCCACCAGGTGGAAACTATGCTCAAAGCAGATGGTAATAAAATACAAAATATAGGATGCCTATTTTTCTTTATTTCCTGTGATTCATCTATTCATACTTTTAGTATTTGCTTCTCTTACATTCCAAGCTGCAACCTTCCATATGCCATCATTGTCAATGGATGGACCTATAGATATTGACCTATCTTGCCCATCATGCCTTTGGTCAGCTGAGGCTTTCACATAATGCTTTTTAGTGAGACGGAGAAGGTGTAGACTAGGACAACCACCTTAATCATCCCTGTGCCGTATGCAGAGTTTTTGCTAATGATAAGGACAGTACTGTGCTCAGATATTACTTTGGTTTTATGATATGCCATGCCAATTAGAAACGAACTATAAACTTTGCACTGTCTTACTTTGTCTTGCAGGTTTAGATAAACTGCACCTCTCACACAATGCAAGAGACTCCGAGACAGCAAAGCCTTCTGTAAATGGGCATCAGAAGACGCTGTGAAACAGTTGGTGGAAATGAGCCTTTCAGCTTCCTGACATTCCTCTCACTTCATTGTACTTGTTTTCTATTGCTCTTAACTTGTTTATACCTTGGGTCCAAGTTGATGCAAAAGAAAGCTGGGTGCGTCGGACTGCACTCTTCTTCCTTGGATTGATCCATTTTAATTTCTCTGTCAACTGGAGAAGTGTCTTGAACATTCCTCTTTGAACAGACCTTTATACTGATCTCTGCATCCAAGGACAAGAATCTTCTGCGCATAAATACATTGTTGAAGGTGAAGTTGGAAGATGGGATTTCTGAAAATGGCAAAGCTCTACTCAAGGTGTTGCTTTTTCCAGTAAGATGGCATTCTGAAAACTTGTGAGAGCACAATGAGGCTCAGGATCAATACATTAATCCACCCATCAAATCAGTTTGCACTATGATTGTATCTAAGGTAACAGCCGTTCTTAGTTCTAAATGATAAACTGCCCCATTTAATGCTAGGGATAATTTCCATTGCAAACCCTGATTATGCAATAACATAATCTCATAACTGCAGTGCTAAATCTGAGCCTGGAAAACAGTAATTGTAGACTTCTGATCATTGTATGCATAATCGTGCCTAAAAACGTGATTGTCATACTAAGCTAAACAATATGAACAGAAAATGTAAAATACACGTATGTATAACAGTGAGATGAAAACAATTGCACCCAACTTTCACAAAGTTGTCTTTAAATGATTGCCCATTCCTAAGACTGATTAGTGATTCAGTGTATTTTATTTTGCTGAACATGGTAGTTTTTCATTAATTCTTTTAGTTCATATGTGTACATGTTATCTTTTTTTTAATGAAAGCAGGATTGAGCTTGCATTTCACCTAGTTTATAGTATGAAAACTTAAGATTCTTATTCAGGGGTTTAGATATGGTATAGTTGACACAGCATGTACTTGGATATTGCTACACTATTGAAGTTTACAAAACCCTGTGTGAGACAAAAAGCTGAAGTAAGTTAAAGCTGAATTTGTTCACTAATGTGCTGTGAGTAGAGGCAGGTGGATTGTAAAGACCACTGTGATTACTCAGTAGGATGGAGTGACCCTATTCCATGTATAATCATTTGCTAGATTGATCAAGGACAGTTTATTGGGACTTTGTAACTTCAGGCATTTCACTTTGTGGAAAATCTGTTGTTATGTTAATCTCTATAAATCCAAAGTCTCAAGCATAATCTCAGCATACTGCACAATGTCCAGATACTTAATTCAGGTGTTTTGGATTACGATATTGCTAATTTCATGGGGTCCAAGAACATGTTTTCTATTGATTCCATTGACTGACCAGTATGGAGTTCTTGGACATCAAAAACTGATTTCTTAACTTTTATACTGTTTCTTCTATTACTGAATTTTGCATTATTTGGAAGGTAAGAATTGTAGCAAATATATAATAGGAATTTTTCTAGCATAGCCAATGGAAGTGATAAATAAAACACTCAGAAGGGAGATTCTAAGAATTTGGAATGGGATTGCAGCAGTGGAAGCTGTAGCATGATTAGCTCACTGAGATTATTTCAAATATTGAACCCTCTATCACAATTTGAAATGGTAGTAATCAGTTTTAGGGTCAGTTTTGTTCCCTTACCATGATACTATAATTCAAATGTATGTTTAAATATGATGAGCTACTGTGATAAACTGATAGTAGAGCTGAGCAGAGCTGAATTCTTGGAAAAAACTTAGGCATCTATGTCTACCTTGCTTAGGGCAACATTCATGAAAAAAATGACAGTGAATTTACTCAAAGGTGTGTTTTAAATCCTTGTTTCCTTGTGAACTTATCCCTAGATTGAGAACACAGTTGAAACCATGTGAACTTTTAGTTTGCAGTGAGTTCTTCGTAAACTAATTTGTGACAACGCATGAAGAACAACCACTGTAATTGTCAGTGGAAGCACAATCTCCTACATGGACACCGATTGAAGGATTAATCCATTGCAAACTCATTTGAGTACAAATTCCCATTCAAGTAAGGACTTAGGCTGGAAAGGAAGTATTTCCTTAGCCATCCTAGATTAGTTCACATTAAAGATACTTATACTGAAAGAGGTTCCCCTTTAAAAAGTGGCTTTACTACTGAGGGCTTAAACTACTTGCAGTTTTTGTGATTAGGTGAACTTTTCAGCCCGTGTATTGACACACATTTGGATATTTCTGCCTTTGCCTTGGAAACATTTTACACCTTAATGTGGTCCTAGTGCCAGTGTAGCACTTGTTTCCTAACGATATAGAAAGATTGCATACAATCTCATTTTGAAAATGCTGTTCATCTTTTATCCCTATACACAAATTTACGATACGTTATTTTGAAAATGGATGTTAGACAAGTGGCATCAGAAAGGTTTACATCTATATGATGAGCTCCTTTGTTTCTTGGCTTTGTCTGTGTGAAATGGCCTATCGTAAGCTACTTGGAAAATGAAGTTTTTACTTGCCGCTGTGTTAAAAAAAACCCACTCAGAAATACTTTACAAACTCAGAAAAGACGTATTTCGGTTCATAATCCATTGTGTACAGATAATGCATCCCTAGTGGTTTGACTCTTGGAGTCAAGCACCCTCTACTTCATAAGTTACAAAAAGAGTTTCTTCAGGTATCAACCTTTGCCTCATTTTTTATGAGGTTTAAGCACAAATACGCTTTTCTTAAATGTACTATCAAAGCAGACCAAAAATGTGTGCAAAGCAGGTGTTTCAAGTAAGTGTTTGTTTGGCTTTCTCCATGATAGAGTGATAGCACAGTGCGAACGCATTATGACAAGATTCATTGTTCCAGACCTTGAGCATATCTTTGCTATTCATCTTTTAAAGCTAAGCTTAAGTGGACACAGGTTAGAGTTTACTAGGACACTTGGTTTACTGAATGTAATGCGGTGAACTTCACCCTTCTTTATTCACACTTTTACACATTTGCCTGTTTAGTGTTGATTAAAGTATTTGACAAGACATTTCTCTGTGACTTGATTCTAAGGAGTCTTATTCAAAACAAGCTTTATAATTGTATTTGGTGGTATAAAGCTTGGAGTATGCATCACATTTGCATACTTAACAAAGCACACTGCTTCCATATTCCAGTTCACAAGTATTCTACTTATATTGAAACAATATTTTTCTTTGCTGATCTACAGTATCTGATAGTGGTCTTCAAAGAAATGTGGATGTACCAGTGTTGTGAAGTATACATCCATAAGTGAAGTCTCTGGGTAGCTTAACAGTGTCCCTAAAATCTTATCATTTCTAAAACTCTTCTATCTAACGTAGGTAGTAATTTGCAGTCCTAAGGCCACATGCATCCCTTGGCCTAATTTAACAAGTTTAATAAATACATTTTCCAATAATCAACTTGGGCCTCAGGAAACAGTAATCTATCTCCCTTTGCTGACAAGGAAGAATGTGGGGAGGAGATATAAAGAGTGTGCGGAAAAGGAGATGGCAAAGAGAGAAAAGGGTTCTTAAGGGAAAAATAGGCGATCCCATTTAGTTTGCTTCAGCTTCATTCACCACTGGCATGCAGCTTCTAACAGATTATCCTCAAGCCCCTGATCAAAGAAAACACATTGCCTATCCCAGGCATAAATGGACTGAACAAAACCCATGTGGGAACAGAAGGTGCTCTTTGTTATTGAGACATTTTGTGAGGAGAGTCTCTCGAGCTGTACTAATGCAATTCTTGCCTTAGCCTGAACAAGTGTCAGGATTATAGAATCTTGCAAGTATTGTCAAAAAAGCTTCTGAGCTCCAGGCAAAGCATCTCCACCCCAGGTAAGTTGTCCCCAGTGGTTTCTTCAGTTAATTAATCCTACCCCCATCTCTTGAAATGTGATCTCATTGCTCTCCCATATACGGGTCTACACAGAACTTGCAGAAAAAAAGTTCCTGTCCTTGTCCAGAAGAGTTCTATCTTTCATTTCCAAAATCAGTTATTTTGAATGCTATCAGTTACGTTCTTTAGTTGTTGCATAGAACAAACAGGAACACACTCTTCCTACTTCCTCAAACAGTGTATTAAAATGTACAGTGAGTGGAGAGGGCGGTATTACAGTCAAGAACTTTACAGAAAAATCTCATCTGTGGCTTGCAGGGACACATTCTACATGCATAGCTACAAATACCCTTATGAGGAACATTAGTCGCCAATAAATAACGATTTCCCATCAGAAAACTTACTAGAATCCCAAGCCGTTGCAAAGCATTGTACTTTGCAAAGGGAGGCCTAGTGAGAATTCAGGAGTAGCCAAAGCATCAATTGTTCTTTCTGCTGTCTTTGGCTAATAGGTATATACAAAGTCCTCTTTTTGGTCAAGAGAAGCCTGACAGACTGAAGAGGGAATATGAGACATTCAGCTTACAGAATGTTATATGAAGAACTGGTTTGCTGCAATTGATTCATGTTTCCCCAGGGACCTGGAGCTTTTCTCCCTTTATTTCAATCCACTGTTAACACTGGCATCTGCAGGACTACCTCATTCAATTGAAGCGGCACAGAAGAGAACCGGAATCCTACCTTCGATCTTAATGGCTTGAATATCTCTAGATTAGTGACAGCACTCCCTAGGTTTACGCATAAATGCGCTCATCAGAAAAAATTAATTTGTGCAGCACCTCTTGCTGAAATGCAAATTGAAGCATTTTTAGATAAATTATTTCTACCAAGGTTTCTTACACATATATTCGTGATTTATGTTAAAATTGTTAGTTGAGTATTTTCTTTTGATAACAGGAACGGCATAAAGGACATACAGGTCTTTCTCCTAAAGAAAACTCTTCAAATGCTTGAAGACAGATACTATGGAACACGTGAGAACAGGAGAGCAGCACTGTCTGACGGGGACCTGACTGGTAGCCATCTTGGGAAAATCCATCTTGGAGTTGAGCAGGCTGGATGAGTGGCATAATGCAAATGGGACAATCAACAATATCTTGTCGGAATGCCTGAAACAAAAAATGTTGGTAAGCTCAGAAAATACAATGTGTGACCACCAAAGCTGACTTCTATGAGTATATTATGTCCTTTATACTCTGAGATGATTGTTTCTGGTTATAGTAGTTGAAATGCTTCATTTATTCAAGAACAAAAAAATTTTTAAATGCAGAAACAGTTTTGACTAATCTTGGTCATTAAAATGCTAATGCTGAAGAGTAAAGATAACAGCAAGTAAGGTAAAATTATGTCTGTGCTGCTAATGATAAATTTGTTTGGGATAATTCGCAAGAATCAACAGCTGTCTTTGTTGTGCAAGCAAAACACACAACATTATATACAAGTGTGGTTTAGTGGAAGGAACTGGAGACTTAGATCAGAAAAAGAGCACTGGTCGCAATCCACATTCAGGCACAAACTTACTTTAGTGAACATTTGTTGGCCCTCAGACCACGCGTTTGGTGTAAGAGCAAAGTGAGACCATACCATGTACCTAACAGGTACAAGTAGTCCTTGCTTACAGACTGCTTGTTCAGCAAACATTTGAAGTTATGACGGCACTGAAAAAGGAGACTTACGACCAGTCCTCAAAGTTGAGGCCATCACAGCATCCCCACAGTCACACGATCATGAATTGGGTGCTTTGCAACTGGTGCACATTTGTGGCAGTTGCAGTGTCCTGCGGTCACATGATCACCATTTGCGACCTTCACAGCCAGCTTCCGACAAGCAAAGTCAATGGGGAAGCTGGCAGGAAGCTGCAAGTCGTGGTCACCTGATGTTGTGCTTAATGACTGCAGGTGATTTCACTTAATGACCGCAGCTGGAACTGATGTAAGTCAGTGTGGTCATGTAACATTTTACTTAACAACTGCTGCTTCGCAATGGGCTTGCCAGTCCCAACTGTGTTGGTAAGTGAGGATTACCTGTAACAGTAAGGAGAAGGATACAAATGGGAGTAAGAGGAAAGTCTCTCATCAATTATAATACATACAACTGCCTCAAAGTAAATGAAACAAAGGCATTTCTGACTCAAACCAACCTGAATCTGAATCTTTTCCCACTCAACTTCATGTATCTCTGGGCCCAACCTTTTTTCTAATCGCTGAAATACTTCTTGACTTGCAGCTACAGTAGAATCGATCTCAAAGAAGAATTCATCAATGCAAGTATCATAGGAATTCAATAACCGCTGGCAGATCTCTGTAAGCTGGAAGATGAGACATACATTTTTGCTGTTAGTGAGTTAAAAGTGGAGAGCCAGAGGGCCCACGGATCATCAGTCCAAGAATATCTCTTCTGTAGGAAGTTAAAAGATTTTTTTTCTGGCTCAAGCCAAACACAATCCACTAAGAATCCTCTCTGTTCTTGATAGTTACTAGAATGGTCTGCTGTTAAGCGATTGTAAAGCAAGACTCTGGAAAACATAGCAGTTGCTTTCACTCCTGCATCAAACTTAAGAGAATAATAGTACAATGAAATAAATAACCCCTTTCAAAGGTCTAAATTAAGTATCAATAAAATTAGATTGTGTTAAGAGGTTCAGAAGTGGAGCTCTACAACAGTATACAATTCTTGTTTTTTTCCCCCTCTAAATATCACCCCCCACCCCCCGGGTAGTGAAGGACACATTTTGCTGCTTGATGCTGGCTGCTTCAGTACTGGTTTCTTCCTTCTATTCCTCCCCGCAAAACCTTCAGGCCCACTGTGCCTGCTCACTATTTCTTTGGCCTGTTCGGGGTTCCCCCTTCTACATTTTGAATTTAGAGAGTGGACACGCTATTCCAACTACGTCGTTATTTCAAATGTCCTACTGATTCTATAGCAGATCTCACGTCTACTGGGATATTTTTAAAAGTTCATCAGCAAGAATATTGTAAGCATCTGAACCAGTGTTTCTCAACCTTAGCCGTTTTAAGATGTGTGGACCAATTCTGGGGTATTCTGGGAGTTGAAGTCCACACAACTTAAAACGGCTAAGGTTGAGAAACACTGATCTAAACAAACGATAGCTTCAGATTCAGTCATAGTAAGAATAAAATTGCTGAAGTTAATGGGGCTCACTAAACACCTACTGATTTCAGTGGGTCCACTCTAAGAATTAAATCTAATTCAATAACATATGATGGGCCTTTCTTCATTTTGTGTATCTACAGTATGGGATCCTCTCTCTTTCCTTTCTGGTCATTCCATTCCACGTTCTTCTCCCTGCTCTTGTCACGTTCCCCTTGCAGGCTAGGTACCATGAAGGCAGAGTTCTTGTGGGGCTGTTTTGAAATGCGCTTATTAGGAGTTTAATTCTAAGCATTTTTCAATATTTGGAAGTTTTGTGGTTTTCATGAGTCTCCTGATACTTACTTCTTGTTTCTGCTTACAATTTGCTAGATTAGCACAGAAGTACTGAATTGGAATTAAAAGGAGTAACTTGTGTTGGATTCCCTAAATACCTTGCATGAGCAGAAAAATATTAGTAGTCATACACTGTGCCCATCTATTCAACTGGTTGATTCCTGCTCTTTGTTCCACGGGGCTGAGTTCTCAGGAGTACGTGGAAGTGGGCAGGGAAATCCCACAGCATGAAAAGAATGTCAGCTGCATTTCTTTGGATCCATCAAATTATTCAAAATTATTTCCAAATTTCTCAAAAGGAAGGTCATTTCTAATTATCTAGTTTAAGATCAATCATTTCACTTAAATGGTATAGATTATGTGTTCTATGCAGATACCACAAATTTATTTATTTATTTATTATCCCGCCTTTATTATTTTTATAAATAAGTCAAGGCGGCGAACATACCAAGTACTCCTTCCTCCTCCTCTTTTCCCCACAAGAACAACCCTGTAGGGTGAGTTGGGCTGAGAGAGAGGGACTGGCCCCAGGTCACCCAGCCGGCTTTCATGTCTAAGGCAGACTAGAACTCACAGACTCCTGGTTTCTAGCTCAGCCCCTTAACCATGAGCATTTTTCCCCAAGAGAAGAATGTGTAGCATACTACGTATTTTAAATCTAGAGATTCAACAACTTAAAAAGGCATAAAGTTGAAACTGCAAGACTTCAGCACGACTTTAAAGAGAGTTTCATTAATAAATGAGGAGTCTTTAAATCTGACTTCACAAAACTAATATAGCTATGTTAATTACATTATCTCTTTAAGATAAGTATGACTTGCTAGAATTGCTGAATTTATTTCCATGTGAGTAAACTAAAAGTACTATGATTAGATCCACAAGTTTAGCTTAAGATACACAGAATTGCCATATGTATGGACGTTAATCAGGTTTTATATTATTTATATATGGATTGGCTGTATCTCAATATGAAGGAAAGGATGAAGATGGATTTGTTTTCAGATTTAACTGGTTACTGAGAACAAGCATTCTCACAGATGCATTCACTAGTCCAACTTCCCCCACGTATAACTTTTTAAAGAAAAATATGAAAAATGGATTTTACATTGAATGTTGGTTCATTTGCTGCAGTCCCGTTTATTCTTTCAATCTACTATTTCTTGATTTCCCAAGCATTTTTACTAGGGACGCTAAAGATGGAATCCAGCATGCAAAGTATATCTCTACAATTGACCTATGGCCCTTCCTTCATCAGGGAACAAATGCACAAACACACTTTACCTTCATTCATTCATTCATTCCCAACTGCACACCTGGAAACACCTACATTAGTTTTTCTATTTGGTATAGTGGGGTCCTTGGTGCTCTCTGAGCTTGGTTGTTTGCTTGCAGATGTTTCATTACCCAACTAGGTAACATCAGCACACATTGATGAAGTTACCTAGTTGGGTAATGAAATGTCTGCAAGCCAACAACCAAGTTCAGAGAGCACCAAGGACTCCACAGTTCAACCCTGAGCTACAGATATCCTCTTCGATTGGAACTACTTGGTGTTGTAATATCTGACTCATTTGGATGGCACAGGCTACACAGCTTACCCTCTTCTCCTAAAGCTACTTCTCCATCAGGGTAACGCTCCAGATTTCTTTCATGACTTTTATTGTCATTTTTCATTTCTGTGCACTACTGAAATATGTGTGTTCCAATATACTGATGTTATATTGATCTACTGATACTATATCTTGCGGCAACATCTTTAAAGTTGTAGAACTGGCTTTGTAACATTCTCCTCCCCCTTTTACTTTTCAGGTGAGATGAAGAGATGGGGACATTTGCAGAAAGCAAAGTTAGGGGAGTTGTCCTTAATTTCTTCTCCTTTGACTGCAAAGTAGTCAGATGGCTTTTTTGATTGCTTTTTGCTTAAATTCTCAGTATGCGTGTGTGTAGTATAATTATGAATAAATACAAAATGTTTTTGTTTTAAAACTTGCACACTTAGACACTTAATACACATAGTTTACTACCTGCATTATCTTCCCCACACCAGTGGGAAGGAGAGGCAACATATGTTCAAACCATTTTTTTTCCAAAAGAAAAAATATTTAACAATGTAAAGAGCACTTTTGCAATTTTTAAAAAGAAATTTTACTTTCCAAGAAAATGGTTATTCTTAAAACTGCTCTCTATCCAAATTTGGTACTTTCTTTTGTCACCTCTGTGCTTTTCAACATGAACAATATGACAGTAGAGGCATTCTAAATATTTTTAGCTGTATGTAAAGCACCATCAGTTACAGGTTTTAGGTGCCGCCCAAGAACATGATTAAATAAAGATGCACACAAAAGCATCAAAATGAACTTTGTCTGCCAAGGGGGGCTGTTTTAAAGCAATCCATCTTTGTGTCAGCAAATTGCTTACTAATGTGTTGACTTAAAAGTAAAATGAAAAGCCTGGAATTTACAGCGTATCAATGAATCAGTTGATAAGCTTTTACTAGTTTAATATCCTCTTAGCTTGCTGCCTGGAGCCACATCAAGTTAGCAACAGAATGTTTGCCATCTCTATGTGATAAAGGAAGCCAAATGGCTAAACAAACTCCCAGACCATTATGTTGTTTGGTGAGATTTAAATTAAAAACTTTGGGAAGAAGTCACGTGGTGAGGAAGGAGTGAGCAGTACCATTTTATAAATAATATACCTTGTTTCAGGAACAATAGCTGCCTTTTTAGCTGGACTGAAGATAATGGAACGCATTTGAAAAGATTTAACTATAGCAATAAATTTTTTTTTAGCTCAATTAGATGTCATATACAAGCACTGTTTATAGCTAACAATCAAAGAGGGTCACTATCTAACACACAGAAATCTAAGCAGCATTTCATTCTCTGTGTACATTAGTGTTAAAAATTAGCATAGATTGCTTGGAGTAACTTTTCCTTCCTTTGATCTAAATTAGCAAGGCTGCTAATTGATTTATGTAATAAAGCTATTTAGTAATAAAGTAGATTCAACAATGATCTCTCACAGGATCAAACTTTGGAATTTATCATTGCCAAAACTTGACCCTTGGTTTGTATGTTGTTATCAATGAATACTTCTTTTAATTTAGCAACCTTCAGAACTTTGTGTTGCCCTTTGAGAAAATAAACTTGTATTTCAGAAACCTTGGGGGTCTTCTTACAATCTATAAACAAGGTGGACCCATGCATGTTTACTCCAACCTAAATCACAATTAAATCAATGGGTCTTGCTCCCAAGGAAATAGACTGGTTTGCAGCTCACATGCTTTTAGAAAGTGGTATTAACTGTAACAACTAGAAATAATTTGATTTACTTAGAAGAAGCTGCTAGTGATTTCCCACTTTAGGAAGGTGATGGGGACTGAGGCTTGGCAGTGCTGTTTTTTAAGTAGCAGTTCCAGTCTTCTGGAATAGCCTCCCAATAGATATCCACGCGGCTTCTACTATGACTGCCTTCTGGAAAGAGACCAAAACAGAACCTTTCCAGAGGATGTCTGGGCCATGATACAATCTTGGTTGGGTTATAGATGAGCTTTGGAGTATTCTATGCTTATTAATTGGCTTGTATATGTTTTAATTGGGTGCACTAATTGTGTATTGTTTCTTGTGTATTTTATCTTGCAAACTTCTGAGACTGTAATGGTCTACCAAGAAGACAAATAAACAAATAAGGCTAAATCAGATACTGGGGTCTACCAGTGTGCAAACAGCAGTATCTCATCCAGCTAGATTTAGGCTTGACAATTCTGAGGACAAATGAAGAAATCGATTCAAAAATGGAAGGGAGTCGCATTATTAGCAGAGATGGTCTCATATAAATAGGATAGACTGAGAATGTGGTTTTTCTGCAGACAAGGAAGACAGGTAATAATAAACCTTATGCATCTGCCAAGCTGGGAAGAGGGCACACTTTCAGCTTCATGCTTCCTTCCCAAATTCTCCCTTTCTAGCACTCTTACTCATTTCAGGTTCTCTTCCCATATACAGGTTTTGCATTTCTTAATCTTGGGTGAAATCTAACGGAAGCCTCAAGAAAGCTTCCATTGTGTTTTTGTTCATTTACAATGGCCCTGTACAGGAGATTGGGCTGGGTGTGTGTGACTGGCCCCAAGTCATCCAGTAAGTTTCGCCGCCTTGAGTTATTTATAAAAACAATAAAGGCGGGATGAAAATTAAATAAAATTAAATAAATAAATAAAGTTTCCACTGCCAAAGATGGACTTGAACCTGGATCTCCCTGGTTGTAGTGCAACACTTTAACTGTTCTACCTCACTGGCCCTAATGTACATATGAAACCATATGCATACAGTATATAGAAGAAGATGAATTATATGCTTTCTTAGGCTCTGAAAGTTTAACTAGATTCTGTTGCTTTAGCCTAAGCATGGGGGGTGGGGTGGGGGGGACTAGCCTTTCTTCTGGAGATGCACACAACTGTGACATGCATGGAACAACCATTTTCGGTTAGTCCTCACCCAAACCAAAGCATGCCTGCTTCAGATGGTTGGATCCATATGAGAACAAAACCAGGCTGTTTTGTTCTGGATGCAGATTTGATGAGCACTGAATTTGTTTTGATTTGTAGCACCGTAATATATTTTGAAATGTGAGAATTGCCTACCTTGTCTTCAAAGAATTTTTTTCTTAATCTCGCATCTTTGGGAGGCACTGTTTTTCTCAGATCTTTGTACCATTTTCTAACAATATGTCCCCTCCAGCAAGCTTGAATTCTGCAGCATAAAAAGAGGGTCTTTTACAAATTTGGATACTGAAAATAAAATATAAAAGGTTTCAAATGAGAAGATTGTTTTTGTGGCTGCTTCCAGTTTGGGACAAAGAAGAATGAAGGAAAATGCTTAATCTCTTTCAGCAAAATTTACCTCAGAGAGTAGGTTTTCAGTAAATTTGCTCTGCACAGTTGGTGCCAGTGTTTCTCAACCTTGGCAGCGAAACACTGGTTGGTGCCATATAATTTGGCCACCTGTAGCCTGAATACATTGGAAACATAGCAGGTTCTCCTGTAACTACAAGAGGTAGTCCTATACTGAGGCTACACGTGTTTTATTTTATTTCCCTTCAATAATTCTTTACACTAATTAAGAATATCTACAGTTCAACCTTTCCTAGATATCTGAGATCCTACTAACGTGTTACTCGCACTAGCCCAAATCACCTTCAAAAATAAAGTGTTCCATTTCTTTTGTGGGGTCACTAATTGGAAAATGGGTTCAGGATTGAATCCGATTTATTTTCTGTTTAAAGCTAGACTTGGAGTTGTATTGAGCAATCATGTAATATGGAGTTTAGAAAAGAGAGGCAAAGGCTCATACAATAACAGGAGTGTTGACTTGGCAGGAGACTGCCTTGCACGTCTTCGCCTCACTGGGAAAAATGGCTAAAACAGCCACATGAGTGCCTCCAAGCTGCAAGGAAGGGAAGGCAGTGAGTTTTAAACATCCTCTTTTGTTCTTTTAAAAGGATACATTCAAAAAGTATGCAGAATTGACATGGTGATGTTGCTTATTTTGTGACATCATAGGACCAGGCAGTTAAGCACTGTTAAGAGCAAAACTACGTAAACCACATACCACTTGTCAATACAGGGGGAAGAATCATAATTTCCAGCAATTTAATACTTTTCAGTCCTGGAAAACTTATTTCCTCCCTCATTCACCCCACCCCTATAAAAACAGTGGTATGGACCACACAGTTTGGAGTATATCTAACAAAATACTACACATTATGAGCACAAAAAATTATCTTAATCTCCAGTCTCCAGTTCAAACTGAACATTTGCATGAAAGCACTATATTATGACATTAAAATTATTAGATGTGATGATCTTTCTTTTTTTTTTACAGCGTCTTTAAAGAGTAGCATTCTCTTACACTGCTCCATCACTATGCAGTTATTTTGTATGCATGCAAACATTTCAACAGATGCTTCTTGGGGAAAGGGTTTTGTCATTTGCCAGTCATTCTTACCTTGTAGCACACTTTATTTTAAAAAGGCGGGCTCCATCATGAATTACTCGTGTTTGATACTGGATCTTTCTACACATTGGACAGCTCTTTTTAGCTGCAAATCTTTCAAAAGCCTTCAGGCATGCCTGGAAAAATAATATTAGTTCTAACTATAAACCTGCTTGAAATTAGTCTCTCCCAAGGTTTATGGATATATGTGCAGAGTTATGGGTCCACAGTTTGTAGATGCAGGAAGGACGACAGAATCGTGGAAGGCATCTAAGAGGACACCTAGTCCAATCCCATGCTCGGCGCACAGTCCTAAAGTATCTCTGAGGGATGACCATCCAGCCTCTATCTGAAGAACTCTAGTGAAGGAGAATTCAACCTTTCCATGTGGCAGCCTGTTCCACTGGCTGACAGTGTGTCAGGAAGCTCTTCCTAATGTCTAGCCTGCACCTCCTTTCAGATAGATAGATGATAGATGATAGGGAGGGAGGGAGGGAGGGATGAACTCTGTAAAGAAGTCATGTTGTAGCAAGTCTGTTCTGAGGCTTCATCTCTGTGCTAAAAGGCAGACAACAGGTTTAACACCCTTGTTTACCTTCATACACATAGATACACAGGAGAAGTTAATTTAGCACTAAACAACTCTGCGGCCGAGGATATGATTATTTATTTATTTTAGAAAATTTATATGGCCACCCATCTTACAATATGACCTGTGGACAGCTAACAACCATCAACAAAAGCAATATAATAAAACATCTAAAAATCAAACAAAAAAGACCTTCAGAATTAAAATAATCGTAATACAATAACCAAGGCATTTTATAACAACCTCACCCATATAAACCACACCTACATGGGGTTTATCTAACAGAAGAGCCAGGTGTTCCCAGCCTTTCAGAAGGTCAGAAGGGCTGGGGCCCTCCAGATCTCATGGGGGAGGATGTTCCATAGGGCAGGTGCCTCACAACTCCTTGGTCACTCCAGATGATATTCTTTAATAGGGGGGTCCATGGAGCACACCTGCCCTGTCGGATCTGGTGGGATGGGCAGAGACCCTTGGAGATAGGGGGTCCCGCAAGTAATCTGGCCATGTGTCGTGCAGGGCTTTAAAGGGGTAACCAGCACCTTGAATTTCACCTAAAAGCAATGTAACTTGGTCAACCTCAGTGCATCCAAACTGTGCACACCACTGCATTCTGAAGCAGCTGAAGTTTCCAAGTGTTTTTCAAGGACAGCCCCATGTAGAGCACATTGTAGAAATCCAGTTGGGAAGTGACCAAGGCATGAATGAGTGTGCAGGGCGTCCTGGTCCAGGAATGGGCATAAGACAGATTTGAGCAAAAGCTCCTCCTAGCTGTGTGCTCCAACTCAGCCTGGGGAAATGCTACCCTGTTGAGAGTTAAAGATTCTAGATCCAAGGAACCCCACATCCCAAACCACTCTGTCTTGTTAGGATTGAATTGCAGCCTGTTCTTCCCCATCCAGTCCCTCACAGCCTCCAGGCACTTGATAAGCACCTTGACAGCATTACTTGTCCAGCCAGGGGTGGAGATGTATAACGGTATCATCAGCATACTGATATTTTACTCTGAGCCGATGGATGTCCTCATCCAGCAGTTTCGTGTAGATGTTAAATAGGAATAGACACAGAGAGAAAGAGAGAGAGGAGCCTTGAGGCATCTCACACAGAAGGGGCCTAGGGCTAAAACTCCCCTTCCACACCAACACTGACTGGAACCAGACCTGGAGGAAGGAGAACCATTGCAAAACAGTGTCCCCACTACCAATCCCGTAAACTGGTCCAGAAGGATATCATGATTGATGGTACCAAAAGCTGCTGAAAGATCCAGGAGGGTGAAGATGGACGTACCACCTGCATCCTAGGACCTCCAGAGGTCATACATGAGCACAACCAATGCCATCTTGGTACTATAACCTGGCCTGAACCCTGATTGGAAAAGGTCCAGATAATCCACATCCTCCAGAGCCCTTTGAAACTGACTGCTTACCATTTTTTCAAGAACCTTCCCTGAAAATGGAAGGTTAGAGACTGGACAAAGGTTATCCAACACTGCTGGATCCAAGGATGGTCTCTTGAGGAGGGGATGGACCAGAGTGTCTTTCAAGGCACCCCCTCCTACAAAGAGGCATTTATCACCTCTTGGACCCAACCATATGCCACCTCCCAGGAGTACTTGACCAACCAGAGGGCACTTGGATCCAGAGCAAAGGTGACAGAGCTCACTAAGCCAAGGACCCTCTCCACTTCCTCACTAGTAAGACATGCAGCTCTTTCCAGATAACCAGGCAAGACTGTGACTCAGTCACTTCTATAAGACCTGTCCAGCCGGAGTCCAACTCAGACCAGATCCAAGCAACTTTATACAGTACGATAGATGCCTATGTCAGCTTAACCTCTCTGACCCTAGCGCTGACTGGCTGTAGCAGCTAATGTCCCCTTGATACCATTAAATGTGTGGTGTGAATGGGGCCACTGTTATCTTTTTAAGTGGCTTATTCTGATTCATTATAAAATTACAGATTTCAGTGTTAAATCTGGGTACACAGGCTTAGTGGCCATCACTGTAACTGAGCCTTTTGAATGCGTATTTACCATAGGTGATTGTTTCTACATGTCTGTCCTCCCATATGCAGGCCTGCACCTGAAAGGATGTGCTGCCCCCCACAATAGAAGCACTGCCAAGCACCTCCAACCCTTCCAGGCCAAGAGCTGATTGACACACCAGGTATACTTTGTGGCCCATGATTATTTCTAATTTATCAATGCGGTTCTTTCCCCTTTATGAGTTGTGCAGGCCCAGTCCATATGCAATCATAAGATAAAATATACTGTCGCAAAGCGGTATTCTAAAATTACATTTTGAATTATCACGATTGAAAACAAACAACAGATTTATTCTTCTACTTAAAAATTTACATTATTACTAGTTACATAATATGCGAGTTAAAAGACTGACTGGATATATATTTACCTTTTAATTGATAAAGAGATATGGCTTACTTACCCTGTGAAACACATGAGAACAAGAGAGCAACACCTGTTCAGAAATAATAAGATCACTTTGAGACTTCAATTCATCCAAAAATCCCCTCTACCCTTACAATAATTACTAAATGCACAACAAATAAATAGCAGCTTTCATTGCAAAGAGAACGTTTTAGTGGTTAATCACATTATCTGCATATTTATTGTATTTCAGACTTAAACAATGGATGATTTTTTTCTTAAAACGCTTGGGGAAAAGGCACAACCGGGCACCCTAAAGCCACGGGTATAAGAGGAATCATGAGTCCCTGAATACCACATGTAACAACGCCCTTCCTAGCGTAGATGGAGCTACCTTACCATTTGATGTCCCTGTCTCTGAGCTGCTTCTGACAGCTATACAAAGTAATCTTAAGAAAGTGGAAAGAATGGTGCCAATTATTTGCTTTTTGGAGAAGAGAGGGGTTGTGTCAGGGAACAGTCCAATGTGAACAGTCACAAGGTTAGCAACTCACACAACAAACTACGCCCCCCCCCCACAAACCCATATTTATTATGCCTAAACACAAGCGAATTCGTTTAGTTTTTTCCAATTGAAGTTTTTTTTTAATGTGTTTCACCAGATACCAGGACTGTGCAATGCTTTGGATTCAATTGGGAATTTCGTGGCTGTTGTGAGGGAACTGGAAACTAACTGGAAACAGCAGCAGCTGCTTTAACGTCCTGCAGACAGTGCTACATTGGTGTCTTATGTATTCCAAAGCATCTCTTCCACGTTGAGGCCAAAGCATTTCCCAGTTCTACCAGATGTCTGTCATACTATTAAGGGAGGCTGATAAAATACCTGTGGCTGAAGTGCAAATTCTTCTTTGCATATAGCACAAGGCTGAACAGAATCTCCTTGTTTTATGGATCGTTGCTTCACATGTTCCCATTCCTCCAGAGTTAACGGCATGGCAGGAAGCTCCACCAATCCAAGTTTCTGAGCTGCAGATAAAGTCCAATAAATGAAACAGACGGTAATTTATTTCCTTACAGGATCTTCTGTGTTGCAGTGCATATTTAGTATTTATATGGAAACATAAGCGTTCTCTTCTTATAGCTACCAATGTTCTTTGGGGATAAACTTGAATTAATACCTACTAGCTCATATTTAACTGTAAATTTGAATGTAATAAGTTCAGTGAAAGTAACTGAATAACAATAATTCCATTAATTAAAGCTCACATTTTTGGGGATAGTTTATTAAGGAAAGAGTGAAACCTAATGAGAGAATTCTTAGGGGCAACAGAAATGCACATTTTGGTCTTGTAAATAATTGTCAGGAGAGAAAAAAACTAGCCATTGCTGGAATGTGTACAAATGCACAGAAATATGCATACGGGTACATGCACGTGTATTAACACAATCTCCTATTTTTAAGGGATACGTCAACAGTGAAATGCCCTGCATATCTGCTTAGAAAGACATTTCATACTGTAAAATGGGTACCTCCAAGTATGGAGGTACAATACGCTGTATAGAATTGCAACTAAATTTGCTTAAGCCTCGATGGCAACTAACAGCAAGAACAACCCTTCTTCAAGTAGGCAGATGTGCCATATGACACAGGAATTTGACAGGTATACCAAATTTTTCTCAGGCAACCAATACTTCTGGATTCCACACTGGGGTTTCTGTCTGAAGGAATGTTTGCAGGGCTGGGTGATAATGAGCAAAACCCAAAACAAACAAACAAAAAGACCCAACTAAAACTAAACAGACCACCAGAATGTCTTATTCTGTAGACTTCGAACCCTATTTCTTTACCTAGATTTTTATTTGCCTGCTTCAGCCTGGAGACCACTTCATAATGTAGTATTTATTAAAACAAATACCAATTTGGTCATTGTAATCTTCCCTGAAAGCAAGAGTTTATCTACTTTTATAGATGTGATTCAGGCTTAGTGAAGAAATCACTCATCCAGCAAGTAAACTGATCCTACAATTTACAGTTAAACACAGCATTATTTAAACATGTTCTTAAATCTCTCTTAAGACTGAGCAGATTTTAATATTTCTTAGATGTTCTGCAGTGACTGCATTCCGACAGGGCAAAGCTGGGAAATCTGTGAATGTTTGAATGTTGTTGGCCTACAACTCCCAGCAGCTCCAGCCAGTTCTCTTCCGTGCGTATCAAACCTTTCAGTTTCTCGCTGATATATGGGGAGAGTATCAAATCAACATACCAATGTGCATTAGCACACATACACAGAAATGTATCCTCTCTCTCTTTCTAAATGTTTATATGACTGCAGGGCTGGGCTTTTAAACTGCACAGTCTTGAAACAGAAACATACTACTTTTAAAAACAAGAATGGATGGGAGGGGAAAGAGGAGGGAGAAAGTGTTGGATAACTCAATTCATTCCTTTTGTGTGTGTGTGTGTGTGTGTGTGTGCGCGCGCCTTCAAGTCAGTGTTGACTCCTGGTATCTAGATGAAGAAGTCCCTGCGTTTTTCTTGGTAATGTTTTTCGTAAGTGATTTGCCATTGTCTTCTTCCCAGGGCTGAGAGAGTGTAGCTGGCTCAAGGTTACCCAGCTGGCTTTGTGCCTAAGGCAGGACTGTAATTCATGGTCTCCTAGTTTCTATCCTGTGCCGTCAACCATTACATCACACTAGCTCTCCAATACATTTCTACTAGTGCTTTAAAAGGATGAAGACGTTTATAAACCAAGTCAGAAAGTGTAAAAGCGGCAGCTCGGCAGTTCTTCCTAGTTATTAGTCAGACCATGTAACGTTATTATCTCATGACAGTATAATGTGTTGCCGCTGCGCCTCCTGTTTCCCCAGGCAGGAAACTTCTGCATCCACCTCCTTTATTATAATACAGTACATCTCTTGTTTCTCGATTTGAAGTTGGGTGTTTAGCTACAGGCATTATTCATGGATCTGCCCCCCAAATCATTACAAAAACACACCTTGTAAATTTTTGAGCAAAGGGTAGTTAAAGGTGAAGGTTTTTTTTAAAGCAAACTATGCCCAACCTAGTAATTTATTTATTTTGTTGTGAAAGCAACAGCTGCCCAAGTATTTATCCCAATTATAGTAGAAGGCAACTCTAGATGGTGCTAATGTAGTTTCACTGGGTGGTACATTCACTTCTTGCTGTACAAAGACTTTCCTTCCTAGTGGCAAAACATTTGTCCTGGCACTACAGTAAGGTCTTTTGCTATTTATCACAGAGGCACTCACTTTAACATACATATCCAAGAGATATGGGGGCAGAGGAAAGGTTCATTTTCTAAGCAATTCTCCTTAACCTGATGGCACTGCCTTTTATTTAAGATAGATTCATTAGATTTGGATATTTTCAGGGGTTACTTGATACAATACATTTTATGTTCATGGATGCACTCCTCTCTCAGATATCATTTCTTGTAAGCAAAGAAGAAAGAATGTGAAGATCAACAACATGGTCAGCAGCAATGGCCATAACACTAATGATATTTTTCTAATTGCTGCAATGAATTAAAATTTGCTTGAGTCTTCCCTCAGTTCATACATGTTCTTATCCTAAATAATTTATACTGCGTTGAGATGAACTAGTCTTTTGTTTTTATGTGATGCTCAGAAACAGAAAAACGCTGAATTCAAAATGCTTAGGGAAACAAGAAATAATTGCTGTCTTCTCACCCCTGCTTATAACTTTCCAAGAAATGTCTGTCTCATACTGCTGCAAACAGAAGCTGAAATGCAAGTAGAGAAAGCTGACTGTAAGAACGAGCAGCAATTCTTGTATTCTTCTGCTATTGTGCAATATGGAAAAAAGGATCTCTTTATTATAATCTGAATAGCATTTACTTATTTATTAAATTTGTATGCCGCCAAATCCTTCCATATTACCAGAGGCATTAAATGTTTATAAAAAGCAAACATGCACAGACTGGAAAATAAAAGTTTTACCTAAAGTCAGAGGCTGAGGACTTGGATCAAGAACATATTCTTTTTCTGGATCTTCATCTTTTGGGTTGTTTTGGTTGTTCGTTTGTTTGTTTCGTTTTTTTAATCCAGTATCTGTGACTGCTCTGATTGTCCCTTTGTTTACAGGTCTGTACTTATGTTTTTTACTCCATGTCTTTGACTTTAAAGGATCTGCTAATGAAAGGTTTTGCAGTTGAAGATCATGTAAAATGTGATCTTGTAATGCCACAGCAGTAAGTGCTACAGACTCTTGTTTGTAGGAACTCCCCTAAAATAAAGTTTCATAATTATTATTATAAATTACTGCTATACAGTATATGAACGATATATACAGCACATTAAACAACAAAAGAAATTCAGCCTTTAGCCAATGATTTTTTTTTAACCTGACAGAGCCTTTATACCCATACAGCTCCCATGTTTGAAGTCTTACTAATATACAATTACCACAATATGAAACATAAGATTGATATTTGACACATTCCAACTTTAACTTATATAAAGGCAAAAAGAAATCTTTGATTTATCATTTATATTAAATAAAATAGCAGCAATTTTAAACTTTTAATTACTGAACCCATAATTATTGTGTGCAATAAACTCATTATGAACTATAAAAGTTTGACATGCCTAAACATATTTTGTTTCAGTGTAATTAAAAATAAAACCCAAGGCTACTTCTGCTTTCCAAAGCAACTGCACATTAAAACAATTATAGCAGTAGATAATATTTTATATGCATTAAATCGGCCTATTTATAAAGCTTTTATTTTCAAAGCTCTTTCTTAGCATATGTTTTACAATATGATCTGTGCACCTTGAAACATTTCTTTTGCATCATGGAACAGGAGGCAATGATAATTTCCCTATCTTCAATATACAATGAGGTCCTGCTATTGACAGCATACACTACCAATTATTACATTCCTAAAAACAAGCAAACAAAAAAAAACAAATAAAAACATTAACTAAACAGCATGGCAATTAAAATATATGGTTGGTGTTCATCTTTTACTTTGACATACATTCTTACTACCCCATTACCTGAATGTAAATATTCTTGTGAGAGAGGTCCAATATTAGAGATGTCTGCCATAGAACAGGCTTTCATATTTCTACTGATACAGATATCAGTCCCAAAGGGCTCAGGTAGAATATTAGCAAGAGCTAATTTCACAGAAATCAAGGGTTTAGTGCCTGTGGCCTTCCTGTAACTTCCAGGCAGCTTCATTACTATTGGTCATGCTGGCTACTGTACTTAGCAACATAGAGTATACTGCTCCATAGCTTCAAAATTCTTGATTTATAAGACTCTTAAAAAACAGTGATGTCCTAGATGAAACCTTAAAATTAAACTTTCTTCTAAAATGTTCTACGTGTTCTGAACGCCGCCATTTAAGAACTGGAATATTTTGGGAAGAAGATGGCGGTGCTGGTGAGGGGCTTGGATTTGACACCTTATGGGGAGAAGCAGAAGGAGCTGGGTATAAGTTTAACAAAGAAATGTAATTTAAGCAGTTTTTAAAATAATGGGATATCATATACATATGGATCAAATGTGTGTACAGAAGCAAAACCAGGAGGTTTAAATGAGAGATTCTGAGTTTACACTTGCTAATGATTTGATAAAAATGGCATAAGGAGATAGGCTTTCCTTTATTAGAGGTACTAAAGCAAAGACTGAGTAGCCATATGCCATAAGTATCAATATCTTGTTACTTCTGTTATCTTTTAAAAATGTATTTATCTCAACAAATTTGCTGCTTACTTTTTATTGCAATCTAAATCTTAGTGCTTTTCAGCTAGAAAAGCGGGAAAAGGTATGATAAGAATTCAGACAAATTTTTATTAAGAATCAGTAATAAAACATCCAAGAAGGAATTTGTATTTCTCTTTTTTTTCTTCCTCTAGGAATCACATCTTATATAGAAGCAGAAAGACTCTTGCTAAAATCATATGTCACATAGCTTTGAAAGCCGAGATGAAGAACACATTACCATCCAGATGTTGATCACCTGCAAAAGCTATTTCTCAGCACTGGCCACTTCATTGAGGCTCCTAGGAGTGCAATTCGGTAACATCTGTAGGGCCACATTTTCCCCTAACCGTGTTTCAGAGTGCATACCTGTCTGTATTTCTCTGCAGGTTATTTCTCTTTGCAATGATTTTTTTAACAAGTACTAGTGCCAGAAGTGGGGCTCACCTAAGAACAAAATACTATCAGTTTAAAATTAGTATCTCTACTTGTCCATCTTCTTTGCCTCCACTGCCCATTGAAGCAAAGCTTAAACACATACAGTGCAAAGGAAATATCCTTTCTTTTATTATCATCTTATTCTATCGTCACTTACATGGCAAAGATAAGCATTTATAAGGCCACTGGGGCAGGACATTTTCCTCTTACTGTAAAATATTATTCACATATAGCAACAACCTCCACCAAAGTTATGACCTTTTAAGATGAAGTATTTTTCCTACATTGGATGTTTTCCTATCCTGCAATCTGGCACATTTAGTATTATACTACTGTAATTGTATTAAAATATCATATGGCATTTTGAGCATAGTGATTCAACTTTAAAATACATTATACAGAATCAGAAGAAAATGCAATTTTGGTAGTTTAGTGTGAAAATAAGATTAGGTTGTGACCTAGAATCAGGAATTTCACTGGGTGACATTACTTCTTAGCGAAGTACCTTACAGGGCTGTGGTGAGATTAACAAGGGAGTTCTTTGGAGGAAAGAGGGGATATATTGCAATTGTCCTGGACAGAGAGTTGAAGGGCATCACAATGGCTTCTGCTACCAGTCTGGAGTCCAAGGAATGACCATGGATGGTCTTCATTCCTTTGTTACTACCGTGGCAAAAGGAAGACCAATCTAGCTTCCATCCAGTAGCACAGAAAGGCGCTATGGCTTTCTTCTCCATCTTTTTCTTTTTTTGTATATTTCTATTGGGTGGTGAACCTGTAGGCCTGCCTGGCTTTATTTTGCTTCCTCTTTATTTATTTACAGCACTTGGAAGTTGGGTAGGAAATCAGGTTTGGGTGGTATCTGGCACATCCCAAACGCTGGGGGTTGAAACTCCAACATCCATCCTGTTGCCACAAATCCTGACTGCCCTAGATATGAGAGCATCAAACTCCCCACCCCCTGAGGATGAGGAGAGCCTTCAATGGACCCCTGGGGGCACCATGTTGGAGACGCTGTCCTAACCTATAACGATAATGGCACCCTATAATAGTGTTTTTCGAACTTGGCCACTTTAAGATGTGTAGATTCCAACTCCCAAAATTCCCCAGGGGGAATTCTGGGAGTTGAAGTCCACCACACATCTCAAAATGGCCAAGTTTGAAAAACTGCTATAACAGGTACCCCTTGAACTTCTTCCGCTTTCTTCGCGTCCCCTCCACCCCGCCCCCAAGCACTTGCCGCCACCTCAGGCGCTTCTGGGGCTAATATTATCCCGAAGGCGTCCGTCTCTCCCTTCAGGGACCAGAAACAACTCGATCCCCTCCGCACTCCGAAGCGCCGCCGCCTGCTGCTGCTGCTGCCGCCGCCGCCGCCCCGTCTCGGCCGCGCACCAGGTTGCTAAGCGACCAGACTCACAAAAAACGGCTTTCGAGCCCCGGAAGGCCGGGCGAGCCCCATAGGGGCGCGAGGGAGAGGGGACGCGCGCGCGCCTTCCCTCACTCCCTTGGGGAGGGGGCTTTTGGGCGGGGCCGCGTGGAGGCCTCGCGCAGGAGGGCTGCCTGGTAGGAGCTGGGGGAGTCCAGGTAGAAGTAATGATGTGCCTCTTTGCAGCCATCTAGGGGTCGTCTGGATGTTTACAGCCCAGGGTTGGTAACACTCCTTGGGAGGAAAGCTGAGGAGGGATGCTAGGAGACCGTTTGTGGGGTGGGGTGGGGTGGGGTGGGGTGGGGTGGGGCGAGCCTAGCCTTTCCCCTCCGGCTCTCCCGCAGGTCTGGCGGCTTTTCTTCGGCTTGGCTTTGAGGCCTGTGGTGAGGTGAGGTCAGGTCTCTGCAAGCGAGAGAGCCTTTTCTCTGGTGGCGCCCTATTAATGGAAGGCTCTCCTCAGAGAGGCTCACCTGGCGCCTATGTTAGCATCATTCTGGTGCCAGAGGAGGACCTTGCTGTTTTCCCAAGTTTTTTCATCCTGTTCTAATCAATTTCTATTGCCTTAGATTTTGACCACCGCCCTGCTGCCTACTTTGTATGGTATCTTTATTTTGCATTTTATTTGATTTTATTGGATATGTTTAAATTCAAACTGGATTATTTCTTTTTGTGTGTGTGTTTGTTGTAAACTGCCCAACAAACTTTGGATATTGGGCAGTTTAATTTAAAAAACAAAATAAAAATCTTTTCCTTTGGATTGGAGCTAATTTGAAATGATCTAGGCTATAAAAATAGCCTTCATCAAGTCAAGCTTGATTCCTGATGACTGCCAAATTGTATGATTCCCAATGACTGCCTACATACCCAGGATGTTGGATGATCATTTTGGATAATCCATATTCAAGGAACTAACCAGGTCCAACTTAGTTTATTGAGATCAACCAAGATCGAGTAGGTGCTGCGCCTATGTACTCCTAAAGGACACTATTTGAGTATTATTTGTGGTTTCAGAGGGATTGAAGATAGATGAGTGGGCATACAGAATGGCATGCTAGCAGTGCTCATGCTAAACCATGGTTTATTTAACCACAATTTATTGATTAAATCAGAACTGGCAGGTTTGCCCAAGACCCTAAACTATCAACCTTGCTTTACAAACAACCCAAATTTCCCCAAATTTGGCAAATAATATCTTAAATCATATTTTGTCGGAGCACGTTGTGAATCTTGTCAATGGCTGTATATAATTGGACACACCAACATACTCCCCTTTCTTGCTAGAGAGAGTTTTTCTCTCTGGGATGTCCTCCAGCTGTTTTGGACAGTTGATGGATTATGGGAATTGAAACTTAAATAGCTGAAAAAAGCCTTCACAGGTCAACTAGTCTTAAATAGGATTCATGCTTTGCATGCAGAAGTCTCCATTTAATTCCCAGTTGAAAAGGCATGATGGAAATTTTGGAGTACCATACGACTGTCAATTAGCCCAGGTTTGTGTGCCATTCTGAGAAAGAAAACTCAGGTAGTGGGAGTGTCATTTTAATAAACCCTCCTGCACGTGGGTTTTTATTAATGGCTACCTTTAATCTGTATACTTACCTTACATTTATTTCATTTAGAGGTTTAAAGTGGGGCTTTAAAGTGTGAGTTTGATATGCCAATATTCATTTAGTGTGTTTGTGTCAGTATCACCTGAGTCTTTCCCAGGCTGAGGATCTCAGTATTTTGGCACCTTTACTCTATGCTTAGTAGAATTTTTGACTCCATTTTTTTTCTAATATGTAACCAAAGCACTTCAAATTCCTCTGGCATTTAAAGACAAACAGATTGATTACAGCGTAAGCAATCAAGAATTGATTCAATTCCTTCAGAAGCATGATGATGATGATGATGATGATGATGATGATGAAGAAGAAGAACCACAAAAGCTTTTTGATACTTTTATTCATTTTGTTTTGCATATGCTGTTTACTTAATATATGTCTTCATTCCTGTGCTTTAGTTCTGAAAAACACTCAGGGTGACTCACAGTGGAATAAAATTACATATACCATTATTGATAACTATACTGTGATGCTGAAATACTAGTATTCTCTGAGCAGCTGCCCCCTTCACTTACTGAAAATGATTTCTGAAATTCCTTTTGATATCAACTGGGATTTGCAACAAGGATGGAGAGATGGGAATTTTGCTTAGAAAACACATAATTAACAATTTTATGGGCATACATAGCTGTGGGATTCAAATTCTACATTTAGCCATATGATTGTTTGCTAGATGTACCTTAGCATGTTGTCTAAGCTCAGCTAATAGTTAAGCAAGCCATGGATTAATACAGTGTGAGTTAATGAATTGTGTGGTTCTTTGGTCAAAGCACTTAGTTCATTTTCATCAAAGCATTTCATTTTAACATCTTTATTACCATTTACTCAACAATGATAATATAGTAATTATATAACAATATGACAAGTATAAAAACATCAGAACTGGGTTTTTCATGAGGTTAAAAATTACAAGATTGTTGTATGAAGAACAAACCACTTTGCTTCTACATTGGAAGTTCAGATTTGATTTTCTTAGCACAATTTGCTTCCAGTGTACTCATTGGATTCATACTTAATACTAAGCCAGGATTTGTTTTAACTGTTGTTTATTGAGTAAACCACAATTGGCTATGTTTTGATGTTAATATGCTAAGTCACAAAAAAGCAAACTACACATTTGTTTAATACGAAATGTAGGCTCAGACATAGCTTTGCAATTCAGCAATACTACATATATTATTATGTAACTTTGGGCAGACTGTAGCCAACCAATCAATCTGTCCATCTATCTATCCCTCCTTCCCTCCAGTGACTTCCATACTAACTCCTTCTAAAGGCTGGAAGTCAGTTTATAATATAACAAAAATAAAACCATCTATGAACCAACTTAAAAGAGATAATCAATTACAAAAATAGCCAGATCCATCATCTACACCAAAAACTTGTTGGAACAATATGGTTCTCCACGGCTTTGTGAAAAGCAAGCCATATCTCTTATGATCAAATAATGTACAGTAGTGTGTTCTTGTGGAATATTTTATGTGGATTGAATTTCCATGATCCAGATTCCCTGACAATAGAATTTTGACCTTCCAATCCTATTAAACGTAGGCCCAGGTTTGTGAAATTTCTTAATATATAAAATCAGAAAATAATTTTTTGAATGTTACTTGCTTACTAAATGCTGATTATTACTTTATAGATAGATCTGTATAGTATGTAATTATAGAGTATATTACAGAAAATGTTTTAAAAGACAGGTTGTCTACTTTAAGGAAACTAGATGATTTTATTTTTGCCAATCTGCTTAAAATTTTGAAAGCGATTCATTGCTTAATCATGAAATAAATCTCTAGTTTTTAGCATCTTAGGCTTCAGAGTTAAGGCAGAAAAGAGGATTCTCTCTCTCTCTCTCTCTCTCTCTCTTGGTTAACTAAAGCAATTTCTTGTTTGCTTTGCTATGTCAAACAAAGCAAGCTATTTGTCACTGTGGTTTGTGTATTTTTTTTTAGAGCTTTCAACTTTGATCTGAAGCAAAGTGCACTGGTAGAAAAGATGACAGAAGTAACAAATCCACAATGCCCGTTGTCGCTCAGACAAACTCTTTAAGTCAACAAAGGCTGAGATTTAGAGGTAGAAAGCCATATGACTTAGAATGAGGCTTGTGCATGCTTGTGAGAAAATGCAGACCTTTGCCTCCCTTCGTTCAGACAAAGGTGTGGGGAGATTTATTAGCCAGGAATTCAGTTCAGTATATGCAGTCAAAAGGTGCCTCTTTTAGGCCTGCTTTTGCTTGCTTTTCTAGGCAAACAATCCCATTTAAAAAAGCGGTACTGAGCTAGGCTTGGTGGCGTGTAGCAGCGGTTTTATTCAAAGGGTCAGCCCAATGGATCTCTGGCCATGCTTTGGGTGATTCCGGAGTTGACACTGATGTCTTTTAAAACATCACTGCTTGAAATATCTTCAAATTAGCAGTCACTTTTTTTAACTGATCAAAGGAATTTGGCCCAATATGAGTCATGATGATGTTTGTTTATTTTTATTTTAGTTTTTTTTATCCTCCCTTTATTATTTTTATCAATAACTCAAGGCAGGGAACATACCTAATACTCCTAACTCCTCCTATTTTCCCCACAACAGTTACTGAATAAATGAATTAATGCCAAAAGTTTTTATCTGAAACCAACACATACTTGGTTTTTCAGGGAGCTTTGTAGGCTCCATTATATAACCTTTAGTGAGACTAACTTTCCTACACAGTTGGACACAGGCATGGCTGCTCAGATGGACCATAGGATGTATCAAGATCAAAAGGCTCTCATTCTCACTGAAAAAAAAAATGTTAAGCAAAGTCTTCAAACCTAGAGGATGCTGTTCGAAGAGAAGAAACTTGCTGATGCCAGACCAATGTATCTGACTGTGTAAGTTTGTGTATTTGGTGGAATGAACATTAAGAATGCTATCCTGAAGTATTCTTAAGAAAGAATAACTGGTACTGATATCAGTGGACCTTATTTCAATGCAAAAAGGTTTGTGTTACCAGGGTTGCTTTCGGGGCATTTCTTGGGCTGCTCTTTTTTGTGAAAAGCATCTACACTCTGGCTTTGACCCTCAGAATTCCTGAATAAATCAGTAAGGCTGAGGGGTGGCTTAGTTGGAACATCATGTTTTGAGGAAGGAGACCAAATTGGAGGATTATTCCTTCCAGTCCTAAGATCACTAGTTAGCAGTTTTGCTTGCAGTTCAGTGGATCACGTAATTCCAATATACGTTCTCCAAAGTGGGCTGCTGAAAAAAATGATTTCCCAAATCATTGCTTCTCTGTTCTTTATTTGACCAACAGGGCAACATTGCAATGGTGCACATTTAGCTAAAGGACCTCTTCCTACTGTTTCTTGCTATATTCTTATTAACTGACACCAAAAATTAAAGTTGTTACAGAGGGCCTGGTTACTTGAGGGATGGCTTGTCTCCCATAGTATCTGCCCAGCAAATCCAATCTGTCAGGGTTGGCGCACTCCAGGTTCCTTCGATTAAACAATGTCATCTATCAGGATCCCAGAAGTGCACAGTGCCTGCCCTCTGGAATGAGGTTCCCCCCAAGATTTGAAAGTCCTTTGACAAGTGTGATTGAAGCCCTTTTGTCTTTTTCTTTGTTCTCATCTGGGCTTGTTATCTCTGCCATCTCTGTTCCTTTTTGTTTTATGTTGTTTTCTTGGTTTTAAATGTTTTTAACAATTTGTAAACCATCCAGGGTTGCTGGAGTCTGGCAGCATATAAATTTAATAAGTTGTTATGTCTTTTTGTGATCTAGTCTCTGGGCAAAAGCAAAGTGGTTACTGTCCAAGCCAGTCTACACTTTAATTAGCCCTATTCTCCCAAATTAAGCCCATGGCAGAAAGCTCAAAACATCAGTACTCTTCTTTGATTATATCCTTAATTTTTCAGCTTAACTCTGGAAAAGGAATTTATAAAAGATAGTTAAAGAATTTAGTGGTAAACTGAATAATGGCAAGATGGTCAGTCAGATGAATGAAATATCGGGGAAATTTTCTTAGCTCTGAAAAGTCTTTGCTTAATTAGCCTGCTTTGCTCAGGCTTTGCTCAGGGAGAGAGCATTACTTTGATATTTCCAAGCAGGATTGCCTCAGTTAGCTCACTTCTTGTAGCAGAAACTTTAATTCATATTTTCTCTCTTGAGTTCCTCAAATATTTCTGTCTTGTAGAATTGTCACCTGTGAAAGTTATTATCTTCCTTCTTTATCAGCAGAGGGTACTCTGTGTGTGTGTGTGGGAGAGAGAGAGAGAGAGAGAGATGCTTTCCAAAAACTCTTTCCTTATGCTCAATTAAATTTTAGTAGAATTGACTGATTTCCATAGCAATTAAACTTCTTTTTACCTCACTTATAGATGGACAAATTATTTCTTTAATTAGTTTACTATTGAAAAAGACAGGCATCTTTCAATGGATATATTAGATCTCCAACTATTCTTCCTATACTTAGGCATTGTTCTTTTCTGGTATTGCTAAACAGAATTTTGTATATAACTCAAGTATATACTGTATATTTAAATATTTATATAAATGGTTCCATTATCTTAGCTTAAAATGAATATTTTATACAGAACCATGTGGATGCATGTGAAAGTTCATGTTTTAGCCTCTCCAATTTTTAATATTTGATATCAACTAAATCAATTTCAAGTTGTTAAATTACGCTGTTTCTATTCTTTTCCCCAGAAAAAGACTCTTGAAAGGAATTGGAACTATAGAGAAATGAAAGGTTAGTTTAATAAAATTGGCATTCTTTGCATTTAAAAGTACCTAGAATAATAGCAGCTATATTTTATGGTTTTCATACAATTTCATTCAATTCCCATTAATTGAAAAAAAAAATTAAATAGCATCTTTGCCCTTGACATGAAAATCTAAATGTCTGATTTCATTGAACATTTCCATTAATATTGTCCCATTAATTTGGTGCTCCATCCAATTATGTGTTTTACTTAATTTATAAATGAATTATACATCAGAATATATTTTCTGCATATTACCAAGGCGTACTTATATATCAGCTTCATGAAAGTAGCTAAATTCTGTTCAGTTGTGATTGACATTAGGAAATGTTGGGTTTGAATTTGGTCTGTTATTTCTTTTCTACCTTTTTCTTTCATCAATCTCCTTTTACCATATTGCCTGATTACCGCATCTGACTTTCTTATTTGGTCGATGACTGTAAGTAAAATAATTGTGAATGTGTGTGTGTGTGTATTTTGTAGGCAGAGTGGGAATGTGCAATGTTTAGAAACTTTTGCTACTGTTGTTTACTCTTGCATTGTAACAAAGCCAGAAAAGGTGCTACTGGAACAATTTTATTAAAATGCAGAAAGAAATAAAATGACAGCCTTGTTTTTCAGTTTCATCTGATGCTGGCGTGGTGGTGAAGTATTTGAAATTTTATTGCTATTGTAACATATTATGATTTATTTAAAGTGTTATCAATCATCCAATTACCAAATCAGAAAGTTTTTAAAAAGTATCTTTCCACTGTTGTTTAACAACAACTCCCAGAATCCTTCAGTATAGGGCATGCTGACTGGAGCTGCTGATGCTCTAATCCAGGAATATTCTGGATGGCCATAGATTTTTCAAAACCACCCATTAACACAAGACCACCCTGGAAGTCCGCCTTTTCTGTAGCAGCGCCTGCTGCTCTCTGGAATGAGGTTCCCCCTGAAATCTGAAGCCAATTAGTGGACAGCTAGGACCAACTGAATTAGAGCAGAGCTTAACACAGTGGAGGAGCTGTGCACACAGAAAAAGAATATTATCTTAAATAGCTTCAATGAGCATGTCAGAGAAACACAGGTTATTGATCTTACACACTTAGCCCTCCCAGGCATGAATTACATGCTTAGACATAGCAGGTTTAAAAGTAAAGTAAAAAGAGTCTATTTTTATTCTTGGTTCTGTTACATCCATCTCTGGTGGAAAAATGATGTTCCTTGTTTCTTCTGTTCTTTAACTATACTTAGTGATCTCTTAGCCCTATAGCTGCTGAGAGCTGCATGGAAGAAAGGGCTAGGCACATGGCTTTAGGCCCAAGATGGAGACAGAGGAGAGCAGCATGCTTGCTGCCTCCTCAGTAGGTGGAAGAAGGAGAGAGAGAGAGAAAGGGAGTGGTGACAAACAGCTTCCTCAATAGAACGGAGAGTTTGCATCCTAGAGCAACCATCCATATGCTAATGAGACATGCTGGATTTGCCAGGACTTCCAACAAAATAGCCCCAATGCTGCTATTGTTTATGAGAGCCATGAAGACCTGGATCTTTACCCAGGCTTTTGGTGAGGAAGAGTGAGACCCCTCCCTTCATTTCATCTGGTCTGTTGCCCTTGCCACCTTTTATCTTTACCTTTTACCTTTTATTGATTTCATTGTAATTCCTTTGTTTCATTGTTGTGAACCCCCCGCCCCGAGTCGTTGAAAGTTGGGTGGTATACAAGCTTAAATAACCACAACAAGTTTTTGAAAGAGTCTGCAAGTTGGTAGGCGGTGACCCTCTTTAGATAAAAGGTGTGTGTGTGTGTATGTATATATAAATATCTATGTGTGTTTGTGTGTGTGTGTGGGTATCTCCTTGAAAACTAGTAACACTTGAAGCAATGCCAATGATAGAGTAGTGTGATTGTAATGGGAATATCTCCCGATATATTAGGGTACAAATGATAACTTATTTGCTAGGCTTTCAGTGTATCTGACTACAAATCCTTTCATCCTTTGCAAATCCAGTCTTGCTTTGCTGATGTGGGATAATGGGTATTCTAGTCAACACTGAGGGGCATCCTCAGGGGCGGTAAAAAAAAGTCAAAATGGCAGCCACAACTATACAATTGAAGCCCCATCTGTATTTAAGATGGTGCATGTAAAAAGGGCTTGGCTTTGATTGCTAAATTGCAGCCACCATCTTGACTTTTTTGACCTCTCCATAGATGCCCTGAGTCCAGATTAGGGAAAACCATTGCTAACTCCTTGCCAAGACAGTTTTATGAAGTGAGTGCTTTCCTTCACTGAAGGAAAATATGGATATAACTGTCACAAACAGGTTATTTGGTCCTAAACATTAATGCTTTTTTGTCAGTTGTGATCTGGAGGGACTTGTTATATAATTGCTTAGAGATGGTCGTTTAAGTCAGCAGGCAATTTACTTCAAAGGCACGAAAGTTAGGACAGCTCTTGCCTGCCCTCCTCTTGTTCAAAGATCATTTCCAGAATGGGAGAAAGGAAGTGTTTTGAAGAGGTTAAGTGATTTCTCTCCCTTCACAGACAATTCTTAATCGAGTTTAGACACATTCTGTACATTTTTAGATCCCCATCAAAGGTAGTGTCCTCCCAGTGATACGCAGCTTTTTCTCAGGTTTCAAAAAAAAAATGAAAGAAAAAAGTGTATATATATATATATATATATCAAGCTTTTAGGCCTGTAATGTTCTTATTGCCATGATATAAAAGCAACATTGAGATACGGCCTCAGATATTGAACTGGGGGTACATAAAGACTGTTGATTGTATTAGCACTGAGCTTTGCCCATAAGATCATGATGTAGTTGTTATTGCTGTTATTATTTTATCGTAGAACATTTGGATGGCTCTTGTGGGCACGTGCCTTGGTTTGCTATATTGTGAAACCTGTGCAGAAATAGTGGTGTTGGGCTTAATCATATTGTAGGACACTCTTGCATGTGCTCCATAGTTTAGCAACAGAAGAAATGGATGAGGTCCAATATTTATTTTAGAAGAGGCTCCTCAAAAGGCCTTTAAGAAAAACCGCAGACAAAATATTATCTGGGAAAGAGCAAAAACTAATCCATTCTGGCATAAGATGGCTTCCTATTTCTTGGCCACAGCCAAGGATTGTGATGTACATGTAGATAACATAGCAATAGATAAGAGGTGGTAGTGGATGTGTCACAAAGCATTTCAGGTGTCTTTTAGAGCTTCAGAATATAAGTTAATTCTGGCGATTTCAAACTTGGTTTTATACAATATTTCCATTTTAAAAAGCTGTTCTCTCTCCCCCGCCTATCCTTTCTTTCAGGTTTTTCCTGCATGAACGCAACTGTGCACTGCTTCACTTCCACCTTTCTCTCTTAACTGGAGTGAACTTTTCCATTTGAAAATGATTTTGACACAGAATCCTGTTTTAGAGCACTTGTGCCCACTGGAAATGTCATCTACTGTCTAATAAGCCCATTTAGACAGCCATAGTCCCTTAAATTCATTGTGCATTCCCTGGGCTGGACTCACAATTTATTTACATTTTGGAAGTAGGTTTCAGGGAGGAAAAGCCTTACCTAGGGATTCCACCCCCCAGGTCTTTCTCCTTCCTTCCTTTTTTCCTGCATGTGAGCAGTTTTAAAAAATGAACTACTTTCTTAGCTGATTGAAAATCTCTCTAAATTAAATGAATTTTTATTAAGCAGATCCTTACTGTACCATTTCAGCTTGTAGGTGGACAATTTCTATCCATGTGCAAATATGGGAGGTGGTCAGAAAAATCAACTGTGCTGTTGAAGCCCCACCCCTTTTTTACATGCATCATACATAATTCCTGACTTTTTCTCATTTGTCTGGATACACTTTTCTTGCTCAGTCGTTAAGTCGTGTCTGATTCTTCATGACCCCATGGACCATAGCACGCAGGCCTTCCTGTCCTCTATTGTCTCCCTGAGTTTACTCAAATTGCATAGGTGATGCTATCTAACCATCTAATCCTCTGCTGTCCCCTTCTCCTTTTGCCTTCAGTCTTTCCTAGCATCAGGGTCTTTTCCAGTGAGTCCTTTCTTTGCATTAGGTGGCCAGAGTATTTGAACTTCAGCTTCAGTATCTGTTCTTCCAATGAGCTTGATTTCCTGTAGGATTGACTGATTTGACCTCCTTTCAGTCCAAGGGACTCTTAAGAGTCTTCTCCAGCACCACAGTTCAAAAGCATCAATTCTTCAGCACTGAGCGTTCCTTATGGTCCAACTCAAACAGCCATACATTACTATTGGGAAAACCATAGCTTTTAAGGTCATACCTTAATGGTCTAGTGGTTTTCCCTACTTTTCTTACCAGACTATATATGAAGTCTTGGAACTACAAGGATTAGCTGTTTCTGGCTAATGGCTACAGTTGCAATGAAAGGAATGAAATAAGCCCTTACATATATTGTTCTCTCCTGAAGGGAAATCAGTACATTGTTCTAAACACACACTTCCCTGGAAAAGTTATTTCTGATACAGCTACACATCAAATAACATTTCTATAAATGGAACGACTTAACACTTTAAACACTGCTGTTTATATATAAACATCTCATGGACTTTTACCATAAAAAACTAAAGTGTTTTTGTACAACATACTGCAACTGTAGGATGCATAAATGGCAAATTAACGGGACCCCAATAGAGCAGGGGTGCATTCCAGGCCTCCTTATGTTGGCGTACACATTTCCCCTCTTGGCCCAGTGTCGCTCAACATTGCTCCTCAGCTGTCTTGAGATTTTCCATTCAAAGGGAGCACATTTTATTCTCTCAGTTTGCAAAGTCTTTCTTGCTAAGGTTATTTCTCAGCTGCTTTATAGTGTTCAGATTTGAACTTTTTCAAAGTTTAATACGCTGGAAGCTGTCCAGTCCATGTTTATAAGAGCAATCCTTGCAGTTCCAAGATGCATCAAGAATGCTGCCCTACAGTTAGCAACAGGTTTGGTTTCTGTGGATGCCAGAGCCTGGTACTATTGCATTAATTTCTGCTTAAAATTATTTTTCCCCTGTGGGTCTGGCCCTACTGGTTCTCAAAAACCATTTTAAATGGCAAACTCTAATCTTTAAGTCTCTCTTTGGAAAGCCTCTACCCCTCAGGATTTGAAAATGCCATCTTAGTCAGTGCACCTGTGACAGTGATTTCCAAACCAGTCTGTGCCCAGTATCCAACCCCACAGTCCATGGATTTTTTTCAAATGGGCATGTGCCATCATCTTGTCTCTCTTCCATTCTAACTGAAACTTTGCTGAGCCTTATCCTTGGCCTGGTTGAAGGCACTATCCTCAGCATTCCTGTGGGGCGTTATAAAAACATCCCTCTGTGGCAGTGCATATGCCCACGTGGGCATGGCTCCTTGGAGTCCCTGAACCACATGCTCCTGTATTGCTCTCTTTACAGGGAATCTTGGATGACATTCATCTATCCTATTTTAAGGAAATACCCTACCAGAGAGTACAGTGCTTATTTGCTGCTGCTTCTATCCAGCCAGGACTCTGACGCATCTTCCCAGGTTGCCTGATTCTGTGCCCCTATTTGCACTATTCATCCCACCTAAAACTGAAAATTAGAGCTAATATTAGTGATAACATTATTAATATCAATATTATTATTACGTTATTGTATTTTATGCCTACTTCAAGGCTCTAATAAAGGGGTTTTTTTTTAATCATGTTTCTTCTTGTAACTAATAGGCTGAAATTTATGGGCCCATTAAATTGACAATACCAGTATTTTAATGTAATTTTTATTATTCTGTTACAAATTAACATTATACATGCAGTTTGGTTTTATGAAAGTTTAATGGCACAGCTTAACCATTTCTCTTGTGTTTTAAAAGGTGCATTTATGACAGCAGTGTTTTAAGTGCTAAGTCCCATTTGTAGAAATGTTATTTGACGTGTAGCTGTATCAGAAATAACTTTTCCAGGGAAGTGTGTGTTTAGAACAACGTACGGTTTTCCCTTCAGGAGAGAACAATATATGCAAGAGAACTGTGAGGGCTTGCTTCATTCTTTTCATTGCAGCTGTAGCCATTAGCCAGAAACAGATAAACTGATTCCTTCTTGTCTCCATCTGTGAACATGATGTCCTGTCTTTACTGTGCCTCTATGTGGGGTTACCCTTGAGAAGTGTTCAGGTGTTGCAATTGGTGTAAAATAGGGCTCCTAGGCTATTGACAGGTGCAAAGTACATGGATCATGTAATGCCTACACTGAAAGATCCGCACTCATAGGCATCTAGTACAAGCGACAATGATGTCGTGTGCATCATGTCAATCGTTGTGCAAATAACATCATAACACATGCGACATCCCTTGCCCACCCTTGCTCCCTCAGCACCTTTCCATGTCTGTGCTGGTTGCCACTTGCTTGGCAGGTGCAATTTAAGAAGTTGGTATGAAGCTCTGAAGCTCGACTAGTTAATGGATGGTCTCTTTTCTCACAAAGCTGTCCAGGTGTTACACTCTACAGGAGAGGCCTTTTTTGAAGATGCTCCCATGGTTTTAGCCCTGTCTTTCCCATATGTGGAAAAGGCCCTTCTTCTGGGCTGTTTCTAGGGCTTTTCTCTCTCCCAGCATACAGATAAATCAAAGCCCAGCAGTAGCACTGAGCCCAAGTTGCTTGCAGATCATTTTGTCCCTTGAAGGCCTTGAGAAATCCAAAGGGATTTTTTAAACTGGGTCTAAGAATGTAAAGCAATATTTGTACTAAAGCAGTTAAGCTGTTTGTAAACATGTCTTTTCTGGCTCTTAATTTAAACAGGACAAAGAAAAAGCTTTGTTGTTCTTCCTGGGATTTGAGTCAATTCAAAATGGGGCAAACAAGTAAAAAAAACTACAACACCCTACCACGTGTTTCCTCTTTAATTAGCTAATGGGTGTGCAGGTTAAATCCAAAAAATATTTGGAAAATGAGTTTAAAATAAACACCTTAAACTCATCCTCTCATTTGGTTTGAAAACAATTCTTTGGGTTTTTTTCTTCCTCTTTTTCTCTCCTTTCCTCAAGTATTGACTCTGCTTTGAGGGAATTCTGAGTTCAAAGCACCCTTTTGCCCAGAAACCACTCTTGAAAGAATAATTTAACTTTACTGCTGTCTTGGCACTTGTGGTGAATAAGCCCTTGCCAGTAAAGTGACAGAGATGTATCATGTTGGCAGACTTGTATCATAACAGCTAGAGAATGAATGTTGCCATCAACTTTGCTAAAAGAGGGAAGTTCACTTATTCTTTGATTCTAAGCTGTTTGTGTAAGTGGAGAGTGTGCATGTTTGTGGGAGAGAATCTCTTATTTAGATGGATGTCTCTCAGGCACATCCTACCTCTGACTTAAAAAACACATTTCCAAGTTAATCTTCATGATGTTTACCTGGAGAGTTGAAAAGAGGACGTTTAAACTTCCATCTCAAAATTTGGATGAATACCAAACATCATCATATGTGAAGCTAAAATTGCCATTGAGTTCAGCAGTTTTATGCCTGATGTTAATGTGACCTAAAAAATGGAACAGAGTAATTTAAAATGGAAAATGATATTTCAGCAAACTGAAAATGTATATTCATTTTAGGTTTATGAGCAATCAGTGCAGCTAGGGGCCAGCATCTAGGACTCCTGCAAATGACTAGCTGAAAGTGATGAGGGCAGTAATAGTTCTATGCCTGTGGATACCTCCTTTGGTGGTGACTGGCCTAAATATTTTTTGGATTTTGTTTTAGATTCTTTAGATTCTTTCCATTTTCTAAAACATGAAAAGCTGGAATGAATCAGCCTCTAGCATAATCCTTATTTCCATGTATGTCTCTGGGGTCAAGATAAGCTTGGAGACATTGAAAAATAAAAATGAGAAGTGGCTGCATCCTACTGCTTTATTGGGAAGTCCACCCATCTGGTCATAAAATAGACAAGAGTATGCCAGAGTAGCCAAGAGTATCCTAAGGTAACTGAAGGCTAGAAGAGAGCAACCATATCAGTTTGTGTTCTGGTAAAACAGGGTTGTGTGATTGGCATCCTTGGCAGCTATTGTGTCCTTGAACATGACCTCCTGGGAGGTATTGGTGAGAGTGCCTTCAGCAGACTCTCAAAATTCCAAAAGAACATAACAACCATGCTGGACCAGGCCAAGACCTGTTTTAGTCCAGCATTTCATTCCTCACAGTGGTCAACCAGATGCAAGTTAAGATGGAGGAATATACATAACCAAATGAGATGCTCTAGCTAACACAGGTCTAGCAAGTCAATCACAAAATTACCTGTTGGGTGAATGCACCTTCCCAGCAGCCCTATAGTTGAATGAGAAAGGAGCTGGTCAGTTCTAACTAGTTATCTATTGTGTTAAAAAAAGAAGAAGCTTATACTGGAAAAACTGGGACCTCTCAGCAATATGGCAGTTTACCAGATCTGACTGAGGAGAGACACTGATAAGCCATATCTAGAGAGGCAATGTGGTGGAGTGATTAAGGTGTTGGATTTGGAATGGTAGTAGGACCCAGGTCCTAGTCCACGTTTAGCCATGGAAGCTTATCAGGTAGCTGGGAACTGGTCACTCTCTCTCAGCCCAACTTCCCTTACAGGTTCTTGTGGGGAAAAGTAGAGAAGGGAGAACTATGTATATGTAATGGTATGTGGGAATGACCTTGGGAGACAGGAGGAAGAGCCACAGCCAGGGGAACAGTCGGGTAAAAGGCAGCTTAGCCCGCAGAAGAATGTGGGCATGGCAAATGTTTCAAAACCTCCCTAGTTTCTTGGGCTGTAAAGGCGATGGGGGAGAAAAGTACTTTCGGACTTGCAAGATTCTGTTAATGTAACCTTACAATAAATTAGAATTAGTTCCTCTGGGCATGCTTCCTGTCTGGACTGCCTCATAAGGCTGAGAGTATACCAGCTTGATCTCATGAGTGAAAGGTAGGATATAAATTTAGTGAACAAACAAACAGATAAGGTTTTGCATTGATCCACAATTCCTTCCTATCACAGACTGAACTAATAGTGCTGTTTTTCGGTTGAATTATCAATATTCATGTTTCACTTTCGGTGGGGAATGGCGGACTAAGTGGCTGTGCCTGCGGACTTGGCGGGCAGAGCTGGCAACGTGGTAACTTTTTTTGGGCTCAGGCAGGTTCTCCTGAAGCCCAGAAATGTTTTCTGGATAAAGGAAAACACCTGGAATCACCCCATTTGTCTTCTGAATGGCTGTTTGCAGTCAGGAGATCTCAAACAGCGTTTCATGTTCGACTGGTAAGAGCCAGCTGGGAGGCAGGGACTTCATCACTTTCCACACTGTGCTGTAGCCTTAAAGGGACACTAAGATCAGCCACCCCATATCTGGATCACTAAATTTGTATTGTTTTTAAGTATATGTACCCCGAGAGAGGCCTTCTACAGCAAGGAGAAGCTGGCTCTCTGGGCGCTTATTATTATTTTGGGGATTACTTCTTAAAACAATTTTTTTTTTAAGTTTTGGATTTCGTTCTCCTTCCAAATATAAAGGAGGATTGAGAGTAAACAATTGTCCTCCTGTTGTTATTTTTGCATTAAATTTGAAGATAATTAGCATTTTCCTACACGTTGAATCAGTTGATTTGAACCTTCTGTTTTCACTTTCCCTCGGGAACTATCTGCTCATCTCACTTTCGCTTGTGTAAATACATTTCGGAACTTTTTCATATCATTGATTTTCACCGGTTAAGCTCCCAGGGAGTGCCATAATCTACTGCGTGAGACATGGAGGATTTTAAACAGATTTTTTTTTTACTTCCATCAAGATTTTAAACAGATTTCTTCTGACTTTTACCAAGCTTTTATGCAAGATATCCAGGACATTGTGGAAAATACGAGATCTAAAATGTGCCATCAGGTTGGGGATGTGGTGGATGAAACTGAGGAATTCGACAGCTAGAGAAATGTTTCTTCTAAGAGTGAGATTGGGATTTTTATTGAGATGCTGGAGGAAGATCTGATAGCGGACTTGGAGGAATTTAAGAGGGGGAGAGATCTGTGAGCCACAAGCAAAATTGACTTTCTGGTGGAATGCCATGAAAAAAAGTTAGAATTTTTGAGGGGGGCAATCATGCTGTTTGATCCTTTTAAGAGAAAAGCTCTGTGCCCATTGCGGGGCTATGTAACTGCTCTGGTTTATTTTGAAGTGGGGTAAGGGTTACGTTTATCTGGTTTGCTTTAAGGGTTTGATGTCATTTGCTTTTAAAGATTTGGATTAAGATTATTAAGGTTAAAAAATGTGTTTATTTGGATGGTTTTAAGGATTTGATTTAAGGTTACTGTTTTGAGTTGTCTTTGTTTTTTGGGTTTATTAAGATTAAGATTATTAAAACTGTTGAATTATCAAGCATAATGGCAGACAATCTATGTGCTTTTTAATTTGCTTCTTATTTTAGTAGGCAGAAATGTATAGAATAATGGTAGGAAGGGAATAATTAAATATGTGTTATCTTTTGGAGGGGGGAAAGATGTTTAGGAGGTTTATATGATTTTTTAAAATTATTATTTTAATATAAGGAGGAGGAGTAAGTGTACTTAGTGATTTTTATGATGTGCCAAAGTGGAATGATTTATAGAAATAATGTGGTTTTGGTTTAATATAGAGTAAGAGATTGATTATGGAAATTTTTGTATATCTTTGCTGTTTAAAGTCAGAAGCCACATCTTTTGTAAATTTGAAAAAAAAAATTCCTCTTGTGTTTTTGCACCTTTTTGCACCTTTTTAGTTCTTTTTTCCTTCTTTGTAGTTTTTTTTTGTTTTTTGTAGTTTTTACTCTTCTCTTGAAACTTAATAAAATTCATTTAAAAATATTCATGTTTCATTAGGAACATTTGAAGTTAGGATCATTATTTTAAAAATTCTAATCTGATTTAAAATCTTCCCATCCACACTATTTCCTGTAAGTTGAGAAGCTCATTAAAAGCCTATTTCAACTGTTTGCAAGTGTCAGAACTGGACTAAAATAAAATGCTAAACTATGAGATTATAATTCCTCACAATTTTAAAAACTGAAAACACTGCTCATTAATCTATATTTAGGAAGTCCTACTTTATTAAAAAAAAATGTAGTGATATAATAATGAAGAAAAGAGAATCTCACTATTCCTCCCCCAGCTGTCTTTTCATTCACTCTCTTGATAATTTTTTTTTTAAACATACCCTTTCTTTCTGTTAACGGCTGGCTGATTGAAGATCAAAGGTGTTAACACTTGCTGACCTGGCTCTGTGCCAACCAGATAATTACGGTCTGCCACTCTGAATCCTGCTGTAGTTTCATTATTAAGATCAATTGTTTTGTCCCAATGATTGGAATACCTTTCCATCCAAAGTCTTTTATTACCTTAGATAAGTTCTCCCTGACAGCTGCTTTAGACTTGTTACAAAGTGCTCATACATTTGATTCCGATATTCAAGAATAATCGTACACTGGATATCATACTTGTGGGATTGTACCAGTTTCAGAAGGTAGCTGAGTGACAACAAGATTGATAACCTGTGTCAAAAAGTCCACATAATGTTAAGGAGAATGTAATAGACTTGCCCATGGTATGCTCCTGCTAAAGAGACAGGTGTGAGAGAGTTCAAAATAGGATCCCATTAATTCCTGCAAAAAGCCCCTGGGCTGATCCTTGTATATCCATTTCAGAGAAATGCATAAGTACAGTAAGTGAATATTGCTTCAGTAAGTCTCTGATCTGCATCCCTATTCTGTATATGAATGTTGGGAAGCACAGCATTTTGCAAATGAATTGCTTCCTGATGAATTGACAGTAGGGGAATCCAGTGTACAGAGCAGTTCAGTGCAAGAGAGAGAGGACAATGTAAGAAGTCTCTTTAATATGTCTAAAATATACATTTATTGCAAGAAGATTAATTAAAAAGTCTTCAAATTTAGAAGGGAATGTTCAATATAGAGGGCTTTTATAGGTCTCCTTTCCATCCTTTCCTCCATTTTTTAATGTATTAAAATTTAAGGCAGCCATGGGGAGAAGTCAAAAAAGTCAAGATGGTGGTTGTGACTACATGGTTGAAGCCCTGCTCCATTTTTATGTGCATGTAAAAAAGGGGCAGGGCTTCAACCATGTAGTAACAGCCACCATCTTCACATTTTTGATCCCCCATTGATGTCCTATTTAAGACCCACTTTAGTATCATTCTGTAATGGTATATGGGAATGACCTTGAGAGACTGGGTGAAGAGATGCAGCCAAGGGAATGGTCAGATGAAAGGCAACTTAGCCCTCAGCAGGAATGTGGATGGGACAAGTGGCTCAGAAGGGACCCTCCCTAGTTTCTTGGGCTGTAAAGGGGACAGGAGAAATGTACTTCCAGACTTGCGAGATTCTGTTAATTTAGCCTTACAATAAAGTAGAATTAGCTCATCTGACTGTGTTTCCTGTCTACCTCCCAAGGCTGACACATTCTTCCTCCCCATATAACAGGCTATTTGATAAAAGGCAGAGAGTTGCTATCAGATTCATCATTTGTGCTAGCTGTGCAAACCATTGACTGCTGGTTTCCTGGTTGGCTGCTGGTGTCCATGGGGGTGTCAAAAAAGTCAAGATGGTGTCTGCAGCTGTGCAGTTGAAGCTGTACCAATTTTTAATGTGTAACGCATGTTTAAAAAAGGGTGCAGATTTTTGGTTGCATGGTTGCAACCACCATCTTGAATTTTTTGACACCACCTGTGGCTGCTACTGCCTAGGCCAGAGGCATCATAAGCAAGAAGAAGAAGGAACCAGCCTACCAACCTCCATTTATGAAGGGGATCCTCAGTAGCTACAAATTTTGCATATGATATTTTTAAGAGATCCACAAAGTGATCCAGAAAAAAGCTCTATCACTTTATTAGTCCATGTACATAAACTGGGCTTTCATGAAGTGTTGATTCATAAGACTGAGACTCAGCTGCAAAATTAAGCATGTCACACACTAACCTTAAATTTGTTTTTATTCTACCTATTAATGGCTCATACTTTACCTATTTAATATTTTTAAAAACACATTGACAAGTGGCTTTATAATAAAGCAAAGTATAAATTGAAATAATTTAATAAATTAATAACTCTTTGCTGAAGGCAAACCTTAGCCTAATATTAATACGTCAGGCTCTTTTCATTTTCTAATTTGCTTCCATCACCCTTATTTTGATGCCCTTTTGAAAAACTTGTCTTCACTGTACATTGCAGTGAAACTTGTCTTAAAAATTTTAAGAGTAGGGCATCAATTTGCCTAATGGCAAGGCTGACCTGATGTTATATCTATTTAAACTAGTTTTGGATTGGACACCTCTTCAGTGAGGGAACTGTCCTCTGTTGTGTATGGCATAGGCCAACTCTGTTTTAAGAACATGCTGCAATCAAAGCCTAGAGATTTAAGCTAATGATGGAAATTGCTATCAATTCTTGGATTAACACTTCCTTCCTGGTATTAAAAAGGTTAGTATCTACTAACTGAAATTCTGGGTAAAATTGATCTTAGAAGTTTGAAGAAGAGGAAAATTAGTTAAAGTTAAAACTCATTTTCCCTTCTATCCTATAATCGTACAAGTTTTGAACAAACAAAAAAATAGGATAAGTTCAAAGAATGGGGAGAACTGGGACTTGATTATTGATGAGAAAGTATTTTGCCTGACTGTATCCTGCAGAAGAATTGGCCACACGTTCGAACTTGGTTTCATGTGATTTACCAGTCAAGAACATTACCGTTGAAGAAACGTTTATATCTTGAAAGTGTTTTTATATATAAAAATATTTAATTATTTTTATAGTTAAACTCCTTTTATTGTCTCTGTGTATAATTATTTTTGTAATTAAAACCTGACCTACTGAAATAGATTTAAAATAAATTTTATTTCATTATTTCATTATTTAATAAATTTATTCACCGCCTATCTCTCCCCTACAGGGGGACTCTGGGCAGCTTACAATAAAACAGAATTAAGATATAAAACCATTACATTACAAAATACAGTAAAAATACAAATATAATAAAATCTACATGGCGAAGATACCTTAATCAGTCCTTGAGTGTAATAGGCCCTTCAGAATCACTTTACGGCGTTAGCCATCCCCAGGTGTAATTATTCCCCCTCCCATTCCAAGCCTGCTGGCAAAACCAGGTCTTTAATCTTTTGCGGAAGTCCAGGAGCGAGGGGGCCTGTCTCACCTCTGGGGGCAGGATGTTCCAAAGGGCAGGAGCTACAGCAGAGAAGGCACGCTTCCGACACCCCGCTAGATGGAATTCGTTTATAGATGGTGTCTGTAACATGCCCTCCCTGCATGACCGGATGGGGCGGGTTGATGTAATAGGGGTGAGACAGTCCCTCAGATATTCTGGTCCCATGCCATGTAGGGCTTTAAAAGTGATGACCAACACCTTGAATTGGACCCGGAAGCAAACTGGGACCCAGTGCAGCTCACGCAACAAAGGTATTATGTGTGCAAAACTTGGGACACCCAAGATTGTCTGCACAGCCGCATTCTGGACCAGCTGTAGCTTCCGGATATTCTTCAAGGTTAGCCCCTTGTAGAGCGCATTACAGTAGTCTATATGGGAGATGACCAGGGCATGAGTGACTGTTCGGAAGGCCTCTTGGTCCAGGAAAGGGCGTAACTGGCACACAACACGTTGCTCAAAGGCCCTCCTGGCCACGACTGCCACCTGCTCTTCAAGCAGGAGTCCTGAGTTGTGAGTCCAAGAGGACCCCCAAGTTATGCACCGGGTCTGTCTGGGGCAGTGCAACCCCATCCAGCACTAAAGATGACAAGTTCCTGGCACGCGAGGTGCTGTTAATCCACAGCCACTCCATCTTACTAGGGTTCAGTCGAAGCCTGTTCCCCATCCAGGCCCCCACAGCCCCCAGACACTTGGAAAGGGTGGTCACGGCATCACTTACTTCACCCAGGATGGAGATATACAATTGAGTATCATCAGCATACTGATGATACCTCATCCCATGGTGATGGATGATCTCGCCCAGCAGTTTCATGTAGATGTTAAAAAGGAGAGGGGAGAGTACTGATCCCTGCGGCACCCCACAAAGAAGGGGCCGTGGGGCTGATCTCTCCTCCCCTATCAACACCAATTGGGACTGGCCCTGGAGGAAGGAGGTGAACCAGCACAGGACTATGCCGCCCATCCCCAACTCCCTGAGCTGACCCAAAAGGATACCATGGTTGATGGTATTGAAAGCAGCTGAGAGGTCAAGAAGAGCCAGGATGGATGCACTCCCTCCATCCCACTCCCGCCAGAGATCATCCATAAGTGCGACCAATGCCGTTTCCATCCCATAACCGGGCCTGAAACCTGACTGAAAGGGGTCTAGATAATCCGTTTCATCCAGGATCCTCTGGAGCTGCAGCGCCACCACTTTCTCAACCACTTTCCCCAAAAAGGGGAGGTGGGAGACTGGGCGAAAATTGTCCAGTACGCTGGGATCCAGTGATCGTTTCTTGAGGAGGGGACACACCAGCGCCTCTTTGAAGGCTGCTGGAAATACCCCCTCTCTCAAGGATGCATTTACCATCGCCTGGACCCAACCACATGTCCCCTCACGAGCTGCCTTCACCAGCCAGGAGGGGCATGGATATAATTGGCAAGTAGTGGTGTTTACAGTCCAGAGGATCCTGTCCACTTCCTCAGGCTCAACATGATCAAACTGTTTCCAGATAACAGAGTAAGAACGTTCCCTGGGCATCTCCACAGATACTGCCTCACTCTCAGAGTCCAACTTGGAGCGCATCTGAGCGATTTTATCCTGCAGATGCCTAGATAACTCCTCAGCTCGGCCCTGAAGATGGATCTCTAAGTCCCCTTTCCCCAAGAGGGCTCGGGTAATCTTAAACAGGGCCGCCGGGCAGCATTCTGTGGATGCAATAAGAGTGGAGAAATACTGACATTTCACCGCTCTTAGCGCCACAAGGTAGGCCTTAATAGCAGCTCTAGCTTGTGTTTGGTCAGATTCGGTCTTTGTCTTCCTCCAGCGGCACTCTAGGTGTCTCTTAATCCTCTTCAGAACCCTCAGCTCCTCTGTAAACCACGGGGAGTGTCGGGTTCGATGGGATAAGAGAGGCCGCAGAGGCATGATCCTATCCAAGGCCCTGGCTGCTTCCCTATTCCAGGCGGCAGCCAGGGCCTCCGCTGGACCATGCAGCAGATCCCCGGGTATAACCCCCAGCTCCCTCTGAAACCCTGCTGGGTCCATTAGTCACCAGGGGTGGACCAATCGAACAGGTCCTGCCTCCCTGCGGAGGGGGGCAGCATAGGAGAATCTCAGGCTCACCAGGGCATGATCTGACCATGACAGTGGGGATAGCTGTAACTCTCCCCTCAGATCACATTGCCATTGCTCCAACAAGAAAACTAAGTCCGGGGTGAGGCCACTGTCCCGAGTTGGGTCTTGAATAATCTGAATCAGGTCCATGGTTACCATGGTGGTCATGAACTCCCGAGCTGCCTCTGAGGCCCACCCCAGGGATGGCAGGTTGAAGTCCCCCAGAACTATAAGCCTGGGGAACTCCACCACCAACCCTGAGACAGCCTCCAGCAGCTCAGGCAGGGAGGGTCCTACACAGCAGGGAGGCTGGTACACTAGCAACACCCCCAACTATTCCCGAGAGCCCAACTTGAAAAACAGGGTCTCACACCCGGTCACTTGTGGAGCATGGCCCCTGAAGGCCACAAGAGATTCCCAGATGACAACAGCCACCCCGCCTCCCCTGCCCTGAGATCTCGGCTGGTGCCATACTCGAAACCCGGCTGGGCACATCTCTGAAAGAGGAACACCTTCCGGGCCCAGCCAGGTTTCAGTAATGCACGCCAGGTCAGCCCTCTCGTCTGCAATCAAATCGCAAATGAGGGGGGCCTTGTTGTTAACAGACCTGGCGTTACAAAGCAGCAGCTGCAGATCAGGGCCTCCATGGGTCTGCTGACCAGGGTCTGGGTTTGAGCACGGAGGGCTGGAACACGCCACTGGTAATAAACACTGGAGGTGTCTTCCCCATAGATGGCCCGCCTTCCAGCTCCCGTCACCACCTCTATCTTCTGTCCCGCCCTACAATCCCCCGAGGCTTGCAATTCATTAATAATTCTAATCTCACTTATAGGTAAAGGATACGTGGTACTTGGTAAATGAGTTTAGAATTATTAATGTGATTTAGAGGGATTATTTTGTGTTTTATCTACAATAATATCCAGGTCATCATTTCTCAGAGCAAAGGAGGACTTGGCTCAGAATTGTGTAAGAAATTTCATTTCCAATGTTGACTGCTGTTGTATATTGACATGACTTTTTTTTTTTTGCAGAAAAGAAAGGAACTATGTAATGGTACAGTATCATACATTTTAAACACTTAAGCAATGCAGTGTGCATACTGACATGACCAGGACAGCTTCTCAATTCATGCAAGGATAGGCTGAAGCTTGGAGACAGATGTATTCTGCAGCAATATTGACTGCAAGACTGGCATAGAAGTGAATCAATAGGCAATCTAGTCATGTTGAATTAAAATGGAATGTAGTTTTGTTTCCGCTTTTCACACGTGCAAAGGATCAATATGCTTTGTTTTAACTTAATGCATACAACTATGCAATTGATTAATATTTAATTGAAAAAAGGTAAATGAAAGTGCCTGGGGCATTTAATTCAGTATCATTAGATACGTCATTATAACTCCAGGACTATGTATTCCATGCCTTGGAGGATTCAAAAATGGTAATTGTTACAGAACTGCTTTTGAAAATGATTATTTTTATTTATTTATTTGGTGGATTCAGGGTGGTATACAAGATAAATATGTATCTTGCATGACTTGTGGATCTGCTACATTTTAACCCATTCCCCATGGTATGCTATGGATTCATGATGTATGACATTTTTCATTGAAGGGCCATTCGGAAATTAATTGGTCTTAAGCATTTCTGTTGAGATAAATTAAGGGGAAATTGCTGTTGTATGTTTATGTGTGTATACATATATGCTACATACACATGTGCATCTGTGTGTATGTATTTAAACTTCCAGTGCTCTTTATGAAGAATTCATGTTGAACAAATGCCTATTGTACATTATGTATCCCCCGTAATGTACAATATAATGACTGGATTGATTGATTGATCATGTGCAATGCTCAGTTAAAGAACCAATAAATACATACAAAACAATAATTAAAACTATAAAAATTATTAAAAAACACACAAGACAGGAGAGGATGATGTTCATCGTAGTAAGGGAGCCATCACAGAATCTCCCCAGTCCCCTGGCATCCCCAGCCTGATCACATAGTCAGGTCGTGAGGGACTTGTGGAATGTTAAAAAGGATGGGGCAAACCTCACTTCTGGAGGAAGAAGATTCTGCAAGGCAGGTGCCACGACAGAGAAGGCCCACCTCCTGGGACCTGCCAGATGTAATTCCCTGACAGGCGGAACCCGCAGCAGGCCTCTTCTGCCGACATGATGGGACGGGCAGATGTAATTGGGGAGAGGCAGTCCCTCAGATAACCTGGACCAATGCCATGAAGGACTTCAGAGGTCAAAACCAGCACCTTGAACTGGACCCAGAAGCAAACTGGCAGCCAACGCAGCTCGCGGAGCAGAGGTATGACATGCGCTGCTCTAGGAGTGCACATAACTGCCTGCACTGCTGCATTCTGTACCAGCTGAAGCTTCCGGATACTCTTCAAGGGCAGCCCCATGCAGAGTGCATTGCAGAAGTCCGGACGGGAGGTGACTAGGGCATGACTGACAATGAGCAGAGCCTCCCCGTCCAGGAATGGGCACAACTGTCGCACAACCCAAAGTTGCGCAATTATGAAGCATTAATGAATTCTGCTCCTGATCTTCATGCTTGCTTGAAGTAAAGTGTGGTTTGTGAAAGTTACATTGATCTCACTTATTCTGGTGCACAGAAAGACAAATAAGGCCAAGCCTTAGGACGTTTCCCCATCGCTGAGTTCAAGTGCTACCTATCCATCCTTGAGTTAGCAGGAAACTATACCAGCATAATGTTTGCTGTCTCCCTTGTTGATTCATATCCTACATCTATTGCCTAAATTTAAGCTTGCTGTTGAAAGTTGGTGCCCCCATTTCACATACAGTATGTATGGTATATTAAGCAAGCCATTGGTGAAATACCTGGCTTTGCTGTCCTCCCACTTTCTGAACATCATCAGCTGGTGGGAGGGCCTGCTCTAGACATTTTGGTGCTCTAGGCAAAGTCAAATGCTGGTGCCTTCTATGGTTTGGCTCATCTTCTGATTTTGTTAGGAATTTCAAAAAGGCACTCATTTTTCCTGTTTTCAAGTTTATGAGCATTATGCTTATGATTTTCAACCCCAGACCATTTTTTCAGAAGTCTTTTCAATTTTTCTGAAATTTGGCACCCTTAGGCCAGTGCCTACTTGGGCTTAGCCTAGAACTGGCCCTCGCTCGTGGGAAACTCTGCCAATTAGGACTGGGATGTGGAATGGAATTTGGGGAGGTGACCTGTATTTGATTGGTGACTGACCTGCCATTCCTGTATATTGCCCATGTCAAAGCAACACAGTGCACCTCTCAGATCATGCTGAAAACCTGGCAGCTCCACACAGACCATAACTCTCCCAGCCTGTCAAGCAGCTGTTCAGCGGGATGCAAAAAGTTACTGGGTACAGCCATGGCCAACCACTGTACTCATCTCTTCTATGAGCAAAACAAAAACAAAAACAGTGGCTGAGGAGAATGCCTAAGTCCCAATGGAAAGGAGGTATGCCAGTGTCCAAGAGATTAGACAGCAAAGTGCATCAGATTTTATATACCTTGGAACTGTTCTGGTTTGCTGCTGACTTAAGAGGGAAAACACAAGAATAACAACAGATAGCATAAGCCTGTCTCACTCTTGTCCTGGGAATGAGATGAATGGAATATCATGGGGATATGGCAGAAGAAAGTAGTCGTCAGGGCATATTCATACCATGGTTAGATGCTGGTGAGGAAAAGCATTTAGTTATTGCAAGAGGCACAATATCTTATCGTACCACCTAGCAATTATTGATTGAAAAGTATAACCTATATCAAGCACAGCTTTTTCTAAAGAAGATCTCTGAATGACAAATCGGCCCTTTGTGAAATATCATGTTTAGAATATGGTCTAGTGTTACATAGCTGGATGCAGTTCTGCTTCTAAAAATGAGCAGATTTACATCTCTTTTAAAACTATGAAATAATTTGAGTGTTCTTCCGTGCTGATTCCACCATGATACAAATAGAGGAGGAGGAGGAGGGGATGATGATGATACCAGGGTTGGTAAGTGCTGCAGTTTGTTGTATTTTATAAAACATGACCATGATCCACTTATAAAACATGACCATGATCCTATGAATCACTTATTCAGTGGGCCATCAAAGCACATGTAGATCCAGATCCCATCCAGCAGATTGAACAGAAGAGTGCCCAAAGGCTTGCCATTTTTGAAACAAATGTAAGTAATGCAAACAAGTGACTGTCACTGCAACAGCTAGCAGGGTGGAGAATTCCTACAAGAGGAACCATCTTTGAAATATCCATACACATGCACAGTTATTTGATTTAGAAGGAATAAGAAAATTCTGGGGCACATTAAAGACTAACACATTTATTATCATATAAACTTTTTTGAATTAGACCACATCAGGTGCAAGGAAGAAACACAGTCCTATTATGTATACACACAGCTGTTACTGGGAGAGAGGGAAGCAGGGGCTGGGGGATGGGTATTGATTTTATGAAGGAGAGGACCATGAGATTTAGATACGACACAAGCGTTCTTGCACTGAACAGTTAGATAAACACGTCAAAAATACGGTCTCTGTGTAATCAATGAAAACAAGGTGTTGCCTTTTATAATGAGCTCTAGTGCTATTATTTCATTCTGAGATCAGTCTAACATTCCTTTTCTCAAGGACTGACACCTTGAGAACATGACAGGGTCCTGGAGAATTGAAATATCCCCACCATCCTCCTTGGACCCAGTTTTTAATACTGTGATTCCTGATGTCAGATTTATGCCCATTTATTTTTTTACACAGAAATTGGCCAGTTTGTCCTATCTAAAATGTAGTGTGCTTCTGACAGATGATGGCAAATGCCACAGTGGGGTGAAAGGAAGTATATATTCCCATGATGTGGGCAAAACTGAGATCCATTGAAAGCTTATGCAATAATTCATTAGTGTTTTTCTTGTTTCTTCTGAATCAGTTCTTTCATACAAGTGAATATTTCAAAGATAATTCCCTTTGTGGGAATTCACCCCCACCCCAACATACTTTGAGTTTGGCCAGTTTAAATAATTTAATTTCTCATATTTTAGATCTTGATGTTAATACATCTATCTATTGCAAGCAGTCTTGGGAGACATGATGTTTCAAAAAGGGTTATAGAAATTATAAAAACAACTGATTTTCAGACTGACAAATGTTTAACCTATACAAGTCCAGAGCTTGTTTGAATGCATGGAAGTAATTTCATGGTTGTTTGGATCCTAGCCAGTGAAAGTTGTCAGCTCCTGCCAAATAGCATTTGATTTATTAAAATCTATTATGGTCACTGATGAATCAATTAAAACATATAACTGTGAAATACTTACCACAGTCTTGATATAATGGATAAACACCTGTTGCTTGCTGATTAAAAGTCATCACAAATGTATTGGTATATCAGGCAAAGTGCTTTCCTTTCTGAAACATAACATTAAGATAGCCTTAGTTAGTAATATGCAATAGGCTGTAATGGCCCATAGGATCCCGGTCAGCGAAGCTGTGGGTCATGACCTTTGTTTTATGGGCTATTAAAAAGCCATCAAGTCCTTCATTGGAGTGACTCACAAATCTTACAGAATAATGTGTAATTAAAAGGACCTCTATAATCCTAAGAGATTTTATATTTTATCTTCTAGATTTGTCCAATAAAAAAAAATAAACGATCAAAGTATAAACATTTGGCTTCCTCTCTACTTTTGAAAAATAAAGCATTATTTGGGGGTTTCATGCCCTGAAAGAGGATTATTAATTTGGATGTTGCCTTGGTTTCTCAGCTGCTGTTGTACACAGGGTATATTGGGCAGCACGGCGGTAGTCCTGCTTCTTGTCTTCAAAAAACGGAGAAAATGATTTTTTGCAAATCTCTAGAATGTATAATATAAAGCATAAATTGTAATTGCACTTCATTTACTAAGTGCTGCATTACCTCATCCTTTGGTTTTAACAATGGATTTTCCATAAATCTTCATATGGTTATCACATGATAAAGTGCTCAACATATCATGGAACACAACAGTGCTTATTAGCACTTGAGAAGTTATTGATTGCTTACCTTGATTAATCTTTTATGGGTCTCTGTAGTATTAATTCCACAGGAGGGGGTGGGAAGCAGGAGAGACTGTGAAACATTAGGCTTCTTCTTCATTCATACTTTCAGCTTTAGTTACATGAAGTTCTCTGACAGATGTCATTAGGCTAATTATAATATATTCATTCTCCTTTTTAAACAAAAGCAGTTTGCTTTCAGTTTATCAGATGGAATTAGAATTTTGGATGAATGTTTATTTTCTGTTAAAACTATCAAAGAGATTAAAAACTGGTTTGATAAGGCAAAAAAAGTGAATTTCTGGGATCAGAACTCATGTAGCTTTTTCTCTGTATATTTTTGTTTATCATCTATTCCTCTACTTAAAAGCAACAATAACACTTGCAATAATAACAACATTTTTCCAATGCCATTTGTGCAGATTTTTGAATGGATTAAAAAACCACTCATTCTACACATTTTTCTTATTTTTTAATGTGTCAAATTCTCGGAGATTTCTTGGCAAGGTTTTTCAGAAGTGGTTTGCCATTGCCTGATTCCTAGGGCCGAGATAGAGTGGCTGGCCCAAGGTCACCCAGCTGGCTTTGTGCCTAAGGTGCGACTAGAACTCATGGTCTCCTGGTTTCTAGCCTGATGCCTTAACCACTACATCAGACTGGCTCTCCCATTCTTATTAGGGTATAATAATTACATGTGCTAATTATTTTCTATTAAATGTACCTTTAATATCCTGAAATTTAAAATTGTATGTCATGTTGCAAATGTCCATGGCGGCTTTATTGTATTTCTTTTTTAAGTTTAAATTATTCTCACATACTATGTTTTTATAGACAGAGTGCAGTTCCCACTTATATAAACAAAATCTAATAAAAGGACACTCTTATTTGCAGAAAGCAGCCTTTGAGACCATTTTCTCATTTCTGAAGACTTGATACTATTTTGGTGGAAACAGTGGAGATAGACCAATGTATGACATCACCCTGTCTTTTCTCTGACAAATTCCTGATCTGTGAAGTTATAGCAGCAGGCTTTTTCTGATTGCTTAATGCTTGGGTCAAGATAAGAATATAAGAAGAGCCTTGTTGGATCATCTGATAGAGGAACCGCCTAGTACATATTTGTGTTTGCTACAGTGCCGTCAAAATAATCTTTACCGGTGTGCAGGAAGCTAGAGCTATAGAAACCCTACTTTGGTTGGCCCGCTGAAACACCAGCCAATGAACCAGAAATTCCTTCTGAGTTTTTTTGTGCATGAATCTAAAAGTTTTGGACCTGGTAAATTATGTGCCAAAGAAAAGAACGTTTTTCTTTTTTCAATGGATAACTATGCAGCAGTCTTATACCAGAATCCTAACTTCAACATTGTTCTTTATAAAGCTAAAGATAATATAGGCATGAGGAACCAGGGAGCTTCTACAAACATTTCCACATGAATGATCTGATGGGTGCTTAGGATTATGGTTAAATGGTGGCTGATAGTGCTTAGAACCCTATGTTGTCTTGAAACTGAAGAAAATGTGGCCACCCCCGAATCTGTCTCTTCCTACTAGAATAAAGTCTTGAGTTCAGCAAAACCTAGGGGGAGTTCTAACACACAGCCTGCTTGCCAAAACCTTGACATTTATTTTGTTATTTATTCATGCAATTTATCTACTGCCTCAGTCCTCATGGATTCTTGACAGTTTGAATCCAGAAGCCTATTGGTAACCAATGCTTTGTTGTTATTATTACTATTACTATTATTATTTTATAAAATTATTAACATTAATATTTTAAACATTTAAAAACACATTGATATTTAATCTATTTTTAAATTTAATATTTTTAATTAAACCATCAAAGTTCATCACAGAAGTAACACTTCTGAATCTACTACCACCTATTAGTTATCAAGCCACTGCATTCTGAACCAGTTACAGCTTCTGAGTTGTCTTCAAGTTCAGCCCCATGTAGAGCATATTGCAGTAGTCCAACCATGAAGTGATGAGGGCATGAGTCACTGTTGCAAAGGCATCCTGTTTCAGAAAGGCCTGCAACTGATATACAAGCTGAAGCTTGTCCTAGGCTCTCCTGGCATGGCTGATTTATTTATTACATTTATGTCCTGACTTTAATTTGTACAACTCAAGGCAGTGTACATAATGGTCCCCGATCCAAATTTCTCCACAACAACTCTGTGAGGTGGGTAGCCCTGAGAGAGAGAGAGTGACCTGGCCAACTTCTATGCCTAAGGGAGGACTAGAACTCACTGTCTTGTGGTTTCTAGTCCAGCACCTTAATCACATCTCCTGTTCAGACTATGAGATGGCCAGGCAGAATTACTAATAAAATTCTTTATTGAATTAACTATTAACAATAACACAAGTCTTTGCAATAGATTGGACCATGTAAATCAATCAAGTCCACCCAGGTAGCAAAGGACACTCAGGCAACATTGCAGGGTCAGACTGTGGCAAGACAGCGAGGCAGAACTCGGCCAATCCTCTAATTGAAGCTGCAAGACTGGAAAGAGCTAGAGTGCATGGCAAAAGGGAGTCTGGACACTCAGATTTGCACCCTGGCATGTAGGTTGGACCAGACTGGTACACAAAGGCTAGACAAGGCTGGGCTGGAGTATCTAGGCAAGGCTTGGACCTGGAGACAAGGCTAGGCTGGGCTAGAATGTTGAGGCAAGGTTCAGTTCTGGAGACAAGGCTGGGCTGGGCTGGACTGGAGTGTCCAGGCAAGGCTGGGATCTGGAGGCACACACGGATTGCACTGGAGCGACGTGGCAAGGCTTGGAGCTGGACGCGAGACTGCTCAGCAGGGATGGCAAGGAGAGCCTCAACTGGAGCGGCTTATGCAGAAAGCAGGTCCGCGAGGGTAGAAGGTGCTGGTGCTGGTTCCACGCTGGCTACAGGCGAGGCTTCTGATTCCAATAAGGACTCTTCTGCAGGTGCTGTGAGCTCGAAGGATCGGTTGTCTCTGGCAGCTTGCTCTTTGTGCACCTGCCTTCTTTGCTCCTTTTCACGCCGTTTTCCTTTAGCAGCCAATCAGGTTTCTTTTTCTTTCGCACGCTTCTCTGCTCTCCTCTCTCGAGCACTGATTGGAGGCTTCAAATCCCCCTCTGGAGTTTGTCCAATCAGCGTCTGTGATTTCTCCCGCTCTGCTGAGTCACTTCCTGGTTTTAATTCTCCAAGTCCTTCCTGATAAGTTTCGTTTTCCCCTACTGACTCTGGATAAGTTTTGTTTTCAGAGTCAGAAGTAGGCTCAAACCCCACCCCACCAAACTAGCTTCAATGTGCTAATCAAGTCCAAAGCGATGTACACTTTGAGGTGAATTATCTACTTTGAGGGGAGGGTTTCTGTAGCAGATTGCAGTTACTTTGACCATAGCATTCACTGAGAACAAAGCCCATCCTTTTTTGAATAGCCCTTCCCCATTCAGACGGAAAAGTAACTTTTTGCTTTCTTATGTCACTTGATACTCGACTCCTTATTGACAAAAAACATCTAATATTGAAAGTTTCCTTGTCTGTAGGAACATTTCAAATTTATTTCAGAAAGGGGTTGTCTTTATGTACAAAGGGAAACAAGTTATAACTTGGCTTCTAAGTATTCCCAAACAATATCACGTCTGGATCTTGGTTAATGCAGAATTTTGGTTTAACCCTCCCTTTCTGCTCCCTATTCAAATATCCTGGGTCAGAAATTAACACATTAAAGTTAATTTTCACTTACAGTCTCCCTTTAGAAAAGAACTCATAATTCTCACCATATTCTGTTGATCTTAATGTTTTCCTGTCTTCTAATGGACAGTAATTGTGAGGGATCCATCATTTAAATGAGACCTTGGTGAAGAGCTTCACTTAGAGAAATGGCACTATAAACTGGAATTCTGAATGTAAAAATCAATTGGCCAGCTGATTAGATTTAAAGGGGAAAAATCATTATGTGTGCTAATTCTAGCATATACATATAATTTACCTGTGTGATTTTCAGTTTGATCAATGTATGCATGGTATATAACCACTCACATTCTCATATTATGTTAGAAAGCCCAAAAGTGATTTATTTTCTTCCTTTAGAAACCAACCCATAAGTATTATTTTGTTTACTCTAGACTTCTCCAACTTGATTTGTTTCAGATTTCAGCTGAACTAGTATGGCCATGCAGAGAGTAAAGAAGATGACTTTGATGAAGATAGGCAGGAATTGTTACCTAGGCAGAAGAGGCTGAAGCATTTTTAAAGACCAGAACAACGACACTGAACTATAAGGAGGAGGAGGAGGTACAGAACAATCAGACTTGCAAAAGTCTGTTATTATAGTATTATAGTCCTTTCAGTAAAAGTAAATTTAACCTTCCTGTGGAGTGTTGGCTGACAGGCCAATAGCAATCCCAAAACCTCTGAAAGGACCTAAATTGCAGAAAGTATGACCTGGTCTTTGGTTACTTAAGTCTAGAGCTGAAACATGTCCCATCAAGTAGGAGCACTTAGCCAAACTTAGCTGATCTCCAAAAAGGGTTGGATCTGCCTAGTTCTTGAATCAGAGACCACCATGTTCTCAGGGATGTAGGCTAGATGGAAAGGTAAAACAACATCTCAGAAGAAGGAAATGGCAAACCACTTCTATATTGTTGCTAAGAAGACTGCACAGATTGTCTGTGACATCTCCAAGAGTTGAGCTTGACTCAAGGAAGCCTATACTTTTAGAGCTAAACTAGAAGGTTCGTTAGGGCAGTCTGATGCATCATTTGCAAAAAGAGCAGTTTATCAACTGTTATCCCTTTTCCACTTTCCCTTACATTAATTAGCTCTTCTAAAGGTAGCAGAGGCATGTACAGCATATGTCTACATAGGCCCTCTCCATGTGTATCTGCGCTCCTCTCCAAATAGGAAATGCACACCCTTTCAATGTGTATAAAGAAGTAATGAGAATAAAGAAACAGAGAATTAAAAGGGGTTCTAAAAATGGACAATTGCTACCATAGGAATCAGTGAAAAAGTTTTACTTTAAGCAGAGCTGGTGAGAGAAGAACTCTTACCATAGATTCTGAAAGTGAGCTGTAGTCCTTGGTAGATACAATATCTCCTTTTGAGGCAGAAGTTCTCAATTCTCTCATCGCTTTCAGATAAGACTGGGAAAGTTTTCTGCCTGAAGTCCTGGCAGGCTGCTACCATCAAGAGCAGCAATTACTAGGCCAGCCAGATGAAGATGTCCCTCTCTGCATTTTGTGCATAAAGCAGAAATTCTTGTTACTATGCGGTTGACAGGTTCATGAACAGACTAAACCATTTGCTTTAGTTAGAGAGTTGGGAGAGAGTTAACTCGGGCGTTTTCTATGAGCAGTGTGGGAACTGGAATAGTTAATAAGGTTCTTTTAGCACTGGGAAAGTTGATCCAGGAGATAAGTAACTTGCTAAGTGGTTAGATATGCCCTTTATAAATCAGTTACTGTAAATAGTATTTATCCTAAAATGATACCCTCTCAGAATATGAGTGGCATACTACGGAGTCTACTTTTTCTATTTTCCCTTCCTATAAAATTGTTATGTTAAGAAATTCTGGGAGTATTGTACCATTCTGAAGTGGTACAGTCCTAGGAGGGCGGTAACACATGTTCTGTAAATGAAGCTAAGTTACAACAGAGACACAGAATCTAATTTTCTGTTGAAGGCTGTATTTCAGTCCAGAGTAATTTCTTGAGGACAACATGCTGGTAGTTGGTAGGGCTGGAATCAAAAGTGGCTCAGCTTCCCTGTCTTTTTGTCCCTGCCCAACAAGAGAATAAATTGTTTTAACTGATCTTTTGAACTGATCACCTGCAGAAAGCCTCCCATTTTCCTTCATTGCTCCCTCTGTTTTGGTTGTCCTTCCAATTGCTGCTCTCTTTTATTTCTCCTGATGGGCTCTGCTACTTCACTCTCAAGGCTGAAAGTAGCCCTAAAAATGTGTGTTCTTAAAACTGAGAATCAGATGAAACAATATTTCTGCATATGTTGTACATGGAGATAGAGATGGCACTATATAAAAAAAAATCAAACATGCTGCTGCTGATGGCTCTCTTCTTTTTGCTGCTTAAGTATGCATCCTCACAGCCTATGATATCACAACTCATTAATCAGCAGTAGAAAGTTGGCTTGGGCTGAGATCAGAATGTGGGATCGTGCCAATGTTTCTGTTATCTGATGCATCAGGTGACTGTACCAACACAGTGGTCAAGGGAGGGGGGAAGCTGTTTTAGCAGTAACTTAAAAATAGAATTGGATAATTCATCCTGCAAGCCAAATGTAAACCTCTTACTTGAAGCATGATGTCCAAGCAACTGAGTTTCGGCTGTGCTCTCAAGTTGTGGGGGTGGGTGTCAATGGTTAGTAGGAGAGCTGCCCCAGGGAAGCCCAAATGAATAAATGTACATGAGTTTGCATTGCTGTGCACAATTGGTTCTACTCATCACGCATGTGTACACATGCAACTTGGCGCTCCTGAAGGAAAGGTAGAATATAGGTGCAAGCAAATAAATACGTAATGTCATTTAAATATTTATTTCAAGGTCTTATAGGATACCAATAAGATTAACAGCTGTGGGGGTTTCTCTGAATGCTGTCTAATGTTGACCAAGTTCGGTGGAGCCACGTAGACAAGCCTGAAGGAAAACCAAGCAACATTTCAAGGTGGAACCCAAATAGTAGCATTGCAGCTAAACTACATGATAGGAGGGTGGGAAATTATTTACTGCCTACAGAAGAAGTTGCATTTGCATAGGATTTTCATTATGCTAATTTGTATGCAGAGATGCCAATTTAGAAAAATGCTGGAGTGTTACTAGAAATATAATACAGTATCTGTTAAATCTGCAATCCAGGTGCTTGTTGGTGAACAGCTTCCAAATATATTATCTGAGATGCCTACCTGCGTTTGTAATTGTGTGTTTGTTTTGACTGTTAGCACTTGTGGCAGAAGACTGCCTGATCTGAATATCTTCGCAGAAGCTTCTCTGCTTGAGCAACAGTTTGGGGGTGGGGGAATTTCATTGGAACTGCATAAAGTCTGGAGTTGCTGCACCGGAGAAGGGCATTTCAAGGACTTGGGAATAAAGCTTTACTGCCTGTGCAACAGAGCTCCAGAAACGCAATCCCCTGGATTGGAACTGTTACCTTCTTCAACTATATTCCACTTTGTAGTGTTTTTTTCCTCTAGCTGCTACTTGCAGAGCCTGGTAGAGAAAGAGATGCCTGGTTCTTGTACACAAATAGTATCAATCCTCATCCCTCTGCTCCATTCTTCATGCAGTTAGCAAAACAGATTGTGCTTTGGATTTGGGGGAAAAGGATTGCATATATATATATATAGCATGATACCTTAAAACCACCTGGGATATGGTTGTTTTAGTCTGCATATAGATAATTCAATATATTTATGTGTAATTTCCATTTTATTTAGCATTTTATCATCCGGACCATTTGATTTCCTTGGGTCATAGACATGCAATCTAGGACTTCAGGCAGCCTTCCAAGACCATCCCCCCCAGGCCTGCCTAAATGTCCAAATTTTTAATGATAGAAGAGGAAATGAATAACTATAAGGAAAGTAATCGTTAACTGTATTTAATTTAACTAAAGTAGTTAATCAGGTGCCAGGCAAAGTACCAAGGCTTGTGACTTAGTCCAGGACTGCCAAATTCTTTCTGATTCAGCCATTCAAGGAGGTCCTCTAAGTGGCAATTCCTAATACTGTAGTATCTCAGTATAGTGAGATGAGAGGAGGGCTGAGGCTAGAAAGCTGTGTTTTCTCTTGCAGCACTGATAGAAACTTAGGGTGGTCCCCTCCTAATACCCTTTCAGAAGCTTTAAATAGTAAACGTAGAGTCTAGCTTTAGAGAATTTAAAGAGTGAACTTCAGAAAGTGATTGGTTGCCATCCTTCAGATGTTATTTCTTGATTATCAGCTAATGAATTATTGTTTTTATTTTATATGGTATGATTTTTATTCTGTTTGGGGTGTTTTACTGCAATTAACATGTAAGCCCCTGTGCTGTAAGCCCCAGTGAAGCTTGAAGATTTTCAGCAGCATACAAATTTAATAAATGAATAAATGATGTAGTCCTATTTTGTTCTGGCCACATGTATTTTTGGCACATCCCCGGTATGCCATTCAAAGGCTGAGTCTGTACAGGAGCCTGAAAAAGATGGCAGGCTCATGCCTTAGGTCGTATGTTTTATAGCACAGTACTAATTGTTTATATTTGGAAATATCTGTAGATATTTATTTATTTAACAAATTTATATAGCTGCCCAGCTCACACATGAATCAAATCGATCAAGTGGTTAGTTTGAGTGTGTTCGTTGCCAGCAAGGGGGGTGGGGGTTTATTGGTTTTTCTGTATTTGGATTTTAATCTTGTAAGCTGCCTGGAGTCACTGTGTGTGAGTTGGGTGGCTATATATTTTTGTTTAATAAATAAATATTTACAAATATAACTATATATAAATAAATAATACCTGTTCTGCTTAAAACACATATGCATGTACATTGATTGACTGATTATGTACTGTCAAGTCGTTGACTTTCAGCAACCATGTAGATATTCTCCATGATGATCAGTCCGTAACCTGGTCTTTCACATCTTCCAACGGTGCACTCATTGCCACGGTAACTGAATCCATCCAACTTGCTGCTGGTGAATAGAATTTCCAGAGGATTAGCCATGTTGTTTGCCGCAAAAGCAATGAAGTGTCACATTTCAGCTCAGCACAATATTTATTTATTTATATATATGGTTTATAAGGCTGTCCATCTCAAGATAATAACTCTCCGCAGCATGTTTTATTGAAGAAAAGAGTGAACCCTGTTTGGTATATTGTTTTCTGCTACAGATTAAGGTTACTATGGTAACTAATCATTTTGGCCAGGTGAAGAGGTTGAATTTAATTGTCCTTTTTTCAGGTGTTAATAGTTGAATTGCCTGAAGGGAGGGCAGTTAGCTTGTTAGTCAGTTCCTTCTCTTTAGGCTTGTAGAGAGTAAGCAGCTCTCAGAGAGCCTGTGAAAATGCAAAGCCTGTAAATATGTTTTTGTGCTTTCTGTAAATAAATTTATTTTTATAGAATGCCTGGTGTGTGACTTTTCTGATCTCTCCTGGGTCAAATGCTTTCTAGCACTCTGCCAACAAAGCCATCTCGAACAAAATACCTGCTATTGCAGAACATAGCAGTCAAAGCCTTATGTACAGTAGGTTTAAGCTCCAAGGCTTAAATCCCAGGCTTTTTCCTCCCATCTTTCCCAGTTGATATATGACTCTTCTCTTCAAGGCTATGGGAGGCAACTGGGCTCCGTTCACAGTCTTTTGGTCATGGAAACTGCTAGTTCTTGTCTTGCCAGCTTTGTCCATAACATAAATTCCACTAGACTTTCCAAGTCCACTAGTTAGACAACCCTTGGCAAAGAGGTAGTCGTGCAGGGTTGCAGTTACATGTAACTACTTCTTAGACAAGACAAGTCAAATCAAATCAAACCAAATCTATTCAGTGAAGGCAGTGTTTCATCACATAAACTAGGCCTACAGCATGTTGGTGCAGAACCTGAATTAAGATTTTTAAAGGTACTTATTTGGAGCAATGAAGACCTAAAAGGATTTTCATTTGATTGATTATTTAACTTTCAACCGATAAATCTGCATAGTTACGATGCTTACTGGTTTAGGAATCCTGTTTATACAGGGTTCCTGGTACTGTTGAGTAGCCTGCTAAAATATTGGAGTGACATTAAATGGTATGAGCAAACTTGGCTCTAACAGTTAAAATTCTGGCAGTTGGATTCTATACTAATTGGAGTATCTAAGTCATGTTGAAGGGGAAACCCCTACATACAGTCATTAGCAGCCAAGAGATTTCTGGTGCATTGATCACTGTGGTCATGCATTCTTACCTGACCTGGTATCGATGTTGCTATATAGATAGGAAAGGTCTGCAGTTTAGATGTTACCATTTGGTCAAGTGCATTTATATTCACATTCAACATTCTCTGTATAGTAGAGGCATCTCCAATGTGATGCGCTCCAGATTTGCTAGAGTGAGGTAATGCATCTGGAGAGCACCAGGTTTTGGGGAATGTTAAAGTTAGGGAAGGGCATGGTTAGGAGTGGTCAGAGCCTCTGCTCATAAAACCACATGTCCGTTATTTCAGCTGCTTTCAGTCCCAGATCTGGGCTGCAAAAATCGAGCAACCACTAGATGGCAGCAAAGTGATACATAAAACTCTCTTCCTGCCATCTAGTGGTCATCTGTACCTTTGCAGGAACCCTGCTTTCTGTTGAAATGAAACCAAAGCCTGCCTTGATTTTTTAAACATTTTATTTATGTTGGGAATATTTTCAGTTTGGAGTTTCACTTGATACTTGGTTGTGTCTCCCATTTCACAATAAATTCTGTATTGTGAAAATCCTTCATAAATAAAATATTGTTTTATGCTTGCATCACAATTACGTGTTTTGTTTTGTTGCAGAGGGGGTTTTTTAGGCAGTTTCCTGGTGAATGTAGAATTCATTTGCATGAATGACACAAAAGGCTTATCTTGCTAATGAATGTCCCATTACGATTGCTTTGATAGCTGCAGTACTTGGCTAAAATCCCACTAGATCAGAGAGACTAATCAGCTCTGATTAGCTGATTACTCTGTGGAAGACACAAGTGAAGATTAGAGGCAGCTGCTTGAAATCTTGGCTTGCTCCGTCAGACCCAGCCTTTTTTTTTTTTTTTACCTCTTCAGTTCTGTGCATGAGAAGGGGATACTTACATTTAAGACACTGCATTATTAGCTTTAATACCATAGGCATCTTTCTAGATACTGGCATTTCTGAGAATTGCTTCCTGCGATAACTGTAATAATTTTTCTCTTCTCACATTCCAGATTAGAATCTAGGTGCAACATTATTAAAGCTATCAGATCTGAATTGCAAAATCCAGGTGGCTACTAGATGGTAGCAAGTTGCTACAAAAAGACCTCTTTGCTGTAATCCACTGCTCATCTGGATCTTTGCACCCTGGTTCTGGTAGCCCTAACTTTATTTATTTATAAATTTATTCACCGCCCATCTCCCCCTCATGGGGGACTCTGGGTGGTTTACAATATTAATTTAAACATGCTTCAACTCTAAAATAAGAGCTTGGGCTTGGTATTTATAAACTAGTAATTGGAAGTCTGGTCCAAGTTTGGCATCTTTTGACCGAAAGTTGCCCTTTGAAAACTCTTCACAGACAGTATCCAGGTGAGTTTGGAGTTTGGTACCTATTAAGGAAGGGATGAAAAGATTGAGAAGGCATAAACCTGGGGTGGAAAGTTTCTGCAGATGAATCAGGACTCCCATCTAAATTATGGATTGACAGGCACAAGGTGTCACTATGCTTCTTACAATACTGTAGACATTTGTGTTGAACTATAACATGTTCCTGATAGTCAGGGTTGTTATGGTGCAATTCAAGAAGCTTGCAGTGAAACAAATCACCACACAATTCTAGCATACCTTAGGCAAATGAATTAGAGATTTTGGTTTTGGAAGCTTACAGGTTCTGCAATAAAGAAAATGTCCTCATATGTTAAATAAGTTGTTTGAAAGTTACAGAATACTTAACATGAAAGTCAATGATTAACAGATATTATGTTGTGCACAACAGGAAAATGTATTTAATATGGTTGTGCAATACTTTGGATCTGATTTGCTTCAGAACACACGGGAGTGTGAAAACAGCATCTGTCTGCAACTCATTAAAGCTGTAGAAAAAAATCAAAGGATTATAATTTTTTCAGAATTATGTGGCTGCTGTAGGAAGGCTTTCCAGCACAGCCATGCAATTTGGGAAAATGAGGTCGCCACTTTAATGAGTTGCAGACAGATGTTGCATTCATGCTTCTGTGTGCTCTAAAGTATCCCTTCTGATTTAAATCCAAAGCATTGCTCTGTTCTACTATTGAATCTGAAAATGCAACCCTCTAGGGCTGGGCAGAACTTGGATATGAAAGTAAAGTGTTTCATAGTGCACATGGGTGTGTGCATTTGTGTTCAATTCCTTAAAATAGTATTTTCCTGGGATCATGCTCTAGATGGGGAGGTAGTAATGTAATTCCTAAGAAACTGTGCAGCTGCTTTAAGGAGTTGCAGTTGGGTGCTGGTGAGTGCCCCTATGAGCTCCAAAGCACTGTTTTGTCTTTGAGTCTGAAGTGTTGCACTTGATGAGGCAGTAAGTAAAATAGTTCAGGTGGTGATGGGCATATACAAAAACTGTTTTCAGCATTCTAATTGGTATATGTAGGTAGTAAATTAACCTGCTAGGAACATGAATGTAAGAGAGCAACAGAGGAGGTTGGTATGGAATAAGAGTCCACTGGAGTTTGGCAGCCCATACATACATACATACATGAATAATACGAAAGTCACCAGAAGAAGGACCAATTGTACCTAGTAGAAAGCCCCTAGTAAAATCTCAGTGGGCTGAAACATCTGAGAGAAAAACCTCTGTATCATGAGGAACAAGAATTCATACCTATTTTCCAGAAGCTCAAGCTAATATTCAGTAACAGTAGAAGCTTCACAGACATGGCACAGCCAGATGTTTTATGCCAAACAAGAAAGAATGTATATGTATGCGAAAGATCTGTCTACTGTAGAATGGAGTAATCAAATATAAACTGTTTTGAGGCAATGTTTGCAATGACTATGTGGCTTCTCTCAAAATGGCCTCTTGCAGTCCTGGCATACTGGTGAAGTACCAGATAATTAAAGAAGACTACTCAGTCTGACATCAATATATGGATGTGTTCAAGTGGAGACTAGACGCAGCCATTTGTTGGGGATAATTTGGATTTCTGCATTAAGAAGATGGTCTAAATGTATGTTGTGTATCAATGATTCCTGGGGCTGTTGGTTGTGTATTTCTGGTGAAGGGGAATGTGAATAAAACAGCTCCACTGTGTCTTCTGAATGGGAGGTGGGATATTTTATACAAGTAGAGAATAACCAACAGAAAATGGTGATTTCCTTACTGTTGAATTCTGCTCTTTCAGTCGTTTTCCCCCTTATGTTTGCAGTGGGTGGGGTTTAACCACTGATTCAGCTAGCTGGCTTCCAGATTAGGTGACGGACAAAAGTTCCAAGGGAATAATTCTTTTTTCATGTCAAATTAGCGAGTGGATCTTTAAAAACATGGATCAAGATTGCATTGCAGGGCACCACATGAAAGCACACAGGTCCCTTTGACAATGAATTTTGGCCAGTTTAGAAAACTTCCAGCTAACAAGGGGAATTCCAGTCATGTACAGGAAGCATTTTTCAATAACCCACAATTATGTTTGGTCTCATGTAGAGTTATTTGTTTGACTGCCAACCTGCTTTATGGTTTTGTGCCAACTCTTATGAGGTTAGTGCACAATCTCAAATTAAAAAAAGGAGGAAAAAACCCCTCTCAGATGTTTTATGAGCTCATAGGGTGAGAATCCAAAAACAAAGGGCTTTGAAGAACTGAATACTGATGGTTTAAGATAAACAGACACACGGTTCAGTAATGTGATTAGAACATCAGTGTCTTTTTGGGCACTACAGTGTTACCCAACCATCTTCTTTTTAATCAGTAATCATATCCTTAAGGTTACGGCATGTTACAAATTGCCCTTATAAAAGAAACCCATAGAAAATGCAATACCTAACTCATGTTTCAGAAGAAGGCACACCAGGGTCATCTATTTATCTGTCTGTCAATCCAAACATTTCATCACAATGCAGGATGATGATTAGAAAAGAAAAAAGAAAGAAGTCAGGTTAAGCTATTCAATTAGATACTTGATGCCAGTAAGTGGGATTTCCAGGGACATATACAAGTTCTCCCAGCCTGGTTCCCAAATGTACTCATAAGGCTTTCCTTCACTCATTTAAGTACATAGCTTTCCAACCTGCAGGCCTTTATCTAAGCTTTTCTATGGCTACCAGCCCCCTTCTCAGCTTTGCACTGATAACACTTTTAATTAATGCTGATAATACCAGCTTTCAGGGAGGAACTCAGGCCATCAAAACCATGTAGTAGCTGATTTTCAACTAAGTTATAACTAAGCAGATGAGTCAAAGAAAAAAAGGCTTTGGACATGCCTACTCTTTCTATGAAAGTGCCTATGTTCTCCTTTGACCTCACCTACTTTTTCCTGACCCACCCATACATAACCTCTAACCCATTCCAGAAGACCCGCGTACAGCTGCATTCATTAGTTGCACTACCCAGTAGCTGCATTACCCATTCTATAGCAGAAAGGCAAGATGTAAACTTCAGCAAGAACTAAGACTTGTCATACTGACCTCTTGGCTTTTTCAAGGTTCAGACCAGAGGCTATGTAATTTTTTCTGGTATCATAGGTAGAGCACCATTACAGATTTGGTGTAATGCTTCGGTGTAATGTCTTTATGCCATTCGTTGTTTGTTTATCCATGTATTTAGTGGCATCAGTGCATTATGAGGCTTGCAAGCATGGGTCTTCCCAGAGTTAGTTAATGATATATAAGAGCTTGAGATCATTAACTGGAGAAACAGGTGCCAAATCATGTTTTAGCTTATGGTAGATGTGAAATACAATCCAAGTTGCTTTCATGCTCGTAGCTGAAACCAAGAATTTGTTTTCAGTATCAGAACTGAGCTTGTAACACAAAAAAGCCAATGTTCTTGTCATCCCAATCTTGTTTTCTTTGCTGTGGCAGCCTGAGTCAGGAGGGATATCTAGACCTAGATTTTAGCTCTAGGTTTTACAGTATTTAAATCTAGAACCACTTGCAAATGCACTGCAAATTGACCAGACATCTCTGTGGTATTTTGCCTAACCTGATGTATAGCAGGAATGGGGAATCTGCTTTCTGAGCACCACATTTCAGAAGTCCTCTCTCTGAAACCATATGCTAGCAATAGGTGGGACTGAAATCAAGGTGGGTAGAAAGGACTTAGAGCGTATGGGCTGCCTTTGGGCTTCTCTCTGGCAGCAACTACTCTACTCACTTACTGGATCAAGACTGGCAATAACTTTGGGGTTGGTTCTTTTCATCCAAACCAAGAGGGATTTTGGGGAAGGGGGAGATCAGTATGTGTCAAATATTTCTCTCAGTTCTGGCTTCCATAGTGAGTTCTGATAACAACACAGTGGTATTTAGGAGAAAGCTCCCTAGATTAGTTTTGTCCATGTGTGTGCATGTATGCATTTGATTGTGAAAACTGCTTCAGTATTTACAAATGCTTCCTTCTGATGGCACAGATCAGAAGGAAATTTTAAGCCAAGGGGGGTTGCCACGATGTTGCAATCAGGATTCTTTTCTAGGTGCTGCGGGAGCTCTGTCAATCAAGCCATTCAATGTCTTTATTATTCTCTAGCTGCATGTCATGCTCCAGGGGAGCAACCAACAGGCAGATTGTTACAACATGCCTCATAACTGCAGCAAGGGAATAGTTCTCAGCAGGTTCCAGCACAGGATTTATCAGTTCTAGAGACCTTTTCTTTTTCCTGGAACATCGACCTAACATGTGACCTTCAGAAACCCTCAACAACAGCAGCAGATATGTGCTGGATCAAGTTCTACTTTGAATAGGCAAGGGCGGCTTTTTCTGAAGTTGACGGCAGCTGGGTGAGCTGCTGGCAGCAGTAAGTTTTAAGGAGGTACGTTCTGCATTTCCAGTATACTGCAGTCCTTTGCATTCCAGATGTAGCTTGTTCACTTGATCTTTATAAGATCATCAATACGTTCACTAACTACTTCTCTACAAAACTTAGCATTTGTCTTGACACTGGTTTCTTTCCTAAGGCACAGAAATGAAATGTCAAGTTGTTAACTGTTTTCTTGCATCATGCATTTTATATTTAGGTGTAAACTTACATTTATCAAGCAAGATATCTGTCTGCAATCATACATGCTGCTCTCCATAATCCTGGTTTTAGAGGTAGGGACATCCAGGGGGAGTGGGGTGTCTAAAAAGTCAAGATGGTGGCTTTGACCATGTGATTGAAGCCCCACCTCTTTTTAATGTGCAATGCATGTGCAATGCACATAAAAAGGGGTAGGGCTTTGGCCATAAAGTTGGCATCTTGATATTTTTGACTCCCTTCCTGAAGACACCCTTGATCAACAGCATCTGCAAGGAAGTATCAAAAGCTACCATGAGGTAGGGTGCAGCATTGTGATCCAAGCCACACCCCTTTTGTATATATGTTGACATAACACATACCTACAAAAGGGGCAGGGCTTCAGTTGTGAGACCACACCTACTATCTTGCAAATTTTCACATGTCCACTGACAGAGCTGCAGCTGATAGGTTCACATGTGGGCAAAAACAGCTTTTGTGTGCAAATTGCCTTGAACTGCGGTGTGCATGTAGTGGGAAAAAAGGCACAGGTGGAGTTGACAAAGACTCTTCCATGTTCCATCTCACCAGTGCTTCCACACAAAGGGATGCAAACACTTGGAAGTGTTTTCAAACTTATGAAGTGATGTAAAATATATAAATATAACTGTCTCTCCCCTGCTGTTTCTACCTGTGCTATCTGGTCCAGCAGGAGGGACACACTCCAGGTCCCGTCTCCTAGGGAGTGTTGTTTAGTGGAGGACAACCATTTCTGCCATGGCGCCTGCCCTCTGGAATACCATCTGTCCAGAGATCAGGTTGACCCCGGCCCTGCTGACCTTCCACAAAGCCTTGAAAACTTGGTTCTGTGCTTGAGACTGGGACTCCAGGTGTGTGGTAGATCCCATTTCCTGGTTGTGTTGACTGTATGATGTTTGCAGGCTACTGTGTGTTTAAGGAACAAGGCACCACATACTTCAGTGGCCTCCTTTGTCTCTCCCTCTTCCTGGCATCCTTTCATTGAACAATGATATTTCTATGGAAGTCAGGGAGAGAGACATGCAGTAGAAAGATGTAGGGGATAGGGATGGTGCTTGCTGCCTTGTTCTCTGCATATTTCGGCTCTCAGTAATTGATGAAGAATGCTTGCAGAGGGTTGGTGTATAGGAGAGGAATGGAGGCAGCTGGCTGGCATCCTGAAGAGGAATGTTTCACATTGCAGCATAATCATCATAATGTCACCTTCTGAGCTTTAAGAATAAAATAAGAATAAAAGGATTGCTTCCCACAATTAATAATTAAATTACATGATTCATTGTCACAAGATGTTAGTACAGATGCAAAAAAGCTCTTCTGTCATGATTTCAACCCAGAAGCACTTATGCGTGGGAGAAAAGAAAGGCTGTCCATCAAATCCTCCCACAAAGCTGCTTTCAAGGTAAATGTGGTGAGTTGTGCTCAGGGACAGACCAACCATCTAGTCAAGCTGTTTGGAAAATGGAACAGTTGCTCCCTATGGCCTGTTCTACTTAATCATACAGGAGCTGAAGGGCTTGCTAACTGAGCTCTGCAGCTGGCCCATTCAAATGCACCTTTCCATTTGATCAACCTTTTTTAAAAAAAAATCTATACAATTAGATTGACAAATTGATACCTTGGTTACAGAGATCAAAGTAATAGATGATAATGCAGGTGATCACTGAGATCATTTTTACAAAATAGCTCTTATCTACCTATATTTTCCATACTTAGCATGGATAACATGCTATTTGCATCAAGGCAAAATTTGGCCTAATGAGTTAAATTGTCAATGATTTAAATACCGCAAACACAAGTTCTTGCAAAGATTGGGAGAATGAAACTAACTACCGTTACCTGCTCAGCCGGTTTAATATTCCAACATCTTGGATGACTGCCATGGGAACATGTGAGTGAAACTGAAGAGAGAATAATTGTTACTAACTGATGCCGAAGAGCATCTTTTTCATAGATTTGTGTATTAAAACCAAACATAATCATGAAAGGTAGAATGAATGTATTAAGTGTTCAGTCTTACAACCCAAAGTAACACCCTCCCCCATTTTTTCCTTTTATTTTTCCAAGGCTTGTGAAGAATACAGTCACCTTTTGGGAAGTGACTCTTGAGCCCTCTCTCATTAAAATAACATGTAGATCATTTATAATCTTAAACATACCATCTTACACACCATCTTTCCCTGACCTGATGCCCTCCAGATGGATTAGGACTACAGTACTTTTCACAGAATTTCCAGATAGCACACCTGTTGTTGCAATACTTTGGATGTCAGACAAAGCAATTAGATACGTATATTCTAAAGTTCCACAGACTTCATGATGTCTTCCTCCACTTAATCTGGAAACTTACTTTTTTTCTGATGGTCCAAGCATATAATGATCAAGTTGGTTTCAATCTTAGTTATGGATCATTGTCATGAGCCTTACAAGTGAAGATGCGTTGTGGGTATTGTATTGTTCTGCTAATACAGATAGTTGATAGGTAAACTCTGAAAGCCTTGGCTGTCTCTTTTTAACCCCATTGATCAAAAAGAAGAAAGCATGGCAAAAAGAGCAAGAGTGAATGTGGGAGAAGGCTCCATTGAATCATCCTAAATAGTAACATTGATCTTAGTGAAGGATACTAAGCAACTGAATGAACTTCCAAGGCCCTAATCATTTTGGCTATCAGAAAAGGTAATTTCCCTCTAGACGTTGAGTCAATCTTTGCCCACTACGACAGACTTGTTTCATATTTCACACATGGCATCAGTCCATATCCAAAATAATTCCTCCAGATCGGAACACAACAAGCTTGGTTAAGGAAAGGAAGATCAAGGAACTGAAAGGCAAATTTCTGTCCTGAAAGAGATTTAGGCTGCGTTCACAAGGCAGTTACGCACATTCAATTAACCACAGTTTGTTCAATCCAATTTTGGGGGGTTTGAATAATATACTAAATCACAAACCACACAAGCTTGATTTCTTAAGCTAAAATGTGTGCAGTGTATCATAAGAAAATCAAAGATGTTTATCAGCACAGAAGAAATACCTGCAAGAATTAACCTGTGGTTAATTGAATGTGCACCCACAACCCATCTTCACTTGTAAGACTCATGACAATGATCCATAACTAAGATTGAAACCAGATTGATCACAATATATGCTTGGACCATCAGAAAAAAAGTAAGTTTCCAGATGAAATGGAGGAAGACATCATGAAGTCTGTGGAACTTGGAATATACATATCTAATAGCTTTGTCTGACATCCAAAGTATTGCAAGAACAGGTGTTCTATCTGGAAATTCTGTGAAAAGTACTGTAGTCTGGAAGAATACGATGGAGCTTGATTTTAAGATTATGACAATCTGATTTCTTCAAGGAGCTGAAGATTGTCACGTTTATTTACACTGACAAAACAAATACATGATAGAGGTTAAACTGAAGGTGTGACTCATAGTCTTCGGATGGGTTGGCACTGGAACCTTGGTCAAACATTTTGGTCCCCTTTCACTTCTGCACCCACTTCCTTCCATGCCACTGAACTTAAAGGAATGTCACACATGGTCATATAGTTTTCTTGAGTTGCCCAACTTAGAAATAGAAATTGTATATTAAAATGGCACATGGGTGAGCCACTATTTACAAGGTCTGTGGGATGCAGCAGGAAGGAGACAGTCTTTGTTCTGTCTTATGCATTATGATCACAAAGGAAAGCCAGCTGCTAAAAATAAGTTTTAATTGATTGCTGCTATTGACCTTACAGGAAGCTAAGCAGAAGAAATGCCACTTGGTGTTCTCTAATCCAGGGCAACCTGAGAAAAAAACATCAGAGAGGAAATAGAAAAAGAACATATGCTTTAGGCGGGTAGAGAAGCATGCTGGAGAGAAGCCTTTTGGTCTTTTGGCTGAATGTTTCCCCTGCATATAATTCATGGAGCAGGGGAGAAAGGCTTTTCTATTTAGTGTGCAGTTGTGTATTTTGATTCTATTTCTTTTTCTTTTATGCATCTTCAGGCAGGCAGTTTGATTTTGATTCTGTGCATTTTGCTGGCAATAAGCCAGCTGGGGATCAAGACCCCTTACCCCACCCACTGAAGTAATACTTGTACTTCTCAATGAAGTGCATGCTCTGGAATTTGGTCTTCCCAACTTCATCCTCGCCATAATAGTTGGGACCTTGGAGAGTTATGTTTTCCACATAGCTGTTAAGGTGTATAGACATGGGCAGGACCATCCTTAAGTGATTTCCTCTACGTATCTCGGGGATGATAGTTTGCAGAGATGCTGAGGGCTCTGAAATTCCTAATTTCTCCCCTTCACCAACGACAATTCCCAGCATTTCTTGGCAAACAGCAATTGGGTGGCTAAACCCACGCCTTGGTAATCATGTAGCTCTGAAATCTGTTTGATTCAGACTTACTTAGATCAGCTTGCAGGCTTTTGTGGATTTATTCTAAATAGGCTCCAATCTCCTACTGCCTTGCTCATAGTGTTCTGGACCACGTAGCTTTCAGACAGGACCGTGGGCCGCACTGTGATAGCCAAGAAGTTGCCAGAGCAACCAAACTTCTGACAATACATAAAGGGGTTTCATGACCATTTTGAAGATGCTGTGACACTTCTTCTTTCTAGAAAACAAAGGTTAGCAAATACTTGTTAACTGTTGTTATTATTATGGTTTGGGTTTTACGTTTACATTTTTTAAAGTCATGCTTTTAATTACTTTGCGGTTGACTCTTTTTGGGATGATGATCCATGTCATTTTTCAGAATAGTGAGTTTTCCAAGGCATCCACAGGGGATGATCTTAAAAGTCAAGATGGTGGCTGCAACCACATGGTCTAAGTCCTGTCTCTTTTTTTGCATGTGACCAAAAGGGGCAGGGCTTCAACAACGTGGTTGTGGCCACCATCTTCACTTTTTGGATTCCCCCCTTGGTCTCCCTTGTGAATGCGGGAGGTGGGACAATTAATTTAGCTGTCCCTACTTTTGTTACCCTTGGATATGAAATACGGATTACTCATTGGAATCCCAACACCCAAAGTATTTCTCTCCAGACCAACGTTTAATGCATGTCAGGGACACACATTAAAGAAGGTTGAGCTGAGTAGAAGTGTGGTGTAGTCCATCCTCAGCCACAGAAGATCCCTGGGTGATATGGGCAGGTCATTCTTTTACAAGCCCGTCTACCCCACAAGGTGGTTGTTGAGGAAAAAAAGGAAAGTGAGACCACTATTGATGCCACCTTGAACTCCTGAATGAAAGGCAGTAAAGAAATCTAACAAATAAATAATAGCCGAGTTTTACAGTTCAGAGACTCATGTGCTACACCTGCTGCTGGATTGAATTATTTGGAGGAGAAAAAGGAAAACAGGTAGAAGCATACTTTGTTTTTTTTTTAAAAAAACAGTGCATTGGCTGAAATTTCACTTCACTTTTGTCTCTTGTGTGATATTTTTCTATGTGCAGTAGATTTTTTTTTTGTATGGGGGAACACACACAACTGTTGATACACAATCTGAAGTAGGAAGAGAGACTTGGTATGTGTCTGCTGACCACATATGATTTTGTATGATTCTGCTGATCTGACCGTTCAGACCTGCTTCACAAACATGGATGTTCCAACTCCTCTAAAGAAAAAAGCTTCATTTGTGTTTGTGGTGTTTGTATGTTGAACTTTGGGGTACTGAATCAAGGGCTCTTCCTTCATATAACCCGCATTAGACCCACTATTTTTGGACCGCTGGGGGATTCTTCGTACAAGAGAGTTGCAAAATGAACTTTGCAGGTGTGCAAGGTGGCACATGGCGAAATGGACTAAGTGACAAATATACCTACACCCATTTTTCCCTGTTCGTCCATGTGGGAACCTGTCATGTCTTGGGACATTCCATTGCAAACACGCTCATCAAAAAAGATGCATGGATGTTCCTTGCTGTGATAAAGGCGGGCAGTCTTTTGTGGCCGTGGGCCACGTTTAATTGATTTTGGGGCGCAAAGGTGACAACAGACATGCGGTGTACATGTGAGCAGGACCAGAACGCTCTATTTCTTTCCTCAGGAAGTTGTTTCTTAAACTGGCAAAGCTGTTCTGCTCTGTTCAGAGCTGGGTTTTCTTTTTAAATTCCCACCTGGACATAGAAGAAAATGGCGTGGCTGATTTTAGGCAGCTGCTGTACTGAATTGTGGAGAGGCCTTTGAAATGTGGGTGCTGGTTGCAGCCAGGGAACTGCAGGCTTATCTCCCTGGCATACAATGCTGCGTATGTCGAGTATTGCATAACTTCCTAGCCAGGGCACAACTTAAGGAAGGACATTTCTTAGAATACAAACTATTAGAAAATTTAAAGATAGCCAGGAGGATGAGGACTTTTTTTTACAGCTTCCTCTTTCTGTTCCCTTCTCCGTCTGGAACGCTCTTCTTTGCAACTGACCCCGTCCCTCTGCGCAGCCAAGGCGGGTGGTTGTGCCGAATTTGGTGAAAGAATGACAGCCAACCTCTGCTTGCCGTCTTCAGCAAGCATCCACCTGCTCTGCTGGTGCCTTTTAAACGCGAGTTCAGCTTACTCACCTCCTCTACGTTTCCCTTTGTTTAATTGCAGGTGATGATTCAAAAGAAGTCTTCACCTGTTTTACGGAGCTTTCATCTTCTCAGAGAAAAGCAGGTTTGGGCTTGGTGCTTGATCTGCGGCATCGTTAGGCCCTTTGGTATTAAAGGGGTTGGGATGACCCCTGGGCTTTTAAGACTTTAGGGCTAAATTGATGTGCATGTATAAAATCTAAGCTTTGTTGTTTGGCACCATTTTCTAGCATTTGTTATTCTTTCTTTTTTTATTTATTTTTTGTTCTTCTTAAGTTGGAAAATGATGAGGACTATGATATGCATTACACTCTCACACAGCTTGTTCTTCAGGCGGTGGTGTTGTTAAGCAAAGACATCAGATTGACTTATTTAGAACTCATGCTTTGCTATGTTGCTTTAGGCCTAGAAATCTGTGTGTATGAGCTCAGATGCCCTTACATTTGGCGTATCTGTTCTCTGGATCAGTATCATTTTCTCTAGATGAATACGCGACGGCATGCTTCATGCACGGAACATCCCAGCTTCTTTCCTGCACAGAGGAACTTGGGTAAGGAGCACTGGAAGATCTCTTCCTGAGACTCCAGTGCAGGTTTCCTTCATCTGAGCATTCGCCATTACTGAGAATTCTGGGAACTGGAATCCATATATTTGGAGGGCATCCAGGTCTGGAAAAGCTATTGTAGGAAAGTGCCAATGTTCAGAGCAGGTAGCACTGAATGAATGGACCAATTTGTTGAGTTGATGTAACGCATGAGCAGGGAACCAGTGTGTGTGAATTGCATAGAGATTAAGCTACTACACCTGAGCTGTAAAAATCCAGATGACCACTAGATGGCTGAAGAGTTCATTTTTCCATATCTCTCTGTTGTGGGCTGGATTTTTGCAGCTCAGATCTGGTTGTGCTAATGGAAATAAGGTGTGTAATTTGGAAGGAGCAGCATGGGATGGGGAAGCGCTGCCCTTACGTCCACAGTAACCAAGCCAAGCCATCCGCAAAGTGAAAAAAGTTGCCTAGGAATCATAGAACAGTTCCACATAACCATACGTAACCCTGAATAAGCACAGTTCCTATGCTGATCTCTGTCCTTACATGATTATCCTTATACAGTAGACTCTCAGTTAACCAGCACCCATGGGGATTGGTAGATGCTGGATAAATGTAGTTTCTGGTTGCTTGAGAGTTACTATTAAACCATAATACCCACTAGATGGCAGCAGAGAGATACAGATTTTTTTTCTTGGAATCTCCTTCAGTGATCCTTCTATAGGTTCTCTTATCAACTGAAACATAGCAGGTGGTTCCAACAGAGATGACTTTTCCTCCTGACATTAACCTGTGACACACTAATCCATCTGTTTTCTATTTTTGCCTTTTCTATCTTCAAATTTAAGATTTCTCTTATTTCTAATCCATTTCAGAATGTTTTAATTTAAAAGTTTGCCTGAAAAGTTGTGCACTGTTGGTGTACATTTCTCTCTATAAGCATATGATTTTCTCTAATATATATTATTGTAAGCAGAATATCTGTAAACTGATCCCACTCCTTTTAAAATGTGAGTGCATACTTGTCCTTTATTTTAGCTAAACTATGGCAGTAGTTTGTTGACACTTTGCTGCTTTATAGTTATAGCATCTTAATGTTAGATATTATGTTATGATTATGAGCTGCCCAGAGAGTATTATTTTGGAGCTTCCTAAATAAAATTGCCAATAAATACATTGTGTGAATTGGAATTCCTATTTTGGGGCAATCCCACTCCCTTACTCAGTTATTGGTTTTGAAAGTAAGTTCATTCACACAAGCGTGGACTTGTCAGCCCACTAGGTAGACCAGACCAGGAAATCAACTCCATAGGAAGGCTAAAAATACTTTTCTTGAGATTGGCTAAAATAAGATAATCTTGCAAGTCTGATTGTTCTCTACTTCCTCTTTCTTCTTATAGTTCAGCAAATTAGGGTGGTGATGTTGAGATATCTGATAGCTGTTCTCCCACCTATTCAGCCAAGCTGGAAATTTTCTTATTTAACTGATCAATTGTTTTTTGAAGGGGAAAATGCCCATTATCTTGCTTCTTGGGAAGTTTAAGCTTCAATTAGGTGAAGATAATTTTTTCTTGTCAGCTTCTTGATGTATCTTTGATATGCGAAAGAAATGGAAGCAAACCCAGGACCTACAGCCATAAATCATTCAGTCAGTCAACCCTATGCTGGTTGGCTGGAGTTGATAAGAGCCAGAATCTACATCTGGTAGCTCACACGTTCCCCATTATAGCTGCAAATGTTCCTTTCTTGCCATGTTAATGGAGCAAATTGGAAAGTTCTTACGTACATTCATTTTTACAGTCATGCCTTTGGGAAGGAATAGGAATTAAATGGGGGCCTGTAACACTTTTTATTGAAACTACATCAGTTTGGAAGGCTTTCAAGTATGTAAGTATTACTCTCACTTTAAACTATTCTGTTCCACTTCTGTTCGCAGTAACAGGAACAACTGTTTTAATTGTTAGTAAAGGTAAAGGTTTCCCTTGACATTAAGTCCAGTTGTGTCTGACTCTAGGGGGCGGTGCTCATCTCCGTTTCAAAGCTGAAGAGCCGGCGTTTGTCCGTAGACACTTCCGTGGTCATGTGGCCAGCATGACTACATGGAACGCCGTTACCTGCCCACCGAAGCGGTACCTATTAATCTACTCACATTTGCATGTTTTCGAACTGCTAGGTTGGCAGGAGCTGGGACTAGCAACAGGAGCTCACCCCGTCACGTGGATTCGAACCGCCGACCTTCTGATCAGCAAGCTCAGCAGTGTAACAATGTAGGAGTAAATAAAATCTTCCGGCATCTTCAGGATAGACATTCTATGGCTCTCAAGATGCTGTTGGACTCTAACTTCCAGCAACTTCTGGAGAATGGTTATGGGAGCTGAAATTCACAGGTTTCCCCCATTCTAGAGAAGTAGTAATCAACAAAGAGATACAAAGTGAGCCAAAGGTGCTTATAACACCTTTTCAAGCTACTATTAGGAATATGACTGTATCACCAGGAAGTCTGATTTACAATCTCTGTGCTCTACAACCATCTTATTTCTTTAGGGCTCATGTGAAGTTTTATCAAGTTAAACTAACACTTGTATTATACTTTAAATAATTCCACCTGGAACAGTCGACAATGATACCTTCTACTATAAGTAAGGGTCACTTGCTCAATATGACACATTTGGTTTTGGTTTCCTTTAATGATGAAAAATCAACAGATTGCTGTTCTCTGGCAGCCTGACAGATTACTGCTTGCAAGATATACGCAAAATACCTTTAGCTTGCTGGCTGAGGAAAGAACGGCAGGGCAATCACAGAATCATAGAGTTGGAAGGGGATGTTTAGGCCACTCAGTCTAACCTCCTGCTAATACATCCCAATTACAGCATCCCAGAGAGATGGTTGTCCAGCTTTCTCTTGAATACATCCAGCAAAGGGGAGCTTACCACCTTTCAGTTATTAATCAACAGAGCAATACTGTGGGCCAAGATGATGGATCTCTAACATTAGGCAGATATGTAGAACACTCATCTAAATATCTAAACTAACCATCAAGAGACAGATCTGAAGGAGCAGCTCTGGTTTCTAGGAAGTAGCTAATCTGGTTTCGAGGAATTAATAATGGATTATCAAATTTGCTTGAAGTTTTGTTGTCACTTTGGCCACTGTCTTTTGTAGTTCATGCAGTGGTTCTAAACCAGTAGAATGTGTACCAGTGGTGGAGCTCAGAAGTAGTTTGGGTAGATAATAAATGTAGTAACAAAATGCCTGTAAACATACAAATGGTCTTTTTTGGAGGAAATGTATTTTTTGTTTTGTTTTTATTGTGGCAGGTCTCACGATTCTTTGAAAGAATGATTGGTGGGACTTAAGAGACAAAAGGTTGAGAACTGCCATTTATGGCACAGTAATAATAATGTCATTCTTGTAAACAATCCTATAAATATCTTCACATAATACCTTGTTTGTCTTTGCCACTAATCTGAAAGCATGTCTATTTAAAGATCAGGAGTGCTCATGCTTTCCTGGGCCGCACTGTTTGCACTAAAATGCTACTAGATAAGTGAGCATTCTCAGAGTTAGAAAGCTGAGATGGAAATCAGGGCACAGAACTTCTGTGGCAGAAATCTCATTTTGAGGGCAAGACTCAAATCACGCCAGACTAGACTCACAGACATGACCAGGCTGGAGTGACAAACAAGACGAACTTCCTAGATTAGTCACAATTTGTTTTGGAAAAAGAAATTATCTTATTTCAGGAGGGTTAAAACAATATATTTTCATAGCTGTTTAGAAACAGCAGCTAAATGTAGAAGCATAATAGATAGCCATCCTTCATCTCTGTTCTTGTTGATTTAGTTCAGTTCTTGTGAACCAAGGAAGAGCTAGAAGTCCAGCAGGCTCAGGCTGAGCAGATAGCTCTTGGTAGGCTGGTGGGTGGTAGGCTGTGGCCGCTTGCCTCCACTCTCACTGCCTGCACCCCTGCCAACTGTCTCTTCTATGGCCATGATTCCTCTCGATGCATGTGTTGCTGAGGCTGGGGAATAAGGTTAGTTGATTCTCCTGCTAGGCAACATGGAGGCCAAGGAAAAAGAAGATGAGGATCCAGGTAGAAACTACTGATATCTAGGTTAGATAACACCCCTCCATCTAATCTGAGTACTGTTCTAATAAGCTGCTAGTTCCTATTTTTGTGATGGAGCTGAATCAAGATAGGCAAGGCCTATCACTTCCTCCCTATAGATGTTGATGTGACAACTGGAACCTCCTCCTTGTGTGGCACCAAAAATTAATAGAGTTGAATGTCTGCTAAAATTTTGAAGACAAGCTCCTTGGAAACAGCCTCCATAGCATTCTTCACTGTGTTGATCTGAAAAGGTTACATTTCAGGTTAGGAAAAAAAAGTTCAATATTTATTTTATTTGTGCTTATATTATTTATTTATTTATTTATTTGATTTCTATAGCCGCCCATCTCAGCGAGTGACTCTGGGCAGCTTACAACAATAAAACTGTAAAACAATTAAAACAATTACAATTAAAACAGTTAAAATATAAAATAAATACAGAATAAATATATATGGCTGCCAAGCGAGCAATGCATGGATGTTAATACAGCCAAGAGACGGGACCATCCACATGTTCGAGGCCCCAGGCCCGGGCACAAAGTCGGGTCTTCACGGCCTTACGAAAGGCCAGCAGGGTTAGGGACATCCTAATTTCTGGAGGGAGGATGTTCCAGAGGGCAGGCGCTATGGAAGAGAAGGCCCGCCTTCTAGTTCCCGCCAACTGACACTCCCCGGCTGATGGGACCCGCAGCATACCCTACCTACTAGATCGAATTGGACTGGCAGAAACAACTGGGAGAAGGCGGTCCCTTGGGCAACCTGGCCCCAAGCCATGAAGGGCTTTAAAGGTGACAACCAGCACCTTGAATTGCACCCGGAAGCACACCGGCAACCAATGCAGCTCCCGTAGCATGTATTATTATGTATTGTGTATTACATGTCTTATGAGAGTCAATTTATTCAACATCACAACTGGAATATAATAAATACAATAAAATAAGTACGGTTTGGGTTTGTCTCGTAGCATGCTCTGCAAGATTGGGCCCTGCTGACTTGATTTTGGTTGACTTGATCTGAGCACAAGTTTTTCTGCATTCAGTCTTCTCAAAGATACAGGATTAGCTGAACAGCTTTCTCCAGCCTGATATCATCCTCAACTCCCAGGATTCCTACCCGGTCTAGCCAGTAGTTATGCTGGTTACAAACTACGAGGTTGTAAACCAATCATATCTGGAGAACACTTTGAACTAGTAATCTGACTTCTAAACTCCATCTCTGTTCTTCTAAAGTCCTTCTCTGAACACTCAAAGGAGGACGTCTTTCCACCACATTGTTGTACCTTATCCTCTACCTGAGCAGGCCAGAGATGGGTCAGGAGTTTCGAAAACACTGCGTAGTAACAATACAGTAAGATCTTATGGAGATCTTTGGTTAGGAGAGCAAATTAATGCCATGACTTTTATCATGGTAAGGGCAGATATTTTTTGATTCATGGGCTGGGTCCACCTATTGTGCTAAACCATAATGAGTTTGTAAAATATGGTTGATTGCGTGGCATTACATGTAAACCCAGGCAGTTATGGTTTATTTCACAAAGTATGAAACAATTTAGAGCTGTTCAGTCAGCCATTGTTTTGACTTCAGTGGGAACTTTGAGCAGAAGGTTATGGAAATCCTAATTTTGTCACTGATGTAAATTCAGCCCCACAAATAAACAAAGTGGCAGGCTAAACTCTCATGCAGAGTTGGAGGTTGTTAAAAGTAATGTATTTTATTTTTGTGGAGCATGGCTCTCTCTTCAGGTCCATTGGTAGCCTGACTCTTACAGCCACCCTACCACCAACTGTCAACGGACCTCATTTTCAAAAAATTGTTTGGCCATCAGGAAATACTAATTAAAAGTATCCATTAAATCTTGCTGATCCAGCTGCAGGATTAAAAAATATGCCAGGAAAATAAAGAAGTGAACCAGGAAGGAATTATGATTGAGCCACATAAAGATTATATAAATGTTTACGCTGACCATCTTTGTTACAGTTAATATTGAAACACAGACTTAAGAAATCTTGGTTTTATAAGAAAGAACTATTCGGGTAATGCCCAGACATTTTGTTTATGTATAAAATGTGCTGTATCTTTTTCTCTCCCCTGGTAAACCGTGTGTCAAGGGTAAAAACGATTTCAATCGGTATCTGCCGTAATGAGAGCACTCCAAATTAATCAAGAATAATAGGCATGGATAAATGTGAGGTTTTGAGAAAGTCCTCATGAATATGGACTTTAAAAAGGAATCATTCACTTACCATGCTTTAATCATGTCAATTGTGCAACATGAATGCTTAAATCACGTTTAATGGATCGTAGAATTCCTGTCTCTGAATTAGTTTACATGCTACTTTTTCTTTGCAATAATATGTCAGATTCCTGTACCCTCCACCCCACCCAATAATCCACTGGTTACACTGAAGAACAGTTTGGACCCAAATAAAAATGGTTTTATGGGTAGTTACAGAAAATATTTCCCTCTTACCTTCATAATATTTAGCAAACTTAACCAGGTGCTGAGGAAAACTGCTGCTGCAGAAATTCTCCCTGTGGTACAACTATTTAAAATACAAAGGAAACCCTGATTTCTGCTGGTCAGTCTTATTACCTTTTTTTTTTTAAGGAGTCAAGACTTTAACAGGCGTAAAAAGCTGATCTGATCCACACTATTCTCTCAGCTACCACTTAGCAAGATCTTGGGCCTGAAGATAAGCAAGATATGTAAGCCAGCAAGTACAAATGGTACTTGTCCACTTCTAGGGATTTTCTTATTGTTTCTGTTGTTTTTTTTAAAGGATATGTATTGTGTTGCCTTAATAAATACATTATAGCAGACCGGCCAAACTTGGTCAGTTAAACTGTGTTGTTACTGTCCAAGGCCCTGCAGCCAGCAAAAAGTCCTCAATGCATTCTGAAACTTATCAGAATAAAAGGACATTCATGGACAAAACTCAGCGACCATCCTAGAAGACCAATCTAAAATGCTGGCATTTTAAAATACATCTTGAAGCTCAACATCTATGCACAAATATGCACACTCCTACCCAAACTCAACAAGTTAACTAGCCAGCATTGTAGCAACAGCTTTAGTATTTACCCAGTCTCAACAACATTACAACAGCTTTGCATTACCTGCCTGAAAAATAAAGCAGAGCACAGATGTGACCCACCCACACGAACTCTAACTTCCCCATAGCAAAGACTGTTTAGAAACAGCACTTACTCAACAGCTAGATTGGCACCCATACAGCTGCAAACAGTCTTTTTCTTCCTGGCCATGAGCTTAACTGCTGTTTCTTCCCAAAACTGTTTTCTCATATCATCCCATCAAGTCAAAATCAACAGCAGCAAGGAATGATGGACAGTTTTTAGAATAGTTGAAATCTTCAAGCTGCTCAAAATAGACACATTTTGTTTTGACCTTGCTTTTATTTAGAGCAATGTTTCTCAACCTTGGCAACTTGAAGATGTGTGGACTTCAAGGCTGGCTGGGGAATTCTGGGAGTTGAAGTCCACACATCTTCAAGCTGCCAAGGTTGAGAAACACTGGTTTAGAGCTTGGAACATGCAACCTGGCTGCTTCAAGCACGCATATCCTTAAAGCAGAACAATCTTTCCACCCTCCTTATGTTGTTCAGTGGGACTACTAAAAATGTATGCATCAATGGAAGAGTTACTTACTACTTGGTGAAATCAGATAAAGGAATAACCCTCAGGGACAAAGCATGCTTTTTCCCTACAAGAGACTCCAGTTTAATTAATTCAGTGGCATTTCCAATGAAAATATTGGAGCACATGCTTTTTAGACTAAGGACTGCCCCTGCGTAATGACCCAGGGGTCATATGGCAACAAGAAGGACAAAATCTAAATTTGATTTTATTTAAATTCCCTTCAAGTGATAGAAAAGCTATATTAATAAATTAGCGTTTACAGTTTGCTCGGAATTTCAGGAGCATCTCTGGGAAGTATGCCACCCATGTGGCCAAACGGGATGAAGCGCAACTTCATTTGCCTAACCCCCCCCCCCCCCGCCTTCAAAATTCAGGTGCTTATGATGAGAGTTATGGACTTAAATGTGAAAGTGGTCATTTTTGACTACAGTGCTTCTTAATCATTTCACAGTGCCTATTAGTTAAAAGAAAAGTCCAATAGCTGTAAATACATATTTTTTGAAAACATTCCTGTTGGCAAGGATTTGCAAGAGAAGCACATTATATCATCATCCAGAAGTGAAGCCACTCTCCTCCGCTGTTCTTACCCATTGCACCCTTGATTGCCAGTGAATTAATAAAAAAAAAAGCTGCACTGCATGTTCGTTCCTCATACACCAGATGGTGCTATGTTGCTGGTTGAGTTTTACAATGTAATTTGCCAGGTTGATTATTTAAAATGAGTCTCTGTGTGAAATTCATATTAGCTTTTTTTTATTTCTCACAGTAGCATTGGATCATGAGGAAATAAGATTCAGGAGTCTTCTGTCACCCTCTTCCTCTGCTCCTCCAACAGATGTTTCATTCACAACATACCATCTTCTTCAAAATAAGGGCTGATTTTCCATTCAAAAATCAAAAATATTGCCATTGAATCTTGAACCAAACTCCCATTGAATCATGCAATCTTGAATCTCTGGGGTGATTCAGGTTTTCTGACAAGCATTTCCATAATTTTCAGATCCCAAGGAAAAAAGAGAGGATACTCTCCCCTGCAGAAGACAGAACTTGGGAGCTGCTGCTTTCTTTAAGTCTTTTGTGGCATTGTTCACATGTATAACCCATGTGGGTTTCTTTGCATGGATTACAGAAATGAACGGAATGATCATTTCAGATGTTTTTTATTTGAGCCACTTTGAGATTCAAGGTTAGACTGCAAAAAAACAAACAAAAATGGTTCGTCCATAATAAGAACCTTCAAAATGCCTAATGCTACTTCAGTTTTTGGCAGACTGGAATGAAAATAGCAGGGATGATTGACCCAGTAAGAGTCCTGCAAAGATCCAGCTGGACATCTTCAAAGGTTTTCCCATAATACATATCTGAAATACTCCTTGTATATCTCTGGTGGGATAGAGGCAGCAAAGATGAGGACAGGACAGTGTAGCAACTTCCAAATTCTCTACCAAAAGATTCATGGGAAAAATGTGCTGAATCAATGCAGAAAGTGTCCAATTTAAATATATATAAGCTATCAAAGTGATATTAAAAATTAAGCTTTTACCTTTTCACTTCATTTTCTGGGATGCCGTGAGGGCTTGTACAGCTAGCTGGCAAGCTTGACTCCACTAGGAAAGGCTCGCATATCACCGGAATTCGTTGTGTCAGGATCGAGGCTTTCTGCCAATTCTTTGTGGTGGCAGAAGCAGGATGATACAGCGAGAAAGAGTGTGACAGAGACAGTGAAGCCACAGAGACAGAAGGTGGCACAGAGAAAGTGGCATTTGTAGCCTCATCACCCTACTCCTAATTTTAGAACAGTAAACATTTGGGCCAGTGCTGGCAAGTGTTAGCTGGGCACCCTTTCACTCCCTGTCAAGAGGCTTCAACATGCTTCAGTTATGCAGAATTTAAAGTAAGGCCAGCCTTGAGCCCATATTTAGCATGGTGAGAGTTGAATTTAGTTCTCAGTTGTGTAGCTGGGCCAGCACAGAAGGAAAACATTCTATTAGAAAGAGAAAATGTATGGCTTGTGGCCAGCCTCATTAAAGAAGTGAGACCTGAGAAGGTAAATGAAAGTGAAAGGAACGTTACTGTCACCACCCTGGAAGAATTCTGATAGGCAGAGAGTTTAATGAGAATGAATCTCATTAGTTGGCTGTTCATGTCAATGTCAGAGCATCCTCCACATGTGGAATCACACATGGTCTTGGTACTTGAATTTTTTGCCTGTGGTTTCAAAATCACTGTTGCATCTAAATAGAGGTGTTAAAGAACATGAAGGGTCAGTACAAAACGCAGCATCCATAACCAAGAAGCCAGTACCCCAAAGCTGGATAATTAAAATACCCAGAATGGCTTGTGCGATTTTGCATTTTTGTGGAATTGTCTAGAAGAAATGCTTCTAGAGTAGTAAGAGTAGCAAACCTATTTGCTCTGGACCATCTGAACTGACAAACTGAAATTGTAATATTCTCCATATCCAATATATGATGGAATGGAACCTAAGCCACTCCAATAGTAGAGCATAAGCTGGGTGTCATGAGTGCCGTTGAGCTAAAGTCATCAGCGCAATGGCACTCATGACAATGACAAGGAAATAAGTGAAGGGGCACAAGTTAAGTAGCCATCAACCCACAACGACTAACGGCTAACAAATAATAGCTAAACGAATCACGGAGCCACCCAAGCCATCAGCGGCAATACAACGGGGATCGCCCAGCTGAAAGCAATCAGCAGAAGAATGGAAACCTGAGGATGGGCGATCCCGGAAACCCTCAACCAATGGCAGGGCAACGCATGGGACAAAGGGGGGTGACGTGACCGTGAGTGAGGGGGCGCTGACCGGCGCGGGGTATTTAAACCCCGCACCGGCGCGCTCCTGTCACTCTCAGCTTTTTTCTACCAACGTTGTACCTACCCTGAAATAAACCAGAACCTGCTTTGCAAACCAGCGTCTGAACGTTATTCAGAGGTAGGCAGCGCATGACATAAAGCTGAGAGTCATAAACTCAGCCTCGCCGAGCCCCACCGGACGACAACGAGCCGCGGGAGGAGTAGACGGCGAGAAGACCAGCAAGATGAGGCCGGAACGGCGCGGGCAAGGAGGGCGAGCCGCGCGGCAAGAGACAGAGGAGGACCGACCGAGGCCAGAGGCACCGCGGACTCCCGGAGCCATGGACGCCCACCCCACCCGACCCGAGCCTCAGCTCCAACCCCAAGGGGAGATGGCGACGGAGGCAATCCGACCGCGGGAGGGAGCAGCACGACTTCCGAAACCAGCGGAGGACCCCGCGCCCCACATCGCACCCCAGCAACGGGCGTGGAGCGACAGCCCCACGGTGCTCAACTCGGAGGAGGACGACGGAGACACCCATCAGACGGAGGAGGAAGCGGACCCGCGGCGGAGGGACGATGAACCCCACCGGCAACCCACCCCCGAGGACGCGCCAACGGAACCGGCCCCAGCGGCGGCGCGGGCTGTGGACGAGGAGGCACGAGCTGAACTCGCGGCCATGCGGGCTCAGCTGACGGAACTCCGGACCATGCTCCAGGCGCTTATGCCCCCCGCGCCACCCAACGACGTCCCCGCACAAGCCCACACCCCGAGCGAAGCACCGAACCTACACGGGCCAGCGGAGAGCCAGCAGACGGCACAGGCGGCCGACACCACACCCCGAGAAGCGAGAGGCGGGGCCGCACAAAACGCCCGGGCCCCAAAGGACTTCCCCATCTTCTTCGATGGGACCCCCTCAAAACTCTCGTTTTTCGTTACCAACGCTAGGGAGTTCATGGGGAGGCACGGACACTCCTATGACTCCGAGGCCGACAAGATCGCCGCTGTGGCGATCAAACTCCAAGACAGGGCGGCGGACTGGTACGTCCAACTGTACGAGTCCAGCTCCCCCGCCCTCGCCACCTTCCCTGCTTTCATCAAAGAGATGAAAAACTACTTCGAAGACCCCCTAGCTAAAGTACGGGCGAAAAGCGCACTCCAGAGACTTAAACAGGGCACACGCACGGTCCCTGACTACGCCCTGGAGTTCAAAGCCCTCGCGGGAAAGGTCTGCGACTGGTCTGAGACCACCCTGCTGGAAATCTTCAAAAGGGGGCTCAACCGCGACGTTCTCCAATGGGCCCTCTACCGCGACGACCCAGAAACGTTACACGGGTGGATCCACCTCGCGGGGAAAGCCGAACACGCGCACCGCACCTTCCTCATGACAACCACGGAAGACACAAACGATGCCGGGAAAAAGGTACCCGCACCACACGGGGGGATGGCCGGCCCCATATACCCTAAAAAGAAGTTCAACCGGGAGCCCTGCGGGAGGTGTGGCAAATTAGGGCACAAGATGGCGGAGTGCTTCGCCAACCGACCGCCGACCAGCGCGCCCAAGCCCACCCCGAAAATTAGCCCCAAACCACCCAACCCGGGGCCGCCGCCTCACCGCCGAATGACCGTGGCCACAGCGACACCGAAAGAGAGCTGGGACGCTTACTGGGGGGAAGAGGACAATCCCGACCCCGACCAGCCGGCGGGAAATGCTCCCCGCCTGCTCTGAGACGCGTGGCGAGGCAGGCGGTGGGACAGCAACGCGGACCACCTCAACGAAACGACAAAAGCTCCGTAATATTGGCAGCAATTCAACTCTCCACCGGAAACGGAGCCACCACGGCCGCGGCACTAGTGGACTCGGGGTGCTCAAAAAACCTCATCCACCCCGACCTAGTCGCCAAACTCGACCTCCGCTGCTTCCCCCTCCCCACGCCGCTGGCATTCCACCAGCTGGACGGCTCTACAGCGGGAGGGAAACCAGCCACGCTACAAACCGAGCCGGTCACCCTGCAAATGGGCACTCACACTGAGCGCACATCGTTCGTAGTCACGCACATCGGACGGCCCATTGCAGTCCTGGGGATGCCATGGCTCGCGAAAAACAACCCGCGGATCAACTGGGCGACCCGTACCTTCACATTCGGCGACGGCGAGTATCGAGCACCAGTTCCAGCCGGCAAAAGCAACCCCACGGTAGGACGAGCGGAGGCGACCACACAAGACAACGCCGCTAACCCAGCAGACCTACCAGAACAATACGCCGACTTCTCCGAGGTCTTCGGAGAGGCAGAGGCTGACCAACTACCCCCCCACCGCAAGACGGATTGCCGGATCGACCTACTGCCCGACGTCCCCTTACCTCGACCAAAAATCTATTCGATGACCCCGAAGGAGATGGCAACCCTCCGGGAGTTCATCGATAAAAACCTAGACAGGGGATTCATAGAGCCAGCATGCTCACCGGTCGGAGCCCCCGTCTTATTCCGGGAGAAGAAAGACGGGACCCTACGGCTCTGTACCGACTACCGGGGCCTAAACGCGGCTTCCCTGTCCAACAAATACCCCTTACCCCTGGTGAAGGACATGCTCGCCCACCTGTCCACGGGCAAAGTCTTTTCCAAATTGGACCTTCGCGAGGCGTACTATCGCATCCGAATCAGGGAGGGGGACGAATGGAAGACGGCGTTTAACTGCCCCCTAGGCGCTTTCCAGTACAAGGTACTGCCCTTCGGACTCGCGGGGGCCCCTGGGGTGTTCATGCAGCTCATCAATGAGGTACTGCATGAACATCTGTTTAAAGGGGTCCTGGTCTACATCGACGACGTCCTCATTTACACAAAAACACACGAGGAACACGTAACCTTAGTCAGGCAAGTCCTCGACAAGCTCAGAAGGGCGCAGCTCTATGCAAAGCCTACAAAGTGCGAGTTTCACAAAGAGCGGCTAGACTATTTGGGGTATCGAATCTCCGGGGACGGCATCGAAATGGACCCCGCAAAAGTCGAAGCGGTGCTAAACTGGGAGCGGCCCCGCAACAGACGGCAACTACAGAGCTTCCTGGGATTCGCGAATTTCTACAGGTCCTTCGCCCGGGGGTTCGCTGAGATAGCCCTCCCCTTAACGGACCTCCTCAAAACCAAAGGGGTGGGGGACACCCGACGCGCCAAGAACCCAGGCACAGTGCTGAATTGGACTCCCGCGTGCCAGACCGCATTCGACAAGCTGAAAGCGCTGTTCACGACGGAGCCAATCCTCGCGCACCCGGACCCAGAACGGCCGTTCATGGTCCAAGCCGACGCCTCAGACTTCTCCCTGGGAGCCATCCTGCTACAAAAAGACTCCACGGGGCTCCTGAAACCATGCGCCTACCTGTCAAGGAAGTTCTCCGAGACAGAGAGGCGATGGCACGTCTGGGAGAAAGAAGCCTTCGCGGTGAAATCGGCACTAGAGACATGGCGTCACCTACTCGAGGGAGCCATCCAACCATTCGAGGTCTGGACGGACCACCGGAACCTCGAGGCCCTACGAACGCCTAGACGCCTTAGCCCAAAACAGGTCCGATGGGCCCAATTCTTCAGCCGCTTTGACTTCCAGCTGAAGTTCATGCCAGGCAAGAAGAACTTCCTGGCCGACGCCCTATCCCGGCTGCCCCAAGACGAAGAGCCCGCCCCAGACACCATTGGGACGGTCCTATCCGCCTCGCAACTGGGGATGGCCGTGACCACCCGAAGCGGCGCACGGAGGCAGCTCGACGCTACGGCGCAGCCGACGGCGGGACAACCGGCGACGGAAAGAAGCCAACCGCAACTACCAGGGGGAATGCGCACGGACCTCGCCGCCGCCCTCAAAACCGACCCCTGGTTCCTGGCAAACCCCGACAAGGTAACGATGGCGCAAGACCTGGCATGGGGGGAAGGCAGAATCTACGTCCCGGACTCGCAACGCCAGGCGATCTTGCATAGGTCACACGACGCCAAGCAAGCGGGTCACTTTGGGTTCCTCAAGACCCTACACCTAACACGGCGCCAATTCTGGTGGCCCGCGCTCAGGCGAGACGTAAAAACCTACGTGGCGTCCTGCCCAACGTGCGCTAGGGCCAAACGGGCACCAGGCAAACCCGCGGGGCTATTGCAACGGGTGGCAGAACCCTCCCGCCCATGGGAGGAAATCTCTATGGATTTTATAGTGGACCTCCCACCCAGCCAGAAGAAAACGGCCATTTGGGTGGTGAAGGACTACTTCTCAAAGCAGGCCCACTTCATCCCCTGCACGTCGGTCCCATCCTCACAACAACTAGCCAAACTCTTCCTCATCCACGTGTACAGGCTACACGGATGTCCCGCACGTGTGGTGACCGACAGGGGCACACAGTTCACCTCCAAATTCTGGCGGGCCTTCCTGAAGCTGACGGGGACCCAACAGGCCCTATCTACGGCTTGGCATCCGCAGACGGACGGAGCCACTGAGGTTCTTAATGCCACCTTAGAGCAATTTATACGATCCTATACGAACTACCACCAAGACGACTGGGCTGAACTGCTCCCGTTCGCCGAAGTCGCATACAACAACGCCGTCCACACGAGCACGGGGAAAACCCCGTTCGAAGTAGTCTCGGGGCGCGACTTCGTCCCCATACCGGAGCTACCTCAACCCCCGGAACCCCAGGTGGACGCCAGCGACTGGGGACGGAAGATCGCGGAAGCATGGCCAGTAATCACGGCGGCGCTGAAGGAGGCACAGGCTGCTTACAAAGAGCAGGCCGACAAGCACCGGCGCGAACAACCGCCGTTCCAGGCGGGGGATATGGCCTATCTCTCCACCAAGTTCCTAAAGTCAACCCAACCCTCGAAAAAACTGGGGCCTAAGTACATCGGGCCGTTCCGAGTCACGCAAATAGTGAACCCGGTAGCAATACGCCTGGACCTGCCACACAACCTCCGGAGACTCCACCCGGTGTTCCATACCAGCCTCCTAAAACCGGCAACCACCTCCCGATGGCACCCAAGCACGCCACAGCCCGCACCGCTAATGATCGACGGGCAACACCACTTCGAGATCAGGGACATCCTCGACTCCCGCAAGCAACGAGGAACTCTACACTATCTGGTCAGGTGGAAACACTTCCCCCACCCGGAATGGGTGGCGGCGCACAACGTTAACGCGCCTGACCTGACCAGAGCATTTCACCGGGCATACCCCGACAAACCGCAATCAAGGTCAGCAAAACCAACCCCCCCCCGCAGGCCCCCCCCCGCCTCCCGTGCCCCAAGGGAAAGGGCCCCCCCCAAGCCCGCGACTTGGGTGGACCTTCCCCCCCCCGGGACTCACTCCCCCCGCCCCGGGCCCACGGGGTGGTGACAAACGATCGCCAGCACCCTCCCCCCGCCCCCCGGCCGCGGGGGAGTGGCAAGCAAGTCAACAGGGCAACCTGGGGGCAACGCCCAGGAGACACAACAAAGGCGACGCACTCTAAATAAGAAAAGAAGGGCCCTACCTGGAGCTGAGCAGCACCCGACCAGCCACGCCTCTCGCCTCGCCGAACTGAGCCAAACAAACAGGGTGTGGTTGGAGCATGCGCACGCCAGGTCAGAACCCGAGCATGCGCACCATGGACACACCCTGGGAAGGCACGTGGTAGAGGGAGGAGCAAAGGGAGGGGCGACAACTACTCCGGCGGGAACTTTGAAAAAAAAAAAAAAAAAAAATGTGGCGTTTTGACAGCTCCACGGGGAAAACCAAGAAAACCGGGGGAGAACACTATTCGAAAAGGGGGCAGTATGTCATGAGTGCCGTTGAGCTAAAGTCATCAGCGCAATGGCACTCATGACAATGACAAGGAAATAAGTGAAGGGGCACAAGTTAAGTAGCCATCAACCCACAACGACTAACGGCTAACAAATAATAGCTAAACGAATCACGGAGCCACCCAAGCCATCAGCGGCAATACAACGGGGATCGCCCAGCTGAAAGCAATCAGCAGAAGAATGGAAACCTGAGGATGGGCGATCCCGGAAACCCTCAACCAATGGCAGGGCAACGCATGGGACAAAGGGGGGTGACGTGACCGTGAGTGAGGGGGCGCTGACCGGCGCGGGGTATTTAAACCCCGCACCGGCGCGCTCCTGTCACTCTCAGCTTTTTTCTACCAACGTTGTACCTACCCTGAAATAAACCAGAACCTGCTTTGCAAACCAGCGTCTGAACGTTATTCAGAGGTAGGCAGCGCATGACACTGGGTTGATCGAAACATGAAGTTATCCCAGTTCAACACCTAATGATCGTCCATATAATGCTAAAACTCTTCTGTTTGTCTGTCTGTCACCTTCAGTTGGGTGAAACGGTGCATCACAGGGCAACAATTTTTGAATCAATGTACCACAAATGGGCTAACTTAAAGAACGCATCCAAAATCTGGGACCCATTACTCCCATGGGATTGACATTTGGAAAAGTTGTGGCCGTTTCAGTGCCACCATGCTGCTGTGCTGCTATGCTGCTACAGTCAGCCATGGTCAAGTCCATCATTATATTGGACATTGAATGCCAGACCCCAGCCAGTAAGCCAAATTCCTTTAAATGTACTTCATGGATCCTCAAGATGGTGTAGAATTGAGAAGTGAAAATGTTAGTGTCTTCTTAAAGGATGGCAGATCAACCAGAAATGTCATCAAAAGTGTCCTTTGCTAAACAAAAAGCATCTATATTTCTCTTGCTATGCATCTTTCTTCTTTAATAAACTGATGTTTTCTTTCTTTAATTTTAACCAAGCCAATAGCAATCCACCTGTGGTCATTCTGTTTCTCTATTTAGGTAAGGAAATATTTCTGAAACGTTGACCTAACTGGTCACGGGTTGTCTAGTTCTTTCTAAATGTATGACCTGTCTCTGGTAAAAACTATGAACATCAGAAGACACTGAAGCTCTTGCATAAGTCTGATAGTCCATTTATTTAGTTGTAATTTTTGTATACCACTGTATTTCACAAAGACTCCTAGCAGCTAATAACAAAATACCGATAGAATGTCCGCCATAACAAAATTACATGATTACATCAAATCAAAACATCCACAATAATAAAAGAACATCAACACTCATAAAAATACCAGATCGTCATACCATCACAACAGACTGTATCATCCAGTCAAACACCCAAAAGCTCTCCAGAAATGTTCCACCTTTACCAGCTTGTAAAGCAGTGTTTTTCAAACTTGGCAACTTTAAGATGTTTGGACTTCGACTCCCAGCATTCCACTTTAAAATTCCACAAATTATTTTAGTGCTCCTGATCAGACACATTGTAAAACACATTGTTTCTATGTTTTGAACACCATGTATTCCACATGTAAGTCTGAACTGTGTGAAGAAACCTAACTGAGTCATTCTTAGCTCTAGTTTCCTTAATAAAATTACATATTTCATATGGCTTCATCTGTCATTTTGTGACTAGACCTGATTTTTATTCTATGAGGGGTATCTACTGAAACCCAGGTCTTTTTTCCATGCTGATAAACATACTGTATTTATTATTTGAGAGTGCTGTGTAAATATACTATTCATGGTAACACTGGAATAGTCATCTCATAGAAAAGCAATTTCATAAAAAAATCAGAGTAAAAAAATCTGTTGTTTCCATCCCTCTTGTCTTTGAAACATATTGCATCTTTTTCTATTTAATGTGACTCTTCTCATAAAAAATATCATCTGCAAATCAAGCCTCAGACTAGACTCTATGATAAAATCTAGGATTATCTATTTTATGTGAATCCCTGGTTGTTCATTGACTTGTTTTTTCCTTGCCTTTCCTCCGTGGAAAGGTCTCCTGGTTAAATTGGAGACTGTTGCACTTATTCTAAATAAATACTTTAATCAAAGAACCTATTAAACTGGTCTTTAAATAATTGTTAGGACAATAAAATAGAGTCACAATGAAATTATGCCTTGGGTAGAGGTAAGTGGGTATCTTTCATTGGGCATGTGTGCTTTGACCCAGTAAAAGGAAGTAGGCATATGCCATAAAAGTGTTTGAAATGATGAATTTCTAGTAATATTTCTGACTGTCAAAAGAACACTGGCTGGTTGTTCAGACAATCTTAGCAGCTGTGGCTGTTCTTCACCCATGATTTCAGTTCCAGAGAGATCAGGAAAATTGAAGGTTTATGATAGGCATTTCCAAAACAGCCTTAATTCCATTCACTGGAAGTCAGGGATGGGGAGCCAACCCCCAACTTTTAAAACTATGACTTTTAAGTCTTTTGTGATGACAAATTGGTTTCAGATTAAAAAAAAATAAAATAGCAATGGGAAATGATTGTTTGGTAGATTCATGTGCACGTGATTTCTTCAAGTCTGTCTTATTTAGGGTTACACTGTTACTCTATTCAGCTTTACATCGTTTATTTCTCTCTTCCCCAAACAGATGCCCTCCGAGTTTACTAGCTGGGAATTATAGGAATTGAAATCCAACATACCCAGAGGGCACTAGGTTGGGAAAGGCTGTTTTATTATAATAAATACCATTTATTAGGTATTTATAAGGCTGTTTTATTATAATAAATATCATTTATGATCATATCTCTATGATCTTAGACTTGGACAGAATAGCTATTACATTCTATTTAATAATTTAATATTTTAATCAATACATTAATGAATAACAAATTAAATTAATAATTTAACTTATTGAATTCCTTTTAGTGTGAAACAAATTGGGATGGTATATCAAGTTCAGGTGAGCTGCTTAACTCCAACCAACCAAATTAGCAGTCCACACCTGATGAAAGTAAGGACGTAATGTACATGTTTCCCTCAACCAGCTAGGGTGGTTCAAAGTGCAATGCACCTTCTTTCTCTGCTGCCACTAAACTACCTTCAGTGATAACCCCACTGAATAGTGTCAATCAGTGGATAATTTATTATGCCCAATTCAGAGGAGGAGTTCTGAACAAGAGCAACAGAGAGCTACAGTACATTAAAATTCGCAAGGGGATGCAGAGCCACTGAACCTCGACCATCCATGACCAAAGCTGGTTTGAAAATGAAATTTATAAAACCATTTCTGTTTTGCACCAGCCGTGATCAAGAATAGCACTATTTTCTTATTAGTGACTGGAAACCTCTTATGGACTTTTTGCTGAAGACCAAAAAACGAGCTGATGATTTATGGATTTGATTATTAGAAAGGATAGATTATGGAAAGAAGGAAACTTTGATGTAACCTTAGAGAGAGAGGGCAAAATAAAAATGTACTTATAACTGCTATTAAGAAGATCAGAAGCCACTTCTTTATTATTCTTCCTTTTTTTCTTTTTCCTTCTCTTCTACTTCTTTTTCTATATTTCCTTTTCACTTTTCTATTACTTTTCTCCATTTTTCTTATCTTTAACTCAAAGTTTCTATTGTTTTTACCCTGTGGAAGAACTTCTTTAATAAGAATTATATACAGCTCTGATGTTGCTCCTGGGATCTGCTGGAGCCACTTTCCCAGCTTAGGAGTCACCGCCCCGAGTGCTCCTACCATCACTGGGACCACTTCGGCTTTTACTTTCCACATCCTCTCTAGTTCCTCCTTCAGGCCCTGGTACTTCTCCAACTCCTCATACTCCTTCTTCCTGATGGTGCTGTCACTTGGCACCTTTACTTCTATCACCACCGCTGTCTTCTGGTCCTTGTCTACTACCATGATGTCCAATTGATTGGCCAGCACCTGCCTGTCTTTCTGGAAGTCCCACAGGATCTTAGCCCTGTCATTCTGCACGACCTTCTGTGGAATCTCCCATCTGGACTTGGGAGGGTCTAACCATACACTGTGCAGGTGTTCCTGTACACAATGCCAGCTACTTGGTTGTGCCGTTCAGTCTATGCTGTTCCTGCCAGCATCTTACACCCTGCCACTATGTGTTGGACGGTCTCTGAGGCCTCTCTGCACAGTCTGTACCTTGGGTCCTATCTAGTGTGGTAGACCCCTGCTTCTGTGGATCTGGTGCCTAGTGCCTGTTCTTGTGCTGCTGTGATCAGTGCCTCAGGGCTGTCTTTTAGTCCAGCCCTTTCCAGCCACTGGTAGGATTTCCCAAGTCAGCCACCTAAGCCATCTGTCAATGGTACATCCCATGCAGAGTCTTGTCTTGCCATGGCATGGCATGGCATATGAATGGCACTATTTTCTTTGCTAAAATACACAACTTTTTTCAAAGTAAAAACATACAAGCAACTGTGTCCCCCCCATTGTTCAGGATAATTAATGCATGTGTGAAAATCTTTGCTGAAATTAGGAAGCTATTGATTCCAATATGATTATTTAGAACTGCAATAAAAGAACACATACAAGCATTTTTGGACAGAGGGCAGGTGGCTCGCCATTACTCATTCTTCTACTAGCTGTCAAAGGTTGTTTGTAAGTGAGGTCATAAGATGTTGACTGAATGGTTGAATGGCTTATTTGAAGAAAAATGTGTGATCCCTGAATGAAGATATTAATGATGTGACAAAAAAGTAAGATAAAACGCTTATTTCACTAGGGTGTATATGTGTAGTCATGTACTAACAAGTTAAATGCCTGAAGTAGCTGTAAGGAATGAGGCGTTTTGCTAATGGATATTTGTTTCAAAAACACATATAACAGGCATAATTCATTTTTGCATTAATTCAGCTGTTTCTGTAACACCAGCTTTTAAATAGTAAAATCAAAACACCTTCCAATAATAATCAGTTGCAATCCTTGCACATTAATTTGGAAGAACTTCCCACTGAACTCAGGAGGAGTTATTTCTGAGTAGACTTGCTTAGGATTGCATTGGTATTTAGCAGTTCTCTTCATTCACATGGGCCTATTAACATTAGATTCCCTTCACATATAAATACAAGTATGTAAACAACCCCCTTCCTGCAAATTATTCATGAAAATATTGTGCATGCAGTATTGTGAATTATGTCTTTTATGGGTTATAGATGGAAGGTAAAATTTTCAGCGCAACGGATAGCTAATTTCCCCATTTCCAAACTCTGTCCTTTGGCTGAGGGACTATAAAAATTTAAATTCGCAGAGGCTGTCTTGCATCACTGTCATCCTGGATTCATGGAGCATACAGACAGGTCTCTTTTGCGTCTGTTAAAACCAGTGTCTAAGGCAGTGTTTCTCAACCCTGGCAACCTTAAGATGTGTGGATTTCAACTCCCAGAATTCCCCAGCCAGCATGCTGGGGATGCATGTAGCATGCTAGCTGGAGAATTCTGTGAATTCAAGTCCACACATCCTGTGTTTCTCATCCCTGGTCTAAGGAGTCCATGAAGTAAGACACATCCAAGTATCTTGGTGTCTGTACCTTGGCATAAAACCTGTGGCAATTTTCTTTGTAAGAGATTTCAAAAATATGTTATCCTCATAGGAAGTCTTCACAAAGCACTTCTCCCAGGATTACTGCAACACACACACACACACACACACACAAACACAAGCAGTGTTTCTGAATGAAAAAGAAAAAGCTACAGTACTGGGAGAAACAATATTTTATATGAATTTGTAATTATTTGCATCCCGGTCTTGCATTTTCACTGTCCTCTTTCCCTGGAAATCTAACTCTACCCAACATTCTCTGATCACTACAGAAAGCACTAGGATGAGCAAGAGAAAGAGAAAGAGAAAGAGAGAGAGAGAGGAGGGGGCTGGATTTACAGACTAAGTCATAATTTGCTTTAGCTTCAACTTATTGCCAACACAATGATGTGTGACTACAACCATTATGTCAGTCAGGTAGACTAGACAGGAAACACGACCAGATGAGCTAATTCTACTTTACTGTAAAGCTGCGTTGATGGAATCTTGCAAGTCTGAAAGTACATCTCTCCCCCCCACCATCTCCCTTACAACTCAAGAACTTAGGGAGGGTCCCTTCTGAGCATCTTGTCCTGCCCACTATCCAGCTGCAGATCTCTTATCTGACCATTCCCTTGGCAGGGTCTTTTTTGCCCAGTCTCCCAAGGTCATTCCCACATACTATTACGTACTGTGATTGATAGATCGTATAGATATAGGTGATATAGATGTAGATGATAAAGATATAGATGATACAGATACAGATAATAATAGATATAAACACACACACTGTGGCTTCCAGCTTTAGTGGTTTGTGTGAACTTGACTATGGATTATACAACAAAGCATGCTTAAAATGTATTGTGAGCCACCCAGACTTGTTTAAGATGGGCGGCCATACAAATCCTTTAAATGAATGAATGAAAGAAAGAAAGAAACTACCAAGATCAAGGAACTACCAAGGAGAAAACAACACCCCCAGCAACACGGACAGGGCCAGTGACTGTATATAAACAGGCAGCAACCCCCACCCTCACTAGCACTGATGGTGTAACCTAGTTTGGTCATGAAATGTCTGCAAACAAACAGCCAAGCTCAGAGAGCACCAAGGACTCCACAGTTCAACCCTGAGCTACAGATATTCTCTTCTATTGGAATAAACAAACACATTGGGGCTTAGAAAAGTAGGAAGGCATGGATTTTAACCACTACTGATGTATGACTTCTATACTGCTGTCCACTATCACGAATCCAGCCTCTGTTTTATAAAAACAACTCAGATGCCTGCTCCCTGATGCCCAGGTGCTTATAGAGAATGCAAATGACCAAGAACCTCCTTTTGCTAGACCTTTTTGAAGCGGTCTCCTGCCAAATTATCCCATTTATCCTAATACTTCACAACTATCTGCTTTTACTCTTCCGGTCCCGCTTCCTGGGAGTGTAAAGCAGTTGCATGTTACCTCTGGATGCTCCCGAAATCACATTGGGCAGGGAAACATTGCTCTAGGAGTAGGAAGGCAGTGTCTTATATTTTTCTACCATTGTGGAGTTCCAGGAATTCAGTGGAGAAGGCATTCCTGGGCTCCTCATCTTCTGCAACCTAATGTAAGCACACCCGCCTTCAAGATCCGTAGGTTGAAACAATTGATGAGGTTGGATTTGTTTGTCATGCTCTGTTTCAGACTGTTAACATTCTAAAAGCAACAGGCTTCATTTGAAGACAAGCCACTATCTGATTTTCAACCAATTAGACAGAAAGCAAAAGCATTTTAAGTAGAGGGAGCACAGTGAGAAATTTGGGGCATCCATGACATCTGAAAGGGTGGGGATATTACCCAGTGATGACAGCTCAGATTTAACAGAAAATTCTATGGAGTATAAAGAATGTTATTCTCAACTCAAACTTCCAGCTGCATATTTCAAGAGGATCTCAGTCACTCTCTTCCCCTCCCTCTGAAACATATGCAAACTTTCAATTATGTAGCCTCCTACAGTCGGCCCAACTCTCAAAGCCAAGGAAAGCTTATTGTGGTAATCAGCTATTTATTTACTGAATAAATTACTTGAAAGGTAAGATAAATTGAAATGCCAGGTGTTGGCTTTCTCCTCTCTTTCCAACTTGGCCACCTTCATTAGAAGCTAATCTCAATGTCACGCTGCTTTTGGATGAAAATTTCCTCTAGGCATTAAGAGATGAATTTGAGATCTTTGTAGAAATGCGTTTGGAGATTATTAAGGTTATGCAGAGAATATCTCATCTTCTCCTTCACAGCTGCTGGCAAGTTGCTTTTGTCTGCTCATCTTTCTGCCCACCCATATTCATGATTCTGTGATTTCTTCCAAACATGTTGTGCATCTAGTAGTTTTTGAGTCAGCTCTGCATGGATGTACTCAGTCCCTTCTACATGGAGTGAGTGAACAGGACTTTGGGGGAAGCTTGAAGGGAAAGGCACTTTTTTGGTTGGTGGGTTGGTTGGTTGTTCATCAGAGGAGCAAGAAGAGAGAAGGAGCATCTCTTATGACCACTGTGCCAAGTTTGTCAAGAACCACACTCACTGCAATGGGATATAAGGGTATCCCTGAGGAACAGAATGAAGAGCTGCAACCAAGACAAACGGTCAGATAAGAGAAATCTGAGTCCGGGGCAGAAATGTAATTTGAGAAAGCATCTCAGACATGACCCTCCCTAGCTCTCATGAAGATAAAGGGAGGGAGGGGAGAAGCGCATTCAGACCTGCAAGATTCTGTTACTGTAACCTTATAATAAAAGTAGTATTAGCATTCATGACTTTGGTTTCCTAGTCTGGTCTTCCTTGAAGGGCTGACACACACACACACACACACACTGCAAGTACAGGTTGATTGTCCTCCTGGAAGAAAAGTTTTAAGGATCTAGAGACAACAGTGTCCACTTCCCCACTTATCAGGAAAGAAGAAGAATTCTTGCATCTTTGACACATGAAGTGCTTGGAAAGGGACGAAAGTACTAATAGAAGAAAGTCAGGCAGACAGAGTGGAGAGTGAAGGAATGTGTCACAAATGCTCAAGAATTCTCTAGAGCTTCAGAATAGATTCCAAGGGAACAGATTCTTCTAGACCTGATCCGAACCAATATAGAAAAGCTAGTTAAGGAGGTAGGAAATTTGGAAGTGATGACATCATTTTGGTGTTCAAGACACTGAACAACTAGAATACAGAGCATAGCTGTACATTGCACTAGATTTGAGGAGAACCAGTTTAATAAACTTAGAGAAGTACCAGGTGGGATTCCATGGACAAAAAATCCTCAGGTCAAAAGGAATGCAAAAAGTTTGGTAACATCTAAAAAACAAGGTCCTGGAAATACAATTGCATTCCATTCCCTTGCAAAATAAAATGTGTTTATGGGAGTGGGGGTTGGGCAGCTTAGGATACAGTTGTGGATGCCTAGGGAGCTTTCAACTGAGCTAAGAATGACATATATAGGATATGGTAGATGAGTGTAATCAGGATGGAGGTATAACAGCAAATTGCTAATATTTGTAGAAAATAAATCAATGGATCTTATACCTACAAGGCACAAAAGGAACTTAGACCTGCATGGAAAGCTAAAAGTAGTTAAAAAAGGGCTTTGGGGTTATGTCAGTAGTAAAAGGGGAAAAAAAGGGGGGTTTTAAAAAGGAAGGGGTAATGAAAGGAAGGAGAAGTGGTAAGATAGTAACAGGTTACAGGGAGTAGACAAAGCTCCTCAATGCCTACTTTGATGTTGGCAACTTTGTCCAAATGGATCTCAGCAGAACCACTGAGTCAAGAAGGAAGGAGCAACTCAAGCTAAGTAAAGAGATGGTTAAGGATCAGCTGGCTACCATGAAAATTTCTGAGTACCTCTGATGATAATGATCTTGAAAAGTAGTAGGGAGGACCATTCATATTCCCAGTACCATCTCTCCTTTCAGATAGTTAATTTTGTAATTTTTAAAATAACTCTGAGCTGCTTATTTTATCTGGCCAATCAAAATGGCGAATGCAGCCAAGAAATTAAACACTGAATCCTGCTGGGTCACACAGCAATGATGAGTATGAATCAAATTTGGAAAAGCAAGGATGTCAGCTTGACAACTAAATGCAGACTAGTCTGCATTATCGTGTTCCCCATAACTACATATGGCTGTGAAAGTTGGGCAATGAAAAAGTTGGATAGAAGGAAAATTGATTCTTTTGATCTATGGTGCTGGAGAAGGCTCTTGTGCATTTCTTGGTCTGCAAAGATAACAAATAAAGAAGTGTTGAAGTGCATAAAACCGGCCATGTCACTAGAAGGAAAAATAACAAAACTTAGACTTAGTTACTTCGGTCATGTCATGAGATCAACATCGTTGGAGAAAGACGTTATGCTTGGAATGGTCAGTGGCAAAAGACAACGAGGACGCCAAAGAATGTGCTGGTTGGATGTAATCAAGGCAGGCACAGGCCAAGATATAAAGCAACTGAAAGAAGCTGTACAAGATCGGAAATCAAGGAGAGAGCTGGCTTATGGAATCACCAAGGGTCGGATACGGCTGAATGGATAATTCAGTTCGAAACAGGTTGAAGTAACTCTGAGAAGTAAAGGTAGAACTTCTGTGTCAAGAGAGCAACATTTTTTCCCCCTCAACATATCTCTGATTCCTCCTTGGTATGCAGCATTTATTCCTATCGGCAGCTTCTCAAGCAGGCTTTCTTTCCAGGTTTCTGAAGAGCGTTATCATAACGCCTCTCAGCCTTCGTTTGTCAAGACTAAACATTCCCAATAGTCTCCATCTCTCTTTGCAGGATTCAGCTTCAAATCCTGTGATCCTCCTCATTACCTATTCTAGTTTCTCTAAATCCTTCCTAAAGAGTTGGTGCCCAGAACTGGGCACAATTCTCAAGATGCCCTCTGACTAGTATAAAATAAAGTGGAACTGTTACTGCCCATGATGCTTCTGTTCAAATGATAATAATAAACTTTCATTTGTATTCGTACTGTTGACTAAAAACACCTTTATCTCAAGGTGTTTTTCACAAATACAATTGCCAAGGCAGGAAGCCCCCATCTAGGCATTTTATTTCTATCTCTTAAGTGAAGAAATGTGCATGGGTCTCTGTTAAATTTCATTCTGTTCTTTTTAATTCATATATTTAACCTATCAAAATCATTCTGATTTTTTTTCTGTTTTAGGGGACGAGGCGTCCTGCTCAACTTTATGTAATTTACAAATCTGGTAAGTACTTGCTTGCTAATCAGAATGTGGTGAACTTTGTCAAATGCTATGCTGAATCAAGATATATTACTTCTATAGCATTCTTGCAATCTACCAAATAATTTACCTGATGAAAAAAAGTTAGACAGGATTGGCCTACTAAGGTTTCTTATTGTCAAGTCCATGCTGATTCCTGGATGTTACTGCATTGTTTTGATGAGGGTGCCTACTGATCAATCTCTATGCTCTGCTTTAAAATCTTCCCAGATACTGTATCTATTACAGACTTATTGGCCTATTTGTTCCCTGGATCCTACTTCCCCCACATTTCTCTTTCTTTAGCCATTTGGTATTTCTTTCATTATCTAACAGCTCAAAAATATAAAGGTTTGGCCAGACCATCATCACACATATCCTGTACATTAGGATGCAGCTGATTTGGCCATGGAGATTTAAACTCATTAAGTAAAAATAGATATATCATGCCCATGCTTCAGTTTGAAGCTTCAATCCTGCCCTTCATTTGCTCTTCACAAATGCCTTGTGGAACACATACTCTGTTCTTGGCAAGATAAGCACTGATAGGATCTCCTTTGAATTAAGCTTGACTCCTGGTGGCTTCATGGATACAATCCACAAAGTATTATTATTATTATTTATTATTATTTATTAAATTTATATCACTGCCCATCTCCCCCAATAGGGGACTCTGGGCGGTTTACAATAAAATAACACTAACAACACAACCATCTAAAAATTACCATTAATATATACATTTTAAGTAGTTTGACAATGCCTTTTTCTGGGATTTGTTTTTACTTTTTAGTATAAAACTAAGTCAAAATAGGAACTTGGCAGCTCCACCTTTTCTTTGTTGCCTATTAGCATTTTGCTGTCATCATTTGCTATTGTATGCTAATCCTTTTCTCTTCCGTGCATTTTGAAAATATATTTTTTCATAATCTTAGCTTCTTTACTAAGGTGATTCAGAACATAGCTCTCCCAACATCACGTTCACCTTTCGGAGTTTTCTGAACATTCTCTTCCTTGGTGACCGGTTGCCTTTTCTACCTCCTATATTGTTCCTTTCCTGTTTTCAAATGTGATCTCCTTCACTTTTCTATCTGTTAGGGCTGTTGTGAGGAGAAGAACTAATATATATTATAACCTTATCCTCAGTCTCCTGGGGTCAGATTTAGCCCAGTGTGTCTATCCAGCCACTACTGAACATTCTAACTGATGCTATTGCTAAGTCATTGTTCAATCATGATTTGGTGAACAAGCATAGTTGCCTGGGTTCACGTACCACACAAAGCCACAGACCATGATTTAAAAATAGCCCATGTAGATTGACATGACTCATTAAGCCCAAAACAAACAAGTCATTAATATAACATCATGACTTCAATCACTAATATCATCCATTTCATGACAGTGATTACAAGTGGATATACTATTAACTACACCCCAATCAGATATGTATGTGTTGAGGTCAAAAAAGCAATGAATGTTGGAACAAAGAGAGAGTAATAGTGGAATTCTGAAAAGGGAAGACATGCAGGAAGAACCTGGTAGAAGGTCCCAGCTCAGTTCCTGGGTTCGGGTGGTAAGATTTTTAGTGACCCGGGCTTGTAAAAGGTGTTGAGACTTGGGGAGTTGCTGACCAGATAGAAAGTTCTGTGTGGTTCTCCATCAATTCTACAGCTTCCTAAGGCCAGAGGTGCAGAGATGGGGAGAAAGATGAAAGCAGAAGCAGCTTCCATAAATCAGATGCATGTGGCTCTCCAGCAATCCAGGCAAGAGACTTTTGTGTTATCCCTCATCTGATCCTCTAAGAATTAAGAATGACATAAATAGGATATGGAAGATAAGTGTGATCAGGACAGAGGTATAAGAGCAAACAGCTAATATTTGTAGAAAATAAGTCAATGGATCTTAGACCTACAAGGCATAGAAGGAACTTAGCTAAAAGTAGTTTAAAAGGGGGAAAAAGGGGGGGGGGGTTAAAAAGGAAGGAGAAGTGAGGATGCTGGGGATTAGATCAGAGATCTTCTATGTTAAGGACAGGCAAAGTTTTGTGGCTGAGGCTGAAGTCTTTTCTGCATTTGTAGAGTGGCAGGGACCATAGTCATTGGGGTAAAGTCATGATTTTATCACCAAGCACGGAGGGAAGGGCTTGGGGAATGCTTTTGGGTTTATACACACATACCTCTATAATTTAGATCATTGTTCTGTTTTTGGCTGAGGTGTTTCAAGACTATCTTTCACTTTAGATATTGTGTGATTTATTTACTCTTCAAAGTAGTGCAAAATCACATATTCATTTATCTGCGCTTGGTTCCAAATGTCACTGGAGCTGCCAAAAATGAAATTTGAGGGCTGCCTACATCCTGAGGGATTGCCATCCCTGTTCTCAAGTATCTGCTCAGCCATTGAACTATACTTCTTTACTGGAATGCAGAGAAGCTGCTGGCAATAGCAGAGGGAACTTAAAATTGCACAGAAGCCCCAAATAATATTTCCTGGTATGTAAAGACAATGTGCTCTGTGTTTGCTTGGAAGCATATTATCCAGCTAAATACAATTCTGGGGTAGCAGAAATCCAGTACAAGGTAAACGCTGAAGCCCAAGCACTACACCCTGGAGTAGTTCCTTCTCATTATCATTATATTAGTAATCTTACAAATGCTGTCTTACTACATGTTTATGGAACAAAAATCTAGCAAGCAATTACCTCATCTAAGTTCTGGCTATGGAAAAGTACTCCAAGTTGCAATTTAAAAAAAAATGGGACTCTGATTATATTAGAATACTGCATTGTCAGTTAGATTGCAAATAATAAAAGGTTCTGCGAGGGCAAGGATAATTTGCCCACTTATTGATGGGAAGTGACATACCTCTGCTAGGGTAGCCTAATGCAGGAGAACTTCAACAAACCTCTGATGATTGCAAAGGGCTCTTTGCAATTCAATTGAGCTTATTTCATGCATCTCCCCCGGTTGAACCCCTTGAGCCCCAGGAAGACATGTAGTTGCTTTTGCCTCTTTAATTTAAATACACTCTGCATGCATTAATTTCCATTCTCACAACTGCAAATCCGATTTCAGCTAAACAACACTTGCAAGGATACTTAACAATCAGCTGTTACAATGAAGTTAAATTGGGCAATTATGAGGGCATTAGAGCACCGCAATCTTTCCCATCCTGATAACTTCCAGATGTTATGGAAATTCTGGGAGTTGTAGTCTTAGCACATCTGGAGGGCACCAAGTTGGAGGAGCCTGGAACAGAGTCTCTCTCTCTTGCATGTGTGTGTGCTCTCTCTCTCTCTCATTCTCTCTCTCTCTCTCTCTCATTCTCTCTCTTTCTCTTTTTGGTCAAAGGACACAAGAAAGACATCCAGTCTAGATGTATATGGCATCAAAAGAAGAGGTGCCATCTCTACAAAGCATTAAAAACACGCAGCACTTCCACCTCATCAAAAAAAAAAAAAAAATGGGGAGGCAGCTGGGGAGGCTTTGAAGCAGCCCTCCAGGTTTTGCAAAGGGCCAGACTTCTTTGATTCTTCGCTTGTGGTCATGCACTTTGCAAACGCCTCTTGTTCAACCCTTTGAACAAATCTAGCAAAATGTCCTTAGCCTTAGCGTCACCTTCAAATCTTTAAGAAGGATGAGATGGAAACATGTATGTAAATATAGTAAAACGCTAAGCATTCTTGTGGTTCACCTTTAGGTAGGTTTCACTGAAGAGGCAGAAACAAAATGAGCCATTTCCACTGGTGGTTTTTGTACCATTTCAGAATCAGTTCTGGGGCTACCTGTTCCTACGGTGTCATTTGTTCTTGGAAGCTCAGCAGGTTAATTTCTGTCTCAGCTGCTCTGAAATTCTGCAAAGCCTGTGAGTCATCTGTTGTCCAGTTGGCAGGAACTCTCGTTTCCCCTGCCCCGCCCCCTGGGCTTCAACTGATGTTTATGGTTTCTCTTGGTAACAATTCAATCAATTTATTGTTTTGACTACTGGTCATAACAAACAAGATAAAATTTGCACAAAAGTGGCCAAACATTAATAAAATAGATTAAAATGTATAAAAATCAGTAAAAAACATTAGAACAGTGTTATTACAGTGAATAAAATATTAGAAAACATTAAGAACATTTGATAAAATATTCTCTTTGTTTATCTTGGTAGGTCCCCTTTCAAATCAATTGCTTAGAAGTTTGTGGGTATGCAATCAGACAAATGTACACAATCCTTCTGATTTTGCTTCAAAGCACATTCAGGACTGATCTGGATGTTTTAATCTTTGCAAATCCTCCCCACTGTTCCAATATGTACAGGGAATGGGTGAGATTGACCATATTTCTATTTTCCCTTTTTCTTATACAAGAAACCACTCAGATTTTACATTTTACATTTTTGTTTTGTTTTAGGGGGGACTGCTTATAGATGGGGAAAATGTTAGCATTTTCTTTTCTTTCCTTTTCATGGGGGAGGAGGAGAAAATGAGACTTTTTGTTGCTCTGCCAAAGAGTTGTCAGCATCCTTTTCAGAGCATCTGCTATATGTTTTGTTCAGAAGATGCCCTTTTATCTCCTCTCCTCCAGGGACTACAGCAACATAAAATCAAAGTTATAACTGGATGCAGAATTATCAGCATGCTGTTCATTCACCCCTGTAACTACCAATAGGCTTTAAAATCCAATAGAAGAATGGTGGCTCAGCAGCCTCATAGATACCCCTTTATAGTAATTGCTCAGATTTTTCTTCCACAGACTTCCAAGATATGTATAATATGATCTGGAAATGCATGGAGGGTACCAGTGAGCATTAGCAATTTATTTCTTTTTTATGTGGAGTGGGGAGTGAGGGTTTTTTTTTGGTTGTTGATTAGGGAGGGACATTGATTGAATGCCATTTTAATATGCTCCTATTGGTCAGCTGGAAGGAAACACTGATTGACTACCAGTTCTCAGGTATCCCAGGTCTCCAGCAATGAAAACAGTCATAGAGCTGTCTTCAAAAGAGTTTGGAGGGATGGGGGAGTGGAAACAGTTCATTGTAGAAGTACTCAAGGTGTGATTGCCAGGTAGAACTATTAGCCTGATGGACTGTGTCCTAATATAATTAAGTGATGGAATAAAAGGGATAAATTATGTAATGTCTTATGTAGGAACATACTCATATACCAATGTCAAATTCTAGCTTTTCAAAATAATTGGACTGAGACTGGAAACAAAACTTGCTATTATTTATAATCGATGTAATACTCTCAATTTGCAGTTCTTGTCTCTGTTTTTGCCTTTGTAGAATCCTATGTTCCATAATGGGAACATAGGCTGATGAAGGGTCACTTTTCAGATTAAAACATATGGTTTATCACTGCGGTGGCTGGGTCACACAACATCTAACTCAAGATTAAAGCATGGCAGCTGTTTTTTCAACACATTGAACTAGCCAACCACATATCAGCCTCTGAATCCAGCCCTTGCTTACTGCATGAAAAGACTCCTGAAAATCTGGGAAACCAAATAACCATGATTAAGTTAATCATGGGTAAATATAGTGTGTTGTTGTTTATTCGTTCAGCCGCTTCCGACTCTTTGTGACTTCATGGACCAGCCCACACCAGAGCTTCCTGTCAGTCGTCAACACCCCCAGCTCCCCCAGGGACGAGTCCGTCACCTCTAGAATATCATCCATCCACCTTGCCCTTGGTCGGCCCCTCTTCCTTTTGCCCTCCACTCTCCCTAGCATCAGCATCTTCTCCAGGGTGTCCTGTCTTCTCATTATGCAGCCAAAGTATTTCAGTTTTGCCTTTAATATCATTCTCTCAAGGGAGCAATCTGGCTTTATTTCCTGGAGGATGGACTGGTTGGATCTTCTTGCAGTCCAAGGCACTCTCAGAATTTTCCTCCAACACCACAGTTCCAAAGCATCGATCTTCCTTCTCTCAGCCTTCCTTATGGTCCAGCTCTCGCAGCCATATGTTACTACGGGGAACACCATTGCTTTAACTATGTGATATATATAGCATATGAACACATTAAGGTTTAGGAACTCAGCCTGTTAGCCTGCAACTAAGGTATATTTTGCTGGGCAGATTCAGCGGATCAACCTCCAATTTTATTTGCAGGTTACCTTGGCTCTCACTAAATCTTCAAAAGAGAATATCATAGCACTGCCAGCCAAAACTTGATTTTAACTCTCCTTGAATGTGAGCATTCTAGCATTGTGGTTTAGTCAAGAAACAGTGCTAAAACAAACCATGCCTAGTGCATTGTATGAGCCCAGCCTGTCTCTTTAACCTAGGTAGGTAGAACTTTGCACATTTTCCTTCCTGCCTAGAAAAGCTTCAGCTCTTTTCTTCTTCAGCTCAAGATTTTGGTGTGAACATACAGGTCACAACTTACTAGTTAAATTCCCTGAGTGGAAGAACTGATCTCATATTTCTCAATACAAAGATCTTTAGACTGCCGTCGAGGCTCTAGCTCACTGTTTCTCAACCGTGGCCACTTGAAGATGTGTGGACTTCCAGTCCCAGACTTCCCCAGCCAGCCTTGGGAGTGGAAGTTCACACATCTTCAAGTGGCCAAGGTTGAGAAACACTGCTCTAGCTGGACAGCTAGTCTAACTAGAAACCCAGATTGCTGAAGCAGAAAGACAGTGAGAAGGAGAACATCGTGGTGGTGGTCCCTCTGAAATTCAACAATGCCACAGGTGGTCTTTATACCTGTTGGCTTTCTTGGTGGTCAGCCCACCTAGCTCCTGATTGGACTGATGGAATTTTCTGCGGCATGGTCCTAATTCCACATCCAAGAGGCCCCAAATCCTAGCCTTGATCCTCAATCAGTCTGGCTCATCTCCTCTGGTCCTTCTGCTAGATTCAGTTGTTTCTTTTGTTTTTCTCATCATTCCCATATTAGGTTAATTTAAAATATACCACTGTATAAACAAGTTATATAACCATTGCTACTTTGCTTGAGTAATTTCACCTATGGTGCTAATTAGGTAAACAGTACAAAGAGGGACAAGGAGAATTAGAATGTTGATTCAGGCTTTAGTTAAGACATATAGGCTTGTAGGCCATAATTATGTAAGCTGTTTACTTGTTTATCTAATTAGTGCCAGGGGGGAAATTACCCAAGAGTCTCCTTAGGCCAAATGGTACCAATGTGTAACTATTCTGTGATAACACTACAAAGGCTCCAGAATAGGCCAATGACTTTTTTTTTTTGCTTTTTTAATTAATTAGTAATATTATGATAGAACAATGGGAGAATATGCGGAACAAAGGCCAATAACCGTCTTTTTGATCGCTCAACAACCCTGTATGAACCTAGTGCAAATCCATAATAATTGCCTGCCCCTTGATAATAGGGTGCAAGTCTTCACGGAGCCATTTTGTTAGCCGGGGGGGGTGGATGGAAATTCCCAGAAATGAGCAATCGTAACTTGTTGAGTTTGAGAATCCTATGGCAGCTCCCTTTCCTGAAAAAGAAAAAAAGAGAGAAAAGGAAGATGAAGAAGCACCCCAGGAATGCAAGAAGTGCAGGATCTGTGGGATTATTCTAAACTGGTGAACACCCCAGGCATTCTGGAAAGGCTTTGTTACCTTCAGTGCATTTCAGAGATTTATATATGGGTGAAAATGAGTCCTGCCCCACTGCCTTCTTGCTTGGGGAATGCAAGGCAGGTAATTAAGAAGTCATAAGGCACAGGTGTGCCAGGTGAAGTTTGGTAGCTCGCTTTTGATCTAAATTGAGATGCTCTGGGGATTTAACTTCTTAAACACAAGAGGCATAAATAAATAATAAGGACTTTTTTTTTTTGTAGGCAGGGGGAGTCCCTTCTCAAGGCTGGAACATGCAGGCATTGCTTAGAAACACCTCAGATGCAGGAGGTCTCTGGAGACAGCCATTTCCAACCAGATGCCCTCCAAATGTCTTCAACTGTAGCTTCAAAGGCCATGATGTCTGGGGATGATAGAAGTTGTGGTCCAAAACATCTGGAAGGCATCCTGTTGTCATAGACTAGTTCTAGCTTAGGCTTTCACTGAAAGGGAGACCTGGATTTTGATAAGGTTGGGTGAATTTTGCTCACCTTTCATTTTGAAACACAGCTTTGGGACTGTGTCCTGATATTCTTTGAACAGAAGGATTAGCTCCACCTTTAAAAAAAATATAATAAAGGGCTTGCTGAAACCATTGAAAAAGAAAAAGAAACCCTAACAAATTCTGGTTCATCTCAATGGGAGTGAACGGAGGTCACAGCTGCAAAGCAAAGTTGTCATTTGACTGTTTTTCATTCCTCACCATCTGCTTTCAGGACACCAAGTGTAGAAGGACCTCTGCAAATCTGAGGTCCTTAGCTTAATTTCAAAAGCCATTTGCCAACAAATGATTCAAGTTTCAGGCAAGAGTCCCTTTGTTGGTGAGGTGGACGCAAGAGAAAAGTGAAAAGGAATGCAAGAATAAGCAAAAAGAGGGGATCAGAAGAAAGAATGAGCAGGCCAGTTCCTTTGGGCTACAACTGGCATGCTGTGGCTCATGACAGATTATTTCTGTAGAAGGGAACTTTTGGCAAAAACAAAACAAAAAACAAAGTTACCTCTAGGTTAAATTCTTAGGTCTCTGGAGAAGTCCATAATGACATGAAACATGGAAGGAAACAGAATAGGACAAGCAGTTGCAAGATGGAGGGACTCCATTATAGTGGTGATGGGTGCTCCATTGGAAGATCTGAAGGACCAAGTTAGGAACAGATCGTCATGGAGAAAATCTGTCTATGTGGTCACTAACAGTCAACGCTGATTTGATGGCACATACTCATTCAGGGTGAAGACCAAGCTCTCTGGAGAAGGCTCTGATGCTGGGAAAGGTAGAAGGAAAGAGAAGAAGAGGATGATCAGCAGAAGGTGGATGGATTCAATTACTGTAGTGATGGGTGCACTGTTGGAAAAACTGAAGGACCAAGTTAGGGACAGATCATCATGGAGAAAATCTATGTAGTTGGTAAGAGTTGGTTATGGCACATAATCTAAGTGAAAGAAATATAGCACACCTAAAATTTGGTGATAGTTTTCTACCTTTATTTCCTGAAATACTCATCTCTTTATCTTTATTTCTCAGTCCTGACCTGCTTGGTGGTTTCCCACTCCTTTCAATGACCCTGCCTTCCCTACTTTGATGCCCTTATGTCCAATTTTCCCTCCCAAAACGTTTATGCAATTTTGAGTCCCTCCTCAAAGCTAGTCTATATCTAGCAAAGTAATGGATAAAATCTGCCAGGTTAAAACTATATAGGAGAAATACTGCTGCACCCAATTTACAGTTTACACTTTTACAGTCAGTTTACACTTTACACACTCAATTAGTTATCAAGAAACTAAATTTTCAATAGCATTAAAGATAAAAAATAAAATTGAAATGTTTTATAATCTTTAAAAAAATCTGCTCCATGTTTGTTAATCAAATTTATTTATTTTCGTGCCCTGTCTTTACCATATGTCCTCTCAGGGGCATCTGTGGTGGGAAGGTGTCAAAAAAGTCAACAAGATGGCCATAACTACATGATCAAATCCCCACTCACTTTTAATGTGTGTTGTGTAACACACAATAAAAAAGAGTATGGATTCAATCAAAGCCAACATCTTGACTTTTTGACCTCCCAACACCATGTCTTTCTCCTCTGCCTTAGTTGACTGTCTGATTGTAAAAGTTTAGACTGCAGGTCTCTCTCTGCTACATTGGGCTTATATTTTTGTTTGTGCTAATCTATAGAATCCTGTGTTAACAAATGGTATGGTCTGAATGTTATTGGCACTGGTATAATTGAGAGAATAGTACAGTTCCCCTTAGAATGGGAACTGTATTAATTAAAAATCCCTCATAGTCTTATTGGCTCATGAGTTTATATTAAGAGCAGGCATAACTTTCTAATCTCTGATTTGCTCTTCAAATATACCAGTGAACCAGTGTTTCTCAACCTTGGCAACTTTAAGGTGTGTGGACTTCACACATCCACACATGCTGGCTGGGGAATTCTGGGAGTTGAGGTCCACACATCTTAAAGTTGCCAAGGTTGAGAAACACTGCAGTAAACAATTGATGATAACATCAGTCAACGATGAATATGAATATCTGCTTTTACTTTCAGGCAACATTTTCCAGGTCCATTAAAACGTTCCTACATGTGTTTATTTGTTTACACCACTGGCTCAAATTCCTCCTCCTCCTCCTGCTCCTCCTCCCCCCTTTCCTGCAGAATTGAGGTGATTTAATGCAGTTGTCTAGAATTGATGGAATAATCTCTGTGGCACTAAGGAACAAGAAATGGGCAAATGCAAGCCAGGCTTTCTGGTATTTAAAAGCTGCTGGACCCCTCTTTCTCCTGATATATTCAGGAAGTTGGTGCACCCTAACCTAAGGATCTAGAACTTGGAGAAACAGTCTTAGTTTCTAATTTTTCTCCAGAGTTTATTCCAACAAATGATCTCTATTTTTGTTCAGAGGTCAATCTTCCATTCATTTTTCAGCAAAATGCATTTGAAGGAGGAAAGACACAAAGCTGACTTCTCCATCAGAAGTCATTTCAAGGGATTGGTATGCCTATCTTAACCACCCTTGCTAACAAAACCTGCAGTGCTGTATAAACACTCCAGCCAATTTTCAGATGCTAATTGCTTTGCCACTTTACTCTCAAAATAGTAAAAAGCCTCACCCACGTTCTGGACTGAAGCTGAACCTTTAATGAGCAGTTTAAAAAAAGTGTGATAGAATGCCTGATTTAAACATATACTCTATAAGGTACAGTAGATAGGAATCCAAACATATTTTGTTCACTTCTGGCAAGTTTTACCTTTGCCAACCTCACCCAAACAAAACTCCTTTAAACTCTATGGCTGGACTCCTATGAGAGCTTCCAAAATTCTGTTTTACACCGATATGGTTTTTCAACAGAAACCCAACAATGTTGGCTAGCAAATACTGGAACTCACACAATCAGAATAAAGGCACACACACGGACACATAGATATACATATACACACATGTATGAACTCTGAATACATGTTCAGGATGACTGTAATTCTATTTATCTTTACATCCACCAACTTCAGAAAAGAACGATGAAGGCATTATGCTTCAGTGAACTGGGCACTGTGATTCATAAATGGCACTTATACAGTGAAACACTTTTTGCTGTCCTGAAATGTCTATTGATGGACTGGGTTTTTTGTTTCACTTTAAAAAGCCATGCAGGATAATCTGTTCCCAAAGCTTTTGCTGTAGCAATAGCAGTTTCATTAACTGGGTAAAAAAAAATCTACTTTGGATTGCAATTGAAGATCTACCAGGAAAAAAAGTACTTATCGGTAACCCTTTCCCCAAACGTCTTTGTCGCTGTTCGCTTCTGTTACCTTGCATTTCCATGTTTGCTAGAGATGGGCAACCTATGTTCTCTATGTTGGGCTCCAGCTACCATCATCTCCAGCTGGCGTGGCTGGTGGTCAGAGGTAATGAGTTCAAAAAACTTCTGAAAGGCTGAGTTGCTTGTCCTGGATCAGAGCTCTTTGCTCTGATACTTGCTATTTTCCCTACATACCTCGTTCCAAGAAACTTGGAATAGGAAAAATGGATTTATCTTTCATAGGTGAACTATAAAAGCCCACGCTATAAATAAAGCTGGGGGATAACCATTTTGTGTAAGTCATTTGGGGTGTTTCTTTATTACAGTGAGCCAAATTTGCATCTTACATTGCAATGCCGTTTCCTCTGCTTTTTAAAATAATCCCTGGGGATTGTGGCAAGGGATCTCCCAGCTAATTCTATATTTCTTCCTACAGAGAAAGTGGGTGGCTGGAAGAAAACCGAGGTTTGGGATTTGAATAAGATGATGCATATTTCAAAATAAGCATTACAACGTTTTTAGACATCTGCACAAAGTTTGAAGATCACGAAAGATCAATGTCCACTTGGATTACGTGAGCCTAATGCAATATAATTACATTTCAATTTTGGATAAATACCCTAATAAATATTCACGATTGATCAATTGATTGATTATGTGCCATCAAGTCATTTTTGATTCCTAGCGACCACTTAGATACTCCCCTCCCTCCCTAAATATTCATGGCTTTATTTAAAAACAGAACATTCAATTCACAGGTAGCACATTGTTATTTATTCTACAAGACAATATCCAAATGTGGACAGCAACCTTTGCATAAAAAAATAATTGGCTATTCGCCAGTCTCTTTTTAAACATATTGATTTAAGCTTTATTCTGGTGTTCACGGTGTTCAGACTGCATGTTTTCAGCAGAGAAAGGATGAGTGGATGGTAGCAAAATCTTGTTCCAGGACCCATTTTATAAGCATCTGCATATGAATGAGGGACTAAAATACTTGGCTGTGGGACTACAAAGGGTTCTGGGTATTGATTTGTAAGGTCAAGGGTACATTTAGATAAAGCACCTGCCTGCAAACACATACCTGATGGCTGAAGGGGAACCTCTTCTCTTGAAGACCAATCTTATCTCACCGAGAAATAGAAAGATATACAATATCCTTAGGACTTTGCCCACTCAGTTTTCTTTTTAGAGATATGCTGGCCTGTGCTTTCTAGTGCATTTCTATCCACAGATTTTCAGGGTGATGGCTTGCTATGAAAATGAAAAGAATCCAGCAATGCAGCTACAGTCAGTGTTCTTCAAAGTTCAACTCCTGGCAATTCTACAATGAATAATTTAATACACCTTTTCCTTATATTAAAACCTTCCCTCTTTTTTCTTTCTGAATTAAGGTTTCAGCTGATCCTTATAGGCTTAAGCCTAATTATTCTAATTTAAACATTTTGGTTGCCCTATTTTGTACCTCTTCTCAACCAGGCTGGAAAAGGGTTTGGAACTTGCCACTTTTCTTTGTGGGTCGCAGATTTCTAACAGCATTTCCCCCCCCCCCCCCTGTGATGGACCATAAGTAGATCTACCATTGAAAGAAAGAGTTACTGTAGTTATGACTCTAAGATCTTCAAGGCAGAAATCATCATTAAATCATCAAGGGTTTATTGGAATTTTTAGAATAGACTATATTAGACTATAAGACAGTAGGATATTTCAGAGAAATCTCAAGTTCCTTTCTCCACAGAAGATAAGGAGACAGAGAGAGAAAGAGAGAGAACATTATAGTAGGGTGTGATGATAAGGTGACAGGTTGGACATACTTCATGGTGTCAGGGAAGAAAGTAAGCATTTGTACAGCATTTATGAAAGCCAGTTTGGTGTAGTGGTTAAGGCACCAGGGTAGAAACTGGGAGACCGTGAGTTCTAGTCCTGCCTCAGGCACAAAGCCAGCTGGGTGACCTTGGGCCAGTCCCTCTCTCTCAGTCCAAGAGCCAATCAGGCATGGTATGAGAGTTCTAGTCCTGCCTCAGGCACAAAGCCAGCGGGGTGACCTTGGGCCAGTCACTCCCTCTCAGCCCTAGGAAGGAGGCAATGGCAAACCACTTCTGAAAACCTTGCCAAGAAAACTGCAGGGACTTGTCCAGGCAGTCTCCAAGAGTCAGACACAATGAAATGAATTTTAAAAAAAGTATTTATACTCTGTCTTCTCTAACTTACTAAAGCAAAAGCTCAGGAAAAATTAGATGCAGAACCTAGATTTCAGTCTATTAAACTCCAGTAAGCTTCAGGACAGTTGGCCAACAGCTTAAATATGAACCCCCTTGCATGCAGAAAAGAGGAAAACTAGGCATTAAATTTTTTCACCATTCCATTTTCCTGAAAAATGGAGTGGAATTTATTTTCTATGCAGTGTTAGCTGGTGTCTCAGGATAAAATAATGGTTGGAAATGCTTGACATTCAACGCAGGAATAACTTTGAAAATACTGTAAGATCAAGAGTAGGCTAACTGTACACACTAAGCAAACAAATAAAATTAATCTTATGATTACGGGCCTAAGCAGCACATTTTCAAAGAACTCATGGGCCTTTCTCCCACAAAACAGCCACCTGAATGCCACTATATAAGAGAATGGCAGTTTTCTCTGCTGCCTGCATTCCCAGAGGTAGAGCTAGTCCTTGACTTATGACCACAATAGGGACCAGAAAGTTCATCGTTAAGTGGTGTGGTTGTTAAGCAAGGCATCACATGACCACACCACACCCAATTTTACCCATATGTTGATCACATGACCAGAGGGACACTGCGATGGTCGTAAGTGTGAGGACTGGTCGTAAGTCACTTTTTCTTTGAAATATTCTGTTTCAAGTGCAAAATGCTCCATCTCTAATACAAAACAACATTTCTGAGTGCAAGTTGGGGATTTCTGAGCATTGGAAATGCTGCAAACGTGAAACAGCTTTGTTCTGACTGCAAAATACTCTTGTTTTGGGTTCAAAATATTTCTGGAATACTCAAACCAGCCTATTGGTTTTGTACTCAGAATAGGGTATTCTGAATCCAGAATGGTCCAATTCAACATTTTTCACATATCTTCATTCCCAACTGTTCTGCTTGCAGAAACTTGCATTGACCACCATAGAAGCGTCTGAGACAAATCCCCTGAGATGATCTATGGGTATGAGAAGTTTGCATGGGTGCAGTCCACTCCTGAGATACGCAGTGTGGCAACTGCTGGTACCATCTACTGTAGTAACACTTACCTTATCCTGACTTTCACAACACTTTACATTTTTCCTATTCATTGAGTCAGTGGCCACTGCAGGCAAGAAGTGTCTGACGGGTTCAACAGAATTTTGTACAGACAAACTTTTTGCACTTGGAAAGAGATGGTCAACATATTTTATACCTTGTGGAGCATCTCTTGTTTGTGTGTGTATGTGTGGTTGCCATGAGTTTTGATCAACATCAGTCATTATGACATTCTGAATTCTCTGCTGATTGAGATTTGGCAGCCTCTTCAATTGTGAACCCTAGGGTGTCTTTCTCAAGGACGTCTGCCTGGAACATCAAGATTGATGTTCACAATCTGGTGCCTTCCAAGTGTACAGTATTGAGCTTCAACTCCCCTGGCCTTTAGCCATGCTGGCAGGGAATTATGGGAGCCAGAGTCCAATATATTTGAAGAACACCAGGTTAGAAAAGACTGTGTTGAGAGAAGAAAAGAAGCATGGCTTTGTAAAAGTGTTACACTATGCAATTGGGCTTGGGGGTTGGCTAAAATAATTATTGTAGAATGTTGGAAACAGAAATCCGATTTGCACATCTGATTTGCAGAAATGGAATGTTGACCTATAGTATATATCAACATATGAGCTACTTTTGACAGCAAAGGCAGGGATGAAGACTTTTGAGCAATACGGCCAACATTTTTGGAGATGACGCATTTTCAACCTAATTTCCCTTCCCATCTTTTTTCCTTTCCACCAATTTGTTGGTATGCTTGTCAGTGATGCATTCTGTGATGATCCTTTAACACGGTTGTATTTTTTATTAGTTTAACCTAGATTAAAAGAAGAAGAGTATTAAATTATAAAAACAGGAAACCAAGTCATAAAATAAAGCACAGAAGCAAGTTTTAGTGGATTTCTGACTGAGATACGGATATTTTTTTGCTTTCCCATTGGTTTGCTCATGTTTCTTCTCTTTCTTTCTCCTTCCTTCTCTATTTTGATAGTCAAAGTATCTTTCATTGCTCCTGAAGCATTACTGTCCCTCAGCAATGATAGGTGTAGTTGCAGATACCATGCTATATGCTTATCAACATCCTATAATGCTCATCACTGTGCCAATAGCACAATTATAGTTTTATAGCCAAAGCCTAATATTCAGTAATAAGCCGCCTTCTGTCACAATCAGGGATGTGAATAAGTTACCTAAGAGCTTGTGTTGCAAACAGATATAGGTAGACCTCTCCCACCAGAGGGGCATGAATGCTAACACAAAAGGAAATCTGGCCAGCCTTTGTTTGTCCTTGGTCAAATATTTGCATCTCAGAAAGTCTACAAATAAGGTCTGCTATTAGTTATGCATATAATAAATACATGGATTACACGGGGTTGGCACCATCTGACCTCTTTGTAAGAAAGGAACATTGCTGAGAATGGGCACTCCAGACTGAACTGGGAGTATACATCTGGTCCAAACTACCTTTGTACTTCTTTCTTTAAGCTACTATGCATTTTTAAAAGAAAAAGATATACATTTAAAAGAAGAAGGAAAGCTACATTAGTTTGTGAGAGGAAAAAGCCATATGGCTCCTGAATGACTTTTTTTTTTCTGATGCCCAACATGTTTTTAGGGAAATCTAGCAAGAATTAATGCAAATGCAGCTTGGGCAATAGCACTGCTTTTCCAAAATCCTTAATAATTAATTCACAACCATTTTTACCCTTTCTGTTGCCAATGCCACCAAAATATGCATGGAAGAATTTCCCTATCTCAGTGATAAGGAAATCAAATAAGTCTAAATGCAACTATTTAACACGTGCTTGACACAATTACAACTAACTCAATCAGACGTAACTAATTCTTAATTAAAGCAATTTGTCCTCTTCAAGGGTGAAAAATCAAGTGTCAAACCCTCCATGTCCGGGGAGAAAAGCAAACTTTTCAAGAAGTTCCAATCCAGGGACACCCACATTTCACAACTTTTGACTGTTCCAATCAAGGCCAATTTCCAAAGTTTATGTTTACACTATGTACTCTTTCTCTCAGATCTTGACAAAAGGTGAAAATGGTCATTTAAAATATCAGGTGCAAAATGATGCTTTTTGCACAGATCTCTTGAGCCTCAAGAAAGAAGCTTTTTGAAAAGGGAGAAAGAGATGAAAAGTTTGAAATTAGTTACATGGGATAAAACCTGTTGTTTAGTCACAGCTGGGCTCAGATGGTGATAGACTCATCATGCGAAATGAAGGATTAGTAAACAATGTACACTCTTTTAAGGAGCAAAACAAGTCTCTGCTCAGTGACTGGGCCTAATTGCAGTGGGCAATATCAAAGCCGTATAAAAAAAATAATTATCAACTGCAAGTGAAGCTTTGTTTTTCCGTGTATGCCTGGTTCCCTGTTTTTCCACCTGTTCCAATGAAAGATTCTTGAGTATCACAATATGCAAATCTCATTGATGATGCACAAATATGCCCTTTCATCTCTTGGTTGCTTTGATGTCATGACATTGAAAGCTTTTAGTGCCACCACCATCTACCAGACATGAATCTTATCTGATTTATAGACAGATAAGATGGTTAAACAGATCATATCTAGAAATGTTTCATAAAATTCAGTTATAAAAAATAATGGGGGGAAAGGAGACAAGACCACAAGAATGATGAGGTCAAAGAATATTTTAAAACGTTTGATAGAATATTGCCTGGAGGCCTGCATGGAGGTTCTCGTGAGTTTATATAACTGCTAAAATAAGATTAGCTTGTGCTCTTTGGTTAATGCAAAGTTTCCCTACCTGGACTATTTCCAGATATAAGTATTTTGAATCCCAACTTCTCAGCATTGGCTGTCCTGGCTGGGGAATTCTGGGATTTGAAATCCACACATCTGGAAATTGCTCTGTTTTGAAACATTGGGTTAAGGTAACTAAACCTGGGATGGTAGCCCTGAAGACAGCTAGTTGTTGACCAACGCTGTGCACAAAATGCAGAAAGGATTAGGAAGGAACAGAATGTCATTGTCATGTTCACTGATTCAATGTAGTTTATACATAGTATCGTTTCACATGCCATGGCGCTGACGCGCGTTTCTGTTTGGGAGGGAGCTGCTGTGAGACCTTGTACCAAGCTCTGTATATGAAATCAAGACAATGGAATGTGTTTGGGTTATGTTCTCTGCTCAAGGCCTTTTCCTGCAGACCATCAGAAACCGTTAGGAGCACCTGGGATTGTGAACTTGAGAAGATTCTACGGGGGCGGGGGAGGGATTTCATTTGCACCGTGGGTTTTTAGTTTGCATTTGGCATGCTTTCATCATTCTCAGCTTCCTCTGTGATCCTGCATACTATTCTTTAATAAATCAGATATCTTTGAATTCATACTCATGAGTCTGATGGTGTTTTAGAATAGGCAACCATTACAGTCATTACCTTTTGTTATCTTTATTACTATTGTTTAAAAGTGAGTCATGCAATAAATGGAATATTTAAATAATAAGAATAAGAATAAGAATAATAAATGGGTCCTGTCCACAAAGGAGTGTCATCTTATGGGACCCAGGAGGAGACCCTTTTCTGCCTGCTGCAGCATCTGCCTTTGGAACATCACCCCTCCTGAGGTCAGATTGGCCCTGACCTCGTTGGCCTTCAGGAAGACATGGCCTGAAGACATGGCTTTGTCATCCATCCTGGGGATCTGGTGACATGGGTGGAGAGCTTGATAAATGGTTGTATTTAGGAAAATGAATGGTGCTCTTCTGCTGATTATGTTTTTATGCTTTTAATGGTTTTACTGCTTTTAGGTCTTTGAATGCTTTTTGTTATTTTTTTTTAAATTGGTTGTACTGTTCTTTGTGTATTTAACTTTGTATGCCATCCAAAGTCACATCTGTGAGATGGGCAGCTATATCAATTTACAAAATAAATAAATATTCCATTCCATTCCCCTTGATTTTCCTCTTTTGTCTCCTGCTGACAGATACGGAGGATTCCTCTTTCTTTAGTTTCTTCCCTAAATATGTGCTTTGTATAAACTTTGGAGATTCCTTAAACATGTTTTTCAGTGACCCGGTTGGGCCTAACACATTCACAGGCTGCCTGGGCTATTTGAGAAGAATGCATTTTATATTATGACCCATCCCGAGAATACATGCTAGATAGTCTCTCAAGCCACAAGAATTAAATATTACTCATTTAAATATGCATTTCTTCTTCCCCTCATAATTATTTTTTTCAAGAGCTTCAGAGTATTTGGCATCAAACCAGGCAGTTCAATGATGCTGGTGACACACATGCAGCTGGGGAAAAGCCAAATTCATAGGATGCGACAGATGCAGTTCAGAGAAGGAAAGATAGCAGGGTCAGTTGACATGGTAGCCAATCTTAGGAAGTGACTTTACTTCTAGTTAAATGGACACAGATTGTGGCTTATACACGTAACCGTCTAAGCACAGAATTAAGTAGCTATAACGGGCTGTGAGAATAACCTTGGGAGACAGGAGGAAGAGCTTCAGGCAGGGCAATGGTCAGATAAGAGATACCTTACCCCACAGCAGAAATGGGAGTGGAGAAAGCATCTCAGAAGGGACCCTCCCTAGTTCTCCAGAAAGTAAAGGCAAGGGAAGGGAAGGAGGAAGTGCTTTCAGATTTGCAAGGTTCTGTTACAGAACCTTACAATAAAGGTAGGGTTAGTACTCATGGTTTTGGTTTCCTGTCTGGATTACCTCAAAGGGCTGACAGTAGCATCTCAGCAACTGCATGGAGTACAACTCTTGTATTCTAGTTAGGTAAAACTGTAGCTGCTAATCCGCTTCTTTCAGATTCCTCCATCCATTTTAACCCCATTGCTTCAAAATACCATACCAGAGAGGCACAATGATAGGAAGGGGCAATTTGAACTATGGAAAAAATAACAACATGGGGACTTTGACTTTACAATTGTAGTTGAGTGAATATGCACAGAATCCCGTGTTTCTTCATTCCTGATGGATACTTCTGATCACCAGTGAATCTGGAGGTGAAAGAATAGTATCTCTACCTCCCAGATCATTGACTTCATTGTCCTCATGTGAAACTTACATACAGGTCAGGAAGTCACAGTAAGGGCAGAACATGGTGAAACAGACTGGCTCCAGAGTGGTAAAGGAGTGTGACAAGGTGCTATACTCTTCCCTTATTTACTCAACCTGTATATTGAATATATACTCATGAAGTATGTGTAATGTTGAAAGCGAGGAATGTGGCTTTTAAATCTGGTGACAGGGGGGCGCTCAGAATGGCAAGAGCTGATCTGAACCAAGCTATAAGGACAGCAAAGAGGGCTTATAGTCAGAAGGTCCAGAATTTCTTTTATGATCCTACAAATACCAGGCGTTTGTGGCAGGGTATTCAGACCATCACAGATTACAGGGATACTCCGTCACCGTGTGAGGAGAATACAGATTTTCTTAATGAACTTAATATGTTTTTTGGCAGGTTTGTGGCATTTAACATATCCCTGTGAAGAAGGCTGTTCCTCGTCCTGATGAACAGGCACTTATCCTTGATAGAGCTGACGTCCAGAGGACCCTGAGAAGAATCAATATGAGGAAAGCAGCGGGCTCAGATAATATTCCAGGGCGGGTACTTAGGGACTGTGCTGATCAGTTGGCCAATGTTCTCGCGGACATCTTTAATGTTTCATTGCATCAGGCTGTGGTCCCAGTATGTTTTAAGACTGCAACCGTTACACCTGTGCCTAAAAAATCTATGATCACATGTCTTAATGATTATCGTCCGATAGCACTCACTCTCATTATGATGAAATGTTTTGAGAGGCTGATAAAGGACCACATTGTCTCCAGACTTCCCCCACCGTTCAATCCACTTCGGTCTGCTTATTGCTCTATAGAGGATGCAAGCTTCTCTGTTCCCCATTTGAGTTTGGCACATTGGAGGAGAAGAACAACTATGTGCATTGGCTGTTTGTTGATTTCAGCTCAGCATTTAATACGATCGTTCCTCAGCATCTGGTAGACAAACTGGGTTCTTTGGGTTTTAGTACTCCTTTGTGTACCTCGCTACTTGACTTCCTCACTGATAGACCCCAGTCGGTGTGAGTTGGAAACAATATCTCCAACCCTATTGCCTTGAGCATCCTTGGGAGAAGCGCAATGACAAATCTGAATAAAATAGTTAAGAGCAGAGACATCACACTGGCAACAAAGGTCCCCATAGTTAAAGCAATGGTATTCCCCGTAGTAATATATGGCTGCAAGAGCTGGAAGCTCTTGGAAGGAAGGAAGGAAGGAAGGAAGGAAGGAAGGAAGGAAGGAAGGAAGGAAGGAAGGAAGGAAGGAAGGCCACATAATGGAAGGAAGGCTAAGCAAAGGAAGATAGATGTCTTGGAACTGTGGTGGTGGAGGAAAATCCTGAGAGTGCCTTGGACTGCAAGAAGATCAAACCAGTCCATCCTCCAGGAAATCAAGCCAGACTGCTCCCTTGAGGGAATGATATTAAAGGCAAAACCGAAATACTTTGGCCACATAATGAGAAGACAGGACACCCTGGAGAAGATGCTGATGCTAGGGAGAGTGGAGGGCAAAAGGAAGAGGGGCCGACCAAGGGCAAGGTGGATGGATGACATTCTAGAGGTGACAGCCTCGTCCCTGGGAGAGCTGGGGGTGTTGACGGCCGACAGGAAGCTCTGGCGTTGGCTGGTCCATGAAGTCACGAAGAGTCGGAAGCGACTGAACGAATAAACAATTGCCTTGAGCATTGGTTCTCCTCAGGGCTGCATCCTGAGCCCATTGCTGTTTACCCTGATAACCCATGACTGCTGTGCCAGGTTTACCACCAATTCTGTTGTGAAGCATGTGGATGATACAGCGGTGGTGGGTCTTCTCAGGGAGGACAACGACCAGGCTTATAGGGAGGCAGTGAAGGGTTTGGTGGATCGGTGTAATATAAACAGCTGGGTTCTAAATGTTGAAAAAAGCAAGGAAATTATTATCGACTTTAGAAAGAACCGGCCCAGCCATGCACCAGTCTTTATTAATGACACAGCTGTGGAGTCAGTCAGTAGCATCAGGTATCTGGGGGTGCAGGTAACGAATAGTTTGACTTCGTCTTTTAATACTGCATCTTTGGTAAAATGAGCACAGCAGCGTTTGTATTTTTTGTGCCGGAGGAGGAAAGCACGTCTCCCACCTCCCATCCTCCTTACTTTCTATAGAGGCACTACAGAGAGTGTATTGACCAGCTGTGTTTCTATCTGGTTTGGATGTTGTAGTGCCTCAGATAAGAAGTCTGCGCAGAGCACCCTCTGCGCAGACTTCTTATCCGAGGCACTACAACCTCCAAACCAGATAGAAACACAGTTGGTCAATACACTCTCTATAGTGAGGGCAGCAGAGAAGATAATTGGGATTTCACTCTCATTCAGGATATAGCACATACACACTGTCTGTCCAGAACCCGAAATATTGTTAGTGACCCCTTCCAGCCCGATTATGGCTTGTTTTCCTTGTTACCCTCTGGGAAAAGGTTCTGCTGCATTCAATGTAGAACAGCTAGATTAGGTAATAGTTTTGCCCCCTGGCCTGTTAGGCTCCTGCACTCTTAATAATCCCTTCTCGCTCCATGGGTATACATGCTGTGTGTAGGACTGATATTTATTAGGGATCAAGATGTGGTGGCGCTGCAGGTTAAACTGCTGAGCTGCTGAGCTTGCCGATCGGAAGGTTGGCAGTTCGAATCCTCATGAGGGGGTGAGCTCCTGTTGCCAGTCCCAGCTCCTGCCAACCTAGCAGTTCGAAAACATGCAAATGTGAGTAGACGAATAGGTACCGCTTTGGCAGGCAGGTAATGGCGTTCGTTTAGCCATGCTGGCCACATGACCACAGAGGAAGTGTCTATGGACAAACACCAGCTCTTCGGCTTTGAAACGGAGATGAGCACCGCCCCCTAGAGTTGGACACGACTGGACTTAATGTCAAGGGAAACCTTTACCTTTAAGATTAGAGGAGTGCAATGGGTAAAGAATATATATTACGTATTATAGTAATTATGATATTCTTATTTTATTGCTCGAGCCAATTGCAACGATATTTCATTTTAATGTACACTTTGGTCTATAGTGAAATGATGATAAAAGTTTATTCTATTCTATTCTATTCTATTCTATTCTATTCTATTCTATTCATGAAGGGAACCTGGACTGGAAGAAGAGGAGTGTGGTTTTAAAATTGGAGGAAGAAAGGTCAATAACGTGCGCTATGCTGATGACGCTATTCTGATAGCCAAAAAAGCAAGCAAGCTCTAGTAATAAAAGTTAAGGAGCAAAGTGAAAAAATGGGACTAAAATTATATATAAATATAAAGAAGATCAAACTAATGACAACAGGTAGTACAACCAGCCTTAGAATTGGCAACAAAGATAACAAAGTGTTGGAGAGCTTCTGCCATTTAGGATCAACCATCAACCGTAAAGGAACAAGCAGTCAGGAAATATGCTGCAGACTGGCACTCGTTAGAGCAGCCATGAAGGCCTTGGAAAAGATATTCAGATGCCATGATACCTTAATACCTACAAAAATAAGAGTTGTGCAAGCCATGGTATTCCCTGTGACACTCTATAGAAGTGAAAGTTGGACTTCGAAGACGCAGGAGAGGAAGAGTATTGACGCCTTTGAACTTGGGTGTTGGAGAAGACTCCTGAGAATACCGTGGACAGCCAAGAAAACAAACCAATGGATCATCAAACAAATCAAGCCAAGTTCTCACTCAAGGCACAAATGACCAGGCTCAAATTATCCTACTTCAGACACATTAGGCAAAGACCCAGCTCCCTAGAGAAGGCTCTAATGCTGGGAAAGCTGGAAGGAAAGAGGAGAAGAGGACGCCCAGCAGCAAGGGGGATGGACTCAGTTACAATGGCAAAGAGTGGACTGTTGGAACACCTGAAAGACCAGGTTAGGGACAGATCATCATGGAGAAAATCTATCTATGTGGTTGCTAGGAGTTAAAACAACTTGATGGCACATAATCAATCAATCAATCAATCAATCAAACAATCAATCGATTTAAACTATGGTTTAGTTCTGCTTAGAAGATTCAAAAAGGCACTTTTGTTTAACATTGTTTAAGCTAACTTTCTGCCCCAAGGCAGGATTTGTTATGTATTAAGGATTTGTTATCTATTAAGACCATAGGAAGTTTATGTCTGATAGTGAAGGCCAGATAGTCATATGAAGGCCAGATTTATTCTGGGCAGGTCCTTCTGCTCTGCTCTTTCTTTGGTCTTAAGTATGCTACTGGCCTTTGGATGTTTGTACAGTTCTTGAGTCCTTGGTGCTTTCTGAGCTTGGTTGTTTGCTTGCAGACGTTTCATTGCCCAACTAGGCAATATAAAGTTCCTGACTAGGCAACTAAAGCCCTCCAAAACATCTTAAGTAAACCAGTCATCTGCAACATACAAGGACTGTATGTTGCAAGGACTGTAACAGCCACTCTGTAGGACAGACAGGCAGAAGACTAGCAGAGCGCATCCATGAACACCAACTAGCAGTCAGACGAAACAATAAAAACTTCTTAATCTCACCACACATGGACAGACTCAACCACAGTTTCAGTTGGGAAACTGTGAACATCCTAGATCAAGCTAACTCCAAAAATGCTTCCAGGAATTCCTGGAAGCTTGGCACTCAGACAAGTCAGCCATCAATAGGCACATAGAGGTAAACAACAGTTACATACCATTCAGAAGAGACAATTAAAAAAAGCTAAAAAGGGACCACCACCACCCAAACACCTCCTTACCAGCAATCAACACCCAGATAAGCAAAGATTAACACCAGGATTAACACCAGAGGAACAATACCCTAATCAAGGAACTACCAACTCAGACAAACAATCTGGTAGTAAACAACAGCCTAATCAAAGAACTCCCAAGGAGAGAACCACACCCCCACCAAGACAGTCAGGGCAAGCTACTGTATATAAACAGAGAGCAAGGCCCACTCCCTCTTTGCACTGAAGATGTTGCCTTGTTGGGCAATGAAACATCTGCAAGCAAACTACCAAGCTCAGAGAGCACCAAGGACTCCACAGTCCAGCCTTGAGCTACAGATGTTCTCTTCTATTGTACAGTTGATAACTATAGGCAGGGAAATCTCATGTATGAAAAAAATTTGGAGAATATTTGGAAGTTTTACAAGAAGTAGAAAATCTCCCTATCAGGAAAAATCAGTTCTCCATGCAGCTAGAGCACAAATCCCTCTTGGCCCTACTTTATAATAGATAGGTAGACAGACAGACAGACAGACAATCCATTTTCTAGGGGAGGGAATAGCAGGCTTACTGGGAGCCACATAATAGGCAGGGTTGAAGCAAGTAGTGGATAAGGCCAGAGACTTTCTCATTCTGGCACCACCTGGTACCTGCTTTGTTCTCTTTGGGTCATCTCTTCACCTAAGCAGGGGAAAAGATAGGTGACTGACCCCAGAACTCTGTGGCTTGTGGCTTGCAAGTCTCATAACTCATTTTAGGAATGGAAAACAAGAAGGCTGAATATTTGCAAGGGAGTTGAGACCTCTTCACCATATTTCAAAATGGCTGTTTAAGAAGAACCTCTACCCTTGGTCTAAAACATCCATGCTTCCTAAGGGATAGGCAGGGTCAGGCCCTAAACCTCGGGCTCCTGAAACCTCAGTATAAATACAAATCTTCACCTGCTGTGGAGGGACAGTCCCATCATTTCCCTTTTGCTATTTTTACAACTACAAAAGCTGCCGGCAACGCTGCTCTCCATCCTTTTCATCTGCCCAGGTCACATACTTGTCATCTCAGACACCCTAGTTAATATTCAACCCCAAATTAATAGATTAGATAAGTATTACATGCTTTTAGTGCCAATTAATTTAGTGACATGGATTTGCTGCTTTTCTCCCTCCCTCCCTCCCAGCTTTTATCAAGACGGGAAAATGCAGGCTTTGCCTCGCTGGGGCTGTGTCAGCTCAGCTTCTCCAAGGGCCTTTGTGCCACAATTGCCAACCCCTGGATGGGGTTGACACAAGTAATCCCCTTTGGATTCCCCCAGCCATGTGATGTCAGTAAGAAGTCCTTCAAACGGGGCTATTAAAAAACACATTAAACATGTTCCTCATTGTACGGTTTATGCGAGCTTATGCTAGAATAACAACGGTGCTGTGGCATTTGTTTGAAAATGAAAGGATTATACGGCCTTTTGTAAAATGAGGAATTTAGTATTTTGGGAGGGGCGGTAGAATGGGGACTTATTTTCTGTTTATGTACCTAAGAAACCTTTGATAAGTCAGCTTCTGTCACTAGTTCTTAGTCCACTTGTAATTTCTTGTATCAACCAAGTTGAAATGCACACTGCCTCCAATCATTTAAGTCAAGCAACGAACAACATAGGCGGCGGTACTTACTGAGAGATTACGGCAAGAAGGGGACAAGAGCCTTTAGGAATCTATAAGTAATTAATCTTTAAAGAGCATTTGGGAATCAGTCTATATCCCTTAATTGTCATATAGATGATCTCAGCTTTCAGGTTATGTCAGAAACAAATTGAGAAAAAAAAAAACCAGCGAGACTAACAGTGGAAGGCTGTTTGAACAGCTCCTAATATGTTTTTTGCCTAAACTAAATAACTCAATCAACAGTCCAGCAATATGAAAGAAATGGAGAATCCCAAGAAATCAGACGGTGACTTCTTTTAAAGTTTGCCTTTAGAATGACACTAAATACTTTGGGAATTTTTTTTCTTTTCTTTTAAGTATTGGAGGATTTTCATGAAGGGACGGAGGAAGCGTGACCTGAGTGACATATTACAAGTTCCTAGACACATTGCTGTATATTACAATATTGCAGTACAGGTAGTCCTTGCTTAACGACCACTCAAACTTACGACAGTGCTGAATGAGTGGTACTTATGACAGGTCCTCATAGTTGCAGCCATCGCAGTCTCCCCACGGTGACTGGCGCTTGGCACTCGGCTCGCAATTATGACGTTGCGGTGTTCCATGGTTACGTGATTGCCAGCTTCCAACAAGCAGTCAATGGGGAAGCTGGCAGGAGGTTGCAAACGGGGACCACGTGACATCGCGCTTAACAATGGCACAGGATTCGCTTAATGACTGCAACCAGAAGTGCTGGAACTGCCGTCACTAAGTGTTGAGGTCATGTGATGTTGTGTTTTACACCCATGGTGCTTAGCAACTGAAATTCCAGTCCCAATTGCTGTAGTTAACCAAGAATTACCTATATGAGGGTCCTTTGGCAAATGTATACATTTATCAGAGAGGGCTAGGGCTAAGAATATACTGGTATCATCATCATCATCATCATCATCATCTTTTTATCCTGCCTTTCTCAGGTTGGGCTGAGGGAGAGTGACTGGCCCAAGGTCGCCTAGCTGGCTTTCCTGCCTAAGGGAGGACTAGAACTCACAGTCTCCTGGTTTCTAGCCCAGCACCTTAACCTCTACACCAAACTGTCTCCTAATCTAATCTAATCTAATCTAATCTAATCTAATCTAATCTAATCTAATCTAATCTAATCTAATCTAATCTAATCTAATCTAAGGTATCTATCTCTATCAAAATAACAAGTACATCAAAACAGTAAATACTACGGCACATATCTGGATGGAGGGACACCATATATGATATAAATTCTGGGCACTTTTGCTAGCTTCCATGCTTGCAGAAATTGCTGTCAGTATACTTTAGCTGTTCTGCTTATTCCATTCAAAAGGCTGGCCGTACAAAAGTGTCATAATATTTTAGAAAAATATATATCAAACATCAGAATCCTGTGCTGAAATGAACATATTTGGTATATGCAATAACATCTGTAATGAGGTGGGAGTTCTATTCAGAGATGAAACTTGTGCAAACTTCGAAGATGTCTATAATGCAAATTGATTCTCGCACAAAGAATACTTAATATATTAGCTTGCTTTTCCTCAGTTTTGTGGGTTGGAATATGCGGGTTAATAATCCATTTGTTGTTTATTCGTTTAGTTGCTTCTGACTCTTCATGACTTCATGGACCAGCCCACGCCAGAGCTTCCTGTCGGTCGTCAACACCCCCAGCTCCCCCAGGGATGAGTCTGTCACCTCTAGAATATCATCCATCCATCTTGCCCTTGGTCGGCCCCTCTTCCTTTTGCCCTCCACTCTCCCCAGCATCAGCACCTTCTCCAGGGTGTCCTGTCTTCTCATTATGTGGCCAAAGTACTTCAGTTTTGCCTTTAATATCATTCCCTCAAGTGAGCAGTCTGGCTTTACTTCCTGGAGGATGGACTGGTTGGATCTTCTTGCAGTCCAAGGCACTCTCAGAATTTTCCTCCAACACCGCAGTTCCAAAGCATCGATCTTCCTTCTCTCAGCCTTCCTTATGGTCCAGCTCTCGCAGCCATATGTTACTACGGGGAACACCATTGCTTTAACTATGCGGACCTTTGTTGTCAGTGTGAGGTCTCTGCTCTTAACTATTTTATCGAGATTTGTCATTGCTCTTCTCACAAGGATTAAGCGTCTTCTGATTTCTTGACTGCAGTCAGCATCTGCAGTAATCTTTGCACCTAGAAATACAAAGTCTTTCACTGCTTCTACATTTTCTCCCTCTATTTGCCAGTTATCAATCAAGCTGGTTGCCATAATCTTGGTTTTTTTGAGGTTTAGCTGCAAACCAGCTTTTGCACTTTCTTCTTTCACCTTCATCATAATCCATATAGTATTAAAATAACTGAGTAGCTTGTATTTTCCATTCCCTTTTTTATCCATCAGCTACTTACCTTTTCATCTCCTTGTAATAAATTACTGTTGATTATTGACAAATCACACTGGTGAAATTTGGAAGGTCACCTCATTGCATCCACCCTAGGTAAGTTGTTCTGATTCCAAATGTTGACACATTTGTGAGCTGAGCCAGCTGTGTGATGTTGGTGAAATATAAGGATACCAAAAAAAGAAAAAGAAAAGAAAAGCACCTGCAGTTAACCTTCTCTGTAAATCTTGGCATGTCAACTTGCTGTGATTTTTTTGTCTTAGCACCTGACAATATTGCAAAATCTTCCCGAAACCGCAGTGGCCACATGGATTCCATTCACTGCGCTCCGGATTTTGTCTGAAATCTCTGAAAGCTTGATCAGGATGGATTGTTTTGTTTTATTGCAAGCTAAGATTCCAGAAGAGGTTTTCAACTGTAATTCAACAGTTTTCAAGTGCGTTTAAATCCTACTGAAGGCAGCGTAAAGGCATTTCGTTATGTCTACTTTGGGTCCTTATGACTTAAATAGAAGTCAACTAGGTACTAGCTTTTTCTGGATTAGGTGACTTAATTAGGTGATCTAACCAGAAACTCCCAGAATTCTTGGCCAATGTGGCCAATGTGGACTTGTGGGAATTTTGGAAGTTGCAGTTCCAAGGGTTCTGGGTTGAACAAGCCTATTACAGATTTCAAGCAATTTTTCAAAACATTCAGCACTTGATTAGTTCTTCAATCAAATCTTTATTACGGTCATAGACCAGCATATTGGTTAGTTCTTAAATATGGCACTCCAAATTTTGATTTTGAAATACAGACTTCAACATCTGATACCTGAATTCTGAAACTAACATACTAACAACAACATTTGAAAGTTGACTTTTTTAGGTTGTTTTATTTTTTCGTGTAAAGATGAGGATATTTCCTGTTGGTCTTAAGTAAAGAAAGTGACGAGCAAGTAAGTGGAATATTTAAGTCCCAGAGAGTAACTGTTAAACTTTGATTAGTGCTGCTAATTGCTGTCAAATGTCAACTGTCACATGTAAAAGACTGACAAATGTTTTTTGCTTCTGAAAAAAATTGGTATCCATTAGAGGTCAGGGCTGAAGCTGAATGTCAAATATATAGACAATGAATAAATATTTAGAGAATATATGCTCTCAAAATTCTTGAAATGAAAATTTGAGAAAATACATCACTTGGGGAAGGATTAAAGTTCATTTGAAATGCAATCTATGTCTGAGACCAGCTAATTATTATTCTGATAATAAGAGCAACAATATCATAAATAGCAAAGTCTTAGAATTTTTTTTAAAAAACAAACAGTTGGCATTCATGTCAACCAGCAGTGGACCATTCTTAATATTTTTGGAGGGAGATGGAAGATCACCAGGAAGGTAGTGTCTCATCACACATATGAATGAAATTCTTAGTTTTTCAACTGTGATTTTTAGTCTTTACACTATGACTTCCATCTGTTCTCTCCCTCTGCAGGAATTCATATCTTCTATTTTCACCATCATAGTCAGAGGGGGGACCAAAGGCTGCTAGCAGCTCTGGGGCCAACTGATGCCCACTCCTAAGCCAAACTCTATGCATATTTGGGGAAAACTTACTGCATGGTTCTGTCTAGACTGGCCTTCCTCACCTTATCACTTTCTAGATGTATCAGAACTACTTCTCATTGGCCCTGTTTGCACAACATGCTTAACTGGGCCAAGGGGGATGTACTATGTCACAGGAACTTCAGAAATAGGCTGACTGGCCCAGCCAGTTAATCCCCAAAGGGTATAGATTTAGGTGCAAGAGACCTGATCTTCCCAATGATGGAGAAGCACTTAGGGTCTCTGTTCACTAGAATTCTGTCTCTGGTGTGTTGCTCTATTTCCAAATTAAATTAAATGGGATCTAATGTAAGCCTCCAAGCAGTACTTCAATTCCTACAGTGTACTATATATGCCACCAGGAGCTTCTAACTGCAGGATCTTAAACTGTAAGCTGCCCAGAGATCTTCTGGAGTTGGGTGGCTTCAAATCAAATCAAATCAAATCAAATCAAATCAAATCAAATCAATCACTAATCTGGATATGTTTGCCATGAGATATATGATCTAAAAAACAAACAAACAAAAAAAGCTGCCATTTAGTTTGAGACCTGAGAGTTGTACAAAAGTATTATTGATAGGAGGCCCTTGATACCCATTCATACACCTTCCTACTTCTTAGATATAATCATAGTTTTCTCTGAGTTCAAAGTGTAGTTGCTCAGCACTCAACACAGCTGTTCCAACTGAATTCCGGGCTCTGAGCCAGATGTTCGTATAAAACACCTTTAGAACATGCCTATCCCTCCTTAGAACATTTCTTGATGTTCGCTGTCTTAAATTCTCACCAAACCTGTTCTTTTCTTTTGAACCATAAATAGTTATGGCACATCTGCCTTTAGGCAGTTGGATTTGCCCTTGAAAACCAATGCTAAGGACATTTAAGGCCTTGTTTTCAGCTTGTAGGAGTTCCTATCAGAAATGCCACTGAAATATTTTCTCCTTTTATTCTTCCAAGTGATGGCTGAATTTAGTATGCATGAAGATAAAGCTATATTGAATATATGTTATTCATTCATACATCATTTGTCGCTCTTATAATGTCTTTTGCAGTTTTCAGTTCGTTTTTTTAAACTAAGAAAAAAAATGAATTTCAATCCCTCCATGCTCCCTGACCGGTACAAAGCAACAGAAGAGGATCTGCTATTTCTTTGCTCTACAGTAGCGGCGTATGCAACCTTCTGCTTGATGGAACTGGGATATTGGTCTGTTTTTTCCTGTCTTTGGAGCTTTACCCTCCCGGTCACCATACTGAAAGGATTACATGCAACATTTTCTTTCATTTTCTTTTGTTTTCTGGTGAAAATATATGAGAAATTACAATGGCATTTCTTAGAGATCACTGGTGTACTGTTGGGCCACAAAATGGGATTTATGGGCCATAAGTGGTCCATGAAAAAAATTGGCTCACCTCGCTTTATAAGATTTTATTAACCAGGCAAATTAATATTTTAATTCTTCTAATTTATGGAATAGAATTCTAATTAGGAATAGTTCATTTTAATTAGTGAATGTCCTCTTGTCAATCCAAATCTAGCTTTACAGTTTCAGCCACCCCCTCCTCTCTGCAGTTGTATTTCTGCATTCCTTCCAACAGAGCTAGACAAGTTGTCATTCTCAACCTGAGAAACCTTTCTCCTCAGTGCCTTGACATCAAGAACATCATTAGTTCAGCTGACAGATAATCAGCTCCCGCTTTCTTTTGATTAAATGACACGGAATAGTCAACTTTTAATTCCGAAGGATAACTTTTTGCCAATAGAAGTGGGTATCTGTAGCTCAGGGTTGAACTGTGGAGTCCTTGGTGCTCTCTGAGCTTGGTTGTTTGTCTGCAGACATTTCATTACCCGACTAGGCAACATCTTCAGTTCTAGGAGGGAGTGGGGTTTTCTGCCTGTTTATATACAGTCACTTGCCCTGCCAGTGTTGGTGGGACTGTGGTTTTCTCCTTGGTAGTTCCTTGATCAGGCTATTGTTCCCTGCTTGATTGTTTGTCTGGTGTTAATATCCTCTCCAGCAGCCTACACCCAGATAAGCAGGGATTAACACCAAACAAACAAGCAGGAAACAACACCCTAATCCAGGAACTACCAAGGAGACAAACAATCAGACAAAGAATCTGAAGTTCTTCCTGCCTCATTTACATTTATGAGGAAAGGTTCACCTTTGGGAAAATGCACATTTACCAAGAGTATATATGCAAAGAGAGGCAGTTTGGTGTAGAGGTTACAGCACCAGGCTAGAAACTGGGAGACTCTGAGTTCCATTTCCTCCTTAGGCACAAAGCCAGTTGGGTGACTTTGGGCCAGTCATTTTTTCTCAGCCCTAGGAAGGAGGCAATGGCAAACCACTTCTGAAAAACCTTGCCAAGAAAACTGCAGGGACTTGTCCAGGCAGTCACCAGGAGTCAAGACTGACTCAAATGCACAAAATGTGTGTGTGTGTATGTATGCAAAAACTGTGTGTGCTCACATGCATGTGCACACACAAGTAGATTCTCACCAATCAGTGATGAATGTGGGAGGACTGTAAACCTGGGGTTAGCCCCATAATCGTTATGTGGACAACAACTGGTAGGTATCCATCACACCAGAAAGAACTCCACTTTATTTTTAAGATTCCTTTTATTGCCCACTCTATTAATGCCAGCTGTTTCCTTTGCTTTGTTTTGTAACTGTCCTGCATTGAACTAATGATTTATTATCTCAGCATTTCAAAAATATTCTCCATTTTTCATGAGTAGATTCAAGACCTCTGTCAACAAAATGAATAACTAGCTAACAGAAAGCTGTTTAAATGACACTAATTCCTCCACTTTCTTATTTGCTAAGACATTACATTTTCTTAGTATTAAGAAAACAATCATAGCATTTTAATGCATTTCAAAGTAGGGTCCTTCTTTTAAAATGTGATCAGTGTGTCATTTTAAGGAAGCGAAGTTGGTAGGCAGGTATGTTGCCCTTTTGATTTGTCTGGTTTACTTCATTTCTCTGTGCATCACTGATTTTTTTTTTATGCTGAGCATGGAAGGAAGCTTAAAGCCCATCATGCTGAGCCATAAATGGATATATTTCATGTTGCCTTAGTGTGAGAGAAACTGTGCTTCGTAGATCATGGTTGACAGAATATAGTAACAATCTAGCCAATACTTGATCAGTTTTTTAGTGTAGTCTTCAGTAAGATAAAACACCAAATATGGTATCTTAAACAAAGGTCAGCCAAAATACACAGTATGGAGAAAGAGAGAGAGGGAGGGAGTGGGAGAGAGAGGGCTCCACTGAATCTACTTGGTGAGGCTGGGAAAAAATTCTCCCTTGTCTCAAAGGAGATAAGCAGTCACTTTCTGAACTGGCCTCAGAACTGAGTCCAGTTCTATGCACCTAAAGTTATCTAACGGTCGGCCACAGTGAGAGACACTGGAAGCATTGGGCCATTGTTTGCTAGATGTGAAATTGTCCAAAAGATGCAAGCTTTAGGCTATCTGGCCTTTTACTGTATTTCCTCCCCTTTATAGCTTCTCTATTGCAGGTAGTCCTTGCTTAACAACCATTTGCTTAGTGATGATTTGGACTTACAACAGTGCTGAAAAAAACTACTTGCGGCCGGTCTTCACACTTATGACTGTTGCAGCGTCCCTGCGGTCACGTGATCACAATTTGGGCACTTGGCAACTGGTTCGCATTTATAATTGTTGCAGCGTCCTGTGGTCAGGTGATCACCATTTTTGACCTTCAGGGCTGGCTTCTGGCAAGCAAAATCAATGGGGAACCACAGGATTTGCTTAATGACCCTGTGGCTTGCTTAATGCCTGGGGTGATTTGCTTAATGACTTCTGCAAAAAGCATTGTAAAATTGGGTTAGATTCACTTAATGACCACTTCACTTAGCAACCGAAATTCCGGGCCCAATTGTGTCGTTAAATGAGGACTACCTGAGTACAGAGGTGAAGAAACAGGAAAGGGTAGCATGGTCACAGCAGCTAAAAGACATGGCAAGAAATTAGCACATTCTGCTGCATGATCAGAAAAAGATCAATCTCTTTTAGGGATAGATTGTCATGAAGAAAATCTTTGGGATCACTAGGAGTCAATCAATCAATCAATCCAATCAAAAATCCTAACTATAGAAATTGATAGACTTTTATCTATCTCTATTTCTGTAGAGATGACTTTGGTAAAGGAAGAGAAGAGCCATTGAGGGAAGAGAAATAGCAACAGAGTCCTAGGAACAGGGGAAGTGTGAGAAAGAAGCTCAAAATAACCATGCCTTGATTCTGCCTGGTATAAAAGGGGGCAGAGGAAAACTCCAGAAGGTTTTCAAGATTCTGTTATTATACCTTACAATAATAAAGCCATTCCTGGAATCCTTGCAGTCTTTGTTTCCTAACCTGGCCTACCTTGAAGACCTGACAGAAATAGACTGTAGACTTTGCTATATCAAAGCCATAGATGCTGCTCGTGAGTCTGATAGGATTATACTTGGTTGCATCTGTGTAATGGTAAGTGGGAATGACCTTGGGAGACAGGAGGAAGAGCTGCAAACTGGACAACTAGCATGCAAAAGCTATCTCAGCCCACAGAAGGAGAGAGGGCGTGGGAAGCGTTTCAGAAAGGACCCTCCCTAGTTTTCTGAAGAGTAAAAGGAAAGGAGGGGAGAAATACTTTCAGTCTTGCAAGATTCTGTTAATGTAACCTTATAATAAAGGTAGGGCTAGTACTCATGGTTGTGCTTTAAGTCTGGACTATCTCAAAGGGCTAACAATCTGTCTGCTACTGGGATAAGCATTACTGGCAGACCCTTCTGTACCCCCAAAATTGGCTGTGGAGAATTGGGGGATCTTCCAGCACAGATTGTGGAAGAACAGCACAGGGATGCCAAGGAGAGGGAAGTGAGTAGGTCGTACTGCTAAATCTCTTGCCCAGCAACGTTAGCTATGTAGCCATGCTTCAGGTCAGTGTGCTTGAAAAGACTGAAATCTTCATAACGTCAGGGAATACTCAGTGCAGACGAGGCCATGGAAGTATGGGGTATTTCACATGCCGCAGACAAGGTACACCTCCTTTTTGAGATACACACTGCAGATTCTGGATCTCAGTCTTTGTCAAGCTTGTATGGCAAGCAAGGCACTTATGGCAAAGAACAATCCCATGCTATTTAGTCATGACCATGATAGTCACTTGCTCTGAACAGGTGAAGTAGATTCCCCCACCTACACAGTCAGCTGTTGGAGCTGGCCCTTCTAAAGCAAATACTATTGTCCATTGTATAATGCAGCTCAGGTACATAGATATGCACGTTATATCCCTGAATCAAAATAAAAGGTTAAATGAAGTACATGGACATGTTTTAACATGGCCAACATGGTTCATGTGGAAGCATATTCCCGAGCTTTAAGGAAATATTAACATGAAAAGAGATTTTATTTTATTCCAACTGATATTGATGGGTTATAATGCTACAGTTACAATTTTTCATACCCTAACTGTAAATTGTAGGTGACACTTGTCATCCTAAACACTTTGTGGAGACGTACTGTATATCCATTCATTAAGTCAACCCTGCTGTCTTTTAAATTGTTGCTTAAAATCATTAAGCTCTGCAGTTTTATGGAGATCTTGACATGAAAATGTTTGATAGAGTTATTCTTTGTGGATAGAGAGATTTCATTCACATCATATCATATATGAAATTAAATATCATATTTAGTTCAATCTTTAGTTTATCTAGGTTTGCACAAAACCCCAAGACTTCTCTCGTGATTTCCAGGCCACAATAGTTGTTTTCATTCAACATGCTAAACCCAAAGTGAACAAACAATGGTATAATGCATGAAACCAGCCATAGATATATGTAGTGCCATGATAACATTCTAATACACAGAAAAATCATTTCTACCAACAGTTGGTCCATCTGTTTAATTCATGACATTTGTATCCTGACTTTAGCAAAAGTCTTTGGCTTACTAGATTTGTTCATCTCTTCAAGCCAGGGTTTTAATCGTAAGGTGTTGAACATGCCTTAGTGACTGTTTTTAAACATATGATGAGTCATAAATGATTGTTTATAAACCACAGTGGCTGGGTTCACCACAACACCCAGCTGTGACTTAGCATGATGTATGAAGCCAATATCATTCCCATCACTTGCTTCTGATTAGAAAGGCCCAAGATTGAACCTAACCAGCCAGTGATGCCTCTTCCGGTAAGACCACTCCTTGCTTTTTCTGAGAATGCTTAGACCATATGCTCAGTTGGAGCAGAGGTCCTCTGCCTTTACTCAGATGCCTTCTTTTCTTCCTACTTTCTGCTCTGGGAGTTGAGCAGCCATTGGAAAGAGAATATTTAATGTGCAATTGCGGGAAGTGAATGGTTTGAGCCAAACCCGCACAGGTTGAGCCTCACAATAATTCGCCTGGTGGGTGAGAGACTTTCTATGCCCATAGGCCTCTGGTAAGAAGCATGTTATGACATCATAGTTCAAATGCCAGGGCAATGCCATAGCACAAATCATTTTAATTGCCCCTGCTTGTCCCTCCCACTCCCTGGGAACTCACATGTCTATATCAGAGTCAAAGTGAGACTGAAAAATATGCAAACTTTTGCGAAAGTGTGTGCGCGTGAGCGCTAACAGTACTGTTCATCTTTAGGCAGTGTAAAACTTTGATAGAGCAATTCAGTTTGAAGATGGCTCCGTCGAATTGCCTCATTGGAGCAGGCCAGGCTCTGCCCAAGAGGCAAGAATGGGCCACTTAGGGCAGTTCCCAAGAATCAGGGAACTTCTGATAAGTAATATTGATGTTTTCTGATTTTTTTTCAATAACCAGGGAAGGTCAGTAACTGCTGTGATTCAAGGACAGGCTCTGTCTATGGAAACATCATCCACATCTTCTTGTTTCTCTTTCTCCTTCCACCCCACGTAATGGACTACTTGACCCCCTCCGTTGAGTGGCTAGCCTGTTTCCCTCTGGCCTTTAGTTTTGCAACAGGCAGCTCTGCTATCAGGGTGTTTTCCACTGACTCTATGATGACCAACACTCCCCAGCAGATCCACCTTGGTGCTTCAGGAGATGGGAGGTCCCATTGCATCCACAGGGAGAGTGGGGTGTCAAGATGATGGCCATGACTGTGATGGCCATGACTGCCCAATCAAAGCCCACGTGTCCTATCTTAGAGTGAAGAACCACACTGAGATGGTATCTTGGTCTCTAGTGTTTACTGAATGACTCTAGTAGACAGAAAATCCTGCCAGACTGAAAGACCATGGGAAACCCACACAAATAAACCCAAAACTCAAGGTGGGTCTGCTCTGAGTTTCTCTGAAGGAAAGTTCAAAGCCTCTAAACTATGCATGCGTTTTTCCCCCTGGATAGGGTCCCCCTCCTGCTCACCATCAGTACTCATGACACCACCCCTTTTTATACATGTCATGTGACACACAACTTTTGAGTTTTTTGACCACTCCCTGACATCCTTGATTGAGTTGAAACTTGTCTGCTTTGCCCTAGCACAGCAGTTCCTAGAGTGTGTCTGGGGACCCTGGGGGTCTCCAAGACCTTTCAGGGGGTCCGCCAAGTCAAATAAATAAATATTTTAAAATTTCTCAGTTTGAATTTCTAATACAATAAATATCGATAGATATAACCCACATAATCCAAAGCTCTTTGGGGTCCTCAATCATTTTTAAGAACGTAAAGGGGTCCTGAGACCAAAATGTTTCAGAACCACAGCACTAGCACATTCATTACTACAGTCTCTACGTAATGAAAGTAAATGGCCGCTTTTGAAAAGCTGGAAGAGAAAAATACCTCAGGATCCTCCTATTCCACCTTGAATTTCACTCTGGATAAAAGGTAGAGATAATAGTATTAAACTTACCTGCATCCCAAATTCTAAAAGGATTTGTCTGGCTTCCCTCACTTGAAATTTCTAGAGTGCTGTTTGTGAACAACTGCAGTACTTTTGAAATCTCCTCAACTTTTACTCTAAGGAGGAAGACATCCTGCAAGAGACTAACAGTAACCAGGAAGGACTGAACAGCTTCTGTGTGGATGCTGTTTTAGTTATTATTTTTGCCTTTTGAGAATAATATAAGAAAGGAATTTTTGCTTAGGCGCAAGCGTACACACATTTTTCTGTCAGCCGTGGCCCGTTTAAACTCTCTGCATATTTCATCAGATACTCTGCTTATTTCAGTACTTTAAAATAGATTTAATCAAAAACTACAAGTTCAGACTTGTCCAGGCTCCACTTTTGTTTGCAGTTGGCAATGCTCTGAATTTGACTATAGTTAATAATTTTAATTGCTTACCGGTTCGAAGCAGGCACACTTGCTTTTTAACTGTTTATTGAAAAAAATGCCATTATGAAAAAGAAGCCCTCCCTAAGAAAACTGAAGTTGGTTTGAAATCATGGAGTCTTTCTGATTATGATAACACTGGATTAATGTACCTCTCTCCCTTTCTCTTCCATGTTGTTTTATTTTGAGGGCATTTTTAAGAAGTCATTTGGAAATGGGATTTTGCCTCCTGCTCATTTGTGAAGTTTGCAACACAACCCCAATTCCTGTGCAATCAGATGGGTCCCTGGCAGGGTGGGTGGGTGGGATGAATTCAAATTGTCTGATCAAATTGATCCTACCTGTGAATTCTGATGACAATGTGTATGTTCAAAGGTGAAGTGTTTGCTAATGTAACTCTGTTGAGGCATCGTTTGAATTCGACCAAATGCTCAACCGAATCAGGCTGATTTGAACAGATATGTCCTTTTGAGAGCAGGGCTGCATCTGACATGGAAGCTTTCTGAACCATAGTTAGTTTCAGAGAGTTGTAGGGATATACAGACAAGGAGACAGTCTGATATATTTAACTTGGGAATATAATTCTTCATATAAGGTTATGAAGCCATCTTCTGTGGTTAACTATTGGCCAATAGGTAACCACAGAAGATGTGGGGTTCAGGGTATTGGTGGGGTTCAGGGTATTGGCCAATAGGTAACCACAGAAGATGTGGGGTTCAGGGTATTGGTGGGGTTCAGGGTACTGGCCAATAGGTAACCACAGAAGATGTGGGGTTCAGGGTATTGGTGGGGTTCAGGGTATTGGCCAATAGGTAACCACAGAAGATGTGGGGTTCAGGGTATTGGTGGGGTTCAGGGTATTGGCCAATAGGTAACCACAGAAGATGTGGGGTTCAGGGTATTGGTGGGGTTCAGGGTATTGGCCAATAGGTAACCACAGAAGATGTGGGGTTCAGGGTATTGGTGGGGTTCAGGGTATTGGCCAATAGTTAACCACAGAAGATGGCTTTATAAGGGCTCTTTGGTCACAGTGAAGGAGGCTAAATTAATAAGACAGAGGACTTTTATACAATTAAATGCTCTTTGCTAGTTCTATCTCTCAGAAACAGAAAAATTCACAAGTTTGATACAATTTATGGAACTGGGCAGTATTATTTATTTATTTTATTCTTCAAATTTCTATCACCACCCATGTCTCCCAAAAAGGGGACTCTGGGCGGTTTACAATAACATCAGAATTAAAAACATATAAATTACAATATAAATAGACCAATAAATAAATATAAAATAGATATAAAACCCAAGCGGTGAAGATCTTATTCATTGGGGAGAGATCTATGACACTGTGAACTGGTCCTCCTCCCACCCCAAGCGAGGTGGCAGAACCAGGTTTTCAAGTTCTTCTGGAAGGCCAGGAACGAAAGGGCCTGTCTCACCTCCGGGGACAGAATGTTCCAGAGGGCAGGTGCCACTGCAGAGAAGGCCCTCCTCCTGGGCCCCACCAGGTGGAATTCCCTTACCGGTGGGGTTCGTAGCATGCCCACTCTGTATAACCGGGTGGGACTGGTTGATGTTTATAGCTTTGGATGTGTGTTTGGAAGATGTGATTTTTAAAGGAAATCTGTTATTAATTTCACCTTATCCGTAACTCTTGCTATCCTGAAATTCATGAAGTTTGTGAACTTGATTCAGCTACTCCATGATGGAATGACAGGACAGGTTCTTTACAACAGTGATACATCAGCTGCATTTGCCATTTCCAATGGGGTAAAACAGGGTTGTGTGCTAGCTCCAGTCCTGTTCAATCTGTTCTTCGCTTGCATGTTGTCATGTGCTGTCCAGGGTCTGAAGGAGGGAATGTACTTCAGGCACTGATTGGGCAGCTCTGTCTTTGACCTTTACCCTTGAATGCATGGATGAAGTGCCTTCATACAGTCAATCAAGAAACCCTCTTTGCTGATGACTGTGCACTCCTGGTTCACAAAGACAGTTGATGCTGAACAAATTCTCAGATGCTGCTATGCTCTTTGGCTTGACTATTAGCCTGAACAAGACTGAAGTACTTTACCAGCCCATGCCAAATACCAACCCCATAGAACCAAAAATCACTGTTGATGACACCTAGCTGACAAATGTAAACAGCTTCAAATACTTGGGAAGCATCATCTCAAGTGATGGATCTTTGGACAAAGAAATTGACTCCAGGATCAGCAAGGCCAGCCAGGCCCTGGGGTGGCTGTGTACTAGAGTGCTCAATCAACACAACATCCATATCTCCACAAAGCTGAAAGTCTACACAGCTGTGGTTATTCCTTCTCTCCTATATGGATGTGAGTCCTGGACTCTGTACCGAAGACTCCATCCTTGACATTCGTTGGCAAGACCATGTCTCCAACCTGGAGGTCTTGGATCGTGTAGAGTCTACCAGCATTGAGTCCCTGATTATCAGAGCCCAGATGCAGTGGGTGGGACATGTCATCAGAATGGATGACCACAATATGCTTGCCAGTTGCTCTATAGGGTACTGGAGTCTGGGAAGAGAGCTCGAGGTTGACCATGCAAGTGCTACAAAGATGCAGTGAAAGAAACCCTTCACTGCTGTGACATCCAGACAAGGGAACTAGAAGCTGCGTCTGCTTTCAGAACCTGCTGCCAAGCCCTGTGCTATGAAGCCTCCACTGGCTTTGAAGACAGGTGCCATCAAAAACTGATAGAAAACTGCGAGTGGTGTCACAGAATACCACCCACAGTTACTACAACAATGGATGTCCAGTGCTCCCATTGTGCTAGTTTGAGCTTCCAGACTGGGATAGCAGGGCCACCTCCATGTCCACAGATCAACTGCACAATAGCTTGTCTTCTTCAAACCCAAAGGACTATCAACCATCGGTCACCCTTGCTATCCCGATGCCAAATAAATGGAACACAAAAATTTGAACTGTTTTTATTCATTCAGCTCTGCAGCCTCTGAGACTATACTTCTGAAACTTTGCAGATTTCTTTATTTTGGAACACCCCCCCCCCAAAAAAAGAGAAAAGGAAGTGAAGAAACTCCATAATTAAAAACTCGGCTTGCTGAAGAGCTACTGTGCTATTTTTTTAAACATGTTGCAGTAGCTGAGCTGGACTATTTCTGTGCAGTATGTAATTTTCATAATTACCTTTCTAGTTATGTCAATCAGAAAATTTAAAAAGCCCAGCTTATTTATGTCTGTTGATTTCCAATGGTAGTTAATGGAAGATTCACACTTCCAAAGTAGATTTGGATTTGGGTACTACATCTAATGAGGAAAGAGGATCCTGAATCTCTTTCAAGTTGGATTCCAGCCATTTAGTCACCTTTGTTGTAAGTTAATCACTTAATTGGGATCTGAATTAAGTCCTATTGAATATATCATAACAATCTAAATCCTATTCAATAGTTACCATTAGCTGGAGATACCAAGTTAGGGAAGCTGGTTTCCTAATAGGAAAGCTATTAGTTGTGTAGTTTAAAAATCCATATGTGCATTCTAAATTGTCCACTTTAATCGTACTGGCTCAAGTAAACAGCTTGCATTAAAATATAGCCTTCATGCATTTTACAGTGTTCGAGGGATATGACCCATGTAAGTGGTGATAACATAAATCTTCATGAAATTTACCTGGAGCAGTGTTTATTCACAAGGAACTGGGGAGAGCTGAGTGAAGCAGATTTCCTTGCCTAGAAATAAGCCTTATTTATTTTATTCGGTTGGTTCATCTCACCCTTTGTTTCTTGTTGTTGTCATTGTTCAGATCTCTTCTATCCTGCCCCAGTCACTGTATTAAAGGAAACTGTGTACCAATTGCAAAATCCAAGTTTTTCCTGATGATTACTTATATATGACTCATCATATGACTTTGATGTGGGCTATCTTTGCACCGAGAATGGGTAGCTTTCTGCTTATTTTGGTTTGGCTACTCACACTGTGTTTTCTTTACCATTGTTTATGATGCCTTGTTGCAACAGACATACTAATAATTCATGGATGTAATTTACAAAGAATGTTGCTTCTGTTGTGAAATACTCACATTTGAGAGAAGACAACTGAAAGTAAGCATTTGCTCCATAGAAGATCTCTAAAGACTAAAGGAACTATTGTTCTTCCATTTACTGGGGTATTGTTTATTTGTTCACTGCATTTTTATACCACACTGTACTCCAAAACGACTTACAGGTGACTTACATATAAACAAGATCAGAAGATCACTAAAATCATATCAACCACTGAATGTCTTTTGATTGCAATGGGATAGAAATGTGAAAAATAAGTACTATGCAACCATCAAAGAAGAGATACAAATCAGAGACAGAATATAATACAAAACAAGAGAAACAGCCAACCAGTGCCTCCTACCAGTGGATGACGTAACAACCACAACCTGTCCTCAGCCTCTGGGGAACAGAAGGGTTCTTATTGTGTTGAACAAACAGGACTGGCAGATTTCAGTTGGAGGAGATGGTCTTGGAGATACCTGGGACTCTCACTAGATAACACTTTATAGGTCAAAACCCCAGAGGTCTATTAGTAACATCTGCAGTGCTTGGAAAACAGGTGCTGTACCATTATACATGGTTCTTGTTTGTTGACAATTGGACTGCCACATTCTGTACCATTTTCCACATATGCTATCTACACCTGCAGCCTTACATTCTTAGAACATTTATGCTTTCCATTTCATCACTTTATTCCTTGGACAGTAACATTTATAGCATTTGTTTCAATTTCACTCTTTGAGATATCAGAACCATTCCTATACAAATCTCTAAAATGCTACTTCTCGCATTCCCTCACTTCAGTTTCATTCCTTGACCATCTTATCACTTTTATTTTAATTCCAGTCACTCTGTCAGAGGCTCCTTGTTTAGCCCCCTTCATTTACTTCCAAATCATTTTTTTTATTTCCATCAAAATTGTTCTATATTTTTTTTGCCTCCTTTAATTGTCTTTCTAGGGACGAGGTGGCGCTGCGGGTTAAACCACTGAGCTGTCGATCGGAAGGTCGGCGGTTCGAAACCGCGCGGCGGGGTGAGCTCCCATTGCTCGTCCCAGCTCCTGCTCACCTAGCAGTTTGAAAACATGCAAATGTGAGTAGATCAATAGGTACCGCTTCGGCGGGAAGGTAACGGCGTTCCGAGTCGTCATGCTGGCCACATGACCTGGAAGTGTCTATGACAACGCCGGCTCCAAGGCTTAGAAACGGAGATGAGCACCGCCCCCTAGAGTCGGACATGACTGGGCTTTACGTCGAGGGAAACCTTTACCTTTACCTTTACCTTAATTGTCTTTCTGCCTTGCTACTTTTGACCACATTCTTTACAGCTATAATATTCTCTTTATACCGAATCATTTTTTTGTACCAATCATTTTCTCATTTGCATTTTTCTCATTCACAGCCCTTTTCACTTCATCATTCCATCAAGCATCTTTTTCATATTTCCCATTAGCTAAACTCTAGATAGTTCCATGACACTCTGTGATACAATTCTTTTCATTCTATTCCAAGCAGCTTCCATATCTTCTTCCTTATGTCCACCTTCCATTCATTCTGCTGGGAGATTATCTTTTTCATAAAGTACATGTACTTTCTTGTCCTGAAAGAAGTTGTTCTTCTTTTGCTGCAGTTTCCTTATATTTTTTTCTTTTCTGCCAAGACAATTTTTCTTCAAGATCTGTTCTGGACACCATCCAGAAATGGTTTGTCCCACATTCAGAACTTCTTATCACTTTTTATCTTTCACTAATTTTCTCAGTATCTAATCATAAACAATTAAATCCATCATACCTTTCAAAACCTTTATTCAAAACAAACAGATCCTAAACCAATACTCACTTCTTACCATTTTCATTCACTCTTAGGTTTCAAATGGATCAGTTATTTTTTATGTAATCTCATTTCTGCCCATGTATTCATGTTATGTAGCGTATTTTTTTTCTTTGTCTTTTATCCTACATTTAATTTATTCAAAATGTTGCACAATTTCCCCCAAAATACATTTCTGGTCCTTCCATTATCACCATTCACTGGAGTATAATATGTATTAATCACCAACCTACAGATTCCCACAAAAACTAGAGTTGTTGTATACGAGATGAGCAGCAGAGAAATTTAATAATAAAAATGAAAAAAAAAATGACAGTTCCTAATTCTGAGATACATTTTAGCTCTTTCATTTATAAGTCAACCTGCACCTTCACTTCATCCAATCTACTCCATAAAATCATACCTTCATTCTGGGCTATTATAAGCTCCTTCTTTCTCTTAGTTTCACAGACATACAACATAAATATCTTTCATTCATTAATTCATTTTTCTTTACCATTTACTTCTTTTATGTACCAATCTGCAATTTTCCATATGACATGGTCATCACCAGATGGGCCCATAGATACTGACCTCCACAACCTATCATGTCTGCAGGGAGGGAGGATCAAAATAGTTAAGATGGTGGTCACAGCCATATGATCAAAGCCCTAGCTCTTCTTTACATGCATGATGCATGTGGGTAGAAAAGGAGTGGGCCTTCTATCACATGTCACAACCACCATCTTGACTTTTTTACCTCCTCTGTAGATGCCCCTGATCAAGGCCTTTACATAATGCTTTTTAGTTGTAGAGAAGATATAGACTAGTTACCAGACTTAGTCCTAACAGTCCCATATGCAGTATTCCCTGTTAATAGTAAGGACGTAGTGGTCAGTTCTGGTCCATTTTGACATTATGCTACAGGTGTAGCCTAAGTTTTATCCCAAGCATTCTTGCACTATTCTCTCTAATCTAGAAACTAACTAGCAAGCCAACATAATTGTTTCCCACTTCCCCCAGCTCAGAGGTACATGCAGTGTAGTGACATGCAGCAGAATTATTAAGTATATTATGAAGGTTTATATTATTCATATTTTATTTAATGGAATATTTAAGTGAAATGAAATAAAATGTGTAGTTTTCTGTCTTGACCATATCTACCTCTTGAAAGGCAGCTCCCAGCACATCTCATAAAGACCAAGTCTGACCTCACCTGAAGAAAAACTATGCCTAAATCACCTAGGCACTTTAGAAAAAAATGGGCCCTAGGTTTTTATAGGGCTCAAGAGATGAAGGCACAAAAATAAATCCTTTTAGAACCCATTGGAACAACTGCTTCATATTAGTTCTTAAGAGATCTTGTCTAACAGAAAAATGCACCTTGAAGATGAGAATGGCCTAGATATAGCAAAACTGGGCTGCAAAAATTCGAATGATCACTAGATGGCAATGAAGAGTTGCTGAGGACTTCAAGACTTTGTTGCCATCTAGTGGTTATCTGGAGTCCTGCAGCCTAAATGTGGTATCCCCAGAATGCACATTGCTGCAATTGGAGCAATTCTACTGCATTGCAGAACAATTTTGCTTGTAATTTCTCTGAAGCTTCCTTTTTGATTCACATACATCACTTTGAATTTCTAGGTGGCATGTCTTAGAACACTGCAGGTAATTCAGCATAGTTTTTTGTATACATATGGATATGAGTCTCCTTCCTTAAAAGCACCCTTGGAATCTGAAAAGACTGTAAAGTTAATTTTCATTACACATAATCAATGTATTCTACCCTTGGTAAAAGTCCCTTTTTTTATAAAAAAGAAAAGAAAAGTGAGAAGATCAACTAAATGAACCCTGGATTTAGAGGGCAAACTAATTAGTGGGATTTGTTGTTGAGTTTTGTTTATAATCCTGGGTTCTTGGAAGCCAGGAAATTTTGCCATTCCATGATGAGACATTAAACAGTGGTTTCTAACAGGGCAGTGTGAAAAGCAGGGGTATGGAAGCGAGTTGACCAAACAGATTGTGACTCCTCCTATTGAGCTTTTAAACCCCTGACCAGCAGAGGAGAAAGCTCGTAAGAAAAGCAAACGAAGGTCCTCTAGGTCAACCCTTCTTAACAGACATACAATTCTCTTTGCCCAAGTAGGTATTTGATCTGCTGTTGCAGGCGGGGAGACGACTTTTCCTTTGGCCTTTGTTTGCTTAAGTGAGGCTTAAAGCATATGCAAAAATTGGCACCTAAGTATAACATAGTTTGCTGTGCCGCAGAAACTGGCCTTGTCATGACCAAAGCCAGCTTTGTAGGTTTAGGATCTTTGTTACAGTCAAGCTGCCGTTGCAACATTGATTACCATTCTACAGTTGAGGAAAAAGGAAAACAGACCTAAATGAATGTGGTTGGGTTTTGGACTGGTTGTGAATGGTGCCACTTCCAGGTGTGGGTGTTAAAGGCCAGCCTCCATGAGAAAACCATAGCAAGACCTACAAGTAAAAAACTAAGCATGGGAGGAGATAAATTCTAAGCTGCCCCTCACACATGTTCTTTTCTCATTGAAAATCCTATTTCCCTCTTTAGTCTTGACAGGGATGTTCATAGGGAGGGGGGGCCTATAAAGTCAAGATGGCAGTCATAACCATGTGATCAAAGTTCTCCCCATTGTGACACATGTACAAAGGGGGGCAGGGCTTGACTGCATGGTCGTGGCCACCATCATGGCTTGCTTGACCCACCTCCTCTCCCCTACCGCCACCCCACAGACACTCCTGGATCTGGAATATAAAAGAGCGCAGTCCAGCCCTACAACTGGGGATTCTGGCCTTACGTTCTTCTGCTGCAGAGGTGGACCATGCCACCAGCCAAACGAAGATCCTACATAGCACAATAGCATCCGCTATTGGAAGAGCAGGTCATGCCTCAGCCAGTAAAAATAAAACTCAGGCAAAAGGCCAAGCTGAATCAGGTCCTTTTAACATGTAACCAGAGCCAGAAGGCTTGGTTTGAGAGTTACTAGTGGAAAACAGGATATAAACAAAACAAAAACTTATGGAAAGATGGACTCCTGAAGGGGCTTCCTTCTCCAGTACGCAAAGCCTTTAGTGATGCATTCAGGAACTGCACCCATACTGGCTCTTCATCTTTACTTCATGCCACAGCATCTAATTAATTTTCACAATTCCTTTTTCGTGTATTAACAGCAGGGCTGATTTTTGAAACTGGAAGCACAGGACAAGGGGCTGCCTGAAAGACCTGGGGCCAAGTCTCCCATTATCCTTCCCATTTCACGTACAAATGTTCAGCAGTTGAAACTTTGTTCCACGCTGACAGTGGGACAGCTGCTTCTGCCCCTCTGCCCTTCCACTACCTTGGTCCAAAATTCCTGCCACGTTGCATGAAATGCAGTGGATTACATTGCTTTTTTCTGGTTTACAACTGAAAAACATTTTATTGTAAACCGCCCAGAGTCCTCCATTGGGGGAGATGGGCAGTGACATAAATTTAATAAAATAAATAAATAAATAAATAAAATCATGATTTTGATCTTTGCTTTCATATGACCTGATGCTATTGTGAAAGGCAGCTTAGAACTCTCCTGGCAAATAGCTGAAAGCTGTTCTTGGGGCATCCTCAGGAGAAGCCAAAAACGTCAAGATGACTTCATTGCAGGTAAAAAAGGGGGCTGGGCTTTGATCGCAGGGCTGCGGCCACCATCTTGATTTTACTGACCCCCTGCAGATGTCCATGAAATTTACCCGCAGAGTAATTCCAATAACCCAGACCATTGTTAATCTGAAGTAGAAGTCACAGGGGACCAAGGCTAGTTAAGGCATCATGGGTCAAAGCCAGAAGAGAATGTCTGTAATTCCATGTTCAGGCTGGACCTCTGGACTGCGATGGTTCTTTTCTTGCAGGGAAACCAAGATTGTGTCTAGGCGGTTAGAATTCATGCATTTCCTTATTCCCTCCATTCCGTATAAGCTTTAGGGTTGAAAAGCTGCCACGAAGCTGAATGATATTAATCTAAAGTAAATGATCTATTTCAGATTTATGCTGGGGAAGCGAATTCACTAGGGTGCATGCAAGTATCTCTTCTCAGGACCTCAATGAATAATGGATTACGGTTATGAATCTCAAGGCCAGGGCTGCTGAATCCAAGTCATTTCGTCTCAGGCCATAAGCTCACTTTCCTTCACTTGTCATTCGGAGGCCTATCTGCCTTAGAAAGTAGCCGGTGCCCAAGCAGAAGCTATTTTTCTTCCTGTCTGCTTTAGAAAGAATACTTTCTCTTTGGCTTAGGCACACATTCATTCTCCCTAATGCTTTTTAAAGAAAGCAGAGCCTTAAAGATCAAAGATATTCAGCCAACACCTGTGCTAACAGTATTTTCAATTGCTATTGAGCATTCCTTGTAAAGCTGTTTTTAAAATGCAGGTGCCTTCTTAGTCTAATATATGGAATTCAAATGAATCCATAAAGGATGCAAACGGTGCATCTTCAACATATCTTTCGACTGTGCTTACATAAAAGTGGAGCCTATTGAATCATAAATCCAGTACAAAGAAGAGGGAGGGAAAAAAATCAAAGATTTCCCCCACCGCTCTTTGTTGGCTGATGTTATATTTTGTTCGGAAATGTTTTAAACTAGGAATAGCCAGCTGCTGTCCTATGGTTTGGATGTAGCCCGTGATGAATTTCTTTCTGAACCCAGGTGGTTTTACACATTTTTAATTGAAGGGTGGCAAAAGATTTTCTATAGCTTTACTTGTATAGAAAATACTTTAGCTGTTGTGAAAGAATTTTTTTTTAAAAAGCAAAAAAAGCTATTGCCTTCTTAGAAGATAAGGGGAAAAGCTTACAGTAGAGTACCGTATCTTAACAGGACTATGGATTGGATGATGTATACTCTCTTTTACTTTTGCGTCAAAGCTCCTGGGATGTTTAACTAGGACTAGCGCAGCTGGGCTGCAAAAATCTTGCGGACCTCTAGGGGGAAACAAGAATAAACAGAACCCCCCAGTCTATGCTGCCCTCTAGTGGCCATACACATTTACGCAGCCCAGACATGGTGGCTGTAATTTAACAAACATTGGAGACATGATTATCACGACAACCTGTTTTCTTCCTTGTGGCTCTTCTTGATGAAATAGAAATGGCTATTGCCCTTGGTGCTTGAATTATGGGATAACGTAAGTGGGAGAAACCTATGGTCCTCCTGACGTTGAATTACGACTCCCAGAAGTGTCAGTCAGCATGGCCAACCAAGAGGGATAGAGAGAGCTGTGGTTCATCAGGGTTCCTATTTCTGGGATAAAAGAAAGGGAAACTCTCATTAAACCCACAACCCAACCCCTAGTGTTCTCAATGTTAACCCTATTTTACAAAACCCCAATAGCTAAAAATAGCAGCCAAGGGAACATCCTAAAAGGGAACTGAAGCATGGGAGTCTACTCATCCTGTAGAAGTTATGTGATCCAAATGCAAGGCGCACAGAGAATGTATGTAACTTGGATGTGCAGTCAGGCAGAACACACACCATCCACGTTGGACTATTGCAGAAAGTAGTTCCACCATGGAACCTTCCTGCTGCGGGCGCCTTAATCACCCCAGACTCCTTAGCTCCAGGTTCAGATGGAGCTAAGCAAGGATCAGACTCTGCAAAAGTACAATCCTACTTCTTTGCTTTGCTCATTTCTGATTTTCTAATTCTCCCATTTCTACCCATTTCCACCTAAATTTTTCAGAACCAAGGGGGCTTGCCTCCAGCTCCAGGCCGGAATCCTCTGTATCAGAGTCAGGAGGATTATGGCCTATATCTGGTCCTACAATGCTGGTACTGGAGTTTGATTCCCCGGTATCTGAATTGCTAAGTTCATCAGTTTGATTCTTCCCTGGGGAAGACAATGAATCCAACTTGGTCATGACACCTTTGTTGCCTCTAACCCACAAGTGACAATGAGTCACAAAAACTAATGCCCCGTGATAGACCTGATCTCCATTAATTTATCCAGTCCTTTTTAAAGCCATCATATATGACGATCCAAGCCATATATGACTACATTAAGAAGCCAAGTTACATCTAGTGGTAATGGATCCACTGACTAATTATACTGTATGCTATGAGAAGAAGCATATTTTAGTTTTGTCTTTTCTAAACCTCCTTCAGTCAGCTTCTTGGTCCTAGCATTTTCAATGACAACTTTTCTTTGTCACTTTCTCCCTGCCATGCATAATTTTTTACACCCCAAACATGCCCCCATCTCTTTTTTCATCTAAGCTAGAATCTCAGACATTCTAGTTTTTTCTTGGGTGATTAGGTGTAAAATGGATCACTGAAACTGAACTGCATTTGCCATTTGGTTGATCCTTGATCCAGTTTAAAGAGATCCTTCAAGAGTTCTTCACAATCACTTTTAGTCTTCACTACTCTGAATACTTCTGTATTATCTGCACACTTGGCCAGCTCATATATGAACAAGTTAAGAAGCAAAGATCCCCACACAGATCTGAGGGACTCTACTTCTTACTTGAAAAATTGCTATTTATTCCTAAACTGTGTTTTCAGGTTTTAATCAGTTATCAATCCATGAAAGGACAGGTCCTCTTATCCCTACTAAATATGCTCAAAAACCTTAGATAAGGAACTTTGTTAAGGATTATTTGAAAACCCAAACGTACGTGTCTATTGGATCGCCTCCATCCAAGGTTGGTAAGAGGATTTATTTTTAAGGATCCATGCTTATTTTCCTTCAGCAAGTCTTGCTCCTCTATGTGCTTAGTTATTTTTATTATGATTATCATTTCTGCCAATTTGTCTGAAAGAGATGTCACACTGTTCTTTCCCAGAAATCCCCCCTTTTTAAAAAAATTGAAGTCATATTAATTGAGACACAAGTTACATATTTTTGCTAGGAAGTCATCAATTTCAGATTTCTGTTCATTAAGAATTCTCAGGTGGATGCCATCAGGATGCTGTGATTTGTTACTGTGCAGTCTCTAAAAATGTCCTAGATTATTTTCTCTTGTCACTTCAATTTGCTTTAACCTCCCTGAAAAGTCAGTATGGACTCAGGTATCTTCTCAAATAAAGATAAATGCAAAGGATTCACTCACATTATCAACCATCTCCACATCTACATTAAGTATCTACTTCAAGGCTTTGCCCTGTACTGGTCCAGCTGCTTCCCTAGCTGGTTTCCTACTCTGAATATATTTAAATAAGTTATTATTATCTGACTTAATGTTTTTCCTCAAATTCTTCCCTTCCCTCCTTTTCTTTGCTTTCCATATTATTGATTGATTGTTTGATTGATTATGTACCATCAAGTCAGTGTTGACTCTTATTGACCGCATAGAGTAGATAGATTTTCTCCATGATGATCTGTCCCTAATTTGGTCTTTCAGGGCATCCAATGGTGCTCTTATTGCCATCGTAACTGGGTCCATCCACCTTGCTGTTGGTCATCCTCTTCTTCTTTTTCTTCTATTCCATATTATTACCTTACACGTTTTCCTGCAACAGTGTTTGTGCTAATTTTTGTTTTCATTAGGACAGGCTTTTGATATCTGAAGAGAGCCTTTTTAACTTTTACAGTTTCCTAAACACTACTTTTCCTGAACTTGGTGGACTTCTTAGATTATGGAATTTATTCCCATTGAGCTTCGATTTTGTATACTCAAATTGTCTTCTTCTGTTGTTCTCCATTTTTCCTGCACTGAAAAAACAGATCCAGCTGTGCTTTTTATGATGCCTTGGGCTCCCTTCCTACTTTCCTCCTTTCCTATTTTCTACCGCCATAGAATCACACTTCTCATCGCTCTGAGTTTATTAAAATCCTTCCCCACCCCCCAAGGGCACATGCTTGACTATATCCAGTTTTAGTGTCCCTGAAAAATCAAGAACTCCAGAATAACATGATTACTTTCCCCCAGTGTTGCACGTCTAGTTGTTCAACTAAATCCCTATTGATTAGCATTAAGTCAACCATAGTTGCTTTCTTACATCTTATTTTTATCCTTTGCTAATATAGTTTTTTCTATGGTTTTAATGTGGCATATACAGTAAATCAATTTAGTATATATATATATTTAAAAATAAAATCTTCCTCTACTTTTTGAAGGAGAAAATCATCATTGGCAGAGCTTGTATCTCAACAGATTTGGGGTTAATTCAAGTCGCCATCAGTGTTCCTTCATGCCTCTTTGAAGTGCTACAGTTTTCTTTGAAAATATCTGTTTTCTCCTTTGTTAGGCAGACAATACTAGACCCCAACAACATTTTTATTTCTTCCTCTGTATTTGAAAAATCCAGATACCAAAATCATTCACTTGGATTTCTGAGCAGATGTGGATACTTTTAACATACATGGCACCAGTCAAACTTCTCTGGAAACAAAATTCCACAATTGTGTTTATGTGTGTGCTTTTCATGAGAGAGACCACCTTTTCCTAAGAACCATCTGCCATCTTTAGCAGGCAAGGGCTGTCACAGAAGGCCTCTGATGATGAAATTGACAGGGCTTGGGTAGGAATCCACAAGAAGATGCTGTAGATACTTTATAGAGTAATACAAGTACTTTGAATTTGGCTTGGAATTGAGGGATCCATAAAGATGATGTAATATGGCATGATATGATCTTATGACCCATCTCCCCATCTCCAGCCAGTATTCTAGATCCCACAGTTTGAGCTAGTGGAAGTTTCTATGCCATCTTCAAGAACTGTGTTATATACAATGCATTGCAATAAGTTAAAAATATAACCAGGGCTTCCTTAAGAGACCTGGGCTTCAAGACATTTAGGACTTTGCATGTTAACTTAGGCTCAGAAGTAGACAAACCAGCAATGGAGAATCAGAGATCATAGCAAGTAGAAACTTCATGAATTTATTTTAAACAATAAGGTCAATATGAATGATATGCCCTACCTTGGGTTGGATTCCATAAACTCTATCTTTGTTTTTTGAAAACTAGTCAACAACAGTCTGTCTGATTCAGGACTCATGAAATTTATTAAGGCCATATATTAATAATTGTCTAAGCCTAGAGATATATATATCCATGGTTGCTGGACACCCAAATGAGGTACTTGCGGTAGCCGTTTGTCCTACAATCTCACATTGATACAATCTGAGGACGTGGACAATTTTGACTTATCCTTCTGGGCTGATTAAAACAATGAGGGGAGGTCTGAGTGAATACAGAAAATGATCTGTGCTTCACTGAAAAAGCAATTACATCATCCATCTGGGCTATTCCTGTTGAGATCAAACTTGGCTACAGGGCCACATGTATTAGTTTTAACAATAATTGTGTTGGATTACTGCAACACACTAATAGGGGCTGCCCTTGAAAGCGCTTCAAAAATTGCAGTTGGTTTAGAATGCAGTCACAAGAATGTTGCTGGATACCTGTAGACCAGTGTTTCTCAACCTTGGCAACTTTAAGATGTGTGGACTTCAACTCCCAGAATTCCCCAGCCAGCAAGGTACTGCTGGAGACAGTACCATGGATCCACTTGAAAGGATTATACTGGTTACCTGTTTGTTTCTGGGCATGACTTAAAGGACTGGTAATTACCATTAAAGTCTTGTGTTGATTGATTGATTGATTGATTGATCAAATTTATCAAATTAGTTTCAGTCTTAGGGACTGCTTTAGAAGGTCTCCTGCCTCTGCCTGTGTTAGATATTTATGCATCTGGGGTTTTTTTTTAAAGCTTTGTCTTAAAAAAAAAAACTTAAATGATTTAAGCTATCCTGAGTGATGCATATGCATTTGAAGGGCAAAATAGAAATAAAATAGAAATAAATTTATAGATAGATATGGAGTTGTAGCAAACATACCAATAGAGGGCAGAAGCAGCATTTGACAACAAAAAGTTTCACTTCCCCCATCTTGGCAATTCACATCTTTTGTTTCTGTCTCTTTCAGAAAAGGAGCCCATTATGTACGACAGAGCTATGTAAGATGTGCCAAACTGAAAATGTGACTAAACCCCAATCTACTCATCAGTTACATTTCGAGATTCATTTGAGATCTCACTAGCTCCAACGCTCATTATTGTAAGAATGGATTTTCAACGTAGTTTCAAGGTCACTGCACGATGGGTGCTGTTTTGTGGAATTCATGTATATTGGTGGAATGGAGCGAAGACCTGGTAAGTGTGTCTTTTCTGCCCTTTCGCCGTATATGTGCTTCCAGGATGTTACATGAAGAGGGTCCAAACGCCAGAAGGAAAGCAGTATGGACCACAAGATACAACAGTTGTAGATGATACCAAAGAACACCAGGTCAGAGGACTTCTTTTGTTCACTTGTGCAAATACACCCATAAATCTTCACCCACAATTGTCATGTTTGAGGCATGCCATGATTTAAGTGTAGACAAGACAATTTCCAAATTAATGCATAAATTTTTATTCCACGACTGTCACTTCTTTTACCACTGACTGGGCTGCAGTTCTTCCTCTCCCAAGCAGGACTATAAATTTCAGTTGGTATTTAGGATTTTATTTGAGATTTGTGTACATCATATTTTTATTTTTATTTATTTGTTAATTTGTTTATTTTCTATCCCGCCTTTATTATTTTTATAAATAACTCAAATGGGGAACATAGTTAATACTCCTTCCTCCTCCTATTTCCCCCACAACAACATCCCTGTGAGGTGGGTTGGGCTGAGAGAGAGGGACTGGCCCAAGGTCCCCCAGCTGGCTTTCATGCCTAAGGCGGGACTAGAACTCTCCTACCATGCCTGATTGGCTCTTGGGCTGAGAGAGAGGGACTGGCCCAAGGTCACCCAGCCGGCTTTCATGCCTAAGGCGGGACTAGAACTCTCCTGCCACGCCTGATTGGCTCTTGGGCTGAGAGAGAGGGACTGGCCCAAGGTCACCCAGCCGGCTTTCATGCCTAAGGCGGGACTAGAACTCTCCTGCCATGCCTGATTGGCTCTTGGGCTGAGAGAGAGGGACTGGCCCAAGGTCACCCAGCCGGCTTTCATGCCTAAGGCGGGACTAGAACTCTCCTGCCACGCCTGATTGGCTCTTGGGCTGAGAGAGAGGGACTGGCCCAAGGTCACCCAGCCGGCTTTCATGCCTAAGGCGGGACTAGAACTCTCCTACCATGCCTGATTGGCTCTTGGGCTGAGAGAGAGGGACTGGCCCAAGGTCACCCAGCCGGCTTTCATGCCTAAGGCGGGACTAGAACTCTCCTACCATGCCTGATTGGCTCTTGGGCTGAGAGAGAGTGACTGGCCCAAGGTCACCCAGCTGGCTTTCATGCCTAAGGCGGGACTAGAACTCTCCTACCATGCCTGATTGGCTCTTGGGCTGAGAGAGAGGGACTGGCCCAAGGTCACCCAGCCAGCTTTCATGCCTAAGGCGGGACTAGACCTCTCAGTCTTCCGGTTTCTAGCTCATTGCCTTAACCATGAGACCTAGCATTAATGGCAAGTTCTTTTACACTCTCACCTGTGAACTTTTACACTCTCACCTGCCAATCTGGCATGAGCGATACAATTGTAATGGCTGGATTACATAGGTGAGTTATCAGTTCCAATGACAGGGCTAGTATACACACATACCCTGAAGCCATAGCATTGGCTGATTTTGTCTTAATGTGATATGCTTAGCATTATGGGCAAAACAGACTGCTACAATTTGTGCAACCAACCAGGTGTTTAAAAAAAATGGCTTAGCATCATTGGTGTCCATGTGAGGGTCTGGGCAAATGGCAACGAACGCATGAAGGTGTATTATCATGCTAGTGGCAAAGCTTAAGTACTTGTGTCAGATATCACGACATGATTACTTAAGGGCACCATTTGTGCAATGATGTCACGATGCAAGTGCCGCCATTCTGATGTAACCGTGGCCTGTTATATGTGCTGCTGCTTAGCACTGTGCATGAGTCCAGCTTCTGCTTAAGTTCCTACCTATGATGGAAGGAACGTCAATATGTACGGCTTCAGCCCAGTTTATGAACCTTCAGAAACCCAGCTGACTCTTCTGAGGAACATCTGCCTTCACAGGAGGAGTAGTTTAATTCAGCATTCAAGTCTGGGAGTGTGTTGGGTGAACAAACAGTGGTCTTTCCTTCACTGAAGGGAAGGGAGAAGTCCACGTGGATTCAAAGCAGAACCTTAACTCTGCATCAACTTACATGAATTGAGCCCTGCTATTGGTAAACAATCAATTATTTCTACTTAAATTCCTGGACTTTAAAATAAATCTTGGGGCAATACTTTGGTTAAGTCATCTCAAAGGCCACAAAATGATGACTTTAGACATTTTCAGATCTGTTAATCAGAGAAGATGATACCAAAAACCGGTTGAGAGAAAAAGATCTGAACAGTTAACTTGATGTTAAAAGTTATGAATTCAGAAGGGTCTCTGCCACTTAAAGTTTAGGTAGGGACAAACCATTTTCTATTAAATCAACCCAGCCAAACCTACACATTCAGATTTAATATAACTTGAAGAAGACTGGAATTAAATTACTAAAGGAAATCTAATTTGCTACTATTGGCAAAAACATTCAGTTATAAAATACCTGAATGTGTACAAAGACTGAATATAATGACTTTTAATTCATCTCAAGCAGGGAAACTGTATATTGTCCTGGTCCGCCAGTTTTACATTCTCCTGCTTCTTTCCTTCTTTTTGGACACCAAGTCAGCTGATAAGTTTAGTTTTTGCCCAGTGCTGCTAGGCAGTAGCTAATGGGCAGGAAAGCTGTATGGTTTTCTCCATTTTAGAGGCAAGAGGAATTTGAAGCTACAATTATCATACTGTTTTCTTGGATGTTTTACTCTTTCTCTGGTGTTTATACAGTATGTGGCCCTTACCAATCATGCTGTCTTAGAATGTGAGGAATGGAAATGATCTTGAAGATCTACTAATCCAACCTCTTGACCAGTGCAGAATCCTTTAGTGCAGCACACTTGACAGGTGGCCATCTAGCTTCTGCTTACACACCTCCAGTGAAGGAGAATCTAGCCCTTCATGAAGTGTCTTTCCATTACTGAACAGTGCTTACTGAAAGGATTTTTTTTTCTTGAACTCTAGCCATAATTGATTTCCTTATAATTTAAACCCATTTTTCCTTGCTCTGTCTTCTGGAACAACTTTGATCAATTCTACCCTGTCTTTTACATGACAGCCCTTCAGATACTTGAAGACAACTGTCTTGTTTCTTGCAGGCTTCTCTTCTCCAGGCTAAACAGGCTCTCCATACCTCTTAAGTTTTTTGCAAGGAGATTAAGAGTTACTGCCTCCTTGGCAAGCACCTTTCTTCATTAATGTTCCCATGTGTCCTTCTTTACAGAGATTTTCATGTGTGTGTCTTCGGGTCAGCCTTGACTCCTGGCAACTGGAGAACCAGAACCTTAAGAATGGTTTGCTATTGCCTTCTTCCTAGGGCTGAGAGTGTGACTGACCCACCATCTCCCAGCTGACTTGTGCCTAAGGTGGGACTAGAACTCACAGTCTCCTGGTTTCCAGCCCACTGCCTTTAACCACTACACCAAACCGGCTCTCTTACAGAGACTACTAGTCTTCTATTGAAATGGTTGTCAGAGAATTTTCTGTTATATTCTACTTAAAATACTGGCTGGTCCCCAAAGAAACCACCATAATAATGGAGAACATCAAGGTCTTGAAGTTGCCCATGAACACCTGGATAACAGAGTGAACTGGTACCCAGTCCCTTGAGGAGTTATAGATAGAGTTAGAGATGGAGATGGAGAGATATAAAACCAATCCTAAAACTGGTATGTCTGCATGTTAATTAGCATGTGAAAACATTCATAAGTAACTAGCCTCCTTAGAAGCCCACATCACACTGGAGTTCGGCTTCTCTTTCCCATCTTACTTTATTTGTTAGACAAAATGAATCTTCAGAGTGTTAATGTGGCAGCTGTATGTAGATGTGTTAGATATATGTGTGGGTGTAGGGTGCAAGTAAGTCAACCTTACTTGTAGGGTGCAAGTAGGTTTAAGGTAAGTAATCCCTTAATCAATTTTAACATAAACTTCTGATGTTGAATGAGTGATGATAGCATAATACCTTTACTAATTCCCATTTAAAGTAGCAAAGGCATTAAAAGACTCCTGTTATGAAAACTGCCTGAAGGACACAAATTATCTGTTTTATAGTCCTGTAAAATCTACCACAACACAGTCACATGCTGCTTAATATATACATGCAAACTAGGCATAAACAGAGTCATCTTTACCTGCATACAGATAACTTTTTTTCTGGCTGAAGGGTTTGAAAGTAGGGAAGGCATTACTGATGAGTGGCTGTTGGACTCTGAAAGTATTTTACCCATTTTTATGCACAATAGATTTTTGATTTTAAAAGCCTACATTTATCAATGCCAAAGTATGTAATAAAAGTAAAAATAAAAGCAAGGTTGAAAAATGGGAACAGAAATTATTTAAGAATCAGGATCAATGATTTTCATAAACAGGGCATTCTATAGAATTGCATATTCCAGGGTACTGAATCTTCATCAGTACAATTTAACAACTACTTAGCATGATTAATGGGACAGTGAAAGTCCTTTTCTCAATAAAGAAGAACAGATAATGTAACCTGTTGTCAGTAAGTAAGCAGCTTCAGGCTATGCATGATGGCAGTTAGACAAGAATTTATACCAGGGGTAGGTTCTGGTATTACCAGATCATCCAAGTAAACTACAGATTTATATCAGAAGATGGTCAGTCCAAGACGTTATTCTTGGAGAATAGGATTGGAGTATAGAATTAATCTTCCTTGGAGTAGCATGCTGGAAGCCACACTCCAAAATATATGGAGATTACTCATCATGCATTTAATATATTCCCCCTTTGTCATATTAAAAATTACAATTTGGAGGAATTTCTGGAACTCTATTCAAACCTTGCATGGATTTCACAGGCCTCAGGTTTCTGGTATACATCTTGCTTCCAACCCTTCCTTCCTTCCTTCCTTCCTTCCTTCCTTCCTTCCTTCCTTCCTTCCTTCCTTCCTTCCTTCCTTCCTTCCTTCCTTCCTTCCTTCCTTCCTTCCTTCCTTCCTTCCTTCCTCTCAGGTCTCACAGTATTTTACAATAAAAACATAAAAGCACAATTAGCCAAAATATTTAACTCTTTAAACCATCAACAATTACAAATTATTTCAAGAAGTTCTTTTTAAAATCCTTTTCAAGGCCAAGCAAGAATTCTATCCCCTCAGTTCCACAGGGAAGCCAAAGACGGCTGCACAGAAGGGTTGACTCACTGCGTTATGGCTGGACAAGCCCAAAGCATCTATAGGCAAAACTCCACAGATGACTTCCATCCATGATATGATGTTTCACTTCAAATGTTCACCGAAGGAAAAGCAATGAATATATTAGCTCTGAATATACACCATTATCTTCTTGTTTACCTAATTATTTTTATAATCTCCCCCAATTTCACAGAATTTAGGTGGGGTATAATAAACTCAGGTACAAAAGACAATAACAGTGGTAAAGCCTCAGTGTACACAGTTAAAGAAATGTCATTAAAAGCCACGAATAAGCAGCATAAGCGCCCTTAAAACTAATCTAATTTGATCAAATCTGAACTAAGGTTTGAATGCGCACTGGAACAAAACTGCTTTTGCTTGTTTACAAAATGCCAATGGGGTTGGGGCCATACCTCTGGGTAAGGTTAGTCAATAAAATGTGGGCTGCTACTGAGAAGACCTGTCACCTGGTCCATTCCCTGTATATCTTGCGAGGAGAAGGGATCCTCTCTTGATACCAGACCAGATCTGTACCACTTTGTACTGAATGAGGAAATCTGCTGGCAACCAAAAAATAGGTGTTATTGTAGCCTGTTGGGGTTCTCCTGCCGGGAGTCAGGCACTGCATTTCGTACCAGCTGTAGCTTCCAAATCATCTCTAAAGGCAGCCCAACACAGAGTGTGTTACAATAGTCCAACTGAGTGGTGATTAGGGCATGGTTTATCGTTGCCAGGGTGTCTTGGTCCAAGCAGGGTTGGAAATGGTGCACTGTCTGGAGCTGGGCAAAGTCTCCCCTGCCCATGGTCTCCACCTGCTGTTTCCTGTTGTTCCAGCTGTTGCATGATCTGAATGAATATATGAATGTAGCCTAAAAGGATTTGCCTGTGAATGATGATTAGGGGTACACACTGACATCTATTTATGGAACCGGTTGTATAAACACACATCATTAAACATACGATTGTCACAGAATATCTATGCAGAATACATCAGAGCTAAAATTTTGCATACTTTAGTTACAGGTAACCAAAGCTAAGAGAATGATTACCAATGAACTTAATGGTGCTTACTTCTGAGCAGACATATATAGAACTATAATATGAGTTACAGCTCCACAATTATTATATTTGCATAGAAATGAGTGAAACTGAATTCAGAGGGATTTTCTTTCTTACTCCAAAAAAGAGAAGGCACAGCCCATCTAGGCTTTATTTATTTATTTGCTGAAAATCTGTTGGTTGCATCATCTAGGGTCGCCATTCTGAGAACAGCAAACAATTGCCTGATGAGATGTATGTGGAAACACTGAGAACAGATGAAGATGCCAGTCCTATGCACATTCAGGTAGGCCTATCAGTGACGAGTAAGTAAGATGGCTATCTGCAGTACCACAAGCAATGCTACCCTGAATCTCAGTGACTTGGGACCTTGGCAGGTTTCAGAAAGATCACCAGAATGACTGTGCAGTGAGAGAACCCATTGCTGTCATTCCTAATCCAAATTTTTAAGAACCAAGGAACTCCAGCTTTAGCAACATTGAAGATATATAGCTACCACATTGTTCTATCATCTCCTAAAGCTCAGTGCCTTGTCTTCACACAGAGTCAGCCCTTCCAGGTGCATCAGACTAGGAAGCCAATGCCATGTACGTCGGGACTGCTTCTATTGTAAAGCTATAGTAACAAAATCTTGCAAGTCTGAATGTGCTACTCCTTCCCTCGCTTTGTCTTTGTGTGAATTAGGGAGCTGCTAAGTCTTCAATCTCTTTTTTTTGAAACCAACTCTTCCCCTTTCTTTTTGATTTCTGCAGAAGTACATGTCTAGTGGTGCTTTCTCTACACTTTTAATAGCCAGGGTTTAGGTCCAATCCTACTGCCATAAGTTTCCAGAGTTCAGCATTAGAGCATGGGAGTAATCAAAAACTTGGAAGGCTTGAGGGAAGCATAATCTCTTATGTGGAAAGTGGTGATGGGGGAAAAAAAATGGTGGTGCTGTTAGTGGCTTCCAGTTAGTGGCTGCCATCTGTAGAAGTGGCATTTTTATATGGCCCCTTAAGGTGAAATGAAGGCCAGATACTCACTCGTAATTTATTAAATAAAGTGGCATAGACTTGCCCGATGTGTGGAACATCCTGAATGCACCTCTGCTGGGTCCAGCCTGTATGCAGAGACGTGCCCATCACTTTGTTCTTTGGTCTTTGCAAACGTGGGTTTAAGGTAAGCTTGGAACTTTTTCCATTGATCTCTTTTATTCCGCCTCCATAAAAGAAATTGCCAGGACATTGCAATGGATTCTCTTTTTTCCCATCCCCAATAGGTAGTCATTAGGAATTAGGGGGTGTGGGGGGGAGGAAGGTAGCGAAATAAGACTCAAACACACTTCTACCTTTTAATTAGGCATTTAGCAGGACGATGTTTGAAAGCAATTAATGGAGAAAAAACATTTTAGTCCTGTTTTATGCCCTGGGCCTCCCAACAAAAATGGAGTGATTATGTACATTCCAAGAAACTGTTGTCCTTTTCAGTTTTTTCCCATGTCTCCATTTTATTCATGGCATTCACTGCTCCAGAATTGCAGCCATGCCAATTATCTCTGTGTGTAGAAAGCCAGTTTAGGCTTCTTTGGTGCCTGTGGCCCCTCCTTCACTTTCTGCCTGTTCTGGGTTCTTCTTCAATGACTGTTCTGTGGAAAAAGAGAGAGAGGGATCAGGAGATCTTCAACAAATATGTGAAGAGCTCGGAGTGGTATTTGGGTACCTGTGAAGAGGGTCCTTGAAGCAGCTTAAGGCATAATGGAATATTGCAGCGAGCAAGGCTTTATTTTGTCCACATGGTTTATTTCACACGCACCCGGGCGACGGGTGAATGGAGGATTAACCCAAGTTTTCACCTTCGTGAAAGGGAGGATTCAAAGCAAACAAATAGGACAACGCTTTGGAATATGAAATTGAAGATTCTCCCGGACCCTTTTGCGTGGTCTTAAGTCGCTTCCAAACTTAATTAGGGATCAAATGATTGCTTGGGGCACAGAAGTGACATTTTCAGAGATGTTGGGTTACACACTGTAATGTAAAATCTTTTAATTTTACGTGTCATACTTACCTACGTTTGGTGCATAAATCAGCAGAATTGTGGGGTTGAAATTTAATCTTCTCATTCATGGTTTGTTTTTACTGGCTTGTGGGTAAACTGGTTCTTTGTGAATTATTGCAGAAGGAGATATTGATGAGAGATGAAGGGATATAATTATACATAATGTATTTAGTATTATGTATAATTTATTATCATGGCTTGAAAAATGTGAAGTTTTAATTAACAGGTCAACAAACCTATCTGTCTACAGTCTCTCTCTCTCTCTCTCTCTCTCTTATTTATCTATCTATCTATCTATTATTTTTTGTGCCTTCAAATCATTGTTGATTCCTGGCAACTGCCTGGACAAATCCCTGCAGTTTTCTTGGCAAGATTTCAGAAATGGTTTGCCATTGCCTGCTTCCTAAGGCTGAGAGAGAGTGACTGGCCCAAGGTCACCCAGCCAGCTTCGTGCCTAAGGCTGGACTAGAACTGATGGCCTCCTGGTTTCTAGCCTGGTGCCCTAATCACTACACCAAACTGGTTCTCTATCCTGCTGAAATATTCTTGGTAGTTTATAGTAATACTGTATAACATGAAATAAGACATGGTAAAAAAAACAATATTGCATAATCATCAAACCATCAAACCATAGTTATAGTCATTCATCCTAGACATCATACATCACTGTAGGCCCTCTGGAATAATTTCATTTTTATTAATTTCCAGAAGGCCAAAACTGTGGAGGTTAATCTCACTTCAAGTGAGAAGCTCTTTCAGTTTATAGATGCTGAAAAGCAGCTCCTACAAGCATCTATAGTATAGAAGAAACAGAGATATTCAAATTTGCCCCCTCTGTTTCTTCCTTTAGGAATTGTACCCCAGATGACACCAAAGGACTACAAATGTTCTGGAAGTCTAAAGACTCGAACATATTACACAAATTAAATCCATTTGTTTGTATGGGATGTGATTCATTACATCTGAATGCAAAAATGGGCTTCCTTCATTTTGCGAGACTTCCCTTTTGTCGTAGGGTAGAATTTCCGTAGAAGTTTTCCCCAAGTTCCATACTTCGTACTGTTCTGTGTAATATTTAGGAGTCTGATTGTTCACCCACCCAAACACTGGGGATCTTCATGAGAACATCTCCCTGGTAGGCAGACTTTGGTAATCTTTTGTGAATAGAGGCCTAAGGGCTCATTAACCATTGCCCAATTACAGGGGGTAATGCTGCAGAGGTAAATATGGCATATAAATGAATATCAGTTATGCTCAGTATGATCCCTGCAATCGTGCAGAAGGAGGGAAAATACTCTGTTTTGAAAAACTATATAAAGCTGTGCAGAAAAAAACAGCGGGGGACAACAACAACAAAAAGCTGTTTTGCATTTCTTTTGAAAGCTAGTTGGGAACCCCTGACTCGCATTCAGTTTTTGCAAGAAACTAGATCAGTTTCTTGCAAACTGATTTTTCAAGATGTTTTTGCAATGATTAGTTTTTCAGTTTTATGCTATTTCATTTTTCAGAAGACCAAATTTTAACACCAAGAACCTGTGTTTCCTCCCATCGAAGCTCTTTAATGTTCCAATGAATTGCTCTTCATTTCAACAGATGATGTTGGAAATTTACATTGCTGCTCCATCTTTCCCATTATCATGGTGATATTTCGCTGTCTTGGGGCAGAAGCACTGTCTGGAATGCTGTTGATCCTTTTTTGCATCCTCTTCCTTAGCACTGAGTGTGAACAGTTGTTGGAGGATCCTGTTCAAGATACTATCATAGATGTTCTGCTTCAGATGGCTAGCAATGATTTCTATGAAATGGTCATGTGATATCATGCAATCCAAGAGGTTCCATGTTGAAGATTTCAAGCATTACTGGTTCCATATATCAATTTAGGTTCCCTCTGTTACCAAACTCAGCTCAGACCTTCTTAGTTTTCCATCCCAAGACAAGGCATATTTTATAGATGGTTGTAGGCTGATAATTTTATTACTGTACTCCATAAACCATCTGGGAGTCTTTTCCACTAAAGAGCCCCCAGGAAGGGAATCCTGCTTTACATAAATCCTGCTTTACATATTGGCAGGGTCCAGGAAGAGGGCCTTCTCTGCTGTGGCCCCCGCCCTGTGGAACACGTTACCCCCAGAGGTGAGACAGGCCCCCACTCTCCTGGCCTTCAAAGGGGAGAGAAAACCTGGCTTTGCCACCTTGCTTGGGGTGGGAAGTGGGATAGTCAATCATGGGGGCAGTTGGTGCCGTGATGTCGCCCCGGGGAATTTTATCAAGGTTGTTTGTTTGTCCATCTGGTATTTTATACTTATATTTTTATGATGCACTTGTTTTGATGATTTTAATCTCTTGCTATTTTAATTGAATTGTAAACCACCCAGAGTCACTTGGCGAGATGGGCGGTGAAGAAGTGTGAGAAATAAATAAATAAATAAACCATAAGAGGGAGAGTTAGTTTTGTGGCTGCTGTTGTTGTTTATTTGTTTAGTCGCTTCCGACTCTTCGTGACTTCATGGACCAGCCCACGCCAGAGCTTCCTGTCGGTCATCAACACCCCCAGCTCCCCCAGGGACGAGTCCGTCACCTCTAGAATATCATCCATCCACCTTGCCCTTGGTCGGCCCCTCTTCCTTTTGCCTTCCACTCTCCCTAGCATCAGCATCTTCTCCAGGGTGTCCTGTCTTCTCATTTTTGCCTGGAATTTACCTCCGATGTTTCTAATTTTCTGGAAGAGGTCTCTCGTCCTTCCGATTCTATTGTCTTCTTCCACTTCCACGCCTTGCTTGTTTAAAAATAATTCCTTATCTCTTCTGGCTAATCTCTGGAATTTTGCATTTAATTGGGCATATCTCCCCCTATCACTGTTGCCTTTTGCTTTCCTTCTTTCTTGGGCTACTTCTAGTGTCTCAGCAGACAGCCATTTTGCCTTCTTGGTTTTCTCTTTCTTTGGGATGTATTTTGTTGCCGCCTCCTGAACAATGCTGCCAACTTCTGTCCAGAGTTCTTCCGGGACCCTATCTACTAAGTCCAGTCCCTTAAATCTATTCTTCACCTCCACTGCATATTCCTTAGGAATATTAGTGAGCTCATATCTAGCTGATCTGTGGGTCTTCCCTAATCTCTTTAGTCTGATCCTAAATTGTGCAAGAAGAAGTTCGCGATCTGAACTACAGTCAGCTCCAGGTCTTGTTTTTACCGACTGTATAGATGTCCGCCACCTTTGGCTGCAAAGGATGTAGTCAATCTGATTTCAGTGTTGTCCATCTGGTGAAGTCCACGTATAAAGCCATCTCTTAGGTTGTTGGAAGAGAGTGTTTGTTACGCAGAGTGAGTTGTCTTGGCAAAATTCTATCAGCCTATGTCCTGCTTCGTTTTGTTTTCCCAGGCCATGCTTACTTGTAATTCCAGGTGTCATTTGACTGCCCACCTTAGCATTCCAGTCTCCTGTGATGAAAATAACATCTCTTTTAGGCATGTTGTCCAGTAGGTGCTGCAGATCCTCACAGAACTGCTCTACTTCAGCTTCTTCAGCATCTGTGGTTGGGGCGTATATTTGGATCACTGTGATGTTAGATGGCTTGCCCTGAATTCGAATTGAGACCATTCTATCATTTTTTGGATTGTATCCAAGCACTGCTTTAGCCACTTTGTTATTAATTATGAAGGCTACTCCATTTCTTCTGTGGTCCTCTTGTCCACAGTAGTAGATCTGGTGGTCATTTGATGTGAAGTGGCCCATTCCAGTCCATTTCAGTTCACTGAGGCCCAGAATGTCTATCTTTAATCTTGCCATCTCACCAATAACCACATCCAATTTGCCCTGGCTCATAGATCTTACATTCCAGGTTCCAATGGTGTGTTGATCCTTAGAACATTGGATTCGCCGTTCACCACCAGCACCGTCGTCCGCTAGCCGTCCTTTCGGCTTTGAGCTAGCTGCGTCATCACGTCTGGGGCTAGTTGAACTCATCCTCTGTTCCTCCCCAGTAGCATTTTGACCATCTTCCAACCTGGGGGTCTCATCTTCCGATGGTATACCGACATATCTCTGGTTGTACTGATCCATTTAGTTTTCACAGCAAGAATACTGGGGTGGGTTGCCATTACCTTCCCCAGGGATCGCATTTAGTCTGACCTCTCTGTCATGACCTTCCTGACTTGGGTGGCCCTTCATGGTTTAGCTCATGGCATCATTGAGGTGCTCAAGCTCCAGCACCACGACAAGGTAACGATCCTTTGCTGAAATTTGTGGCTGTTAGGATAAAAAAAAACACTGAGATATTTCCTTGTGTTCCTACACAGAATCTTTAAGGAGAAATACTAGCAGTGGAAAATTGGATAAAAACTAGATGTGAAATTGGGAATGGAGGAGGAAGCTTGTAACCTGGTAAACCTAAATCAAAGATTAGTTGGCTGCTACTGAGAATGTGCAGGACACAGTCTTTCCTTAGGGACCTGCTCAATGTCAGGGCATCTCAGACTGGAAATTAGAAACAGGGAGGAGAGGAAGGGAGGACCAATCCTGCCAATGGAACATGTATTGCTAGAAAGAAAAATCAATAGTGAGTAATAAGTGCAACTTGTTGTGGAGGATGCACAGATCTCTAAAAATCAGTTTTGTTTCATTGCCTAATTTGCCAGGAGTCTTGTACAGCTTTGGGGTAATTACCAGGGGTGTCCCTGAGAGAAGGGTAAAAAAAAGTCAACAAGGCTGCCATGGCTGTGCATTCAAAGATTCACCCCCTTTTTTACATCTGTTGGATGCATATAAAAACCAGGAGGGGCTTTGTAGAAGAATTTAAGGCTGAACTTGGGGAAGATCTGAAAGAGGGTTGGGGGAAAGAATGAGCCAGGAAGGAGGGACTTGGAGATGCAACTACACAGTCCAGAGATTGAAGGAGGTGTGAGAAAGAAATTCAAAATGACCCCACCTTGACTTTGTTTAGTATAAGGTGGGACAGAGGGAACTTGGATGGGCTTTCAAGATCTTGTTATTATGCCCTACCATAATAAAGTAGCATTTCTGGAATGCTTGCAGTGTCTGTCTCACCTCACCTACCTCAAAGGGCTGACAGGCTTTGATTTATGGTCTTGGCTGCCATCTTGACTTCTTTAACACCCCCCCCCCCAATCAATACCTTTTAAGACTAGTTAATCTGTTGGGGTCAAGGTGTTGCATGCCCTTGATGACACCACAGACTTAACAAAGTTAGCACATTTTCCCCCATGCCCCACAAATTATTTGTTTGTTTGTTTGTTTGTTTGTTTTAGGAATACAGGTGCTAACCAGACGTCACACTTGGATGGCATGTGTTGGTTCTGCTAGAAGGGAGAAACTCACATTCCCTTGCAGAGGAATTTGTGGCAGAATTCTTTCACGTCCTGTTTTGGAAAATAATATCTGACATATTTTAGAAAAGGGTTTCTTAACCAGCGTCCTGTGGAACACTAGGGTTCTGCGAGAGGTCACTAGGGGTTCTCTGGGAGATCACGATTGATTTAAAAAATTATCTCAAATTTGGGCAACTTCACATTAAAGAGGTAAGTTTCATTCTTTATTTTTTAGTTTAAGAACCTTGTTAATGCATATATACAGGCATGAAACGAATATAATAATCTTGTAACTTCTGGCCTATATTTGAGCCTGAATGTGCAGGGGTTCCTGAGGCCTGAAAAATATTTCAAGGGTTCCTCCAGGGTCAAAAGGTTGAGAAAGGCCATTTTAGAAGCAGGAAGAAAGGCTTAATAATAACTGGAGATGCTTCTCAGGTGAAAAAATACACTATCTTCTTGAATGTTCTGATTTTGGGAATACTAGTCTTGAAAGATTCAGAACAGAATGCAATACATTTTGTTAAAGTTGGACCTTTTCCCTATCTTTATGTTCCTTTGTTCTGCATGGCCTTTCCAAAGGTAAGATAGGAATCACCAGGGCGTCTAAGGGCTGATGGATAGTAGCAGGGAAAGCTTGGCCTTACCAGAAATGAGGAGGAAAATGTCTCTCTGTCATGGAAGAACTTGACTGCTCAGGAGTAAGCAATACATATTATGAAGAGCAACCTGAGCTAGAAACTGCTAGCTAACCAGCAATCACATATGGACATTGGAGAGGCTGTTAGCAAACACAATCAGCATTGTGCTGACTGAGAGGTCTCTATTCTGACCATTTCCAGCAACGACAAACTTTTGCTACCCTGGTCGTACAACAGCATCTCAGGAATTTTTGCCAGCTACCCACCTTGCCACCGACAAACCAACATGTATACAGTATCTGGTCTTAAACTGGCATTTGATGCTTTGATGATCTTTCATAACATCGTTGCCTTTTTGTGCTTCTGAAATCTTTCTTGACTTGCTCATACAGAAGGCATGCTCCTGGAAATCTCTGGGTAAAATCAGAAGCTGTGGTTGCTATGGCAATGGCCAATTTGGATGAAGCTGTAACCTAAATCGTAGCTGAAAAAACTAGTATACCTTATCTACAACATTTCAGTGAACACTGACTTGCATTTGACTTCTAGTGTGGAGGGCTCAGTTAGTCTAGGCAAATTCCTATCCTATGCTCCAGAATATCTATATTCTTCTATAGTCTTCACTATAGATTTTTGGACAGGGCAGCATCGGCTGCTTTTCAAAGGGCATCATACTAAGGTGCAACCAATACCTAAGTAAGCATGATTTTATCAACTGAATTGACAGGTCAGTTAACTTAATTCAGAAAATTCATGCGATAGGATTGTTGTACTTCAGCAGATAGTCAGGTTTTGCATGGTTGAATACACAATTCGCATGCCAGGAGAAAGTTTAATAACCGAGTACAATCGCAGTTATTTATTTATATTTTTAAAGAATTTTCCTATCATAAAAGATGAATCAAAAGAAAAACGAAAAGAAAGAAAAACAAATGGTTTTTCACAATTAGCATGCCAGGGGAAAGTTTAATAATTAGTACAATTGCTTTTTTCAAATGCAATTTTAAATGCAAAATATCATAAAACTTTTCTATTTGCCTTTTGGAATGTTAGAGCTCCCATGTGATTTTTCTGAATGCATATGTAGATCAGTTCTCATTATGTCTCCTAAGGTTCATCTGGCATTAACCTAAGTCTATTACCAACCATTTGGTCAATAGTCTTGCAAGCTTCCACGAAAAAGGATCCAGAACTCATAACGGTTTTTATGGGTTCCCATTTTTTCCTCTGCTTTCTTTTGAGTGTATATTAGTCCTTGCTTAGCGACCACAACTGTGACTGGCAACTCCATCACTAAGCGCCACAGTTGCTAAGCAAAAAATCATGTGACCACGATGGGCTTATGACCTCATTTCTTCTTCAGTCACTAAGTGAAACATCATGTGATCACAACTTTATTTCCACCTTCTCTATTAACTCTGCTTGTCACAAGCCACTTGTGAAGCACAGAAATGGTGATCACTTGACTGCAGGACGCTGTAATGGTAAACGTGAGGACTGGTTGCAAAGCTATTTTTTTTCACTATCACAACTTTGAATGGTCACTAAACAAAGCAGTCGATAAGCGAGGACTACCTGTAGGGACAACAAATTTTGTCTATTCAAAACAGACCAGTAAAAGCCAGGCAAACCTGAAATAGAAGATATCTTAGAAACTTTTCTAAGTTACTTTGGAAATACTCTATTATGAAAAGATAAGTATTTTCTGGCACACTTATAAGTAGCTTTTGGCACATTATAAAATAATTTATATTTCCTGGAAGTATTATTTCCATTGATAATATTTTAGGGACTTGTTTCCCTTGTACCTTATATCAAGATATGACACTGGCAGGACATTGACTTGTAGGGGTTCTGTGTTTCCGTTTTCCCCATAAATATTAAGATGCCCTTGTGGTATTTCCAACTTCTTCTTGTTGGCAATACTCCAGGGAAGTCATCTTGACAATTTCTTTAATACTAATTGAAAAGCCAACTCCAAATGAGCAAGGCACTATTAATGCATAACCCTCACCTTTCCACCACATTTCTCACCAAAGCTTGAAAATGTGTGTTAAGCTAGTTGTTGTCATATGAAACCATTTTGCTCACAGTTGGGAGGGGAGCAAAGGAGAGCTGAAAGCTACATAGCTCACTCTGGGGGATGGGGTTGGGTGCGGTGGGTGTAGCTCACTACAAGTCTTCAGAATCCCTTCTGGAAGCCATCTGGTAGCCTAGAGGCTGCCATTTCTGGTTTCCACCAAGTCTCATGGAATAAAGGTACTCATGAGGTAGGAAATTACTTGATAATCTGGAGACTATCCTACTGCCAAGGTCAAGCTGCTTGAACCATATGAAGCATCAGAATGGAATGACCTCCCCGCCAATATACAACCGGCCCCAACTCTGCTTTGGTTGTCTAATCATCCGGTTTGGTCACCATTTCATATTTTATATATTGGGTTGTTCTTTTTTTAACCCAAAATATAAATATGCATGGTTATTCTTACAGTTTGCTGTAGTGGTTAAGGCACCAGGCTAGAAACCAGGAGACGGTGAGTTCTAGTTCTGCCCCAGGGAAGGGTGACCTTGGGCCAGTCACCCTCTCTCATCCCTAAGAAGGCAATGGCAAACCTCTTCCAAAAATCTTTCCAAGAAAACTGGAGGGGACCTGTCCTACCAGGAATCAAGACTAACTTGAAGGCACCAAAAAAAAAAAAGATTATCCTTTTTGTTATTGTTTGTTTCTCTTGTATGCTACCCAGAGTCACATTGCTTGAATTGGGTGGCCCTATAAATCTATGACATAAATACCACAATAAGAAATAAAGAATGCTGAAAAGTCATAAAAAGTAGTCCTCGGGTTACAATGGTAATTGGGACTGGAATTTCCATTGCTAAGAGATGTGGTCATAAAGCATGATGTCACATGACTGCATCGCTTAGTGACAGCAATCCCAACAGTCCCTGTTTCTGTCGTTAACTGAATCCCACCAGTCATTATGTGAGGACCCACCCTGATCCAAGCCATTCCTGGCTTGGTCCCTCCCAGCCCCAAGCCCCAAGTAAGGTAAGGGACTGCCTGACTGCCTCCTCTCCAATTCCCCCCACCCATCTATCTCCTCCCCGATCTCTGCCCTTTTGGCCCACCATTCAGGTAGCCTCCACAAATTTTCATCTTTGATTATTAGAATTTTAGCCTTGTGAATATCTCCATTATCTCCAGGAAAAGGGAAACAGAGGAAGTCTCTAGGCTGAAGCCCCTAAAAGCTTTTGCAGGTCAGTGTAAACAAAACTAACCAGCGATTTGACTCAGTGTATCTGGGGTGGGAAATACCTATTCCTCCTAATGTTGTAGAACTACAACTCCCAGCAGCCTCAGTCAGCCTGGTCAATATTGAGGACTGAGAAGCAGAGACGCAGTGGGAGCCCTGACAACTTGTCCAGGGACAGTGGGAAAAAAATGTGAGGTTTTGGTTAAGCTCCATTTGTACTGAAAACCCTGGGACTTAAAATGCTTAATGATGCATTTAAGTTCTATTGCTTCCTTTTTAGTAGACCATGATGTGCATAACTGTGGTTGAAGGATAAACGTTTCTCCCAATATTTTAATGTGTATGTATATTTATGTGCACATAAACTCTATGCCTATTTAGTAGAGTAGGACTGGGCACAAAATCACATTACATTAACCCAGTGCTAACCAGTGTAGCCAGTGAATTTAGGCTACAAGCATATGAATTTGTGTCTGTGTGTTCAATCGTGTCCAATCCTCAGAGACTGCCTGGACAAGTCCCTGCAGTTTTCTTGGCAAGATTTTTTGGAAGCTGTTCGCCATTGCCTCCTTCCTAGGGCTGAGAGAAAGTGACTGGCCCAAGGTCACCCAGCTGGCTTCGTGCCTACGGCGGGACAAGGAAATGTATAATGATCTGAATACTACCACTGTTTCATGAGTATTAAAAAGAGCTGGAGGAAAACTTAAATAAAGAAAATATTATCCCCAAGCAGTTGTACTTTCAACATCCAGGGATATCAATCTTTTTCTTCTTGGCTGAATAAAGCAGCCAGGATCAAATTTTCTAACCTTTTATTATTAAGAAATACCATCCAGTATTTAATGGGAAGTCTTTATACAGGAGATTTTTTTTTCTGTCAGTTTTACATTCTTTAATTTCTCAAGGGTTTAAATTTAATTTTAGTTCAATTGTTTTATTTAGGGGCAATTTCTGATATCAAGGTGGTGAGAAAGGTCAACCTTATTTAAAATATTGGAGGGGGGGAGTGTCACAACACCATAAAAGTTAAGAACCCCTTACTGATATTACCATGGTTTGATCTCTCTCTCTCTCTCTTTAACTCGGTTGAACGATTACAGCTTTTTAAAAAGTCACATTGGTACATCGTGTTGATTAACTACTTCGATCTTTCTCATTTTGAAGGGCTAACATGATGAATTATCCTCCTAATTGGTTGTTGCCTATTTTAAATAACAGATAGGAGTTATAAAAGAGTTATACAAGCTGAATTGTTTGCAGAGCTCTAAAATCATCTTTTTGTTGCAGCCATCTGCACTCTTGAATCAACTGCTGAATTTTTGGCTCGGAGCTCACTTCTCTTGGAGGCCACACTGCCGATGACATCAGCCAACAGAAGCCGCTCAATGACATCATGACACCCTGGGAAACGAAAAGCTGCTACTTAACCAGCTCAAAGCAAAAAGAGACAGGCTGTTAATGAAAGGCAAGTCTCAACTTTTGCATTTATTGCTTTGGACAATCTTCACTTTTCAAGGTGGGATTGAAAAGGGAGGCAGTTCTGCCGTCTGAAGAATCCATAGGAATGGTCAACTTTAACCTGGGGAATGCAGGACAGAACTTGAAAGCACAGAACAGAGAAGAGGAGGCCTCTATGAGTTGCCGGGGGAAATAAAAGTTGCCCTCTGTCAAGCTGGTATTTTGGCAAGACTACTTTAGTAGGAAGGGAGGAGCACAATGATCGGATGGCTCCTCCATTTTTTAAAATAAAAAGAATCCCTCTGCACAGAAAATAAAAAAATTAAGGAGAAGGTTAAGATAGAACCCTTCTTCCTGTCATCAGATTTTGTATATGGAAGGAATGGTTTGTATGGAGGAACATCAGCCATCCTTTCCACACATAGTGTCCATACCTTTGCAGGACTTGAGTAATTCTTTTTAGCCACCGACTAACTTCCAACTGAGCTTCTGTAAAGGAAGAAATGGAGCAAGACCAGCTCTGCATTGCTATTTCCTATACTATGAATTGGATGGTTTCTCACTGGGAGGACCTCATTCTGCTTCCCAACTTCTCCTCTTGCACATTCCTTGCTGAAATCAAGATGCCATAGCATTTGTCATTAGTCATTGGCTTTATTGAGACTGCTAAAATACAAGTCAAAGTGCCATGGCAGCTTGCCACCATTTATTCCCATGAAAACAAACATAGGGAGTCAAGGATAGGGGGCCAACATGTGGAGGGCCACAGGTTTCCTACCACTGATATTGTGGGAGTTTAAATTCAAGACATCTGGAAGGCTGTTAGGTTGGGGAAAGTTGCACTGAGATAACTCCCGAGTAGTGAGAGAGTTCAACTTACACAATTCCTTAAAAACTTTAGAACACAGGCAGAAAAGCCAATTTTCCAGATGTTCTGGGATCACTACTCTCAGCAGTGTCAGCCTGCATAGCCCCTAGTAAGGGTTGCTATGCAAGGCTAGCAGCAATAATGCAGGATTGGGCATCTCATAAATAAGTGAATGAGCCATCAAATAATTATACATAGTTTTGGTGCTGGTTTGCTCTAATTCATCAGTATGCAGCTACTGTCTGTTAGCAAATGAAATGAAGTTATATTCTTCCAGGCCCTAATGGGGACAATCATTAATCAGACACCAGCACAGCTAAGGTGAGAAAGCCCTTGGAAAATTAAAGTGGTTCGTTGTTTCTGAAAAGATAAGTCATCCTACTTGTATTTGGAGTGCAAAATCAGTGGCTGCATCTACAGCACAGAGATGTATGGGTTATGTTAAACTAGAGGCTTCTTGAAAGAGACCCACAAACTGCTGGCTTGGTTAGAACACTGGAATCTGTTGTTCAGAGATGCACAAACTCAGCCCCCAGATCACATGCAGACCTTGAAAGCTTTGGGTGCAGCCCCCAGTGTGATGCTAACTGCATTTCAATCGTTTAGTTTGGTTTTAATTGCCTTTACACTTAAATGGAATCAAAATTATAACCAGTTTTTGCAGTTCCTCGCCCCATCCCTTTCTTTGTCCTGGTCCTCATAGTTGGGGAGGGCAGCTTATCACAAACATGGTGCCCCTTGCAGAATTACAGGTGCCATGATTCCCTGGAGAAAGGTTGTTACTATTAAATCTTCATGAGTACACAGTGCATATTTGTTGTGGCTGATATTCTATTGACACATTCAGCAAAGCAGTAATGGCCTATATGGCATTGTCAATCTTGTTTTCTATTTCTCCATTCTTCTGAAGATCAAGGGCAATGTTGGAAGAGATTGCTATTCTCTCTGCTTTCCACATATTTGCTGTGTATTTGTTTGTGTCCCCTGGTCCCAGGTTCAGCTGGGGCTGATTTCCCTAACCTGGTGCTCTCCAGAAATACTGAGGCCCTCAACCTCAGAGTTCCCAGCTAGATCAGCCAACACACTTGGAGGTGGCCAGATTGGGGAAAGTGGAACTAATGATTCTCTTAAATCAGACACCAGGATTTGGTGCTGGCATTGTTCTGCCTCCTCAGTTCATATTGCTGCTGCAATATCCCATTTCAGAAGTGTCATCACTTTCCTTTTCATACATTCGGATGGAGCCTGTAATCAGCACTGGCTTCAGCAACTCTCATTACCAGCTCTTGAAGGAATTGTTAGACTCAGCCATAGATGACAACATCCGTTTCCTCCAATTTCAGCTTTGCCTCTGGCACTGGTACAACAGCGGCGGCACACATTGCCAGTTTAGAGTTACTAGAAGGGTGAGGTTAGAACAGGGTGGAATAAGAAACTGGGCAGCCTTGTATGGATCATATTCTGGTCTGGGCTTCTGAAAAGATGTTTTCCTTTGCCAATACTGCCATACAAGAGATGCCACATAGTTGTCCAGTCATGGATTCTTAATCACTGCAAGAACCACTGAAGATGCTGTCATGGATCTGATGCAAAACCAAAAAAGCATATGAAGGGCTATAGCAGGGATGCTACATTGTTATATTGACAATATTTAATTATTTTCACTGGTTTAACAATCAGTCAGATCAGTTAGGGGTGTGTGGCCCAGTCTGGCCATTGGTTTGCCCTTGGTTCATTTATTTTTTGAAATGTAGCCTCTGGGACATCTCTCAGACCGGGGTGTCCACTGGGGGAGAAGTGACATCACATGCACCATGTCATCAGTGCATGTATGATGTGATCATGTAGTTTGCATTAACTGCAATTACCAAAGATAATTTGTGCAATGATGTCATGATGCATGTGGCATCACTGTGATATCATTGCAGCTTCTACTGAATGTCCATGCTGTCAAAGACTAAGTACAACCCTTGGCCTGAAAACGCTTGTGATCTTTAAATGTATCATTATTTTTCAACAGGGAAGGCTGAAGAAACTTGTATTTCTTGCTAATGTCTTTGTTTTCAACAGCTTCTATTTTTATCAGTGAATGTATGTTGACCCCCTCCCCAAATCACCAATCAATATTTTGAACTCTCCACTATAATACCATAAATAACAATGCCACTGAAATTCTTCTCCATTCACAGATAGCTAAATGGGAGGATGTTTCATCTGACACTGAAGGAGAAGGAATTAAAATAGTGATGGAATGTATTCCTTTTTAGGGGGACCAGTAGAGTCTAATCATCCTTTTTTTTTCTCACCCGAACTTCCTAATCTAACACATTATAAAAAGGATTGATGCTATGTTGTGAGGTTTGAGGGTGGAAAAGAAAGACCCAAGAAGTCTGGATCCAACCTCTGTTGAAAACATAACCTTCCCATTCCATACTGGGAGTGAAAGCTTACTTCTTCACCTAAGACACATAAAGCATGATCATATGGAACACCTGTCTATGGTTAACACTAACTATGGGTGAGAAGGTCACCCGTAGAGCAGTGAACAGCGCCAGGGGATGTTTGTTCAAAGAGATTTGTATGTCCCAACAATCTTTGATGGGATGGACATTATGTTTCTTTATTTCACCTTTTTTTTTAAATTGAAGTGGTTTCCCCACCAGCCCTTGGATCTTAAAACGCTGTTTTTTGTGTGTTTTTTTCACCCAGGGAGTGAAAGAAAAAGCTGAGCACAGCAATTTTCTGCTGTAGAAATTTGAGGTTATGTGACTTAGGAAATCATGGGCAGATCAGGTAAGACCACAACAAACCGTGAGTACAAATTATGCTTAAAGTGCCCTGCTTTTAAGTTAGCCAGTGGTCCTGCTTGTAATGTCATGCTCGGATTAATATGGCTTAGTGAGTCATACAAATTAGGTCAGAGATACATGTTATGATTTGCCAATAGCATCGTGCCGAAAAGAAAGCATTGGACATCTTTTGGTGGCTTTATAGCAAATTAGAATTAGGCTCATTTTGCTCGGGTTACTTTCCAAGACATTGCGTATTCCACAGTTTTGCTGGAGTCTATAAAAAGGGAAGATTGATTATAGAATTCATCTTTCTGAAAAATATAATATTGTTTTTGTTTAGAAAAACAAGTGTCTAGTCCCTATGATGAGGAAGATATACCAGGGCCTGTTGAAATCATAGTTTTTTTTTTCAAACTTCCATGGAGTACAAGGGGGTTACCCCTAAATTAAATGTGAACATGAATAGGACTGAAGTATGTTCACTTGGTAGCAAATTCCACACGTTGGAGTGGGTAATATGGGCTGGTAAGTGTGTTGATGATTGCAACTTTTGTTTTATTGTGAAGGTCATGACGGAGAGTGCCAGCATCCTTTACTTTGCAGGCCAGTCTATATAATTTCAAAGAACATCACTTCCATTTGCTGAGAAAGAAATTAGCTTTCTTCTGTCTTAGGCATTCTGTTTCTGACATCAAATTTAATCAGCGCTTGCTTAAATTTTTTCTCATTCGTAGCTCAAGTTAGTAAAAACACAAATTAAAGATAAAGCATTTATTACAGTACCTATATCAACATGCAATCTCTTTGCAATTCTCACTAATAATAGTCTTCCAACCTTTCATTTTTATGATAAAGTCTTTTGCCAACATTAGAGAGTGCTAAATTATCAATCCAGGTGCTTCCTTTACTATTGCAATTTTATAGGAGTAATCCCAGTAATTCCAGGGTGTTTTTTAAAACTCTAAAACATGTATTTTGTGTCAGACTAAATAGGGACAGTTGCTGTTATGAACATCAGAAACTAAATAATACTTAATTTTAATTTAGGTATTTTTCCCACTCATTTTTTTTTCCTGCCTTTTGAAAATCTTCCTCTATATTATTTTTTTTAACAAAAGCTATTCTTTCATTTTAACATCCGGTGAAATCAAAGCAGCCTATCTACTCCCTGGAGAGATGTTGGTATAGAGTTCTCAGGATTCTCTTACTAGCTGGGGGAGGCATTGCAGTGGGGTGGGGTGGGCAGGAGACCATTAAGTCAAGATGGCAGCTGTGGTCATGTGGTCATGGCCACCATTTTGGGTTTTTTTTTTTGCCCCTCATCCCATGGAAACCCCTGCTTGCTAGATAAGAATATTGGTGAAGTAGGGCTAAATATATTGTATTTTGTAATGCTGTTTTAATTTTCACATGCTGCTTAAAATTGTTGGATTTGGTGGTCTATAAATCTAAATATTCTGTGTGTGTGCCTTCAAGTTAGTTTTGACTCCTGGAGACTGCCTAGACTAGTCCCTGCAGTTTTCTTGGCAAGATTTTTGAAAGAGGTTTGCCATCGCCTGCTTCCTAGGGCTGAGAGAAAGTGACTGGCCCAGGGTCACCCAGCTGGCTTTGTGCCAAAGGTGGGACTAGAACTCACAGGCTCCTGATTTCTAGCCCAGTGCCTTAACCACTACCCCAAACTGTAATAAAAACCATTCATACAATACTCTGCAGTAACCAGCTCATTATCAAATTGCCCTCAGTCATAATAAAGACTATTTTCTTTTGCATAAAACAACCTATTGGGTTCAGTAAAGATTCTCAAGAACAGTGATGATGACCCAATACAGAAGAATTTAAGTAGTTCATTTTAATTTCTCTTAGGCTCAAGGGCCAAATATTGAACCAAATTTAGTCCACATAGGAGGATTTGTTCTACTCTATTTGCAGCCACAGGATCTGTTGCATATCTTAAGAATATAAGACATAATCTTCTTAACCCCCAAAAGTGTATCCTTTTTTTTTAAATGGTGGGCTTTCCATACAGAATGAAAGCAAGTATTTAAATTTGTAAGAACCAATAGCTTTCAGAATTTCAAATCAGATTCCCTGTTTGAAAAACAAACAAAAAAGTAAATACCTCTTTGCAATTTGATTGCAAAAGTTGCTCAAGAAATTCTAAATTGTTGCCTTCTCTACTTTTCATTCCTTCTAGAGGGGATAATGCACCAAGAATTAAAAATTATTCCAGTTTCAGGCAGTAATTTCCCTGCTTGTGACCTAATGAAAGATTGTTTTAACTTTTTTTTTTAAACATAAACACTCTAATTAAAAGCAATGTCAGTGCATGTGCGTCTGTCATGTTTTGGTGTAAATATTTTGCTCATACAACTAATAACTGGAATTACAGTGTCAAATGTTAATTGTTACTTTTTGATGCACCGAATTATTTTGTTCTGACTTGGCAGTCGTTTAGCTATTAGGTGTTGTACGTGGGAATAACTTTGAGGTGAACTTTTTGCAGAGATGAAGTAGTATCTGTAGAATGCCACCCTGCTTTAAAGTCAACAGTATCATCTTTGATCTTGATGCTAGTAGTAACCTCCTTTTCTTTCTCATTTTTTCCCACCTTTCGTCCAAGAAACTACACAGTCCTCTCTGTATTTAATTCCCATAGATTTGTGAGGCTGAGAAATTTCCCAACATTACCAGCTGAATCATCCATCTTTCTCTTTCTCTTTCTCTCTCTCTTTTTCCCCATCTCTCTCTATATCTAATCATCTCTATCTATCTCTATCTATCTTTATCTATCTCTCCTGCTTCTAAGGAGCATCTTGGAGTGCGTAGATGGCCTTCCGCCTTTTTTTTTTTTTTTTAAAAAAGACATGATATGAGCATTCACTCTGTGATCTCTTTGTCCAAGATGAGGAACACAAATGTCAAGTCCCTCCCTGATAACATTAGAATGAGCATTTTTGGTCCTTTAAAGTACATTTACAAAATTAATGAATATCTGTAAAACAAGCTTCACTTCTCCCATATTTTACCTTCATTGAATAGATAGGGAAATTGAGTCAGAGGGATTGAGAAGATGATATCATAATTTACGTGCAAGATTTACCTCTGCTCAAGGAACCACTGGGAGGAACAGCATGATTGCCCCAGCTGTGAGTCCAAAGGAGGATAAAATGGGATTGCCTCTTAGTATCACAGCTTCTTGGTAAGTGGCACAACTTCTGCTACAAAAGATGAGTGCAACATGAATCTATCAAAATCTTAAATACAATACTTTCTCTCTCTGCATAGCACCTGATCAGTTTCTTTTCTGTTTTGATACTGGGAATATTTTACACATTTTTCTTGATGGGACTTATGAGCTGGTTAAGAGCAGAGACCTCATGCTGACAACAAAGGTCCGCATAGTTAAAGCAATGGTGTTCCCCGTAGTAACGTATGGCTGCGAGAGCTGGACCACAAGGAAGGCTGAGAGAAGGAAGATCGATGCTTTGGAACTGTGGTGTTGGAGGAAAATTCTGAGAGTGCCTTGGACTGCAAGAAGATCAAACCAGTCCATCCTCCAGGAAATAAAGCCAGACTGCTCACTTGAGGGAATGATACTAAAGGCAAAACTGAAATACTTTGGCCACATCATGAGAAGACAGGACAGCCTGGAGAAGATGCTGATGCTAGGGAGAGTGGAAGGCAAAAGGAAGAGGGGCCGACCAAGGGCAAGGTGGATGGATGATATTCTAGAGGTGACGGACTCGCCCCTGGGGGAGCTGGGGGTGTTGACGACCGACAGGAAGCTCTGGCGTGGGCTGGTCCATGAAGTCACGAAGAGTCGGAAGTGACTAAACGAATAAACAACAACAACTTATGAGCTGACTTCATGGGCATTTCAGTGATGGTCACTGACTTCAATGGTGGGCATTACCTGGTGAGTGAAGCCTCCCCTTTTTAGCATGTGCTGCATGCATTGCATTGCATGCACGTAAAGAGAGGTGGGTTTTGATTGCCCAGCTGCACCTGTCCATTTGAAACCAGCAACCATTGCTTTGAATAACTCTAGATAACTTTGTTGTTGGAGCTGGCTGAGGGTGGTACTGCTAATAGATATATTGCACACGTTTCTATCATTCTGAAGCCTCATGGTTGTCCATACAGAAAAGATCATAGTTCTCTCTTGATGTTTTACTTCAGGATTGAATGGAATAGCAGGAAGCCCTGCAGACCACCAGAGAGATGTTTGTATCATAAAAGAAAGGATTTTCAGACATATCTCTTCACAACTTGTAAATCCATAAGTGCAGGAATACCATATTCCATCCATGAGAACTTCACTGAAAATTCTTCTCTCCTTTGAAAGAAAATTCAGAAGCAAAATGTTTTTCCTCAAATCGAATAAAAATGTTTTTTTTTAAAAAGTAGGACTCATATATATGCAGTCATATGCCCCTTCATGATGCTTACAAGAGAGTATATGATGCAGTATTGCCTGTTCTTCCTCTTCCTGAACCAAACTATTGGAAAAATACAAGAAAAAGGGAAAAGGCTGCTACCTTTATACCTTTGTAGCAGCAACTGGTCTGAATATCCAGAGCTTTCCCAGATGTCTGCTGCCATCTCTTGAGCTGATCTAGGTTGATCCTCAAGCACTGATTAACATCATAGAGAAGTGAAAACAATAAACATGGTCTCCAAAATGATGCTCAAGAATCACATGCATCATTTCTGCTCTGCCAAACTACAGTTTGGGGGGAATGTATGGTTCTTGGAGTATTCTAACATTAGAGCATTCCAACCAATGCTCAGAATGGCTCTGCTGGTATATCCAAGGTCCCAGCTTTAGTTTCAAATTGATTATGACTAATCGGATGGCTTAAGTAATTTGTTGATCAGTCTGGATGTTTCCAGATAGGATGGAACCAAAGACTGAGGTTTTCAGAAATATCTGAGTAGTTGTGCTTAGAGATCCCCAAGTCTGGCTGTGCTGCCTCATTGTGGTGGTGGTGGTAGGGTATTCCTGGGAGAGATGAGCAAAGAATGGCAGGAGTTTATGCCAAGAGTATAAACTCCCATCAGGGTCACCCAAGGTATGAAGACCATCCCATCTAAAGCAGGCAGACACCTATATTGGGCAGCAGCAACATAGGAAGATACTGGAGGCAGATGATCACTTAGGTGACCATGGCAAAGGCATCAAGTCGTACTGCATGGGAGAAGGCAATGCTAAACCACTCCTGTATTTTTTTCCCAAGAAAACCACATGGATAGAAAATATAAAATGATTGACAATATAGTGGTGGATGATGGGGCCTTCAGGTTGGATGGCACTCAACAAGCTACTGAGGAAGAGCTGAGGATCTTTTGGAGTACTGTCATTCTATCGATGTGGTTGCTAAGAGTCAACACCGACTTGATGGCACATAACCATAATCAATCAATCGGTTGGAGTTTTGGAGCTGTTATTCTTTCATATTAAATTAAGACCTATACCAGCCTAACTCAACTTGTGTCCATCAGACATATTGGCTTTAACTCCCAGAATTCTCAACTCACAAGGTGAAAGGTTTAGAAAGGCTATCATGGATGTCCTTGCCTTAAGTACTCTACTGGATTGGTGCCCATGTTTGGCTGTGGCAATACTTCAGAATTTTGACTTACACTAAAATTTACTTCTCAAAATAGTAATAAAAATGTTACATCTTCTTTCTTCCCTCTACCCAGTGAATCGTTGCTAAAAGCTTTCTTGTTTTCACATGTTAAAGTCAACTCTGGGCTCAAGTAATCCCAGTAAACACTTATTTCACAAAACTGTGCATTTCCAGCACACATATAATCAGATGCTTAAAATGCCGAAAAGATGAAGGCAGAAGTAGACATTAAAATGATCTTAAAGATTTGAAATAAACAAAAACAGTGATTAAGAAGACAAAAACTATTACAGTAGAAGTTTGCATTATTCAGCATTGCTAAAGGAAAACATTAATTAACCCACATCTATAGAGGAGATAAAAAAAATCCTTCCTTACTGTCAGATTTTAAGGACCATTTTTAGAGATTTCAAAATATAACCTGCTCTTCTTTCCTGTAGCATAGGATCAATCTTTTAATTTTTTGTACTATATCTGACACATACAGTATACATGTAATAGGAGAAGGTTTTCTACACATGGGAGAGCCCCTGTATACTTTGGGTTTCAGAGCTGATGAAGCAATAAAATTAGTAAATCACTGGGACAAGAACAACGCCCTTAAACAATTCCTAGCTGGAAACATACTGCTGTCCACCAACCAAATTATCTCTTCAAGAAGTTTTGTTCTTTAAGTTCTTCACAACTTCATATACTTGATCCATCTTCTTCTTCAGCCTGGTATTCCTATCAAGCAAAATAAGACTTAATCGCATGGGTCTTCTAAGGATACGTATAGATACAGATGAATATTTGGCACTTTCTCAGTAAGTCAAACAGCCTGATCAGAGTTGTGATATGTGCCCAAGCAGTGCTCTGAGCTCCTCCTTCTTCTGGCCATGAACAATATTGCAAGTAAACTGATCATAAAATCATAGAGTTGGAAGACACAATTTTTGCCTATCAAGTCCAGCTCCCTGTTCAGTGCAATCATCAAAATATTCTCAGCTGATGGTTGTCCAGCCTCTGCTTGGCACATCCAGTGAAAAGGAGACCACCACCTTCCATAACATCCTTCAGATATTTGAAAGGTGTTATCACATCCTTCCTTAGTCATCTTTTCTCCTGGATAAACATAGCCAGGTCCTACTGTTTCTCTTCAGAAGATGTGTTTCCAGTACTCTGATAATCCCTGTTGCCATTCTTTCCCCCTGATCCAGGTACTCTGCTTCTTTCTTAAAATATGGTACCCAGAATAACTGTGGATGGTCATTTCAATAATTCTACCCAGGACTTCCCAAGATAACCTTGCTTCTTATCTGGCTCAGTGTAATTTTGACTGTATTTTAATGATTCAGAAGGCTGAAAGAGCAACCTTGTAGGGGTGAACAATTTGCACTTAAAGTCTGTTGAATGTGATGAAGGATAAACATGATAGTTCTTAGTCTTTTCCAGGTTAAAACATACATTCGGTTCTGTCTGTCACTGCATTCTGCTTTGCTTCCCCCCCCCCCGCCCCCTATCTCTGACATTCTGTAATGTTCAAACTTTGTTCCCATTGCAATTGATCTGTGTTTGTCTCAGGTGTGAATGGGATCCAGGACTCCAGGTGAGAGTAATGCAGAAACATATTGCATGGCACTCGTCCATCACATTAAAGCATATTGCGGTTTGCTTGGTTTTGGGCTTAGCATATTGTAGTGAACCCAGAGGACCTGTGGTAGGTCAACCATGGTATATATGTCTTCATGATGTGAACCTAGTCAGATTCACATGGTTATGCAAACAACATCTTGTTGTATGATGTGTGAACCCATTGATTCTCATTACCTCCTTTTTCTCAAAGCATGGTCTGATGGAATGCCATCTACATTCAACAAATAAATGTGCATGGCTTTTCTACATTGATATCCATCCAGGACTACATGAAACAGTTGCCTAAGTGTGGCCTTTAGACAAAAAATATTGAATTTAGGTCTACAGTTTTAGGCCAAACTGCGAGAACTGGAGCTGTCAGAAAAGATTGAAATGTCCAAATTAAGCTGAGGTTGGCACTGATCCTTCTGAGAATCTATCACATTCCATTTCTAGAGAGCCTGCATCATTCCATGTGCTTTGTGCCAATAAAAATAGATTAAACTGTTTTACAGCATTAATGTTTAGGAATTTTTTTAAAGAAAATGTAAAGTATAAGGAAGAAAGCTTCCCCACTGTGAGCCATTTGAAGAACAAAATTAAATATTATAAAACCTTATGATTAAATTCTGTCAAAAAGGAATTAATCTTGTTCTATTGGCACTGAAGGTTAGGTTTTCTGCAATTATAGTTTGCTGGAAACTTAACCTTTTATGGTATCTTCTGCTAAAAAATAAGGGCAAAAGGTGCAGTTGAGACTCTCCAGACAGAAGGGAAAAAAGAGTTAAAAGCCCAACCTAGTATCCCATTAATAGATCTTCCAGTTATTTATTAATTTATTAAGTGTTGACAAGGTTTTCCTTGTCACACAAGGCTTAACACAAAGACAAACTCTTACCCATGAGCTTCAATGATTTCAGAAGAGAAGATGTGCTTCCAAGCCTTGGAACAGATAACCAAAGTTAGATAATCCAGCACCCATTTCTAAACCAGCTTGGGAAAGGCATTCCAGCTGTTTGCTTGTTTGTTTGACTCAGCCAACTGCTGGAAGGCTTGTAGCTATGTTAAAATTGCCTGGAAAACTGGACAAAAGGGAATATTGATGGGAATTGATGGGAGCAATTGGTATTGTAAAAAGTTAAAAACCCAGTCCCTAGGCTGGTCCTTTCGGTGGTGAAAAGGAGATGGAACTCAACGGAGTAGTTCACATGGTCATGAGAATATGTTTTCAGGTTACCTGCAATGCACAATGTAACTTGCATGCGCTGTTACTGGGGAGTTATGTGGCATGGTTTAATATTCGGGAAACAGAACATCCTTTCAGTCTTCCTTGCGTACTCAAGAGAAGTTCAGATTGGATATCTGGTAATCCTAAAACTTAAATCTGAACATTCCTCAAACTTCTAATATGACTAAATCAGGGTTAGTGATGTGCTCATGTCATCAGAACAGGTGCATGTGCATATGGGGGTTAATAAAAGGCAAGGTGAAGCTCTGTCCCTTTTGAACCTGTCCCATTTGAAGCTCTGTCCCTTTTTAACCTGCTTCACTTATGTGGTTATCCATGCCACCTTGACTTCTTCTTAACCCCCCTTCTCCCCATGGATGCCCTTGCATCAGAAGATTGAGGAACAGGGCTGTCTGTTGGGTGTGGCTGAAAAAATTTAGATGGTGGCCACAACTCCACCTGGTTTTTGTGTGTGTTGCACACCCGATGAAGCTGCCATCTTGTCTTTTTTACTATACTCGGTGGACACTCCAATCTAGAGGCATTTTTAGGGTTTATTTTGGGAAGTTTTATTCCCCACCCCACCCATTGACTAGCCATCCAACACTCACCTAAGGCTTTCCACATCCATTTTTCCATCCTTTTCCTTGTTTCCCATTAAAAACAGACATGAAATTGTGCTGCTGCTGCTCGATGGTTTGCCTCAGAGTTTTGATAGCATGACCTCTTGCATATCCCATGCAGCCTTCAAATGACGGATTATTTCTTTCTGATTTAAGTGAAACTTCTGCCATGCCTAATTTTGCTCCTTGCAATGCCATACTTCTTGCAGTAGCTAAATGAAACCCAGTGATGTCATTATGGCATGAACTGGCTCACTTCATCTAACATCACTGAACACCCGGGGCATGGCTGTGGCGTCATGTCATTGAACTCTAGATGGGAATGAAGAGCAAGCCAAGAGATACAGCATGGTGACTGATCTCATATTGTTCCAGATTCAGAGCTTCAGGGGCATATCCTAGACCAGCTCTTACTACCAGCTCCTTCCCCAGTGTCAAGGTGGAATGCAAATATAAACACTGCTTGTGGCCTGCCATCAATACACTTACTATTTGTGAGTGGCAATGAGGTCATGAGCAGAATGCTCCATGTCACTTGGCTTCTGTGATCTTCCCTCCCTGGCTTTGTGAAACCCTCCCACCCTAATGTATGGAACATGGCTATCATGAATTTAACGAAGAGAAGAAAACAATATGGCACAGAGGAATCCCTGCATAATGTGTCTTTTAGCTTTAGCAGTTTTTTCCTCCCATGGTAGAGGACTTACATCGCTGCTGAAAACTTTCTGGATATCCATTAAAGCAGAATCCTGTCCCCTGAGTCCTGACAGCTTATGTAACTTTTGGGTTGTCTCATGGTTGTAAATCCAGGTGGACTAGCCACAACAGCTCTCTGACAGTTTGAGCTTGGGGACACTGGAAACAGAGATAAAATGTTGTTCCAAGAAGTAAACAGTTGCTAATGTTTCCTTTTTGATGAGTAAAAAAAGTGTCCGTGTATGTGTGTTGGGGTGTGTGTGTGTGTATTCATTCTAGTTTAAATACAGCTGCAACAATTCTTACATATTGCACAGCTGTTCAGCATACTGGCAGCTGTCCACATCTTATGAGTCCTGTCATGCATTTTCCACTATTGTCTTTCTGACACATAAAGAATGTGTCTTTAATTCTTAGAGGGAAAGTGATTTGTTGATTTTTTCCCCCCAGGTAGACTTTGCTGCAGAATGTAATAAATCTGCAGTTCTATGGTCTTAGCCTCTATCAAGCACCTTTAATCCTCCCATTCTGATTGCGTAGGGCAAGGGATAAACAGCTTTCTCTGATTCTCCATGTATCTGATCAGCACATTTTGCAAAACAGAGGCTTATTTTATAGATCTAGTTCACACGCCTTGTTAAATTGAATTCCTGCTTTGGAAGAACAGGCACAAACCCCTTTATCAAAGGCCCCCTTCAATGGTGCATTCAAGATAGCTGTTGGTAAGGAGGCCCATAGGCACAGGGGTTCACATCATTCTGCCCTGCTCACAAAAGGGAGAATAGAGCCCCTATCTAGGCTGCAAACTCTGGACAAAGTCCACATGATAGCAAAGAACTGGAATTTTCTGAATCTCTATGCTAGTATCTAGTGGTTGTGTGGAGGTTTGCACCCAGGTAAGGCAGCTGTAGAGGGGAGGAGACTGTGCAGCTTACTTGTGCTCAAATACACCTTCATGTGGCTCACACAATAAATTGTGTACCTATTCACCATTACAATTAGATTGCCACTCAGTACATTGTTCAGCCAAGCTGCTACATACCCCCACAATATTGAACATCATTAACTTAGAACAGTGTTTCTCACCCTTGGCAACTTTCAGATGGGTGGACTTCAACTCCCAGAATTCCCCAGCCAGCATGGGAGTTGAAGTCCATTTGAAAGTTGCCGAGGTTGAGAAACCCTGACTTAGGATAATAAGACAGAGAAATATATATGTCTGAAAGCCCAGAAGATGTACTACAGTATTGTTTGCATAGCATAAGAAGAGAGGAAGGCAAGTTGTATCTTCCAACTAGGGATGACCAGTTCACAGGACTTGTTTCACCCAAAGGAAACCAATTGAGAATGGAGAAAATTTTGAAATGATGGGTCTTGTATGCGTGAATTAGTCATTAATGTCTTAAATCCTATAGTAACAACACTATTAATTGGAACGATTCTAGTCTGAATTCTACTATCAGACAGTGATTAAGCTAATACTATGGTATGATGATTTTAAGCTTGCCTTGAAGAGATTTTAGAAGAGTTTGTGCTGTTGGTCACTGTCTCCTCCTCTAAGGATATGCATATTATACTCACTAGAATTAGATTTCTGGGAGAAATAATGCATACATATCGATCCTTTGCCTTCAAAGGCATATCCATTCACCTCCAAGGATAATTTTATAGTGTTCAAGGATTTGGGTGTGCTCACCTGTCTTTTTAACTTTTGTTATGTTGTTAAAAAGCAGATCCACACCTTGTTGCAAAAATTACTTTACAAAAAAATACATTGGGTAAGAATACATAAGGAACACATATTACTTTCTCCTTGGGTGGGGTTAGAAATCCATCCATTTCTGGCTAGCAAAATATTCCATCCTCCTATTGACTCTCTCAGACAGGCTGCAGACATTTCTTATTTCATTCTCCTCTTTTAGTTTCCATCACCTGGGCCTGAGTGATTTCACATTTACCTGGTTGACTAGAAGAAGAAAAAATGTTTGGAAAAAAATCAAATTAAAACTATCCATTTGGCATTATTAGATGTTTTGCTTTCCAAATTTGAGGGATACTTTTGGGGAGGGAGAGAACTGGAATTAGGGTTCAAATTTTGGTGCTTCTTTTCCCCAAGCCCATCATTCAGCAGATTTTTTGAATTCTAGAGTAGCATTTCCCAAAATTTTTGAATCTGTGCGAAAATCCCAGCTCACTAAAAAGGCTTATTGGGCATAAAGCCCAAAGGAAAACATAACTTTTTCAGTTCAAGCCAACCCTACACGTTGGTTTTAAAGCCAACATGGAAAATATACCATCATAAGCTATTCAGAAGAGAACTGGACAGAATACCTATGTTATAAGCAATGAAAATGTTTCAACTTTCATCTTCCTTGCTAACCCTTTTTTAATATGCACCCATCAACTTTTCTCATAGTAATAATGTTTTATCAGTTTTCCATGACTTGATGCCTCCCAAATGCATTGGACAGACTGTGGCTTCCATTACCCCTAGACAGCCATTAATTGTGAAAGTGAGTTGTTCAACAATTCTGTAAAACACCTTATTTCACAAAGCTAATTTGTTTCATAAGTCTTTTCCCACACAATCTCGAACCATCGTCACCAATGTCCTCATTTGCTGTAGTCTATTCCTTCACAATGTGTATAGATAATGATCATGTCCTCCCTTTAGCTATACATACTTGGTTCTTTTAATCTTTCAACATAAATCAATCATTTGGCTGCTTCTTCATTTGTCTTCCTTTTGAATTTTTAACAGAACTTCTATCCTCTTCTGAAACTACTGTGCTCAAATGCTGGTGTTGGGGCATTACCTGAAATCTCGTTACTTGAGAGTAGGTTTCATTGAATTCAGTGGCGCTTACTTATAAGCAGGTATGATGGCCTATTTTTCCAAATTTCATGCATAAAAAGGATCTCTCCTGAAACAAGGGGAAATTCTGCTCTTTTCTGTAAGCGTATTTGTGAACTTCTGGTTCTCACATATAACACACCAAATTAAAAATAATCTGTAGAGAATCATTGAAAGGAACAGGGGCAATAGGGAGGAATTGCTGTGCTGCATGTTTAAAATATTTATTCCTGCTCAGAAATCCAAAATAATGAACTTGGCAATGCTGTAGAGAACATCTGAATTAAAAGAAGTAGAGGAAGATACAGAAGCAATATTTTTTGGTGTCTGCTAGGGTTCTCTCACCCAAGAAGATGTGGGTAGCACTTTCCAAAAGCAAGTTGCAGATCTTTTGAAGAGGCATGAAGTTGCAGTGATGCAAGACTTTGGGCAGAGCCAAATGACTTCATGATCCACCAATCCTTGAGCTGGCAGAAAAGTAGGCTACCATAAAATTTGCTGCCCCAGTTGCTGAGCCCTTTTCTACCATAGTAACAGGGTTGGCAGTTTTGTGGTGTCCTTTTTGTTTCAATATAGGACAACTTAAGGAATGTGATTGGTGGATTCCCTCAGCTTTGCTTTCCCATCCAGCTGAAAATGTGCTGAACTTAAAATAGGTTGGCTGACCAATCACAAGAGCAGAAGATGAGTTTGGGATGAAGCAAGAGGAAGAGACCAATATCAAGACAGCCCTTTCTTCAATGGGTGTTCCAGTAGAATGACAGTGCTGGCAGTCATCTAGCTCTGTCCTCGTGACCAGCAATGCCTGGAAGTAGCCAGTGGTTGGTCATGGAACTGGAATGGAGTAAGTAAAAAACCGTAAAATGTATGGCCACATAAGGCACCCAATTTTGCTTGAACTAGCAACACACATAGCTGGTAGAACCTGGCTTTCCTTTCTGGGGTAAACTGACCTGTTTTTAAAAGACCGGTTTAAAAGTACCTGAAACCTCTGTTTAGAGAGCCTGGAGAACTGGTGAAGCACAGATGCCTAGAAAAGAGTAAATGTCTTTATCTTCAAAAAAGAGTAAAGAAAAAAAAATATACACATCAGTCAGTCTGACTCCAATATCTGGAAAGATCCCACAGTCAATCATAAACAGATCAACCTACCCATAAACACCTTCAAAATAATCTGGAAAAGTTGGAGGTTGACGTGTGCTGGGCATCTCACTGAGTGTCCCTGAGAGTGGAAATTTGACCTGATATTCCCAATTGGAGGATAAAGTTTATTCCAGTGCAATCTTGGGCAGATTTCCTAGGAATCAACTCCTGTTTCAGTCCACAGGACTTTCCTCCACATATGTGGGCCCAGCATTGGGCCTTTCCAGAGGGGTACAGATAAAGGCTAGTTGAGTCTGACAACGTACTGTGGCAGCAACTCCTGGCAGTTTGTATAAGCAAAGAAATTTCATCCCCTTCAAAGGCAAAACAGAAGCCGGGAAAGTCAATTTATAATTTGGGGGATTTTTGAAATCATAACTCTTTCATTAGAAAATGCCTTAAGCCCACAGACGTGGCAATCAAACACTGTAATATCCGGTGTCATGTGAGAAGTGCCTTCTGTATTTTAGCAAACATCATCAAAGGGCTTAAGCTGAAATGAGGCGTGTTTTAAGAAATGTGCTGATAGTTGTGAAGGGCCTTGGTGGGTGAAGATGCTTATCAGGAAACGGACACCAAATTATTTTTAAGAGAAAAGAAGATCCTATTGTTGGAATGGTTTTCCAGGACTTAGGCCTTGAAAACAGTTAAGTATTTATTTAACTAGGGAAAAAGTATATGTGATTTAGATCCAATTCAGTTTTGTTGCTAGCAGCGTGAAAATCGATGCCCACATTTTCTTTTGTGTTTTTGGGGGGCATTCTTATTCACTTTCTTGGAAAAGAAATGGGCCTTTTCTTTTTTCTTTTTAAAATCAAGTAAAGCTCATTTGTTAAGATAGAACTTACTCAACTTAGCTTTATTACACATTGGCTGTGGATGGGTGATGAGTATTCTGGTTTTATTTTCTTTTTATTTCATCTTCTCTCCAGGACTCTGCAGCCTCCCTGGCTTCTCGCATGTCAGTTAAAAGCCAAGAGAATTCCTCCAACAGAATTGAGTTTTTTTTTTCCAGATTAGGAAGCAGGAGTTACTCAGAGAGGCTTGAGGGTGATGGGAAGATATATAAAAAGAAAAGAGCAGCACCATTTACACTCTTCGCCATCTGACGGCAATCAAGGAAGTTCAAAAACGTCTCCCAAATAATTCTGAAAAAAGATCTACAGGACCTCAAGAATAAGTTAGAAAGAAAGCAGAGTTTATGGAAAGATTTGGGTAGGATGCTGATTCAGGCCATGTCCCACTTACATTTTCCCGTGTTTTCTTTGAATAATATTGTACAAATACATACCACTTCATGCAATCATGTTAATTATATAAGCTTTTAAAAGGAATTATCCTTCCAGTCTATTCCCAGAAAGCTGCACTTGAAAGTTGGGAACAATGTGGGATTTGTCACAGAATATTGCAATGAGTATTAGAGAAAACAAGGGTCCTCATTCTTTGCAAACTGAAGCAGTTTCCTTTAAAGACAACATTGCCTTTGGGTGCAACCTAATATTTGAAATAAAGTTGGGGCACCAATCATGAGTGAGAGATACAGGAATTCAGAAAAACAATTCAGAGGATATAGATGTGTAACTAAGATAAAGTCAACAGAAGGGGAATCAACCCAGACATTTTCATAGCTAATGATTCTGAACATTTTCCATTAAAAAAAGGTTTGTTTTCACAGATTTTGGGACTAACATCTCAAACAGTAATTATATATTGAATTGCCTTTGCTCCTTTATCACCTGTCTTCTGCTGACTCCCAGGAACAAGAGATGACAGTGATGATAGGCTGAACATCTAGTGTTGGTCTTCAAATGATCACCATTTCTACCCTCTGTAACAGCAGCTGCTCTTAGCATGTGAAGGTATTTTTTACTTGGAATCACCCAGAGCATATTACAGAAGGTTAATATGGAGTTCTTGGTGCTCTCTGTGCTTGCAGACATTTCATAACCCAACTAGGTAACAATATCAGTGCACTGAAGATGTTGCCTAGTCTGGCAATGAAACATCTGCAAGGAAACAGCCAAGCTCAGCATCAAGGGTTCCACAGTTCCACCCCAAGCTACACAGATTCTCCTCTGTCAGAAGGGTAATATACCAGCTTTCAAAAAAACCCTACTTTCAACCATCAAAACTTTCATCTGCTTAATTTCTCCAGGGATTAGATGACCTTCTAGTATTCCCTGGCGATAGAGCATCAAAACACAGACAATAGCAGTAGGTTGGCTGAATTATAGGCCACAGTGGTAGACCAGTGGCCAAAGAGGGAGGGAGTCAATGGAGTAGAGTGAGATACAAAATAGACTTGAGGTCAGAAAAGCCCAAGCAGTAGAAAGAGCAGAAGACAAGAACAGGTTCAAGGAGCAACGACTTTTGTTGCCAGCTGCCTTGCCATGAATGTCTTTCTGCTTCCCTTTGCAGGAATTGCTAAAAGGCTGGAGAAGAAGAACCGAGGGAAACTTGAAGCCTAAGGAAATTTAGCATTCCAAAGCAGGGTGAGGCTGAAGAGCAATTCCTGACAGGAATTTAGTCTGAAATTAAAACAAAATTCAGTGGTTGGTAAGGATGCTTGAAGAATTCATTTGCTGTGAGTTCTACTCATAGCTGGCCTGATCCATACTTCCTAGCCAAATGGTGGGTCAGAATGCAAACAATCCTTTGGGTTTCCTTTATTTTAAAATGCATGCACATTTTCACGAATCCACATTTAATCCAACCAAAGCAGATTTTAATAGATTTTTTTCAAAAAGGTAATACTGATGACTTTGAAAAAGGGACAAACATATGTGAAAGTAACATAAAATGGAATTATACACATCCCTCCCTAATTTTGTGCAGTGCATTCAAGACTGACAATCACCAACATCATTTGAACTAGCGCATCCAGTTGATTTAAAACTATACATGACTGTTGGTGAGGGGGTCAAAAAAGTCAAGGTGGTGACTGCATGATCAGTGACTTCAATCACACAGCTGCCCTCTTGACTTTTTTGACACCTTTGCAGATGCCCTTGGAAAAGAAGATGAGATGCATTGAAGCTAGCAGTGCACAACATCTTAAAGTTCTCAAGCTGAAAGCAGTGTTAAGATAGCACTTTTACACAGGGTATTTGCACTGCTCCAGAAGTTACCCTGCATTAATGTGATTTCACACTGTCATATCTTCAGCAGGTGGGCAGATTTATTTTTGGGACCACTGCAGTGTATTTAGAATCACAGAAAAGGCAATCTTTCCATTTGCAATCTTGTGAGGAGACCATTCTCCCATTAACAAGAAGTTGTCCAACACTACCTCCTGGTACTGGGCTCAGAGTAATCTTACTACTCTGCATAGTGTTTCAAATTACAAGGGCATCATGACACAGCACTATCATTTCAATGGTATTAAATGCCACTGTCAGCTCTGTAAGGTAGACCAGACTAAGAAACAGATACCATGTGGGCCTAAAGCTACTTTTATTAGAACAGCTATAATAAAGAACCTTGCAAGTCTGAGTGTGCTTCCCCTTCTCTCCCTTTTTATCTTCATGCTTGGGTAACAGATCTTCCCTCTGTCTATCAAGTGCATCCTCTATATGCTCTAAAGCAACAGAGGAATAGTGCTTGGGCGGCTTTGTAGCTCCCTCTCATCGCAGCTGCTCAGATTTTTTGACAAATCACCACACAAATGCACCTAATATGAACCACAAACATGGATGGAGATCACTAATTGAATAATGATCTTTGTGCTCTGTTACTGGTCAGCTCTGTTACAGTAAGCCTTAGCTGACTTTGGCGGATCTTGAAGAAGCTTAAGCAAGGGTGGACCTGGTTTATAGGTAAATGGGATATTGCCAGAGAATTCCAGGGTTGTAGACTAGATTCAGAAGAAGGAAGAAAATCTAGGAAAAGGAGAGACTACTCTTGTTTCACTGCCAAGAAAACTACATGGGTATATCCATATAGTTACCTGGAGTCAAGCTTAATTTGGGGGAATCTTTACCTTTTATTCATCAGCTGAAGGGAGCAATGATTGACTCATGGCTTTGTGAGTACTTTGAAGTCTGTGGAAGATAATGATTGTGGGTGGGTCAGTTTCAAACTACTTTTGAGGGATTGGGGAATGGCAACTGTGGCCAGGTGGTTTTCATCAAAGAAACACATTTTCCTAAAATATTCCTTCACAACTGAAAATCCACTTTTTAAAAAACCTTTGCTCTCATTGATAGGCCTCTGGTACTTCCTGCTTCTGCTTCCCCACTTATTGTTTCTTTCTCCTTTCTGGATTAGGCATATAATATTCCAACTCAATCAAATATCTCAAAAATAAGAGAAACGAAGTCAATGAAAGTAGTAGAATGCCAAGTAATTGTAAGTAGTGATGGAGTCATGTTAAAAAGTAATTAAACTGGAAGTCTTGACGCTGCTGAGAATAGGCTTACTGATCAAATGACTGATTGTCTGAATGAATTTATGGCCAATTTATGGGGAAAGTCCATAACTATACAGAAAATGATACAATGTGTGATGGCCAATAATTTCAACTTAGTCCTAAACTCCAATTCTAAACCTTATTACATCTGCAAGAACAAAGAAAACCCCCTTTGGAGAATATCTGTCTCTAAATTCAGCTCCTATGACAATGAGATCCCTGTAATTTTTCAAGTTGAGATTGTGCCATTGGTCATTGAAGTCCATCGATGGCTTTCTGTGTCATTCCACTTATCTGGAATTTGATATTATTGGGTGCTCCAAAGGAATGTGTAGCACCTGCAGCGGAGAAGGTTTGGGCTAATTGTTTGAATGGCATCACCCTCCAACCCTCTTTGCTAAACCATCCATTTGCTTAAAGCTGGAATTTTTCAGAACCTTTGCCTCCCTTTGGCGCTGAGAATTCTCATTGGCATAAGCTCATTCAAATCAAAAGGGTGTCAGGAATGGCAAAATCAAAACACACCATTGGCTGTATATCAAAGAGGGCTGTTGAGTGTTATGAACAAGTAGGGACCCGTGCCACCCAGCTCATGGGGGAGGGAGAGGGCATAGAAGTTAAGTCAAAGGATCTCATGTTCTCTGTGTCCCACCTCTACACTCTTTATCTTTTCACCCCACCTGACTCCCAAGAGGCGAGAACATGGAGAAGGTCAAGCAACCACACCAGCCTCAGCAGATTGGTAAATGGTGGGAACCAGAGACTCCCTCTCTCTGCTGTGCGCATTTTAAAGCATGGGCAGGGTGATTTAAGGAGGGGAGGAGAATTCAACGGAGCATGCTCAGCTGACTTGTTCCATTGCAAGGGTTTGCCCCAGGCTGGTGTTGTACAAACACAACTGCAGAGCATTTTTATAGCCTGACATGAAATGGGAATCCTAATGCCTACTTGTTGCTTGGGAAGAAGCGTTTCAGTTTCTCCTGCTGCCTGAGTCTTTTACTATATGTTTTTCTTGGACAAGTTCCTGCTTTTTTACAGTGGTGTTTGGGGGGAAAAAATTCGTTTGATATTTTTCTTCCCCCAAGTCACTGGTACACCCTTGCCTTCTAATAACCTCTCTGAAGGTTATGCATGTTAGCTACGTTCTTGGCAAGCATTCAGGTAGTTTTCAAGATCTCTCTTGTATGCAAATAGAATCTTGAACTGGTGATTAAGTAAGATTTATGGCTGCAGCAACAGTGGTCGCGGCTGCAGTGCCTCCATAAGTGTAAACAGCACTGGGGGAAAAGACAAGCCCGTTGTTTTTATTGCCTGAAACTGAAGTGACATCCTTAGAATGCCGATAAACTCCAGGCTGAGGCCAATTTTCAATCATCCGGAGTGATTTTCATTCTGCTTGGAAGAGAACAGAACGTGGCAATGAATCAGCAGTATGCCAGGCTCTGACACCCACTTCATCCAGTTTCTTCTGTGGCCTGCTTGCTAGGCACAGCACTTGCTTAATTGCCGTCTCTGGCCAGTATCTTAATGGGGGTGCCAGCCTTTTGGATTTCAAATCAAGCAGAGCAGGGCGAAGCCAAGGAAGGTCCCTGATAGCCCCCAAATGGAATCCCTGTGCCATGTGCAGTTGTGAGTAAATCCAAAGCAGGGGACAACCGAGTGAGCCCAGAACAGAACCCGGATACAATTTGGCAAATCAAGGGTGGAAAAGCTGGCAAATTATAAATGAAACCAGGAGTAACCCTGGCACTGAAAAATAAAAAGAGTTGTACTTCTGTCTCACCCTTCTACCAAGTTGCATGCAAAGCAGAGATGATTGAGCATCTAGGATTTGTGCATGTCTTGTATCTATAATAATGTTCTGTAAGCTTCATGAGGACAACTAAAGGACAGAGGCCATTGTTCAGAGTCAGAAGCACTGTAGATCAAGCACTCCCCTCTCTCTCTCTCTCTCTCTCCTTAAAAGAACCGGATAGCAAAGTTGAGGTGATACTTTGGCTTGCTAATAGTAGATTATGGAGAGCCACTGATCAGTTGGGTTGGCAGCACTGAGCCCGATGGATGGATCATCAGACCTGCCTATACTGTAGATCTTTGAAGGGGGGGGCTCTAGGTCTTGAAGTACTTCTGGAAAGCCATCCTTGCCAGATTACAGGAATGGGGACTCAAGATCTCCCTGTTTAAGACCTATCTTAATGTGAGGACTTGGGACCCCTCGCTTTGGGCCAGAATCTGTCATTCAGTGCAGTGTGAGAAATGGAACTTGCCCACCTCCATGTCTTGGTGTCTTGGCACCTTGTGAAGCTCATCCCTTTGGATGAATAAGCAGACCTGGGAAGATCACAGGCAGAGGGAATTCCATCTTGACGAAGTGTGGATAGTAGCAATGCCATTGTGAATTGACAGGATATTTGCTGGTGTCCTGTCCCTAGAAAATGCAGATGGGCTTCAGTGGTAGCTAATCTTCCCTGGGTCACTAGAATCTGTGACTGACTGCTAGGTGGTTGATGAAATTTTCAAATAGCCATTCTGGTCTTAGTTCAGTCTGCTGCATCTCCCCTTTTAACTAGTTCTTTCAGGCCTTAGCCATGGATTCTGAAGCATGTAAAACCAAGCAGGCAGGCGATGAATCTGGGCATCTGGAACAACTAATGTGCAAGGCAATGGTCTAACTTGGTTCTTTGAAGGTAATACAAGTGAATTGTTGGCTCTTTCCCTCCATATCCAATGAAAATGAAAGGGAAAGATCTAGACCTAAATTAATTATTTTGGGTTCAAGAAAGCGCTGCCAATGTAGTTGCAGTGTTGGCTGTGCTTCTGTTTTGGCAATAAAAACAGTTTTTTCCCCTGATTTTCTTTCTTTTCTTTACAGCCTCTGTCTTTCAATTTATTGTAGCAACTGACAAATGCAATGCAAGTTGTCCTGGTGGTTTCTTTAGCTGAATCGTAGGATCTTCCCTGACAATGAAACACAGATTGCAGGAGCATCCATGAAGGGATGGGTGGTGGATCAAAAAAGTCAAGATGGTCACCATGAATGTATGATCAAAGCCCTCCCCTCCCCCATTTTTAATGTGTGGCACATGTAAAAGGGGCACAGTTTCGATCACATAGTTGTGGCCAACACCTTAAACTCTTTTGACACCTCTGCAGACACCATCGCCAAGTTGTTCACAACATTTCTCTTGTGTGATCCCGTATCACCACCATTTTAGATAATGATCCCATTCATCATGCATTTGTTGAGTTTCATGCTTCTGCTTCTGATTCATTATAATACGGATGACAGGGGTTATTATTATTTAAATTTTGTATGCTGTCATTTCTTTGCAAGGAATTAATGTGGCTTAATTTATGGGACTGAAGTTTACCTTGAGACAACAGGTTTAGTCTGAAATGTGTTGTATTTTTAATCTCCTCCTTCAGCATTTAACTTGGTGGTTCCTTTTGGAGTGATGAAGCCTTGGAAGTCCATAACGAAAGTCATCTGTGTGCTGCTGCTTCCATTATGACTAATGGCAGGGAGGGCAGATGAGGTCAAAGAAGGGGAAGTAAAACAGGACTGAGACAAAGCAGTGATGGATAAATTCAATGAGCAAAGAAAGGCATTAAAAAGACACACATTTCTCAAGGCTAGTCTTCCCCCAATTTATATTTCTTAACCACAATAATCTTGGTCTCACGATTAGACAACGTTTGATGCAGCTCCAGTCTCCCAAAACAATGGAAATCCAAGAACATACCTCCAGGTGTATTATAGACTAATAGGTATATTCCTTGCTCAACAAACCTGCCAAGTACAATCTATATCTGTCCTCTGCCTCTATATCTTGACCCTCTCTTTTAAAGAAGAAATAAATACCTCTAGCTGAGAATGACATTCTTTTCCTCCTATGTTCCTGCATTGGAGACACAGGAAAGCATACACTGCAGTGGCCAACCTGAGGATCACCTGAGTTAGGGGAATTAGAAGGGTCAAAATGATGGCCTCAGCCAGTTGATCAAAGCCTCACTCCTTGTGATGGAATGTGAGGGTGACCATGGAAGACGGGGGAAGAGATGCCACCAAGGGAACAATCAGATAAAAGAGAGAGGAGTACACAGCAGCGTAATGGCCAGAGAAAGAATATAGTTTAGTCATTAGATGTCACTACACTTATTTGGAAATTGCAATATCAAGAGCTTTGTTTGTAGTTTGAGAGAGCTCACTTTTCCGATTCGCATAACCATGTATGAAGCCTCCCAAGCCTGGTCAAAATTACTAAAATGCTTTCTCGACAGTGGCCCTAGTCATTGAATTCTTTCTCCCGAAAAGTTACCAACTTAGTTATTATTTAGATATCAGATAAAAACATTTAATTTACTCAGACGTTGTTGTGGCTGTAGCCCACAATTGTCCCAGCAGAAAACATGCCATGTTAAGTTCAGTGAGGCAATGTTTACTGACTAGAATTACTTAGGTTATTCAGGAACTACTTACCCACAGCCTTTAGGATCTGATCCACTGTTATTAGTTTGGTGGTTTATTGTAGTGATTGTTTTTATTGTAACCTATCATGGCAGGTGCCAGCACCAAGTTGACCTTGGCTGATCTTGAGAATGCTAAGCAGGTTGGATCTAGCTTGTGGCTGAATGGAAGACTCAGAGAAAATTCTAGGGGAGAAGCTTAGACAAGGGAGCAGAAGAAAACATCCCAGAAAAAGGCAACAAACCACTTCCATATTGTTACCAAGATAACTATAAAAGTATGTAGTCTTCAGATATGAAGCTCAACTTGGAGCTTTTAATCTTTTATTGTACTCCACCTTAAAAACTAATACAATGAAGTCACCACGTAAACGCTTTCAATAAATACATAACAATATAGTTAAGCAAATAAATGATTGTTCATCCAGTATTGATAACATTGCTATACTTATTAAGGGTTATCAAAAAAAGAAACTAAAGAAAATTATCTTAAGGGATTTGATGGAAAGACCTTGACTGGAACCTTGGTCACCATCTTTGAACTGTGCTGCTTAACAATGTGAGCAATGTGGAAGGCATTACTTTGTTGATGAAATGCCATTATGGTCAGCACATATGTTTTTCTGTTCTTCAGAGATGCACATAGGGAGTGGGTGTTTCTGTATGTCAAAAAGGTTGAGATGGTGGCTGTGACTGTGCAATGAAGCCCTGCTTTTTTTTTGTTTAACATGTATTGTCCACTCAAATCAATTTGCAAAGCCCAATGTGGTTATGCTTCAAATTGTTTAGTCTTAACCCTTCAGGCCTTTAGAAAGGTAAAGAGTCCCTCTTTTGGGGGAGATGGGTGGTAATTAAATTTGAATAATAAATAAATAAATAAATCAAATCCTGGCTTCCCTGGGAGCACTGGGGTCAGGATGAGCAGATTTCCCAACTGGTAAGTTACAGTATATTTTCATCACCATTTTATTGTCTTAGTTGGTTTTTAATGGTATGTGCTGTTTTATGTTTTTTACTTTTCATTTGATGACTTCTTGTATGCCACCCAGAGTCAAGTGGTCTGAGTTAGGCAGCCATATAAATACTTTAAATACTGTAAACAAACAAACACACAAAATCTATACTTTTCCAAGCGTTGTGATTTTCATTTTTTTTTGGAAAAAAAAATATATGAAATGGTATACAGGTGGTCCTTGTTTAACGACCACTCATTCAGTGACCATTTGAACTTACGATGGTGCTGAATGAGGGGTACTTGAAGTTCCAGCCATTGCAGCATCCCCATGGTCACGTGATTGAGATTCAGGTGCTGGCAACTGGCTTGCAATTACAATGGTTGCAGTGTCCAGAGATCACATGATTGCAATTTGTGCCCTTCTTTGCCAGCTCCCTACAAGCAAAGTCAATGGGGAACTGCCGCAACTGCCGTCATAAGTCAGCGCAGCCACGTGACATTGAGCTTTATCACCGTGTTGCTTAGTGATGGAGTTGCTGCTCCCAATTACCATCGTTAAGCAAGGACTACCTGTACATGCAAAGACCCCTTTCAAGTCTTGCTCTGCTGCCGCATCACAGCAAGGGGGCTGGTGGCATTCCTGGGAGGGATGAGAGAAGAATGGCAGGAGTTTATGCTGAGAGTACAGTATATATTCCCAGCAGGGTCACCCAAGGCGTGAAGGTCATCCCAGCTGCCCAGCCAAAGCATGAAGGCACTGTTCACAGAGCACTGACGTTTGCTTTCCAGAAATGAAAATAGGAATGAATTGAGATTGATCTGTAATGGTGACTTAAGTGTAGAGAGCTTGAAATTGTATAAGGCATTCTTTTCCTTTTCTGCGTAAGCAATTTGCCAAAGAGATACATGTTATTGCTACAGCCAGTTACTGTTATAGCCAAGGGAGATACAACTAGCTGTTGAGGGAATGAGTCACTCAGGGGTGCAGAAGCTATAGTTCAAAGATGCAGTTGAAGGGGCATTCCTTGTTTTTCCATATGTGTACTGTTTTGTTTAGAGTCAATTATTTTATTCTCCAGATGGCTGAGTGAGCTCATGAAAATCTGATGGTGACTTTACATTCCTCCCCACTCTTTTAAATCTCTGCTCTTATGTGAGGTGTTACATTTAATGGTACTTGTGGTATTCCCCTAAGTATACCTGCTCAAACAAGTAATGTCACATCTAACGGTAGAGAGACAAAGAAAATGAATGTTCCTGGGGTGTCCAGTTTCTGGGACACTCTTTGGAGTCTTTCCTTGGTCAGTTCTAACTTACTCTCATGGGAAGCTCATGCTGTACAGCAGCCTCTGGTTTCCTAAATGGTGACAATCCAAGAGCGCAACTGTGCAGGCCAAAGGCCTGTTGACATCAGTTTTAATTATTTGCCTCTGTATTGCATTTCTTAACTGTCTTTTGAGGCTGCAGTTTTTCCAAGGCTACTTCCCAAACAAGTTATAACCCAATTCAATATGAGTTGAACAAGTCCATGGGGAAACAAATCCAGGACTAAGACCCTTAAACTTAACCAATTCCACCCCATCTTCAATTCCATAGAATATATCATTTTAAAAGCAGAGGTATCTGCCTGGAAGAAATTGTCTCCTGAATTTTTCTCCTTCCACGTCAGCTTTGTCAAAGGACAGGATTCATTCCAGCCGGCTGAGGTGGCAGCCCAATAACAAATTTAGCTTGCTACTGCGGTCACTTCTGTCTATATGTTCAGCTGCCTTCTTAGGTTCTAGGCCAATCATTTGGACTGGAAGGCAAACCTGATAGAGGCTGCATGACTGTTCCTTGACCAACATAGCAAATTCTTCTGGAAAGCAAAAGTATATGGCTGTGCATGCTTCAAAATAGCTTTGCTGTGACCAGACATGTAGTGAGAATGTCCCTGCACCCTGCATACTGTATGGAATACTCAGTATTATTAATGGGCAATATGTCTTTCTGGAGACTTGTTGGCTGATACTGATTTACCTTCTGAGAAATCCCAGGGTGCCTACGGCCTAACTAGATAACCACTTGTTCTAGGAATGGAGACCTGGATTCAAGGCTTCTTCCTAGACTGAGGCCAATCCTAATGAGATCATTTAACTTGCCCTTACAGGGAAAGATGGTGAAAGGTAAAAAAAAGAAAAAGAAGAAAAAGAAGTATTGTTTGTTTAATGTGAGCGGTTTTGTGCGCATTCAGCTGCTGACCCTGTCATCAGCCTTTGTGTAGGAGGCGAATGAAAGCATGCTTCTGCCCCAAGCCCACACTTGAATGTTGGAGCCACAGGCCTCTGTGCCTAATCTCAGGTAACAAGCCGGTACACGCATGTTTGGTGCACGCATATAGCTACACGTTTTGCAAATTGGTAGAGATTCCATCCCTATCTCAAGAAGTGTGTCAACCTCCCTTTTTTGTGCACAGTGAAATCTTCCTCAACTCCTTTCTTTTGTCTGAGCCAGATTTTTCCTTTTAGAGTCTCCATTTTCATGCACAAAATAGGTAAATACATCTTCCATTCACACTCTTCAGGCTTCTCTTATGCTTTATCTCTGCATTGCCCATTGTGTGTTATGTAGCAAAAGGAGGAAAGGGGAGAAAAAACTCCCAGGATTCCCCCCTCCCACTGCCGCCTCTGATGAGGCAGTAATCGAGAGAGGTTGGCTATTAACCAACTCAAAACTTATTTATCATCATACCTGGCATATATCCTAGGACAAAATGAAACAGAATCTGCTGACTACTAAACAAACCATATAAGGAAAGGAGCAATGGGGCCCCTGTGGCTTTCTTGCTACAAAAGTATGGGGAAAGGCTGGAATGGTCCATAGGAGCCTCCATAGTTTAGGCTTTGGGTCACTAGCCACTGGTACAACCACAACTTGCAGTTGGAATCTCTTTAGCAAGTAGGCCAGAATTCATGTCTCGACTGTAGCTCAATTACCCAAAGCTATGCTTAGATAACAGAGTACATGGTTGTCCTCTGAAACCATGTACTCTGAAAGCTTACATCTAGTGTTTGGGTCTCAACATGATATTCCCAAAAACAAATTTAAAAAATATATAATTCTGGTTCTTTTAGCTATACTCTCTTGCTGAATATTCTTGGACCATTTGTGGGTCACAGAGCAATCCATAATTCCATTCTACTATGGAACTGGGATTTTGCTCCTCTCCGAAAGAGCAAATCTGCTATTGGTCATATAATCGTCTTCCCAAAGATGAATAAGAAGCAAGCCAAGAGCCAATAATAGTACTTCAGTTCACACATGTACTGCACACTGATGAGCATTTTGAGATTGCTGTCCAAGCATACTGATTGTTTAAGTGGATTATGTAGTTGAGGGATCAATTTGCCTCATTCAACCAACAGGATAGGTGATATCAGGAAGAGGCATGGGCCTGTTTATCTAATCAATTTGTAAAATAGACAAATATGTGCTTAACATGGAGCACATGTAATGTAACACAAAGCAAGCTGGAGTACAAGGGATCTGGGTTGGCATAATATATAATTTAAAATATTAATTTTTCTTTCTTGCAAATTAGTTGAATTTTTCTCCAGAATTTCTTGAATGGAAAGTTAGCTTCACTGCTAGCTATTCCAGCAAAATCAACTCTGCCATCTCCTATTCATATCCTCCATTGTCATAGTGATTTTGTCACTAATAGAACCTTGTTGACTACTAAGACACTTGACATTACCTCTTCTTCTTTGATTAAAAAAAATAAATTCTATAAATGTTTTACTGCAAGCATGGATTTATCATTCTTTTGTTTAGCAAGACAGTATGCAAACTCCTTACACAGAAAGCCAGAAGGGGGTGGAACACGTTCAGATGCTACCATGCATTTTGGATGTCCAGCATTACCTACTTGCAGGGCATCTCAGCCTGGAGCTCTCCAGGACTACAACCCCAGAATTCCCAGTTAATTGACTGGAATTCTGGTGCTCCTAAGACAACAGGAGGGTGTCACTTTGCAGAAGACTGAAGTAGTTTAATGTCCCAAGACCTGAACAGGTTTTCTCAATAGTAATGCTCACTCATATATTGCTTTGGGCACTTACTGGTGGAAAGCACGATTCAGAACAAAAAGGGAACTGCTTAACTAAGATTATACCAGGCTAGCTGCCAGGTTGACCACTTTTACACAGCTGCCTGGCAAAATGGCATTACTGAAATCAAAGCTGCACAGTTGGTTGGAGTTATTACCTGGCCAGCTACTAGATTCCTGGAATAGTTTGGAGATTGCTGTTGGCATACTTCCTCTGCCCTTACTAATCAAGTCTGTAGGGTCATTTTGGACACTTGTTGCATGTATAACTAAGGTTCAGTCTATTGAGAAAGTAACATGGCAATATACATGTATGAAATATACTCCCAAATGAAAAAATACATCTTTATGGAATGAACTCTTCAGTAATGCAACTTTATTTCCCATTAGATCTATTCTGTTTAATTTAAAACAAGATTCACTCTATATCTAATTGGATGGTTGTGATGCAAACTATTGCTTAGGGTTTTTTGAGATAGTATTTTGTAATGTAGTTCCCCTCATCTTTATTACTTATGGTTGAAATCAATACCGATATTAAATGGTGTTTTTTTTTCACTCCCATATCCCTCAGGATTTTAATGGTTCAACTTTTAAATCCTGCTAGTTCTTTCCTGGCACTTCTACAACATTGAATTAACATCTTGTTGAAACTGCTGTCACCAGTAGACTGACTCAGAAAATAGCTGTTATGGGTTTATTAGTAGCAAGAGACATTAATAGACACACCCTATAACAGTTTTCTGCATTAAAAGCACAGATGGGAGAAAGGTTGATTTGCCCTTTAAGGCTTTCCAATCATTGCTTTTGTTGTAGCCATTAATTAATTATTGCTGTGAAGGTTTGTCAAGAGCTTTTGTTTGGGTTGGTACTGAAATGAGTCAGATGGAAGTTGCTCAGTATTTAGTATCTAAAGAAAAACAAACCACATCATTCACAATTGGTTGCATTATCAATGCATTCTTCACTTGCAGAAGTGTTATTAAATCATTTCATTATATATATATATATATATATATATATATATATATATATATATATATTTGGAAAGGTCCAAATTACAGGGGGTGGAGGAATCTTCATGGCTGGCATGGCTTACATCTGCAGTTGCCTTGCAATCATATGAATGCTCAATTTGCATGTGTCTAAATCAATCTCACAAACCACTGTGAGATTTAAATATTCCCTTCCTTTCAAGGCTGGTCAAATTGACCAAAGAATACCTTACTGATGGCAGAACTATGAAATAAGGCAAGTTCTGTTTGTTCAAGAGGTTGTTCCTCCTTTCCTTTGAGAAGCTCAGACCAACTCCATCAGATTCCCAATGACTTCCCATACAGCCAGGCTCCACAATTCCATGGGCTCCATGATGGATGCAAATCCAGCACAACTGTTCATTGGAAAGTCTATAGGTCTGATCGCAAGTGGTATTTAAGGGGCTTTACTTTCCCATGGGTATCAGCTATGCAACGAGGGGCTATTGTAGGGCTCCCTATTGTGCCATGGCAATTACAGTATCTGAAGTATTTGAGATGGGCAGTATAGAATAATTGTAAATAAATAAGTGTTCAGACCTGGCTTACCCCACTAAGATCTGAATATCTCTGAAACTGCTCTGGATTTTCTGTGAGTTGGTCTCTGAAGAGATGAATCAGGTATTGAATGTGGACACCGAAACGCTGATGGAGAAACCAGGAAAACCTTACACTGATTTTGAACTTGTGGTTACCAAAGCACATTTGGAAACAGTTATTTTTCCCTCCTTCAAAGTCCTAATAAGATTAAGACCAGATTATTTAGGAGCTGCTTTCACCATGTAAGCACTGCTTAGCAACTTGTTCATATGCAAAGATCTAAATCAGGAACTATGTTCTTAAGCGTCCGTTGATGTTGGATAGTTTGATGTATACAAAATATAAAGGAAAGGTGGGCAATTTGGTTCCCTCCTCACGTTGGACTTCACTTACCATTAGCCCTGTCTAGTCCATGCAGAAGTAGAGATGTAAAAGAGTTCAAACATCACATGGGCACCAAATTGCCTCCCTCTATGATAGGGCCTTTTTGGTACTGGCTCCAAAACTGTGGAACTCTATTTATATTACCCTTCCTTCATCTGCATTCAGATAAACTCTAAAGATCTTCCTCGTTACTGCTGTCATCACCTGGGAGCATAATTAGTATGTGTGCTACTAATATTCTTGCAAATGTAGTTATTACTGTCTTTAATCTTGCTCTTTACATATCTATATATTTTTGCATGAGTGTAGCCCTAAAAAGCAACTGGCAATACTTCAATAAATATGCACTTCATTATGCTTTCCCAATCCTTAAGACTGCCTGTCGGTTAAAACAAAAACAAACACGCTCACCTGGATGCTCCATTTTATCCATATTATCTCCTGGAACATTCTACTTGGTGAAGTAAGGCATGCAAAAATGAACTTTTGCCTTTGTTATTTAAAGAAGTCCAAAGGAAAATAAATCCACTGAGTATTAAGGGTTTTACAATTACAGTGTGGGATTCTCCAGTGATTTCAGCATCCGGGACTTTGGAAAATCTACGGCATCTCTTAAGTTAGCATTCCTGAATGCTTGAACATTCAGCAGTCACTGTGGAGCCATCTCAGGTTTAAAAACACCTAACTGTTAAGTTCTCCATCATGTCTTTGTATCTGAAATATGGTATTTTTTAATTTAAAAACTTTTTTCCTCTCCTCAATAATGGGAAATACAAGTTTAGAGAATTCCTCTCTGTAATAAGTTAGCTATTAAACAGCACTTAAGTTTTACTTGTTTAAAGCCAATGTCAATTCTTAAATACTTTTCATAAAGTACTAGTAGTCACTCATTAAAAATGCCAGAAATGCTTTAATCTCTATTTAAAAATAAATAAATAATCTACCACTATATTTCAACACAACAAAATAAACACCAGCCTAGACCAAATAATCTAATCTTCAGATCATACTAGGATGGTAAGAAATGCTGTAACATCCCACCAGCAAAGTGAACAAGGAAATCTTGCAATTAAATTATTTGGTCAAGTTAACACATTGTTTTGTTGCCAGTGTTAGAAGAGATCCTTTGCAACAGTTTTCAAGGAATTTTTAAAAGGAGACCTGCATGGAGTACATTCCTGTAGTGCAACCTGGAAGTCATCAAAGAATGAATGACAGTGGGCAGGTATCAGAAGCTGCCTACCACATCAAGTTATCTACAGTCTCAGAATGTATGTCTTCTATGCTTTAATGTAAAATTATGAAATGCTGAGGTAGTGGGGTAGCAGAAAGTATTGCCTTGATGTTATTAAGCAACTTTTTAATATCCACCTGCTTCCTAAAAGGGCAAAACTCTTTTTTGAGAGTTTGGTCTAGAGCCAGTTTGGTCTAGTGGTTAAGGTGCTGGGCTAGAAACCAGGAGACAGTGAGCTCTAGTCCCAATTTAGGCATGAAAGCCAGCTGGGTGCCCTTGGGCCAGTCCCCCTCTCTCTCAGCCCAAGAGCCAATCAGGCGTGGTAGGAGAGTTCTAGTCCCGCCTTAAGCAGGAAAGCCAGCTGGGTGACCTTGGGCCAGTCCCTCTCTCTCAGCCCAAGAGCCAATCAGGCGTGGCAGGAGAGTTCTAGTCCCGCCTTAAGCAGGAAAGCCAGCTGGGTGACCTTGGGCCAGTCCCTCTCTCTCAGCCCAAGAGCCAATCAGGCGTGGTAGGAGGGTTCTAGTCCCGCCTTAAGCAGGAAAGCCAGCTGGGTGACCTTGGGCCAGTCGCTCTCTCTCAGCCCAAGAGCCAATCAGGCGTGGTAGGAGGGTTCTAGTCCCGCCTTAAGCAGGAAAGCCAGCTGGGTGACCTTGGGCCAGTCCCTCTCTCTCAGCCCAATCCACCTCACAGGGTTGCTGTTGTGGGGAAAATAGGAGGAGGAAGGCATATTAAGTATGTTAGCCGCCTTGAGTTATTTATATAAAAATAAATAAATAAAAGCGGGATAAAAATTAAATAAATAAAAATAACCTGTTGACTAAATAGGATGCCTAAGCAGGTGGTACCACATACTGAACATTTACATGGTCCTTCCAGATGAGAGGTTTTTAGAGCACTATCATCTACTTTACCTGCAGATGTACAAGTGATCCAGATAATGGCAAGCTTTATTCACATCTCTTCTCTCTTTTTCCACCACTTCCTGTTTTATCTTATTTTCTTTTACTTTCTAGAGAAAACCCATAAAGGAGGAAAAGATAGAATAACTGTGCAATGCCTTTGGAAGTGTACCTTAAAGCCATCTAACTCCACTGCCATTAAGAACCCTAGAAAAACCTTGGGACTTAAGTGGGTTGTGCTCAATTCTCATAATTACACTCATGGCAGGGAAGGCTGGTGGTGTTCCACCCTACCTTTGCACCTTTATTTTCACACCCTGCAAAAGTTGGAGTGCAATTCCCTGGAGCAGGGAAGTTCCTCATCTCCCCATCTGGTTTAGAACTCTGCACAATCAAGGTTTTAACATTTAAAACAGTGTGGCTTGGTTCCAGTGGTCCTGCAAACTCCCAGCTGCAGATGTTTGCCTTTCTGGGATGCAGGGAGGGGGTAGAATTAGATAGCATGTCCTTGCTTTCCTCTCATACAATTCAGATCAGAACATCTTCGATGGAATTGAATTCACTGTTAATCACCTTTTATTTTGTAGCTTTTATCTTTTATTCCTTCTGCTCCTCTGAACTACATTGTCCAAGAGTATTGGGCAGGGAGGAATTCAAAAAAGGAAAGATGATGGCTTTGACCACATGATTGAAACTATGTCGTAAAATAAAATACAATATTTATTACAGTCATAGACCAGGATAGAACCCTGGGCCATTTGTTTACACGATAGCAGGATTTCAACCGCAGCAACCATTTTGACTGGCTTCACTCTCTTTGCAAACGCCCTCAAGTTGTTTTTAGAACTGCATTGATTCTACAGTACCATGTATTTTACAGTTCTCATCATAATAAATTGTCCAAAGGCTGTGTTATGGTGAAAACAAGTCGGTATTTTATGAATGAAATCAAGGTTCCAAATCTGAGTAGTCTGCAGTCTGGACAAGGAGAGAGAAGACAACAGTGAAAAGGCTAATATAATATAATATAATATAATATAATATAATATAATATAATATAATATAATAATATTTTTGTATTTATTATGTGTTAATTAACAAGAGGTGACATTTATTTTACTTGGCAGCTCAGAACTCACAATATGCTTTGCTGGCACAAAACTGGGAAATGCTCTATCTGACTTGCACTATGCATTACAATTTGGACTATCCCCCAAATCTCTGTTAAATATGTTGGTTGCAAAGAATCTTTCTTCGGTATGGAGATAGTAATATTCTATTCTTCGGATCATAACAAGGGCATTTATTTACTATTTGCAGCAGCTCCCCTGTTAGAGATGAATGGGTATTAGCATAAAGATCAGCCTCAGAATTTCCACTATAATGGCTTGGCTTTCCCCTTCGTCAAACTATGCAAGCTGGTGGGAAAAAAGCACACCCTGTATGAAAAGATCTCTTGCCGAGCTAGAATAATGCAGACTGATCAATGCTGTTGTCACTAGTGCTGCAAAGTAAGCAGAGAGCAGAAAATAAAAGTTTTCTGTGATTTACAATGCCAGTAGATGGTTCGCAATTCAATTGCCATATTTTAGAATTGAAAAAAAAATGACCAAATTCTCCTGTTTTGTATGATCTTTTCCTTTCAGACCATTTATAATTGAACAGAAGAGAACAGAACTCAGAGAATCCTATTCTCAGGCTATATATGAAAAATCTCCCTGTGATACTTCTCCAGGTCAATATTTGTCGAGCTTTAATAGCTATGCTGCTTAGCAATGCAAAGGTTATTCTCCCAGCCTTGAAGACACTGAATGTTTCAAGAAGCTTTTCCCCTTAGTAGATCTGAAAGCAGATTTAAAAAAAACAAAAACAACATCTTAGAATCTAGTAAACCCATCAAGGAAGAATTGTTATGCTTTTATTTAATTATTACTCCTTTGTAGCCCTTGCCCAGAGCGTAAATTACAGGAGACATACAGGAAGGATTTTGCTAGTTAAATTTCTATCAAATTCTATGAAAAGGTCAGCCTTATTTACTGCTAAAGCTCAGGACTCATTACTATGCTCCATATTTCTTCTCACATCCAGTTTCTGGACCTCTCATCTCTGGTCCAGCCTTGGCACTTTCATTTTACTCACTCCTCTGGACCACTTCTGTCCGAGACCTTTGTAGTTTCTAGGACTCTTTGCTTTCTTGACTCTAGCTTCTTTTGAGCTAATGTCCACAAAAAACGTACAATGTAACTTTCCCCAGTATTGCTCTTCAGTTATGTTGGGAGATTGAGTCCCAGGATTCTCATATAGAGTGCATCAGGAGGAAGAGGCTGACAGAATTAGAAACTTCTCAGCCAAGAGCAAGTGGACATCAGAGACATCTTCAAAACCACCACAAAGTATCTTCATGCATTACAACTGTAGTTGATGCTGAGGGATATATTTTAGGTTGATTCTCACATAAACTATGGCACTGAAAAGTCGAATTCTTAGGGCAACAACTAAATAGCACAAACAACCTTTCTGCATATGAAGAATCTGAGAAGTTTTTGCGAATTCCCAGATTTTGTCTTTTCATAAATTCATTATAAACTTCCAAGTTGCATAGCAATTCAGAAAAGTTTGGGTTCCTTCTCAACATGGAAGTTTATAATGCAATAAATGGTGCCTCCCTGTGGGTCATGACCAACAATCACCAATTATTCCATGCTAAATCCAGAGAAGACTGAGGTGAGGAGTGGCTTGTTCAGGTGATCTAGAGAAAGTGAGCTCATCTGGAAATTGAAGACATTTTTGCTTCTTCTGGTAGAAACATCCCAGCAGTTTAAATTGCAACTGGCCATGACTTTTCTTCTGTGATTAGGACTGCTTTTTATTTATTACAGATCCATTGGTCATTCTCTGCATTCTTCTCTTGGGGGTTTAGTTACTATCACCCATCACATCCTTGCAATAAGCTCTATGATGGCACATATGAATTCCCGGAGATTACACCCAACCTGGCACTCCAATTATTGCACCTAAGGACCTGAGAGTATGGGCCTTGAAAAGATAGAGGAATGGGATGGAGAGAAAAGAGAGCTGACTCATGTTTACGCTGGGTGAAGATGGGTAAGTAAGTTAAGGTTAAGGGAGAGAAATAGAGAGAGAGATGGAGGAGTCATTTTGAAGGAAAATGGAAGTGAAGAATGGAGTGCAGAAGAGGAGCAGAAGGGAACTTAGAAGAAGGGACAACAAAGTGGAGAGCAGTGAAGCCAAGCATGAAAATAAGATAAAATAACTTCCAGAATAGATGCTAGCCACAACAAATTGTAATAATTAGTTGTTACTACCATCACAACAGTTAAAAAGTGTTTTATAGTTCACTGCAGTTTAGATTCTCTCTCCTACATATATGGTTAATTGTGCCTTATATTTTGCCATTATCTATGCAATGGCAAACCACCCCGCTATAGTCTGCCAAGAAAACATCGCGAAAGCGGTGTCACCCCAAAGGGTCAGACATGACTCGGTGCTTGCGCAGGGGACTTTTCACCTTTCACCATGCATGTATGTATATATGTGTGTATGTACTGTATGTACATAATAATGTACTGTATTTCATAATCATATGTGAGTGGTGTTTTCACTGAAAGTCCCAACATTAATTAAATGTACTAAATACATTTAGGAAACTTTAGAGTGACTTCCAAATCTGGACCTCCTCATCCTACAGAGGTCTCTGAAATTGGGCTCGCAAATTCCATTAAGCCATGATTTTAGTTTATTGTATTGTGTGATTGGAGGCCGTGATTTTTCAGCTGTGGCTTATAGGTTAGCATGTTGCATGAACCCAGCCAACTGTGGTTTACTCAGTAAATCATGGTTAAAATAAGGCATGTCTTAACTCAATGTGCTCCATCAGTGACATGGCCAGCTAACATACTTAGGGCTGGCTGAAAGTGTTGGCTACTTCTGCAAAGCCCTAAAAAAATCCAAAGTTCCCAGCTAATTAAAATCTGTAGGTGGGATTCCCCCCCCCCCCCAAAATATCATCTAGTTGTGATATAAAAGCCACAAGGGAGTGAAGTGAGGTCCTATGGGTCCTGGTGCCAAGCTTCTGGAACTTCCTTCCCAGCTTGTGGTGATCTCATTCAAGTTCAGCTTTTCATAAAAACAGGGAAAATAGAAGAGAATCTCTGTGGCTCCGGGTTGAACTTTGGAGTCCTTGGTGCTCTTTGAGCTTGGTTGTTGGCTTGCAGAGGTTTCCTTGCCTGACTAGGTAATATCTTCGGCTCTAGAAGGGAGAGAACAAGGAGAGAACACCCACCCACCCATCAACACCCTCAGGGCAAGCTAATGTATATAAACAAACCCTTCTAGTACTGAAGATGTTGCCTAATCAGGCAATGAAACCTCTACAAGCCAACAACCAAGCTCAGAGAGCACCAGGGACTCCACACAGGGAAAATATTAAGATATTGTCATTGCAGCAGACTCTTCAGCCTTGCAACTGCTTTGATACTGAGGTGGTACATTTTTGCTGAGCTAACTCTGGTTTGACTTAGCTGTATTTTAATTTTAATTACTCTTTGATTGTAGATATATTTCAATCATTGCCTAGCAGATTTAACTTGAAGATACACTTTTAAGCTGTGTTCTGTGTCAAGCTCCCTCTCTGTTAATAGCTTTCTTCTGGTATGTAACCCACATTAGGATCTTCATTAATAAACCTCCCCCCTGCCACAAAAAAACCCCAGTATCAAATTATGAAAAGATAAGTTATTATCCAGAAGCACCTGTGTGCTGTTTGGTTGTCTGAAACACCATCTATGGCCAGGAAGAGTCTTTAGTTCAGTGCAGGGGTATGGGTCAAAAAAGGAAAAGTTGCAGGTAATGACCACACTGCCATACCTGCTGAATTTCATTCTTTGTATAGATGTATTCACTTATCCATCTGGTTACTCTACTCTGGTGTTTCTCAACCTTGGCAACTTTGTGATGGGTGGATTTCAATTCCCAGAATTTCCCAGCCAGGTATGGGGAATTCTGGGAATTCTGGGAGTTGAAGTTCACCCATCATAAGTTTACCCATCATAAAGTTGCCAAGGCTGAGAAACACTGCTCTGCTCTATTCCTACCTTAAAGTAATTAGGCAGCCAAACAATGCAACCTTGATATGTCTATTTCTTGCTCTGTCGGTTATTGTCTCTCATTGGTTTTCATCTTTAATGTGAAAAATTATGGCTACCAGCCCATCTTACAAGATCATTGGAAGGACTGCTCAATGTGTTTATAGAAAGTTTTTTTTTTGAAAATCAATATAAAATGCAACTTGAACTATTTATTCTTGTGGCCTCTTATGCCTCTTCCAAGGAATTCAGGGCTGCCTAAGGGACTGAGGTACGTGCTTTATCCTATTTCACACAATGGCACAGCAAAGTGAATTTGACTGAAAGGCAGAGATTACTCCAACACCAAGAAATGTGATTTAATCAGTCGTGAAGCTAATTTCTACCAGTCAATTTCCAACACCCCATTTAAACCTCAAGCTTCCCTCTACCTGTACCAAGTGGTCACGATAAGACCCAGTCACAAAGATGAATTACCAGCAATAAATCAATTAATCAATCACAGTTGGTGGTGGTTCCATGGAATATTTTTAACCAGCCCTATAATTCAAGTAAACTGTGTGTAAAGCCCCCCTTTATCCCCCTCCCACAGCCCCTAGAAAGCTGTGCGATCTTTGGAATGGCTTTAAAGTAATTGTGCGTGCTTCTCACCTATGAACTGGCGAGACTGAGGATTGGAGCACTTGGCCATAATAGAAGAGATACAAAGTCCTCTGTCCCCTATTTCATTCCAAGTTAGACAAGACTAAATCCTTACAAGTACGGTTGCCCTTTGACTGTCCTTCCTGCTGTAGCCTTAGAAAAGCAATGGGAACAGGGCTCTTGATCGCAGCAGGAATGTGTTTATGATCATGCATAGCCCAAGTCTGTTTTTATTTCCCATTTTATGTAAAATGCTGCAGTAATCCCTTTAGAATTCTCCCCAGCTTAAACCTCAGAAGCTGCTCAAGGCAGGCTCTTAATGTCTCAAGAGCACTTCACTCCGCATAAGCCTCATATTCAACAGGTAAAGCCTACTTTGTTCTATAGAGACAGCTGGAAATAATGTAAAATTAAAGATTTTAATCTTCTCAGAGTAAACCAGACTGTCTTTGGCCCTCCACAATGAAGCAAAAAACCTACCACTAACTTCTAAAAGAGGGAAGGATGGTGGTAAAAATCAGTGACCGGTGGAGGACAACCCAGAACTATGTTCTTGAAAATGTGAGGGTAGCAATTAGAGGAGAAAAATGTAAAAGGATTCTTGCTACCATTACCACGTTTTGGTACTTATAGATGTAACCAGTTGGCAGGATGTCAAGGCAATTAGAATGGAGAGACCTAGCACTTTGAACCAACTGGCAGATCCAGAATTGCTAAATTGGACTAAAATGACTAGTGCAAGACTGTTTCGGACAGAAGGGACCATCAGTTTTATTCATCTCAACGTGCCTTCATCTTTGTACATTCTAACCCTTTTTCAGAGCAGAAGAAAAGGATCAGAAACTAAGTGTTGCTTTACCTCTCCAATGAGAGAACAGTATCTATAGCCATATCAACATCTGTATCTCTCAGGATCAGAACTAATTTTGTTGTATGTTGTTTATTCTTGGTAGTATGCAAAACTTTTTTTCAACATTTGTATCTGACTACATGGTCAAGTAAATCCCTAAGTAATTTGAATAAGGAGTTGACTTCTAATGAATTCCTAACAGTTTAAACTATGGCAAGAATACATTCTGAGTTTGTGGGTTCCCAGCAAACTTTATATTCAGTGATAAACAAAGCATGTTTTTTTTTAGATGCATATCCCACTAAATTGGAGACTACTTCAGCCCTGGTAATTTTCACTCATTCTACTTCAATCTGTTTACTTGAACATTAGGTACTCCTGTGCTCAGTAGAAATTACTTCCAAATACAAGTATATAGATTTTCAAGGTGAATCTTGGAATAGTGGGTGCTTCATTAAGTCATTGAACAACAATAACAAAAATGTTCGTCTTTCACAAAGACTCATCTGTCCTTCATTATATGCTCTGGATACATTCTAATATACAGATAGAGGTCCCTGGCATTGATCTGGATGTCCACAGAATTGTATAATTGGATCTGCTTCTGTTTCTTCTGTTTAAATGTTGGATCAAGCCATAATTATCAGAAGAGCATAAATTCATTCATCATAACTAGATGGTGTCTAGATAGGAATGTTAAAAAAAAAGTTATCATTGCTCAACAAGCCACTGAGTTAGGTGGAAATGACGAGAAAGGTCTTCTACATCTATTTTAGGTGATCAGACCTTGAGCCAGATGACTAGGAATCCTGTTTGCTATGGGACAAAGAAAAGGGAGACATTCTGAATGCTATTATGTTGGAATTATAGAAGTAGCCATCACTGATCTGTTTTTAGACCAGGAGTTGATCTGTCCATCCACAGAACTATATTTTGCTTGTTTGACTGATTATGTGCCATCAAGTCAGCGAGGACTGTTAGCAACTACAAAAATAGATCTTCTCCAGGATGATCTGTCCCCAACCAGTCATTCAGATCTTCAGTGGTGCACCCAGTGCCACTGCAACTGAGTCCATCCACCTTGCTGCTGGTTTTCCTCTCCTCTTTCCTTCCACCTTTGCCAGTATTATAGACTTCTCCTGAGTGCTATGTCTTCGCATAATGTGTCCAAAGTATGATAATTTGAGCTTGGTAGTTGGTGCCTCAAGTGAGAAGGAACCCTCTGGGATGACTTGTTCCATGATATAGTTTGCTTTCTTGTCTACCCATGATATTTTTAGGAGTCTTCTTCAACACCAAAGTTCAAAAGCATCAATATTCTTTCTATCCTGCTTCTTCAAGATCCAGAATGGCATTTTGATATGCAAAAATGTTTAGCTGCCTCTTGGTCAATGGGCTTAACCTATGGTCTGTGACATCTTCATTGAATCAAGTCATACATTTGATTTTAATTGGCTGGTTTCTCACATGACTAATTCAGAAAGAAGGAGCAGCTCTGAAAAAATAATATTTGTGCAGATAATTCTGTTCTTATCAAAATAGCTATTTTGACCTGAAAACTAAAATGGGAGAATAATTGAAACTTTATACTTTGCCTTTTTTTTTTTACTTTATTGTTTGACACTCACACTCACAACTTTGATTTTTGTCAAAGTCTTATGAGGTGGAATAATGATGCAAAGCAATTTCCCTACTGGAGATTGTGGCTTCAAAACCCAGCTTGAACTGAAGGTTTGCTAAATTTGGGCCTGTCACGTTCACTCCTGTTGCTCTGTAGCTGCAGGAGGGGAATATATATATATATATATATATAAGGCTGCTGCCCCTAGACAGATGGATCACTCTGTGAAATGAGAAAGAGCAGAATGTGACTGTGGCCAATTAACTCATTTAGGCAGCACAAGCTTCACCTAAAAGCAGATCAGAAGGGGTTTTGTTTAGACTAACAAATGTTTTAAAAGATGTAAGATTTGTGAACTACAACTTACTTTATCAGATGCATAGAGTGGTTAAACTGATGTACAATTTAAATTGGGATATTTGGCTACCACAGACTAATACGGCTGTCCTCCTACAATTCTGTGACAAAAAACAGTTGTGAATGACATGGCTATGGTAGGCTATTAGTTTTTGTTTGCCTTGCTCTAATCAAAATGCTCTTTCTAAATTTATATTTAAGATCTTTACAATGAAACAATTCAATATCAGACAATAATAGTACCTAGTTGTCAATCCTCATCTTTTCCCGAGTCGTATTGTGTTCACTTATCAATAATAGTAGTCAGCAGATGAACCCAAGGAGCTCCAATCTCCCATGGCTTGTACCACAACACATTCGTATAAATAACTCTTGAGTTTTTACTACCGGCATCCAAATGGCCTGGGTAGCAACATGGGTCCATCCTCTTCTCCTTCATGAGCAGTTTTGTTCATTGTTGGCCTCCATTAGGAAAACATGGGGCAATTTGATTGGGAATCTTGAATGTTTAAATGCCACCATGTACAGTACAGCCAGATATTATTGGCCCAAAGTCAGTATTTTCTTCAGAAAGTGCAATTGATCTTTTGAACATACTACATAAGGTAAAACACTGTGGCCTTGGGAGCTGAATCAATTCTAAATGTAAGCTCTAAATTACCTGTATGGTGTGGTAGTATTCTTTAATTCGAAGTCTTATCCTAGTAGCCTGCAGGCCTACTAGTTTATCATCAAGTAATTCTAGATGCAGCAAGAGAGTCAAAATATTTAGGGCACTCCTGCAAAAATCTCCCTTTTGTAATAAAATCTTCCACTGTTCTCCTTCTCTGGGGAAACCCCATTATTTCTCTCCCCCAGTCTTTTTCCTCCAAATGGTGTGCCTAAACATAAAGACTTATCCTTCCCATCAGCAATTATCTGGAGAGACAAATAAGGTAATTCCTTGCCCCTGTGATGTCAGAGAGAGATGTCTGCATCTTTCCATAGCAACATAGCCCATGCTCCAGGAACTAAATGAAAATAAGCAGTCCATGGATAGAGCTTTGTCTAAATGGATTTTCATTAGGACAGAATCGAAGGCGTTTACAAATTGCTAACGTTCCTTGGCAGCAAACAAATGGCTGAGTCAACATCACTTTTATTCCTCCCCTGTTCACTTTCTAGAATGCTGAACTACTAAAACAGTCTAATCAAACTTGGCATGGCGCTGTGTGACTCCTGCCAAATTTGTGAAGTCATCTCTTTTACTCCCCCTTGGGCTATGACAAGTGGCACTTGGACTTATACATTTAAAGGCTTTGGGTCTTTAAATAAGATCCCCTGCTTTAAAATGAACAAAACAATGGATGAGGTTGGATGAGAATCATTCCCAGTGTCTATCTGGCTGTCTATCTATTCACTGATGGGTATTTTGAAAACTTATTTTGGTTAGGATTATTTTTTTTTAATCACTGAAGTAACAATAGTCAGGGGAAAAGATGCATCTGAGCAGTATTTTTAATATTAACGCGGTCTAAATATTGACCTGGAATGTATATTTTGCTGAAGTAGCTCATGTTGGTCTAAAAACTGGGGGTTTTGTTGCAGTCCTAAGTTTTGTGCTGTCAACTTTGCCATTTGTTTACTAGATTTTATTTTTTGTTAAGGGATGGGACAATTTGGCCCTTAGGTTAAATATTTCTGTGGTAAACAGCCGAGACTACAACGTACCAGGACTTATTCCAAGACTATCACAGCTTGATTACTTAATCAGCCTATCTCCACAGATACCTGTGAGCAAGTCTGGAAAAAGTAGGACTGTACTGTGTTTCCATGATGCAGAACAATTTTGAGCAATGCCTTTACTTCTTAGGGTTGATGGCCAACACCTGGTCATTTATAATCAAGTGGATGTTGCAGGATGATGAAACCAGAAGATGGAAATAAGAAAAAATGCTTGGACAGAATGCCCAAAGCCACATAGAAAAATATTATGTTTTCTTTCAACCAATAACAGTTCAGTATGGAGACTATAGACCAACTTACCCATTTCACGGTACAGTCATACTGGGATTCCTTTTGAAAGAACTGCAGACAGCAACATGGATCCTCCACCCACCCGTTTTGCTTCAGCAGTGGCACTACCAGAGAAGAAAGGGCTATTTACACTGTCTTCCAATCAAGCTGGAGTGGGGGACTGGAAAAATAGCATGGGGAGATCCCCACACCACCTACAGCATGCCAATTGTCTAATCCAGGGTTGGGTTTTCATTAAAAGAAATGGGAGACTCAATTAACGGATCTTCTCTGTAACGCTGTTGGTTGGGAACTGCCCGGAGTTTGATATAAGATGGGCAGCTATATACATGTTTTAAATAAATAACCAACCAACCAACCAACCAACCTAATTTGGTCCAGCTCTTCCGGTTAGTAGGCAGGAAGATCTGTTTCATGATGGTTTCTATAGTATTGCTCTTTAGAATGTAGGAATGAAAGATCTGAGGAACTCCATTTTAACCTGATAAATTTTGCTGACGTTTTAATTTTTGAGAAATAAAATGAACAGAAAGACCAACAAACCCAAATATTGATCTTAATATGCTCTTTCCAAGACAGGGGACTTGGCTATGTTACGTATAAATGATTCTACATATACTCTGTTGTGCTAGTTAGCAATATCAATCTCTTCTTCACTTTACAAAATCAATCCTCCATTGCCCTCTGGGATGCCAAACTAATCAAACAAAAAGCATTGGCTTAAAAACATGATGTGGTTCAGAGTATGCTGCTTTTTAGGTGGGAATTGGCTGAGCTAGGCTGGACTGGAATGTAATAAAGTGATATGCCATGATTATTACTCAGGAATGAACCCAGATCTTTACTTCTTTTTGAGACATTCAGGTGGTTTATATTCATGAAAGTAGAGACTGCAAGGCAATTGTGTTCTTTACCACACAAACACTAGACATCATGAAATGTATACTCTTCTTTAGGCAACATGGATCTTCTTCTCCTACATTAGCCTTCCTTATGTGGGAAAGGCTGTTCTAATCAGTCACAAAATTCAGGATATCAGGCTATTTCTCAGTGATAGTTCTTATGCTTTGCATATAAAAGAACTCTGGTTCAAACACAGCATCTTGATATTTTTAATATGATGATGTATAACATCACTATATACAGGCAGTCCTCACTTAACAACCATTTGTTTGGTGATGGTTTGGACTTACAACAGTGCTGAAAAACTGACTTATGACCAGTCCTCACACTTATGACCATTCCAGTGTCCCCACAGTCATGTGATCATGATTTGGGCACTTGCAACTAGTTCGCATTTATGACTGTTGCAGCATCCTGTGGCCATGTGATCACCATTTTTCACCTTCCAGCTGGCTCCTGGTGAGCAAAATCAACAGGGAACCCTGTGATTCGCTTAATGACCATGTGGTTTGCTTAACGCCCATGGTGATTAATATCAACTTAAAGAGTAATTTCTGCTTCAGGTCACGTCCTGTGTTGTTTTTACCACCTAAAATTATTAGAACACAGAAGCGGGTGGTTAAATCCCAGTTATGGAATGGCATATACTTAATAGCTCATGGCATGATGTTGTTGTAACTGGATGGAAGAGAACTGATATTCTAAGCCAGGGTAGATATGATCATGTCTCTGCAAGACTTAGAAATTGGGAGAAATAGTCCTAGGTTCTTCCCTGACTTTGGACTATAGCCCCATGTTCTCCCAGAACTTTTAACCATCATCCCTACATGCATGTGAAATGTTACCTTAAGAGTATGTTTAGAAGGAAAACGTCTTGAACCTGGTTCTGGCATCTCCAATGGTAATCTGGAACAATGAGCATTACTCAGATGCTGCACTGCAATTAAGGCTAACCTGACATTACTTACTGTCACCTCTACTCAGGTTCTGTCTGTTGTCATCTGAATCAAATGAAATCCGGGTTTAGTACTTGTTGAGTTGTGTGACTCTGGCCACAGTGCTGCCACAATGACCTGACAAGGTCAGAAGAAGATACACAAAGGCATGCATACAACGTCTGTGATTTCAGCAAAGATGCTCGCTCACTTTCAAGGCTATCCACAAAGACTAGAAGCTAGCTTTCTAAAAAATCAGAGATTCTCAAAATGCTTTCCCTCTGACCATATCAGCTGCCCACTGCATACCACCCTCACGTCATAAAATACAGCATTTCAGTTTATGTCCTCTTCTTCAAAGCTCTTTACAAATATTAGCTAACTAACTTCTGTGCAGGTGCCGAAATGTCCCACAGTCTTCACATATATCTTACGGAGGTGCCAAAATGTCCCACAGACCTCACATATATTTGATGGAGGTGTCCTGTCTTTTCTAGCACAATGGAACAGCAATGTTTCTAATGAGATTTTGGTAAAGAAATCCAACAAAGGATTTCCCACTTTATTGTTGGTTTGGTTTGGTTTTTCACATTCACTGCTTCCAGGAACATGAGCCATATCCAAGCAGGGTTTGTACCTGGTTGGCATTATGACACATGGATTTTCTTTTAAACTACAGCTGCAAAGACTGCTGGCTAATATGAATTACTTGCATTTGCCAAACGGAAATTAATGGTCACCTCTGCTACATCAGTTTTAACAAGAGCAATTCCTTTATTAAGGACTGCAAACCCAGATTTTGGGGAGATTATTTGAAAAGGCAACTGGCCACTATAGTCCTCTGCAACGTTTCTTAGTTTGATGCTCCTCTGAAATGCTAATCTTCTTCCACTCTCATAATCAAGGACTAGTCAAGAGGAGTACTGTCACAGTCAAGAGCAGTGTTTCTCAACCTTGGCAACTTGAAGATGTGCGGAGGTCAACTCCCAGAATTCTGGGAGTTGAAGTCCACACATCTTCAAGTTGCCAAGGCTGAGAAACACTAGTCAAGAGAATAACCTACTGCTCCCTCCATGCTCCATTCTGACCATTCTATTCCTGATGACAACAGGGGGCCCACTTACCCTCATACTGGCCAGCTGGCCAACCTTTAGGTATTGTTCTGAAGGGGTCCTAGAATTTTATGGACTGACTAGCTGATCTGGAAAGTTGTTCTGGAGAACAAAATGTATTGGATACAACAAAGAAGCTGTTATTCTGGATAGGCCAGAATGGCAGTGAGTGGCGCTAGTCTGACCTGGGCTGCTACAGGCAGTCCTCACTTAACAACCATTTGTTTGGTGATGGTTCAGACTTACGACAGTGCTGAAAACCTGACTTATGACCAGTTCTCACACTTATGACCATTCCAGTGTCCCCACAGTCATGTGATCATGATTTGGGCACTTGGCAACTAGTTCGCATTTATGACCGTTGCAACGTCCTGTGGCCATGTGATCGCCATTTTTCACCTTCTCAGCTGGCTTCTGGCAAGCAAAATCAATGGGAAACCATGTGATTTGCCTAATGACCACGTGGTTTGCTTAACACCCATGGTGATTCGTTTAACGGCCACCACAAAAAAGGTCATTAAATTGGGTCAGATTTGCTTAATGACCACTTTGCTTAGCAACCAAAATTCTGGTCCCAACTGTGGTCATTAACGGAGGACTACCTGTATCCAAAACAGCTATTTGATTATGCCTAATGTTGGACCAGCTGTAATTCCCAAGTAGAATGAATGCTGACCAAGAAATTATGAGTACTGAAGCCCATCCTGCTTGGAGGGCATCAAGTTGGGGAAGGATAGTATATTATGTACCTGCTCCAGATTTGTTCTCTATCTGCAGCATATTGAGGATGAAAAGCAGACCATGTTGGAGACACTAGGGATACATTAATGTGCTAATTTTTCATATTTTTTTATTGTTTATGAACCAAAGTCTGCACAAAGCAAAATAATCTGAGAAACTTTATATGTTGACAAGGATTTTAGAATTTTGAGCCAGAAGCTGAGCTTCTGAATGGGGGCCACAGATTTGCAATACAGGAGTGTGAATCCTGTATGGGTAAAATATTTTATGTATTTATAAATCAACTGCAAACATAGACTCATGAAGAACCTTGTGTTGATACAGTAAGCCAAAAGACCGTCTCAGGGAAATAATCTTTCATTTCTCATATATACTTGTACTACTAGATGACCAAGTTCATAACTACAAGCAAAGAAATTCAAACATGGATAGCAATGCCTGGAAAGGATCAGCTGTGATTCTGACATCTTTGAGATTTTCCAGAGAATTCACTAAACTAAAGAACTCAACTTACTGTAACTGGATCAGTTAGCCAGAACATTCAAAAATTTCCTAAGGAATAGCCACTCTGATTTTTATGTCAGTTACCCTACCCAATGCCTTACAAAAATGCCAGCTGAAGTTTTTAGTGGGTGAAAATTCTTTGCCCTCTTTGTGAAAATAACGTGCACTAATCTTTTTGAGATGTGGAGTGCATCCCAACCAAACGTCCAAAGAATCCATCAACTGTTGAGGCACAGATGTCAGTATGAGGCCAAATTTTTGCCAGGCCTATAGAAATGGCTACACTGAAAGAAGCACTTAACTTAGAAACACTCTCTGGAGACATAATTGTCTGGCCAGAGCATCCTTCCACATTGCGTTGTTTACTTTTCTGGCATTTTAGAAAGACGGAAGTTTCAAAGAGGCAAGCTTTTTCAAAAAGAAGGGGGACGGGGGTGGGGAAGTAGGGTTGAAATTGCAGAAAAACAAAAGAAGGATTTTTAAACAAGAGAGGGTTTTTGTGAAAGGGGCAACTCACGGGGAGAGGAAACACTCTTAAAACATCCCTGTTTCTTCCCCGAAGTGCTCATTCAAATAACTAAATACCCACCCAATCGCTACGGGTTAAAACAACATTGCATTTAACAAACAACTCAGTTAATAGAAACAGCTTCAAAGAAATTCCTTTTTGAAAATTTCTTGTAGGCATTTTGAGGATTGCTCATCACTGGATGGAAAGGCCACCTGAAAACTCATGTTGTCCAGACACGGAGACATTTTAAAGTGGCATTTACATGCTTTGTGGTTATCCACCTGTGTTCTCCTTTGTAGTCTCTGTCTCCAGGTCTGCTATTGATGCTGGGTCCTTCCTTTGTTTTTAAATGTTTGAGAGTAAAAGCTGGGTAGCATGCACAGCCTTTAGAGCACATACAGAGATATGTTTTAAGCTTTCTAGGCTAGAAAAGAAACTTCCTGAGGTTCAGCAGTGGCACCACGGATCCAGAGAAGTAGTGGGCTTTTCTCCTGATGTGATCAAGCATGGGCTAGATGGCCCTCTGCATGAGAAGCTTTCATCTGAATTCCTGTGCTGGGTGGGGAGGTGGCCTCAGGGGCCTCAACAGCTCCTTCCAGCTCCCTAATTCCATGGCTCTATAAAGGATGCTGCCTTTCACCCTGATTGGAGACGTATATTGGGGTTTGACTCTTAAGCAGACTTCTGCCCCTCCCTATCTTTTTGAAAGCTAGGCACCACACACATTTACTCGGTTAAACATTTACCTGGCACCTTGAGAGAGGAACCCAGGCCCTTGTCTTAAAGCAAACTTTTCTCCCTCCCTTTTTGTCTGCCTCCTTCTGACTCACTGGCATTGCAGCTACAGCTATGGCTCGCTATTTGGTTTTGCAAGCATTGCTTCCCCTCGGTATCCCAAGTGTCCAGCACTCGGAGCAACTCTGTGATCTGGGCCATCAGTCTTGGAAATTCAACCTCTTTCTGCTAGTCCCATGGGCAGAGAAAGGACTGCATGGTCCCTCAGGCTGGTGGAATGGGACCTTCCAGGAATCCAGCAGGGGCTGCAATATCAACAACAGGGGCAGATACTGTATGTGGGTGGGGGGAGGATTGCTTTTCCTGTACTGATCTCAGCTCCATTGAGGCTGTTGGAGGGGGACACCATGCAATGGTGGCCATCCATTTACAACTTTCAGATTCTGAAAGGTGGTCTTTTTGCCTAGGCTGGCTGTACCTCATGCCATCTCAGCCAAGCTGCTTCTGGATGGTCCTGACTGACACATTCAGAGGAAATTCGTCAAGCACTAAATAATAACTTCATTCCCACCTGAAGTACACCCATGTGGGAATCAATCCCCAGGGTAGGGATTCTGCTAAGGATTGGCTGCCATTTGGCCTGATAAATGGAACAGATTCCATAGAACTCAAAGGAAATGAATGGAATGGCGGTGAATAAATTCTCCCCTGAGGAGATCCATTGTGTGTACAAACATCCCCTTGCAATTAATAGGGCTAAGTCAGTTGCCCCAATGGGGACTTCTGCTTGATTCACTCTCTGCAAATCTAGCCTCTTAAAAGCCCTATTTGCATTTCCCAGATATGCAGGAATTCTTAAGACGACACAACTTACAAAAACTTCATGCGACTAACCCTTGGCCCTTTAGTTGTGTCTCCCCTTCAGATCAAAGAGGAATTGCATGGAAAGCACTGAATACATATTATTCTAATGAAACCCTGACCTTTCTGATCAGTTTCTATGCCTGATGACAGATGAGGCAGCTCAGTATTTGTCCAGGTGTCACTTTCACAAAATCACCCCAATAATGGGTGGGTCTCCTGCTTCAGCCCACATTTCTCAGCATTTCTATGTAGGTATTTGTAGGTATTACGATTTCTGTAATAATGTAGAGAAACCATCCCCAATAAATGAAAAACAAGCCTTTGTCTGAAACCTCAATTTCAGTGTATTGTCAACATCGTGAATGACATTAAGCGCAATCTTTCTGGCACAAAACACTTCCTGTTTTAGTTTGTAATCCTTTTTAAATATTATTCTCCTCCAGTTAAACATCTGTTTCAGGCTTAAATGAACTGATGCTAGAGTATTTTTCAGCAGCTATTATCCTTCCAAGTGGAAAAGAGCTTTGGAGGGAATATCACAATACCTATTATAACAGTAGCGTTTTATTATGATGCAGCTTTTGAGAAAACTATACATTCTCTGGGTTTGGCTGATAATTACGTCCTTGCATTTACACTGTGAGATGTGTTACAAAATTCAAAGCCATGACATACCTTCCAAGTTTTTAATGGGTGACAACCCCATCTTTCTAGCAGCATCAAGCCTTTCTTCTGAATCAAGAAATGCTCAGGCGGGCAGAAATTCTATTCCTGAACAATTGTCCTAGAAAAAAAAGCTCTACCTGATCTCTAGATTTCTGAATATCTGTCATATTGTATAATATTAATGGATTCAACTCTGAAGAGGGAGCGTAGTAACCCTGGAGCACCTTATATCAATGAGCTTTCCCACAGGTTTGAGTTCTTTCCTTATTGAGGACAATTATAAATCTGTATGGTCCAGGACTATTTCACAAAGAAAAACTGCAACATCTTGGCTTCTCCAGGGAGGTGTTCCTAATAATGGGCTATGAGCATGCACTTAGTGCATCTAAACCATGCATCAAAGGTCAGGAAGTCCAACAGGACCTGTCTGCTCCACCTAAGAACGTTTTCCTGAGCAGTCAAGCCCATTTTTATAAACCAGCGAGATATTTACATTATATAACTGTCTCCAAATTCCAACGGGCATTAACTCTAGCACGTTGCAATGCTCTTCCCATAGCAGTTTTGGAGGGCCGATACAAAAAAGTCCCATATGAGCTGAGATTGTGCCCCTGTGCACAAGGGGCTGTTGAAACCACAGCTCATGTCCTGCTATGCTGTACCTTCTGTAAGGACTCATGGACCCATTTTATAACTCCCTATTTGATAAAATACCCAGGAGATTCTAACTTTTTTATGTACAGTTGTTGCTATCTGATCAATATGATTCAGTTTCTTTGAACGTTGCTAAATTTTGTTATGTTGTTATAGTGTATAGACTTTGATTGCCCACTGATGATCCCACCATTAATATTTGTTTTATTTCATTTTAATGCATTTTATCCATATTTGTACAAATCTGTTTTTTATTTGTAATTCTGGTCTGTGACTGTAATAAATACTGATTTATTATATCAATGTGTGTTTACTTAGCCTATCAAACCTTCTCTTATAGTCCCTGAGGTGATACACTGGCCACAAAATCCAGTATTATTGTGGAATGATGAAATATGGACAGATTTGGAAAACAAGAATGGAGGGATAAGCATCTACAAGAATAGTCACGGAACTGGGCCACTTAAGCAACTCTAGGTTGCAGCAATGACATTCTGGTCCTATTTCTTACATCTGAAGGAGATGTACATTTATTTATTTAATTTTTATCCTGCATTTATTATTTTTATAAATAACTCAAGGCGGTGAACATACCTAATACTCCTTCCTCCTCCTATTTTCCCCACAACAACAACCCTGTGAGGTAGGTTGGGCTGAGAGAGAGGGACTGGCCCAAGGTCACCCAGACGACTTTCATGCCCAAGGCGGGACTAGAACTCTCCTATCACGCCTGATTGGCTCTTGGGCTGAGAGGGAGGGACTGGTCCAAGGTCACCCAGCAGGCTTTCCTGCCTAAGGCAAGACTAGAACTCATAGACTCCTGGTTTCTAGCCCGGCACCTTAACCACTAGATCAAACTGTACATACAAAGCATCATAGACACGACCGTGCTGAGGAGAAGACAAATGCTTAAGGCATTGTTACATAATGGTCAGGCTTGCAATGTGGTCACATTCAAGCCTGCTGCATCTGGGGCTTCTTTGCCATCACAAACAAGGCACTTCTCACTCAACTAGACAGAATGATTGAAGAGCTGAAGTTTGGGGAGTATGAGAGAACACCTTGCTGCAGTCACAGAAATGAAGTTAAGGACTTCTTGGGTTCTACCAGTTGGATTTTGCCATCATTTCTAAGACGGTGTCAGAATCCGTAACTGTTGAAGGTACTCTAAAGCTTCACAACAACATATCCAACCATTGGCTTCTTGGTGTTCTTTGAGCTTGGTGGTTTTCCTCCAGATATTTCATTACCAGGCTAGGAATACCATCAATGTACTGAACCCAATGGTTCAACCCTGGGCTACAGATATTCTCATCTACTGGAGATCCAACTATCTTCAAGTCCTAACAGTACGCCACAGAGATATTTGCTAAGTATCTAAAATTGAGTATTGTCCCCATACTATTAATATATATGCAACCACTACCTCAAGGGGGGATGAGGAGAACAGAATTTTAAAAAAAATTGCCTTGAGAATAGAAGGAAGATTTATAGTGCAGAGCAGTGAGCAATGATGATAATTACCTCCCAATCAAGAACGGGTGAGTAATAACTGTTCAGCTGTACTTAGGCATGGTGTGTGTTATTAAATTATGAAATGTGGCTTCTGCAGAATCCAGCCAATACTTTTCCAGGAAACTTGCTTTGCTGGGAGCCAAAGGTAAAAATGCCCTCCAGTTAGGCTCGACTCATAGTGACTACATCTATGTAGTTTTCTTGGCAATGCTATGGAAGCTGTTTTCCACTGCCTGCTATCAGGGATTCTTTTTACTCCCAACTTTGTTTATTTATTGATGTATTTATTTGATTTCTATAGCCGCCCATCTCAACAAGGGAGTCTCTGAAGTTTAACCAACCATCCTGGGATTTCTTAGCAATCTCCCATCCAAATACTAATAGATTGGACCCCTCTGAGCATTTTTGAGATCAGCTTAGGTTTGCTACCGTAGCTGATGCTACCGGATGTGACACTAGAAGTCTAAATATAGCAAGTATAGATGTCAACTGCCTGTACAAATTTTTCATTAGTATTATAGTCAGGCAGACATACGTACATCCCCTACATCCCCATTGCCCCAAATTTGCAGATGTTGGTATGTTTTTCCACTTTAGTTGCCCTTGAAATTTATGGAGTTCCTATCCACTAAAAGAGGAGAGATTTTCTCACTCATCCTAACTTTGTAACCCATGTTCTGAGATCTACTGAGTTTGCTCAGTGGGAAGATGCCTTCTCCACGTAGTGGGTTTTCTGCTGGGCTGGCTGAGAATTCCCAGATTTGCCATCTGTATGCATTTAAAGCCTCAGCAGGTGGCAGCACCAACCTGACCTTACCTGGGCTTGAACATTAAGCAGGATTGGGCACTGCTAGTACTTGGATGGGAAACCACAAGGATACCTAGGGCTGTAGGCTAAACTGGAAAGTCAAAAGTCATCCTAATAGAAAAGAACGGCAAGTAACTTTTGTCACTGTTGTCAAGAAAACTGGGGATGTGTTGAGCTCAACTCAAAAGAGACTTCATGTACGCATTCAGGGAGTGCAAGACTGGGAAAGTGTCTGTAAATCATGACTGTGTGGAGCATTTTTTTGCCCCTTCAACACCATCCAGTTCAGGCTCAAAATCAAGGTTGATTTTGAAAACTACAAGTAGTCCTCATTTAGTGACCACAATTGGGACTGGTAACTTGGTTGTTAAGTGAAGCAGTTGCTATGTGAAGCCGCAACTGTGCTTATGATCTTTCTTCAGCTTTCCTTTGCTTTACAGACCTGTGAAGGTCATAAATGCAAGGATTGGTCATAAAGTTACTTTTTCATCACTGTTGTAACTGTGAGCAGTCACTAAACAAGGCAGTGGCTAAATGAGGACTGCATGTATAGCATTACTGTAATCATTATTGTTGCAAAGCTGTCCCTTGAAGATCTCTCCCTTGAAGAGGTGTGCAGGTGCATGCAGACACAGGCTGCGAACCCAGCATACTCAGCAAAACAATGGGAACCTAACTTGGTTAATGAACATTCTAAGAACCAACTTACAGAACTGTTTATAACTAGATGATTTTGGTGTCCTGATGTGTGTTGAGAGTTATCAACTTGATGGAGGAAAAATAGATCTGGAGAGAGTTTCTTCTGCATATTTAAATACCAAAGATTGCAGAGAAAAGCTATAGGGGAGTCATGATTTTGTCTGTTCAATTTTTGACCCATTAGCATCTAGTTCAGGGTTTCTCAACCAGGGTTCTGTGGCACCCTAGGGTTCTGCAAGAGGCCACTAGGGGTTCCCTGGGAGATCACGATTTATTTCAAATTCAGGCAACTTTACATTCAAAGGGGTAAGTTTCATTCTTTATTTCAAGAACATTGTTAATACACAGATACAGGCCTACCCATGAAACAAATATAATGATTTTGTAATGGCCTATCTTTGAGCCTGAAAGTGCAGGAGTTCCCCAAGACCTGAACAATATTTCAAGGGTTCCTCCAGGGTCAGAAGGTTGAGATCGGCTGGACTAGCTACTAAGAGCTCATAAAGCAGATTAGCACACTTGAATGCATCTGGTGTGCCTTATTGTAGCTTAATGTGCATTTATGAACATGTAGTACATTTATTTTCACTGCAAATTAAGAAAAACATTTTAAAAGTCTACATAGTATTGTTAAGTGGCAAGTCTCCTATAACATACATTTAGGTTCTATGTTTTATTTCTTTTCCAGACATTCATCGTTTCTTTTTCTTGATCGTATTGTTCTGTGATGTTTTTAGTGGAGCATACCACCCAGAGTTATTATGGAGCTGGGAAGCCTTATAAATCTGATATAAATAAATGTTAATAAATAAGCCCTGGATGCATTTGCCTCATGGCATGCACATATGAACTCTGCTTCCAAAATGCTCCACACACACACACACTATTGTGGACACAGTCTTATTAAATTTTTGAGTGAAAGTTGGTTGTTGTCTACATTATCTTCTTAGGTACACATGTAGCCTTCATGAATATCTAACAGTAAGTTTCAAAATTCTACTCAAAACTGTTCTTCTCTACAAGCTGCTGAACAAGGGTTTGTGGGTGTTGGTGACTGATCATACCAAGGCATATCCCTGCTGATTTGACTTGTGAATTTTTTGGTCTACAGGAACCGGGAGGAGTTGACTTATGACGCTCAATCTCTCTCACCCTCAAGTATGTTAAATAGCAGTTTTTGCCATCATCCTCTCCTCTGAGTGAACTCTAGCTTAATTAGCTCTGAAAAGTTAACATTTCTTGAAATGTTTTGGATATCTATGTAAACAAACCAGAAGCTCCTAAAGGGTCTGAAATCTGGTATGCTTCTATAATGATTTTAAAAGCAAAGTAGAATTGGAGGTCACAATTAAGCAATTAAGTGTCCTGGAAATAAGTCATCACTATGCATTTTGTGAAGGATGTGCATTTTAGTTAGAACAAGAATGGAGAATCTTTAGGTTGGGGAAAAACACAGCACATTTTGGGAAGGGTAAAGGCTGCAAGGGGAGAAGCTGAATGAAAAGATTAGAGGTGGTCCTCACTTAACAACCATTTGGTTAGTGATGGTTTGGACTTATGACCATACTGAAAAACCGACTTTTGATTGGTCCCCACACTTAACAACTGTTGCAGTATCCCCAAGGTCACATGATCATGACTTGAGCACTTGGCAACTGGTTTGCATTTATGACCATCACAGCATCCTGTGGTCACATTTTTGGCAAGCAAAATCAATCGGGAAACCACATAACTTGCTTAACGACCGTGGTTTGCTTAAAGGCCACTGTGATTCACTTAACAACTGCTGCAAAAAAGGTAATAAAATTGGGTCAGATTTGCTTAATGACCACTTTGCTTAGCAACCAAAATTCTAGTCCCAATTGTGGTAGTTAAGTGAGGACTTTCTGTATGGCACCAGAAGAGTGGAACCATGACTGACTAATCTAAGTCCAGACAGCACAAACATGCCCTGACAACCTATTTTTTCTGACACGTTGCTATGACATTGCCTTCATCTTGTTCTGAGCCCAGTGCAGGCTTAAGCAGTCCTTAGCTATACTGGTATTACAGCAGCATTTCCCCATAATACCTGTTAGGTTGGCAATCCAAGCCCTTCCCCATTTTTTACGCGAGTCACTTCAATCACATGGTCTTGGCCATCTTGGCTTTTTGCGACCCCCACTGTCGACTCGCCTGACTGGCAGTGATTGGAAACAGGCAGTAGACGTAGAAGAGGGTTGCAAATAGGGGTAGCAAAGGTTGTGCTAGCCTTGTTTTCTGCTGACTCAAGAGAGCATCAACTCAGCTTTGCATCAAGGAACTTCCGGCATTCCCTTTCTTCTAAAGCTAAAATATGATCCTTTTTTTTCCTAAAAAGCACTACGGAATGATAAAACATTAATTCCTTTAATTTAGATGCTTAAAGCTCAATCCCCAACAAGCTTCTACTCCATTAGTAGCAATGCTTTATTTACATAACTTGTGTACAAGGATGGTAATGATTATCTGCGTAATTATCAATTGTAACTTTGAGCAAGCTCTTCAATTTCCTTTCATCACCAGCCAAACATTCGGTTTCAAAAGGAATTCCTTTAAACTTCAGTGATGTATCTGCATATGACAGTGTCAAGGTATCGTTTCTGCATGAGTGAGTCAGACATGAAAGTATTTCTGAGTGATCTTTTAGAGTATATGCATGCTAACTACAGATTTTTTTTTTCCTGAGGCTTGGATCATTTGCAGCAAGGATCGTAGTTGTTGGAAAGCCTTCGCCTAATTGCTAGTAGAAACAAAAGCCATTATCTTTCTGAACATTGTCCTTTATGTTTTACCAAAGAAAGCTCCTGACGTACAGTAATGTGATTCCAGGCCATTGGTACGGTAAGGCCATTTCTAAACTGCGTATTTCACTTTCCATAGGATGGGAAATCAGAAATGAACAACTGAAAACCCAGCACCCCATTTAGAAGTATCGTTCCTGGAAAATGGACCATTGAAAACCACCCAGAGTCATTGTTGAGATGGGTGGTAGGAAAATGTGATAAACAAACAAATAAATAAATAAAAGGTAGCCAAAATGGAATTCTGAATATTAATTTTTAATTTACGAGCTCAGATTGCAAGCTGGACGGGGGCCTCCCACCAGGTGGGTAAAGAAAGTCAAGATAGTGCCATGATTAGTTGAAGCCCCACCCCTTTTTTACCTGTCTCACGTGCATGTAAAAAAGCAGCAGAGCTTTGATCACACAGCCATGGCTGCCATCTTGACTTATTTGACCCTCCCTCCCATGGACCCCCTGACTTGAGGGCTGATTTATCCAAGCAGAAGCTCAAGCTTAGCCTGAATTATATGCCTAAACACAGTGCTTCTCCAACTGAAGAGAAGGCTGTCTGTACCTCAGAAACTATGCATGGAATTTACATATGAGATGGTTGAAAAATACAGTTTTACTCCCAACAGCCTGATTTGAAACAGCCTAAGAAACCTTGGTCATCTGGTTCTTCAAACGGCCATAATTAAATGTTCAAATGTCCAACCTGTCGCTATTTTGTCAAAGGTAGTTTCTATGACATATTTACAGATACCTGCAATCCCATTGTGTCATCTGGTTTGAAGAGCTGAGCTGACTAATTTCTGGCTCATCAGAAATGAATTGGGAGACATGGTCAAACTCTTCATTTCTCTGGAATGCTACAGCTCTGCAGAGTTTTCAATGATCCATTTCCTCATTTGGAGAAATTCTTTGAAAAATGGAAAGATAGCTTGTTGGCTTTGCAGCTCCGCCTCATAGCGGAGATTTTTGTGCATATGACCCAACAACTGCATACCATGTAAAGAGGTACAAGCAATTTATACCTGTTGCAAAGAGTAGAGGTAAGGACGACTTTGCTTCTCTAGAGCATGTTTCCCAACCAACCTTAGCAACTTGAAGATGTGTGGACTTCAACTCCCATGCTGGCTGGGGAATTCTGGGAGTTGAAGAGAGCAAGTGACTCAGTTAAACTCTCATCCTCCTTGGTTCTTTGCATTTTTCCTTTGTTTATATCCCAGACATTTCCCCACCACACCCCTGCACCACCCTTTTAAGGCACTGGAATGTCAGCTCACTTGTAAAGCACAAAAAAACAAAACATTTGACATGTGTCCTAAGCTTTATCATTCAGCTGGGATAGGATAACATAACATGCTGGAGCTAACATCTCTCAGCTCATTTAACTTTTTATTTATCAATTATTCTAGTCTGTTCTTACTGCTAAATATATTTTTAAGAACATAATTTGCTGCCTACCTGAGATGAAAAGCTGTTGAATGTATTGTCAAATTCTATAGTCCTTTGTCAAAGATTATTCAACGGAAATAAATGCCAAGCCAGAACACGGTATTATACATACAAACACATGAAACCCAATCTTAGGATGCGGTCAGTCTTAGCTAGCTTTTTAAAGTATATTTAATCATAATGACACTCTGTAAATATGTGTGTTAGTAAACTGAAATAACCTCTCTTAAGAGTCAAACTAAAATGTCATTCTAATTTAACTTTTGTCCCAACCCTCCTGGGAATGTCTCCTGCTCTTCCTCCTCCTCCTCCTGGACATTGTAATTGCTGTATCTTTTACTTGATTGCTGTAAATTACTATGAGTCTTTGATTTGCCAAATACTAATAAGATGAATGAATGAACGAATGAATGAGAACTTCCAGGATAAATGAAGCTTTTGGTCCAATCAAAACCCTAAGTTCTGCTATATGAGATGTTTTAGTAATAGGAAGCACAATTCACTACATGAACTGGCTACTATTTCTATTCTGTAAACCCATTATGAAGACTCTGTGGCTCAAACTATCTTGGGGAGGGGGGCGTGTTAAGAATTCTGTTACACTTCTTGAAATATGATTCAGGGTTGAGAAGCTGCCTTAGGAAATTAAATTGTCCCTGAAACCTCACTGAAAATAACAGAAAAAGTTGTGGGGTCCTACAAGTTTCCACCACATATTGAAGTGGGAAGCTATCTTTCTCTTCAAAAACAAGCTTAATTTGAAGCTTTTTTTTTTCATTTCTCCACTGCAAATAACAATGGTACAAATTTTGTAGAAATCCCTAGGAATGTTGAGTCAAGTTTTTTCTGGATGACATTGGTTCAAAATCTATTTAACATTTCTACATCATGGACTGTAAAGTAAGGAAAGTTGTCAATCATTTAGAAAATAATCCATCTGGATTCTCAGTTCAGTGAAATTTAATATCTGGTAAACCAGCCCTTATGGGCTGTAGGATGATTCAGGCATTAGACTGCAATGGAAGAAACCTTCGTTCAGGTTGCCATTCAGCTGTGAATTCACTATTGGACCTTGGACTGGTCACTGTCTTTCTGCCTAGCCTATTTCAAAGGGTTGTTGTGAAGCTGAAAGGAATGGGATTTGTCAGCAATCTGAAGAGCATTTGTTCTGAAAGGCAGGACAAAAAAAAAGACTAAATAAAGATAAGAGAGTAGGGATGCGGTGGCACTGCGGGTTAAATGTTTTTCATGTGCATTGGGTGAAGCTTCAACCTCACCATTGGAGCTGCCATCTTGACTTTTTAAACCTCATCCCTGCTGGATCTAACCCTCCTCACAGATTTCTAGCATTGAGACCACCTGCATTCATGTTACAGTGGGGTGCAGCAATGAATTAGTATTCATTAACTATGACAATAATCATGACATCAACCTTGAGCACTATTATTAGTGCTATTGTGACTAATATAACTATTATGACAATCAACCTTGAGCACTAATGAGGCAATTTAAATAAACTATGAATCCGCACCTTCACTAAACCTGCCATCCAGAACTCTGGACTAAAGAAAGATATCAGAAGGCCATTTTAATGCCAATTGCAGAGTGAAACAATATAGATGTTGAAAGGGAATTACAGCTTTGATGGTGGGATAATTGTTAGGAATCAGCAGCTTTATTTCCTGGTTTCTAAATGAATGAATGTTTTGCAACTTTTCTAACATCAGATGTGAGATGATTAACGGAATTGTCCAAAGTTAATGAAGAGACTTTCTTATAGAGATGTTACCTGTCATCACAAAGGATTGCTATTGTTTTCAGCATTAGTGACTTATAAAACTTTCATTTGGTGAGGATTCATACAATCAGATCTTTGTAAGATTTAGATATCACATTAATAAACCTGGAAAAGCAACAATGTTCTAAAGTTTTTTTTAAAACTCAACTTTGAAAATTTAGCATTTAGGAAGAGTAAGTCTGGGCTTCATCTTGCTGTAGTGGGTTTCAAATTATATATGAAATAATTCCATTCAATCAAAAGGTGGAATGATGTTTAACAAGTAAAATCTTTTCAATTTCTAAGCACTAGATCTGAGTTCTGATTTATAGAAAGAATACTGATTGCCATATATGAACAGATTTTTTTTAGGCTTAGAGGTACATTGTATGCAGTGGTCGGCATCACACTTTAAACAAAGGATGTAGAAGAACTGGGATAGGTTCTGATTAAAGCAATGAAGATCATCAGGGTTATAAAAAACAAATCCTATGGAGACCATTTCAAGAAAGTGGGAATACATATCAAGGAGAAGAGAAAACTGCATAAAATGTAAAAGCCTTCCCTGTTTGAGATGGCAGAAGTCCATATGGCTGCAGAAACAGATTAATGCAAATCTGCAATAATAATTATAAAAAAAGGATGCATATAGGAGATGGAAAAAGGGACAAGTCCTTAGTACATACATTTAGCCTGGATTTGTAGAAAGGATGTCAGGAAACCTCAATCTGAGAATGAGTAGAAGTTACTGAAGGTTACCAAGATCTTAATGCTTACAATAAAAGGAAAAGAGAAAATATACCCATGACTGAGTGAAAATACCAAAATATAAGAAAAAGCACAACTATACTTATTTTGGCTGTCTTTCCAACAAATAATAGGCATTCACTGAGCAATTGTGAGGAGCTGACTGAAGAAGCAGAATTCCAACTCAGGCCTGATAGAACCACAGAGGATACCTACTGATCTTAAGTGAATTCGGTTCTCCAGGGCCAAGTGGATTGTGTGGTAGAATATTGAAGGAACTTGCTGATGATCTGCTCAAACTTCTGTCCATTATCTTAGAGACATTCTAGAGAAAGCATGAAGGAGCAGATGACTAGAGGAGGCAAATGTCATCCATATCTTCCAAAATATGGTGAAAAACTCCGAAGGAATTATGGAACAGTCAATCTTACATCAACCTCTGGAAAAGATTTAGAGCAAATCATGAAGCGATCATCTGTTCTCAGCTTCAAAATAATGCAGCAGTTGCTAGAAGTCAGCATGTGTCTTTGTCAAGACCAAATCTGACTTTTTTTTTTGATCAAATTAGTAGTAAACTTTAGTGGGTTGAGACTTTGGGAGGGTATTGGGAAAGAATTTGTTGTTTGCAGATCTGTTGTTTGCCTCTTCGAACGTTACCTCTGCTAGAAGCAGTTAGTAGGTATGAATCTGTGATGTGGAGATAGTTTGAGAGAGTTAATTTGGCGTGAATCACAGATGGAGAAGGAGGGACAAAAAGGGAATTTCTTTGGTTTTCAAGTGTGTTCTGTTGCTGCAACCTCTCCCCCCCACCCCAACTTGGACCAATCTGTAAAGTAGCAGGATGGAAATAGGGGTGATTCTGCTTCACAAACATAAAGTTAGATGTTTGGGAACCACCCATATTTTTGCATTTGCAAACACATGAGCACCTAAGAGCCCTAGGGAGAGGATCCTGTAAGGGTAGAGGATATGAGAAGAATAACATCACCTTAGCTGGAGTCATTAGCAGCTAAAGGATCTAGAATGGTATCAGATCAATGCCTAATAAAGTGTTACTATTTTGGCTTTCGAGTCCAAATAAGGGGTTTGTAGGATTACTGGATTTGGAAAAGAAGGGGTTATTATGTACGGGAGGTCTTTTGAAGAGAAGTCAAGAATGATTAAGATTGTTAAAATGGTTGTATTATCAAGTAGAATGGCAGATAATTTATATGTTTTTTAGTTTGATCTTTGTTATAGTAGACAGGAATGTATAGAATAGTAGTAGGAAGGAAATAATTAAATAAATGTTATCTTTTGGGGGGGGGAGAATTGATTAGGTGGTTTCTTTCTTTCTTTCTTTCTTTCTTTCTTTCTTTCTTTCTTTCTTTCTTTTAATATAAGGGGGAGCAATTGTATTTAGTGATTTTTATAATGTGCCAATGGAATGGTTTATAGAAATAATGTGATTTTGGTTTAATATAGAGTAAGGGATCGATTATGGAAAATTGTATATCCTTGCTGTTAAATATGGGAAGTCACCTCTTTTTGTAATTTTGAAAAAATTCTCTTGTGTTTCTACACTTCTTAAGTTTTTTTTTTCTCTTTGTAGTTTTTTGTTTTTCGGTAGCTTTTATCTTTGCTTAAACTTAATAAAATTCTTATTTAAAAAAAGGAAAAAGTTGAAGGAAAAAGAAGAATAGGCTGGCCAGCAGCATGGTGGATGGATTGAATGAACATACTGCTGAAAGATCTAACAGGCCAAGCCGAAGACAAATAATTCTAGAGGGAATCTATAAAATGTGGTTGATTAGGGTCAACACCAGCTTGATGGCACTCACTCATTCACTCACTGTACTGTAAAGGGTAAGAGAGAAATTGGGCATGTCCACCCATTTTATTTATTTCTAGATGGATCAACAATGACAGTCCGTCCATCCATCCATCCATCCATCCAGAACATATAAAGTAAGAAAAAGGCTACATTCTAGAAACAGGCCACTAGTCTTGAAAAGTCTCTTTTTTCTTACTGGTACCTGTTGCGATTCATTTGGAAACAAAACAGATCAAAAACTCAAGCTGGTCCTTTTTTGTGATGTGACCACTTCACAAGATGACTTTGTGAGGTTCAGCCGCAGGTTGAATAACTGAATTTTCTCTCTAATCCTTCGGAAACTGATCATGTCTGCTATACTCCATACCTATTGAAGCTTCCATCATGTTATTTACAACTCTTTTAAAAATTGTTATCTGCTCCCAGCCTGCATCGCACAAATTCATAGACCTACTTTAAAAAAAAACAAAAAACCTCTGAAAGCTTCTCAAGTACAAGCTGCAGAGAAATGCCCTAACACTAGCTGTGCTGTCCTACCAGATTCATAATTAAAGTTTTGGTAAACTCAAAGTTCCAAGTGTTGAGCCTTAGCTTTGAATGAGAAGCATTATAATCATCATGCAAAGAAGGAAGATTTTGAGTTTTAAAGCCCTTAACCAAAAGATAATCTTCTGAAAGGAATTGTCAAAGTCCTACTGCTTGAATCATGCTTGCTTTCATAATCCGACCAGCGTCACTTGTCCAAAGCAGAGGAGATCACATCCCATTCCATGATGAGAGGATATAACATTTCATTATCTTCAATACTTCTTCCTAGAGCGTTCCTTTCAGATTAGCCTTGTCAGGAAAGATTTTTTTTTTCAATTGTGTTCCTATTTTTCAGCCAACCCAAGTCCCATCATTGTGTTCTTAAATTCATCCTACAAAAGGTATTTGTTTAAGACATTTCTTTTCTTTCTTGTTTGCACATGAGCATACACACTGCGTTTCTGGAAATCTGTGCCCAAGACAACTGTTAAGCTCACACTCTCACTGGCTAGCCCATCCTGTCTTAATTCCTCTATTGAAACGTTTTCTTTTTATTTAAAAAAAAACCTGACTAGCTGAAAAGGGGCCCTCGCTCACTTTGCAAACCCTGATATGCAATTTATTCACACATTCCAAAGGAAGAACGTGAAGTTTTTAAATCTCTTCAAAGCAGCCAAGGCAATGCAATCAAACTCAGCCAAAGAGATCAGATGGGAAGATGCTATTAGTGAATTCTTTAAGATGACCTTAAACTTTGGGATTATAATAACAGTATCACCCAAGGAACCAGCTCTGTTCTGATTCAGGTGGACCTCCTAGATAAGTGATAGATATCCAGCTTTTCTGTTCCCCAGATAGAAATAATGGACACTCTCTTCCTTTCCCTCCAGAGTGCTACAGCTTTCTCACTGGCATTCCAACTAACCACTTGGGGGTTTTTTGTCCAGTTCCTTAGACCTTTCTATATTGGGCTGGAGTGAAGACATAAAAGAGATTTTCAGCAAATGCTAGACTTCTGACATTCATATGGTAGAACATGATTTCCTGCAGACAATCCTTGTGCAGAGGGCTCATATCTCAATTGTCATTTCTTACACTAGGCCTTAACTTTCCTCTGTAGCATTTTTAGTTAAAAATGGTCAGGAAAGAGCAATAGCAATAAATCTTTAATTCCATTTCTAAATCAACAGCCCAATTTTGATGAGACAGGATTTACTTTCTTAGCTTTCCCCTCAAAGACAACTCTCACACTGCTCCAAGTGTGGGATATGAGAAGGCTTTCCATGCATCCACATACTTTTCATACAAACCTGCTCAGACTTCAAGGACTGTGAACCCATCTCTTAGTTCTACCATAGCTGGAGGCAAGTTAGGTAGAAGCACTTGAGGGACTCCTTCACTCTTGTTCTTCTGTCCACAAGCAAAAATCTTTTATTTGGGCATGCGTTTCTGATACGAGACCATGTCTTTTTATGGATATCTTCTAAATGTGTTTTTAAATTGTTCTTAATTATAATTCTGTGGGGTCTTTTCTGGTTTTTATCACTGTTAGTCCCACTGAGCTTCACTGGTCATTGACCAAAATAAAGTTCCTCCTCCCCCCACCCCTCCTCCTCCCCAAATATCAACCCAACAAGAATTTTATTTATTTATTTATAAATTTATTCACCGCCCATCTCCCCTTCACAGGGAGAATGTTACAATCATGTGGCTTTTCATCTAATTCTTTCCCAATGTTGGTAGAAAAAATAGCCTGTCTATAATTGTGTTTTTGCTTGTGGTGGTCATAGTCCCATACAATGTCTATGACAGCAGTGTTCTACTGTTTATGACAGCAGCTGGTTAAAAGATCTCTTTTCCAAGTTTTGCGCTAAAAACTGAGTTTACTAAGCCTTGCTGATGTTTGCAGGCACGTGTTTCTAAGATGTGACGGAGTAATTTATTTTATGGTGGGGATACTGCTCTTTTGTCTCAGACTTGCGTGTTTATGACAGCCGTGTTCTACTGTTCTACATAGCCCCATGCAATGTTTATGACAGCCGTGTTCTGCTTTCATGCTAATTTTGACCATGGTAGTGACAAAAAATAAGGGCATTCTTGGCAGCATGCTAATTCTGTAAATTATGTCTTCAAAACATGCTAATTCTGTAAATTATGTCTTCTGTAAATTATGTCTTCTACACCTTCTAAACGGGAAGGTTCAATTGCCATTAACGATGCTGGTTGGGAATTGTGGGAATTGAAGTCCAATATTTCTGGAGGGCACCAGGATGATAAACTATGCTAAATACAGACAAACACATGCACATTCGTATACCCCCACAACTTCAGTGTATGTCTGTCACTTTCAGAATACAACCTATTCTTAACGAACATCTCGTAATAACATACTTGATGTGAATTAAGTTGCAAATACCTCTGTGACAAATGATAGCATTCAGCAACAGGCAGGTTGTAATTTAAAGCAAAAGTATTTTAATGAATGATTGCACAAAAGAGAAAAGAACATTCTTAATCCTATCATAAGAACACTTTGACAGAGTTGGAATTATAATTCAACCAGCTGACATATGTATCAGATAGAAATCAAACATCTCATATAACAAAGGATAAAGGGGAAATATATTTTTAAAAATGAACTCAAAATGGTGATATGGCCCTCAACAACTGGGGGCTTTAAAGAAGATGCATTCAACAGACAGACTTGCACTAAAAAGCAAAATCCATTGAAATGATATGATATGACATAGGATTGCATTACTGTATTGATTGTTTCATCTAGCTTTGCATCCTAACTGGCAGAATCTCTTGATGTTTTGGGTAAAAGCCTTTCCTTGACCTTCCTGGAGAAAGCAGGGATTGAGAATGGGACCTTCTATATGCTAAGCATGTGCGTCATCTCTTTAATACTTGTTACCAGGCTGAAGATCTGGAAGCTTGTCTTGAATAGTTCCCATATGTTGAAAGCTGGTCATCCCCTTTTCCAGTGTCAGCTCATACATAATCTTAATGGTGACTCTTCTTTAAGCCATATTCTGCTTCTCAGCTAAACCCCCATGGCTCTGTTTCTTTGTTTACTTCCTTTAGCTAAATCATCATCGGCATTATGGGTGATGGGATGAGATATCTTCCAATTTTAAGATAAGCCAGCAACTTATCACTCGGTGTATCCCAGCAGCACATTGTTTAAAAGTTCTATTTTACAGATATGTTGAATGATCATGAAATAGACAACCTGGGGCAGGGGAGAAATAAGAGGTTCTAAATGGAAGATAATGAGTGAAAAAAGATGAGAATGTAGCTAGTGGAATGACCACTACAGTATGTCTGGACCCCTCTGAAAATATTCGAGGACTAAAGCAAGAAAAGGTTCATCTATGAACCTTGTTTCCCAGGCCACCACAATAATATGAGAAGAAATCTATGCATAGATGGATGGATTAGACAGATCAAAGCTCTATGCAAATATTCATTGGCTCACACATTGTGGGCTTGAAAAGACCTTTCTGTGTACAGTACAAGGGAGTGGCAAGTATGCTCATGTACAGGCTTTTCCAGCTTCAGCTGCTAAAGACATAAGTCTTTGCAAGCAGCAGAACATGAAGGATGGGGCTTGCATGTGGGCCTACGTCAACCAGGGTGCATGTTGGCTAAACAAGCAATCTATTGCATAGGTGATAACGGGCTTTGTAGAAGTGAATGTGTGGAATTTGGTCTAGGCAAAAGAAGAGTCTGGTGGAGGTCAATGTTGCATCCACCATTTCTTGGGACCCAGAAGAAGAGCTAAAGCATTCCCAGAGGAGAAAAGACTATCCTCTCTGCCCAGCAGAAAATGTATTTCAGTGGGGGAATGCAGAGAAAGGGAAGCTTTGTGGATTACATATCCCAGATATGGTTTTCTTTTTTGATAAATCCAGGCTAAAAAGGAAAAAAAAAAATCCTTCTGCCCCAATGTGATTGTCATTGCTACCCAAACACCCAATAGCACAAGTTAGACAAGCTTTGCTAGGGACTTCTAAAGAAATCACATTTTAGCCCAATTGCTTCATTTTCCATAGATAGCGTAACAAAGCAAATGAAAAGTAACTTTCTCTGCATGTTTTGGCATGTCTAAGATCAGTTAGTTCAGCTGAATGATGAAGATCCCCCCCTTCCCTTGAAATGGAACAAGCCATTATAAATATATCATACTGAAAGCAAATAAAAATGCCCCCCCTCCACCCCATTGGCATATTTTCTAATCAAAGGAGATTCAGCAAGGAGTGGTCACTGCAGCTAGAAATGCATTTTTCTGTGATACGTGAATTTGCTATAGCTATTGGCCTAGGATTTAAATGTCTACCAAAAATGCAAAGGCTATCTGAGAGAGAAGGCAGGCTGAACCTCTGCAGGCTAATCTCACAACGTATTTGCAGAGACCCATTAACTATACATGTAACCAATTTCCATAAGATGACAGACAACACTGATGAATCGTCGTGATGGGATGGCCTCTCGGGAGAATGTGGGGCCTGTTTCCGAGCTGGTCTAAATGAGAAGGTATTTTTGTATGCTAATTGTGTCTCCCCACCCCCAAACTCCCACTTTCCTCTGCTTTTAGACTGCAAATCCTTCTGAAGGCTGCTGCTTATCAAGTTTAGATCTATAGTGGAATTATTTTTAGAACAGGTAGCAGCACATGATCCGGATAATATGAAGCTAGTGATTTGCTGAGCTTACAGCTGGAGGAAAGAAAAAACAATTCTCAAAGAGCTCCTTTGGTTTGTTGGCATATACTCAAGGATTATTATTTATTTATTTGTTTACTATTATTATTTCTGCATTCTTTTAATTCAAAGCCCTTTCAGTTGGGTTTCAAACCTGGACATGGAGAATGGGACTGGGAGGTACAGTTTTTGTACTGGTTCTCTTCCTTTCTCTAAGGCTGGTTCCAGTTGGTGTTGTTGGCAGGGAAATCTAGCCCACAGCTCCTTCTCTGTGGAGTCCCTCAGGGTTTGATGCCCTCCACACTCCTATTTAACATCTATTGCAACTAGTTCAAAATGTAGCAGTGAGGGCAGTTATGGGTGCCCCTTGGTGTACCCATCTTATACCTCTGCTCTGTGAGGTGCATTGGGTCCCAGTGTGTTTCTGAGTGGAATTCAAGGTACTGGTTGCCGCCTATAAAGCCTTCTATGGGTTTCTTCTGGGACTGCGTCTCCCTGGTTGTTTCTACCCATTCCATAGAATTGGCATGCTCTGACAGGATGGGCACACTCTGGGTCCCTTCAATCAAAAAACATCATCTTATGGGACCTTGGAAGAGTGCCTTTTCTGTCACAGTGTATGATGGAATGTGAAGGTGGCCTTGGAAGTCAGGGGGAAGAGATGCCATCTAGGGAACCATCAGATAAAAGAGAAAGGAGCCCACAACAGAGTAACGGTCAGAGGAAGAAACTTAGGAAGGCCCCGCCATAACTACTTAGGCGGTAAATGGGGAGGGCGGGAGATTAGTACTTTCAGACTTGCAAGATTCTGTTAATGGAGCCTTACAATAAAGTAGAATTAGCTCATCTCATCGTGTTTCCTGTCTGGTTTACCTGGGAGGGCTGACATCAATCTTGCAAGTCTGACTGGAAACCCATTATAGACTTTTTATTTTAATTTTATTTATTTATTGTCATATTTCTCCCCGCCCAACTCGTACTACGACGACTCTTTTCTTTTTGCATGAAACAGAAAAAAATGAACTTATGATTTGTGGTTTGGGTGATTAAAAAAAACCTGGATAATAGAAAAAGAGAGCTTTTCTTTTTGTAACAATAAAGCAAGAGACAATTTTGTAATTATACTTGTATTTGCTATAAAGCAAATCAGAAGCTGCTTCTATTTCTATTTCTTTTTTCTTTTTGCACTTTTGTCTTTTCTTTTTTCTCTCTCTTTTCCTTTCTTCTCTTTCTTTATGTTAGTGTTTGTCAGTTTTTATCTTTTAAAAACTTTTAATAAAATCTATATAAAAAAAGGAAACATTAAACTAATCAAAGCATAAACTGAATTGGTTTGGTTTTTTAAACGGACTAAAATCAAGCTGGTGACCCAAACTGAACTGACAATACAACTCAGATCTCAGTGTTACACCTCAGTCTGGTGACTCATGTTGACCACTCTTATTAATTGCTATGACTGAAGGAACAGGAGATGAACAAGCAAAGTAATACAACAACTGTATCCTCTGACAGTGGAGATCTGAAACTGAGAAGGGGTGGCCATTGTGCGAAGGGGACTTGTGCTGAATTGTCAGCTGCTCATTTTTCCCCCCCTTATACCTTGAAATGATTTCATTTTCTCATGGATGATCCTTTCATTAGGAGCAATGAAGCAGTCACTGCAGACTGAGGGCTACCAGAGACAGCAAATTGGGACCAAACCCTAACCCTCCGTCCTTCCAAATCATTTCATGGAGCAGCATTCATTATTCCTATGGGTGCAGCTCTCTAAAGTGACCCACTGAGCCATCTGACTGTCCTCTCTCTATGCTTCAATCTGAGGAGGTGATCACCCACCTTTTGTTTGGGACCCCAGATGTCTGTAACGCCACCAAACAGCTGTCCCAATGGAATACGAGTGGTGGTACTGGTGCTGCTGGGGAAGGAAGATGGGGAAATGAAGATGGCACCTAGTTTTAGCATAAACGGGCCCCTCTTTCCACAAACAACCTGGATTTGGAGACAAACATGGAGGTTAGCAGGTAAGGCTCTACTTCCCAAATAAGTATGGAATGAAAGAGTCTTGCTGTAGTGATTGCCTATCCTGATATACTCAGACTCACAAGCAGATACTTAATGATATCTGATTTATTGAAAGAATAGTATGCAAATACAGAGAAAGCTGAGAATAACGAAAAGCGCGCCAAATACAAACTAAAAACCCTCAGCTCCAAACGTAATCCCTCCCCTCGCCCGGCCATAGCAACCACCCCCCTCCCAGGTGCTGTTCACCGTTTTCCACATATCCTGGGAAAGCAACCTTGAACACAGGAGATAACCCAAACACATTCCAACCCAGCAGCCAAGAGATAATAACTCCCCGAAGAGGAATCCCCCTCCCTCCTGAGATCAAACACGTATCAGGCAAATGACATGTGAAACGTTACGATGTACCAGGAACATTGGAACAGTGAACATGACATACCGCCCCCCAAAAAATATTAAGGAGCAGGTTTCATAGGATAAGCAGCGTGAAAATGCCTAACTAGAAGAGGAGAGTGAACATCGTGGGCAGCCACCCACTCAGGGTGGGGAAAATGCTTCCAGCGAACAAGGTACTGCAGGGTATTACGAAGCCTACGGGAATCAAGGATCTCCTTCACTTCAAAATGCTGTTGTCCGTCAATCATAATGGGCGGAGGGGGTGTAGGTTGGAGATGCCAGCGATCGGAGTGGTGAACAGGCTTGAGCAAGCTGCAATGAAAAACAGGATGTAAGCGTTTAAGGTTGTGTGGCAAGTCCAATTTGAAAGTAACAGGGTTGATAATTCCCACAATGGGAAAAGGTCCAACAAACTTAGGAGCCAATTTCTTAGAGGGTTGAGGGGATTTAATGAACTTGGTGGAAAGGTAGACCTTATCACCAACTTTGAAGGCAGGCTGAAGGGCTCGCTTCTTATCAGCATGCAGTTTGTAGGTTGATTGGGCATCTGCCAGTGCTTGTTGAATTACTGGCCAGGAATCGGCCAGGTGTGCAGCCCAGTCGGAAGGGGAAGAAGGCGGTGAAGTGGGTTGAGGCAGGTCAGGAATGGGCACGAAATCCCGGCCAAAGACAGTATGGAAGGGGGTGTGTCCTGTGCTCTGATGTACAGCGTTGTTGTAAGCCACTTCAGCGAAAGGCAGGAGATCAACCCAATTGTCCTGCTGATAGTTAACAAAGGCTCGCAAATATTGTTCCAAGGTGGCATTAAGAGCCTCTGTAGATCCGTCAGTCTCAGGATGCGACGCAGTGGACAGCGCCCGTTTGGTGCCCAGCAGTTTGAAAAATGCCCGCCAAAACTGGGAAGTAAATTGTGTCCCGTGGTCTGTGACCAAATGGGTGGGGCATCCGTGAATTCTGTACACGTGGCCTAGGAAAAGGCGGGCTAACTGCTGAGCCGACGGGATAGAGGCACATGGAATGAAATGGGCTTGTTTAGAAAAGTAGTCTTTCACAACCTAAATCACAGTCTTTCTCTGGCTTGGAGGCAAGTCGACAATAAAATCCTCCCAAGGACGGGAGGGGCTGGCCACCGGCTGCAGCAGCCCTTGCGGTTTACCCCCCTTCCGTTTTGACATGGCACAGACAGGACAAGAAGCAACATAACTTTTTACATCACGCCTCAATGTGGGCCACCAAAACTGGCGCCGGACCAGGTGTAAGGTTTTTACAAAGCCAAAATGACCAGCCAGTTTGTCATCATGAGACCGGAGTAGGACCTCCCTTCGCAAACTGTCAGGAACATAGAGACGGCTTTGCTTCCATGCGAAGCCTCGGTCAAATGTAACATTGTCTCTATTTGCTTGCAACCAAGTGTCAGATTTCAGTTCGGAGAGAAACTGTTGTTGCAACTGAGAAGGGATTGACAGCCTCCCCCCAGCTGGTGAAACTGAATCTGAGGGCGGCTGCGTGCGTGTCTGGCTGTGAGTGACAGCCTGCATACCCAACTGAGGGTCTGCCCACAAAGTGCCTACCACGTCAGGCACTGAGGTCGAATCTTGGGGCAGGCGGGAAAGCGCATCAGCCAGGAAGTTCTTCTTACCCGGAATGAACTTCAACTTAAAATCAAAACGGCTGAAGAATTGAGCCCAATGAATTTGTTTAGGGCTGAGCTTACGGGACGTGCTGAGTGCTTCTAAGTTCTTATGGTCCGTCCAAACCTCAAACGGACATTTGGCCCCCTCTAAAAGGTGGTGCCATGCCTCCAAAGCTGCTTTGACAGCGAAAGCCTCCTTTTCCCAAACATGCCATCGTCGCTTGGTCTCAGAAAACTTTTGGAAGAGATACGCACAGGGTCTGAGGCAGCCAGCAGCATCTGCCTGCAACAAAAGTGCTCCAATGGAGAAATCAGAGGCATCCACTTGAACCACAAAAGGTTTAGTGGGATCAGGATGTTGCAGGATAGGCTCAGCCATGAATAGGCTTTTTAGCTTGTCAAAAGCCACCTGGCATTCAGGTGTCCACTTGAGCAATGCTCCCGGGTTCTTTACCTTGCGTGTGTCCCCCCAGACCCTTTGTTCGCAATAAGTCAGTGAGAGGCAGTGCAATCTCCACGAACCCCTGGATGAATTGGCGATAATAGTTGGAAAATCCAAGGAAACTTTGGAGCTGCCTGCGAGTACGCAGGCGCTCCCACTCTAAAATGGCTTGGATCTTTGCAGGGTCCATTTCAATACCCCTGTCAGAAATTCTGTACCCCAAATAATCAAGTTGAGTCTTATGAAATTCACATTTAGAGAGTTTAGCATAAAGCTCAGCCTTTCTCAGTTTGCTGAGCACCTGTTTCACCAAACGCTCATGTTCTTCCAGCGTTTCAATGTAAATTAACACATCATCCAAATAACCAGTACCCCTTTGAACAAATGCTCATGCAACACTTCATTGATCAATTGCATAAACACCCCAAGAGCCCCTGCCAACCCGAATGGCAAAACTTTGTACTGGAAAGATCCCAGGGGACAATTGAAAGCAGTTTTCCACTCATCCCCTTCCCATATGCGTATACGGAAATACACCTCCCTCAGATCCAGCTTAGAGAAGATTTTCCCCTTGGCCAGATGTGCTAACATGTCTTTTATTATTGGCAAAGGATATTTGTTTAATATCGAAACCGCATTTAATCCGCGGTAATCTGTACAAAGTCTCAATGTCCCATCCTTCTTCGCTCGGAATAACACAGGTGCACCCACTGGTGAATTAGCTGGTTCGATAAAACCCCTTGCCAAATTTTTGTCCACAAACTCCCTCAGCACTGCCAGTTCTTTTTGGGTCATGGCATAGATTTTAGGCTTGGGCAGTTGGGCATCTGGGACCAACTCTATGGCACAGTCAGTTTTCCGATGCGGTGAGAGTTGGTCCGCCTCCTTCTCGCCAAACACATCTGCAAAACCCTGGTATTGCTCCGGCAACCCTTCTAGTGGGGCAGCTGCAAAACGCAGAGTCGCGGCTGCTGCCCTCCCCACTGCAGCCTCTGAGGCGTCGTCTTCTTCAGGAGCTTGATAGAAACCATCCCCAAAAGTCAAAGTCCTGTGCACCCAATTTATATATGGGTTTTGTTGGACCAACCAAGGGATCCCCAAAATGACCAAAGGACCCCCCACTGGTGCCACTACAAAAGGCAGCCCCTCCCGGTGGGTACCCATTTACAACACCACCATGCCCGTGGAATGGGTGACTGGCTTTCCCCCCACCGTAGTCCCGTCCAGCTGGGTAAAAATCATGGGCCGTTTCAACGGAAACTTGGGTAGCTCCAAAGCAGCCACCACATCAGGGTGCATTAAGCAACATGAGCACCCTGAATCGATCAACGCCCACACTTCCACCGTTTTTGTGCGGGAGCCCAACTTCACCTTCACTGTCAGCGTGGGGTAGTTGCCACTCACCAAAATATGGTCGCGCCCTTCCTCTACCACCTGCCCAGCGGCGCCCTTTAGAGCAGGTGGCTGGCGTTTCCCACCAGCTGGGACAGCTCGGGCTCCCCCTCGTCCCCAAAGAAAGGGATGTCCTCAGCCTCGGTCTCAGCCAATGCTGCCTTCATCTTCCTGGGCGTGGAGGGAGATTTCCCTGACGACTTGCCCAGACGCTCCTCAGTCTTTCTCTGTGGGCACGCCGCTGCTCGGTGCCCTTCCTTCCCACATTGGAGGCACTGTCCTTTTGCAAAACGGCTCTCCTTCTCCTCCTGCCAGGCCGGGCGCCCCGCTCTACCGGTGGTGCCCAGTGGCTTGGCCGCTCTCATCATAGCCATTTGCTTAGGACCCTTCCTGCTTTGTGCAAACTTAGCGTGGGCTTGTTCAACATTCCCTGCCAGTTGAATCCAGTCATATAGGGTAATAGGATCTGCTCTTCCCAACGACCATCTCAGCAACTCGGGTCTCAGTCCATCTTTGAACATTTCTATTAAGGTCGTTTGCGACCAATCATCCACCTTTGCAGCTAAGGCTTGGAATTCTTGGGCGTAATCGGCCACGGACCTTGATCCTTGGATCAGTTCCCTCAGCGCCACCTTGGCTTTCTCTTTAGCTAACGGGTCAGCAAAATGCAACTTTAGTGCCCACAGGAAGTCTTCGAAATCTTCCAGCTCCAGGGCTTCCATCTCGGTTAATTGGACAAACCAATCAGCTGCCCTCCCCTTCAGTTTGGTGGCCACAGCATTTATCTTAGCCCTTTCTGAAGGAAACAGCCTCCCAAACTCCTCCATATAGCTTTTAGCATTGATCAGGAAGAATGACAGCTTCGTAGGATCCCCGTCAAACTTGACAGTGAAATCCCTGTATCTCGCCCCCTGTGGGCTCCTCTTCCTCTCTTTCTGCCCAGCCCTTCTCCTGGACACCGGGGACCTTTCCTCTCGGGGGGGGGGGGATTCGAAACCCTGACTTTGGGATTTCTCTTCCCATCCCTACTTCTTCCCCTTCCTCTGTCCCCCGAATGCCGAGGGGGCGATGGGGACGCACGTCGGGGACTGTGCGGTGGTGATCCCCCCCGGTGCCTTCTCTGGTCCTTCTTCCTCATGCTCGGGGGGGGGAGAAATAGATGGGGACGACTGTCTGTAGTGATGTTCCCTTCCTCCTCTGTCCTGGCCGCCCCACACCAATGACATCTTCGCCATCATGTCTTCCAGGGACCGTATCCTGGCTTCCCACCCTTGTGATTTCTCAGGGGCCTCGGAGTCCTCCGACCCTCTCTTCTCAATCCTGACTACATTCGGGGACAGTGGATACCTCTGCTTCCCAGACGCCTGCGGCGTTCCTGGTAGGGTTCCCTGTTCCTCACCCCCCGTCATCCGATCACCCAGCGATTCTTCTGCCTTCTTAACCACTTTGGATTTTACCACTTTTCCTGTCACTGGGCTGGAACCCGAGGTCTCCGATAGGTCCTCCGATTCCGGAGTGGGGGTCCTTTCCCTTCTCTTTACCATGGAATCCGGTTCCCCCGCACTTGAATCTTCACTTTCCCCCGAGCAAGGAGTAGGTTCAGTCATCACTAACTTTATTTCCTCACAGATACTCTGGAAGGATGTTAGTGGTAAAGTTTTAACGATTCTCAGCTTTATGTAGTGATTGCCTATCCTGATATACTCAGACTCACAAGCAGATACTTAATGATATCTGATATATTGAAAGAATAGTATGCAAATACAGAGAAAGCTGAGAATAATGAAAAGCGCGCCAAATACAAACTAAAAACCCTCGGCTCCAAACGTCATCCCTCCCCTCACCCAGCCATAGCAACCACCCCCCTCCCAGGTGCTGTTCACCGTTTTCCACACATCCTGGGAAAGCAACCTTGAACACAGGAGATAACCCAAACACATTCCAACCCAGCAGCCAAGAGATAACAACTCCCCGAAGAGGAATCCCCCTCCCTCCTGAGATCAAACACGTATCAGGCAAATGACACGCGAAACGTTACGATGTACCAGGAACATTGGAACAGTGAACGTGACACTTGCAGAAAATGTTGCTCAGCTTTATATGGTTGATTAGGCCAAACTTCCCATTCTGTTATGTTGGGACTTAGAATTCTGGGGGTTTTAGCTGCATTAGATCTGGAGATCAAATTGGGGAAGACTGGCCTAAGCAATTTGGGCTTCCTAAAGAACTCATCTAAGGCCTTGAATGAGGCATCAGCAGGAATCTAATTTAGCATTCTGTTATCTTAGCTCCTGAGTTTTGAAGCAGTGTGGATGGAAGAGTAGTACTGCATAGCTTGGTGTTTTCAGTAAGATTTCCATGACTTACTTCTTGCAGTTTTGAAAAACAGAGTGAGACATTCAGGGCATACATCTAAAGACACTAGTACAAGAAGCCTCTTGATGATTTAAGAAGCTGATGACAAGAAATCCACTTAAGAGCTCCAATTGTACAGTTCTACCAAGTGACAATGGGACGGGAGATTGAGGAGAACAGAAGCAGTTGGCTTTCAAAATATTACTGAGTCAAAATCATCAATCAAAGAAATGGCATTAATGCCTTCTGAAGCAAAAGAAGAATGATAAAAAGATGAGTTGCATCTCTGCTTTTTGGTATATTTTGTTACATCCATCTTGGTAGAAAAGATGAAGTTCCTTTGTTCTTCTTTTCTTTCTAAATACATAGTTTGCCCTAAACTCTCAGCCCTACAGCTGCCAAGAGCTGTGTGGAAGAAAGGGGCAGAATCCTTCATCAAGGCCCGAGCACATGGCCCTCATGAATGGAGAGCAGAGCAGCATGCTTGCTTTTCCCTGGGTGGAAGAAGGAGGAAGTGGGAGTGGCAACAAACAGCTTCCTCAGAGTTGCATTGTGGGACAACTCAATTTACAAGCTAATTCGCATGCTAATGAGGCATGCTGGATTTGCCAGGACTTCCTACATATTTAAGGGAGCTTTTCATGCAGGCAAGACATCTTGAGAATCCTGAGAGATCCTCAACAAATCTGGAGGCTGTGGGGTTAGGGGAGGATGACTTACACCATATTTACCCCAAAATCAGACATAAATTTAAGATAGAGAGAATATATCTCTATTTCTACATTTATCTCTATCCATAAATGGGCCCATGTTTCACATTTAAGGGTGTAAGTCTATATACCTGCCAAAAGCCACACTCCAAAAACCAGAAGGGCCAAGAGAAAGAAGGAAAATAAAAATCTGAATTGCTAACTACTAATGACAGTGAATATGGTACCACAGTTAGAAAATAATTGATTCTCTTCTGCAAATGCCACATATTCTCTTCTTGTATACAATCCATTATCTCTGGATTGTGAACTGCTGGGTGAGATCATCCGTTGCCACGGGATGAGGTATCATCAATATGCTGATGATACTCAACTATACATCTCCATCCCAGGTGACTTAAGTGATGCTGTGGCCACCCTCTCTTGGTGCCTGGAGTCTGTGGGGGTCTGGATGGGGAACAACAGGCTTCAGATGAACCCTGGTAAGACAGAGTGGCTGTGGGTTGGGGGCTCCCAGGTATCTGGGAATTTGCCATCTTTGTCTCTGGATGGAGTTTCACTGCCTCAGACAGACCCAGTGCGGAACCTGGGGATCCGCCTGGACTCACGACTCCTGCTCAAAGAAGGGGCAGCCGTGGCAAGGGGAGCCTTTGCACAACTTTGTGTTGTGTGCCAGCTACACCCCTTCCTGGATTGGGAGTCCCTCCAGTCAGTCACTCATGCCCTAGTCATCTCCCACATAGACTATTGCAACACACTTTACATGGGGCTATCCTTGAAGAGTATCCGGAAGCTACAGCTTGTGCAGAATGTGGCCACGTGAGCAGTTTTAGGAGCCCCAAAGAGGGCACATATAACACCTTTGCTGTGCGAGCTGCACTGGGTGCCAGTTTGCTTCCAGGTCCAATTCAAGGTGATGGTTATCACCTTTAAAGCCCTACATGGCATGGGTCCAGGTTACCTGAGGGACCGCCTCACCCCGCCTTACATCGACCTGTCCCACCCGGTCAGGCAGAGAGGGCATGCTACGGACCCTGTCCATGAGAGATTGTCGATTGGCAGGGTTCAGGAGGAGGGCTATCTGTGCCATGGCCCCCACCCTCTGGAATAAGTTACCCCCAGAGGTGAGACAGGCCCTCACTCTCCCAGCCTTCCGAAAGGGGGTTAAGACTTGGTTGTGCCACCTCGTGTGGGGTGGGAGGGGGGATAGTCAATCATGGGGGTGGTTGGCACCTTGATGGGGCCAATGATGACACTGTTATTCACCATCTTGGACTGTATATTTTATATCATGCATTTTTATATTTATGTGTTTATATTAATGTTGCATTTATTTTAGTGATATTTTAATCTTTGATTTTTGACTGTTTGTAAACGGCCCAGAGTTGTCGTAATACGAGATGGGCAGGGAAGAAATATGATAAATAAATAAATAAATCTCACACTGGAGCACACAAGCGTAGACATATATTGCCTTCCCTTACCCTCCCAGCAGAAACAGCAGAAACAAAACCCAGGATTGAGACAGGGGAAGGGGGAAGCTGCGATGAGAAGGGAAAGGAAAAGAAAGGGTAATAACGCCAGAAACTGATTAGGCAAAGCGAAGGGAAGGGAAAGGAAGGGAAGGGCAATTCAAAAAGGGTTAAAATTTACTAGGCAAGCAGCCTTTCTCAAGCAGTGGCTAATCTTCAAAGATATCCATGCATTTTAGCAGTGATTTTAGCAGTGGTATCTGCAGGCATCTGTCCTCTTTTATTCTTACCATCAAATGGGACAGTCCCGTAATTCACCCCTACAGTAATTATTGGGGGAATTGGGGAGTGGCATTATCCATCTATTAAGTAAGTAAATAAGCAATCAAATGCATGCCTTCTTGCAGCAGGGAAGCCTAGAGATGCAATCTCAGCTCTCAGCTGAAGTGTTCACCTTATTTGAATTTGCTGCTAATCAAAGATTTTGAACAGAGCTTTCTTCAACTGAAGGCAAACTGATATTTAGCCCTGTGGGTTCTGTGGAAGAGGGAAAAAAATGGTAACAACCAGAATCAATCAAAGTTTCTCCATGCCTCTTTTGGACAGATGGTTACATCATTTTAATTAAGTACATGGACTAGATTGGCAGATTTGATCTGACAGATGTTTTCTCTGCTTGTTTATGATGGTTTTTCTTTTTTAATCCTTTACGTTTGTGACGTTCCTGGAATTGCGCACTTTTCCTCTTGGTTGTTTTTATTTGATATCTTCATTTCTGTTGTGCCTTCTTCTTTTTTTAAGTACCAGGATGGTGGTAGTTAAATCGTTGTGATATCATGGAACAATTCACTTAAGAACTTCAGCAATGAGCTTGGAAATCTCCACAGTGAGAAGACCAAGCATGACTGAGACACGTGCCCAGATCTCTATCTGTAGATTTCATTGCTGGGTGGCTTATCACTTAAATGTATGGATTGTTACCATTGCAAAGCATTGCAGCTGAGGTTATGTCAGGTGAGATCAGAAGTTGGTAATGCTGGATTTGTGGACACTTTTTTTTGGTTTTGCAAGCCATCATATGACCTCACTGGCCCTTTCAGTGCAATAAGGCTTAACAAGTAAATGCATTCAGAGAGTTCATCTCTGAAAGAAACCTCTCCCTCTCTTTTTCAGCATCATCGGTTTAAAAACAAAAGACATAAAATATTGATATCCTTCTACTTTCATCGATGCAAAGTGGGTTCAGGCTTTTGAAGCTGCACTGCGCAAACTGTTCAGTCTGGAGATGGGAGGTGAGAGATAAAAGCTCCCAACTGCAACCACGGATTTTAGCAGTGGCGTTAAAGCACAGGTGGGCAAATTTTACAGGGCTAAGGAGCTGGAGTGTCCATGGAGATGACAGTCAAAAAAGTGAAGGCAGCAGCCACAATCACATGATTGTAAACCTACCCCTTTTCTTACATGCATCACGTCTGCATCTCATGTAAAAAAGGGGTGGGGCTTCAATTGCATAGCTGTACCACCCTCATGACGTTTTTGACCTCTCCTGTGAATCCTCCTAGCCAGGGACTGTACTTAACACAAGGGAGGAAGAGGGAGAAGAGCAGAGATAAAAAGTGGCTGGGATTGTGACTCACATGTGGGGCCTTGAGTTGCTTAACCCTGCTTTAAAAGAAGGGCCATAGTTCAATCATAAAAGATATGCTTTGCACAAAGGAGACTTGAGAACCAGTTTGGTGTAGTGGTTAGAAGCTGGGAAGACTGACTTCTAGTCCTTCCTTAGACATAAAAGCCAATGGGGTGACTAGCCCATAGTCCGTTCCTCTGAGTCCCAGGAAGAAGGCAATGGCAAATTACTTTTGCAAACGTTGCCAAGAAAACTGCAGGGACTTGTCCATGTAAGTGTTAGGAGTCAAGACTGACTCAAAGGCAGAGAGCGAATGAGAGACTGACTCTCTCAGCTGGTATTCCTTCATGTTTAGGAAAGACTGAAAAAAACAGCTGGATGAAACCTTGGAGAGCCACTCACTGTTAGGTTCGACCACGTATGGGGAACTAGATCTGGTCCAAGAAAAACCAACATCACACAGAATAAGGCTCTACCCTATCTTGCTTTGAGGCTAGTATTCAATGTGATATCCTCAGGATTTGATACTTCATCTTTATACACCAAAACATCCATACTGGAATCTTGGTGTTCACTGAACTTGGTTTTCATCTTATTTGAAACAATACAGCCAGCCAAGCCAGTCGGAAACAGGTGTACAAACTACAACAGCTCTGATCATGACAGGACAGACGGTCACACCTAAAAAACCAGCAAGCCCCACGCCCTTGTACTAAGGCACTGGTGATGTTATCTAGATAGGTAACAAATGTTTCCAAGAAGCAGACACCAAGACTCCAACATTTCAACCCCAAGCTACATATATTCTCCACTATAGATACAACCACGACAGGGGATATGTTTTAAAAGAAAGATATGGTAAGATAATTTGAGAACATTTCTCAGATTCCTTTTGGCCATCAGTTCCATCTCATTCTCTTGAGTAGAAAGGTAGTGAGCCAAATTGATCATGCAGGCTGCTTGGTTTTACGTATTCTCCCAATTGAGCAAGCTATTAACTACAGCTCCCAATAGCCATGTTGGCTTGAGATGCTGGGAAGTGAAGGGCACCAGATTTGGGGAGGTTCCTCCAGATAAACATTACACATTAGTCACCAGATTTGGAACACGCCAGACAAATACAGATACACATATTAATAACACTTTGCACATATTTTTCTTACACTTTAAGTGCTCGATCTGCAATTTTAGATGAAAGCAACTATCCATCAAAGCCGGAGTTTATCTTTGGAACAACTATCCATAATATAGAAACTGACCTGTCCACCATGCTGGGTTGACATGATGGTTTGTTTTCTTTGTTGGTGGCCAATAAGCTGGTTATCAGAGTTGAAAAATAAAAAGGATGCCATCGTAACCCTACAGTCATAATTGGTAGAAGACCTTCTTAGTAAGTAGCTTCTAAATTGCTATGCATTTCTGCCCAGTAAGAGACATCTTGAGCCTTGTGGGGCGCAGAGTGGTGGGCGGCAGCATTGCAGCCGAAACGCTCCCCACGACCCGGGTTCGATCCCAGCGGAAGCTGGATTCTCGGGTAGCCAGCTCAGGTCAACTCAGCCTTTCACCCTTCCAAGGTCGGTAAAATGAGCACCCAGCTTGCTGGGGAAGATGACGACTGGGGAAGGCAATGGCAAACCATCCCACTCTATAGTCTGCCAAGAAAACATCATGAAAGCAGCATCCCCCCAAAGGGCCAGACGTGACTCGGTGCTTGCACAGGGGACCTTTCACCTTTCACATCACACAAGCGACATTCAGTCCAAGAACAGCATTTAGAACCATCACATATTTGCAGAAGCTGTTTTTTTTTTAATCCATTCAATCACATCTGATTCTTGCAGACTGCCTGGATGAGGCCCTGCAGTTTTCTTGGCAAGGATTTTCGGAAGTGGGTTGCCATTGTCTCCTTCCTAGGGCTGAGAGAGAGTGGCTGGCCCAAGGTCACCCAGCTGGCTTCGTGCCCAAGGCGGGACTAGAACTCGCGGTCTCCTGGTGTCTAGCCTGATGCCTTAACCCCTACACCAGACTGGCTCTTATTTGCAGAGAAAAACAGATCAGTTCAGAGGAGTGAAGATAGCACTGAAGCAAACAGAATAATATGGAGCAATGCCTTAGAAGCTATTTTAAAATAAGGATTTAGAAAGGACCCCTAAGGGAACAGTAATTCTACAGCAAATGCATTGATTGGCTATTTTGAAGGCTGTTACAGTAAAACTCAAACATAATGCCAGCATATATGGTACCGAGTTTGTTGCCCAACAATCAACTCTGGCAGCGCTGTTTTTTTCTTCTTATATTCTAAGCAAGTATGGGTTGCTTCTTTATTAAACTTTATTCACCTACAGATAAAAGGAAGAAAATGGAAACACTCGATTCAAAACGAGCCAACATAGCACTAATACCTATAGAAAGCCCCGTTTAAACAATGCATTAGTCAGTTCATCAGAGATGCATTTAAACAGCCTTTTAACTTTTAGAAAATTCTCCAGCTGGTAGTAAATTAAATAAAGTGGTGGTGCTTGGGTTGGCTGTTAGGCTCCCATCAATTCCATGTGGAGGGTGAAAATACCATGAAAATACAATTGAAAATACCATGTTCTGAATCCTTATAAAGGTTACAGCAAAGAATGGGAAGAGCTGTGCCCACCTGAGAAGATATTTAAGAGAAAAAGTTCTTTTGGATGTTAGGGCACAGACTGTTTAAGGTCTCATTGTTTATATAAAGCAATTTGAATTGAACCAGGAGACTGATTGGTGGTGGTGCCAAATGGGGGGAAGGAAAGGAAAGGGAAGGGTTTCAGCCAAGATGTTCTCCTAAGGCCCTAAATCAGTATTCCTCAACCATGGCAACTTGAAGATGTGTGGACTTCAACTCCCAGAATTCTCCAGCCAGTATGAGAATTTTGGGAGTTGAAGTCCACACATCTTCAAGTTGCCATGGATGAGAAACACTGCCCCAAACATACAATGTATCTTCCCAATTTTTCTGTCCCCCTACTGCATTCTGTTTGTAGTTCTTCCTCTCTTAGAAACTGTAATCCAAAACATTGGAAGAATGTCATGCTAGGCAAGGTTGATGTAAACCACAAATAGTTGGTAATGTAATTCATAGTGCCTTCTGTACAAATGACAGCTAGGGTTATCTTCAGCATTCATATGCATACATTACTTTTGCTTTTAGTTGAACCTATATCTGCTTGAGGGATCCATGTTTTGGAACTTCTGATACCAATGGGCTGACCTACAGTTCCTGGACGAATACATATATTAGTAGTAGTAGTAGTAATATAACTTCATTGATTAGTCAATTGACCATATCAAAAAATTGGGCATCCACCACAATAAAATATAGTAACATAAGACAGATAAAACTCAGTCAAGTAGAATAAAATATACTAAGGTGAGATAAAATAAGATAAAATACAGTAGGGTGAAACAGAGGTAAAAGAGTAAGATAAAAAAAGTGTAAGATAATGCAGAGGCTTATAATAAGGTGAATAATAAAATACAATATGTATTTAGATGAATTCATCACCTTTACATGCCCCCCCAATGTGTTCTATAAAATATGTTCTCAACTGGACAGCCCTAACTATAAACTTAACAGTTCTATTGACTACATATGTGTTTGTGACCTGAAGGAAGTACCATAGTCCTTTATTACAGTCCCAATATGTGTTTCTGTCAAGTAGTGTCTGAAGGAATCGAGCCCTCGCTGGGGCACATAATTGGCAGTTAAACGGGACATGTGCAATGTCTTCTATTTCAGATGCTCCACAAACACATGTTCTCCCACAATATGGCACTTGGTGGAATGGTCCGTATTTGACCATAGAATCTAGCTGCTCGAATCTTGCTCTGGTAAGAGCTGCCCATATATTAGTAGCTGAACCTCAGATTTCACATATGCTCAAATTACCTTGTTCAAAGATATATGTAGATTGCACACTTTAGATTAAAAATCCATTCTCTCAGAGAAAAAGTGATTAAGATATACATTGTAGGGCAAAAGAAATTCGGTGATGCAGATTTGTATCTGAATGAGAGTTTGGGTTAGGTTTTGAAATATATATTGGTGCAGAAATGTGTCAAGCCTTTTGTAGCTACTCTTAACAAAAGCAAGATTCTTACAAAGTTTCCTTTAATTGATTTAGACTTATTGAAAGAAAAAGCAGTTAATCTTACATAAATATTGGCAAACTGAATACACTTATTTTACCACTGAATTTGCTCTCTAAGATGGTTAGGACAATACTTTCTTGATCCTCTTGCCAGCCACCTGTTGATGCACTGGAGAGGTGGCTAACCATTTACTAATGAAGGAAGAGTGTGCAGATATTCTGCACTTGTAGTATTTTATGCACACACACATCCCATCTTCTTTCCCAGATTCTTAGAAGCCCATTGCAAAATGAATGGAACTGGCTTAAGTGTGAAAATAACAAGAGGGCAATGCTTCTGACTCATCTGTATATATGAAGTCCCTATTCTCTCTGTGTGTGTGTCTCTTTTGCCTTTTGAGCAAAAACCAATTTTTTGGTTAAAAATTGTCAGTATGATTTCCTATCATGTTTCAGCCACAAGCACAAATGTTGCAGGAGTTGAGATCAAAGCTCCATAATATAGCATATGCTTTGCTTGCCAGCTTTCAGACCCAGCATGCCAATGTAGTTTTGGGAGATACTTCTGTCCTGAGAGATGCTGGCAGTTGGAAGAATCCACCCCAAATTAAATTGGCCATTCGTCTGATTTTCTGAACCAAGTTCCAATGTTCTCCACTTCCAACATTCTCTTCCAGTGTTCTCCTCTGTGCAGATTCCTTAAGGGAAGTTCAGTTTCTGAGGCACATGCATGGAATGCCAGCTTACCATTTCACTTGCTGTTGCCACACCATCTATTGGAACATATTGTAAGGCTAACTGTGTTTGTGTTTGGCAAAAAGGACAAGAATCATCTTAGCTTTTAAATCATCAAAAGGTAAGGCTGTTGCAGAATCAGGAATGGAATGCCCCTGATGAGAACTCACCATAAAGGAGAAGAAGCTCAACAGGTGGTCCTTGATAAGGGAATGCTTGTAACCACTGTTTACAAAGCTGACTGGGGAATTCTGGGAGTTGAAATCCACACACCTTAAAGTAGCCAAGGTTGAGCAACACTGCTTGTAACACTCCAAATTGTCACAAATGAACCTGTGATTGGTCCAGTGGAGTGACATTATTTATGTGAGGACAAGAGAACAAGGGACTTGCTCAGTTTCCCTTTAGGAAGTGTCATCAATCCAGCCTTGAGCAAATATTACACAATGAACAGAGGCCATTCCTGATTTTCAAAGTATGATGAGTTTCCACTCATCATACTTTGAAAATCAGGAATGGCCTCTGTTCGTTGGACCAATCACAAGTTCAGTAGTGCCAGTTTGGAGTGTTACAAGCGGTGTTGCTCAACCTTGGCAACTTTAAGGTGTGTGGACTTCAACTCCCAGAACTCCCCAGCCAGCTTTGTAAACATTGGTCACAAGCATCCCCTTATCAAGGACCACCTGTTGACCATGTATGTAGGGATACATACTTGCAGTAGCATTGCAAAAAGCTTGTTCTGAGTTAGTAGTGGGGACACTTTGATTTCCAGATGTTACTAAGACTTACATCATCCTGGCTTTTTGGCCAGGCTGGCTAGAACTGTTCAGAGTTTTTGTTGAGCAATATCTGAAGGGCCAGACTTTACCCACTTTGCTCAAAGGGTGCCAATGTTCCATTAAACACCTCTCCCCCTGCCCCAAATGGCATTATGGAACATTTTAGGCCAGCCTTTCTCAACCTTTTGACCCTGGAGAAACCCTTGAAACATTTTTCAGGCTTCAGGGAACCCCTGCACATTCAGGCTCAAATATAGGCCAGAAGTTACAAAATTAATACATTCGTTTCATATGTAGGCCTGTATGTATGCATTAACAGTGTTCTTAAACTAAAAATAAAGAATGAAACTTACCTCTTTAATGTGAAGTTGCCCAAATTTGAGATAATTTTTTTAATCAATCGTGATCCCCCAGGGAGCCCGTAGTGACCTCTCGCGGAACCCTAGGGTGCCACGGAACCCTGGTTGAGAAACCCTATTTTAGGCAAAGAAGATCAAAACCAAGAACCCACACAGTTCTACATCATTGTCCATATTCCTGCGGGCTAAAACTTTGCTTAAACAGAGAGAAGAAAAGCAGTCCAAGTCTCTGTTATATTTCACTGGTAAGGTAGATCTACTGAGAGGCTGGAAACCTGTCACTCACACTACTGTTTCAAAATAGAGTGTGTCATTCTCTCTTTTTTTTAATGCTTCATAAATTATGGCAGAAGTATATAAGCAAAGCCATAAGGCAAAGGAACCTAGCAAGTACTGCTCTGCCTTTAACATTTCAAAATGACTCACTAACATATGATAATCATACTTAAAACTCATGAAGCGCTGTTCATCTTCAAAGCACTTTACAAACATTAACTAATTAATTTTACTGTCAAAACTCTTGCAAATCTAGTAATGGAATTTGGCTGAATCTCAGAGAGCAATTTTCTTCCAGCTCCTGGCAGAGTAAACACCTATAATGATATAACCAGTAGGGAGAACAATTTTTAGTAATGGAGTTTGAGCACCAGAATGAGGGTTCATTCAGCTGGAGCTTTGGATGAACTTGGATGAGCAGCAACTGAGCAGGGAGCTTGCATGCTGTTTTGGAAAAAAGAAGTATTCCTTGAGGGCATTCCTTTGAATTCCTACTTTGGCCATGTCTTCTGAGATTAATGGATAATCATCCCCTCCCCCTTCTTGATAGCTCTTGTAAAGAATCCGGGCAACCTTCCCCTAGATGTGTTGGTATGTAATATCTATAATCACACGCTTGAGGGGGCATTATGGGAGTTGCAATCCAACTGATCTGAGGGGCAGTGGCCCCAGGATAGTGGCCTAGAAAGATACTGCAATTATCTTTCAATGCCTTGACTAAATTGTTTATCCTTAGCTACCTGGTGAGTGATGCTTACGTTGCCAATGTTTACATGATGATTATTTGGACATTCAGTTGAGTACACCAGACTTCTCCAACCTGGTAATCTCTGGATGTGCTGTGATTAAAAATTCCCAGGGATCCCCATCAAGGACCCAGTGCTTTACTTTTACAGGGTATCTAGTTAGAGAAGCCTGCAGCACTCATTTGCCCAAGACTAAGGACCTCAGAAGACCTGTCCTCTATTCCGCACAGGCTAAATTGATTGAAAATAATATTAAAACATACAATTCAAATCTCCTTCTTCTTCCTAGCGTTATTCCCGCGCTATGGCAGGGTCCGCTTGTCGGCATATCCGTCTCCATTTGACTCGATCCAAGGCATCTTCAGGGGTGACGTTCACGCATTCCATGTCCTCCTTAATGCAGTCCATCCACTGTTTCTTGGGTCTACCACGGGGTCGCCAGCCATCAGGGTCCAGACACATAGCTGTTCTCGCCACCGAGTCTTCTTTGCCACGTACAATGTGTCCATACCATCTAAGGTTCCTTCCCACAGTTTTGCCACGATTGGCGTGACTCCCAGTCGTTGTCAGACATCATTGTTCATGGCATGGTCGAATTGTGTTAGTCCAAGGCACCATCAGAGCATTCACATTTCCATCATGTGCAGGGCCTGCTCGTGCTTTGCTGTCGCTGGCCAGCACTCCAATCCGTAGAGGGCAACTGGGCACACTACTGTTCTGTGGACCTTTGACTTGAGGCGTAGGGGCATCCAACAATCACACAGGACTCCAGTCACCTGGCGCTACTTCATCCAGGTGGTGTTGATGCGGGTGCGGGCATCCGGAAAGCTATCGCCGTTGCTGCATATAAGGCAGCCGAGGTAGTTGAATTGCTCTCCTTTCTTCAAGTCCAGTCAAATTCAGCACCAACACTGACCAAAGCCTATCGCACAGAGAAAGGTCAAGACACTTCTTAAGAAGGTAAGGTGAATTGGTCATATATTTTCTTAATTAGGATGAAGTGTCTTCTTGAAAGGAAGTGCCGCAAAACTCTATCTGAAATGTAGACTTAACATTTCTGGAGGGAGATTTAGGCCTTTGTTTATATATCTTCAGCACATAAAGTGTGGATGGTTTTGAGAGATCTTGCCCCTCTCTCAAGGCTACAATTGCCTGTCTTCTTCGTGTCCTAATTCCTACATTAACAGCTAAGTGGACAGAACAGCTTTCTCATCTGCACAGCTGGACTGTTTGAAGTATCCTCAGGTATTACAAGCTGTGTGGCTATTTTAAAGTTTCCCTCCTGCTTGTCCAGTGACTGCAGGACAGAGGGAGGAGCTAACCTTCCTAAACACCAGGATCATTTAAAAAAAAATAATCTCCCCATTATGAAACCAAGTGTTAAATTAATCCTGACTGATAGAAATTCACAATTATTATAAAATCAGCGTACGCTAGAAGAACGGCTTTTTAAGAAGGAGGGACAAGAACCAAATCAAAACAAACGAGGTTGCTAATGGGCTTCAAGAAATGTGCTGATTAAATAACTTAGCTCCCGTTTCTTCTCATGACTGAGGAGTTTAATAAAGTTGGCATTTCACTCAGCATTCTGCTTTCAGGCAAAAAACAAAGAAAAAAAAAGCAACCTTTATGTGTTTGGCTTCTGAGAGATTCTTATTCTAATTGAAATCTGAATTAAAGATCAAGCAAACATTTGGCAAGGCAAAAATAGCCCAGTAAAACGATGAGGTCACCCCAATGATACTTTTACAGCATTCAGATTAAATGAAGAACCAGTAATGAAGAAGGCTGATGGTGCATTTGCATTCCCCTACTTGGGTATTTTGATGAGAAAATAAACTTCCAGATTTTGTTGCTTATTTTATTAATTAATAAGTGTTAATCTGCAAGTGCTAGGGATAGGGTAACCTTAAGTCATACCTGAATTTGGTATAAAGGTATAAAGGTAAAGGCTTCCCTTGACATTAAGTCTGACTCTAGGGGGCGGTGCTCATCTCCGTTTAAAAGCTGAAGAGCCGGCGTTTGTCCGTAGACACTTCCTCTGTGGTCGTGTGGCCGGCATGACTAAACGGAACGCCATTACCTGCCCGCCGAAGCAGTACTATTAATCTACTCACATTTGCATGTTTTCGAACTGCTAGGTTGGCAGGAGCTGGGACTAGCAACGGGAGCTCACCCTGTCACGCGGATTTGAACCGCCGACCTTTGATTGGCAGGCTCAGCAGCTCAGCGCCCACAGCGCCACCGCGTCCCATAAGTATCAAGTATCAAGGTACGTGCAAATATTTTTGTTTCTCTGATTCTATAAATAGAAGAACTTTATTTGCTTACTAATAAAGACAGAAGCAGAGAAGAAAGAGCAAAAAACTAAGTTTAGTGTGTCAATGTCCAAAGGAACAATCCTTAGTGTTGGAGGCAAAGTTCATATGAAGATTCAAAGGAAAACCTACCTTCAATATTTTATAAATTTTGAACATAGTTGTTCTTTAATCTCATAAATTACAGGTCAATCTTTCCTAATCTGCTGTACTTCGCCAGAATGGAGATTATGGAATTTATAGCCCAATGCATCTGAAGGAGGTTTGGGAAGACCGTGGAATAATTACTTGGGATTTTGACAAAAACAGCAAGAGGAGAAAACTGACATTTTTAACTTTCCTGATAGTAGTGGAATCATAGATTTGGAACAGGATTGGGTTTCTGATTCTAACCTCCCTATTCAGTGCACAAACATTTTAAGTTTTGGCTCAGCACCTGATTCAGGATTTTACTGAACGTTCAGAAGATAATATTTTTGGAATGCAAGAAGGTTTTCAGGAGCATAATAGCCCCCTATAGAAAAATAATATTCCTTGCACTTTGATGGCTGCCCTGATATCATGAAATTCTGGTTCCTCTAACCTACACCCTTTCCAAAGAGAGTCTTTCTCCCACAACGTCATCATGCAGCCTTTTGAATTTAGAAACTATGAGAAGGTCTCATCAAGGGGCAGCATTTTATCAGTCTTGTCTGGACTTGGTTAGTTCTCAGATGAGAGTCCAACGGGGAATAGCTAGGGTAGATTGAGAAGCTGAAAAACCATCCTGGAAAAAGGCAGTGGCAAACCATTTCTGTACTATGAATAGAGGGTACAGGCAATGGCTTTGAATGATGGGAGGAAGGCAACAGTCAGATAAGAGGGGCTTGAGCCCAGGGCAAGAAAGTAACTTGAGAAAACATCTCAGACAACCCCCTCCCTGGTTCACAAGAAGATAAAGGGAGGGAGAGGGAAGCACACTGAGGCTTGCAAGATTAATGGTAGCCCAACAAGGTAGACCAGATTAAGAAAGCAACTCTCTATATATTAGGACTTCTTATAACACCTACAGTAATAGAAACTTGCAAGTTTGAATGTTCTTCCCTCTCCTTTACATTATGCCAATGTGTCCATTGTCCCTGCGTGGTGTCCACAAACCACCAGAAGTTGACCTTGATTAAAAGGCATATTTACCTTTACGGCAGGCAGATATCACTGTTATTAGGACAGCCAGTCTTTTGAGCAACTGATTGAGTCTACTAAGATGTTCCTGCTGGATTCCTGTTGTCTGAATGCCAGATAAGGGCATTCTCTACCTAACCCAAGGGAGGTATGAGGATCCACAAATTGTTTTTCTTCTATCCCTGGAGGAAAAAAATACCAAAATGAAAGCATGTTTCAAGGAAGTGGGGAGATAGGTTTTGAGAAATGCAACCCTTCATGTCACCTGAATTCTAACTCCATTTTCCCTCTGACCAATGGCAATGGTGTCTCTTTATCTGCATCTGGCTGAATGTGAGAGTGAAACTGGAGCTTCATTGAGTTACTCACTGGGACTTAACGCTGCTGTTATCTGATCTAGTAGAACAGCAGTTGACTCCTTCACAAAGGGTGCATATCTGCAATATATTTCAGAATGACTGGACCTGGTTTCACATTTTTATTTTGCACCCGCCTCCTCACCCAGAAGGGAAATAAAAGAGGAGGAATGAATGAATGAATGAATGAATGAACAAGGGTGTCTTTTAATTCTTCCCTAAATGTGCTCAGATGCTTCAAACCCGTTATGAAGTTTTGAGCTCCACTTCCTGTGCCTGAGTTTCAGTATTGGCATATTTCTCAAGGCTTCAGCCTAGTCCAAACAATGTTAAAATATCAAATTCCCCAGTATCACTGGGGAGTGGCCAAATGGATGTTTTGTTAATTTATACTTACTGATGCCTAAGTATACATCAGGAGTGTGGTTTAATATTCACGTTTAAATGGCTTTTTCCCCCTCAGGTTAGTGTCCATTAGGCTGACAGGCATTATTCTGGCCAGCAGAGGGCTCACACTTTTGCTATTATTTCAAAAGAAATGGATTGAAGGTCACTAATCTTTTAGGAAAAATCAGGAATGAAAAGGTATGGAGAAAGAACTGCCAGCCCAGAGCTTTTGAAAGAGCTCATAAAAGTTTGAATATGGACAAAAGAGCTATTTCATTTGTCCAGGATTGAATTGTTTCTAGTCTGGTGATTATAGATACAGATATATATCTCAGTAAGAAAATAATCATGTACATCTGAATGATGTAAGCTCAGGCAAGGGAGGTCTAGTGTTTGATATAATTTGGAAAACAACATTTGTGACACACATTGATCCTGTAGGGTTGGCATGCTCCAGGTTCCTTCAATTAAGTAATGGCATCTATTGGGACCCCAGAATCACGCCTTCTCTTTAGCAGCACCTGCCCTCTGGAATGAGGTTCCCCCGAGATCCAGATGGCCTCTACTGTTGTTTAGAAGAGCCATGAAGACTTGGTTCTTCACCTAGCCCTTTGGCAAGGGTGAGCAAGACCCCTCGCTTCATCACACTTGCCGTCTTTTATCTTTATTTTTTTATTGATTTGATTGTCATTTCTTTCTTTGATTGTTGTGAGCTGCCCAGGGTCGTTGAGAGTTGGGCAGCATACAAATTTAATAAATTATTGTTGGTCGCACAGTCAGCCAGATGTTTTAGACTGCTTTTGGCATTTTTATCCACCTATCGAGTCCTTCCCAAAGACCTGGGATAGGCAGATGTTGTTGTTTGATGGTGTTAAAGGTATTGTTGCAAGACATAAGCTGTTCCAGGTAAAGCTGCCTTTTGCAATTGACTGATGGTGATTTTGTCAATGCTGATGGTGTTCCAGTGGTGCTTCAGATGTTTTGGGATCGCACCCAAGGCACCTATTACCATTGGTACTCTTTTGAAGAGAATATTAGTAGCTCAGGGTTGAACTGTGGAGTCCTTGGTGCTCTCTGAGCCATGTGATTTTCTTGCAGACATTTCATTGCCAGACCAGGCAACATCTTCAGTGCAAAAAGGGCCTTGCTCTCTGTTTATATACAGTGGCTTGCCCTGCTTGTGTTGATGGGGGTGTGAAAGAGAGAACAGCACCCCCACCAACACAAGCAGGGCAAGCTACTGTATATAAACAGAGATCAAACCCCACTCCCTCTTCGCACTGAAGATGTTGCCTAGTCTGGCAATGAAACGTCTGCAAGAAAACAACACGGCTCAGAGAGCACCAGGGACTCCATGGTACTATCCTTGCTTTCTTTTGCCACAGTCATTCTACTTCTATTTGCAGGTCTTTACATTTTGTGACTTTCTCCAGTTCTTTCTCTTCTATTCTGCTGTCTCCAGGTATTGCAATGTCCACCATCCAGACTGTTTTGTCTTTGTCATCAACAATTGTTAAGCCTGGGGTGTTGTGTGTCAGATACTTGTCTGTTTGACTTCTAAAGTCCCAGAGCACTTTAGCTTCTTCATTTTCTACTACTTTGTCTATTTTGTGATAGAAAATGAAGAGGTGCTCTGGGACATCATCATTATCATCACTGAAGGACATAACTTAGCAAGTCTTCCCATAGCTATGGCTAATCTTCAGTTGTACTTGCAGCTATTCTTTTGGCCATGAGAAGGGTCCATTTCCATTCACACTAACAGAGTTTCTTAAAACAGGGAAACACGCTTTGCAGGAATATACTGTGCCTGTATACTTCGATAGTTAAATGGGTCCACCAACCCGCAGCTTGTACAATTCTGTTCAGGTATAAGGAGGGAAGGATTGCAAATGGCAAATGTATTTATGAGAAATGGGATGGGGGGCAGGCTTAGTTTATGATAGGGCACCTCACCTTATCTATATATAGGAAAGCTCAATGTGGCAACCAAGTAAGGATTTCGTAGAGATGTAGGCACTTACTAAAGTAACATTTGCAAGTATTTAAATGTATACCTCTCCTACCACCAGTCCTGGGGGAGGGGGAGATTCCACAAAGCAAATCAGATTCCAAGCACTGGTGTTGTTTGGGCAAACCCTAGATTCCAAATCAAGTTCAGTCCTGCTGAATCCGTAATGGCAACACTCTTGAATTTGGCTTGGATTTGCTAATGGTGACTTTCAGCTTCTATGTTAAGAAGTGATTTGTCTTAGCATTATTTAGAGAAAGAGTCACACCTTGGAGAAGTCAAATGATGGTCAGCTAGTTTCCCTCATCGCTATTTCATTCCTGCCAGCCCTTCGACGTAGACCAGACAAGAAGCACAATCAGGAGCATCAGCACTATCTTTATTGTAAGGTTACATTAGAGAGAATCTTGCAAGACCGAAAGTCTTTCTCCCCTCCTCTTTTTTTAGTCTCCAGAAAAATAGGGGGGAGGGTCCCTTCTGAAATACTTCCCACGCTTTTCCCCCACCTGTGGGCTGAGCTGCCTCCTACCAGGCTGTGGGTCTTGCTCCTGTCTCCCAAGGCCATTCCCACATACCATCACAATTCTGGATTTTAAGTTAGAAGACTATTCCACAGAACGTGCAGCTTTATAATCACAGTGGCATAAGTTCTTGAAGTGGATGTCCCAGATGCTGTTGCAGATGTGGGATTCCATCACAGTCAGGTTCAGATGAATCTGAAGTTTTAGTCCCATTAGTTATTCTTTTTGAAATGCAACCTTTATAGGATTCTGATAACAACCCCATAACTTTTCATTTGCTGGGAATGCTGGGAACTGTGTTCTTCACATGTTTGGAAGGCACCAATCTGCTTCATCCATAATTGCTTGGGTGGAATTTTGTTTTCAGAACAAAATCTCAGACAAGTATGAACTTTACTGCAGTTAGTGCCATCAAGATAGGTCCCACCCAGGTGAATATATCAGCAAAAGGTCCCCATCTTGTCCATGGACATAATCCCTACCTTTTCCAAGATCATTCCAGCAGTCTTCTTAATCCTGCCCATCCATTTTTATCTATTATCTTCAATTTCTTCTATTTCCTTCAACCTTGCCAAGCACCCTAAATTATCTGGAGGTCTATCATGCTTAGTAAGAGCTGGGGAATTTGTGGCTTTCCAGATGTCATTAGACAACTCCTATCTTTCCTAAATATTAGCAGTCCTGGCTGGAGCTTATGGAAATTGTGATCTAGTAACTTTTGAAGGAACAGAGATTCTTCATCTATAACTTGAGGAGATTCTGTCCATCTTACTGACTCATTAACTAACTGAAATATATTTTTCAGTACACATATATACGATTGTCTAATCATTGGGTGGATTCTCACATAGAGCTAAACTATTATTTAGTTTTGGTTTGACTTGAAATATGAACCCAGCCATTATGGCTTCCTTAACAAATAACGGTTAAAGCAAATGGTAAATCCTTCAGAAGTTTTATTTGCCTATCTGACCAGAAAAAGCTCCAGTTAAGCTCCAGTTACAATTGAAAAAAGAAAATGTATACCCCCTCAACCCCACCCACCCCCCAAAAAACAGGACAAAGCCAAGGCAGATGCAGATTTGCATAAAGTTTATTACATTTTAGTCATGAAAACAAGCAAATGAACAAATCAACCCAGAGTTCTCACTCAAAGCACAAATGACCAGGCTCAAATTATCCTATTTTGGACACATTATGTAAAGATCCAGCTCTTTGGAAAAGGCTCTAATGCTGGGAAAGGTGGAAGGAAAGAGAAGAAGGGGATGACCAGCAGCTCGGTGGATGGAGTCAATTACAGCAGCAATGGATGCCCTGTTAGAATATCTGAAGGGCCAGGTTAGGGATAGATCATCCTGGAGAAAATTATCTACATGGTTGCTAAGAGTCAACATTGACTTGATGGCGTGTAATCAATCAATTATTACATTTTAATGTCCTTTATAATTGGACTCACATGTAATAATACAAATTTAGAAAGGGTCAACTTCCAAGACTGCGCTGCTAATATGTTTTTTTCTTTGATTGATTCTAAGTGGTGGAGGAAAAAGACAAAGGGTTGCCTGGAGACCAGAGACCAGTCTAAAAGGACTTCAACATTCTACTCCTTTTACCATTTATTTAAAATTCTACCACCCACCATTTGCTATAAATATGTCAGAGATGAAGGAAGGGTGGATGGGTACCTCTCTATTTACCTAGGCAAGGAAGAATATCACAAGGAAGAGAGAATTGGATTCTACAGATGGTTACTCTGTATTGTTCGCAGTGGTCTGGCATTCCTAAGGGTGGAGGTGCTATGAATGGTATCCATTCCTGAGATCACATTTCTGTGCTACTTACTTGCAAGAAAACAAAAGCAAATTTAAAGCACATCAGGAGACCTAGCAGACTGGACGAAATCCAAAGTTTTGTAGCCACCAAACTGTCCTCCTCAAAATGCTGGTGGTCTCAACGAAACGGATCCATGCTTCTTGCTTCTTCAGTTCTGAATCTATATCCACTGTTGTATCTGCACAGAAGTACTATTCTCAGAGTTATCCACACTTTGCTGACCCATCAGGGGCTTTGATGCCAGTACTTTCTATAGAAAGACAGGAATATTACAACCCTTTCACAGTAGAATAGTCACAAAAGTCAGAAACCTAACCTTGCCCATTAATAGGAAATGTAGGTTGTAGCGATCTGGATTCACTGCACATTAGCTAATGGGGGCCCTTGAGTATGTTCTTTAAAGTGCAGTCTATGGCCTCAGGGACGGGAGTCCAAGAATAATTAGATAGGTTGAAGCTCCTTCTTTGAGGCTGAAACATTTCAAAGTTCAGTTAAGGCCTAAAACAGAGGCCCACAATCTTGTGAGGGCTGTGGTCACACTTAACCTTTCAGTGGCATGCTTTTAGTAGGGTGAGGTAGTAGGGCGAGGATCAAAACTGCATTTGATAATGTAATTCAGTTAAATATAATTCAATCAAATCCTCTTAATAGGAGTACTCCATGTGTGTTTCATAATTTCCCATTCTCTCCCACTGAAATTATACAGTACTGTGGTGGTGGCCATGTTTGAGGGGGGCCTGGGGCTTTATCAGGTATTTTGATTGGCTAAATGAAGCTTTGACCAGAGTAGGTAGTAGATTGGAGGGTGGGAATCTGAAAGATCTTTGCTATTCGCAACCCTCTATCATGCTTACAAATGTGCTTAATGTTTACACTTCCTCTTTAGATATTCTAAATTTATTTTCCCCCATTGCTTGCAATGGAGAGAGATTTTTTCTCTCTCTAGAAAATGGAGAGTGGAAGTTCAATTCTTACACTTCTGCTCTTCCATTTTGCTGACATGTCCCTGGCAGAAACTTGGCAGCTTTTGAAATCCTAGGCCTGAATGGTCTGATCACACTTTGGAATTGTCCATTATATTCATAGCCAGAGAAGCTCAAGAACATAAAGATTATAAAATGTTTTTTTGATCTGAAAGTACCCTAGAAATGATAAATATGTATGAATGTGCGTTGACCACCTGTATTGAGGGAAATTGATACTTCCAAGGAAAATACAAGTCACTCTTTTTGGAAAAAGAGATGTAAACAGTCTGTGGTAGATTGCTACAGGTAGTGCTTGACTTATAACCATTCATCTAACAACCATTCGAAGTTACGGTGGTGCTGGAAAAAGTGATTTATGACTGGTCCTCGCACTTACAGACGTCGCAGCATCCCCGTGGTCACATGATCGAAATTTGGGTGCTCGGCAACCGGCATGTATTTACAACAGTTGCAGCATCCCAAGGTCACGTGATTGCCATTTGCAACCTTCCCAAGGGGCTTCTGACAAGCAAAGTCAATGGGGGAAGTTGGATTCAATTAACAACAGTGTGATTTGCTTAATGACCATGCAGAAATGGTTGTAAAATCAGGCGCAACTCACTTAACAACCACATCGCTTAGCAATGGATGTTCCGGTCTCAATTGTGGTTGTAAGTCAAGGACTACCTATAATTTATATATACATAATACCACACATTGCTGACATTTATAGTGGATTATGTAGCAATATATAAAGAGAGAAAGAGATGGACATGGATATCAACAGCACTTTGATGATCAGTTTATATCTAAGAATACACATTTAGTAGATAGAGGGAATCAACAATGTTTATCTTTTTCCTTTTCTTCCTTGGAATAACTAGCAGACTTCCATTCTCCAATGCCTGTGTTCTAGAGCAGGTTAAATTATAAAAGAGACAGTAACATTGCTTTTGTCCATCAACCTGTAAATAAATCAGCTGATTATTTTTTGTGTATTTGATGTAATGGCATTTATGAGCCCTTTCCAAGTCCTGTCCACTTAACAAATGCAATTAAAGTAGTGACTTGCTCTTATTATTATTACAATAATGGCTTGAATGGTGAGCAATTTATTTCTTTTCAGAGCAATTGGCAAAAAGATGTTACCCTCCTAGATAGTACAAAATGCTGATGCTGCTTTTTCATTTCTTAGACTCATCCTTTCTAAACTAGTAGAACACATCTTCTGTAGAATAACAGACCAAAATAGTCAAGGGAAGTTGGATTTCAAAGAGCAGCTAGTGAAGGGTTACATTCCACCTGCAAACAAAATGTTCCTGTTGGGACGGCCTATCTCCGATGCCTATCAAAAACATAAATTCTGAACACTAATTTATATAACATATAAACTTTTGACTCTTGTACTATCTAGCCTATTCTGGGTAAGAGAGAGAAGAAATATAGAAATGATTTCCTTTTTGCACCTGAAGGGTCAGACCAGAACTTGTTGCTTGAGATAAAGGTCAAGACAGTGCCCTTTCTCCGTTCCAAACAAACATCATGCAGCCTGCCTAAACTGGAAGCTTACTTCTATTTAGGGATGTCCATCAGGGGGTGGTAAAAAATATCAAGATGGCAGCCACAGATCTATGACCAAAGCCCCATCCTTTTTTAATGTGTGTCGCACATGCAGCACACATCAAAAGATGGACAGGGCTTCAGTTGCACCGTTGCAGCCACCACCTTAACTTTTTTGAATTACCCACCTATGGACAGCCCTGTATCCACCTTGATAATGGGACACCTCCTCCATTCTTCCCATGGACAACAATTGAGCCAAGAGGGAGGTGAGAAAGATTCCTCACTCCACAGACAAGCATCTTTAAGAAGCCATGTTGATGTAAGGTGTGCCGTGATGACATCACACACTTTATGAAAATGATATTTAATTCGTATCATTTGCACAATGATGCCATGACACTATCCCCATGATGCTCATGCCTACCCATTTCTGTTCTCCAAGACCTTGTCCTTTCTGTGCATCCACTCCATCTGCTGGTCAAAGAGCTTCAACTTTGACTTATTAGGCACCCACTTCCTTATGTCTCATATAGTTTGGCCTATAATGGGACATGTCCCCTGTATGTGAATTGTCCATCATCAAGATGAATTTTAAAAATCATTCCTAATTCATATCAGATAAATGAATCAGCTTATGATTCATAACACAATTCCTAGATATCCAATATGAGTGACTTAAAACTGGTTAAACAATCATTCACTTCTCCCCAGGAAGTTTGCATGCAGAGGAATTGTAATCCGGAGTAATATATTTAAGTGGAGAACTTCCTTCTGGACCCTTTCAGCACAGCCACATAAGCTTGGGGGTGAATCAAAGAGGCCCTCTAAAAGTTGCCACTGAATGGTGATTTTTAGTGTCAGAAGGAGGAAATAATTAAATATATGCCTGAAGCGTGATCATTTTAACTGTACCAAATTGCAGTGAAATACAGCAAAAATAGAATGAAACCAAACTGATTCTTGGTTCTGTTCCCATCCATTACTCTGAAGAAGGTGCTCCTGGCCCAAACAGGCAAAGATGAAATGTTGTTCTGGGCCTGGATAATTTCTGCACCCCTAATTTAGGGAAAGCTCTAAATGCTACGTTATGTACATGCATTTCCATTGTGCAATTCCCGTTCAAGGTAAGCAACATCTGGCAAAGTGGAGGGAAAAAAATAAGAAGTATGAGAATCCTGAGGATTGATTTCTCTAACCCGGAAGCCACTATTTTGTGTACTGATTGTATCTTCCAAGTGGTCTTCGTTCCAATAGTTAGCAATAAGGGCATGAGTCTATCATGAGATCCTCCTGCTCTAGGTAGGGCTGCAACTGGTACAGGTTGGGCAAAGGCCCCCTGGCCACAGCCTCCATTTATCCATCCAGAGAATGACCCCCAAGATGAGGATCTGATCATTTAAGGGCAGTGACATTTCAAGAAGGGGCAACAACAGAGTTGACCAAGCACTTCAAGGTATGAACAGCAATTCCCATCCTGTTTGGATTCAGCTTTAACCGGTTTCACCCAGTCAAAGCCCTAATGGTCATCAGTGACTGGAACAAGACATTAGCAGCACCTCCTGCACAGCCCAAAGTAACAAGGAACAAATACAGGTAGTCCTCACTTAACAACCATTTGTTTAATGACAGTTCAGATTTATGATGGTGCTGGAAAAACCAACTTATGGCCAGTCCTCACACTTACAACTGTTGCAGCATCCCCCCAGTTACGTGATCATCATTCAGGCACTTGGCAACTGGTTTGCATTTATGACCATCACAGCATCCTGTGTGCATGGGATTGCCATTTTCTACCTTCTCAGCCAGCTTCTGGCAAGCAGAATCAATGGGGAACCATGTGATTCCCTTAAGACCATGTGGTTCGCTTAATGGCCACACTGATTCACTTAACAACAGCTGCAAAAAAGGTCGTAAAATTGGGTTGGAGTTGCTTAATGACTGCTTTGCTTAGCAACCAAAATTCTGGTCCCAATTGCGGTCATTAAGTGAGGACTACCTGTAGGTATCGTCAGTGTACTGATGATACTAAACTCTGAACTGACAGAGGCTATGGGACTGCAGAACAATGGCATCTACACAGACCTAATCAGAGGTATTTGCAGAGTGATCAAGGGGAAAAATAATCAAAGCAATGTTGCTTGATCATGACACAAAGCTCCACAGTCTTGGAAAATGCATTGTGATGTTGCCTGTATGTACAAAAGAGACCAAGCCTGTGTTGTGGCAGCCCACCATTGCTATACAGGTACTCCTCGACTTGCGACCATTAGTTTAGCGACCATTTGAAATCACGATGGTGCTAAAAAAGTGACTTACAACTGGTCCTTGCACTTATAACCATTGCAGCATCCCCGCAGCCACATGATCAAAATTCAGGCGCTTGGCAATTGGCATGTATTTACAACGGTTGCAGCATCCTGGGGTCATGTGATCACCATTTGGGACCTTCCCAGCCAGCTTCTGACAAGCAAAGTCAATGGAGAACCACGTGATTCACATAACAGCCATGGCAAAAAAAGGTAATAAAATCAGGTGCAGTCACGTGATGCCTCGCTTAATGACCATACCGCTTAACAAAGAATTTTATGGTCCCTGTTGTAGTTGTAAGTCAAGGACTACCTGTAGTCATTCTGTAGAAAAAACTCACTCCAGCATGCTAGATTAGGCTGAAACAGGGTTGGGTACTTTATGGTTCGGTGTGATGTGGGGCATCTGGCCTTGGCTTAAGCCAGATTATGGTTTATTTGTTTGGGCATATTGTGTACTGTGAATTGAGGCATCATATTTTGTTAACATGGTTTAGGCTTTAGTGTGTTATACAAACCCCACCATGGCACAGCAGAAGGCTACGATAGAAGTCTTAATATAGACTACCTTTCTTTTCTCTGGTGAAAGATAGATATGCCAGCTTTTATTTGTTTAATTTGATTGAAAAGTTGTGCTCTTAAAACCTTTTGTTGTTTATTCGTTTAGTCGCTTCCGACTCTTCGTGACTTCATGGACCAGCCCACGCCAGAGCTTCCTGTCGGTCATCAACACCCCCAGCTCCCCCAGGGACGAGTCTGTCACCTCTAGAATATCATCCATCCATCTTGCCCTTGGTCGGCCCCTCTTCCTTTTGCCCTCCACTCTCCCCAGCATCAGCACCTTCTCCAGGGTGTCCTGTCTTCTCATTATGTGGCCAAAGTATTTCAGTTTTGCCTTTAATATCATTCCCTCAAGTCAGCAGTCTGGCTTAATTTCCTGGAGGATGGACTGGTTTGATCTTCTTGCAGTCCAAGGCACTCCCAGGATTTTCCTCCAACACCACAGTTCAAAAGCATCAATCTTCCTTCGCTCAGCCTTCCTTATGGTCCAGCTCTCGCAGCCATATGTTACTACAGGGAACACCATTGCTTTAACTATGCCGGCCTTTGTTGTCAGTGTGATGTCTCTGCTCTTAACTATTTTATCGAGATTTGTCATTGCTCTTCTCCCAAGGATTAAGCGTCTTCTGATTTCCTGACTGCAGTCAGCATCTGCAGTAATCTTTGCACCTAGGAATACAAAGTCTTTCACTGCTTCTACATTTTCTCCCTCTATTTGCCAGTTATCAGTCAAGCTGGTTGCCATAATCTTGGTTTTTTTGAGGTTTAGCTGCAAGCCAGCTTTTGCACTTTCTTCTTTCACCTTCATCATAAGGCTCCTCAGTTCCTCTTCGCTTTCAGCCATCAAAGTGGTATCATCTGCATATCTGAGATTGTTAATGTTTCTTCCAGAGATTTTAACTCCAGCCTTGGATTCCTCAAGCCCAGCTTGTCGCATGATGTGTTCTGCATACAAGTTGAATAGGTAGGGTGAGAGTATACAGCCCTGCCGTACTCCTTTCCCAATCTTAAACCAGTCCGTTGTTCCGTGATCTGTTCTTACTGTTGCTACTTGGTCGTTATACAGATTCTTCAGGAGGCATACAAGATGACTTGGTATCCCCATACCATTAAGAACTTGCCACAATTTGTTATGGTCCGCACAGTCAAAGGCTTTAGAATAGTCAATAAAACAGAAATAGATGTTTTTCTGAAACTCCCTGGCTTTTTCCATTATCCAGTGGATATTGGCAATTTGGTCTCTAGTTCCTCTGCCTTTTCTAAACCCAGCTTGTACATCTGGCAATTCTCGCTCCATGAACTGCTGAAGTCTACCTTGCAGGATCTTGAGCATTACCTTACTGGCATGTGAAATGAGTGCCACTGTTCGATAGTTTGAACATTCTTTAGTGTTCCCCTTTTTTGGTATGGGGATATAAGTTGATTTTTTCCAGTCTGATGGCCATTCTTGTGTTTTCCAAATTTGCTGGCATATAGCATGCATTACCTTGACAGCATCATCTTGCAAGATTTTGAACAGTTCAGCTGGGATGCCGTCATCTCCAGCTGCCTTGTTATTAGCAATGCTTCTTAAGGCCCACTCAACCTCACTCTTCAGGATGTCTGGCTCTAGCTCACTGACCGCACCATCAAAGCTATCCCCGATATTGTTATCCTTCCTATACAGGTCTTCTGTATATTCTTGCCACCTTTTCTTGATCTCTTCTGCTTCTGTTAGGTCCTTGCCATCTTTGTTTTTGATCATACCCATTTTTGCCTGGAATTTACCTCCGATGGTTCTAATTTTCTGGAAGAGGTCTCTTGTCCTTCCTATTCTCTTGTCTTCTTCCACTTCCGCACATTGCTTGTTTAAAAATAATTCCTTATCTCTTCTGGCTAACCTCTGGAATTTTGCATTTAATTGGGCATATCTCCCCCTATCACTGTTGCCTTTTGCTTTCCTTCTTTCTTGGGCTACTTCTAGTGTCTCAGCAGACAGCCATTTTGCCTTCTTGGTTTTCTCTTTCTTTGGGATGTATTTTGTTGCCGCCTCCTGAACAATGCTGCGAAATTCTGTCCAGAGTTCTTCCGGGACCCTATCTACTAAGTCCAGTCCCTTAAATCTATTCTCCACCTTCACTGCATATTCCTTAGGAATATGATCCATTTAGTTTTCACGGCAAGAATACTGGGGTGGGTTGCCATTACCTTCCCCAGGGATCGCATTTAGTCTGACCTCTCTGTCCTGACCTTCCCGTCTTGGGTGGCCCTTCACGGTTTAGCTCATGGCATCATTGAGGTGCTCAAGCTCCAGCACCACGACAAGGTAACGATCCTTTGCCGAAGGCCTTAGCATACTACCAGAAATATATTACTGCATATATACATGTAGCATGCATAACAGGCATGATTGCAGACTGAACATTAATTTATACGGCTTCCACCTGCGGTCAGCAGTTCACTCCACATAGGATACAACAGAAGGCAAAGATGAGAGAGAACACGGGGCAAGGATGCTTTTTTGCATTTCCAGTTTGCATGAAGTTGCAAACATTATATTTCTCTTGCTTCCAAAGGACTTGCACCACAGATGAGTTGCTTCTTATCTTACATGCTTGATCATCAACATAAGTTCAGTGGCAACCTCAAAGAACTGGAATTTCTGACTAATGGTGCAAAGCCAAATGCAAAAGCTGAAGGGACTTGCCAAGATGCCATTGTCTGCCAAAGTTTCACACAATTTCGTCCCCATTACTTGAGAAAACATTTCACCTGGTGCTACATTGTCTACCCGATGCAGACTTTTCTGGGGAGGGGGGAAGATAGCTAAGAATATTTGCCCTCTTTTTCTCTCCTTTTCTTTGCATGCTTGTTTTTGTTTCTTTTTAAAAGCTCCTTATCTCAGCTACAGGCTACGACTTATCCCTGACAATACCAGAACTGCAATAAATTGTTCAAAGTCAGACCTGGGGCTGTCTCAGTTGCTGCAAGATCAGGGTTTGATATCTTCCTAAATCTGCTTGAATTTATAGGAGGAGCAGAAGAAGAAGGGGAAGGGGAAGAGGAAGACAAGGAGAGCACCTGACCCCATAAGGAACAGAGGAACAGGTTGAAGGAGGAATTCATCCATCTTTCTTTTCCTGCATCCCTTTCATCTTACTAATACCGAACATGCTTGCAACAAAGTTATATTATTTCTGCAATTCAAACAGGACTTCAGTGATACTGAAGTAAGGATGGATATATACTTTTTTGTTCACTGATGGGCAAATGAGTTTGCCTCCTCATTTTTGGGCTGTTCTTTACTTGCCCACGTGGGTAACTGAAAAAGGAGCTTGGGCAATGCCAACGTAGCTAAGTTTTTAGTAACAAAACTGTTTGCAATTATCATTGATAACCTGCGTTTTAAAAACTCATCAACAATAACAAGAGAATAAGGGACCAATGCAACATTATGCAATGTTCCATTAACTTGACAAAAGAAGTAATCTTTTAAAATAAGTTTTCTTCATTAGAGACAGAACTTAGTGTTAAAGAACACATCAAGTTCCCTTGTTGCAGGATAGCATGTGGCCAGAATGATGTGACTCTACAATGTAGGTTGAAAGGATCTTAAATGACTTTGATTCTGTGGGGAAAGTGGATGAGAAATTGCCTCACTCCATATCATGCCAATGGCAGTTCAGCTTGTTGTTACAGCCTTTCCATGACCAAGTAGAATAATATGTATGGATTGGAGTTAACTCAGTAAGTCAGTGTCTACACTGAGAATGGGAGCAGTCTTTCTTCACAAGAGCAGATCTCTTGTTTCCTGAGTCTGGAAGCTCCAAACTTCAGTTGCTTTTTTGTTCCATTCAACCCAACATCAGAATGTGACCTGCAAGAAGAAGGTAATTATTCCCCAGAATAATTTTTTTGGAGATGAAGCTCTGATTTTTGAAAAACTGGGTCAAAACTAGCCTTTAGCAGCAATTCAGGGCAGGGCATTCAAAAGTTACAATAAATGTAAAATACAAGCATCCAATTCATCTCAAATTTTGCATCACAGCATCTGGCCTGTCACACTGATACAGTTCCAAAATTAATGCTCAGCAATTAAGAAAAATGTTTTCTCAGGCTTTGTGAATTCAGACACTGCTGCAAAATTTATTATGATAAATCCTCATAGCATTTTAGCAGCATCTATTTCTTAATTGTGAAATATTGGCTAAGGAAGACAAAGCCATTAGCAAAGCAGGTAAAAAACAGCATATTAGCTTTATCTTATGCTATGATTTGTTTCTCGACTTTCTTCCATCAAAAATATGAGCTAGAATGATTGTTGATGTACTTCAAAGATGTACAGTACATCAACAAAGAATGAAATATAGGAAATGCATGCTTGGAATGGTTTGCTCCTTGGTTAAGCCAAATTCAGCTCCTTAAATTTAATTCAAAGCAACCATATGCCTTTCAGCTTGGAAAAAACAAAAATAATTTCTGGTACCTTTATACAAAATACAGCTTGCCTAGGCAGTTGTACCTGAAAGGAAGGTAGTTAGCTTCTTGTTTCAGCCCTGGTTCTAGCCTGTAAAACAGAATTGGCAGTGATGTTTACCTGAAGCCAGCTGACAGGAGACAGAGGTTTAGGTGTTTTAGAAGAGTAAGCTTGTGATAAAATACAGTTCTGTAGAATTGCAGTAGAACCTTGGTGTGCACAGCCAAAACTAAATTTGTACGACAGTGGTGCCAAGTGACAGCAACATCAGGAAGGAGTATGAGAAGCTGGAGAAATTCCAGGGCCTGAAAGAGGACTCAGAGAGGATGTGGAAAGTGAAGGCCAAAGTGGTCCCAGTGGTGGTAGGGGCACTTGGGGCTGTGACCCCCAAGTTGGGAGAGTGGCTCCAACAGATCCCAGGAGTAACATCAGAGCTCTCTGTCCAGAAGAGTGCAGGGCTAGGAACAGCTGAGATCCTGTGCAGAACCCTCAAACTCCCAGGCCCCTCATAGAGGACCCGAGGTAGAGGAAGACACATCCCACCTATAGGGGTGAGAAGGGAATTATTTTATATATATAATTTTTACTAGAGATTTTTACATGAGTAAAAGATAAACATGAAAAAATACAGAAAATGAGATTAAGAAAGGAAGACAAGATAGAGAAAAAGTGCAGAAAATAAAAAAGAGAAGGTATTTAAAGAAGTGACTTCCGATCTTCACAGCAGTTACAAACAAACTTAGTATCATTCCACCCCCTTTAAGATTATGTTACATCATTCACTTCTTCCCATATTCAACCCTGTTCAATAGGCAAATCCAGAAATTTGTAGGACTGAAACATCCTCACATCTAAAACACAGAGTCACAAACTGTAACACAGGTATAGGTGGCTGTGGTTTCAATCAGTCAGCCCTATCACATGTCTAACTGTGATATAATTGTCCTGCAGTGCGGAGACTCCTATGAGTTTTTTGACAAGTGTTGGCCGGACGCAGTTATCCTGGATCCCTGATAATTGGTGCTCTCCATCTGCCACAGAGGCAAACCTGTGGCTCTGTCATCATAGATAAAGGCTTGATCCTGTCATCCCCAAAAAATCAATTGGCTTCTTAGTATGGATAGTGGCAGAGGAGAAAGTCTAGGCCCGTCTGTGCTGTTTGGCTCTTTTAAAAGAATCTTTTCAACCCTAAGAATAAGCCTCTTCTCTCAAGAATTCGTAACATTTTTGGAGAGAGCTTGATATTTCAGAAATTAGCTGGCTTTATTTGGGTTGCAAGTGGGTGAGGCTTTGCTACGTCTTGGTGAGAAATGCCAGCATGGGGGTGACAGACAGAAGCTGGGTGGAAGACTCTCGTTCAGAAATGACAGCCCCAGGGCCGAACAAAGGTGGCCACTTAAAACTAAGAAGGCTTTCACCCTGCAACATTTTTAAGACAAAGCCTACAGTCCTTCAAAATGGAATCCGGCATTCTTAGAAACCTAAACTTGCAGTGCTCACATCAAGTTCTTGTATTGTTATGTCCAGACACTCCCAATCTCATCATGTATGTTTGCTTGTACTTTATCAATGCAATTGAATTCCTCCATGAAGGCTGAGTCGGGTTTTTGTGAGGTGTATTTTATTTTATTTTATTTTATTTATTCATTCAATTTATATAGCTGCCCATCTCAGACCAGTGACTCTGGGCAGCTAACAATAATAAAAAACAATCAAACAATTAAAACAATACAGGAAATTAAATATCAGTATGTCAGAGGATCATCCCAGAAGCAATAGTTAATAGCCTCTGGATCATCTCCACTGCCATTGGTTGTATAAGTGGGAGGGGGGAGTAGTAGTTTGTTGCTTAGTAACAGAGATAGTACCAGCAGACACAGAGGAAATTGTTGTGGTGAATTCTTATCTAAAGTAACACCGTCTCAAAGAACAGAGCCTTGGAACAGAGCCATAAAACTGAGAAACATTAGAAGCATTCAATTTCAAAAAGGCGGGAAAATCAACGAACTTAATGAGGGGGGCAAGGGAATCTGATTCACTTGTGACTTTGCAGGACAATGGACTGTATCTCAATAAAATAACTTTCCTATATCCAAAGAGGCTTGTGGTGAGGCTTATTTCTATTGGGATATCTGAATCTACGATCCTCACACAATACAGCCAAGAGATATTAAAAGCCATTGGTGTCAACACAACCATGAAACAGGGCCCTTTGCACACTCAGGGCCCCAGGCCCAGGCACAAAGCCAGGTCTTCAAGGCCTTCCGAATAGCCAGAAGGGTCGGGGCCATCCTATTCTCAGGAGGGAGGGTATTCCAGAGGGCAGGCACCACAGCAGAAAAGGCACGTCTCCTGATTTAGCCTTCCTATGGAATATTTAACTTCGCAAAGCTACCAGAGCTCTGATATCAAAATAAAACATGTTCATCCCTCCCTCCTCCCAACCGAGGGCAAATAAAACAAGAAAAGATGGTTCCGTAGATGTAAAATCACAACCAGCTTTAATAACTTATATAAAACTGTCCAGACTATGAGACGGCCAGGCAGAGTTACTAATAAAATTCTTTATTGAGTAAACTATTTACAGTAGCAAGTTCTTGCAACAGATGAGAGCATGTAATTCAATCAAGTCCACCCAGGTGGCAAAGGACACCCAGGCAGCACTGCAGAGTCGGACTGTGGCAAGGCAGCAAGGCCGAACTTGGCCAATTCTCTGATCGAAGCTGCAGGGCTGGAAGGAGATAGGGTGCGTGGCAAAGGAGAGGCTGAACACTCGGATTGGTGTCCTGGCATGCAGGCTGGATCAGGCTGGCACACAGAGGCTAGACAAGGCTTGGCTGGAGCATCTAGGCAAGGCTTGGTTCTGAAGGCAGGACTGGACTTGGCTGGAATGCCTAGGCTAGGCTCTGATCTGGAGGTGAGGCTGGAGCGTCTGGGCAAGGCTTGAACCTGGAGGCAAGGCTGGACTGGGCTGGAGTGTTCAGGCAAGGCTGAGATCTGGAGGCACACCCAGATTGCGCTGGAGCAATGCGACGAGGCTTGGAACTGGACGCAAGACTGTGCTCAACAGGGACAGCGGAGAGAGGCTCTACTGGAGTGGCTTGTGCAGAAGGCTGTTCCGTGAAGGCAGAAGGCGCTGGCGCTGGTTCCATGCTGGCTGCAGGTGAGGCTTCCGACTGGTGCAAGGACTCTTCCGCAGGTGCGCTTGTCCTTTTTATTTGCTCCTTTTCGCACTGTTTTCCCTTACCAGCCAATCACGTTTCTTTATCTTTGGCACGCTTCTCTGCTCTCCTCTCTCGAGCACTGATTGGAGGCTTCAAATCTCTCTCTGGAGTTTGTCCAATCATCTCCTGCAATTTCTCCCACTCTGCTGAGTTACTTCCTGGTTTAGCTTCTTCAGGACCTTGCTGATAGGTTTCGTTTTCCCCTTCTGACTCCGAATAAGTTTTGTTTTCAGAAGCAGGCTCAGACCTCACAAAAACCAGATGCCTATAATTGATTGATATTAGCAAGGTGACATTTTCTGGGTCATGAAAAATGGCTTTTGTCCAGCACTGAAAGCTCACTGACTTTGGCACTAAGGAGGCTACCTTGGAAGAAACAGCAATCCATGTAGATGGAACTTTCTTTCAGACAGTTGTAAATCATCACATTTCTGGAGAGCTAGAAAGAATTACTCTGAAAGTGACTCCTGCATTCAAGCCAACAAATGTGGCTTGTTGTTAGATGTTGATTCCTAGTCTATTTAAGACTTTGAAGGTATGGTAAACTGTTTCCAGTTAGCCTTACAACAGCATTTTGAATTAATTGAAGGGTCACTGTGTGGTTAGTATGTGTATCCATATTTACCAGTGTCTGAATCAATGTTTCTCAACCTTGGCAACTTTAAGCTGCGTGGACTTCAACTCCCAGAACTCCCCAGCCAGCCATGCTGGCTAGGGAGTTCTGGGAGTTGAAGTCCACGCAGCTTAAAGTTGCTAAGGTTGAGAAACACTGGTCTGAATAGATCCATGCACCCCAAAGCCACATGCTGGAATATTTAACTCAGCCTTTTCCAACTGATGCCCTTCAGATATGTTGGATTTTGAATCTTTTAATCCCATTGCCAATATGATCCTTTGCAGGAAGATATGGGGAACTGAAATACAATACATTTGGCAGGGATCAGATAGCATTTGCCTTAATGGAAAGTAGTTGGAGAGTCAGAATCAGATTGGTCTACCCAAAGTCTTGGGGGTGCCTTCAAGCCCCACCAAACTATCAAATCAAACTTTTTACTATACCAGGGGGAAATTACTTAGTACAATGCAAAGGGTAATCCCATTAACCCTATTTAATTTAATTCCATTTTAGCTTTTGTCTTGTCCTCTCAATATGTCGTTGTCCATGTCTCCACTGGGTGTTTTGGAGCCATATCTCTGAACCAAAAAATGGTTGGTCATCTCTGACCTGAAGGCATGGTGTGGTGGTTCCAGGAATGCAGGCCTCTCTTTCCAGAAATTCTAGATTGGAACAAGAAATGTTTGAGACAAGGCTACAGAGAAGGATAGGATTGGAACTAATGAAGCAAGAGAAAGGAAAGCAGTGAAAGGGAACAGATCATAAATAGGGGCATGGCGGGGGAAATTGGTAAAAGATTTCAAATAACCTTGAAAGCAAAGACTGTTGTGGAGAAACAATGGCAAAATGTAGTTTCCTTTAAGTTTTAGATGGTCTGGAACTGGATGGCCTTTCAGATAGTCCAAAAGAGTGCCCTGCAGAAAATTTCTCCAGTCACTTTTGATACTACTCCAGTCACTTTAGTCACTTTTGATGACAAGGAACTAGCTTGTTGAAATGTTTTTGAAGGGAGCAGAAAGTATCAGAGAAACTCCTATGGATTAAGTATGGTGTTGCCGGGTTCATTTAGTTACTGGAGCCTGAATGGTCTGTAGAAATATCCTGGCTTTCACTGAAAAAGACTCGCTCAGGAGTTTTGTGGCCTCTCTGGCTTCCGAAAAGGACGATACTGTGAGGGATCTCCTACCCCAAAGGCTGAAAATCTCCTCAGTATAATGCGGCAATTATCTTTCTTTTGCCAGATATTTTATAGCTGGGGATAAATTCCTTATTACTGGAGTCACTTTTAATGTATGATCTTGTCTGTTGAAAATGCATTGCTTTTCATACCGTCATCTTGTTTTCGTAAGATTAAGATCGACAAGTTGCAACCTTTCAAAGTCACAAAAGACCCTCTTCTGCCAAGAAACATTGACTGTTCCACAATTCACAATCACCATTTCATGTTGCCTGTACAATCTTGCCCGAGCATGCGACATTTCAATGGCCAGTTTGTTGCAGAACGGTGTCACCGCAACTCCTACAGGTTACGAGAACTGTATTGATACAAAAGAAGGCCGTTGAGGAAGGCAGTGGCCTTTTTATGACTCATCTTGAACATTGCCAAAGTGCTAAGCAAGTGGATGAAAAAAAATAACACACCGGAAGTAATTTAAAAAAGCAGCAATAAAAGTCTGGATTTTTTTTTTAAAAAAAGCTTCCATGTCTAAAAAGGAAGGAGAGATCATTATTTAGTTAGTTATAATAAATGGAGTACCTTAAGCTAACAGAAAGTAGTATCTGTAGTGACATCAGTACTAGGAGTAAAATAATAATATCAACAACAATTTTAATAATGCATATTTCATCACTCAGATACTTTAAATGGTTGTAAATGTTAATGGTTATTCTTATATTGTGATTTAATTCTGATGTACATAATCCTAAAAGCTCAGGTAGGATGCAAGGTAGTTTCGAATCATTTTAAGTAAATAAATAGTATTGCGCTGCTTAAGTTAAGCTCCTCGAAAGCAATCCTGAGAGCAGGTAAATGCAGCTCATTTCACACTGGTTTTAGGACAGCCTTCTCCGTTCTAGTGCCCAGAGCAGTGTTTCTCAGCCTTGGCAAATTCAACTGTGTGGACTTCAACATGCTGGCTGGGGAATTCTGGGAGCTGAAGTCCACACAGCTTAAAGTTGCCAAGGTTGAGAAACACTGGCCCAGAGGCATCCACAGATGGGATCAAAAAAAGATAGTGGCACAACTGCACGATTAAAATTCCCTTTTTATGTGCTCTCTGTGCAAAGATGATCACAGTCAGGGCCATCATCTTCCCCTCCCCCCAAACTTCCTTGTTATTACCGTTTAGATTTGGGGGAAACAACAACTTCTAGAATGAAAATATTCCTCTTAGACTCTACATTCACTTGAGAGCCTCCTGAAGGCCCAACTCACGTCATAAAAAACATTGACAGGTTGTCCATCTCTGGGCATGATTTAAAGCAGTGTTTCTCAACCCCAGCACTTTAAGATGTGTGGACTTCAACTCCCAGAATTCCCTAGCCAGCATTACTGAATCCTCCCAGCATGCTAGCTGGGGAATTCTGGGAGTTGAAGTCCACATATCTGAAAGTTGCTGGGGTTGAGAAACACTGATTTAAAGCACTAAATTGTTACAGCCTGGTTATCTACCCTCTTCTACCACATGAACCTGCTTGAACTTTCTGCTCATCACTGAAGACTCTCCTCCAAATTCTATCACCATTTGAGGTTGAGCTCTAATAGTACAATGGAATGGGTGGCAGGCAAGCTTGAGTAATGAAGGCCTGCCATACGAATCTCCACAATGGAGGAAGACCCCTTTGAGATCACTATTCTCATAAATACATACAGTGATAGGACTTCAAAGAATACCTCCAATGAAGATATTGTTCTACCCCAACTTGGTGCCTCTGAGGTGTATTGGGACTACAGGGCCAAGGTTTCCCTGCCAATGGCAACAATGGTTGCCAAATATGGCAGGTGTGATCCCAACCTTTGGGAAACTGAACTGAAGTATTCTTTCTAAAATCAGCCCCATTTAGTAACCTAGCAGCTGGTTTTTGTACTAACTGAAGTTAAATGTTTAAATATGCCACCTCTAGAAGAAGAATGCTGAATCAAAGGTTGTTACCCATTTAAGAACAAATGCTTCAGTTGTCATTAGTATCATTTGTTCTTGGAAGAATTTGTTCTATTCACAATGATTTTTCTTTCTTTTTTAGCACATTGCTATAGGATTGTTCTGAAAGCTTTGTGGGGGGAGTATTAAGCTGAAGCAATTGTTTGCCAATTAAAAGCTTTAGTTGGGATGTGCTGTTGCTGATGATTCATCTGGACTACCGTTGTCCCAATTTTCTGATTCTGACAAGCACTAAGATTTTGACATTTTGGGATTATTTCCTGTGATGCTAAGGGTTGTGTTGTGAGAAAGAAACCTGAAGGAGACCCTCTTGAGAAAAACAGAGGGACCTCTCCACTCCGGAGAATGACTTCTTTTCAGCTTCACTACTGAAAAGGGATTGACATCATGACAGTTTAAGATCTTCTCTAAACAATCACAGTTTTAAATGAGGGGACTGAAACATTTTATTTTATTTAAAATGTTAGTGGCACATTTTAAATAAACAAAAAATAATCAGAATTAGAGAAACCCAGAGAAGCTAATCAGAAGTAAACAAAGCTTAAATAGACACATTTCTAATTAGGCTACAACATAAAATCCGAAGTAGACTCAAGCTACTGCTCCTGTGTAAGATAGTTAGTCTTTTCTCCAACATGCCTAGTCTACACGTTTCCTTCTGGGTTATTTTAAAGTTCCCTGTAAATCAAAAAACTGTTCAAGATCCAAGTTCACCACCACCATCTTCAGGCTGGTGCCCTGCAAATGTGTTGGGGTCTAACTTGCATCCACATGGCAGAATGGGTTATGGAAGCTATCATATAACGCGTTTGACGGGTACACAACTGAACCAGATTGCCTTTAACACAACCGTTTCTAAGACAAGGATTGCACTTGGCCTTTCAGTTGCCTGCCAAGCTCCATATTCTAAACCTAGGAGGTAAGTTCCAGGACCAAAACTGTTATTCTAGTTCATTAACCGTTAATGAAAATTAAATAATGTAAGAACAGTTCAGTTCCTTTTGTCACGTTAAGATTACTCCTTGAGAACTTTCAGGAAGTTTCTGCGCTATCCAGAAGATTTGGTTTCAAGAAGCGGTGTCCATTCTTGGGGACTCAGGCTGTGCGGCTCTACCTGGAGGAAGATCTCAGACTCACAGGTAATAAAGATTCCAGTATCCTGAGTGTGTCTCAGTACGCTGCAAGTACCTCTAAGATGGTGAAGAGAATTACGTTGTAAAATGCCACAGAAGTGTGTTGAGATACACTTATGGGAACTATGAATAAGGATGCTTGGAGAAATTTTGAAGGCTGCAGTTGGGGAAAAAATGCATGTAAGAAAATGATTGTAGCAAAAAATGAGGAGGAAAGAAATGACGTGCAGTCAGAGAGAACAAAAATTATTCAGATTAAAACAGGCAGAGAAAATGCAGAGCAAATTTTGATAGAACATGGAAGGTTTTGCAGATGGGTAAAGAAGGCTAAACAAGGTGCCTCCAGCCATGTGAATGGAATTAAAAATAAAAGTGATAAAATTATTTGGGATGCAACTGAAGGAATGGAATGCTTGAATGAATGTTTTAGAGTTTGTACGGGAATGATGGTGACATGTGGAAGAGCAGAACTGAAACAAATTCTATAGTTAGCATTCAAGAAGAATTGATGAAAAAGAAATCGTAAGCGCTCTGATCACATTGAAAAATGGTAAGGCAAGAGTTGCAGATGGTGTAGCTGAAGAAACATTAAAACAGGGGTATAATTTGCTTTAAAGCATGGCCACGCAACCTGTTTCATTGTGTGAAGGCTGCGTCTGTACCTGACGGCTAGAAAAATTCCCTCTACATATCAAAGGAAAGACAATAAGAATGAATGCAAAAAACCAGAGGGGGATTCAGTTGTTCCCAATTGCTTGGGAAACTGTTTGGCAGAATTCTGATTGAAAGCATACCAGAAGTAACAATTCAGGAAATTCGGGAAATACAGCATAGCTTTATGCCAGGCAGAGTGTGCATAGGCTAGATTTTTTATTTTTAACAGGTTATTGTGAGGCGTAGTAAATATGAGAAAGTTTATTGCACCTTTGTTGATTTAAAGAAAATATATGATAAAATGAATAGGCCTGAGTTATGGAGTTATGGTTTTCAAGGTTGGTTGCTGAATACAACCAGAGGAGTATATGATACAGGTAAATGTAACTCTGAGTGCATGGTTCAACAGTGAGCAGGGGATAAGAGAAAGACTTTTGTTGCCTCTCTTGTTTTTTCTAAAATATTCATGGATAAATGTATAAAGAATACTTCTGGAGGTGAGTTGGCTGGGGATGTGAATGAATTTGTACTTATATATGCTGATGATACTATGTTGTTGGCTGAGAATTCAAAAGATTTGCAGAGAATGTTGGATAGACTATATGATGCAACAAGAGGCATGGATCTGCAAACTAATGTATCTGTGTTTCACGGCAAAAATGGAGTGAACAATTACAAGCTATGCATAAATGATGAAAAATTATACAGTATTAAATAGGTGAATTATCTGTGTACTTTGGTAGAATATTTACTAAATATGGGGAAATGAATAGAAATTTTAAGACAGGCATATACTGGTAGAAAATAGTGGGTAGAATCACAAAATAAATATACATAGGAAGAATGAATGGATCGAGAGACAAGAAAGATCAAGGAAGTCATGGTTAGACAGAGTTGATGAGAACTGTTCCTTTCCTTAACTTAAGATTTCTTTGCCTATATTTCTTACTCTTTGCATAATGTTGTTTAGCCTAACAGGGTTATATACAAAGGTATGATAAAGATACCATCCTCTTTCAGACTTGCAAGATGTTAGCCCTGCGAGGTAGTCCAGACAAGAAGCACATCAATGAATGCTAGCTCTATCTGTATTGAAAGGTTACATTAACAGAATCTTGCAAGTCTGAAAGCATTTCTCCCCTTCCTTCCTTTCACTCTCCAGGAAACTAAGGAGGGTCCCTTCTGAAATGCTTCCCATGCCTCTTCTCCTTCTGTGGATTGAGGCATCTTTTGCACGATGGCCGTCTAGTCTGTGGCTCCCCCTCCTGTCTCCTGAGGTCATTCCCAGAAACATTATAGTATGCTTTTGACTACCTTGCTTACAAGGTAAGCATACTAAGTCCAAGACTGAAGCCTGCAAAGGCAGGCTTCAGTCTTGGACTTCCTGATTGATGCTGACAGTCTAAAGCCACGAGGCTATACAATTGATTATTTTATGAAACTGCCAAGGATCCTGGGATTGCAGCCCATTAAATAAAATAAATAAACAAGGACCATGAATTGTTTCAGGCGCTCAAAACTGCTACAGAAATTATTCAAGCAATGGTGACCGTGGTCATTATTATCACAATTGTTAGTATTAGCAAAGTACTGTATGCCAAATAAAAAATACCCAGTGGGACTGGGTTATTATTTTTCACCTACTCTCCCCCTGCTTCCCTGCTATTAACACTAGATCAGCCTTTCTCAACCTTTTGACCCTGGAGGAACCCTTGAAATATTCTTCTGGCTTTGGGGAGCCCCTGTACATTCAGGCTCAGATATAGGCCAGAAACTACAAGATTATTATATCTGTTTCATGGGTAGGCCTGTATATATGCATTAACAGTGTTCTTAAATTAAAAATAAAGAATGAAACTTACCTCTTTAATGTGAAGTGGCCCAAATTTGAAATAATTTTTAAAATAAATTGTGATCTCCCAGGGATTCCCTAGTGACCTCTTGTGGAACCCTAGGGTGCCACGGAACCCTGGTTGAGAAACCCTGCACTAGATTGTTCTGCAGCCATTAGCAGGGTTAGCTTTCCATAGCAAAGAGATCAACAGACACACCTCTTAATTGCTGTAGTGGTTTAAAGGCATAACCGCAGGAGTGAGTGGAAAAGTTGGCCACCACAGGAACAGAATATAAGTGAGAGGCAGAGAGAGAATCAAAATCCACGGTCAGACTCTTTCTAGTAGAACCAGCCAGCCCTTTCTCCCCTCTCCCAGATTCACGCACCCAACGAAAACCTCAGTTTCAGTTCAAGGCAATGCTTTATTGCAGCTTTAGACAAGAATCCATTCATACATAAAATACCACCAGCAAAGGGGTTATGTGTGATAGGATTCTAATAAACACATACAGTGCCAAAGTGCCATCCTGCAGCAGATGCTTGGAATCAAAATGTTGCCTCTAGAAGGAAAGCTGCCTTTCTCCTGCCCATTAATCGCAAAGAGGAGAATCAATGTCCGGTTACTATGCGACATCCCATCAGTGGGATTTTTTGCAGGGTGTGCTCTGTATGGTCAACTGGGTTGGTGTTTGCTTATCCTTTGCCAGTTGGGGCCTCCTGTTTTTGTCTTGAGGGTCTGCGGAAGGTCAACTTCCCACCCTGGCCATTCTCCCACCCAATCAATGTCCCAGAAAGCCAAACGGAGGGCAGGGGGGAAAGTCCTTTTTGCAAGAAGCAAATGCTGACTGATAAATGCTCTCTATTAGAACAGCACAAAGTGCAAACAGCTCGGAGGTTTACCCATTCAAACAAAGCTAAAAGCAGGAGAATTCCCTTGAAGAAATACCTATGCCTGTACTCTCAAGTGAGAAAAAGAAATAAAAGTGGAGAGTTGGAAAATCTTTGGGTTGTTTAGCATCATCCCAAGGGCTAAACTCTTTTCTTTTTCCTTCTTGCATGAATTAGATTTTTTATACCTTACTGTAGAGTGGAAGAAACGTTTTAAGATGCAGAAATGCAGTTAAATAATCTTAGTTTCCTCCATAGTATATTAACTAATAGAATATTAGTTTGCAGTACCTCTCTTTTCCTAAAAAACAAAAAAAATTGCTTGAAGATGTTTTGGGAAATTTGCATGTGGTCTTTAAGGTGGATTTTCTAACAACCAATATTAGCTTGAAATAATACAGTGACAATGGGTTAAAAACACACACCCAAACTAAATATTTTGTCTCATGTAGTAAAAGCACAGTGAAAACCAGCTTTCTTGATCCAGGAAAACTTGAGAATGGGATCATTGCTAAATAGCTGACCATCTTTCAATTCGTTGGATGTTGCACAATACTATTCTTTAGCTGGGACCTGGGAGAACTGTGGTCAGATCAGGGAGGCTGGCTGAGTCCCTGTTTACTTATAATAATCATTCGGTTCAGGCGTAGCCATAGGTTATGGTCAAAAAACTCCAGAAGAAGGCCACATTGGTGCCAGATATAAAAAACAGGCAGATCTTTGATTGTACCATCATAACCACCATCTTGACTTTGTAAACTACACCATGCAGACACCCATGGTTTGATTTCTGTGGGTCACCCTTGATCCTTTTGGGGAAAGGCAGGGCTGCATTGAGCAGGTCAGCGATGCAAAAGTGGGAGGGGGCATATCATGTGTCAGATCAGGGCCCATAGTTTCTTTTTTTTCCCTTAGGTTTTTCATTGTTCTTCAACTGCTATGCCCGTTTTAGGGCAGACACTACAGTTTCAGTTTGTGTCCTGTCTGATGACTTCCTGCCATGGATTTTCAACAATTGTAGTTAGAGGAACTCTGCGAGATTGACAAGAAAAAAGAGACTGTACTGCAGCCTCACAATGCCAGTCCCACATTTGCAGATTTTCCAGTCCACGTGAGTGTTCACACACCTGCTACCTTGGGATGGACATCTGAATGCCCAGCTGAAAGTCTTTCTTAACTTAGCTGATCTTGCTTGATCCTGGGAAAGCTAAACTTAGTATGTGGCCAGAAGACCAATAGGATAGTCCACAGCTCTAGAGTAGACTGAGAAGTTGGAAAAAAAGAGACATTCTGGAAGAGGGTAATGGCAAGTCACATCCATTTTTGGCTATGAAAACTACATGGATATGCCCACATGTTCTCTAGGATCGGAGCTTCTTTACCACATTCTGTTAGTGGCTGGTGAACCAGCGATGTGGCATTGCCCACTGCTAAACTGATGGCAGAACTTAGCAACTCCTTCTGTTTCAGCTTGCATGGTAACAAAGGCAAATTTATTTATTGATCATATTCATTTATCAGCTGTGAGACTCTTGGTGGTTTACAGTAATCACCAGCAACACAAGCTTTTAAATGAAAGGTTCATGGGAGGAGCTGAGATATATAAAATTCTGAAATCATAAACATCAAAGGAACAATCAGACTGGGTGTCTTCTCACTTGTCATTGGCCTGCTAATATAAATCAGTTTTCAGGAGTTTCCAGAAGGCCAGGACATTGAGGGTCAACCTAATTTCTAAGGGGTTCTAAGAGGCTGTTCTGTAAATTAAGTGTGGCTTCTCAGAGCCAGTGTGGATCCCTCATCCCCCATACATCACAGAAATGGAGGATCACCAACACTTTCTGTAGGGAAGCACAAGTCAGAAAATTGATTCCAGTTGGGAGAAGTGGTCTTGGAAAGATCACGATGCCAAACCATGTAGGACTTTATAGATAATGGCCAGCACTTTGAATTGCTTCTAGAAACTAATAGGAAGCCAACACATGGCTTGGAGCACAGTGGTAATATGCCCACCATGAGGCACTGCATTCTGGACTACTTGAATTTTTCAAGTTGTCTTCAGAGGCAGCCCCAGGTACAGCTCATTAAGGGGAGTCCAAAGGAGTGATTATGACAGCTGAGTTTCTCAATTTGGAGCAGTCTCTTCTTTCTGTGCAATGGAGCAACCCTTCCTCCTCCAAGCCCACTTGCTTGATACATACTGGCTATGTAGAGGAGGGAAGGGGCCCATGGGCGAAACTCAGCCAGAGCGTCTCCCACTTTCATGCTGGGGATGAGGCTCTAATGACATATTTGGCTTATGTGTAATAGAGAGGATACTTGGGACTCTGCTGGAGGGGTGACCTGAAAAATATTTGAAGTCAACCTGGATAAGGCAGAAGTTGTTTTCCTTGTTTCTGTGTCTCAAAAGTGGGACATCTTCTACAACAAAAAAAATATAGGCAGGTCCATTGCTTTTCCATTCAACATGATGATGCTAATGCCCTGAGCAAATACTGCCATTGAGTAAGGGCTGTGCTGTTCTTGGAGAGAGATTGGATCCAAAATTAATGACACCATGTAGGCTGGCTGGGTTTATCTACATTTTAGATAAACTCTAATGGGTGAAGCTAAAGCTGTCTTGACAACTCAACACTGACATTCCCCTTTGGTTTCTTAGATTTTTGTAAAAACAAAAAAAGCATCCCCTTTGGAACAGGCAGTTGGTGTGTTTTCAGTGGTAAGAAATTATTCATGAGGTGAAACATTCTCCACTCGCCAGTGAAATGTGCATTAACTTCTTCATCCTTCCAAGTCAGAATCATCAAGACAGTTCATACCACCTAAACAGAGATGCCAATCTCCCTCCCTGGTACCCACGGTTTAAAAAAAAAAAAAGGAAGATGTAGTAGAGTTGTCTGTCTGAGTCTTCTGGAGGACTGCTGCCAATGAGACAAAGAACATAATCCTTGGTACTGGGTGGAAGAAGCATCTGTGGTGAAAAAGTGTCTGCGGTCACTTAAAACTTCTTTCTAGATTCAGCACAAAGTTAGCAAGCTGAATCTTTCTGAAGCCAACAGCACTTAAGTGCACCTAACATTATGATGGAGTCCAAAATAAAAATAGAAAATTACTCTTCACAATCCCTTGCAATAAAGCACAAGACAAGTTTCCTTGGGTCCATGGAGCTGAAAGAAGCACGTGGTGGTCTTGGCCACCAGATAATCAGTCAAAACTCTGCCCCATAGAAGATATCATGGAAGCAGAAAGTCAAGTCTCTCTTTACTGCAGTAAATCACTGGAGTTGCCTCCCATGACTGGCCAGAGGCTTTTGGTGGTGGGATCCAGTGGAAGATTCCTGCTGGACAAAGGGGACAGTGTGATGATTTTGCCAATAACTTTTTCACTTTGCAGCCTCTTTGTCACATCTTCTGTGGACCATTGATTTGGGCAAAAGAAGGGACCATACCACTTTCTCTGTGCCCAAGATATGGTCTTTTTAAGACTCTGATAGGTCAAGGAGAAGAATATTTTATTTACATCCATATCATTGTCCTCCTTTTTTTTTTCCTCCATTGCAAGTGGTCCTGTAAAGGGAAGTTCCTGGAGAAACCACAAAGTAGTGAACAAAATTGGGGGCAATATTGTAACTGAACAGTGTTACTACTTGGAATGAATAATCCATCTGAACATTCCAAATATTGAACTATTCTCTCCACTGGGTTCTTCCATGATAGGTCCTGGAGCAACAGCCTTGGTTGCCTCCTGCAAAAGCTGGAGCGAATGGAGTAATATTTAGACCTGCTGTGCAGGAACAGCAGCCCACAACACCAAGAGAAAACAGAAATAAGCTCCAAACATATGTATGTGTGAATTTAAGTGGGTTTTCTTAACAAAGACCTGCACTCTTTCTCTAGAAATGGCCTCTAGTGCAAGCTAACAAAAAGGGGGTGTTTTCACATCTGTCACAGAGATTTGAGGGTCTTGGCAAACGGCATTTGTTTATGACTGTATAGACATCATGCCAGGCTGTTCAAAAGTATAACCTGCTGCTGCTAAAGCCTGTGCTTGCTTACAGAACAGATTTGTTTGTCCTCCTACTCTACATTTGTCATATGGTAGCGATGCTTAAAAGACTGTGAATTGGATAATGTTCCTCTCCAAACTGCTACCATCCTCAACTACTCTGGTGGTCCCACCCCCAGGTCCTCCGATGATCTCTTTCCTGCCATCTCTGCTTGTCTGAAAATCCATGAAGCTGAAAGAGGGCATAAGCCCAGATGCCAACCTTGGATGTTTTCCCAGCTCCTGGCAAAGCTCAAACCTTGGGATGTGCCCTTGCAGGTGTTTCACCATGTCTCTTAGATGTTCTGGTTGGAATGCACTTTTGCAAATCAGTCTAAGAATTGGGACTGCAGTATGTTTCATCTTCAGATTAGCCTGTTTTCTCAGTCCTTGGAAATAGGCCACTGGGGTTTGCATCGGCCCCACCTGACCCAGAAAAAATTGGGCCTCCATTCCACTAGTACCAGAACTGTGATCATTGTTGGAAGGAAGGCTGGAAGGTGGATAGAAGTAAAGTGAGTAATTAGTAGCCCAGCTATCCATTCATTTTTTGCACTGGGCTTAGTCCTTAAAAGGTGCTCCAAGCAAACAAGAGTGCAAATAAAGCATTGGCTGTAGGACCACCTAAATGTAAACTAGGTTTAACTACCTATGTTCTAAGGGCCACAGGCAGCCCTCCTGAGCTATTTTGGGAGGACTTAAGCCCCATAAGATCAAATTGTCAAAACTGGGTGACAAAATGGCAATTTTGAGTAGTATAATCTTTGCTTGGTTGTACTGTACCAACTGAGCCCAAAACAGATGTGTGAGATGCACATGTCTTCCTGGAGAAAAACACTGTAAAACTCCATTGGGACCCAAACCATTCAGTTTCACTTGCTCCAGAGGTGAGCACAGAACTGGAAGGGACCAATTCCCCACATAGTGCAGGAATCTTTACTGTATGTTCTGTGCTGTGCCCTGAGAGTAAACAAGTCTGCCTTCTGTATGACACCCTTTCAGGTGTTTAAAGAGAGCTGCCATATCAATCTCTGGTCACCTTTTCTCCAGTCTAAATAGCCCTTTCAATCTTCGTTCATAAGGCTTCATTTCTATGCAGCTGATCCTCTTTGTTGCCCTTCTTCTCCAAATTCCAGTTCCATCTTCCCCAAATCCTCCTTGAAGTGTGGTGTCCAGACCTAGAAACAGTACACAAGGTGGCATCTCACCAAAGCACAATAGAGGGGGACAATTATTTCTCATGAGCTGGAAATTATACTTCTGTTGATTGCTGGCTCGTGTCCAGTTTACAATCAACTATTGTCGCAAGGTCTTTTTTCGTAACTACTGTTTATTTATTTTATTTTATTTTTCATATTTCATCACCGCCCATCTCCCCCGAAAAGAGGGACCCTGGGTGGTTAATCCCTATTACCAAGCCTGGTATCCCCCATCCTACACCTGTGTATTATTTTTTTTTTCCTAAGTGAAGATCTTTGAATATGCCTCTGTTAAATTTAATTCTGTTATCTGCAGTCTGTTTTGCTGATCTGTCAAGAAGGAGTGGAGTGTTTTTTCTGTCTCCTAGAATATTAGCTATCCTACTCAATTTTATAAGCATTCCCTCCATGAAATCACCCAAGTATGAATTAAAATATTGATGAGCACAGGGCCCTGGACTGTTCCTTGTGGCATCCCCCCATCCCTCTGGGACACTTCTCTCCAATTTGATGAGGAACTATTGGTGAATACAGTTCTTAAACCAGCTATGTGTCCATTAAATTGTTAAGCTATCCAAGCCCACACTTAACTAACTTGCTAATCAGCATGTCACAGGATATAGTATTGCATCATTGCCATGACCTCTATAGAGAACGATTTTTTTAAAAATCTGCACGGTGAAGTAAAAGCATTTTCTGATGCCTTTGGATTGTTTAATCATTTCCTGAAAACAATGCAAATGGAAGTCAGAGTTATTTTGATCGCCAGCATCACACAGACCAAAAAGGCCTCATCTGGGTTCTCTTGCCAGACAATAGAAGAAAGATTGCAAAGAGATAGCAAGGAAAAACATGATTAAATCACAGAAGTGACATAAAATCAATATGGGCAGCCAAGAATCAATCATTCTTTGCTCGGAGGAACAGTCAGTAGAGCTTGTATTCATTTTGAGATTTTTCCAGGATTAAAATCAGGTTGACTTTTTTTTTTATCTGCTCTATATCTTTTCTGTATGTTTAGTTGTCACCTGATACTACAAACAGCTTAATCCATCAATTATACACTATACTTGGATGGTTTACCAACATTCCGCAAGAGTCCAACTTTCTACCCCGCCCAAGAGCAGTTACAATGGTTTACTATGTTTTCGTTTATTTCTATGCCATTTTTTGCCCGAAAGGCGCCTAAGGTGGTTTACGCATGTTAATCATGGATGCCTGCCAGAGTGGGTGAGGGAAGGTGAAAGGATGACATGTGATGATGACCTCATCACACCAATGCTGCAACTCATGGCCTAAGGATGACATGTGCATGATGACCTCATCACACAAACACTGCCACTCACAGTCTTGAGCCTGAAGTGGGGATGCGAGTAGGCAAAGGTGACATTTTCATGATGACTTCATAAGGTGTGGCTCATGATTGCAATGTGATTTGCTGCAGTTGCCACTGACAAGACAAAAACAGATTCAAAGCATAACATAAAATGAAAGACAGCTTGCAAAAATTAAAAACAGCAATATCTCAAGACCGAATTCAACCGAAATTCAACCGAAAAAATTGAAACACACCTGTGCTTTCAAGGAAAAAAAATCAGCACTAGAGTGTTGGGTGCTTCCGGATAAATAGATATAGCACTACCAGTCAGATACATTGGGGGCCCACTCCATTGTTCTTTGAGCATGTAACTTGTAGTTAGCAAAACAAATTGAGATAGATAAAAAGAAAAGAAATCTAACAAATTACACCAATACCATGCACTATACAACGCCATATCTTTCTTTTCTTGCAAACCATCCTGACTTTTATCAGGTTCATATATTGGGAATCCATGGAGTCAGTGCTTCTGATTTCAACAGACCACTGATCATTCTTCACTTAAGGCAACATTCTAGCCTTGAATACGGGCAACTTTTTTTGGCAAATCATGTGAAATTATCAAAGCTATGAAAAGGTTGTGTTGACATAATTATCTCCAGTACATCTTGTATCTGTGTTTCTATCATTGGCTAAGGGCATCTTCATCTGTTTTGATGGGTTTAAAGGTAAAGACACCCTTGGATTGAGTTTGACCCTTGGGAACTTCATAAATCCAGAAATTTCATTGCTGGAAAAAGGCAGTAGCAAATCCCTGCCATAATTATATGGAAGTAATTTGTTGTTGCTTTTTCTTGGATTTTTTTTTTCAGTTTCTTAGACCTGAGATGCCAAGTGGTCCCCCATCCAAGTATTAACCAGGCTGAACCATAAAAGAAAGCCCATTCTTTTTCTCTTTGATGGTGTTACAATTTCTGAAACTGAGAAGGGAAGTAAAATTATTTCAGAGTGAGTACAAAGCTTTCACACCATCATCTCTTCTCCCAATAAGCAAGAAATAGAAGGAGAAAGGAGGGAAACATTAGGTAGGCTTACCAGGCTTCTGTATTTCCATTTATTATGCAATGTTCAGGTGACACTACCAGTGCATCAAGTGAATAAACCACAGAGAAATCCGGCTGTCAGAAAAATCAAACCGATCCATTAATTTTACTCCTGGAAAACAAAATGGCAGGCCCCAGACAAATTTCATTTTGTAAATTACTACTGAGAGGAGAGGAAATAGATGCATCAAAGAAATAAAAGTGGCGTCTGCAATGATACAATTGAAGCTCTGCCTGTTTTTTATGTACAACATGGTAGGGCTTTGATTGTACCTTCATATGCAATATTTTATTTTATTTTATTTTATTAAATTTATGTCACCGCCCATCTCCCCCCAACGGGGGACTCTGGGCGGTTTACAATAAAATAAAGGTAAAAACATATCCACCTAAATTATAGTTTAAAATATAGATAGGAAGATAAATATAAAATCCAAGCAGAGGTGGAACCATAATCAATAAGGGGTGCTATGGTGCCAGCCACCCCCAGGTGGAACTATCGCTCTCCTCATCCCAAGCAAGGCAGCAGAACCAGGTCTTCAATTTCTTCTGGAAGTCCGGGAGCGAGGAGACCCATCTCAGCACCAGGGGCAAGATATTCCAAAGGGAAGGTGCCACTGCAGAGAAGCCTCGCCTCCTGGACCCCGCTAGATGAAATTCCTTTGCTGATGGGGTCCGTGGCATGCCCTCCCTGTCTGACCAGTTGGGGCAGGTCAATGTTATGGGGATGAGACGGTCCCTCAGGTACCCTGGTCCCATACCATGTAGGGCTTTAAAGGTAATAACCAACACCTTGAATTGGACCCGGAAGCAAACTGGTACCCAATGCAGCTTGAGTAACAGTGGTGTCACATGGGCTGATTTTGCAGCACCGATGACTGTCCGCGCAGCTGCATTCTGGACCAGCTGAAGTTTCTGAATACTCTTCAAGGGTAGCCCCATGTAGAGCACATTGCAATAGTCTATATGGGAGATGACAAGGGCATGAGTGACTGTCCGGAGAGCATCTCGGTCCAAGAATGGGCGTAGCTGGTACACCACCCAAAGATGTGCAAAGGCTGTCCTGGCCGCGACTTCCACCTGCTCTTCGAGCAGGAGTCGCGAGTCCAAGAGGACCCCCAGGTTCTGCACTGGTTCCGAATGGGGAAGTGCCACCCCATCCAGAACCAAAGAAGACAATTTCCTGGAAACCGAGGGGCCGTCAATCCACAGCCACTCTGTCTTACCAGGGTTCAGTTGAAGCCTGTTGTTCGCCATCCAGACCCCCACAGCCCCCAGGCACTTGGAAAGGGTGGCAACCGCATCACTTACTTCACCCGGGATGGAGATATATAACTGGGTATTATCAGCATACTGATGATACCTCATCCCATGGTGACGGATGATCTCACCCAGCAGTTTCATGTAGATGTTAAATAGGAGAGGAGAGAGAACTGAACCCTGCGGCACCCCACAAAGGAGGGGTCGAGGGTCAGATCTCTCCTCTCCTATCACCACTGATTGGGAACAGCCCTGGAAGAAGGAGGTGAACCAGCACAAAACTACACCACCCACCCCCAACCCCCTGAGCTGTCCCAAAAGGATACCGTGGTCGATGGTATCAAAAGCCGCTAAGAGATCCAAGAGAGCCAGGATGGATGCACTCCCTCCATCCCGCTCCTGCCAGAGGTCATCCAAAAGTGTGACCAATGCAGTCTCCATCCCATATCCTGGCCTGAAACCTGACTGAAAGGGGTCCAGATAATCCATTTCCTCCAGAATCCTCTGGAGCTGCAACGCAACCACTTTCTCAACCACCTTCCCCAAAAAGGGAAGGTGGGAGACAGGGCGAAAATTGCCCAGTATAGTAGGGTCCAGGGATGGCTTCTTGAGGAGGGGGTATACCAGTGCCTCCTTAAAGGCAGCCGGAAATACCCCCTCCCTCAAGGATGCATTAACCATCACCTGGACCCAACCACAAGTCGCCTCCCGGGATGATTTTATCAGCCAGGAGGGGCATGGGTCAAGCTGACATGTGGTTGCATTTACAGTCTGGAAGATCCTGTCCACTTCCTCAGGTCCAACAGGATCAAACCATTCCCAGATAACAGGGTAAGTACATTCCCCTGGCATCTCCCCAGACTCCGCTTCACGCTTAGAGTCCAACTTAGAATGGATCTGAGCGATTTTATCCTGCAGATGCTTTGAAAACTCTTCTGAACAGCCCTGTAAGTGGGTCCCTGAATCTACCTGACCCAGAAGAGATTGAGCAATCTTAAACAGGGCCATCGGGCGGCATTCTGCAGAGGCAATAAGAATGGAGAAATACGTTTCGCCACTCTTACCGCCACAAGGTAGGCCTTAATAGCGGCTCTAGCTTGTGTTTGGCCAGATTCAGTCTTTGTCTTCCTCCAGCAGTGCTCCAGACATCTCTTAACCCTCTTCAAAACCCTCAACTCCTCCATAAACCACAGGGAGTGATGGGTCGAATGAGGCGAGAGGTCGCACAGGCGCGATCCTGTCCAAGGCCCCAGCCACGGCCCTATTCCAGGCTGCGGCTAGGACCTCGGCTGGACCGTCTGCAAAAATTAAGTTTAAATTAAACGTATCTTTTGTCTTTGCATGTCTGTTTTGGGGACTTCAACTTCCTGGCCTAGGTAGGTGAACCTTTATTATGGTCTTTGACCAACATGTGTACATACTGTACATACATACATCTATATACATACATAAAATACATAAAATGTAGATTAAATATGACAATTAAAAATGTTATATGGCCTATCAATCACCACTATAAACCTGTGCAAATAAAATGGCTCTGTTTTGTCATTTCTACTGATGAAATAGAAGATACTAGAATCAGGAGTAAGTTTTTCTGAAACCTCTAGAGGCAAGAACTCCAGCGAGTCTCCAAGGATTACATTATACAGGCAGACTGAGGTAATTAAGCAACAATACAAGATCACAGGTATGCTTAATCAATAATAACAATAACCCAATTCCCTACAGGTTCCAGCTGGCATTAAAAGATCGCAATGTCTGGGCCAGCCAAGACTCTCTGGAGCAGTGTTTCTCAACCTTGGCCACTTAAAGATGTGTGGACTTCACATCTGGCTGGGGCATTCTGGGAGTTGAAATCCACACATCCTCAAGTGGCCAAGGTTGAGAAACACTGCTCCCTGGAGAAAGCATGCTAATGACAGCATGTCATAATCAAGTAAAACTCCAATCACAGAAACCTCACAGCAGGGATGGATGGAAGCATGAGGACACACCTATCAACTGGGTTTGTGGAACATGCTTAACTTCTTACTGAATTTTCTGGGTCTGTATGTTACACGAAATCATAAACTGCCCAAGTGAACGTTAATCTGCAAAAAACAAAAAGCAAAACAAAGCAAAGCAAAGCAAAAAAGCTTGGAATTAACCAAGCTGAGTATGTTCTGTGAATGCAACTGCTAATTCTTTAACACACTTGGGTTAAGTGTCCTGTGTGAATATACATTGAAAAATGTTTGGAAAGTCAAGTTTGCTTGATAGGGCTTTGATCTGTACTGGTGCTAATGCACTGAAGGTTGTAAAACACCTAAATGAGACCAGCACTGGCCCTGAGCAGTACAAATGCATCAAGGCTGTCAAGACACAACTGTACAGTTGGGTTGAAAACCAGACAGTATTGTTGTTTTGTAAACACTTAAGCAAACAATTGTGTCCTGTATTTGTATCTGGAAGGCCAAGAGACAGCTAGTTCTACCCGTCTCTCTGGAGGCCTCACCACCATCTTCCAGATTTTAGGTTCATCCCTTTCCTGATAGATCCTACTTTGGCTTACTTATGTATTTATGTTTATTTTCTTTATTAAATTTAGATAGCTGCCCGTCTCATTGCTGCGACTCTGAGCAGCTTGACTAAAATCTGCCAGATTTTGAGTTAGATCCACTGGTGCCTTCAGAACTTAGACTTAATATCTTTTACAGACCTTCTCCCTGGGTTTGCATCATAATGCGTAGTACTTCCCATGCATCCACGTGTGCAAAACCAGCCCTGGTGATTTGGAAGTCCACCAGTTTATTCTGCTGAATAGAGCTCTACAGCTTTGCCCCAAATTTTGACCTTGATGAGATTTCCCTGCCAGGTTCAGCCCTGACGCCTAGTCTGACTCTTCCCATTGGCTGTCTTCAAAAGACCAGTATCTTCTAAATCAAACCATGTCAACTTTGCCCACAGTGGTTGCGTGCATGAGAAAGTTCTAACAATTGGCAGTTGTCTTTTGAGTAAGTCAGGAAGTTTTCTCTTTCTTACTGTTTCATAATGTTGTTTCTGAACTACTCATGTTCATTCGCTGGATATAAAGAAGTGATTATACCATCAGGGGGTAGAGTTAGAAGGATCCCCTAAATGCCAATGTTGAAAAATAGAATGCTATAGATCTGTTAATTCTGCAAGAAGAGCATCCCATTTCTTGGAGAGCAGATGGGAAAAGACTCTGCTTCTGTTTACTTCACCTGTTCTCAACCTTTTGACCCTGGAGGAACCCTTGAAATATTTTTCAGGCCTCGGGGAGCCCTTACACATTCAGGCTCAAATATAGAACAGAAGTTACAAAATTATTATATTGGTTTCATGGGTAGGTCTGTGTACATGCATTAACAGTGTATTTCTTAAACAAAAAATAAATGAAACTTACCTCTTTAATGTGAAGTTGCCCGAATTTGAAATAAATTTTTAAACAAATCAAGATTTCCCAGGGAACCCCTAGGGACCTCTCATGGAAACCTAGGGTTCCATGGAACCCTGGTTGAGAAACCCTGGTTTAGTTATTCAGGGAAACAAGAATTAGAAATTATACAGGATAAAACAACAGACCTCTGATATATGACCAAGGCCAGACCTGTCATTAACCAGAGTGAAGCCATCACCTTAGGAGGCAGCTATACTTCCCTCGTACTTTGTGGAAGGATGTTGCTGAGATGCCAAATGGCCTTGACTGTCAGCTGTCCTCAGGAGTGGCAGAAAATGTTGTCTCACTGTTAGTGTTCAAATGAGATTTGAGAGTCAGCCCAGGCAGTTTCTCTCCATGGAAGTAGGGTAGGTTCTGATCCTTCACTTGAAGCCATAAAGTCTCTTGGGCCAACAATCCTGTTAGAACGGAAAGAAAGGAAGAGCTGAAACGATGCTAGCTGAAATCCACAATTGCTCAGGTAAGGAACTATGCCAGGAAAGCACCTTTCAGAAACTCTCCCACCCTTAAATGGTTCAGGGGAAAGTCCACCTAATTTAATTTGCCAAATAAAGGGAAGTTTTCACTGCCAAACCCGGGGCACAATCTTTTTTGCCTGTCCTGGAAAATGCAGCATTCCAATCTTTTGTGCTAAAAGGTAAAATAAATAAAAATGAGCAAACACAGCCTTGGTAAAGGTTTCCTTTTTAAGTGGCTATAACAGCAAAGAGAAGTTTATAGCTTGAAAATACTCTTCCCTGTAAATCATCATTAAATTCCTTGAGTCATAAAACAAGACCAGGAACAATTATCAATGTGTATATATCAAAAGTGAGAGGTTTATACTTGACCCAAGTCAATAGGGCAAGAAAGCAAGAAAGCAAATGTTTGCCCGTCTTTAAGAATAGTCGTGTCATTTGGTGTATGTACAATTTTTTTTTTAAAAAAAAGTATGACTAATCAAAACAAATATAGCCAATAATTAGCAATATATCAGGGTGGGATCTGTGTTCACAGACTTCAAGTGAATTTTCAGATAAGAGCTGATAGTGCTGTAAGCCTCCATAAATACACTGTTCAGAATTCTGGAATTTTCGGTTATTTTAAGAATACACCACTGTTTGTTTTTCTGGGATGGTGCTAGAAATCAGATGAAGGAAGCCAATTCTAGTTGGCTTCAGTTTTTAGTTCTCTGTATTATATTCATATCCTACTTCTCTGGCATTCTCAAGGGTAAACACAGGTAGTTCTCAGTTAACAACCATTTGTTTAGTGATGGTTTGTACTTATGACGGTGTTGAAAAAACCAACTAACAACCGGTCCTCACACTTATGACCAATGCAGTGTCCCCGCGGTCATGTGATCATGATTTGGGTGCTTGACAACTGGTTCACATTTATGACTGTCGCAGTGTCCCATGGTCACATGATCACCATTTTCGACCTTCCTGACCGGCTTCTGGCAAGCAAAATCAATGAGGAACCATGTGATTTGCTTAATGATCACATGGTTTGCTTAACGCCTTGGTGATTCGCTTAACAACTGCTGCAAAAAAAGTCATAAAATCAAGTCAGATTCGCTTAACGACACCTCACCTAGCAACCAAAATTCTGGTCCCAATTGTGATAATTAAGCAAGGACTACCTGTATGAGTTTCTCAAATCCTCTCTTTCTTAGGTACAATTCAAACAATGCTTAGCTTTCAAAGCATTGCTTCATCATTATTCTTCAGACCATACTACCTCCCCATTCACCAGAAGAACACCTGGAATGTGTGTTGCTGTTTTCCAGAATTCTCTATCATGCTCAGATAATTTGAGGAAACATGTAGGAACCTTTTGTGAACAGTTGTCCTGGACCCTCCATATAGTACAGAGCAGGGACCTCCATAGAGGGATCAAAAAAGTCAAGATGGCAACCACAACCGCACAACTGAAGCCACACCCCTTTTTAAGTGTCGTAAAGTGGATCAATTAAAATATAATCTGAAGAGTTATTTTTAGCATTTTAGGTTTCTGCACCCATCCCTCATTATTGGACCATTGGTGTCAATGGACAAGCAATGGGAGAAAGCATCCCATGGACATATGTTGGAGTAGAAAGTTGGCTGCTCAAACGTGAGAATTTTCAAAAGGGTCTGAGAACAGCCAGTGTGCTGTAGTTGTTGAGGGGTTAACTAGGAGCAGGAAGACTTGGATTCCAATCTACCCTCAGCCAAAGAAGCTGACTTGGTGATTTGGGGTCAATTCTTCCTTTCAATAGGTGGAGGGAATGCTACATACGAAGACCTGAGCTCCTGAATGAAAGATGAGATATTGTAATGGAAAGTAGGAATAACCTTGAGGAACAGGAGGAAGAACTGCAACCAAGACAACGGTCAGATAAAAGAAATCTGAGTCCAGGGCAGAACTGTAATCTGAGAAAGCGTCTCAATCATGACCCTCCCTAGTTGTCATGAGTAAGGATGGCGAGCAGCATTTCTTGGTTTTCTGAAGACATTTCTAAACGTATCTCCTTAATTGCTTGTTCCTCCCTCTTTCGATGGGAGTAGGAGTTTGTTAGGATTGATGTCCTAACAACCAGGAAACACACTGAGACATGGAACTGGTCTCTAATATTTATTGCTAGTACTTAACAGGAATCCTAACAAACTGAAGAAGCGTGGGAAAACCCAGACATATAACCCCCAAGGGTTAAGGCGGTCCTGATCTGTGTCTCTTTGAATGGCTGAACAATTCATCAGTGCTACGCATGCGCTTGACAGTCTGGATGGGAGCCCCCGGCTCGCCATCCTTACTCATGACACTAGTCTTCATGAAGAATAAGGGAGGGAGAGATTCAGACTCGCAAGCTTCTGTTACTCTAACCTTATAACAAAAGTAGCATTAGCATTCATAACTCTGGTTTTCCTAATCTGGTATATCTTGAAGGGCTGGTATAAATCTAATAAATAAACAAGGCATGAGACTGGACAAGGTAAGCACTTGGCAAATGTCCATGGGGTTTAAACCATTATTCTTTTAAGCCCCAACCAGAATTGTTAATGATCAGGCATTGAGGGAATGGGATGTCCCAGGTTGCCCATCCTTGAACTAAAAGATTTCCCATAAGATACTCAAAACCACTTCATCTCTCAACATGCTGCACCCCACAATCAGGTTCATTGATCACTGAAATCTCCCCCACTCCTCCAAATAAGTCTTAGAATGGGTTCTGGATGCTTCATTCATGAAAGCCGGCTGGTGACCTTGGGCCAGTCCCTCTCTCTCAGCCCAAGAGCCAATCAGGCATGGTAGGAGAGTTCTAGTCCCGCCTCAGGCATGAAAGCCGGCTGGGTGACCTGGGGCCAGTCCCTCTCTCTCAGCCCAAGAGCCAATCAGGCATGGTAGGAGAGTTCTAGTCCCGCCTCAGGCATGAAAGCCGGCTGGGTGACCTGGGGCCAGTCCCTCTCTCTCAGCCCAAGAGCCAATCAGGCATGGTAGGAGAGTTCTAGTCCCGCCTCAGGCATGAAAGCTGGCTGGGTGACCTTGGGCCAGTCCCTCTCTCTCAGCCCAAGAGCCAATCAGGCGTGGTAGGAGAGTTCTAGTCCCGCCTTAGGCATGAAAGCTGGCTGGGTGATCTTGGGCCAGCCACTCTCTCTCATCCCAACCCACCTCACAGGGTTGTTGTTGTGGGGAAAAGAGGAGGAGGAAGGAGCATTCGGTATGTTCGCCACCTTGAGTTATCTGTGAAAATAATAAAAGTGGGATAGCAAATAAATAAATAAATAAATAAATTTTACAAACATAACATTTTATGAGAAATGGGTAGACTTTTCACTTCCATATTTCATTAGGCCTTCAAACTATCTTCTTTCTTTAGGGCAATAAATAATATATAGGCTCGTAAGATGGATAAAGCTGCTTGGTTCTTTTTTGCAGATGTGCCTTGCATAGCAAGCATTTCTATGGGCAGAAGCAGCTGAGTGACACTCTTTTTTTTAACCACCTACTATTTATAGGGTTTGAAGGCAGGATATTCTGTTCTGCTGCTCTTACCTAAACTAAACTAAGAGGGCCTTTATACAGTTGAACCTGCTTCATAGAATGATCAGTTTCTAGTGTCAATTACAGTCTAGGATTCTGTCTGATTGCTGGGAAGATCATAACCTGCTCTAATTCTTGGTTTCCAGTGAATTTTACACCCCCTTCCTTCCGTGCCAGACTTCTAATAGATGGCTGAAATAGGAGCAAAAATGCATTAGTGAGAATTATGCTGTTTTATAGGAACAGTATTTTTAAACCACATTATATAAGCTATGTACAGCCCCAGATACACATCTCAAGTTAAATCTGCTATAATTTGAGAATGTTTAGTGGAGACAATGCAAATTTATTTGGGTTAAAATAGAAGAGCTTTTGGTCTTGTATCTTTTTTTAAGGACACTTGAGCATAGCTTCCAAGCATTCCGGTAACCGAAATCTGCTCTCATTTTGGCATTGCACATTGCAGTCTTCCTCCCTAATTTAAAAACAGGCACTTTTCTGTGGTTGGGTTTCCCAGCAGAAAATGGCTTGCAGTGTAGTATCATCTGCCAAACCAAGAGTTATGCTAAGCAGTTCAAACCACCCACAAATAAAATAAAATAAAATAAAATAATAAAAAGTAAAGTAAAGTAAAGTAAAGTAAAGTAAAGTAAAGTAAAGTAAAGTAAAGTAAAGTAAAGTAAAGTAAAGTAAAGTAAAGTAAAGTAAAGTAAAGTAAAGTAAAGTAAAGTAAAGTAAGGAAAGGAAAGGAAAGGAAAGGAAAGGAAGAAAATGTACAATTGCTCAGAAGGGCATCCTGTTTTGCTTTTAAAAGAAGTTTGCTATTTCTCACTTTATTCTGGCTTTCTCTAACCTGCAAGATTTGGAGACGACATAGTTAATGGCTGGGGATTCTGGGACATTTAGGGTCAATATATCTGTAGGGCACCAGGTTGGGGTAGACTGCCTTATTTTGACAGCTCTTTACAACATGCATTTCTATGCCTCTGTTCATTTAAAACACTAAACCATTGCTTTTAAATTATGGTTTATTAAATAACTCACAATGATTGTGCTCACCTAACACAGCCTTTCTCAACCTTTTGACCCTGGGGGAACCCTTGAAATATTTTCCAGGCCTCAGGGAACCCCTGCACATTCAGGCTCAAATATAGGCCAGAAGTTACAAAATTAATATATTCGTTTCATATGTAGGCCTGTATGTATGCATTAACAGTGTTCTTAAACTTAAAATGAAGAATGAAACTTACCTCTTTAATGTGAAGTTGCCCGAATTTGAAATACTTTTTAAATCAATCATGATCTCCCAGGGAACCACCAGTGACCTCTTGTGGAACCCTAGGGTGCCACAGAACCCTGGTTGAGAAACCCTGGTCTAACATGTAAAGAAAATTCCAAACCAACCATATAATGGCATAAGTAGGTGAGCCTCACTTATGGATAACTATGCTTTAACCTGGTTTGTTATCAAAGGCAGTGAGGATAATCATGGGACGATCACCACCTCTAAATTCACATCAAAACATAAGGCAACCCTAGATGGCTTGATGCTGAGCTACCATGAGAACTGCCTCCCTCAACCAGAATTGACTTTCTCATACAAAGAATTTGGGGGGAAAAATGGGGTGATTCTCTACTCCATGAAATCAGAGAGGGCAAGACATTTCTCCATTCAGGCCGCACTTTGTGGAGAAGTCTCCCGTTAGAGGTCACACTGACTTTGACCCAGTTGGCTTTCCAGAAACAGGCTAAAATGGAGCTTTTTCCAGGAGGGCTTTTTAATTAAGAAGGATAGCCATGAGAACTGTTTCTACGTTGCTCCAGTTTTAAGTTAGTAAGTGCTGCTTCACAGTAATATTTAAATTGATTATTATTCTATTATACCATGGAGGTTTTCGTTTTTGTAAACTGCTAAGAGTTGCATGGTTGCAGCAGTTTAAAAATCAATCAATCAGTCAATCTATCAGAAAAATAAAGAAGAGTCCTGTTGGGTCAGGCTAAGGGCCCGCAGTGGCCAACCGCTGCTAACCATCGCTGGGGCATCTGCAGCTCCCAGGATATTGGCTGGAAAGTGGGCATATGATTAGGTGAAGGACATGCCAATCCTATGTGTATCTTTAACAAGTGACAAGCCAAATTTCCTGGTGTGGAGAGGAGGTGACTCAGCCCATCTCACTTGGTCTCTCCCATTCGCTTGAGCAAATACTCCTGTCATGAATGGCTAGTTCATTTCTGAAAGCCCAATATGGGATCCTGGATAGCTCTTCGACACAAGCCCGGGTCACAACCCAACCACCAACTCTGGCTTTTTATGCCTTACCATGCCAACTTGGTAGGAGCAACAAATCAAGATTTTTTTCTTATTATTAGGAATGATTCCAGAACGTATAGATGAAAAGTATCATAATTTGCTGAGATGTATACTTACAGTGGCAAGAATCAACTTGACACAATATGGGAAAAGAGAAATCTTGCCAATGATACAAGATTGGAAGATCAAAATAGGAGAGTGTGCGCCAAAGGAGAGACTGACTGTATATATTCACAACAAGGGTTGAACCAAATTCAAGCAGGAATGGGTCCCTTATATAAAACATATTATACAGCAAAGCAAGCTAAGACATTTAGAATATGGCTTTTGAAGAAAAGAAATAGATTTTTTAAAATTAAAAAAGATCTTAAATAGACATAGATAGATAGAAACAACAACAGTACAAGTTTGGAGCAAAGTATAAATATCTAAGGCAGTGTTTCTCAACCTTGGCAACTTTAAGATGTGAGGACTTCAACTCCCAGAATTCCCTAGCCAGCCATGGGGAATTCTGGGAGTTGAAGTCCACACATCTTAAAGTTGCCAAGGTTGAGAAACATTGATCTAAGGAGTAATTAATACAGTAATAGGTTGGGGGGGAAATGAAAGGAAGTAGAAAATGCACTATTGAATGCTTCTTTTTACGATGTTTTTTATTATCCTGTATCTTCTTGCATCTCTAGTTTTGATCTCTTACTTTTGCACAATGCTTATGCAATAACAAAACTAATCAAATGCTTTTAAAAAAAACAAATCAAGATTTGTCTATTTCTGGTTTGTTCATCTACTTGTATGATGGAAGGGGCAAATGAGCTGCCTTCATAATAAGCCTTAGTAAGTTTACTCCTTGCTAAGAATGTTTCAGATTCAACAATCTCATGCTTACAATTCTGGAAGTCAGCCCCAAGGCGCCTCTTGTGTGTAGCCTTGTCTTCAGCTGACTTTTGGCATGTTTTCCTCAAGCCTACAGAACAGAAGCAGATAAAAAGCTGTGCCTTTAATCGTGAATTTCCTGATCTTTCACCTATTTGTATGGACTCCTTCATGCTGAGGTCATAGTAGAATTCACTGGGTGTAACACTTGCTTTACTTAAACTTATCTGCCGTAAAGTGTCTGGCAATGATCTACTACCTGAAGCCTATTTATTGTTGGACATTATCCAACCTTTTCCCCGCCCCCTTCCTAACGAGAAGAAAAATAGCTCCTGTTTCTGAATTTCATGCAGAGGATCTGGAGTCAGGCTCAAGAACCAAGCCTACTTTTTGCCACTGTCAGCCGCTTTCCGGGTCAAAACAAATATTACCAAATGGTGCTTCCTCATTCAGGCTGTTAATTGGTCAGGGTTAAAGAACCACCAGTGTCATTAGGGATGCTTCAGGGAAGATATTAATCATGCAATCAACTTCGTCTTTTTTACAACAGGAATGAATGGATCTGCCCATTCAGGCAGCATCTTTCACTTGCAACCCTCTTATTTTCCTAGTGCCTGGTCTGTGTTGTTGTTGTTATTGTTTGTTTGTTTGTTTTTCTTTGTGTAAAAAAAAACATGGTGGAGGGGAATGATAGGATAGCTATGCAAAGTCTTCAGACTGGGTATACTAAAAGCCTTCCGTACTTGATCTCAAACTCAGTACAAATGTGTAGCCAGTTCTGGGTGAATTTATTTCATTTTTTAAAAAAAATTCCATACATACAAACCATGCAAAGGGTGAAAAGGAAGGAAAGAAAGAGGAAAACAAATGAAAAAGGAAGGAAGGTTTATCATATACACGCACAAATAACAAGCAACACGACTGTAATAACATAACAAAGAGGTATTAGTGTATGTTTGTGTCCTAACTGCCAGGAAACACGCTGAGACAAGGAACTGGTCTCTAATGTTTTATTGCTTGTACATAACAGGAATCCTAACAAACTGAAGAAGCGTGGGAAAAACCCAGCTATATAAACCCCAAAGGTTAAGGCGGTTCCGATCTGTGTCTCTTTGAATGGCTACCTAATTCCTCAGTGCTACGCATGCGCTTAACAGTCTGGATGGGAGCCCCCTGCTCGCCATCCTTACTCATGACAGTTTGTGCTCATAATCCCGGCAATGTCTGACGCAGGCTTCAGTATAGGGAAACCTGCCTACTTCAGTGACCCAAAGATCTTATGTGGTTTAGCCACCATGACGATTGGTTGGACTCGTATCTGCTAACCATTTTCTATAAACTGTTTTATTTTAATCGTATGGCATAGCAGTTCACTGTTCATGCTGCTTTTCTTGCTGGGAAATCCTTGTGAGGTCCAGCAGCCAGATGTGTAGACTATTTAGCCGTGACAAGCCACATTGCCTGGGGTGCACCATGAGGAGGCTAGTCTACATTGCACCAAGTTGGGCTGAGAGAGAGTGACTGGCCCAAGGTCACCCAGCCGGCTTTCGTGCCTAAGGCGGGACTAGAACTCTCCTACCACGCCTGATTGGCTCTTGGGCTGAGAGAGTGGGACTGGCCCAAGGTCACCCAGCCGGCTTTCGTGCCTAAGGCGGGACTAGAACTCTCCTACCACGCCTGATTGGCTCTTGGGCTGAGAGAGTGGGACTGGCCCAAGGTCACCCAGCCGGCTTTCATGCCTAAAATGGGACTAGGACTCACAGGCTCCTGGTTTCTAGTCCAGAACCTTAACCACTAGACAAACTGGCTCTCATAAATTCCATTCCACAATTGCCACTCAGGGTCAATTCAACTTTGTGTGAATGTTTTATTAGACAGGCACTTTAAGCAACTCACATGTTTGTGAATGTGTGTGTGGGGCATCTTATAGGGGTACGGGGGCATCTTATATCTCCATACAGGCTTGCCCAACTATCCAGAAATGGCTCTGCTGGCTTGGAACGCTGGGAATTCTAGGCCCAATGCATGAAGAGGGCATCAGGTTGGGAAGTATGTTTTTAGACAGGCTACCGTATCTGGGATGCAAAAAGTCTGCCCACTACTAGATGGTATCAAAGGTTTAAGAGTTTTCTGTTTCTTATCACTGCCATCTGAGGAAATCCAGATTTTTGGAGTCCTGATCTTGTAGTCCTTGTTTAAGAACGTATGAATATCCATAAGTCAGTAAAATTTTAAGGACAAACAAATCCGTATGACAGCATTATGCAAGAAAGGGAACTACCAAAGACATTATATTATTATAATATATGCTAATAAAGGCAGGATAAAAATTAAAATAAATAATAAATATGTGAGCATTCAGTTGTAATCCTTCTATATCACCATACTGCAGAAAGAGGGAAGGTCTAGGACCATCTCATGAATTAATCATGGCAGAAGTAATAGATTTCAAGAAGGATTCCAAGCCTTCTCAACTTCATGCAGTCAAATGCTTTGCACAGAAATTGGTAAAATCTCTTCAGATCAAGCTTGACTCTTAAGGGCTACATGGAAGCATCTTTACTGTTTACTAGGCAACAATGTGGAAGTGCTATGTTTACTACCAAATTCCACTGACATCAGTGGGGGTTATGTGACATTTCAGTCCTAATCAGCTCTGGATAGTGGCTGACAGCAAATGGATCTTTGTCTTCCAAGGTGCCTTTGTATATTTGAGTCTACTTCTCCATTCCTGTCTGTAATGGAAGAGACTGACCATATCTTTTTACCTGCATCAAAATCCCATTCCTTTGAAAGTGTGTTGATTACAAATCCATTAAGAGTATCTCTTTTGTCAGAATTCCAAGTGCTTTATATTTTGTGGTTTTGCTCTGAGATAAAAATCAATTTTGCCTTGTTTTTCATCTTGCTAGATGGTACTCTTCTACACACAATACAATTATTTCTTAACTTCTTTGTTTCTGACACTGCAAGGAGCTGTTTAAATGCCACAGGACTATGAGCTTTGCAAGCAGACCTCCCATTTTTGGACAGAAATAAAACAGCAGGCTCTATTTCTGTCCAGTTATCCAGATCAGTAAGAGTTGGGAAACCCAGGGGATCAAATAATGGTACCTTGATACCTGAGCAGGGCCAGCCCTACCATTAAGTAGAGTGAGACAACAGCTCAGGGGGCAGATATGGGCACAAAACAGCCATCTCTTGATTGCTTCTCTGGGGCAACTTAGGCATCCTATGATGATGCAGGGTGTTGTCCCATGGCTAACACTGAATGGAGAATTTACTGCCTGCTCAAACCCTAATAATGAAAGTCCAAGAGCACAATGAAAAAATGGGACTAAAATTAAATATAAAGAAGACCAAACTAAGGACAACACAAAGAACAACCAGCCTTAGAATTGGGAATGAAGATATCGAAGCGGTGGGGAGCTTCTGCCTTTTAGGATCGACCATCAACAGTAAAGGGACAAGCAGTCAAGAAATATGCCACACACTAGCACTTGGTAGAGCAGCCACGAAGACCTTGGAAAAGATATTCAGATGCCGTGATGTGTCTATAGCTGCAAAGATCAGAATCGTGCAAGCCGTGGTCTTCTCCATGCCACTCCATCGCAGCGAAAGTTGGACTATAAAGAAGCAGGATAGGAAGAGTATTAATGCTTTTGAATTGTGGTGCTGGAAAAGACTCCTGAGAATATTTTGGGCTAAGCTCAACCAAAAGCGAAGAGCCACAAGGAGAAGCTCGAGATGATCCATTGGTTGGTAGCCTTTCATGTGTGGTCCTTGCCATTGGCAAGGAGCATTGTGGGAAACTATTTTCTGAAAATTGAGAAACATGAGCCTGTCTTGAGAGAAGGAAGTGTCCTCTCTTGTTAATTACATACTGCAGCAGAAGAAAGTGGAAGGAAAAGCTTGGGAAAAGACAACAGAGAAATCTAGAACCAGCTTCCATCTTCAGAACTTGCCTCTTCCTTGGCCCGCTTCCAATCTTAGCTGGTGCTGCTGCTTTGTAGAAGTACAGAGAAAGCACAGTGGCAGTTATGGGTGCCATAAATAGCTTCCTGCGGATTTAAGGTTCATGATGTAGCTATCTAATACCTTTATTTAAATAAGATACAAACTGCAGTGGGTTGATGCTTGGCCCTCCCCAGAAAACACAGTGTTCTCTTGCACAGCCTTATCAGTGGTGAGTCTCATTTTCATAATTATAAAACTTCAGTTCCCCAGCAAGCTGAGCAAGGACAAAAGAAAATATTCTATCCCATCATCCACAGCTATGCGGGCTTACTATAACAAGACGCACTGGGGCAACTAGTTTTGAGAGCTATACAGGCACTATTGGTCCCTGACTGGAATCAGATTATCATTGTACTTCATTACTTGCCATCAAGTTTTCTTTAAAAAGATCCAGATTATTCATATATTGTCCAAGGGCAGAAGTAGGGATACATTACCATTTAAACTACATGTGAAAGAACCCAGCAGTGAGTTTTATAACAGGATCAGAAATTATCTTTCTACCAAAACAGTAAACTATTGAAAGAAGGAAGCTATGCTGTAACCTTAGAGAGAGAGGATAAATATAAATGGACTTGTAACAGCTGTTAAGAAGACCGGAAGCCACTTCTTTATAACCTTTCCTTTCCTTTCCTTTCCTTTCCTTTCCTTTCCTTTCCTTTCCTTTCCTTTCCTTTCCTTTCCTTTCCTTTCCTTCTTCCTCTTTTCTATTTCTTTTCTTGCACTTTTTCACTTACTTACTAGTTTTCTTTACTTTCTTTACTTTTTTCTTCCAAAATTTGTATTGTTTTAAAAATTTATTTAATAAAAATTACACACACACATATATAATCTCTCTATCTACTACAGTGACGTCCCTTTAATTAAATATGCATCTGAACTCTTTTTAACATAATCTAAGAATTTGCTCTCTAGCTCCCTCTGGTGAATAGCCACAACATTCTGCTAATTACAGCCACAGGATAATTGTAAGTAGCTAGCCACAAAATTCAAAACCAGTGTTTCTCAACCTTGGCAACTTTAAGATGGGTGAACTTCAACTTCCAGAATTCCCCAGCCAGCTAATTCCCCAGCCAGCTAATGATGGCTGGGGAATTCTGGGAGTTGAAGTCCACCCATCTTAAAGTTGCCAAGGTTGAGAAACACTGTTCTAAACCATCCAGAGTGGCCATGATGTGGTATTAGAATTTCAAGAATTTGAGATTTAATACCAGGTAGCTAGTCCTCACTGTAGCACAGAAAGCTTCAAAATATGAAAGCTGGCTGAAATAAAGGTTTCAGAATAAGCTGAATAAAGCATTATTCAGATCATTCTACTATTATCAAGAAGTATAAATACTCTGTGGATGTCCATTTTCTTCACCCCAATCCACCAAATTAGTTACTTTTAATTCAAGGTTTTGTTCAATTATTAAATTCCAACCTGATGATCAGAGGTTTTCTCAGCTATAAAATTGGACTACAAGATGCTCCAATAATAGCCAGTAATATTTTTGTTTATGATTAAAACCTCAAAGCAAAGGTTTTAATTCCTATTTTTCTTATAACAAAGTTGCAAGATCAGTCTCAGAAATGTGTTGAAATGAATCAGATGGAGAACTCAGGTTCAAGTTCATGAAGTTCAGGCAGCCTCTTAGCTTCAGGCAAGTCAGTTATCGCTCAACCTAACAAGATAGAAAGGATAAAAACCGTATTTAAAAAGTGCCGCGCTTAGCAATCTGGAAAAAAATGTGATAATTTTAATTAATTTAAGATTGCCAGGATGGAAGCAACTGGAAAAGTCTGAAAAACCACTGCAAAGCTTCTCACTCAAAAAAAAAAAAAAAAATCAAGAATCTGTTTTCTTTTTTCAGGCAGGGCAGGATCATGGCAGTTTGTGGAAAGAAAGAAAGAAAGAAAGAAAGAAGGAAGGAAGGAAGGAAGGAAGGAAGGAAGGAAGGAAGGAAGGAAGGAATTGAATGGAAAAATAAAAGAAAAAGAAGCTCCATAGTTCAGCTCAAGATATTGTGAAGACTTAAAATTCCATTACTCCAAGTAGGAATGCTGGAAAAACTTTAAGCTGTCTTAAAGGGCCCTTATATATAGCAGTATATATAAGGTGGAGAAAAGTCCATTATCTGACATGAGGACCATTTCAGACAGGCCCATAAGCTTCCTTCCCACAGCCTGGCTGATCAACCAGGCAGGCCCATATCCAGGAGATACAGAAGCCTAAGGGAGCAAGAATTCATTGAAGGGAAGCCAGAAAATAAACATAATAGGTTTTGCGTTATTTAACTGAATCATGTCTTCATGAGCAATTGGTCTGAATACAGCCCGATGCTTTTGCCTTGCATCTAAACAGGGTAGAGTTTGGTTTGGTTTTTCAATGAAATTCAGAGCCCCCCCCCCCAAACATCTGGCTACTGTTCTCTTAGAATTAGACAACCTTGCTAGAGAACGGCTGCCTTCAATAATTCTTCATTTGTCCTTGCTTGATTCAAATCTTCCAGCGTATGAATGTAATTTTGCCAAGCCATTTCTGTTAAGAAATCAGAGATTCCACCAGCATGCTTATCGAGCCCATCAAAAAGGAATCAAAAGACTTCTGAAGGCCTCCATTTGTTCTGCTGCATTCACAGGAGAGCAAGAGAAGGGTGCCCACATATTTCTGGCTTTGTATTTGTACTGTTTTCTTAAGAAGGAAGTAAGGGGAGAGGGAAAGGTTTCGAAATTATACTTTTTCCGATTGGCCAGGAAGGTATTTGGAACATTAATCAGGAGGAGAGCGGGGAACACCTAGAAAGTTATTGTTTAACCCAGATAGTCAACAAGACTTCAGCACAATCATGCCTGGACATATCAGACTCCTTAACTTTTGGGTACAGCCTCACAAAAGAATAGCCTGTCAGTCATAAGCCTTGTAAATGTGGAGGTGAAGCCATTTTCTGGGAACCCAAGCCAGGGTCATTCCTAACAGGTGGAATAATATGGCCAGAAGAGACATGGGGCTTACCACGAGCAAAGGCCATCCGGTTTTCCAGCCATCTCTTTTCTGCTGCATCCCCCAAGATCTCTCTGTTGAAATGAGATGGCAAATCAATCACAAATCAGTCATGCAACTCAACTTCTTGGGATAAACTAAAAAAAGTGTCCCCCAGAAGGAGTAGACCACCCCCAGAGGGACTGCCCACTACAGGTAGTCCTTGCTTAACGACCACAACTGTGACTGTAATTTCAGTTACTAAGCAAAGTGGTCATTAAGCAAATCCGACCTGATTTTATGACCTTTTTTGTGCTGGTCATTAAGTGAATCACCCCAGGCATTAAGAGAACCACATGGTTGTTAAGTGAGTCATGTGGTTCCCCATTGATTTAGCTTGCCAGAAGCCAGCTGGGAAGGTTGAAAATGGTGATCATGTGACCATGGGACGCTGTGACAGTCATAAATGCGAACCAGTTGCCAAGCGCCCAAATTGTGATCATGTGACTGCAGGGACACTGCAATAGTCGTAAGTGTGAAGACCAGTCACAAGTCGTTTTTCCAGCACTGTCATAAGTCTGAACTGTCACTAAATGAATGGTTGTTAAGCGAGGACTACCTGTAGGTCACTCCCTCCATTCCATTTATATGTTTGTTTATTTATTAGCATGTTTACGTCCTGCTTATTGTTTTATACATGGCACATTTCCTGGGTGTTCCTATTTCCTGTGTTCAGGTATGTGAGCATAGCTCATGGAATCCAAGTACCTCCGTTCATGCATCGTTGCGATGGAATCAGGGCAAGGCAAACATTTGCAGAAGTGTAGGGACAGCTTTAGGGAAAAACCTGTATAGAAGACGTACACACACACATGCACACAAGCTGAGTGTGGGTTTGGGCAGTTCGGTGAGCGGGGAAGTTGTGCGGACTCTCCGGAAGGAAGAGGAAGTAGCTGGCTGGTTGGCAGAGTGAAGAGGAACACTTTAATTTGCATCAGGCTGTTGGAGGACTCATTTCTGTAGTGGTCTAATCTTGGGATCGTGATGCAACATCAGTCATGACACACTGGTGGCTAAGGCTGAATAAATTAGTGCAACTTACTGGAAGTAAGAAGCCAGAATACTGAATGCAGAGCAGTTTGTTTTTGAGTCAGCATGCGTAAGAGCAGACTTTGAAAAAGACATTTTGAACAGGTAGGCTTTCATTTCGGCTTCATCTCAGGTTGACCTCACTGGGTGAGCTCAGTCCAAAACTTACTGGAGAAATGTTAGCCTTCTGTTTACAACCTGCATTGCAAGCCTGCTGCTTTTGAGATGAATTTTAAAACTTCAAAAAGTTCTTTCTCCAGAGGGTCTATGGGGTATTTTTCTTTTAATCTGTTCAATCGTGTCTGATCCTCAGAGACTGCCTGGACAAGTCCCTGCAGTTTTCTTGGCAAGGTTTTTCAGGAGTGGTTTGCCATTGCCTCCTTCCTAGGGCTGATGGGGAATGACTGGCCCAAGGTCACCCAGCTGGCTTTCATGTCTCAGGCGGGACTAGAACTCACGTTCTCCTGGTTTCTAGCCCGGTGCCTTAACCTCTACACCGAACTGGGTCTCCTATGGCTATGGGATTTATGGATCAGCTAAAAATTCACTTCCTTCAATAGTGCTGCACTTGGGGGGAGGTTTGCGGGGGGAAGCCATGTTCCAGTCAGCTGCTTTTTCCCCGTGACTTTTTATTTATTTATTTATTTTAAAAAACTAGCTGAACTAACAATAACACACTAATCAGTGTTAAGGGACAGAAAGCCTTCTTGGTCATCTTGTGTTATAGATCAGTGTTTCTCAACCTTGGCAATGTTAAGATGTGTGGACTTCAATTCCCAGAATTCCCCAGCCAGCATGACTGACTGGGGAATTCTGGGAACTGAAGTCCACACATGCTGGCTGGGAGATTTTGGGGGCTGAAGTCTACACATGCTGGCTGGAGAATTCTGGGAGTTGAAGTCCACACATGCTGGCTGGGAGATTTTGAGGGCTGAAGTCTACACATGCTGGCTAGGGGATTCTGGGAACTGAAGTCCACACATGCTGGCTGGGAGATTTTGGGGGCTGAAGTCTACACATGCTGGCTGGGGGATTCTGGGAGCTGAAGTCCACACATGCTGGCTGGGAGATTTTGGGGGCTGAAGTCTACACATGCTGACTGGGGGATTCTGGGAGTTGAAGTCCACACATGCTGGCTGGGGGATTCTGGGAGCTGAAGTCCACACATCTTAACGTTGCCAAGGTTGAAAAACACTAATCTATGGTAACATAACTTGAATTCCCTTACACTCTCACATAAATTTATTGTGGCTAGTGTTCGTACCACCATGGTTCTGCTGGAGGCCCAATTCCCTACCACCAGGATCCATCATGCAATTCCTTCCAAACCTACCCAGCATACCATGAATCCTTCTCCTCCTAATTTCAACTTTCTGCAAAACAATTGTCTCCCTCCCAAGCAGGGGTGTCCGCAGGATATGGTCAAAAACATCAAGACACAGCCATGGTAGGGTGATGCACTTAAAAAATAGACAGATCTTCCATTGCACCCTTGGAGCCACCATCTTGACTGTTTTGACCCCTCCCACTCCCAAATGACAGAATGCCTGGAAAGTCCTTTGACTCAAAAGGTCCTGGCCTCCTCCTGCTGGTGCCACTTCCTTAGTTCCACTTCCATTAGTTTTCTTGTGCATCACGGCATGAACCCTGCCTTACAAACTCCAGCAGCTTAAAGATTTTGAAAAAGGTGGATCTATCTGGGCAAACAGCTGTAAATGAACTTTATCAAAGGCTCAAGCCTTCAGGTAAATAGGAGCCTTTGCCAAGTGGAAATCCCAGCCCTTTGTATATTTAGTAATGAGTGAAGATAAGATTTCATTTTTTGACAGCATGACGGATACAGTCATAAAAGCAGGCCCACTGTTACAGCAGCCCATAGACACAAAGGGAGAACGGGCACGTTACAGCTTTGTGCCTGAAACATGGCTTACCTTTCATTTAAGCACATGAAAGCCATTTCTTTCTGGCATGTGGAGTTTTTAGAGATTACAGGGTCTTTTTTTTTTTTTAAGAAGAAAAGTTATGCACAGAAGACAGGTCCAACATCAGATGTAAAAAAGGGATGCCCATTCAGCAGTCATGAAAGATGTTATTCTTAGAGTCACTGGGAGTCAGATGGCATATAAAATTAATAAATTCCTCCTTCTCCCCCTCCCCCTCCCCCTCTTCCTCCTCTCTTTCTCCTTCTCCTTCTCCTTCTCCCAGCAATCAGGTGCCAATGAACTGCTGGTTCTTGGAAGGTTAAAACGTCATCTGCTGTGATCATTATTTTGTAAAAATGCAATTTAAACCAGAAACACGAGACAAAAATATTAGTCAAAACAACTAAGGCCCGCTCAAGGAGGCTCAAGAAGAGGTTTAATCCAAAAGCGTGCTTTTTGGCAGGAGGCATTTCTGCACAGTCAGGATGCACACAGCCCTTTCCACAGTTCCAGGGTACGGATATACTGCCGGGTATGATCCAAAAAGTCAAGATGGCAGCCACAGTGGTGCAGCTGGAGACCTATCCGTTTTTTATGCGTGTCACAAGGTAGACCAGACGAGGAAGCCAATGCCATGTAGGTCAGGACCATTTTTAGCTACACTTACAGAATCTTGCAAGTCTGAATGTGCTTCCCCCTCCCTCCCTTTATCTCCATGTTGAAATAGGGAGGGGTGTGTCTGACATGTTGACTCACCTTACTGTCTTGGCCTGAGCTCAGGCCCCTCTTATCTGACGGTTGCCTTGGTAGCGGCTCTTCCTTGGTCCTTCAAGGCCATTCCCTCTGCCCTCTACACACATAATGTAGACATCACTACACAGTTCAGAAATGCCCTGTCCATCTTTCTTTCTTAATTCACTTCTTCTCTTCCTGATTGACACCATACAGCAGAATCAGATTGGCTACACGTTGTGTTGATGTCATCCCTATTTATTGGGTGTATGCCAATTAGCTAGGATCACATGTTATTAATCCTGGAAATTTGATGTCAGCCTGATGGTCTAAGTCATCCTCCCCAAATTTACATTCTGCCAAGGATGCAGCTGTTGAGAGAAAGTTGCTGAAATCATTCAATGTCTTTTTCTTCTGTCACTTTCTCTCTCACACGTTTTATTTTGCTCTGTCACTCTGGCATCGTTTGTTGTTTTCTTAAAAAAAAAAAAAAAAAGCTCAAATATTACTCCCCATCCATACCTTCCTAGGGTGGAAAACGATTTATAGTCAGGCCAAAGATATATGCAAAAATTTCCTCAAAATATGCTGGAAGAAATTCAGCAGCCAGGCATCTGAATGCAAACCTGATCAGTCTTCAAAATCCTTCGTTGTTTGGGAGCTCCACACATTTTAAGAGAAAACTTTCTTGCACTACAAGTCCCTTGCCCATTTTGATCTTTACTGATCTTCTGATAGAAATGTGAAGCCCATCTATTGATAAGGGACAGGATGGACAAACAGATTGGACTTTGAGTCTTTGGTCTTATTTTCTGTGATGTACCCTTTTCCTGTTTTTAGCTGCATGGTTTTCTGCTATGAAAATATTCCTCCATTTATTAGTACAGTAACTGTACTTGTTGTATATAAGCTATTTCTCCATTTCCAATTAATTCACCATAGCTTATTATACTGGTATTTATTTTAATTATTCTTTAGGCCATCATCTGCCAATCATCCTAATTCTCTAGAGCAGTGTTTTTCAAATTTGGCAACTTTAAGATGTGTGGACTTCAGCTCCCAGAATTCCCCAGCCAGCTTTTGTGTACTGGGGAATTCTGGGAGCTGAAGTCCACATGTCTTAATGTTGCCAAGTTTGAAAAACACTGCTCTAGAGAAATATAAAGACTTTTTTGAATCAAAGTTGACTTTTGATAACTACATCCACACATCCACAGTTTTCTTGGCAACAGCATGGAACCGGTTTGTGCCAGTCCCAGTCTGTCACTGTCATCTTCTAGGATATCTTTTGATCTTCCAAACCAGCCTACAGCCCTGGTGGTCTCCCATCCAAGTACTAACTGGATGTGACCCAGCATGGTTTTTAGATCAGCCAAGTTCAACTAGGTAATGTACAAACAAATAAAAATCCCCTAATATAAACAATACAAAATATAACCAAGCACCATATGACTTAAAGCGATCAAAGCATTTGTGGAAAATCATAGCACCCTTCTGAGTAAAATAATCGTCAAATGATACCCAAACCTATCTGGATGTAACAGTTTAATCCAAGTAATTGGCCTTTTCACAAAAAATACAACAGACATTTAAAGATATTCAATCCTGTTCAAAGGTCTTTAGATCTTGGTGAATCAGAAGAAGTTGGCCTGCATTCAACAAAACGTTTGGGAGTAGAGGACACCCCAAGCAAAGTAACCTTCTCTCTTTTGTTGTCACCACTAAATTCTCTCTTTAGTCCAATCTTCTTGGGCTTTTTATGACTTTATGAAGAGGAGAATTAGTACATGGTTATACTGAGACATGTTCTCATGTCCAATTTCTCCACAGGGCTTCCCTTAGGTAAAGGTCTCTCTAATGACCTGGAGCTGAGGCTCATCTCCTACTTGAGGCTTAGATGGGAACTTTGTCCTGGCTTCTAACCTGCTGTGGATTTCTGGCTTTATGCAATCCTGACCTGACTATCAGCTTCTTCAGCTAAACCCTACACCAGGGTTTCTCAACCCAGGTTCCGTGGCACCCCAGGCTTCCGCGAGAGGTCCCTAGGGGTTCACTGGGAAATTGTGATCGATTTAAAAAATTATTTCAACTTTGGGCAACTTCACCTTAAAGAAGTAAGTTTCATTCTTTATTTTTAGTTTAAGAACACTGTTAATACATACTGTATATACAGGCCTACCCATGAAACAAATATAATAATTTTGTAACTTCTGGCCTATATTTGAGCCTGTGTGTGCAAGGTTCCCTGAGGCCTGAAAAAAATGTAAGGGTTCCTCCAGGGTCAAAAGGTTCAGAAAGGCTGCCCTAGACAGAGTATTAGTAGTCATTTTTCCTTGCCACACGTGTTTTATATATCTTTATCATCCCTTTCTCTTCACAGTTTTAAAAAGTCCAGTAAAGGTCTCCAGCCTAGAGCTATCATACCTGGGCTGCAAGAATCCAGACAACTGCTAAAAGGCAACAAAGAATTAGGTTTTTCTGCATCTCTCTGCAGCCATCTAAGAGTCATCCAGATTTTGCGTAACTTTCTTCCAGCAGTGAGTTATTTTCAAGACCTCTGAGATCTCTGCATCAAGGAAAGGTACAAGCAGATTGGATGATCTTTGATCTACCTTTGACATGAGAAAGCAGCATCATGGCTTTAATGGTAAATATTGTGTTAGCTTTCCCCAACTTGGTGCCCAACAGTTGAGTGGGGTGCAGCTGACGTAAGTCCTAGCCAGTATGGTTTTTGATCATGCTGGCTGGGAAATGTGAGAATTTTGGTCCAATATGTCTCAGGACACTGTGTTGGAGGAGTCTTTATGACACTAAAGGAAACTGATGCTCTCGTATCGTTGAGGAAAATAGCATGAGAGGAACTTGGGAGACTGACTAGTTAGACTTTATCATTTCCTTTTGCAAATATACTGTGAAGCAGATATTTGTTAAGATAGACTGTATGAATGTGCCAAGTTTAGAGCATCACTCTTCATAATTACAGGAATGAGACGTTAAAGATGACTTGATTACAACAATGAATTAGCTAAATGCACATTGTCAGTATACACACACACAAAAATATCTCATAGCTGAGACTGTTTTTACAGCTGTAAACAAAAGACACATCCTGCAAGCAAGCAACATCACAGAGCTTGGAAAATAAGAGCCAGATTTTTTTCTAGATTTCTCCTCAACTCTATTCCAAAGGTTCGAGCTGGGTTATGATAAACACAAGCAGCTCTCCTGGATCAGAGCGAATGTTGGTTTAATTTAGCATTTGTCTCTCCAGATATAAATGAAGCCATTGAATTTAGAGTTCCCATAGAGTCATTAATTAATTAACTAATTAATTAATTAATTAGCTCATGCCCATTGATAGATCTGTCTTCCATAGATTTGTCTGAACTCTGATTTCTTTTAATTAAACCAACAAAAATCTTGGATAATGGCATGGGCAGAAATTATACTTTGCCAAACACATGAAAGTGATGAGCTAGTGACTTGGGTTTCCTAGACCAAAAATGAAAATTCCAGTAGATAGTAGGGTAAATTAAATGGTGGAACAGAGAATAATGCCAAAATATTGGAGGATAAAGCTGTATATGTCATAGTGCTTATGTAGTGCCCTGTAAGCTACCTCATTTAGTAGATGACACTATCCAGGACTCATCCTGAAATTCAGCTCTCAGCCTAATTGGCCTATCTACATAATAGGCTTTTTCAGCCTAGGTGACTCCAGATTTGTGAACTTCCACTCTCAAAATTCTTAGCAATATCCATATTAGTTGAGGAATTCTGGAAGTTGAAGTCCACATTGTGGAGAATGTCCAATTTGGGAAAAGCACTTGGACAAGAATAGTCCAAGACATCTTAAAGTTGCCAAGATTGAAAAACACTGGAATAGATTGCTACCCATTCAGACTGAACATCCAGACTACACCTTACTCTTTTTAGCAAAGGAATTCTAAGCCTTTGTGCCAAGATAATGTCACTCTAGACAAGAAGCACCAACAATGAGTACTAACACTACTTTTATTGTAAGGTTACAATAACAGAATCTTGCAAGTCTGAAAGTATATCTTTCTCCCCTTGCCTTTACAGTCCAAGAAAGTAGGGAGGGTCCCTTCTGAGATGTTTGCCACGCCCCCATTCCTGCTGTGGGCTCAGCTGCCTCGACCATTGCCTAGCCTGCGACTCTTCCTCTTGTCTCCCAAGGTCATTCCCACAGACCATTACAGATAGTTGCATATTACCTGCTCAGGTAGAGTTCACAGATTTAAGGATACATATAAAGAACCCTGCAGAAAGGATGGCTTGAGAGAGAGAGCATCTTGGCCTCTTGGTTATATAGTGTTTGGAAAGGTTCAGTCAGAGGAAAAAGCTCACAGTTGTATAGGAATCCAAGATAAATTACATTCATCCCCTTAAAAGAGATTATTATTTTGTCCAAAACACACAACACTCCATTTCTGATGTCAGAGAATGCGCTATTAATTTAGCAACTACATTCACCTTCTTAACAAATGAAGGTCAGTTCTAACTGAGTACCCCATTGTTCCAATTTTCAGTATATCAATATATATTGGGGAAGAAAGTTATGATGTGGCTGGCTTAGGCATCCTGGAATGGGGCCAATTTATTGCACACTCTAGGGGGCATTGTTGTGCTATAACAGAAGGGGTGGCTTAGTCACCTGTTGGCTGAGCAAAAGAAGCGTTGCATACTAGATATGCTGTATTAATACTTAATAAAAGTGCCAGAAAAGATCAGGCATGTACACTTTATTATAAGACTTGACATTCTCCCCACCTTCCACAACACAATATATTGCTTTAAATGATACTTTGTCTCATCACTTTCATAAAGAACTGGTGTTTTGATCCTCTTAGGCATATCTATGACATGTTTTTTCATCAAGGTAATGAACTATAATCAAGTTCTTACTGCAGATATACACCTGACAGGAAATAAAAAATGTGAAATGAAAGGAATCAGGAATTCTTGTTTTTGAACTTGAGGTGGGAAGGGATTGGTCTTGCACATATTATTGACTTAGAGAATTCTTCCTGGAAAAACATGGAGATTTCTACTATACTAAAAAAAAAAAAGTGTATTAGTAGCAGGCTTCTCTCTCTTTTTTGTTTCATATAATTTTATTAAGAAATCTAAAAAGAAGATAAAAAACTAACAAGAACTAATATAAAGGAAAGAAAAGAAGGGAAAAAAGAAAACAGAGGAAAAAGCCAAAAATGCAAAAAGAAAGAATGAAAAGAAATAGAAAGAAGAAGCTTCCGAATTTCTTGACACCAATTATAAGCAATTATATACAAAATTACCTCTTACTATATGGTTACAAAGACAAAAAACCCTCTCTTTTTTCTATTATCTCTTTTTTCTAATTGTCAAAAGTAGCAGGCTTCTCAAAGCAGCTGTAAGAATCATTTAAGGAACAAAAACTGAGAAGTATGGCCCATTTTACTAAAACGTCTCCCAACCAGTTGCCATCGTTTTTGCTTGCCTCTGGATACCCATGTCTTCATCCATAGCAGGCATTGGGAGGCACAGATAACAGTGATCCTTGGCTTGTCAAAAGATGAGCCTGCTGGGGTCTACTGAGCACACTGCTTTGCAGAGGACAAGTGTAGGTGAGGGCACTTTTTTTTTTTCTCTGCCCCACCGCACAGTTCACATACAGAATCAGAGAAGTGCTCATATGGCACTGGGCTGAAAAGTGTGATTAATGTTTTCTAAAACAAATATAAGTGGGGCTAAAGCCACTATTGTACTATTAATATCCTTATATTTAAATGGGAGCAAAATAAGGCTTAGGATCACCCAATGCAGATTAGAGCTCTACATGGAAAGGAAAATGGAGGTGTTCAAGCTGGCTTGAGGAGACGCTGAGGAGCAACAGGCATTATCGTTGATGCATGCTGGATAATTGGGAAAGCCAACGAATACTAAAAAGTAGTCAATATATGCTTCATTGATAATAGAAAGGATTGGATTGTGACTACCATGTCAAGCTTGGAATGTCCTTAGGAAAATGGGTATCCCAGAATACCTCTCTGTGTGATCACTAGGGTGAGGATTTCTGTGTCCGAAAAATGTTAGAAATATGCAGGCATTGATGACCTTAAAACCATTTAAATATGACCAATTAAATCAAAAATATGACTTTTAAAGCAAAAATATGACTTTGCAATTTTTCTGCAATTAGCACCCCATTTTTAAAAATCTGTGCTTACACACACACACACACAAATTAAAAGGTTTATTCTTCTTCACTTCCAGTGCAGAAGTGCTAGTACTGAAGGAATCAGATGAACATTTGATTATAAATTCAGAAAAAGGTTCCAGAAAAAATATGACATGTCATAGAAATCCTCACCCTAGTGATCACTAAGCTTCAGCGCCAACTTGATGCCTCATAATCAATCAATCAGTCAATCAGATTAAGTCTGCATATACAATCGAACATTTTTTAAGAGAATGTGTTTTTAAAAGTCTTTTCTTGTGCAATTATAAAATTAAACAAAAATAGAAAGAAAGTCAAAGAAAGAAAAGTATTGTTCCTCCTTCCTTTTCTCCTTGTTGAAGGGCACCTTACAAGAGCATGGGTCAAGGCAGTCGCTCTGCCTTTGTATTTCCTGGAAATACAGGTAAGATCACCCTTCCATCACAACGGGCAGGTCCCATCATTGGCTTTTGCAGATTAAGAGCTGCTTAGCTTTGAAGCAATTAAGATTCCCGTACAGTTTGAGAAGAGGAAAAAGACAATGGCAAAGACTGCCTTTCCTGAGGCTATGAATTGTTTATGATTGCCTGGCTTACATATTCTCCTTTGGGTAGTTCTTGTAATGAAAAGTGGCAAACAAATCTTACAAATAAGTAATTAATGTAGAAATATATTAAAAAATTGGGGCAGGGGGCACATATAGGATGGGAAATCCTGGCTTGATCTCAGAAACTGGCGACAGCTCACAGAATTCTTCCATTATTTATGCATTGCTGGGTATGGGGTTTTGGATACAAACAAGACCCCTTTTGCAGTGTTGGGAGTTGTTTTAAAAATGGGGAAGCATCAACGGCAATTTGTTATATTGTAGGAGGGCAGAGGGGAGAGTGCTGTTCAAAGAGAAAAAAACTCTGTGTGTGTGTGTGTGTATGAGAATCTCTGGGCATATCTAAGGTGGCTTCAGCTATTGTGTAGCATCAGTATGCAAACGAAGCAAATGGAAACGTACCAGCCCAGCAAGGGAGAACAGCACCGGGAGAGAAACTTCAGATTTCCTTTCCGGATCAGGAGTCAGACATGCAGATTAGATGCAAATATGCATTTGCATCCATTTCATTAGATTGTGACCCACAGTTAGATGGAGAGCATCCTGAGGGACCTTTTTTCTGCAGTGCTATGGATGGCAAAGGGATTTCTTCAACTCAGCCCTGCAGTGGGGATTTGCCACCAGCCATGCTTTCTTGGGCAACCAAATATGCACTTCACGTATTCATGTGTAACATAAAGAGTGGCATGCAATTAAGACTCACAGACTAGGATTAAGGCTGGTGGAAATCACAGTTTGACAATGAGAGGTGTATTTGCCCCTCTTCCATGGGTAAAATAATGCGAGAGCTGAGGAATGTAAAATTTCTGTGTGCATATGCAGTTGCTTGGTGAGTTGGTGGCCATATAAAATGAATGAATGAATGAATGAATGTGCATGCATACACTGGAGCTCATAACTATTCCATTAAAAAAAAAAGTGGAATCAGGTATATAAACCATTCAATCTTGCATGAGTGGATTTTTTTTTAATCTATTCAATTGTGTCCGATTCTTGGAGACTGCCTGGACAAGTCCCTGCCATTTTCTTGGCAAGGTCCAAGGTCCAAGGTTCAGAAGTGGTCGTCATTGCCTCCTTCCTAGGGCTGAAAGAAAGTTACTGGCCCAAGGTCACCCAGCTGGCTTTGTGCCTAAGGTGGGACTAGAACTCAGTCTCCCAGTTTCTAGCCTGGTGCCTTAAGCATGACACCAAACTGGCTCTTTATGAGTGGAATAGATCTATGTATAAACGGTTCTAATGTTCCATTAGGAATAAGGACATTTTCCTCTCCCTGTTATCATATAAACCAGGTCTTAGTCCAACTGCAAATAGAGAAAAAAATCCAGTAAAAAAATGTTCAGCTAGACAAATACCTATCTATCATCTATCTTATCTATCTATCTATCTATCTATCTATCTATTTCTATATCTATCATCTACTGTATATCTGTCTCTATCTAATCTCAAATCAAAGCATGCTTTCAGCAATATCCATCCGAATGGTTGGATGGTTGGAATTTGCTCACACATGGAAACATCCTTCTTAAGTTCTTTCCATTCAATATATATGTCTGCGTATGTATGTATGTATGTATGTATGTATGCGTGTGTGTGTGTGTGTGTATATATATATATATCTTCAGCAAAGGATCGTTACCTTGTCGTGGTGCTGGAGCTTGAGCACCTCAGTGATGCCATGAGCTAAACCATGAAGGGCCACCCAAGACGGGAAGGTCATGACAGAGAGGTCAGACTAAATGTGATCCCTGGGGAAGGTAATGGCAACTCACCCCAGTATTCTTGCCATGAAAACTAAATGGATCAGTACAACCAGAGATATGTCGGTATACCGTTGGAAGATGAGACCCCCAGGTCGGAAGATGGTCAAAATGCTACTGGGGAGGAACAGAGGATGAGTTCAACTAGCCCCAGACGTGATGACGCAGCTAGCTCAAAGATGAAAGGACGGCTAGCAGCCGACGGTGCTGGTGGTGAACGGCGAATCTGATGTTCTAAGGATCAACACACCATTGGAACCTGGAATGTAAGATCTATGAGCCAGGGCAAATTGGATGTGGTTATTGGTGAGATGTCAAGATTAAAGATAGACATTCTGGGCGTCAGTGAACTGAAATGGACTGGAATGGGCCACTTCACATCAAATGACCACCAGATCTACTACTGTGGACAAGAGGACCACAGAAGAAATGGAGTAGCCTTCATAATTAATAGTAAAGTGGCTAAAGCAGTGCTTGGATACAATCCAAAAAACGACAGAATGATCTCAATTCGAATTCAGGGCAAGCCATCTAACATCACAGTGATCCAAATATACGCCCCAACCACAAATGCTGAAGAAGCTGAAGTAGAGCAGTTCTATGAGGATCTGCAGCACCTACTGGACAACACACCTAAAAGTGATGTTATTTTCATCACAGGAGACTGGAATGCTAAGGTGGGCAGTCAAATGACACCTGGAATTACAGGTAAGTATGGCCTGGGAAAACAAAACGAAGCAGGACATAGGCTGATAGAATTTTGCCAAGACAACTCACTCTGCATAACAAACACTCTCTTCCAACAACCTAAGAGACGGCTTTATACATGGACTTCCCCAGATGGACAACACCGAAATCAGATTGACTACATCCTTTGCAGCCAAAGGTGGCAGACATCTGTACAGTCGGTAAAAACAAGACCTGGAGCTGACTGTAGTTCAGATCACGAACTTCTTCTTGCACAATTTAGGATCAGACTAAAGAGATTAGGGAAGACCCACAGATCAGCTAGATATGAGCTCACTAATATTCCTAAGGAATATGCAGTGGAGGTGAAGAATAGATTTAAGGGACTGGACTTAGTAGATAGGGTACCGGAAGAACTCTGGACAGAAGTTGGCAGCATTGTTCAGGAGGCGGCAACAAAATACATCCCAAAGAAAGAGAAAACCAAGAAGGCAAAATGGCTGTCTGCTGAGACACTAGAAGTAGCCCAAGAAAGAAGGAAAGCAAAAGGCAACAGTGATAGGGGGAGATATGCCCAATTAAATGCAAAATTCCAGAGGTTAGCCAGAAGAGATAAGGAATTATTTTTAAACAAGCAATGTGCAGAAGTGGAAGAAGACAAGAGAATGGGAAGGACAAGAGACCTCTTCCAGAAAATTAGAACCATCGGAGGTAAATTCCAGGCAAAAATGGGTATGATCAAAAACAAAGATGGCAAGGACCTAACAGAAGAAGAAGAGATCAAGAAAAGGTGGCAAGAATATACAGAAGACCTGTATAGGAAGGATAACAATATCGGGGATAGCTGTGACGGTGTGGTCAGTGAGCTAGAGCCAGACATCCTGAAGAGTGAGGTTGAGTGGGCCTTAAGAAGCATTGCTAATAAGAAGGCAGCAGGAGATGATGGCATCCCAGCTGAACTGTTCAAAATCTTACAAGATGATGCTGTCAAGGTAATGCATGCTATATGCCAGCAAATTTGGAAAACACAAGAATGGCCATCAGATTGGAAAAAATCAACTTATATCCCCATACCAAAAAAGGGAAACACTAAAGAATGTTCAAACTATCGAACAGTGGCACTCATTTCACATGCCAGTAAGGTAATGCTCAAGATCCTGCAAGGTAGACTTCAGCAGTTCATGGAGCGAGAATTGCCAGATGTACAAGCTGGGTTTAGAAAAGGCAGAGGAACTAGAGACCAAATTGCCAATATCCACTGGATAATGGAAAAAGCCAGGGAGTTTCAGAAAAACATCTATTTCTGTTTTATTGACTATTCTAAAGCCTTTGACTGTGTGGACCATAACAAATTGTGGCAAGTTCTTAGTGGTATGGGGATACCAAGTCATCTTGTCTGCCTCCTGAAGAATCTGTATAACGACCAAGTAGCAACAGTAAGAACAGACCATGGAACAACGGACTGGTTTAAGGTTGGGAAAGGAGTACGGCAGGGCTGTATACTCTCACCCTACCTATTCAACTTGTATGCAGAACACACCATGCGACAAGCTGGGCTTGAGGAATCCAAGGCTGGAGTTAAAATCTCTGGAAGAAACATTAACAATCTCAGATATGCAGATGATACCACTTTGATGGCTGAAAGTGAAGAGGAACTGAGGAGCCTTATGATGAAGGTGAAAGAAGAAAGTGCAAAAGCTGGCTTGCAGCTAAACCTCAAAAAAACCAAGATTATGGCAACCAGCTTGATTGATAACTGGCAAATAGAGGGAGAAAATGTAGAAGCAGTGAAAGACTTTGTATTCCTAGGTGCAAAGATTACTGCAGATGCTGACTGCAGTCAGGAAATCAGAAGACGCTTAATCCTTGGGAGAAGAGCAATGACAAATCTCGATAAAATAGTTAAGAGCAGAGACATTACACTGACAACAAAGGCCCGCATAGTTAAAGCAATGGTGTTCCCCATAGTAACATATGGCTGCGAGAGCTGGACCATAAGGAAGGCTGAGAGAAGGAAGATAGATGCTTTTGAACTGTGGTGTTGGAGGAAAATTCTGAGAGTGCCTTGGACTGCAAGAAGATCGAACCAGTCCATCCTCCAGGAAATAAAGCCAGACTGCTCACTTGAGGGAATGATATTAAAGGCCAAACTGAAATACTTTGGCCACATAATGAGAAGACAGGACACCCTGGAGAAGATGCTGATGCTAGGGAGAGTGGAGGGCAAAAGGAAGAGGGGCCGACCAAGGGCAAGGTGGATGGATGATATTCTAGAGGTGACGGACTCGTCCCTGAGGGAGCCGGGGGTGTTGACGACCAACAGGAAGCTCTGGCGTGGGCTGGTCCATGAAGTCACGAAGAGTCGGAAGCGACTAAACGAATAAACAACAACATATATATATACATACATACATACATACAGAGAGAGAGAGAGAGAAAGAAAGAAAGAAAGGCAGGGAGGGAGAATATGCAAGCAGGTTGCTAACCTCGCAAATGACTTCAGCAAAGTATCTTGAAATGCAGGGATGTAAATATGTCAAGAGGTGAAAGAAAACATGGAAAGGACCAGATTCAGAAATGGTCTGCAAAAGTCAAGGAACAAGACAATCCTAAGACAGTGTTCCACATACCTCGCCTGCTACCATGGACCACTTAATATGGTGGTTACCATGGCTGGCTTGTGGACTGCCGCAGGCAGGCTTTGTTCCTCCTCTCTACCCAAACAGTGATTCTTGATCCCATCGGTATGTTTGTGTACTTTAGACAAGCCAACTTCATCCTGTTAGAACTAAGGGATATTGTTTCTGTCTGAACATAAGTCATGCTTTCAGGTTTCTCTTTAGAGTGATTGTGTGCGAAAGACATGGTAATAGGTCATCTCTTCAAAAATCCAAAATGGGGTCCTGAACACATTTTGTTCAGTAAAATGCAGTGGGAACTCATTTTTGCTTTCCTTACTTAAAAGCAAGAAATTGAGATTTTGGTCATCAAGAATAGATTGCTGGCAGTGTTTTACTGTCCAACACATACAAGGATGATGGATTTTGGAACAAGCTTGTCTTGTTCGCTACCAAAATACCTTCACTTAGAACATCCCTGTCGGAAATAGAATTGTCTAATTATACACTATCTTAGATAGGAGCAATGCCTTTGGAAGTCTTTGGAATAAAACTTGTGGGCCTCTTTCAACACACAAAGCCATCCTGGCTCTCTGTTTTCCTCCACTTCTCAGCTACCCGTTCTTGTCCATTTATAACTCGCCTTGTGCATTTAGATCAGTGTTTCCCAAACTTGACAACTTTAAGACGTGTGGACTTCAACATTAGGGAGTTGAAGTCCACTTGTCTTAAAGTTGCCAACTTGAGAAACACTGTTTTAGATAAACGGTACAATACCGCAGATGCATGTCACAGCTGCTCTGCTGTCTTTATTCTGCCCTATCAAATTATTTCTTTGATGCCTACCTTGGTAACTAACCTCAAGTTTTCTCCACCCTATAATGTTGCATTTCCTCTTGGTTACACCTCTTGACCTATTCTGCAGAGGCCCATAATTTCCCCCTCTTTCCAGTGGATCCTGCACTTATTCAGGAGAAGAAAAGATTCTTAGGTTCAGAATACCAAGATGTTTATTGTTTTGAAACTTCTCAGCCCATCCTCGGGCCCCTTGAGCCTTTTGCCCACCTAACCTCCCCGACCTCCCACAACCAGTTATGATTCCCATCAAACACTTGCTTTTTTGAACCTGCTGTAGAGGTGGAGCCATCCCTCATGCTACTTTGAGGTTTGGTTTAGCGATTATCTGTTGAGTAATGATTTATGAGTTTACACTTCAAAAATCAGGAGTTCCCACTTCATGCTAAGCTAAAATCAAGCAAATAATATTATAGGTGAAGTGAACACTCCCAACTTCCAATAGAAGAGACTGACTGTAGCTCAGGGTTGAACTGTAGACTTCTTCACGCGCCCTAAAAAGCAATCTAATGGTTATAGGCATCATGCTTTGGAGCAGGGGTTAAATATAAATTGGCGAAATGTAGTGTTTTCTCTTCTCGGTTCAGAATCTACTGCTGGACAATTTCATCATGGAAATTTGTATCCCCATTTTTTAAAGTAGGAGGGAAATAAACCAATGCAGAGAAATGCTGCTGCTGTTAGAATGCTCTGAAGCCAGCTGCCCCCAAGGTGACACCTCCCAAAGGTTTGCTGGCAAAGTTGTTTATGGGATAGGGGTCAACAAAGTCAAGATGGCAGCCAAGACCTTACAGTCAAGGCCCTGCCTCCTTTTTATGCGCACTGCAACACATGTTGTTGTCTCTGTATATAAGCCCAACTCAGGTACTGCTTTACCCTAACATGCAAATCATTGCACTTAACTTAAAGTGTGATTTAAGACAAATCAAAATTACAGTCCAATTCAGAAATGCAATACTTGAGCCTCACTGAGTTCAATGGAAAAGATAGCCAACAGATTAAGACTTCAGTTTACTAAATGCACATTTGCCAGGGGCAACAACCCACTGAATGCATCTGCCCATTTCTGAGCAAGCTTCCCTCTACTCAAGCTGCATAAATATGACACAGACTAACGGCTGGGAAGATCCAACTAATTGTCGATCTACAGACTTTATTGGAGCAAATGAATTTTGCTCACACAGTTCTCCTGGCCCTTTCACTTAGAGCGGGAGGAAGAAGAGAGGAGGTATTTGTGTGTGATCTTGCACAAGTCTCATTCATTGTCAGTAGGGACATGAAGGAGGAGTGCTCATACATTTCTACCCATGTCAAGATGCTGCTCTCACAGTGAAGAAAATAAACGACTGGCCCACTTTTCCTTGATAAATATCACAGGTCCTTAAAAGGTTCCAAAAATCCAGTTTTAACACCCACTAAAGTGATAATTATTATCTAAAGGAGTGAGTGCAAAAAGTGTGCTTGTTAGAAGCATAATTATACTACCGTTTGAAAACTACATAAGTATAACATCTGGGGTTTTCCCCTCCCTGTGCCAAGGAATGTGTTGCCACTGCATTCATAAAAGCAAATTACACCCAGGCATTGAAACTTGGAAAATGTTAAAGCAAATGCTTAACCAGCCCCACTTTGGAGAAGATGCTCTTGAACTTTGAATAATGCAGAATGATGGGCTGCATGTTCAGTTATATTTAGCATAAGAAAAGATAAAAATAGATTAGAGCTCTTGTCTCTTATATTACTGACTCATGATGTGGAATAATGAAGGCAACACAGAACTGCTGAGGTCTCTCAGGTTTGGGCTTACCTTGCAGTGAGGTGAGATGAAGGAGGTAGGGAATCTTGCAGTAACATTGACAGGCTGGTTGCAGAACTTCACTGGGATAATAGATACTATTATGATTTGGTGCGACCATTGGCACCCAGGAAAGCTGCCAGCTTTAAGACAAAACCTTTTATGGTTCTGTTCACCCAACATACAGAATCACATTGTGCTTAGCCATGGTCTATTGAACAAATCACAATTAGCTGGCATTGCATAATGCCTTAAGCCACAAACCATGGTTGACTAACTACACTGGCTGGGTTCACATAATGCAGTAAAGCATAAACAAGCATGTGGTGTGATCCCAGCCTGTGCAGTATGGCTACTTTAAATCATCTCAAGGCAGAAGGAAAGGCTGAAAAAGGCAACAGTAATTTTTCTGAAGGTACTGCATTGCAAAGACTTTTTCCATTTCTTTCAGAGGACATATGTGTGTTCCTTGGTACACTGTAAATGTAGAAGGTATCTTTGGTCGACCTCAGTTGGGTTCGCAAGTTGAAGAACTTCAGTGAGAACTTTTGCTTTGTTCTTCTTTCACACCCTGAAAGACTTCGGACCATTCTAACCTATCAGGGATCCTATACAGCAGTTGTTGTTTTTTCAAACTTGTCAACTTTAAGATGTGTGGACTTCATCTCCCAGAATTCCCCAGCCAGCATGCTTCATGCCAAATCTTGACGTCCGAGGAAGGAAATGTGGTAGATGATGTTGTCAGCCCTCTGCAGATGTTGATTTGCAGAGCAGCTGATAACACAAGACTTAGCTGTATCATCCGTGGTGCCTGGCTACTTCTATTTTTTGGTGGCAGCCTTACCAGGTAGACCAGACAGGAAACACGACCAGATAAGCTAATTCTACATTATTATAAAGCTACCTTAACGGAATCTTGCAAGTCTGAAAGTGCAATTCTCTCACCTTTACAGCCTGAGAAACTAGGAAAGGCCCCTTCTGAGCTTCTCGCCCCACCCACTATCCAGTTGTGGGCTATGCTGTCTCTTATCTGACCATTCCCTAGGCAGCATCTCTTCACCCCGTCTCCCAAGGCTTTTCCCACATACCATTACAAGTATGATAAAAATCTATTGTCCTAAATGGCACCCAGATTCTTTGATCTGAAAGAGTCACTTATGATATAGTGTTGAACCATAAGGCACAGCCATAAGGCACAGAGATGCTCTGAGGATATACATTGGCAGGAAAGAATGGGTATGACATCTTGAGATCCTTGGAAGAAAGGAAGAGGAGAAATTGAAAAAATACAGACAAAATAGAGAACCTGAAATTCTTTATTAAGCATATGAAAACACCGGCAAACACATTGAGGGCTAGTTAAAACACAGAAGAATTAGCATGCAGAAGATACCACAGTAGCAAAACACGGGGGAAACACAGATAATAGAGAAAAAATAAGCAGCCCACTGACTTCCTGTAGACACATCCCCAGCCTTGCCTTTGGGGGCCCACAGAGCCCCTTCCTTAATTTGCCACCAAATTGCAATCAAACATGGAGATTAACTATCATTGTAAGCACTGCAAAACGTTAGGAGGAGTTGGGATATTTCAAAGTATGTAAGCGTTTCTTAGTTTTATCATTATTTTTCATTTTCCTTGCCATTAGGGAAATTTGATTCAACTGTTTATGATGGAAGATTGAGAGGATTAGTGAAGGATATAAGAATGATGAGTGGTTCTGAAGGTGGGGAAAGAGCATTTTTTGGTGGTCAAGAATGAGCCTTGGAGGAAAAAATAGACATGGAAGAAAAGGAAAGAAGTGGAAGAAACAAGCGTGAACATAGATCGACTATGAAAGAGTGAGAACAAGTCATGTTTTTAAAAAACATTATATTAACACCCCAACAGAATTAATGGAAGTGGATGTAAGAAAGAGGATATGGAAGCTGCCAGAAACAGAGTGAAAAGAATTATGTTACGCAGAACCACAGAAATGTCTAGAGTTTTGCTAATGGGGAGTATGAAAAAGAATGGCTGGTGGAATGATGAATTAATTGAGGCTGTGAATGAGAAAACATGCCCTTCCTGGTGGACCTAATAGAACAGGTAGGTGTGATTGGGGTGAGGTGGTCCCTCAAATAACCCATCCCCGTGCCATATAGGTCTTTATAGGTCATTACCAGCACCCTGAATTGAACCCAGAAGCAAACTGGTAACCAGTGTAGCTCACAGAGCACAGGTATAACATGTGCTGATCGAGGTGCCCACATAACTGCCTACCCTGCCTCATTTTGCACCAGCTGAAGCTTTCGGTCTTGCCATTTTACAGATTTTTTAAAGAAAAAGTGGTGAGACGGAATTCATAAATGCTCTGAAAATGTCTAGAAATGGTAAGGTTACAGGAGTTGACAGTATAACTATAGAAATGTTACAAGATGGCTGTGGTTTCTTTATGGACTGGCTGTGCAACTTGTTTAACAAGCGTGCAAAGACTGCATCAGTGCCTGACAATTGGAGGAATACTGTTACTGTTGCCTCACACAAAGGGAAAGGTCAAGAGTGGATGCAAAAACTATAGGGAGATCAGTCTGGGAAGGGTGCCTGGGAAGGTGTCTGGCAAAGTCAAAGAATATGGGGAAAAACTGGGAAGTGCACTGTGGCTTTATGCTGGGTAGAGGCAGTGCAGACAAGATTATCGTTCTCCAGCTGTTCATTGAAAAATATATAGAAATAAAAAGGTAAACAGTATAGTTGTTGATTTGGAAAAAGCATCTGATAGAGTGGAGAGACTTGAAGTATGGATTGTTTTGTATAAATACATAATTGATTGCTGTATGGTGGAAGTAAAAAATGATGAGAATCGATGGAATCCTTAGCAAAAGGTTCAACACTGGGCAAGGAGTAAGACAAGAATGTGTTTTGTGTAATTCATTAATGTATTTATGGATAAATGTATGAGAAATTCTTGTGGCACTATTAGAGGGGTGTTGGCTGGGGACGTGAATGTGTTTATACATTTATATGCAAAGGCAGCAGTGTTGTTGGCTGAGAACCTGAATGATTTGCAATGAATCATGTTAGATACATTGTATGATATGATAAGGAGCCTGGATCCAAAAATCCATGTACCAAAACTCAAAGTGGTTGTGTCTGATATGAAAAAGGGACTGCAGGATTGCAAGTTATAAATAAAATGGCAAAGAAAAAGCAAAGCAAAGAAATAGAGCAAATAGGTGACTTAGTAGAATGTTTACTGAAAATGAAAAAGTGTGTGGAGACATTTTAAGAAGTCCAAATGCTGATAGAAAGGTTGAGGGTTTGGCCACCTAGAGCTTCCGGAAGTGGGTGGCGAAGGAAGGAAGGAAGGAAGGAAGGAAGGGAGGGAGGGAGGAAGGAAGGAAGGGAGGAAGGAAGGAAGGGAGGAAGGGAGGGAGGAAGGGAGGAAGGGAGGAAGGGAGGAAGGAAGGGAGGAAGGAAGGAAGGGAGGAAGGGAGGAAGGGAGGGAGGAAGGGAGGAAGGGAGGAAGGGAGGAAGGGAGGAAGGAAGGAACATTCATCTGCCTGTTTTGCTATACAAGAAGTAAAAATTGACTATAACAGAAGTACATCAAAGAAAATCAAATGTAATGAAAAGTGGACATTTAGACTGTGGTAAAGCAAGAAGAGATAGGTTCAAGAATGAACTGGTACTGGGTGAATGGGAACTGAATGAATAATCAAAGTGAACAATCTGGTACAAAAGTACATTGAAATGCCTTGGTCATACAGAAAGAATAAATGAAGACTGAATCACAAAACAAATATATGAAAGAAGATTAAATAGATTGGGAGGAAGGAGAAGACTGAGACATGTGTTCTTGTACGCAGTTGATGAGATCCTCAGAAAGAGAGAATTGGGAACTCTGCAGAACAAACTGCAAGGTATGAAGCAGCGTGAGAACAGGACAGAGGTAGTGGAAGCAAGGACGGCCACCATCCATGCTCTTGAGCGCGCCTCCTCCCAAATCTTGTGAAAGGGTTAAGAGTTGAGGGCGGACAACAAGGTTCCCGAATCTAAGGGAGATGCTGCAGGCCAGGAGAAAGGCTGAGAAGAAATGGCAGTTGAAGGAGGAGAAACCAACTTAGAAGGTAGGCTCAGCTCATCTCCTTGGAGAGCTCCGCTCCGGAGCAGGGGAACCTGGACCTGCTACTGTGTTGCTCAACCGTGGATCCCGATCCATGCGGGAGCCTCCAGGGAGCCCAAGAGTCACGAGAGGAGATGAGAACGAGAGGGTTGGAAAGATGCTGCAGGGTCCATCAGTTGGGAAGAGCAGCCCTGACTTGGAGGGAAGGCTCCGGGGTTAAAGACCTGCAGTGGGGAAGCAGCCTAAACCTAAACGGGGCTGGGGTTTCAGCGCAGGAGGAGGCCCCCTTCCACCGCAAGGCGACGACCGAGACAGCTGGCAGGAAAGAGGGAAGGCGGAGGCCTTAATGAGCCGGCCAAGCCGAAAGCCCTTCGTTCGCCGAGGGTGAAAGGCTGCCGCAGGACGCCGCCGACTGCTGCTCCCACCCCACCCCCACCCCACCCCACCCCACCCCATATTCGGACCCAGCTGGCAGCGCGGTGCAGCAGCCCTTCCCCGCGGAAACCAAGGGGGATGGAAGGCGGCGGCGGCGGGGGCCACTACCTCGCCTCTGCTCTACGGGGAGGGGGTGCAAAGCAAGTGGGGCGGGGGGCGAACAAGCTGGTAGGATGGAGAGCCAAGGCCCCTGGCCGGGAGCGTGCAGGAGCCCCGCCGCTTGCGCTCCTTCTCTAGAGCTTCCGAGGCCTCCCGGCCTGCTCCCTCTCTCTGGAAGCGGCGCCTTGTCTTCCAGGACCCGGGAATTCGGGGCATTAGGGAGGGCTACCGGAGTTGGCTTGCCAGACGGCAGGAAAGAGGAAACACAGAAAACTCGTCCGGATTTTTGCAGCCCACGTAGGTAGCCGAAAGTTAGGATAACTCAGTAGGGAGACAAAGGCGCTCTGCAGGGGTCCCGAAGCGCGGCCATCTTTATTCTCCTCTGCCCCAAATAGGCTTGGCCAGGGGCATCCGGCCGCGTGTCCCATCGGCGGAGAGGATACTAGTCAACCTCTGTAAGGCGTCCGGGCCAGAGGGCCTCCCCAAGAGAGCAGGCAGCTCCGCCCGCCTTCGGAAGGACACCGCGCGCTGCAGTCCCAGAGGGAGGCGCTGGGAACAGGCGGTCGCCCGGCGGGGCAAGCGAGAAAGGTGCAAGCGAAAGAGGAGGGGACCCTGGCGGCCCCTCCACTGGCCCTGCTCCCCGAGAGGGAGAACTCCGCGGCCTTTGCACGAGGGCGGGGGGGGGGGGGAGAGACCGCGGTCGGCTGGCGGTCCAAAGCCTCTGGCCTCGCCCGCCAACTCCCGGGAGGGCTTGGGACCCTTGGAGAGCTGCTCGCCAAAAAAGCAACTTGAGCTCCAGGCAGGCGAGGCTTAGCCAGGCGGCACAACCTTGCCTTGCAGGGTTTCTCCTGGAAGGGCAGCCGGGCTGTCCTCGGGGAAGCGCGACTCGGCGCGCTCCGAGGAACCACTTGGCAGCTTTGGAGCGATGGTGAGGCAGATGCGGGGCGGGCGCGGCTGTTGGTAGGGAAGAAAATTGAGAACCGCATTCATTCTGGCCCCACCGCGAAGCCTCCGGGCCTCGGCGCAACAGCTGTCTCGAAGAACACCAAGTTCGTCCTTGCTAGAGACCAGGCAGCTGAGAGGACGGCGCCATCAGTCAACGCGAAGTACAAAGGGAGGAGGTGGTTGAGCTGAAAAGCTGGAGAAGCGAGTCACCTGCCACCTTGCATATTAAGGAACACACATTCGGGCCGCATTGAGGCAGGTGCCCAGCTGGCTGGCTGGTTGCCCGCCCGGCCGCCCCCCCCCCCCCCCCGGCGGAGAAAGTTGAAGGACCCTCCTTTGGGGACCTCGTTGGAGAAGAAAGGCGGTTCTTATCTTCACGGCCCTGAAGAGGACCGAGACGAATTCAGTTCTGATGGGCAGGAAATGAGCTGCAGGGTGCCTACCCAGAAGTAAGCTCCATTAAGCCCAACGAGGCTTTCTTCTCTACCCTGGGCCTGGTCTGTGGAAGTCTTCCGGCCTTTCCCAGGGAAAAGTGGAACGCGGCTTTTTATGACGGCGGTGGACGAGAATATTGGAATAGCTGGCCCCGTGGCTTCCTTGTGTGATCGTCCCTTTTACCTCCTGTGAATAAATTGGTTTCCTTTGCAGCACTGTTCTAGAGAGGGAGTCGAGCGGTGCTTCTCAGTCTCAGCAACTTTACGGTGTGTGGAGGTATATCCACATATCTGAAAGTTGCTGAGATTGAGAAAGTTAAGAGACACCGACTACAGACAGCCCTGGCAAACATGAGCTGTGCTTTCCTTCACCTTTTGCTTTGCGAGGGGACTGCCCCAGCTTACTCTCTTCTGCCTCCCTCATTTTCTTACTCACCTATGGTACTTATTATTATATTTTTATCTCGCTTATATGTGTGTCTGTGTATAACTCAAGGTGGCGAACATACCTGATACTCCTTCCTCCTCCTCTTTCCCCCACAACAACCCGGTGGGGTGGGGTGGGTTGAGAGAGAGGGACTGGCGCAAAGCCACCCAGCCGGCTTTCAGGCCTGAGGCAGGCCTCGAACTCACCGCCTCCTGGTTTCTAGGCCAGGCCCTTAGCCACTACACCAAACTGCTTCTCACATCAATTCCTCTTTGGAGCCTTTCCTTTCCTGCTAAGCTTGGGGTCCCCGGCCTTCACATCTGGCTGGTAATGAAAGGAGGCGGATCGCGCGGGGGTGGGGTAGAGAAGCTTTCTTGCTCCCTCCGCTATTTAGATGCGCGCAACCTCCGCGCGCTCTTTCCCTGCCCTCCTCTCTCTCCACTCCCCCCCCCCAATCCCTCCCGGTGAATCGAAGCCCTTTTATGTCGAAAGGAAAAGAGCGCTTGGGAGGGCAGTGATCAGAAGCTGTTATTGCTTGGGCCAAATCGCACCGACGAGCTGAAAAAGCCGCGTCCAAAAATCCGCTCTCTCTAAAGCACGGGTCGCTCAGATGCCTCTGAACTGTTTACACGCGGAGATCCCAAATAGCATCCGGAGGGTAGGGGGGAGAGTGAATGAATGACAGAAAAAGAGATTTGATTGTCAACTCTTGGTCTCTGTTCGGAGCGGTTTTCTCTCTGAAAAGGTCTTCCAACTTGCTTTCTATCCCCCAGGGAAGCCCAAAGCCAGCGGTAAATCTCCAAACTTGATCCATTTGCTTGCAACGGGCCACTTCTTGCTCCTTGTCTCTGGAAATCCAGAGTTTCGATTAATCTCCCATCACTGAACTAGGTTCACGAGTTCGAGGCGTTCCTCTCTCCCCGCCCTCTAGGGGGGCTAATGGTGGCCCCGGTTCTGTCCAGCTCGAATCTATCTTGATGACTTAGCAGAGTTATGGCGCTTGATTTCTATGGGCGTCCCAAGACAGTAGAATTCACAGCGCTTGGTACTATTTGGAATAAGTCCCTGGAAATTAGGAGTGTCATATCTGGAGTTCAAAAATCCGGACAACTGCTAGATGGCATCAGAGAGATACACCATGCTCATAACTCTTTGCGAACATCTAGGGGTTCTCCGGATTTCCTGCTGGAAATGAATCATTAACTCAAAACTGATGACTCTGGGCATGGGATGGCCAGGGAAAGAGCCCTCCAGGCATAAAATATGCAATTCCCGTTAAGACGAGTTCTTCTCTTTCAAATGGGATGACTCTAGAGTCAAGTGGATCCAAAACTTCTTACTCTCACGGACTTTTTTTAAAGTTTTGAAAAGCATTAACTGAGCGCATGTATTTGGAACTAAGCAGCCTCAAAATCTTGCAGCTTAGATGGAAAGATGTTAAGATCTTTCCTTAGATGGCAAGAGAGATAACTTGGATATTTCACAATGGGAATTTTCTTTGAACCTGCTAGAGATTACCTACGTGCCTATTCTACTTTGCTAGATAACTAGATCATATCAATGTCTTCGTTTATATAAGCCAGTGTTTTTCAAACTTGGCACCTTTAACATGTGTGGACCTCAACTCCCAGAATTCCTCAGCAAGCTGGCTGGGGAATTCTGGGAGTTGAAGTCCACACATGTTAAAGTTGCCAAGGTTGAGAAACACTGATATAGGCCATCAATATATCCCCATTTGCATGGGGCTTATTCTTCCTGAATCCATGAAAGCACCTTGGTCATTTAGTTTTTGAAGCAAAGCAAAACCAACCCCAGTCTCACACACACTCAAAAATTTAATCCTAGGTAGAATTCCGCATCTGCGTTCAAGCCCACTTCATCAGTTTCTGGACACCTTTGTCTGTTCACGAGCTTCTGCAGCTCGGCAAAGAGTCCTCAGTTGCCTGCCAGCCAGCGGGAAATAACAATCAAGCCAACATTAAACATAGTTCTTTCTCTTTCTCCTCCACCATCTCACACACACGGACCCCGCACCAGACACTAGATGTTAAGTGCTGACGTGGGGGACCCTTCAGCAGCTGCGTGAAGACAGAGGGACCAACAGCCCAGCCTTTTCAAAAATAAGTACCACTGGGTTCCGTGTAGCTTCCATCACGATATCTCGCTCTTGGGTTGACAGAATACGTCCTGCGTTCTGTGGGACTAACCCCCAACTCCAGTCTCAGGGAATAGCTCGCCTTAACTCAGCGCGACTCAGATGGTTGGGCCATAAAAGAAGAGACACTTGTTTTCAAAACCTGCAGATCCATCCTCCCCCGTGGCCCGACCCCTCTATTTCATACCCCTGGGTTGCAGACAGGAGTTATTCTGCACGTCGGAAAGTTATTACAAGATCGCCACTTTTGCACAGTCACCGGGGATAGAAACGGCCCCTTCGAAATAGATCTTTCTTCTCCCTTCCTTGTCGCGGAGGCTAGCAGGCCGCGCGTGGACCAGCCTGCTTCAAGAAACGCCTATTCCGTTTTTTTTCCTGCCTCTGCATAGGATTTCCTCAGTTTCTCAAACGCAAATGAAGGCCCCTATTCCTGTACTCCACCCGCCCCCCCGTGACCTACTTTATTTGGCCCCTTAAATCTTCCAGACCATCTTCAACCTCCAGGCGGACCGATAACGTGTGAACGTTCCAGGGGTCTAACCTCGGCTCGCACACATCTCTTACTCTTGCTGACGAATACTAACCTTCTGCCAATTTTTTTTTAAGATGAAGAGGAGGGGAAGGAGGGGAAAAAAGAAAGAGAAACATGTAATTGATGTTATCCCGAGAAAGCGCGGTCTCCACCCTTTACTTCCCAGCCCTTCAGGTACAAGGAGGGAGCGACCGAGAATCTCCCAAGACCTTTTTTTTTTAAAATCTCTCGCCTTGTTGTTGTTGGCGCTTCCCCCCCCCCCTTCTATTTTGCCTTCTTCAGGGTTAACACATCGGAAGGCGAGCTTGTCTCGCCTCGACCAATCAGAACTCAGCGCTGGCAGCTATAATATAGAACTAGAGCCAGGCTTCACTCACAGGCGTTTCAGCTCCCATTAGATCCCAGGGACCCGTCTTTATTATTTCATTTCGTTTCCACCGTCGCCACCCCCACCTCCCGCCCCGCGGTCCCCTCCTGCCTTCTACGCGCCACGATCCAGAACTCCGATGAGTCCCGTTATCGCAAGCGCCCTCCAAGATGCACCTGCCTTGCTAGAAATCGGGGGCTAAGTCACCGAGAGGAGAGGAGAGGAGAGGAGGAGGAGGCGGGCGGGCAGGCAAGCAGGCAGGCAGGCAGGCGGGCAGGCAGCAAAAGACAAGGAAGGAGCCGAGGGAAGAGGGCAGCTCCCGGGCGAGAGAGGCAGCGGCAGGCGCGCTCTCTGCCACTCACCGCACCGCGAGCCCGGCCGAGCGCAGGGGGCGGCGAGGGGGGACGCCGGAGGGGCCGCTTGCTCCGCAGACGGCATGCTGCTCCTGAGGAGAACTGGGCTCCTCCCGCTCTGCCTAGGCGCGCTCTTCCTCTCCGCCGGGCTGGCTTGCGGGCCGGGCCGGGGCTTCGGCAAGAGGAGGCACCCGAAGAAATTGACCCCTTTAGCCTACAAGCAGTTCATCCCCAACGTGGCCGAGAAGACGCTGGGCGCCAGCGGCAGATACGAGGGCAAGATCAGCCGGAACTCGGAGCGCTTTAAAGAGCTGACCCCCAATTATAATCCGGACATTATTTTTAAGGACGAGGAGAACACGGGAGCCGACCGGCTGATGACCCAGGTCAGAGACGCGCCCTTCGCCTCTTGCCGACCTGCTCGCCTTCCGGCCTGGGGAGGGGGCGCGGACTTTAATCCGGCAGCATCTCCTCCCTCCGGGGCTCTCAGCTTCCCCTGAGACGCCGGGACCGTCCTCCCCGGGGCGTCGCCGACCCAGGTCCCCAGAAGCTGTCGGGGGAAGGGGTGCGTCGGGGAGAGGGGACCCCGCGGGGATGGCCTCGGTAGGTCTGTTGAGGCGACCTTCCGCCTCGGAGGGAGGAGGCTTCGCGTGTGAACAGCATGAGAGTCGCAGGCATAGCTACGCTCGGCCGCTCCCTGCCACTGAGTTGGTTAGCAGGCTCCGGCGGCTGCTGGTGTCAGTCTCCCCGCCCCCCCCCCGGTCTCCCCCACGGGGACTCTCCCCTTCCCTCCGGAGGCAAGACGTCGCCCAGACCCGCTTCTCTCTCCTCCTAATCATTTCTTTTAGATCAGGCGTCTTTCCCCGTCGCGCCGCGCGAGCCGGGAGGATGGAGGTCGGCACCTCGCACCTCCACACGGAGATTCTGAAGTCCGAGGAGGAGGGGGAGAATAAAAGGCGGCATCCGCAAGGCCCTCTTTGGCAACTGCGTCTGTGGGCGCATCGATCGCCTTTAAAGATGCTCACGCCCCCCCTCCGCCCAGACCGGCGCTACCACCAGAGGGGGAAGGACGGGGCACTTGATCAGCGCTGCACCGCATCTGTGCGCGGGGCTGCAGACCGCGCGCTGGCGCGTCCCCCTCTCCCGAGCCCACCCTCCGTAAGCGGGGACTAAAAATAGGCGCCTTCAACCAGCACCCATTAACTGCCCACCCTCCGTCCCCCGAGCGGCTTTGCGGGCGAATAATGACCGAGCGCTGATTCGTCCGCGGGGAGCTCCGCGAATCAGCCTCCGCTCCACCTCCCGAGTTCGGGCGGGCCTTCAAACTCTCCGCCACGCCGCCGGCCTCGGGCGCCTGCCGTCGGTTGCGTCCCCTTCCAAAAATAGGTCAGCTGCCTTGCCTTCCTCCCCCGGCCCCGCCCGCTGTTCCGAGGGTTAGGCCCCACCTTCGGCTGCACGGGGCGCTCTCCAGTCCGCGGGAGTCGCCCCTGGAAGGGTGGAGGGGCGGCGGCGGCGGCGCCCGCCTCGCCGCTTCGCTCGCGTCTCGCCCTGCCGTTCGGCGAGGAGTCCGCTGGGGGCGACGGGAAGCGCGCCCGCGAGCTCCCTCCGGCCACCTGAAATCTCCCGGGACGGGGGGGGGGGGTTGGAGGAGCGCGCCGTGAGTCTCCAGCGGCTGCCGAGGCCCCGGCGGCGCTGCCTGCAGGGCGGCAAAGGGCCCCGACAGCCGGAGGCGCTTGTCAGGAGGCGCGGCGGCGGCAGCGGCCCAGCGGATCCTTTAAGCAACCGGGAGGCGTCGCCCGCGCCCTCCTCGCTTTCCCCTGGTTGCGCGTGCCCCGCTCCCCCCTTTCCCTCCTCTGCGAAGCCGCGCGAGCCGGGCTAGCCGTGCGGCTGCCAGTCAAGCGCACCGCGCGTTTTCAGCTCCACTTACTCCTCTCCGATCGATCGCCGCGGCTCGGGTTTCAGCCTGGGGCCTGGCTAAAGGCGGCCGGAGGGGCCGCGAGCTCCTGGCGGGGCTCGCAGCGGCGCGCAAGCCCCGGGAAAAGCGCCGCCGCGCGCGGCCAGGGGTCCTGCGCCTGCGCGCCCGCCCGCCCCCGTCGGCGCAGCTCGCTTCGGCCCGCCGGTTTCCTTGGCGCTCCTCCAACTGCCGGAGAAAGGCAGCGGAAAGGAAACCCTGGGCCCCGCTCCCGGGGAATCCGTCTGGAAGCTCCTCCAGATGTGCTGGCTGCCCGCGCCCGCGCTAGCGAGCTGGGGAGGATGGGAGTGTAACCCGAGCGGGGAGGAGAAGGCAGGTCTGAAGGGAGGCAGTTTTGGAACGAGTCGCCTGGGCTCGGGGGGGGGGGGGGAGGGCCGGGGAGCGGAGCCCCCTCTGCCCGCCGCCTGCTGTTCTTCCCGGCGCGCTTCCCCACGTGCCTCGGAACTCCCCTGCTTGGCGGAACGGGGCACCTGCGCGGCGAGACTCTCCCCGCCCCCTCGGCCGGCCTCCTCGGCAGCGTTCGCTGGCAGCCTTTGAACTTCTGACCTCCCGCCAACTTCCCTCAGACGCAACAAGCGCCGCGCCCCGGCCCCGCCACTCCGGGCGCGCTCCCGGGAGCGTCGCGCTCCTGCCCGGGTTCCTCGGCCGCCGCGGGTGCGTCCTGGGCGGTGGCGGAAGGGTAGCCTCGGCTGCGAGAAACGCTCGGGAGCAAAGGGCGGTCGCGGGGGGACGCCTGCGGGGCCCGGTTGTCCCTGGGGCGTGAAGGCCGGAAAGGAAGCGAGTGCGCGGCTGAGGAAGGGGGAGATTCGCCGGCGGGGAACGCAGCGCTGCGGCGGAAATGCACCTGGGCAGCCGCCGCCGCCGCCGCCGCGACCCGTGTCTCGCGCAGGCAGCGGCCGGGCAGCGTCGGCGGCGAGGCGGGCTCCCTCCTGGGCGGGGCCGGCGGGGGAGGGGAAGCCTTCTCCGCGAGGAAGCGCTCACCTTTCCGAGCAGCAGCCTCAGCCGCCGGTTAATATTAACTGGCCGAGGGGAGGAGGCAGCGGCAAAGCCCGGCGGAGCGGGAGGGGGGTTCCTCCTGGCAGGTGACAGCGGCCTTCCGTCTGCCCCCGGCTGGGTCCATGGGCGAGATAAGGGTGCCAGGCCGGGGCTGGAATTCGTCTGGAAGCCCGCGCCCTGTCTCGGCCCGCCGGGGACAGAAGGGAGGCAGGCAGGCAGGCGGCACCGCCCGGAACGTTCCTTAGCGCGTTTCGAGGTGGGCGGGGAATCCTGCCGAGTCCAGGGGACCGCGGCTGCATCCGACGGGATTTATTCCTGCCCTCGAGGGCAGCCTTGCTTCTCGGGCAAAGGGGGAGAGAAAGGGAAAGGCGCCGCTGAAGAACGCGGAAGGGCGCCCTGGAGAAGGCAGGAGGTGGCCTGCGTTATCCCGGCCTTGCGTAGGACGTCAAGCAGGGCTTGGCCGCTAAGCCCCCGTAACTCGGCCCTTTTCTGCCCGAGCCAGCCGGCAGAGGATCGGGCCGGTAAGATGCCTTGGTGGGGTGATGCGGGCGGAAGGAGCGCGTGGCGTTGCCCCCTTTGCGGGCACGGGTTTTGATCCCGAGGAGCCGGGCTGCGGAGATCTTTGCTTCCTCCCTCCTCGCCGGCGAAGTTCCTCCGTGAGCCCGAGAATCCCGAAGCTGCTTTGCTCCCCTTCCTCTCCCTCCGGCCAGCCGCGCGCCTTGGGCAGCCGGCGTCGGATTCTTGGCGGCCCCAGACGTTTCGGATCTTTGGGCGCCCACGGAAGAGGCGCGGATGTCGGAAACCAGTTTCTGCTCTCTACTTCCACCGGTCCGCAGAGATCCGGTATCTGTGCTATTGGTGCCGCAGAGGGGTATACGGAAACCCCCTCGCGTTTCCGCTGGACTGCGCGCCTAGTCGGTGCGCTTTTTACGCATTCGCCTTCCCAGCAACAGCATTCTTACATAAAAACGAGGATGATGCTTATGGTTTAAACTCCCCCCCCCCGCCCCAAGATGCCACTCTTAAAACAGCTGTAGGTGGCAGCGGTTTCTAAAACTACTTATCTTTGCCAGCCTTCATTCAATAAGCTGGGGACTACAAGTTCCAGAATGCCCAGACATTTGGGAGTTGTAGAACCCATACTTCTAGAGAAGAGCAAGGTGGGGTGAGGCTGACCTATGCACGGACCAGGCAATTTCTCCTCTCTTACAATGCAGTCTCACATGCGTCTATCCCAAAGTAAACCCCATTGAGTTGCATGGGACTAAAATTCATACCGAAGAAAATACATAAAAGGCAGTAAAGTGCTACAAAATTCACCCTGAGCTGCTCTCTCAGATCTTAAAAAGCAGGATTGCAACAAGGAGAATACCAATATTTTCCCTCTCCTCCTATTTCTTTGATTTTTTTTTTTAAATGATTCTGAAAAAGTTCCTTGGTGGCTTCTGCTTCTCATTGGGAAGGTGAAATGCCAAAAGGCATTCCTGGGAGGAAGTCCAAGAAATGTCCAGTGTGAAGTCAGTAGCCTCCGGAAATATTTGTTCCATCCGAGCTGCAATCTTAGAGGCATGTACACGCCTCCTTGGAAGCAAAATTCCCAGGATTCTAGAACTTCTCTGTAAACCTCTGCAGATGATCAGCCTGCAGGAATTTTAACTAGATGGGAAGATTGTTTCTTTTTTCTCCCAGAAATCATTTTTTGTATAATGTTAACGGAACATTGACCTGCATTTTGTTTGCCTTTGTGTGTACTTCCAAAAGATGTTGCCCCAGCTTTTAAAGTGGGATGAGACCAGTTCATGGAGCTTGAGATAAATGAGCATCAGTTAGGAATGGACTATTTATTTTCAGTAGCAGAGGCCACTTGCTTAGGAATCTGTCTTGCTTGAAGGTTTGAAGGCATCAGGCTGGCTTTTGTGGAGAAAATGCTAGATTACTACTAGTTGGATCCACCAGGGTCCTCCTTTGTGTCTGATAAATCAGCTTCCTTCCCCTTCCAATCCACAGTCTGTGGGAGCCTGTGGCCAAGTTGCTAATGACTTTAGTTTCTAGGGGCATGGAATCCCAAAAGGATTGCAGGAGCCCAAACAAGTACTAACAGGGCCAGGCCAGAAGCAGCCCCCTGGATCTACTCACTAATAAATAAATAAATAAAATATACATTGGGGGAACTCAGTCCTGGGTGGATGAGATCCACAAGGACATAATAGCAGTATCGGGATGCTGCAGAATCAGAGGTAATTGTAAGGCCAGTGAAATTTTAAGTAGTAAAACTTCCTGAATTGTATTTTCTCAGATTGTAAATGGGATGGCAGCGATGTGTGTGTGTTTCCTTGCTCAGGTGTGAGAACCTACATGCAGGGAGAAGGCTTAAGAATTTAACCTAGTCTTATTTTTCTGCCTATACAAAAAGCATGTGTTTGTATAGTAAAGGTAAAGGTTTCCCTTGACATTAAGTCCAGTCGTGTCAAGTCTTCTTCCATCCATTTATTGTAAAATGACTTCTGGATAGAAGTCATCCCAGAATAGAAAATATGAAGCCAAAACTGAAAACCTAAATTCTAGGGAGCAAGCCCCATTAGTCACACAGGTGGATTGGCTTCTCAGGCTTGGAAAGTTTCATCTTACGAAGTAGTAACTTTTCATTGAAAGTTGAGTTTGCTGTCCTTGTTCATTACATTAAATGAAGTAGTTTATTTTATTTATTTATTTATTTATTTATTTATTTATTTAGTTTGTATGCTGCCTGACTCCCAAAGATTCAAGTTTATTGAATTAACCCATTTTGGGGGTTCAAACAACACATTCAACCATAAACTAATCCGGTTGCCTGATTTAGCACGATGGTTTACCCCACCCACCCCCAAAAACAAGTTAAAACTAACCAAGTTAAGCATGCTTGTTAATGCAACTACTGCATCTTTAACCTGGTTAAAGGTGCTTGGCAAGCCCAGTCAATGCCAACAGTCAGTTTATCTCGGAAGAAAACTGACCCAGAGGGGATGGACTTCCATTCAGTAGCCTTTTCCTGCAAGGAAAGATTCCAACCAGCCTTTGAATAAGCCCACCGAAATCAATGAGACAAGTAAACAGTAGGTAACTTAGGTCCCCTGGATATCAATGGCTCTACTCTAATTCTATCAGGATCTAACCAACCCTCTGTCTCCTAAAAATGCTTTGTTTGTTTGTTTATTTAAAATTTATTGGCCACCCAACTCCAGTGGACTCTGGGCGGTGTACAAAACTATTTAAATACTTTCCAGTCCATTTAGAGGTTCTGTTGATGCCAAAGGACAAAGAATGGCCTTGCATTGTCTTCTGGCCTCTTCTCAGCTAAACTGGGCAGAGGATTTGCAACCTGGGGGAGTCGAAGTTCTGTCAAGGCAACTTCAGAGGGCGCATTGGGGCAGATGCGTGTGGGCTGCTGCATCCAGTTCTTGACTGGGATGACTCTGGAGGAGCCCGCTGAGAGGTCAGTCTTGGAGCTGTCCCTCCCTTTGCTCTTTTCCTTCTGCCCTGAATGGCAGAAGTTTCTCTAGGTCCAGCCTTGGGCCTGGGGATGAAAGTCCACTCCAAGACAACAGGCATGGTGTAGGATAAGGGCTGAGCAATTCGATGGAACCAGATCTTTCAGATCTGGCTTCCCTGGTGTGGACATACAAGCACAGCCTGTACAAGGCCCTCTGCCATCCCAGCCAGCAGAGCAGTGGGGTCTGGGTTGGGGGGTTTTATGGAACAGACCTCAGGAGGTGCCCATGGGGAGATGGTTGCTTCAGCCAATGGGACTCCATCTCTCCATCCATGAATCAGGGGGCAAAAGCATCGCTGTGATCGGAGGTTGTGTGGGTGGAAAGGACAGGACTGGTTTGGGGTTCCTGCTGGTTGTGGCCTTCCTCTCTGGGCGACTCAGACTGAAAAGTGGGGAGAATGGAGGGGAGCGAGTGCGGCTCAGAGCCAAGTGCCCTCAGCAACAGCGGCGCTGATGTTACCTGTTGGAAAGGTGGCAGCAACGGTCTGCAGCCTTCAGCCCTGGCTCTTGAGTATTTGGTTTGGGGTGTTCCCACCTTACAGCTGAGTTTTAGCAGAAATGAATCCCTTCCAACTTCCTATCCGTTTACCACAGGATCTCCCAGAGTCTGTCTTCCTCATCCCTGGAAAGCTGCGCTCTCCCTCTTGCCCACTTCCCATCCAGCCCACTTTCTTGCGCCTGTCCTTAGCAATAGGAAGCCCTGCTCAGATCTTCCCATGACTAAGCAAATGATCTGAGGCATGGCTGGCTGGGGAATTCTGGGAGTTGAAGTCCACCCATCTTAAAGTTGCCAAGGTTGAGAAAAAGTGTTCTAAAGGAACAGCCATTCTTGACTCCCCCTTCTGTGGCAGCCATAGGATGCTCAGACCTTGAGCAAAAGCTCAGCTGCAGAACTCCGAGATGACCTGTCTTCTGGTTGCCATCTGGATTTTTGCTGCCCAGAGCTGGCAGCCCTCCACAAGTGTCTTCTGCCCCCCGCCCCCGCCGGGTCCACTCGAATACCACAGCTGGGGGCCGGGGAGGGAGCCCGGGTCTTCTAGCTGCGCGATCCTGTTTCCCCCGCCGGGCATCGCTTGGCCCCAGGGGACCCGCGGTCGCTCGGAAGCCTCCCGAATCTGGCTCCCGCTGTGGGACTTCGCTTCCCCTTCCGCCCCTCCACCGCGCCGCCCGCTGCTCTGACTCTCCCCGCCACGCTCGCCTCTCCTCTGCTTGCTTCCCGGCAGCGCTGCAAGGACAAGCTGAACGCGCTGGCCATCTCCGTCATGAACCAGTGGCCGGGCGTCAAGCTGCGCGTCACCGAGGGCTGGGACGAGGACGGTCACCACTCCGAGGAGTCGCTGCACTACGAGGGCCGCGCCGTGGACATCACCACCTCGGACCGGGACCGCAGCAAGTACGGCATGCTGGCACGCCTGGCCGTCGAGGCCGGCTTCGACTGGGTCTACTACGAGTCCAAGGCGCACATCCACTGCTCCGTCAAGGCCGGTAAGCAGCGCGCGAGGAGGAGGGGGCGATTCTGCCAGGCGCGGCGGGCCTGCTAGGCTGGGCCGGGGTGCAGGGATCCTCGGGGTATGGCCAAAAACCTCAAGACGGCCGCCGCGACGGACATAAGAAAGGGTGGATTTTCGATGGCCCCGCCGTGGCCGCCATCTTGACTTTTTTGACCTCACCCTGCAGACACCCCTATCAGGGTGAGACCCATCTCGGCGCCTCCTCAGCTCCATCCCTCCATTCTCGGAGGAGAAACTGAGGTGACTCTTAGAAGCATTTCACTCTGCAGAAGGGGCAAGTAGTAAAGTGGTAGTAACACCTGCCCTGAAAAGGAGTGGCATTCCTGTTTACGCTAAAGGGATCTCAAGGGAGCTGCCAGAGATCTGTGGCTGCTAGTTAGAAGCAGCAGGAGTATTTTGGCTGAGTTTCTCATTTATTCGGCATGCATAAGGTGTCAATAGTGAGGTAAGAAGTGTGGCTGTTGTATCTCACCAATGGAAGTATGCCCACCCACAGGGGTGAATATGCTGGACTAGCAAGACTGAGATTCAAGTCCATCCTCCTCCACAGATGCTCCCTGGGTGACCTTGGCCAAACTCTCTCTCTTGGCCCGGTCTACCTCACAGGATTGTTGTAGGGAAAAATAGGAGAAGGATGGAATACTATATACGCCACTTTGAGTTCTTGTTTGGAAGATGGGACGTAAATCAAATAAATGAGCGCTTTTCAAATTTGGCAACTTGAAGATGGGTGGACTTCAACTCCCAGAATCCCCCAGCCAGCATTTGGCAAGTTGACAAATTTGAAAAGCACTGAAATAAATGATTGGCTTTTTCCTTAGTTACTCCTTTACATACTATTAATCATAAGCTATTATCCAGAAATCTCCAGTGAGACAGAATGGACCTGAAAGTGGGAGGGAGGTGGGAAATGTCGGTGACCTCGACCAGGTTATAGGGTGCCTGCTGACCTTAGAAGACAAAAGGCCTTTGTTCCATACGAAGAGCGCTAGGAAGGGTGTCGGCGGCCGGAGTGGCCTTGAGGAAGGCGAGAGATTAAAGCGAAGGGACCGGCCGCTTCTAACCTTTTCGCCCAGTCCGGGCATCCTCCAGCGAAGGAGCCCTACGGCGTTGTGGTCCCTCTCCTTCCTTTAAGCGCAAGGCTCAGGCGAAGAAGCCACGCCCACTGGGGCAGGGCTAAAGCCGTTCTCTTCTCGAGCCAACGGGAACGTGAGAAACGGTTCCGCGCCCATTGTTGCGTCTCCAGCGAAGGCCGGCCAGCGTCTACTCTGCTCCGAAGCTGGAGGTGTTTCAATTACTTATTCCTGCTGGCGAATCCTAGCTTGTTGTAGGCCCGTGCTCAAGCTTGTGTTGCGGCTGCCCCGGCCGCGTCTTCACAACTGGGTGGGAAGGAGGGAGGCTCCTGGCTGGAACCTTTATGCTCCGGATGGGTCCTGTGCGCAGAGCTTAAGCGGGATTCCCAGGCGCCGGTACAGTAGGGCTTCCCGGCGAAGAGCTAAAGCCCACTCGGCAGAGGAGCTGGCCCCTCAACACCACAGAACCGCCGAGCGCCGGAGCATCCCCTCCCACGCCATTTCCACGCCACGTAACCTCTCCAGTGGGGGAGCTGAGAGTCCTCATGCCGAAGCTGGCCTTCCTGGGCACTTAACTAATTAGCCACAGCCCAGCTTGTCAGAGCCAAACCATCCCAAGGTACAGTCCCAGGCAGACGGGGCGTGTTGCTCCGCCGGACTCCACTCCCGAGTCCCAATTCGAGAACCATCCTGGGAGCTCGCGTCCAGTTCCTTTCAGAAATTCCTTCGCGTTCGCCTGGAACAGGCAGAGGTAGGGGCCAGGGGCTGCCGGCCAGGGGCTGCCTCCCCGCCCTTCCTCCCCGGACCCCGCTCAATCTACCCTCCGGAGCGAGAGGCCAGATCCCCGTAGGAGCTCGCCCGTTCGGAATCCTTCCACAGCCCCCTCAGGGCGCAGAAATCGGAGGAAGAAGCGTGCAGAGGGTCCCCCTTTTGCAGCCTGAACGCCAAGCCACGGGGGACGGTTTAAACCAGGATGAGCTCGGCCCCAGCCCGGGAGAGGGCGGAAGGTGGCGTGGTGTGATTTTGGGGTCTATAATGCCCTACGGTGGTGGGGAAAGACGTGTGGAAGCGATTCGAGTTCGTTCATTCGGAGTAAGGGCATGCCCGCTCGCGGACAAAACACCGCTCGCTGAAGCCACGCTAGCAAACGGGTGTGGATTCCGGTCGCCGCTTTAGAGACCGTTCCCGGTTGGGGTTTGATCGCGCGGGCGCTCGATCGTCTGCGAATTTCAGCGGTTTCAAAAAAAAAAGTCAAATATGATGCGCCGCACGTAAAAAACAGGCTGAGTTTGAATCGCATCGTGGTGGCTGCTAAATTGGCCTTTTTAACCACACCCCGCGGATCCCCTGGATCCAGGGCATGCAGGTGACCCCGAGGGAACTTTGCTCGTATGCCTCGTCGCGGATTGGGATCTTCACCGGACTTTAGGAAGCTACCACAATCCGCTCCCCCTCGGGCGCCAGCTTGGGGAAGGGCGAAGGGAAGCAGACGCGCCTCTCGCCTCTCCGCAGGCCCTGCGGCCTCCGAACCGCTTAAGCCGGCGTTGATATTTCAATGGAGCAAAGACGAGACCTGCAGAAGCTCGTTATTCCCCTTGCTCTTGCCGGGAAGGCGGAAAGCCCGCAGTTTCTCTCCGCGCTCCGCTTCTTTTTTAAAATTCAGCCTCAGCTGTCAGTATTCACTCGTGCCAAGAGCGCCCCTTGCTGGCCCGGCTGAGAAATGCAGCCTCGGGGCGCGTCTCCCTCGCCCGCCTGCTGCGTGAATTGTCGCTTTCACGCAAAACAGTTAGCAGTAAATGTTTTTTTTCTTTTGGCGGAGACGCGCTGCTTGTTTTGCTACCTCTCCTCTTTTGTCGACTGGCGCTTAAAGAAAACACTATAAAAGTGCCAAGAAACACGCAGTCGAGAAGAAAAATAATTAACTTTCTCCAAATATATCGACTGACGTGAGAAGGTAGGAAGGATTTCAGGAAGCGAGCCTGATCGGGGAAGAAGCCCATTCGAGACAGTGGCTAAGATTTCATTGCGACCACCAGATCTCCAAGCTGGGTGCCTAAAAAGCAACCTTTTCCCCTCAGTCTATAAGGGCCCTTTATAATAATCTTTCATGGAAGACAAGGTCAGAAACCCGATTTTTTAACATTTTAGATGACAAGGTACCAGTTAAAATCCCTGATGCAGATTTTAAAATAATGAGAGATCATCTCGGGCATGGGAGGACTGTGGATACCATAAAGTCTATATTTTCAGTTGAAAAAAATGTAATGTCCCAGATGGTTTGGCTTGCAATAGAGTAGGAGAAGGTGCTTCTCCCTATCCAAAGTCCAATATAACTCTTGGTGACAATAGTAATTATTTCTATTACTAATGAGACCGAACGGTGGACCAGAAGACCATTGGTCCTTTTTGTAAAATAGTTTATACAAAGTAAAAAAGTAAAGCTGTCTTGCTTGACTCCTGACAGGGACACATCCATATGGTTTTTTCTTGGACACGTTACCCTTACCTAACTTCTGCTACATTGTTTTGACTTCCCTGTCTTGCCAACAGCCCTGGAATTCCCAAGGGGCCTCCCATCCAAATACTAACCAGACTGAACTTTGCTTAGCTTCCTAAATTAGTCAAGATCAACAAGATGCCCACTGCTAATCTATCCCTGTTTCTTAACAGAAGAAGGACACAGAGTTGCTGGGAGTCAGGCAGCATATGGATATTGCTGTTATATAAAAAACCCATATAAAAGAGGGCAAAGTTGGGGATAGAGGATGTTGAGACTGTGAGAACTGGAGAAATTGGAGCTGTTTGTCCTCTCCCCTTTTCTTGTGAATCATGTTGCCCTCTGTTCCCTCATTTTCAACAAGAATAGAAGGTGATTTGGGTAATTTTTAACTGGGATGTAGATACAAACGAACCATGTACATTAATATATAGGAGACGTAGAGTCCAATAGTCTTGCACCATAAAGGCAGATCCTGGACACCTGGCAGGATCCAACATGAAGGGTTTATCTCAAGTGACGCCTTCTTTTTCCTGCCTCTTGGAGACCGGCATGCTGGATGTGTGCTGTTCAGCTTGTCCTGTCCTCTCCTATCAAAGCCAGGTTTCTGTCACCCCATGGGGACAAGGTCACCTTATCAAGATTCAACTTGTTGCCCTGCTGATTTCTGGATCCAGATTCAGTCATGTTGCACTAGCTGTGGTGTAATGGGATTTTTATTTTTATTTGTTTTGTGCCTTTGAGTCAGTGTTGACTCCTGGAGACTGCCCAGACAAGTCCCTGCAGTTTTCTTGGCAAGGTTTTTCAGAAGTGGTTTGCCCTTGCCTCTTTCCCAGGGCTGAGAGAGAGAGGGACTGGCCCAAGGTCATCCAGCTGGTTTTGTGCTTAAGGCAGGACTGGAACTCACGGTCTTGTGGTTTCTAGCCTGGTGCCTTAACCCCTATACCAAACTGGCTCTCCTGACTTAGTTTGATCCAAACCACAAAGTGAGGTGTGGAGGCACCATCTCATCTTTGATCCAGGGAGCCGATGTTGATCCTCGGACACATGTGAGCTCCTCAGGCAGAAGATGACCCATATTCATGTGGATGCATGTATAAGGTGTTTTTTTTTGCAAACAGAGATCCAGAACATAGGCTAGGAGGCTTACTCTTCTGGAGGGTAGTCCTGGACAGGGCTGGTCCTCACCTACTTTGTAGTGTTCTATCTATAATGCTTCAAATGTTCCACCCCCTTCCCCAAAATCAGTGTATAAACTTCTAGTGGGGAACCAGGGTAGTAGCACTTAAAACAACCATCGCTGCAGACGCACAAGCGAGGGCCAAGCGGAGCCTTTCCTAGCTCCTAGTTCATTTGTTCCAGCAGTTCCTGGTTTAGAAGAACTTTCGGCAACGTGTGGCCCTCCAGCAGCATGGGATTACAAATCCCATGCTGGCTGAAGATGTTAGGAAGTGTAGGCCAAAACCTCTGGAGATGCAGAAGGCAGAGAGAATATCCTTGAGGAAGAGGAGGAAGAGCTAATACCATGACAACAGAAAGGAGGCATGGAGGAAGCACATTGAGACCTGCAAGATTCTGTGACTAAAGCTTTATAATAAAAGGAGCACTGACCTACGTGATATTAGATTCCTAGAGTGGTCCACCTTGAAGGGCTGATAGGAGGACATCAGGTTAGTGACTGTGACTTTAACTATCATAGTATCCTTCCCATGTGCACGCACTCACCTTCAGGTATGTATCTGCTAAGTGGCCAACGCAAACCAAACTGACTCCATTCCCACCCCCCTCCTCACTCCAGATTCATCAAGTGCAATTTGGATTGCAAAGGAAGCGAATCATTCTCTGGGGCCAAATCTGGGCATTAACAGGCAGTGCACGCTGGGCGTTTGGGAAGGAAGGGAGCAAGTCACTCGAGGTCGTGTGACTGTACAAGATAGATTTCCTGAGAGGGTGCCTTGAAAGTGCCTCTTCCAGCTGGTTTCGAAGGGCCAGGCTCTGGGTTCATGACTGAGAATCCAGTGAGAAGATTAGAAAGCAAAGAGTTCCAGGCGGGGACGTTTCTTTCAGAGACTATTTCTGTTTGCAAAAAGTATCATCCTGGAGATTGGAATGCAGAGGAGGCGACTCCCCCATACGGGCCCAGAGTTGTAAAAGGGACGAGGATAATGGGGTGGGGGTGGGGGGGGTGCCAGGAGGGCTATTGAGAGTCAACCCCTCTATTTCAAATTCAAATACCCATCTCGAGTGTTTTGGAAAAGTGTCCTGGTCTGTGCAAATAGGCCTGGGAGGATTTGGTGGGCGGGTTGTTTTCGTGTGTGGAGTGTATGTCTGTGTGAATGGGTCTAGAAAGTCCCCCTGCACCTGAACAAATAGGGGCGGGTGGGGGTAGGGTGGAGAATTGGAAGTGTCTCCTCTCTTTTAAGAGCGCCTCCCTTTATGGCCCAGATCGGAATGACAGTGCCGATTCTTTATTGGATTTTAATTAGAGAAGGGCCTGCTCAAAGGAGCAAGATTTTCACACCTCCGCCAGTGTGCTGGCATGTTTACTGAGCCGCCACACAGCTAGACCTATTCATCAGCCCCTCCAAGTATGCAAACAAAGCCCAGCCTGGGGCTGTTGCTGGGGCTTGGGGTGGGAGAGAGGTTGCATAAAGGTGTTGCTTGCTTCATCCGAAAGGGCATCGTCGTCGTTCACTGGCGGCCATGCTCTTTTCTTTTCCTCCAAGATTTCTGGTCAGTTTGTTCCTCACCCACCCCATCCTGCTCCGGAAGCAAAGTGATCGAGTGTTGGTCAATCAATCCAATTTGTTCTCTTTTTGCTCTTCCTGAGACAGAGATTAGAAGACGTTCTTAGGGCTGATTTCAAGCTGTGATGGCTCGGCCTAAGCCACAAAGTCAAGGAGGTGGGTGTGGGAGGAATCAAATCTCTAGGGCAGTGTTTCTCCACTCTGGCAACTTCAAGCTGTGTGGACTCCAACTACCAGAATTCCCCAGCCAGCCGTTAAGTCCACACAGCTTAAAGTTGCCAGGGTGGAGAAACACTGCCCTAGGACCTCCTGTCTACCCTGCTTTTAGGAAGAAATGGGATCTGAAAATAGTCCACCAAGAAATTAAGAGGGAATCGTGGAAGGGAGGGAGAGATGAAAAAGAGAAAGCAAAGTTGTAACCCAACCACCTTTGTTGTCCAGAAAATACAGGTAGTCCTCACTTAATGACCACAATTGGGACCGGAATTTTGATTGCTAAATGAAGCAGTCATTAAGTGAATCTGACCCAATTTTACAACCTGTTTTGTGGTGGTCATTAAGCAAATCACTGTGGCGTTAAGCGAACCATGGTTGTTAAGTGAACCACATGGTTCCCCATTGACTTTGTTAGCCAGAAGCCAGCTGGGAAGGTCAAAAATGATGATCACGTAACCACGGGATGCTGCAATGGTCATAAATGCGAACCACTTGCCAAGTACCCAAATCGTGTTCACATGACCAGGGGACACTGAGGGTCGCAAGTGTAAGGACCGGTTGTAAGTTGTTTTTTTCAGCACCATCATAAGTCTGAACTGTCACTAAACAAATGGTTGTTAAGCAAGGACTACCTGTAGAGAGGGAGACCTTCTGGCTCAATTACAATTAAGCAAAGAACTTGACTGCTTTTTGGCTATAGCAATTTATTTTTTAAAGATTTCTTGCTGGGAGGGCACAGGGCCTATGCAAGCATAGCCAAAAAATTCAGTTCTGGCCCCATAATATCACTCTTGAAAGAAACGCCAAGGGAAAATTATGATCATAATTCTGTTGCTGCTATTTGCCAGGCATCTGAAGAGTCCTTGGCTGTGTTTGCAGAATGCCCTGAACCCACCAACTAGCCAGCTGTTTATGTAATTAGCACATTAAATGAGACTAGCTATAGGCTTAGTTTATGGTTCAATGTAAACAGGAGTGTCATGATGCACATAAAAAATAGCACTCCTGACTATATCACTTAAAATCTTGTTGAGCAAACCATGGTACATCTGTCCATGGGTAGGCGTGTCTTGCAGACACAACGACTTACATTCCTAGTCCTATCATTCTGTGTCCTCCATCTTTTTTTTTTAATTAACTGGCAGCACACAGAATCCTATGCATGTGAATTCAGAGCTTCCAGTAGATTCAGGCAACTTACTTGCAGATTGGAATACATGTCTACAAATTAAAAGCTAAATATTAATAACAACAATAACAATAGTATATTAAATTTACTGGACATGCCACCCAACTCCCAGTGACTCTGGCAGTTTACAAATTCTTAAAAACATTTAAAAACAAGGAACCAGCAACAACAAACAAAAAAGAATAAAGATGGCAGAAAGGAAAAAAACAGATGGGAAAAAGAGGGCTCTGAGCACCCTCGCCAAAGGCCTACATTAACATATATTTTCCCTGTGAAAGTCATTTATAGATGGTTTTCCAACTCTCTGGAGCTCTCAAAGTATTTTTTTTTCCAAAACGCATTACAATTCCGTCACGACAAAAGAGAAGATGATCTCCTGCAGCAACATCCATTCTTTAAAGCAAGCCAAAACAACATTAAAATCCATCAGAAGTCACCAAAGGCTTAACAAAACTGCCCAAAGTCCCTCTTTTAAGGGAGATAGGCAGTGACAAAATTTGATAAATAAATAAATAGTTGTTGCTGGGTTGACACGAAAGTGGGATTGGATAGTTTGAGTTTCAGTGTGTTGTGGAAACCCCAGTCATTGTCTGAGCATAGTGTATGAATGAGAGGCCATCGTGTTAAGCCGTAATATAACATGGTTTATGTTTTTTGGTACATCATATTAAGTGAACAAAGCAAATTTGTTAATCTGAGTTGAGTTGTGTTTTTTCTGCAAGTCTAAAACTTAGTGGGGATGGAACCAATCTGATCCTCTTGGGAGCAGTTTCTAACTTAGGATGCTACTGCGGAAAAGGCTCTCTACAGTTTATGTTCAGCCTGTCTCTTGGCGGTGAGATATACAGGTAGTCCTCAACATGACCATAATAGGGACTGGAAAATTCATTGTTAAGTGGTGTGGTCGGGAAGTGAGGCATCATGTGACTGCACCTGATGTTACGACATTTTTGTGGTGGTCATTAAGCGAATCGTGGTTTCCCCATCGAGTTTGCTAGTCAGAAGCTGGTTGGGAAGGTCGCAAATGGCGACCATGTGACCCAGGGATGCTGCAACAGTCGTAAGTGTGAGCCAGCTGCCAAGTTCCTGAATTTTGATCATGTGACTGTGGGGACAATGCAACAGTCATAAGCGCAAGGACCAGTTGTAAGTCACTTTTTTCATGCCCTTGTAACTTCGAATGGTCACTGAATGAATGGTTGTAAATCAAGGACTACCTGTACCAGATTTGGGCCAGATGACCACCAGATGGCAGCAAATAAATATAGAAACCTTCTTTGCTGCCATCTAGTGGCTGGTGAAGGTTTTGCAGGTCAGGTCAGGTAGCTAGTACTCTAAAGGAGGTATGAATTTCTGTGAAGAAATTTACCTTGCCCAATAGGGTGCAGCTGGTGGCACAGAAGGACTCTTGAGCAAAGATATTGGTGGCCACAAGCAGTTGTTGGATTGCCAGGACCAGTGCTGAATCTAAAAACACTCCCAAGCTCAGAATCTCCTCCAACTTTCTCTGGAACAGGCTGTCCTTCCATCCTAGACTGGCATGCTTTCCGACAAATAGAGTCCACCTTATCTGAATTAAGCCTTACCCAATCCCTCTTTGCACCCCAATCATAGTACGCAACCATTAGGATCAGTGACGGCCATAAAAACAACTATATCATTTAAACCCAACTAAGCCATAAAGCCATTACAGCACCATTTAGCTGTCAGTAAAACCATGTAAATAACAGGAGTAAAATCAATAGGATCATAAAACATCTTTCGAAAACACATCTACCTCTTTATGCCTGCTGAAAAACATACCAAGTAGGAGTCACCTACATCCTGGGCAGAAGACAAATGGACATGCTGGATACCAATGAACAAGTCCTATTTCTTCCACTTGTCTTTTTGATCGACCTCACTATTGGGTTAGGAAAGAGTTTCCCAGAGAAGGCAGAATAATCTTGTTTTAAATTACCCTTGAGTCTAACTGAGCCTCTGTGTCTATTCATAAGTAAGCCCTGCTGAGTTCAGTGAGGCTTACTCTAAAGGAAATATAGACAGGATTATAGATATAGTTAGCAAGATGGGCAAGAAAGGCTGAAATACTTTACAGATTTAAAATCCTCACAGAACACAGTAAGAATTTACATGTAAGCAAACATATGCAGGATTAGATTTTTTTAGATAACAATCGAAGCGAGTATTTGTAGCTCAGGGTTGAACTGTGGAGTCCCTGGTGCTCTCTGAGCCGTGTTGTTTTCTTGCAGACGTTTCATTGCCAGACTAGGCAACATCTTCAGGGCGAAGAGGGAGTGGGCCTTGCTCTCAGTTTATAGACCATGCCTTGCCCTGCTTGTGTTGGTGGGGGTGTTGTTCTCTCCTTGGGAGTTATCTGATTGGGCTGTTGTTTGCTGCTTGGTTGATTGCCTGAGTTAGTAGTTCCTTGATTAGGGTGTATTGTGCTGTTTGATGGTTCATCTGGTGTTAATCCTAGTGTATATTATAGATAAATGTTAACAGTTCTGTGCTACTCTAGGGCCAGTGCGTTCATGCATTGGGTGGGTGGGGCTGTCGAAATCAGCAAGATGGCAGACAGGACATCATCAGGCATGCCTTATCCCTTTCAAAGGTGCAAAAAGGGCAGGGCTTGTATTGCAATGCCCTGTCCGCCATTGTGCTGTTTTTGACACACGCACCCACAGCCTGCAGATGTTGCTATCAGGGCAATTATACTACACATTATAAAGCAGGATTAGCTGACCTCTGGGGCTATGCAAGATATTGAATTCCATCTCCCAGGATCTGTCACCCCTGGTCATTCTTCCTTGAAGTGTCACACATTGTGGTTGAACAATATCTAAAGTGCTGCAGGTTGCTGGTCCTGTCTCAAAAGACCCTAAGCAAACTCAAGCAAACTGCTCACCACGAAGTCAAAGTGTTTTAGGATGCACACAGATTATGAGAACAACAGGCTTTCGCTACAGTTAACTCACCCAGAAACTGGTATTTTAAGTCACCTCTTCTTGGAACTGATACATAGCCTTATTTTCTTCCATGAATTAGTCTAATCCTCATTTAAAACCATCTGTGTTTCTGGCCATCACTGCATTGTGAGACCATGAACCCACAGGCTGACTCTGCCTTGTATGAAGAATTACTTTGTTTTGTTCATCTGAATCTGTTTTGTCCATCTGAATTCAGCTTCATTGGATGTCCCTTTGGGGTTCTAACATTAGAGGTGCCGGGGTGGGGGTATCTTCTCTTTATACAAATTATATTCCTTTGGATCCCTGGAATGGACCTGTCTGACAATGCCTGTGTTTCTGGAGTACAAGTCTGCTGCATTCATGCAGGACACATGTCCCATATACACCAGTATACATTTTGTGAAATGGACCTTAGGTGCGATCATTTTAAGGATCAGAAGCAGTGGCCTCTGTCCTTTTTTTGGCCACTCCTCTGGACCCATTTCCAAAGAGAGAGCAGCATTGATTCTTACACACTCACCCTGCAACTTAAAGCATCATTTTTTTCCATCTTATTTATAACGCCACAAATCAGCTTGACCATCTGAGAAGCTGAACTGAAAGCAGATGAATTGCTACCCAAGAGAAATCCTTGCAGTGTCTCACTGAAGAGGGATTTTTGTGCACATGTCATGGCCTGTTTGTATCCTTCCCAGCAGGCCCACAACTAGGGTCTGTGTCACCCGGGGCAAACATGAATTCTGTGCCTGTTTTGGCACCGCCCCAGTGCTCATTTTGGCAACCCCCAGCGTGGTGCCCGGGCACATGCCCCCTTCCCCCTCCCCCCAGTTGCAGCCCTGTTCCCAGGAACATCTGCAGGAATCTCTGGGACGAGGCTGGTCTTTGATCTGATACAGCTGTACTTGTCTTATATTCTGATGACTTAAAAATACAAGTCTGAATAAACAGAATAATGAAAAAAAGGACAATTTTAGGCTATATATTGCCCTGGGATGATATAGAGGGGAAGACAGTACTGTACTGCCTCTGTCTCTCTCTGTATTATATATATCCTCACATGACAGTTATGAAGAGAGCCACGTTGTCTTTGTAGATATATTGAGTAAAGAGATCGGCACAGGCACCATGAGCTCTTTTAAAGAGTAAAGCAGTCAAGGCTTTCTATATTGAGATAAAGATTTAGGGTCACATGTCACACTAAGCCACAATGTGGTTTGCTTGCTTTTTGCTTAGCATGTTGTGTGAGGCCAGCTAATTATGGTTTGCCAGTCACGATTTATGGCTTAGCACAGTTGTGAGTGAGTCAACAAACTAGGGTTAAACAAACCACACCTTGGTGCAAAATGTGAACCCATTCAGCAAATCACAGTCCATCGGGTCTGAGAGCAGAAATGATATTCCCCCAGCAGAGTTTTGGATTAGCTGCAGCTTGACTGGCAACGATCATTGCCCTCTTTCTAATATTTTAAATTTCCTGACTAGGATCCTTGTGAGGTTTTGGTGAGGACCAGAGTGCAGGTGGGTTGGGCTGACAAGCCACCTTTGCATGGGCAAAACATCAAAGTCAGGGATGACATAAGAGCAAACAATTGTGAACCACTAAGCCAAGAAGAGCACATTGTGAGAGGAGGTTTTGCTTATTCATCAGGCTTTTGATCTTGGGGCAGATTGCAAACTAAAAATCACAGGAGAGTTTCCAAACCCATGTAGGCTGCAGGCTCACAAGGCAAACGGGTTTCCAATGAAAGCCATCAGGTGTGGTTCTAAGGGGAGCGCTGTCTTGACTGAGAGGTAATGAGAAGGGAAGGACCAGAAGCTGAAATCATGGCCAGATTCAGACTGATGCTAAAGAGCCTGAGTGGCCACTCAGATTAACAAGCTGGTCTAGCAACCAGAGTTTTTGTTAAGAGCGAGCCTGTGCCAATCGCTTGTGGAGTCAACTGACAAGCAGAGTGGGTGTGTGAGTCAGCTGATCCCTTTGAAGCTGGAAATGCAACCTTTTCCCTAGAAGGCCTTTCAGCCACCCCAGGCTTGTTGGGGCAGGAAGGAAGCTTTTGGCTCCAAACTTGCTCCAATACCTTATTCCAGAGCAGATCTTTGATCCCTCTAGTTTCCTATCATCTGACTGGCAGCAGTTGTCCAAACGCCTTTCAACTGCAGCTGGCAAGGACTGAACCTAGGTGCAAAACCCTGAGAGCTGGTCACCCCGTTCTCGTGCCTTCCCTCATGCGTCCTTGCTTGCTCAATGTAAGACGGGCAGAATTTGAGACCTGAGGCCCACCGCCCTGCCAAAAGGTGTGGGCTCCAGAGCTCTCCAACAATTGTTTCTGCACAGTTACCTTTAATGTGGGGCCAAGGAAATGGTTAAATACAGGAGGGTGTTATATTAACAGCATTTAACTGACTGAGTTTAAATGTAAAATTAAATCACATTTCATGTTTCTCCCAGCATGGTGCACTTTGTTCTGGAGACACAGACTTGCTGAAGGTCAATATGAGAGTCAAAGGTCAAGAGTGGCCCTTGGCCAGAAAACGAGTACACATTCCTGCTCTCCAGTAGAAACACTGCCAAGCAAACAAACAAAAAAAGTGTGTGCCCTATGGAATATAAGGAATCAATGTGTCTTTCTGTTGTGCCTAAGTTGGAGAGATGAGATAGCCCATCAGCTGTATGAGGTACACCAAAATAGTGCATCAATGAAGGGTGCGCTATTTAGGAGGACCCGTTTCTTAGATCCTTGAGTAATGGATCCAAATTACAGGAAGGCAGATTCCAAATGAATATTTCAAAAACCCATCTATCGTAGTAAGAGCAGTCATCACCCAGGGGGATGGTGAGCTCCATTTTGCTGGAGATGTTCAAGCGAAGGCTGGAAAGACAAGCATTGGGATCCTGTAATACGGATTTCTGCACCGAACATCAGTGCCCTACACAGTTCCATCCAACTCTGGGATTTAACCATTCTCACAGCAGCATCCATGCCCAAGGTTTATATTTGATTTACAGGACATAGGAGACCATATGAACATATGATCAAACTGCCTTGGGGTACCAGCATTTATCAATCCGGTCTGCTGGACCTCAACTTCTCTATCTCCTAGCCTGGAATATGGAGATGAAGTTTCTGTAGCAGATTGAGATGGCTGTTACACAATCACCATCATCTTCATCATCATCATTATCATCACTGTTGACATCAGGTCAACAACAACAACAATATTCAAATGGTTATATTAATAAATAACAACGTGATATTATTAATGATGTTACAGTAATCAGGCCAGCTCTTCTAGACCTTGGTAAGGTTCTGTGCACATAAAAATTAAGTGCCTCCTACAAGTTTGTTATTATCTGTCACAGTAGCATTCCACAGCTAGCTGTTCTGCCTTTGGTGAGCACAAGAAGTCCTCAAAGGGTTTTGAAGTAAATACGTATTCAGGCAAGAAAGAAAACATCAAATTTTAATGTGCATTTGAAAAGTGCTCCTTGTTTGAGCTTGAAAAGCATTTCTTGTCTGAGCTCTGATGTTTAATTTCCTGGGGTGAGTTAGGGTTCCACCCATTATGTTCCACTCTTTGGAAAAGGTATTAAAGAGTTTTGTACACTAAATATGTCCAAGAAAGTTGGCATATTAATTACACTGATATTTAAGGAGGTATCTGGGGAAAGGAAATGAGTCCCACCAACCGTTCTGAGAGGGGAAAAAATGGCTTTGCTTCTTCATTATCCGTTTTTGTCTTTTCTGGTGGGAAAAAACCTCCAGATTTTCACACAGAAGACCTTAGTTCCATGCATCATGTAAGAAGATTTAGTTACATAGTTGGAAGCATCTATTTAATTACATTTATATTCCATCTTGCTTGTGGCAACTTACAGGATCCTCCTGCACTACCCATTTTATCTTGACAACAATCCTGTGAGGTAGGTCCAGTTGACAGTCCTTGAACATGCAAGAAAGGCTCCAGTGAAAAGCTGCATGGTGGTACCATAGAAGGATGGGATTTGTACATTTCTTGGTGCAAGGAAATGAAGTATATTTATGTGTATTTGGCCCAATGCACAACATACTTTAAGATGTCTGGACTTCAACTCCCAGAATTCCTCAGGCTGGGGAATTCTGGGAGTTGAAGTCCAGACATCTTAAAGTTGCCAAGGTTGAGAAACACTGCTCTAGAGAAACATAACCACACTATGGAAATCCCCTCCCAAGGAAAAAAAACCCCATCTGCTCTTTTCTCTTGCAACTTCTGGAAGATCAGCCGAGCAGTTAAAATGGTGGTAAACATGGCAGCCCTTTTATAAATAGTACTTCTAGCTCACAAATTTTATTTTTATTTAATCCCCTCTGAATTGTTTGGTGTGGATGTGGATTCAGATATTGGATCAGGCCTGATTGGTATGCAAGTTGCCTGCCTCATCCACAATGCAGATTGTAAGATAGACAGATAGATAGATTTATTGTGAATATTTCAACAGCATGATGGAAAATATAGGGGGAAGACCAAGAGTTTGAAGTTAAGAGGCTGTCACTTTAACTATGTTTGAGAAGAAATGTTTGGGACACTTTTTAGAAGTTTATAACCTCCTTTCAGTTCATATGTTGGAAAACTAGGCCAATAATAAATTAAAAATGTACTGAGTAATGGGAAGCCATGGGCAGGACTACAGTTTTTGTCTGAAGTGAAGCATATTTGAGGATGCACATTCTCCTTTCACCCTAGCAACAGTGTTTCCATAGTAACCAGGTTTCCATGGCCACAGAGATGCACAGCTCTGTAGTTAAATGCTGCCTTTGCCTCATATGAGCAAAAGTTGCCCAGAGTTCTTTGCCTTGACCTCAAACAATGGACTTGACTCCTTAGGCAGAAGTTGGGCTTTGGGTTGACTTGTTCTGGGGCAAGTGTGCCTCCCTGGAGCACTGCTGAACCGTTGTTTTATCACCTCTCCATGCAGGTTCACTTGTGATGCAGTGAAATCATTGTTGGTAGATAGGAACCAGTGCATTTGCCTTAAATTGGCTGATTGGGTAAAGCTTCTGAAAGAAGTTGGATAGAACTAGAAGCCTGCTGAATTCGCAAGGGGTGGTTGAAGGGTGCTCCATGAGCTATCTTTTGGCCACAAAGAATGGCAGATCGGTATGGGTCTTCCTTTTTGCAAAAGACTTGCCTGAACATGCATAGCCCCAGAGTTCAGTGGCTGTTTGCAAGGCTGGTCCAAGTTGTTGCTGATGGCAGATCATTCGAACAGGACCATCAACCAGAGAGATCCAAGGGAGACTGTAACCCAACTTACAGTAGTTGTGTTCATGAGACACTGCTGACCCAGTTTGGTATTGTAGTGGATTCCACACCAGGCAGGTGATTAGACGTGATTTCCAAGTTCCCTAAATATGCTGGCACTGGTATCGGGCATTCGTTGGGTCTGGTTCTTGCAGTTATCCTTTAACATAAAAATGGGCAGATACCTTTGTTTTGTTTACAACAGTAAGTTAAGACTATTTGAAAAAAACTTATTTGTTTAGTTTCTGGCCTTGTATAATCAGGAAATTGCATTACCAATCTTAAGCAACTATCCATTAGATTTTTGCAGCATTATTCTGGGTGACACCAGAGCTGTTTCATTCTGAGTCAGTGAACAAGAATTTGCTTTTAGCACTGAAACAGTTTGCTCTCCAAACATGGGTGCTCTAAGCACCATCATGCTGATAGACCAAATTCAGCTTATTTTGCTTTCTCTCTGGCACAGGCTTCAACGTTATCCGTCTCCTGTTTGTGACAATGTTTGTGTGAATGCTAAGCTGATAACGGGTAAAGGTGTTATATTAGGAAATTTTCGTTATTTGGATTGCAGAATTTTGCCTACTTACCATCTGACTGAAATGAGTAGACCAGTGTTTCTCAACCTTGGCAACTTCAAGCTGTGTGCACTTCAACTCCCAGAATTCCCCAGTCAGCATGGCTGGGAGTTGCAGTCCACACAGCTTAAAGTTGCCAAGGTTGAGAAACACTGGAGTAGCAGAGACAGGATTGTACTGCTAAAGAGAATATTAATTACAAGTAGCTATAATTGTGTGCATTTAAAAAGAACTGTCCTTATATCATAGAAATTTAAACCACTCTTCCCAAACCTGACCCCTTCCAGATGTGCAACTATAACTCCCAGAATTCCTTTTGAGAGTGATTACTACAGCCTGGGAATTCGGGGATCCAACATATTTGATCCTCACCAGGTGTTCAATATTCTACGTCACCCCCACATTTTTAATTAATTAATCTCCCCCTCCCTTCTTTTTAATGAAAGTTGATGCTTTAAAAATCTGGAAACTGTTTAGGTTGGGTTTTTTTTTTTCTGTTTTTGCTAGTTTGATCGGTCCATCATGGCCTGTCACTTTTAATTCACTGATAAGGGACTCCTAAACCCCCAAGGGCAGTGGGCTGATCCCAGCCTGTCTCTGCCCCCATTGCACCTTAAGCTGGCAGCCCGGCCAAGGGGGTATCAAATGCTCCAACTTGGAAAAGTTGTGGCATGTTGTAATTACTAATGAGCAGCATCTGGGCAGCTGAGGAGACATTAGCACGTTCCCCATCCCTCTTTGATTCCGTTTTAATTCTACTGTGATGCGTGCTAACTTCATAAGTAAGGAAGCAGGTGTACAAATATGCAAGGGGGGGAGGCAGATTAAATTTCAAAGCCTCCTAGCCTGCCCTCAGAAGCAGCAGGCATGTTTTGCTACTCATCTGGCATTTTTATCATGCACATATGCTTTAGCCCAGCACCGTTGCCAGGAGTTAGGGATTTTCCCAGCATTTAATCTTTAAAAAGTAGCTTCAGAGCTCAACGTTGCACCCTTGAATCTGGAAGCTGGCCTCCTGACTTTAGGTGCACGGTGGGGCAGTAGACGGCAGCTATTTCATCCTGTGTCGGCATATTGGGACTCGGTGCTCTGTCTTTTCATATATCACTGATGAAAGCTGGTAAGGAAATGGAGAGTAGATCAAGGCAAAAAGCAGCAGGTGCAGCAGCTACGAATTGCTAGCGTGGTCACAGCCAGGTCTCCTGCAGTTGAACAGCAGCTGAACGTTGGTCTGCAGTTGTGTGCTAAAAGGCACTGGCTTTTCCCTGCCTGGCCCCTTCTAGATCGGCTGGACTGGGAATTCTGGGAGCCGAAGTCCAGTTCCTCTTTGAAGGGTACCTACAGTCAGCATCTTGGGCTGCAAGATATTCTAGGCTCATTCAGAGCACTCCCTTCTAGTTTTAATTATTTCTCTGGCATTTAAAAACAAGCTTCTGAGCTGATTCTTACTCAGATTAAACCCTGGGTTTTCCCTTTCCACGGAAGAATGTATGATAATGATAATGATAATTACAAGAGGAGAAATCTAGGAGCAAACCTGGAAGTGAGCCAGCAGCAGATTGTAATTTCCATGAGCAACTCCCCTTTCACACAGGATTAACCAGGAGAGAGGTGCACAGTAGCAGAAGTCTTGGTTAAGCTAACCGTCAATTTATATCCAAGCTTCTTGAAATGGGGACATCTCTGTGGTGATCACAGGAATGTAATACAGGTAGTCCTTGACTTATGACCATTTGTTTAGCAACTGTTCAAAGTTATGACCGTGCTGGGAAAAATGAGTTCTGACAGGTCCATGCACTTACGACTGTTGCAGCATCCCCATGGTCACGTGATCAAAATTCAGGCACTTGGCAACTGGCATGTATTTACAATGGTTGAAGCATCCCGGGTATCGTGGTTGCCATTTGCGATCTTCCCAGCCAGCTGCCAACAAGCAAAGTCAATGGGGGAAGCCGGATTCACTTAATGACCATGTGATTCACTTAACAACAGTGGCAAAATGGTCATAAAATCGGGCATGACTCACTTAACAGCCGCCGCACTTAGTGATGGGAGTTCCGGTCCCAACTATGGTCGTAAGTCAAGGACTACCTGTACTGTAATAGCATAAGAGCAGTCCTGATGGATTGCTCCTCACAGTGACCAGCCAGATGCCTCTGAGGTCCTCACAGGCAGAGATAGCGACCTCTCCCACCATTGTCGCTCTACAATTGATATTTTGTGGCTTAGTGACCACAACCCAGAAGTGACACTGGGTCTTCATGATGATGGGATTATTCTCCATGTATTTATACCCTTTCTGTTTTAAAGTCATCCACAGCAGCCATTCTCATAACTTGTGGTAGTGAATTCTACAGGTTAATTACCTGCAGTTGGAAGAAGTACTTCCCTCTGTCTGTTTTAAACCCCCTTGTAATCAGCTTCCTTGGGTGGCCCTGGTCTCAGCATCTGGAGTGAGGAAGACCTTTAAGAACTTCTCCTAGTCCACTGTCTCCACGCCATGCATGACTGTATGCACTTCAGTCATGTCCTCCTAAACCAAAGAGTCCCCAATATTTTAGCCTTTTCTCACAGGGAAGGTGTTTGAGCCTCCCAATCATTTTGGTTACCCTGTTGTGTCCTTTTTTTTTTAGCCCTATTATATATATTTTTCAACTGTGGCTCTCAGAACCACATACATACTCCAGAGGTAGAAATAACACTGCATACTGAGTTGCTATCTTGAGCTATCCACTGTGACCCAATATCTTTTTCTTGGTTAATTTCAGACTATTTCAGTGCCATCTCCTGACTTGGCCCGTTCACTTCTTACCCTAAGTTTTCGAACAACTTATACCTAGTCCTAACACTTACCCTTGAGTGACTCCACATCTTATTTCCCTCCGTTAGAAAAAAAAGTCCATTTATTCCTACTCATAGCTTTCTGTTTTTTATCCCCATTAGCGATCCGTAGAAGGCCAAATCCTGTTATCCCATAGTTGAGAAGCTTTCTCAGGAACTTTTGATGAGCAGATTTTCCAAAGGCTTTTTGGAAATCCAAGCATACTGTTAACACGGTCACTTCCATCCATGGGCCTGCCAACTCTCTCAAAAATCTCCAGGAGTTACCTTGGTGGACCCCATGCTGATTTCCTTCCAGCCAAGCTTGTTCCTCTGTGTGCTTAGTCATTTTTGCTTGGATTACTTGTTCTACCAATTTGTCTGGAACCTGCCTATAATTTCCTGGATCTCCTCTGGGTCCCTTTTTAGATCATACTGGCTACCTTCCAATCCTCTGGCACTGAGCCTGATTTGAGTGACAAATTACAGCAATTTCTCTTCTTTTTGAAGAAGTCTTGGATGGATGCCATCAGGACTCAGTGATCTGTTACAGCTGTGCTTCTCAACCTTGGCAACTTTAAGATGTTTGGGCTTCAATTCCCAGAATTCCCCAGTCAGCATGAGAAACACTGTGTTACAGCATCATCTCTCAAGATGTCCTAGAATATCTTCCGTTGTTACCTCAGTTTGCTTTAGTTATTCCAGTTTTCTCCCTGAGAAGTCAGTAAAAAAAATCAGGTACCTGTCCTATAGTATATCTTCCGTAGTAAAGACAGAGGCAAAGGATTTATCCACTTCCTCTTTCTCCGTATCCCTTTGTCAACTAATGGCCCAACAGCTTTCCTGGCTGGTTTTCTGTCTCGAGAATATTTTTAAAAATTTTTTATTGTTCTCTTCATGTTTTTAGCTATACATTCCTCAGATTCTTTTTTTTTTTTAATTCCTTACACGTTTTTTAAAATAAAAAATTGTGCTCCGTTTTGTTCTCCTCATTGGGACAGATTTCTGCTTCTGGAACACAAGCACCCACCACAAAAATATGGCCAGTTTTTGTATGGCTGTCTGGTAATCAGCAGTCAGTCAATCCATCAATAGCAGTTCTACCCTCGATCAAAAATCAGTTTTGTATAAGGCTGTTTCCAGGATAGAAAATAATGGATAAACAGTCAATCTTTTACTAATTTACTAATTTGCCATTGCACATGTCTGTCTGTCTGTCTGTCGATCATCTTTCTCTCTAATGCTTTGTTTTTATCTCCTACCTCCCTTGCTCTGAATTGAAAGCTGGGAATTAGAGGACTCTTCCCAGAAGAAGGTTGGAGAATTCCAGTTGTTCCTAAATTCTCTGGCACCATTGCTAGAGAAAGTATTGGTATCTTGCTGGAGAAATGTGTATCAGGGCCTGTGACGCTAAACTAAGCAAAGCAGGGCATGGAGAGAGACCCAAACTTAGACGGGAGACGAAGGCCTTCTCCCAAGCTGAATTTTCATATGAATTAATGTTAGGCTGAAGAAAAGGGCTATGATAGTTGTGGATGTTTTCAGCAGACCTGTCCTGGCCCTGACCAGCTCAGCAACTTTCAAGAACAGAATTTTCATGGGAGTAATGCTGACCTATTTCTGCTAAGGATGGTTCTTCTGGTGTGATCCAGTGTGTAGGGCAGCCTTTCTCAGCCTTTTGACCCTGGAGGAACCCTTGAGATATTTTCCAGGCCTCAGGGAACCCCTGCACACTCAGGCTCAAATAGAGGCCAGAAGTTATAAAATTATTATATTTGTTTCATCGGTAGGCCTGTCTATATGCATTAATAGTGTTCTTAAACCAAAAATAAAGAATGAAACTTACCTCTTTAATGTGAAGTTGCCCAAATTTGAAATAATTTTTAAAATAAACCATGATCTCCCAGGGAACCCCTAACGACCTTTCGTGGAACCCTAGGGTGCCACGGAACCCTGGCTGAGAAACCCCTGGGGTAGGGTACAGTTTCACGTGTGGATAGTCATGCTTTCACATTCACACACAAGTGCGTTCATAGAACATTTGTCTGTTTAAGAAGTTTTTTTTAAAAAACACCTGGTAATGATTCGGCTTGGAACCAGAAGCGTGTGACCCTTGATACATTCATCTTTATCAGCCTTCTGATGAGAAAATGAGTTCCCTTCCTATTCAGTAGAAGAAAGTGAACCAGTTTCATTCTGAGAATTGAAACTTTCCCCAATGCAAAAGACAACACCCCCACCCCGCAAAAAAGCTGGGAACACTCCTGAGTGGAGAAAGAACTGCCAAACGATGGTTGAAACGGGCTTCAGGCAAAAGGCTTCCATGCATCAAAAATGGAGAGGAATAGCTTATGCCAGATTCATTTTTCATCACTGTCTGCACAATATATGATGTCACCTGATTGTACAATTGCAAGATGGATGGCTATATAAATCAGTTCAATAGGTAGACAGACAGACCGACAGAATGGAAGGCAACCACAGAGAAGGCAACCAGAAGAGGATGTAATGTCAGATAATATGATATAGAGGCTCATGTGAGGAAAAAGTCAGTAAGATATGGGGCCTGGTGTCCTCACCATAATTTCACATTCTTTGTTTCTGCTATTAGAAGACTGATTACTGCCTAACTAGGTTTTTCCTTATCCCCTTCTTGGCTCTCCTCTAATGTTATTTCCTGTCTCCTTCACTCAGAAAACTCAGTGGCTGCCAAATCGGGGGGCTGCTTCCCTGGATCCGCCTGGGTGAATTTGGAAGGAGGAGGCACAAAGCTGGTGAAAGACCTTCGTCCTGGTGACCGAGTGCTGGCAGCAGATGGGCACGGACAGCTGTTCTACAGCGAATTCCTAGCCTTCCTGGACCGAGAGGACCCGCCTGTTCACAAACTCTTCTATGTGATTGAGACCCGAAGACCCCAGGCCCGCCTCTTGCTCACCGCTGCCCACCTGCTGTTTGTGGCCCCGCCGCAGAACCATTCCCATGCCCAAGCCCAAGCCCAGCCTGTCTTTGCCAGCCGCGTGCAGCCTGGACAACAGGTCTACGTGCTGGGCCATGGGGGCCAGACGCTGTTACAAGCGGCAGTGCACAGCGTGTCCCTGCAGGAGGACGCCTCGGGGGCTTATGCCCCACTCACCGCTCAGGGCACTATTCTCATCAACCAGGTGCTGGCTTCCTGCTACGCTGTCATTGAGGAACACAGCTGGGCCCACTGGGCGTTTGCGCCTTTCCGCATTGCTCATGCGCTCCTGGCAATGCTGAATCCTGAGGGTCTCTCCTCTCCTCTCCTCTTTCCAGCTGCTGCATCTGAAGAGGGTTCCTCTTTGGCTGGCGTCCACTGGTACTCCCGCTTCCTCTACCACATTGGCCGCTGGATTTTGGATTCTGAGACGATGCACCCATTGGGCATGGCCAGCTGAGAGTGACAGCTGGTGAGCTCTACTTATACCCATCTGAAGATTAAAATAATACCAATGGGGCAGGGGGAACTAAGATGAAGAAGAAAGAAGGAAGGAAGGAAGGAAGGAAGGAAGGAAAGGAAGGAAGGAAGGAAGGAAAGAGACAGACAGACAGACAGACAGACAGACATTTAAACAATAATAGTAGGACAGTCCAAAGTAGACTTCAAGGAACAGGAAGAACCCAGGAAGTTTTTGTTTTAGTTTATAAATATAAATATAAATATATATATATTATATTTTTATTTGATTTATATTTTTTTGTCTGTTTCGTTGTCCTCATCTCCTGGATATTTATTTGTTTGGTATTTTGAAATAGATGTTTTAAGGAATATGAACCCAACTTCAAGAGCCTTAAATAGTTTCTTTGATAATTTATTATCATGTGAATTGTACACTCACAGGGAAAAGCAAATTATTTTGCGTGGCCTAGCAAAACTGCACAGAGTTCTATTTTTCTATGTATCATGTATGTCCAGACTTTTGGAAAGTGAAATGCCTCTCCTTCCCACTATCCATGGATTTGCTCAGGGGTGTCTGCAATGGGTAGTCAAAGCAAGTCAAGATGGCGGTCATGAGGGTGTGACCAAAGCTCCGCCTATTTTTAACGTGCATCACACTTGCACATGCGATGCACAAAAAGCCTAGATGGAGCTTTGATCACACCCTCATGGCTTCCATCTTGACTTTTTTGACCATACCCTGCAGACACCCCTGGATTTGATCTTTCCCAACAGCCAGTCTCTGAACAAAAGACACAACAAAGGGGGAGGGGGGAATCCATAAATTATATTTTTATACACAGAATTGTAAATTCATTTTTTTTTTGAGAGAGAGAGAGAGAGAGAGAGAGATCAATACTTAACAGTCACATTTCATTTTTTTTAAATAATGTAAGATATGAGAATATATTATTTTAATTTAAATAATATCAAATGTAATGTCATCTTCTATATTGTTTCTATTGCCTCTGAAATATTTTGTTTTGTATAAAAATAATAGCATGCTTTCATCCACATGCTTCAAACTCAAGACTGTTACTCACCTTTATTCAGTGGGGAGGTGGGAAGAAACCCTTATTTTTATCTTCAAAATCAAGAAGAAATTTATGAGAAAATATTTTTTAAAAAAGCGCACAGGTTGGCTATTAAGGTGAGAATGGAGAATAGTTTGTACAGGGAGGGAAAGGATGTTTTGCATTAATAAACTGACAAATAACTGCTGTCAATTTACTAAAATGTATTTTTGAATATTTTGTAATAGTTTTAATAGTTTTATAGAAATAAAATGTGCCATGCACAGTCTGGTTAGTATATAATAACAAAGCTTTTCTTCATGACATTTTTTTTTCTTTTTAAAAGGTGTTCAGATAGAAAATGTGAATATCTAATCTCAGATTTTGTTAAGTTTTGCTATATGGCCAAAGCTGTAAGGATGTTACATATTTAGAAAAATTAAAGCAAGATTTTTTAAAGAAAGCAGTAGGACAGTCATATTAGCTCATTACCTTTGTAATTTAATAAATGAAGCCTGAGGTTCTTGGGTTGTTAAACTGCTCTGATTTCCCTCTCAGGTAAGTCAGTGTCCATAAGGGTGGGTCAAAAAAGTCAAGATGGCGGCCACGACTGTGTAATCAAAGCCCCACCCATTTTTCCATGCATTGTGAGTATTATGCACATTAAAAAAGAGTACAGCTTCAATGGACATAGATGGATCTAAAGAATCTAAATACTTTGAAATTGTCTGAGAAGCAAGCAAATTTGCTTAATTCTCTTAATGATTGTTTGAATTGCTTTCCACTGATGCAATCAATGGTGAAGCTGGGAGGGATAATTTCCTCTACAGGTACAGGTAGTCCTCACTTAAAACCACAATTGGGTCCGGAATTTCAGTTGCTAAGCGAAGCGGTCATTAAGTAAATCCGACCCTTTTTTGCGGTAGTCATTAAGCAAAGCACCATGAGTGTTAAGCAAAACCTGTGGTCATTAAGTGAATCATGCAGTTCCCCATTGGTTTTGCTTGCCAGAAGCCAGCCGGGAAGGTCAAAAAAGGCAATCATGTGACCACAGGATGCTGTGACAGTCATAAATGTGGTTTCCAAGAGCCCAAATTGTGACCACATGACTGTGGGGACACTACAATGATCGTAAGTGTAAGGACTGTTTGCAAGTTGGTTTTTTCAGCACCGTCATAACTCTGAACCATCACTAAACAAATGGTTGTTAAGCGAGGACTACCTGTATTATGAAATAAGTGATAGTAGCAAGCTCAGGAACAGTTGAGGACTTTCCTATATATTCTACCTCAGTATTTCTCAACCTTGGCAACTTCAAGCTGTGTGGACTTCAACTCCCAGAATTCCCCAGCCAGCAGAATCAAACTTTCGATTCAGACAATTTCAAAGGATTTAGATCCTTTACTTCCTCAATTTTATTATTCAGGACCTTTATAAATAAATCCCCATGCTCCGAAACAATTCCTTCTGAAAACCAATGTGTAAATCTAAAAAGATCACAAGACATCCATTTGTTTAACATAATTTTGAAAAAACAAGCAGTGATTTATCTATGGTAATTTCACTCTATCATCTAACACTCATTACAGGGCCTTTTCTGTTTGACCGTGTGATATACAGTAAATACGATATGTTGGTTGGTTGGCAAAACATTGTAACAGTAGACATTTATTTGGAGTAGTGCTGATAATGAATTACAGGTGAGCCGACCAATGACTTTCTACAACTTGATGACATTATAGGTAGAATTTTCTCTTTGACTCTGAACATTGCTGTAGAACAGTGTCCCACAAGCATCCCTGATTGACCGTTCTGGAAACTGAAACCCAACAAAGAGAAGTTATCAAGTTTAAACTGTTAGCCCTTGGGATTATTTTACTCTTGCTGTGACAGAAGAAGACCTTGCACGTTAAATGCACATTAAAAAAGAGTGGAGCTTCAATGCCTCTGGATGTTACAGAAGAAGACCTTGAGGGGTTTTCTATTTCAGGTGTCCAGAGCCTGAGTCCTTGCAGATGGATGTCTCCTAGCGAGTGGTACCAGTCAAAAAGGCTTTGTGTGGCAATTACAGATTTCTCCCCCTCCCTCCATAGCGATGCTATCGTGTGGAAAATAAAAAAAAGTCAGAAAATATAAGAGGGTTATATATGGAATGCAATTTTCCCTGGATCCCTTGTACACATTTCAAGACCAATGCTGGGGTACACAACGGCCCTATTTAAATACCAGATGAGCTTGAGTACGAGAGGGGGTAAGTAAGAATGGCATTTGTGGCTGTACTTCAGACATCAAAAACCTTGGCCTGGCCTTAAGACCCAGAGCAGCTTTGCTCAAGACCTAAACTGACTTTCCCACCTAAGCAACTAGTTGGTTCTTCCTCACCAGACAAGATGATAAATGTGTCTTGAGTGGCTGGAATTTTCCTAAGCCACAATATTGCTAAGTCTACCTATGCTTGGGATTTCAATGGGATTGCCAAATTGCTCTCCATTCCTTTACCCCCCATGATTGGGGTCACCTTCCTTCTCTGCCAGTAATCACCTTCAGGGTCATGCATTTTCATTGCAGTTAACTTTTTTTTTTAATTCAATGCCTTCTAGCAATTTCCCCCAAGTTTACCTATTACAGAGCCTCTTTTATTTGCCCTGCATAGACTAGCATGCATGGCTTACACTGTATTTTGCAGAGATTCTGAACTACTGGCAGAAATCTATTAAATTGGGGCTAGAGAGCTATACAGGTAGCCCTTGACTTACGACCACAATTGGGAAGAGAATTTCCATTGTAAGTCATTGTGGTTGTAAGTCGATTCACCATGTGATCAGACCTGATTTTACAACCATTTTTACAACAGTCGTTAAGCAAATCCAGCTTCCCCAATGGGTGCTTTTTGCCAGGAAATGGCAAAAAAGTTGCAAAATGCAATCACGTGGCCATGGGACACTGCAACAGGTTGAAGATGCAGGCTAGTTGCCAAGCGCCCGAAATGCAATCATGTGACTGTGGGGCTGTGTGTGACATTTTGCGATACTTGGAAGTGCTTTACAGGCCATAAAGCACCCATTCTGAGGCCATCAAAACTTTGGACCATTGTTAAACGAATGGTCGTAAGTCAAGGACTACCTATAGTTGACCAGAGGCTATTGAACCACAACTCTCAGCAACCCAGGCCAGAATGGCCAATTGTGAGAGATGCTGGGAGCCACAGTGCTGCAGGATCTCAAGGATCACACGTTTTCCACCCCACCTCTTGTCACCAAGGTCATATCATTTGATATGAGATTATTGATTTCCTTCCTCCCATCCAACATCCTTACACCTAGCTAAATTAGTTGCTGGAAACTGCCATAACAAATGTTATGTTATGGGATATACCTACAATGTTCTACACCAGTTTGTTGATTTAATAAATGCATAGCTACTTAACTAGTTGACATAATACGTTAAAACCATGGTTTATAGCCATAATGGATATAATTCATTCACATACTTCACACAATATGAGAAGCTAAAGCAAACAAACCAAGCACATCATAGTCTCAAGGTGCTACATGGCTTTGTTAAAACAATGCAACTGGGGCTAAAATTCATACCAAGGACAGATGGGTTCATGGACACTCCACAATTCATCCTGAAGAGGAAGCCTAGCTAAGAATTATGAACAGAAGGCTAAGCACACTCTGTAGCTCTCTGCTCCTCTTCTTCCAGTATGTTTCAAGAATTTCAGGGCCGACAATCCACCTTCAAGAGGGGGAACTGCCTGGGGACTATTCTACGTTCAAAGTGATGGTCTTTGAGCCTAATAAAGCTCTTCCTTGTTCCCCTAGTGCTGAGTCAATATCATTAAGGCTGTAAAATCTCTGTGACTGGAATGTTGTTAATACATCTGCAGTTATAAACTCTGAGTTTAAACTATGTACATTTAGGGGCGTGTGTGCTGCGACCTATAGGAACCCTTGAGTGATTGATAACACCTTCCATAAGGTCCATACAGGCATCATAAAGTTCTCTCATTATCAGTCGTGCTAGTGGTAACATCTTCCCAGGTGCCATTTTCCAAACTTCTAAGGGCTAAGCAGGATATGTCAAATGGCATCTTGTTGATAAAAGTGGGTGTGGGTTATCCTGTGGAGTAGCCTCACCCAAGGTTGGCGAGGAATTTGAAGCCCCAGTCGGTATGGAGAGGATCCAGATGGGAAAAGGTGCTGTGGTGGCTGGACAAACCGGAGACGGTTCAACACTGAAAGATACCAGATTGTACTTTTGTCAACTTGAAGCAGCTCTTGCTTAAACTCCATGGATCTCTCTCAAGGCCACCTATTTGCAAATTCACTGGTGGAAGTCATTGGCATTCATGAGTTACTTGCAGTGAATGTCACCAGCCTCTGGGATCGCAACTCCACATTTCAGAGATGGATGGCATGTGCAGCTCCCATCTCCCACAGCCTCCCCTTTGTCCAGGGCATTTGGGGTGTCTGAATGATGGCCAGACTCATAAGTAGGGGCAGGCTGGCAAAGTGGGGTGCTGAACAGAAGCTCTTGGCTTGAGGAAACCTCTGGATGGGGACTAGCTTCACTGTCAGGCAGGGTGAAGCAGAAACCTCAGAGAAAGATGCAATAAAATCAGGAAATAGTGGGAAGGGTTCTCTCTGACACTTAAACTACTTTGCTGTTATCATGGATGGTGGGCGATAAAAAGTGTAAGAAACTAAGTGGAGTTCTGTTTGAATGCTATGAAGATCCATGAATTTTACAAGCAGGGCATAGGCTTCTTCTATTGTTAATGCCTGGCAAATAGCATTTACTTTTTGAGACATTATGTGGCCATCAAGATTAGTAACCACTGACTAGCTCGCCTCCATGAATTTGACCAGCCCTCTTTTGATGTGCATCACAGGTGCACTGAGGCCATCTCCTGTCCAACAGCAGAGAATTCCACAGTTTGTGTGGTGTAAATAAGCACTTATATGGTCCTGAATCTTATCTTCCTCTTTCTCATGTATATGGCTGCCCATCTCAAGTACATGACTCTGGGCTGCTAACAATTTGCATTTGCAATGCATCTTTGCATCTAGCATCAATGGCTGAACCTAATTTCAACCATACCTGTCTTTGTGTATGTGTTTGAGAGAGAATTACCTCTATCCCCTTTTCACAACATGGATGATGTTATGCATTTGTTTCATGGTCTCCCCTTACCATATAAAAGCCCCCAGCACTATTGTTTTCCTCTGTGGATGCTGTTCTAGCTTCCTAATCATTTGGATCCCCCTTTTGTGCAGCATTTCCAGCTGCAAGTGCTGCTCCATTGTCCAGAAGTCAATGGGTAGTCAGATAGTTTTTATCCACTGCGTAGGAGGGCTGACACCCCACCTTTGCTTCAGCCAGCATATGCTCTTCTACTGTTCTCTATAAGGTTCTAGCTGCTTTTGTTTGAATTTCATAACTGAAACTGCCTTGCAGTAAAGGCAGCTGATGTGCAGTTGAATCCATAAACAGCTGAAGCCATTCTGCAAGCACTTTTTTCTTTTTCTTTTGCAGGTTCCATCTGCATCCTGCAGTGGTTGAGAAGTGGCACAGTTAAGCCACCAGAAGAACCAGCTGAGGAAAGAAAGATCTGTTTCCCAACTAGAGTTCTGAAATCACACCTTTGTAGAACCCCCCAGAGCTCAGAGGTCCAAGCAAAACAACATCCATGCGAATTATAATTAAGGCCTTGGAAAGGCCTTGCCGTGATGTGTCTATACCTACAAAGATCAGAATAGTACAAGCCATGGTCTTCCCCGTGACACGCTATGGAAGCAAAAGTTGGACTTTGAAGAGGAGAGGAAAAGTATTGACACTTTTGAACTTGGGTGTTGGAGAAGACTCCTGAGAATAACGTAAACAGACAAGAAAACAGACAAATGGATCATCAAATAAATCAACCCAGAGTTCTCACAAGGCACAAATGGCCAGGCTCAAATTATTCTACTTTATGGACACATTATGCAAAGACATAGCTCTCTGGAGAAGGCTCTGATGGTGGGAAAGGTGGAAGGAAAAAGAAGAAGAGGACGACCAGCAGTAAGGTGGACATAATCAGTTATGGTGGTGATGGGTGCACTGTTAGAAGACCTCAAAGGCCAGGTTAGGGACAGATCGTCATGGAGAAAACCTGTGTGGTCCCTAAGAGTCAACAATGCCTTGATGGCACATAATCAATCAATACTTTGGAGCAAGGAATTTCTGGGACTATAACAAGCTCTACCCACCTGCAGTATGAAAAACCTATAATATGAAGCACCTGTCAGAGAATCACAATGTTTATTATTCGGACCATCTTCTTTCTTTGTGGCCCATTCCTTTGGTCTCTGCTTGCCCCACCCCATCCTCCCATTTTAACCTGTATCCCCTGGCAAAACAACAAAAACAAAAACCCACCATTTTTTGGGAAGCTTCAGCCCCTCGATCTTTCTGCAGTCTGAAATACTCAAAAACAAGATCCTCAATTCAGTGTTAGATCTTGTATTTCAGAATTTCCCCCCAATGTATCTCTAAGTTGACTTTTAAAAACAAAGGGCCCAATCCTCAGAAATCTGAATGCAAGGGAGAGGTTCCTGTGTGCCCCACACACCTCAGGGCAGGTGCCCTTGAGATCTAAGCAATTGGGTTGTCCTTCGGTAGCCCCTTCCTGTCCAACTGCCAAAATCAACAGCCTGCATTCTCTTTCTAAGGCCAACCGCATAGGGGGGAAAGCTTTTGAGTTCACTGTATTTCTCTTCAGGGGGTAGATGGTAAACAGAAAAGGGGAGGGAATTGCTTGTTGTGGAACCCAGGAGGTCTTCCACACATTTCTAAAAGCAAACAAGAACCTGAGAATGTCCTTTATGAGTGGAATGGAGGTGACCTCTAGCGGCTTCAGAGTGTGTCTGCACAAACCCTGCTCAGCCATGCAAGATATAGAGAGGCGCTATGAATACAGCCCCATTCCTGATGGGCAACACTTTGAGCAGTGAAAGCGATTGGCTCAATTTCAGCACCTGTTCACCTACATATCCCCATACCAATGTACATCCACCTCCAAGAACGGTTCCCTAGTCTGTACAGCCGTGAATTTTACAGAAGCCCAAAAACTTACTCCTATCAACAGGCCTGAAAGTGGGCTGTCGAAAGATCAGTAATATTTGTCCTTGTAAGAACAAATCTGCATGCAGAGAGCCAGTTCGGGGTAGGGACTAAGGTGCTCGGCTACAAAGCAGAAAAAGGTGAGTTCTAGTCCTCCGTTAGGCATGGAAGCCAGCTAGTCAGCCCAACCCACCTCAGAGAGAAAATGTTGTTGGAGAAATAAGAGGTGGGGTGTTAGGTTTCTCAGTATCAAATGTTCACACACACACACACAACCCCGGAGTGTTGTTTTATAAGTATCTCAGCAGTGGCAGTCCCAAATTGGACCCTTGACTCCCAAGCAAGCAACTTGCTTCATTATCCTTGGGATATGCCCAAATTATCCCCTTGAGGGTAACACCCCCAGTTTAAGAACCCCTGCTATCTATCTACTAAGTGTCTGTCTGTACTGTGTAACCTATAACTGGGGGAAATGGTGAGTCATAGGCCAACCATTTTTGGACCAAGGTACCACAAATGGACTAACTTACAGAATGCATCCAAAACCCAGGAGCCATGACTCCTGTGGAATAGAAATCTGGCAAATTTTATAAAACATTTTGCCATAAAAATCACCATAAAATATTTTATGACATAATACAGAATGTCCTAAAACGTTTCCTGTGGTCAACTCCTGATGTTTGACTGGGCTATACAGTTCAACATTGGCTACTTTCAAGGCAGATACATCTCTTCCTGAATTTTTAAGAACTTTTCTAGTACATTAGAAGCTCTGCCATTGTTGAAGGCATTGAGGAATCTGCTAAGGAAATATCTCTGAAACAATGACCCAACAGGTCATGGGTTGTCAAGTAGACTGATATTAATAGCAGGCAGTAAGCAAAACAGGCCTGTGTTTGGGGCACCAAGGGAAGGGGGGCGCCCCAGAGTTTTCTCATGCCCTTCACTCTTTCACTGCCACCCTCAACTTCAGTCAATTTTTTTTGTAATTTTCCTTTTCTGCTATGTTTGACTTTAATCTGTGTTGTTAAAAAGTAGTTTTCTTTGGCATGGTGAGTGACTAATGTTTAAAAGTTTGGTTTGAAGGTGTGGCAGAGATCACCTTGGTTTCTGTCTCATGGTATGAGAGTTTCACTTCCATTGAGGGACATCATTGTTGACCTGTGGTTAGAGCAGTGTTTCTCAACCTTGGCAACTTCAAGCTGGGTGGACTTCAACTCCCAGAATCATGGCTGGCTGGGGAATTCTGGGAATTGAAGTCCACACAGCTTGAAGTTGCCAAGGTTGAGAAACACTGAGTTAGAGCATCAGTTGGCCTTAATCCAGCCCTGATGGTAAGTCAACAGGTAGATAAACAGAGGTTATACTCCAAGCTAGTCCTCCATGTTTCCATTGCCAACAATGACTATTCTCCACAGGAATTTCCTATTTCCTGGTCGTGAGAAAGCACCAACCACCTGTTGCCTGGCAGATGTGCTACAGAGGCATCATTTCCTTTAAAATGCAACCACTGGACACATTCCATTACTCCTGAATCTAGCGCAAAGCATAGTTGAAATTGTGAAGATTATTCTGTCTTTGGGAGCCCCAGTCCTTGTAGTTAATTACACCTCACAGTGAATCATATTAAGAGGGTAGGGACAGCTGTCTTAATGGTGGTTTGATGAAGAAATCTGGATTGGAAGCCAGCATTTGATTCAGTAATAAATGCACCATCCAGGGTAATTTCTTCAGAATAACACGTTGGCTCAAAATCTGAGCAAGATCTGGAATAAACGGTAAACCATTTAAAGCCAGAAAGAGACATTATTTCACATACCATTTACTGACTGCATCTCACAGAAGCCACTGGCAAGATGATATATACACTAGGTATTTGATCCCATCAGGGAGAACTGATCTCCAAAAACAGTGACGCACGAGGTAGCCATGGTGGTAGGTTACCAAGAATGTGTAGAACTGTGTAGAAATTTTCCAGACTACATAATGTTCTACATTGCAGTCACATCCAGCTATTTAGAAGCCCAGGAAGCAGCAGCAACTAATGTGTAAAACTGTTCACCAGATACTCAAGGGGAACGAATGGCAAGATTCAACATTTTCATCTGGAGTCTGACTTTTCCCTATTCTAGATTACTTCAATGAAGCAAAAGTGTATTATCTCAAAACTGAGACACTGAGATCAGGTAGAACAGTGTTTCTCAACCTTGGCAACTTTAAGATGTGCGGACTTCATCTCCCAGAATTCCCTAGCCAGGTAATTTCCAGAATGGTCAACAGAGGCCATACATCAGGGATGCCCAGCTTGGGGGACACTGTTCTACAGCAATGTTCGGAGTCAAAGAGAAAATTCTACCTATAATGTCATCAAGTTGAGAAAGTCATTGGTCGACTCACCTGTAATTTATTATCAGCACTACTCCAAATAAATGTCTACTGTTACAATGTTTTGCCAACCAACCAACATATCGTATTTACTGTATATCACACGGTCAAACAGAAAAGGCCCTGTAATGAGTGTTAGATGATAGAGTGAAATTACCATAGATAAATCACTGCTTGTTTTTTCAAAATTATGTTAAACAAATGGATGTCTTGTGATCTTTTTAGATTTACACATTGGTTTTCAGAAGGAATTGTTTTGGAGCACGGGGATTTATTTATAAAGGTCCTGAATAATAAAATTGAGGAAGTAAAGGATCTAAATCCTTTGAAATTGTCTGAATTGAACGTTTGATTCTGCTGGCTGGGGAATTCTGGGCGTTGAAGTCCACACATCTTAAAGTTGCCAAGGTTGAGAAACACTGAGGTAGAGGAAAGCTCTTTGCTCTTAATGGTGTGATCTGAAAATGAAAAGACCAAAGGCCATCAGCGGGGCCTTTGAGTTTTTCAGCTTGCATCTTTCCTGCAGCTGGGGCATCAAAATATGCAAGCACCAATTAAAGACATGGTGACTCCAAGCAAACATGATATAATCTCCCCTTCTTGACATCAAGGGAACTCTTGAAGAAAGCTCTCCCATTTCTAATCAAGGGGAGAACAGGTTGGCCTGAGTCCAATCCTCAGCTGGAGTCTAGAGGGGAAAGAACAATGACTAATATGTCATTATTGTTATGTTTTAATATTTTATACATCACCTAGAATCCTTTGGGGCTGAGGCAGCCAATCAATCGATCAATCATCAGTCAAGAAAATCTTGACCCGAAAACCAAGAAAGCGTGGAGTGCCATGTGAGGAACTGTCATACAGCACAACTCATAGCACTTGGTAGAGTTCACACTCACCAGCAGCTTTCTAGTCGCAGAGCACTAAACCTAGGCACCAGCTTAAGCTGGAGGCGCGGCAAATACAGCACATGCTGTGAACCACTCCTGGCCACTCCATCTCTGAAGGCTTTCATCAGCTGCATTCAGCACAAGATGTCCAGTTTGTCTTTTCCAAAGGAGGCGATTATTTCTTGGCAATCAGGTTCGGTCAGGGCACCTTAGAGCAGCTGGCAATCCGTCATCTCTCGGCCTCATTTACAGCCGTGATGGCCTTTTCGCTGTGCTAATTTTCTGCTGCTGGGGACCATTTGCATCATCGGTTGGAAGGAATAAAAATCATCAGTGCGGCAGGAAGCCGAGAGCGACAGGAGGGGAGATGGAGAGATGAAGTTGACCAAATACAAATTTCAAAACCCACCCGCAGTTTGAAGGAAAGGGATTAAAAGTTTGCTAGATGAACCAGAAGGTCGCCGTGTCTGCCTTGATAGAGAGCAACAAACTTCATTTTCTGATAAAATGGGACATAAAGGGGGTTGTTTGGTAGGGGAAACAACATCCTATTTTATAGAGCCCCAAATATCTTTTCCTTAGACACAGATTTCCACTGAACCTAGAAGAACGCATATTACAGAGAGGATAATTACGTGCCTGGGCACCATTTTATATTTTCTATTTATTTACAGCAGGGTTTCTCAACCTTGGCAACTTGAAGATGTATGGACTTCAACTCCCAGAATTCCCCAGCCAGCTTTGGGACTGGCAACTCCATCACTGGTCATTAAGTAAGACATCATGTGACCATGACTTGTGATTTTACTGCTGGCTTCTCCATTGACTCTGCTTGTCAGAAGCCAGCTGTGGAGTGCGCAAATGGCATTCACGTGACTGCGGGATGCTGTGAGTCATAAATGCACTCCAGTTGCAAAGTGTCTGAGTGGTGATCGTGTGGCCGCGAGGACACTGCAATGGCCATAAATAAGAGGACTGGCCAGTTACATTTTCAGCACCGTCCTAACTTGGTCGCTAAACAGTGCAGTCATTGAGTAAGGACTACCAGTACAACAATCTCAGCCAGGGAATGTCATCTGACAGCGCCCAGGAAGAGCCTTTTCTGCCATGGCGCCTACCCTGTGGAACATCATCTTCCTGGAGATCAGATTGACTTCAACCCTGTTGGCCTTTCGAAAGACCCTGTAAACATGGTTCTGCCAATGGGCATTGGGACCCGGGAGTGTGGCAGAGCCGGTTCAGTGGCTGTGCTGAGTGTTATTGGTGGATGTGCTTACCACAGCTGTGAGTCTTATGAATTTTGCTGGTTTCTATATGACTTTCGTATTTTTTTAAATACTGTTTTTAGGTTGCTGTATTGTTCTGCTGCTTTATATTATTTTTACTTTGGTCCTATTCAAGTTTTCTTCAATCCAGTTCTTGGTAATTTATTTCGGAGTACTTCATTTGAGAGCATAGGCTTCTAAATAAAGCAAGTGGGGGGCTATGCATAGAATAGTTCAGACAAAATTAATTTTTTCTTCCCCTTCATAGCCTTAAGGACACAGCAGTCCACGCCTTGGGAATATGCTAGAGTCGCTTCTGTACACTGTATTTACCTCAGAAAACACACGTTCGAGAAGGCGTTCAACAAAAGCCACAGAACGAGAGAGTACACAAAAACCCTTTTTATTGACACATTTCAGTTACAGTGCGCAGGTTGAAAAACCGAACCAGCTTATAAGCATGACAGCTGAGAATCATGAATCACAAATCTGCAAAGCGATTTCTGCAGTGTAACAACAAGCTTGGTAGATAACCATTCTACAGCAAGAAGAGAAACTGGGCAGAAAAATGACTACATCTCACAAGACAGGCTGTGAAGTTACTTGGGTAGCTAGTGCGGTCTCACGCATGAGGCCAGGATCAACCCCCACCCCCCACCCCCCATGGAGCCGGCAGCACGGCACAGACTTTAGTGCGGACGTCCCAGCAAACACACGTTTCACAGTCAAGATTAAAGCAGAACACGTTTGAGCGGCATTCCCAATTCTGTACAAGCACAGGCGGTATTTCACAACGTTACAGGTTAGGAAGGATCACATTCGGTAACGGTAATCAAGGACTCACAAGTCTGACAGTACTCCTACTGTAACATGAGAAACATTACCAAGCTATTACTACCCCTGAGTTCAAAGAAAACTAGAAGCGCCTGGAAAAAGGAAAAAAATGAGTTACACTGGGGTTCTGCTGGAACGGTCTCAGGTGCCGGTTTCCCTTACGGATAAGAAAAGCACATAAACAAACTCATGTTAAATAGATTATCCAGTTGTCCAGAACATTAATTGTTCCTAAAAAAAAGGGAGAAAACCTGCAAAGGAAAAAGTATCAGTATGGGTTAAGAAGTTACAAGTTCTCAAGTCCACGCATATGGAGTGCAGAAACCTCTTCGGTCTGGGTATGCGCAAAACTCATTGTCTGGAATGGGCTATTCCAGAGAACCGCAGAGTGTTCTGTTTTCCACTGAACCACAGATCCTGGGATCAGCTCTGTGGTCTTCAGACATAAATCTGAAGACACCAGAAGTTCTTCAAGGGGTTCCAAACATTACGTGCCAGAAGAAATGGGAACATCATGGTCTAGGTGTGTGGTATGGTCTGGAGGGAAGAGAACGTTCTGGAATTCTCTGGAATGGTCTAAATTTGACGAATTGTGCAAATCCCTATATTGGTATATAGTGGCCCATTAATGGAAGTAGTCAATGGATTTCTAAATGAATGAGTAGCAGTAATCGCTCAACTCGCTGACCACTGATGTTAACGACAGCAGTCACAGAAATTGATGAATTATGTGTCAGGGTTTGGTATAAAGGGATGGATCTCTAAGAACAGCCTTTCTCAATCTGGCATCTTCTAGATGTGTCAGGATCACACTTCTCAAACGTTATAATCCCAGCATATCTAGACTGGATAGCTGCACGTCATCTATGCTAGACATAGACCACTAATTCTTCCGAACGTAACTTCATGATTTGCTGAAAGAACAGAATCCAAAAGTGCAGCTCTGATTCCAGATATCTTGAGCCTTTCTGACCTACTATGGTGTGTAAAATAATTTACTTGAATGCAAAAATCTTTATGCCGCAAGATGAAACAGTAGAAGATCTCTTTATCTCAGACTTAGAGAAGCAGGAGGCGAAGGGGAAAGGAGAAGATTGAGTATTTTAACATGAGGCACAGGACACTCTAGAACAGCCTTTCTTAACCTTTTGACCCCAGAGGAATCCTTGAAATATTTTTTCAGGCCTCGCGGAACCCCTGCACATTCAGGCTCAAGTACAGGCCAGAGGTTATCAAATTATTGTATGTGCTTCATGGGCAGGCCTGTATATATGCACTAACAGTGTTCTTAAACTGGAAATAAAGAGTGAAACTGACTTCTTTAATGTGAAGTTGCCTGAATTTGTAATAATTTTTTAAATAAATCATGATCTCCCAGGGAACCCCTCGTGACCTCTCGCAGAACCCGAGGGTGCCATGGAACCCTGGTGGAGAAACCCTGGTCTAGAATAGAACGACTGGCCTGCAATATAGCACTGTGGGTCAACAATGACAGTCGAAACACAGTCTTATTTATTTATTTATTTATTTATTTAATATCCCACCTTTATTATTATTATAAATAACTCAAGGTGGCGAACATACCAAATACTCCTTCCTCCTCCTCTTTTCCCCACAACAGCAACCCTGTGAGGTGAGTTGGGATGAGAGAGAGGGACTGGCCCAGCCGGCTTTCAGGCCTCAGGCGGGACTAGAACTCACAGTCTCCTGGAGGCAGGAGGACTACACTTAGGGAAACATGGAAGAGGGCGTTTTTTACCCTCATCATGCTACATGACTTCATGAAGGCTAAGTCATACAACCCCCATTTTAGCACCTAAAAATGTTGAGGGCAAAAAATGCCCTCTTCCATACTTTTTTTTGGGGGGTGGGGGTTGGAAATGCTCAATGTATTTCCCATCTTACAATTCTGAAACTGTCCTCTCCAAAATGGTCCAATCCCTGGCCACTTTTGAAGTGCAGCCCTCAACGAACTATGCAAAAGCCCTTGAAAGGACAGAAGCTGCATGTTCCTGCTTCATGCCATGCTAATCACATATACGAATTATGCCCCAAGGTCCTAAATAATTTTCTTAGCTCAACTTATTGGGTTCTATTTTTCTCCCTAAAAAAGAAAACGAGCTGCAAAGGAAGAACAAAGACGGAGAGAGTTATCACATTGAAGAATGAGAAAGGAAAGAGTTGGGTCAATGGTAGAAGAACATTGGGACATGAAGGGCCACATTCCCATCTTTAGGAAGCTCAGCAAACTTGATGGCTTGATTAATCCTTATAACAGTTTGTTACAGAGGGCCAATGAATAAAAAATCATGACTGGAAAAGTGCCAGAAGCATGGTTTAAAATTAAGACAATTGCTGAGCAACAAAAAATTAGAGCAATGCTAAAATTGAGTAAGATATGAAAACTTGAAGATCTCCTGTAAAGGAATGGGTCTGACATAGTGGTTCCACCTGTAAAAAATGAAAGTACTCATTTCGAGGTCAAGCTCTGGAAGAGTCAGGAATCAGTTCCTTTCTCTATATCTAAAAATAAAATTGTATGGTTACTGAAAAGTAAAATTTCATTTTCAATTACATAAAATGGGAGGAAACAAAACCTGCTTCACAGAAAAGCATTATTATTATGCATATAAATCAAGCAGATAACTGTACAAAGTTATCCTAATTAACAATAATTTCTCTGAAGAAACACATTTTCTATATCACCAAATCAAAAAACAGCAGCATTCGAATAGATGATCTGTTTAACATTATTAGTTTTGGGGATCCTGCTTACCAGTTTGCCAGAGTACATTAAAGATTTTTCATTAAGAACTTTCTCCCATGAGGAAAGGTTAACACACTGTCTTCTTTTGGTGAGCTATGTTTATAAACCAATAGCAAAGGGCAACATTGAGTTCTACTGTTTTTTAACCTGACATTCTTAACCAAAGATCTTGTACAATATGAAAGGGGACAGTGCTACCAAAGAGGAGTATGGAAACTGGAACATATCCTCTGAATATCACAATTAAAAAATGATCCTTCCCAACCGGATTTATACCAAAAGATGGCATACATGAGATCCAATATGAATCAATGTTCTGTACATTAGGGCCCAAGGCTCATATCAGTAATGTTATTAAATGTATATGATTAAAAAAATAGGTTACAAATAACCTTACAAAAAATCCTTAGGATTTAAAATCGTTTTGGTAAATAGCATGGATCTTTGCTATTTAATGGTGGCCTTAATGCAAATACACCTCAACCAGTTAGCAACTCAGAGGTATGGTATGGCGTTAAAGCCAATTGCACCATCTTGGATGCCAGTTAAAAGAATTCTCCAACCCTTCCTTTTGTCCAAAATGGCTGCTGCAAAATAAAGCTTAGAAGACAGTGAGAAAGTTTATAAGCAGGCAATCAAAGGAAAAAAGCAAACAAGAACATTCCCCATCCATAAGTATGTTAGACTGACAGCCTAGTTAAAGGAAGGATAATGCCTATGATACTAATAGCCTACCCTGAAAAGTTATGGATAAGAAAACACATCTTACTAGTTTTCCTAATACTAGGGAACGCCCACCAAAATTTCTAAGAAGTACCACCAAGTAAAGCTATGTAGTTCATGAACAGAATCATGAGAACTGAAACAGGAATATATCAAATAAGTACTTAGAATAAGTGAACTAACATCTAAGATGTATCCCATAGATGGCGTATTAATTTGATTTCCTGATGTCAGCTAAAAGTTTCTGCAAGATTAATATCAAGAGCCATTAAACTGCCAAAACTCCTTTGAATCAACTATGAAGAGTTTCTAGTATCAATTCTTATGTTGAAAAGTGTCATCACAAGGTAACATTGCCTTTTCATTTCTTCTGTGGTTGCTATGTTCAGTGTGTGAGCCCTCTTGGTAATGAAATATTCACTGTATCATTTAAAGTCAGTCACTGAAAAGGAATACAGCAATCCCTTAATTTCACCATTTGGGCCATATTTAGAAGAACAAGAAACCATGGAAGAATGAAGGAGAAATGTCATCTTATGATGGCATTTTCCCATAAAGCTGATCAACTCACCCTAATCTGATATATATAAGCCTTCACCGATATATAACTCACGCTAGGTCTCTTCAATAGTGGTCTATACTCTTGCCACATAATTGATACTAGCACCTAGAGGCTGCTATCTAAAGGCCAATACTTGGTCAATAGGTGGTTCAACTGTTCAATCTAGTTTGATACAAACTACAAATAGTTGGTACATCCATCTCCATGCACTCTAGCTATTTCTGTAGGTTTTAAGGTCCTAGCACTAGAAATATGTTTATTTCTAATAATTATAAATTTGACTTCTGCTGAACATCTCTCTATTATAACCAACATTTCAAAACAACTTTTGAAAATTTGAAGAAGTATAGAACATAATAGTTATATAGGGAAGATTTTCTGCAATCTTCTCACGATAGCTGAACCAAGAGAAAATCACCCTCATTTTAGCCTGGACAAAAACGCCATTATGCAGATTATCTTTAATTTCTTATGAAATTAAATTATCCAACCTTGTTCAAAATGAATGTAAAAAAAATACATGAATTAATGAACACCACAGTGACCATTCAACTTTGAACTATAAAATCATTAATACTCTAGCATCACACATAACTTGACTACACTTTTTCATTGGCATGGGTATAAAAACTAAACTGACCTAGAAAATATTGCCAAATTAAATGGAAGTTATCTCTATAAGAGAAAAAAGTTTCCACACGCAGTGGTCACTGGCTAACATCTATACCAAATGTATGTTTCTGAAGTTCCAGAACAAATAATACACAGGTCAAGATACATGTATTGACTTACTGGCATCTTTATAAAAAGCAGAAGAGTTACACCAAAAATAATAATAATAATAACAGCAACATTTACGGAACCACTTCCATTCAACTCTGGTAAGACAACACAACTGCCTTCCTCCCCATCCCACCAAATAAGCTTTCATGTGACTAAATTATTAGCATGTGAACAGCTTCATTTACGTTTTGTTAAAAAGTCTCATATTTACACAATACAATAAATGCAATGCCTGCATTTTGCATCTTTAAAATAACACATGATAAAGAAAGAACAAGATAATGGTTGCAACAGATCTTCTACAAAAAGATGTGGAGATGGGTCAGGAAGCATTGTGCAAAGAACAGGGTCTCCTATTTTTACTGTGATTTGCTTTTGTGGAAGGCACCTCAAAATTAGGAACCAAAATTACTAGGTTCACGCCAAACTCAGTTCTAATTTAGCATTAACCAGTCAAGGCATTACAATATCTAAAGACAATTCAAGCAAGAGGTCTGGTGCCTATCACCCATACTACAAGGTTTCCTTCTGCTTGCTATGGAGAGAGAGAGAAAAAAAAAAATCACATGTCTTCTTCTTCCTCTTTCCCATATCCCAGAGAATACCCTCTATCAAAATGGTGAGCATATTATACACCCGCTAGGCATTTGCCATCAGGTGTAAGAGATGGGCCTCAGACAAATCATGCAAAAGTCCACACCATTATTTTAAAGGCCACACCAAAGCAGATTTCCCACATACAGAGGTTGTAAAACTTAAAGCAGTCGTGCACCCTCCCAGCCCTCAAAATTCCCTGCCTGCTAGAGGTTCATCCAATCTAATCAAAGACCTGCTGATGTAAGGGGGAAAAAAAAGATTTCCTCAGACCTCAAATGTGGTGTAGAGGTAGGGCATTATAAAATCCCTTCTTCTGGCAAGCACTGTTGCGTTGAACCCTGCCAAACCAAGGGAGCCGTGCCAATGACTGAGCCCACATTAAAGCTGCCCACATTCTGCGCAGTGAATTCACTGTTTTAGCCTGCTCTGTTCTCAGAACTGTCTGCGTATCGTGGCTTGTCTATTATGGACAAGCTGTACCTGAGCTGTGCAGTGAAGACATGAGTTTATTTTTTTTAAAATACGATTTTAAATGTAAGTCCTAAATAGCAATCTCAGCTTTGTGGAAAGACTGTTAACATGTCCTGTGATGGGCAAAGGTACGAGATTCTCTCTCTTTCGACCCTGAGGGCCCCTTAGTTTTTAAAACAACACTAAGCAGAGAAAAGCTAACCTAAATTGCATGATATATTAAAAGCCCAGTTTTCTTAACAAACACAACTCAAGAGCTATAAATAATGAAGGACAGCAACACTCACCTCTATGGCACGGTCAAATTCAAGGTAGGATACTCCGCAAGGATGAAGACAGTTTTTACTAGCTACTCATTAAAATGTCTTTAACGTACTTCACACCCTACACTACGCTACAATGTGATATTACCAGTGGAGGGGGAAAAAAAGCCCTGCCTTTAAAAGGCGTGATGCATTTATATATCTTAATTGCTTATTGCCAATTCCCACATCTTCTTTTTTAATTGGGAACACAGTTTTAAAAGCCTTCTTCTTTACAGAATATGATTTTGAATAATTAGAAAAGGAACACCACTACTTCTCCATGTCACGTAACCTGCGGCCCTGAAAGAACATTCTTATTTCCCTTCCTGCTCCAGTACTTTTCTATAGACTCAAACTCACTGTCTAGATTATCATCCTTATCTGTTCCATGTTTATTGGCCTCAAGTACATTAACACTGAATAGATTTCTACGAGTAGTAAAAGACATTCTCTCTTCTCACTAACCAGAGGAAGCAGGGAACGGTGTAACAAACACCTTTCTTTGGAGGAAAGAGCTTATTTAGTACAAAAACAGAACTTCCCTAAAGTCTGCACGTATTCTTATAAACAGCCCACGTCTCAGAGAGGAAATGTCCTCATAATTCACCTGGTGGCGTGGGAACAGTGCTAGAGTACGATTTGGCAGACTCTTACCATTATCAAGCATTACTGCCAATTATTACACAGAAAAGAAATAAATAAAAATATGAAGCTCAACACCAGTGACTCACTTCCCAAGAAGCCTAACCAAAATGGATCTCCTGGACCTGCATATGTAAACATTCTCACCACCAGCAGCCTCCAGTTAATTCCTGGCCATTCAAGCACTTCTTGTCAAGAAAGCACAAGAGAAGGCTAAAAGGCGTGTCTTTCCAAGACTCTGGAGCATGAACGTGAGCACCCTTCTTAAGTAAGGACATCAAACAGGTGCAACTCTTTGTAATGTTGGTAAGAAAGAATGCTGGGAATACCGAGTGGGACTTTATGCACAACAAACTACATTCATCTTACTAGGAATAAGAGCTTTCAAGAATCAGCTTCAGAGTCTCTTGGCAAAAAAAATCAACAAATTACGTAGCTCGACTTTTATTCTATATTATAGGCATCTATATGCTTAGCTACAAACAACAGATTATGGGTGCATTCTGATTTCAACACCCCACATGGAAGATAAGGGCAACCATTATCAAATATTCTTTTCTAAGAAGAGACATTAAAAAAATCTTTTCAAGAGTCAATGTTCTTTCGATCCAAGTCACTGTGATCACACAGTATATCTATCGCCTGAAAACATCCATGTACACTATTCACACATGAGATCTGTAATTTTGTATGTTCAATACAGTAAAAGAAAGCCAGGAGAGATCTTTTTCAATCTTGAAATTCAACTTCCATTTGTAGCAAGGCGGTTGCTGTCCGCAGTTGTCACAGAGTAATTTGAAGTTTCAGGAGGAGTCTGCAAGACTGGCACCAGAAATGATGGGGAGATTCTGCCCTTCTGACTTCCTCCATAACCTGCTTTATTTTAAGACAACTTAAGCTCAGTAGGTCACTCCACTATCAGTGCCACGTTGATATGGGAGAGATCTATCATGTGCCTGGAAAAAAGATGAATGCACCATGATTTAAGGCAGATGTATAAATGCGTTAAGGAACTTGTTTAGTCACACGCTCTCCCACAACTATAGGCTTGGTTCAGATACAGCCCTGTTTCATAAGCCAGTGGTTATCGAACTATGAAAAAATTGGGTTGTTTCACTGTCTATTTAGCCAAGCACCCAACTTTTTCACTGATGCATTGTCTTGTTGAACTATAGCTTCCAGAACTTGAATCCACTTTACATCCCGCTTACAAATCGTGATACAAAAACACAGTTTGATTTCCTGATTTGTACAGTGTACAAAAAAGGACAGCTGTTGATCCCAATGCCATGGACAGCTGTAGTTTAACAACAGATATCAGTGTTGAAAAAAGGTGTCCCGAGACACAGAGAAACAAAGAACCGAACACAGGGATACAAGGCTTACTTTCAGTCTGATCAACTACCGCTACAGCTGAATCAGGTCTACGTTAAACAGCTCTCCAATCGCAAGAAGATAAAAGGTCTTTGTAAAATGGATTGATTGGGGGAAAAAAAATCACAGTTTTCCCAATTGCTGTGTTGAGCTGTAACTTTTGTCCTTTCCAGCAGGTTGGTTAGGGATAATGGGATTTGTAATACAACACATCTAACACTGAGAAATGCTGAGGAAGACGAAAATAGTTCATATAGGAGAAAACCGATGCATGATACTTACCTGTGAAACTTCTGTTGAAATTTTAAAGCATCAGCAGGCTCTTTAAATTTTGCAATGGCCTTTCGTTGTTGAGGCAACATCTGTAAACTCTATAGAAGACAAAAAAGGAAAAGAAAAATGCATTTTATAGACACCAGAGCTCGGAATAATTTACTCTCACCAGCTCTTGCAAAAAGATGAGTTAAAACGGAAGCCATCAAGCTAGTACTTAACTCGCAAATCAATCCATCTGAATGCAGAATCTGATGTCCATGTACTCACTTAGCTACTATGAGAAATTCCACCACCCCTCAGTATTTTCATTACAAATCAACAGCAAAACTAGGTATTTATCACATTCTCACATCCTAAATGACGACTACAAATTCATCTGCAAAAAGTATTTTAAAAATATCAAAATTCATTCTGGGGCAGTATTTTTATTAGAGAACTCATGGGGAAGGGGCTGGGGGGACTGAAGAGGGCTTTGAAGATGCTGCTGCAAGTGTCACCTTGACTTTTTGACACTTCCCCTTGGATGCAGCTGATTCAAACGTTTCGTTTTTCCATATGCTTATACAAGTTAAAATGGAAACAAAGCAAGTGGGGCAGTGGGGGAAAAGACCAAGTCTTAAAGGAACATGTGATAAAAGGCTGAAAAGCTTCAAAGAAGGCCTAACAGAACCAAGTTGAAATACCTGCAGATTATTCTCACATTCTTTCAAGATGACAACTGAATCTAAACTCATAATTTGAACAATAGCTGTTCCTCCTCTGTATGTTCTTGATGCAGGAAATGTCTAAAAATCCTCTAAACTTGTGCATATGAGAACTGGGCTTCTTACATTCACACAGCCAATAGCTTCCCAGAACATGCTAGAGATTAGTGTTGGTGTCCAACATTCCAGAGTAGTTTGTTAAGGTAACTTGGAAGCAATGCCCTCGCTCTTTGGATTTAATTCTAAGGATTTATACGTTTTATGATAGATGGATGCAAGAATTAGGATACTTTTGCAGGCCCCCAAATGAACTGTTTTCTTCATAGATGCCAAGAAAGTGGTAGTACAATACCTCAAATTCTGTGGTACAAAATCTTTAACTTCACTTACATTTAACTTAAATATTTCAGTTAAACTGATTTAGTGAAAAATAATCCAGGTGTAATACAATCTGTGAATGGCTAATTTAAATGAATTATAAAGATATAAAGAATATAACTATTCATCTCCTTCAGATAAACAATGAGTGGGGAGGAAAAAGGAACCTTTTATTCTCCAAAATGAGTCAAAGAGAAATAGAGGATTGATTTTGGTTGGCACCCCTATGATGCAACATAACTAGCTTGATCATTAATCCTCTAAATCAGTCATTCTGTCACCTATCCTTTTGTTCAATAAAGGAATCAAATACTGTTGCCAAATTCTGTCAGCAAGCATGGTGAAGTGTAGTTCTGTTTTCATCTGGTAACTTTCCGGTGCATATAATCTCTAGTTTATAATAAATAAGCTAGGTTAAAGAAACTGTCACAAATACTGTAAAACTGTCTGCTTTAGCAGTTAGCATTTTAAGTTTATGAGATGCTGAATTCCATTATTTCAATACCCTCCTTTCCTAGTTAACATTTCTAGGAATACAAAGGGTTGGATACAGATTTAATTATATTTAGATTTAACCCACTGAAGCCAACAGGATTTCTGCTAGTGATGACTGACTTGCATACTACTGATTTCTGTGAGACTTTTATAAATATGATCCAGTCCAGTATCATAATAAAACCTGGTAAACACTGATGGGATAGTCAGAGTGTCTTTTTAAAAAAATTCACCTGCTAAATCAGCTTTCTCAGATCCTAACCCTCCAGCATCATTGGAACTGTAGCTCTCCAAGTTTCCAAATTTGACAGTCAGCCACACAGGCTTGGAAGCTGCATTCACAGTTCATCTGAAGGGTATCACATTGGGGAAGGCTGTATTAAATGAACCCCAAACTGTTTACCCTATCATTTCCTTACTCTGAATATAGAAAGGAGAATGCTCAGACCATAATAGATAACGGTCAAAGTACTATAGCACTGCAGTCAGCAGCATGAAGAAAACCTCAGTGTGCTTGTTCAAAGAGCCATCTTTAATGAAGATCAACATAGAAAAAAAAAGTTGCCAAAACAGAATGATTTTATTACATACTTACTGAAAAAGTAAACTTTGGCTCATAAAACAACAGGAGGAAAACATTACACAAATCTTTCTATTTAAAAGGACTACCTCAAGTTTTCCTTTCCTCAGGATTTACAGTACTTGAAAACAATTCTGCGCACAACTTTTTAAAAATAATGCTCTTAATCACTACACATAAATTGAATATACTCTCAGAAATAATTAGGCACATGAGGCTAAAGAAACTTCAACTTTCATTAACTTTTCAAACAGTGGGCTTGAATATAACACCATTCAGCATAAACGTATCTGTCCCGTCCTAATACTAGTTGCAAACATTCTACTCATCCAGGTAACTGCAGATTTTTTATCATTAAGGCACAAGATGGCATGCAACTCCTTCATGGATGAGTGATCCGTTGGAACATTTGTGAACTATCACTACAGTTTTTGTTTCTTGGGAATGTAATGGAATCGTATTAGAATCTACTATCAAATGATGGAAGACAAACAGTGAATCCACTAAAACCGAATTAGTTGCGTTTGTGTGCATCTGTGGTTTCGAAGTTGAAAACAGCTAATGTGTACAGTCAAAGTTGCTATCTTTAAAAGAAGTGCTAAAATTGTATGTAAACAGACAAAATAATTTCTCCATTCAGATGCAGTGCTAATCATAATGACTAGTACGTACACGAGCCTGGCTGCTCTGCTTCTCTCCTCCTTGATGGTCACCAAAATATCAAAAGCGTATGCTTCTGATTTAAAGCAAACATTGCTCATGAATAACTAGGACTTTTAATTAGCTCTAACTCTAACTTTTATCCCCAAAGTTCAGAATTGTAAATTACAGTCTAAAGTTGGCTTGCCCAGACAAGCCTGGTTTGTACAGTAAGAATATATATTTCACAGGGTGGTTGTTGTGGGGAGAACAGGACGAGGAAGGAGTATTTGGTACGTTCGCCGCCTTGAGTTACTTATAAAAATAATAAAGGCGGGATAAAAATAAATAAATAAATTTAATTATTTTCTATCCCGCCTTGATTATTTTTATAAATAAGGCCGCAAATGTACCTAATATTCTTGTCTCCCATTTTCCCCACAACAGCAACCCCGTGAAGTGAGTTGGGCTGAGAGAGAGGGACTGGCCCAAGGTCACCCAGCCAGCTTTCATGCCTAAGGCGGGACTAGAACTCTCAGTCTCCTGGTTTCTAGCCCAGCACCTTAACCACTAGACCAAACTGGCTCTATAATGAAAAACTGTGGCTAGTTAAAAAAAAAAAAAAAAAAGCAAAAGCTTTCAATCATCTCTTCAGTGACCAACCAAGAAGAAGGGAGGGGAGTATACAAGCCTAAGTCAAATTACAGTTGAATGTTTTGTTCAAACGCCGCTGTGGTTCATAATGTGCATTTTGACAAACTTCTTATATTGTAATATGCAACTTCAGTTGTGACAACACTGTGGAATCAAAAAGATCTATTTATAGAATTAAGCTATCTGTTGTGCTACATCATGTCTAAAAGACTATATTTGATAAAACTTCTATGAGCTCTTGATGAAAGGGTAGCTGGCACTTCATTATGACACGAATGTCTATTTTTGATCAGTTCATATTCCAGAAGGTCCAAACAATACTCAGCACTTCTGCACACATTAGAATATCATCCCTGGAGTTCTTTACAAATAGCTCTAATAGATTTTTCTGGTGTTGGCTGAGGACTTGACTCTACTTGTCAAATAGCCCAGAGTTATAATAGTTTCCATTATTGGTGCCATGACAATTGGTTCCCAAAGTTAAGTTGCATGCTATTTTTTTCACCAACAAGAAGTCCTGTTTCTACCTTAGTATTTGTACAGTGTAGATAATTAGTTTATGAACTCAGGCATCAACAATGATTTTTCACCCCAAAATCATTGTTCATGTATGTCCATGGGAATCAAAATCATGGAAAATACTGCTAAACAAGAGACTATCTGTTAATTTGACTCAGAACCTAATTTAAAGTACATAAATACAAATTAAATGCAGAAGAGTATGAATGAAAATATTCTTCACCTTAAACTTCTTAGGTATTATTGTTAATGTATTGAGGTTTCAGATGAATACATTTGAGATTTCAGAAAAGTGTTATTTTATGACTGCATACAATCCAATTAACTGAACGGTTTTCTAATTCTTAATAACTGTCACTTTAGTTTATCCGCTCCGGCCTAGTGATTATCTAATTTTCCTTATATAAATTTTAACAGAATTCAATGGAATTGGTTTAGCAGTTTGTTTCAAAAAAAGTTGAAGACTTCTGTAACTTGATACTGTGATAATAAAGAACATTTTTTATTTTTAAACAGTAATTATCTTCCATTTCTTATTCTTCTGTATTTTTACAGTCACCACTGTTTAACTTTTAAGAACTGAAAACTAGGCAGACATACCATTCAACCTCAACTGTATAGGGAGTCCTACTTTGAACTCCCAGCTACTAGTGAAAGTACGGCAAAGTTTCGAGAAATCAGCGCCTTCTCACTTGCTGCTCCATGTTTGCCAGCAGGTGTATTCTTAAATCTGTTAGGTTGTTTCTTGGTTATCAAATCTGACCAGGTTAGTGGCATATATTGTAAAACCAACACTTGCAATGGTACACTAAGTAACAAATCCTTTTTACAAGCGCAGAAACCATTTCCACTGAACAGAAGTGTTTACATGGAACTAGCACTTCCCACAGAACAGTCACCAATCACGAAGAACGTCCTCTACTGCCTGAGAGGAATGGCATTCTTAGAGGTCCAGTTAAGTCAACAGGAAGGACAAATGAGCAGGGGAGGGGAACTTCCCCATCAGCGACATGCAGCGCTTCCTCCTCTGTCAACTGGTGGTCTCCCCTCTCCTGAACCTTCTTCAGCCCTCTTGCTAATAACTGATTCTCACAATCAAGTTAGGCGCTTTTCTCTCAACTACTGCAGGATATACTCCCAATGCTTTAGCCTTCCGCTTCCTGTGATAGCCAATTGAGAGGAAAAAAAGAAGAAGAAGCTATTATTTAGCTACTATATCGATTCTCAGGACAACAGTCTATTAAAATTCTTTGGGGACATGCAGCTAAAATCACAGCCTTCCTTTGAAATGGAGAACTTAAGAAAAACATGGTTTTATTCTATAGCCAATCCAATAATGCTGGGCTTAAAACTGTTTTCACGCATTATCACAACACCATCCAAATTGCTAATGTTCCTTACTCTGGGCAAGGAGAAGCCATGGTTTAGAATCTGGCCATTCTATCCAAGTCTGAACTTTTATAGAACAGTTGCTTTAAATAGTTAAGGAAGGCCTCCACTATATTTTAATTTTGGGGCAATGCCTGTTCTAACTTGTGTGCCTCATTCTACAGTGTCAGCAGTAGCTAATGATTTGCCAAGTTTCCCAACCTCTAGAACATCCTGCCCTCCAGATGCTCTGGACTGCAACTCCTATAATCAGCCAACATGCTGGCTAGATATGGTAGGACAGGTGGTCCAAGGCACTTCAAGGTACCAGATTAGAGATGTCTGCTTTCTAAAAGGCTTAAAAACTTTTAAGTAAGTTCTAGAATAGGTTAAACTTACAGGTGGTGTTTTTTAACCAACACTTGAGAATCTTGGGAAATTCTGATATGCACCATCAAATACTAATTTTTCAGAAAATGGGACTTTGATCTGATAAACATATGCAGAGATAATATTTATACTATTAACTTGAGGCTACTTTTATTTAATAACTTACTTTACCAGCTTCTGCTTTTGGGATTCCAAATACAGGTGCTAGGAAAACATAAAATGGAGTTAAGTCTGCATATCTTAATTACATTATTTATAGTAAGTTCAACTTCTGCTCTCCCGATACATTATGCAAGCTATAATCTTTTTATCTTCATACAATAAGCTATTTGCTTTTCAACCTTGGCTGATCTCAAAAAGCTACAAAGGGCCAGACTCGGTTAGTACTTGGGTAAGAGATCAAGCTGTAGGCCAGAGTGAGAAGTAAAACAGACAAACAAAGAGAAAGTGGCCGCGGAAAATTATTTTCACATTGCTACCAAGAAATTTATACAGACAAGTCTAAGAAATCACCAAAACTGAGTTTGACCCAAAAGAAACTTTTACTAATACTTCCTGGATTCCAGAGATATTCCCTACGTGTAACTGTTATTTCTAAAATGCAGAACTCTTCCTTAAGAGGTATTCGAATAGCTGGATCAAAAGTCAGTTTCAGTTTTCTTAAAGCTGCATATTTAGTTGCTTTTCACTGAAGAGTCTCTTCACTCACTGACAGGACCAAGATACAGAGACCAACTTGACCGTCGCCTGCTGGCATCAATAAGGCGGAGAGATAGGTTACACAAATCCCAGTGAACCTCCTGAACCCTAACTTTTAGATCCCTGTTACGGAGAAGAGAAATGTGCTAACTCTTAGAATATTGCATTCAAAGCTCTGTTTTGAATATATATTATATATCTCAGATAGATACACATAAATTCATCCATTAATAACAGCATTTCAAAGGAAGTCCAAAAGCTGGCTCATACCAAGTTGGACTACTGGCCCTCTAACCGAGGACTGTGGCTCCCAGGATTTCTAACAGGGCTTTTTTCAAGCCCTACCTGAAAATGCAAAGAATTCAGTGGTGATTTTCTCCGTGAAAAATGTAAAGCTATGTGATAGAGTTATGGTCTGACACTGGATTTCTCAAACCTAATCTGATAGTTTCTGCAGGGCTAGCAATGAGTATGTGCGCAGCCCAAAGGATCCTTACATTTTAAAGTCTTCCCTTCATATATGTTCATTCGATCATAGCTATAACCTTTTGGATACCCACTGGGCATGGATCTATAGCCCCACTCTCACGTGACCAACACTGCATTAAAGGGCAGAGCAACCAAGACAGTTGCTGGCTTGATTCCTGATAGCAAACCATAACATCCACAGAGTCCTCTACACCAGCCACAATGAAAGGTGGGTTGCTAGCAGCCCAGTGCACACAATCTGCTTTATGTACATGGAGGATACTCACTTTACCAGAGCAGTATCAAAACAATCATCAAGGCAGCACCAACCACATCACTACAAAAGATAAAATAGGCTTAAGCCATATCCTGCAAGTAAGGTGATAGGACTTCACATTGCATACTATCCATCACAGCCAATTTACTTCTATCCTAAGGTGGATACTGACTTATTTGTACATTGGAAACAAAAAATCAAAATGCAGGGTTTCACGCAGAATAAGAGAGCTTATTTCCTGAATTATATTTAGATCCTGAAAAGAAAGCAGCAGAGCTGAGGCGGCTAGCTATATGAAGGTGGTGCAGACCAAAAACAAGGTAATTTCCATTAACAAGGTTAAAAAAAAATTGGATTTAGGGAATAGCTCCTGTGCGGGAAACTGACAGCATACAAGTATATCTGACACAGGCCAGAGGGAGAGATCCACAGATTTTCCATTACTTCAGGGATTACAAAGAAATATAAGTCATGCCGTAAACGTGTTCAGTTTGTAATAATAAATAAATTTTATCCTCAATGTCATTCTCACGTCAGCAGAACCTCTTTATGTCAAATCGCAATGTGTTTCATTTTAAAGCTGGGGTTTTAAGCTTATAAACTATTAACTGGATAATCATTTTCAAAGCCAAATGCGTAACAGCAAAATGTTGCAGTTACTTAAAGTGAGCACAAGGTTGTGCCAGACGTCTAAGAATGTCAAGCAGGAGGCAGGGAGCATCAAGCAGGGAGTCATCTTTCAGGCTGTACTGAAAACGCAACTGGATTTTTAAAAGTGCACAGAAAACAGAAATGCAAAGAAACTCCAATGGTGCAGGACTTCTGTCAATCTGGTACAATGTTTAGAGAACACAAGGCCAAGTTAAGTGGCTATTTTCCCCCCAAAGTAGGACTGCAACTACCTAAATACCCTATATTACAAAAATGAGTTATCTTATGACATGGTACTACTACCACAGTACTAATCTGGAACTACAACAATGATGCTGGCTGGGGAATTCTGGGAGTTGAAGTCCACACATCTTAAAGTTGCCAAGGTTGAGAAACTCTGAACTACAAATCACATCATTTGTTAATGTAAGTGAACAGTTACATGGGCTTACCCCCTAGTATTTTCAAGGAACACAAAAACATCCTGCGCAACTGTTCCCTTTAAATATAGTGCTGCTCCAACAACTCAAGAGCTTACTAAAAGAGACACAGCTGCAAGAATTGATCTTCTGGTCAGAGCAGTTTGAAAATCTTTTGAACCGCACAGGCTTCTTTCTATACAACCACTGGTAGAAGATGCTCAAGCTGTCTTCATGGGGCATTAACTTAGCAGTATTAGCACTAGGGAAGGTAGGGAACCCTTCAAATTCAGGATCACCATCAAGGCATCAGAGATGATCTGCAGAAGCCAAAGGCAACAGTGGTGCTGAGAGGAAAGCCCAAGGTTAGTAGGCCCAGAACCCAAAGTGGTCAGAACTACCTTTTCTCTTTTCCTTACGGTCTTCTCTCTTCCCTCTCTCTTCCCATCCCATCACGCTGGCTTTGAAAACTAGGAAAAAGAGCTGGCTTTTCCTAGTCGTCTGAACTGATTACCTGGGCAAGGTTTCTGAAACTAGGCAGTCTAGTAGCCCATGTGCCACTGGTTCAACCTTGTTGTCAGAGCACTCGCAAAGGTGATCCTGATAAGGAATGACATTGTGATACCTTCCTGTACCAACCACTGAGTGCAGTGCGTCCAATCACACCAATGTAAATTCCCTTCTATGTGGATCACGAAGGATATGATAAAAATATCTAAGTAGGGGAAAAGGCTTGCAAATGTCTGAATTTTTCAATCTATGTTTTTGGATGTCAAGGTCCAAGACTGTCTGCTTGAGCTCTGCCAGGGTTTATCTGGACCTCTAGAGTACATGACTTGGGGGAAGGAGAGGAGAGGTTTATAGCCTGCGATGAGACAAATCCAAAACTAATTGCTTATTCAGGAAGGAGCTGTAGCTATCCAAAGGGTAGCTGGGCCAAGGACTCACCCCAGAATATTTACTTTAGCCAGAATTTAAGTCATCAGTCTCTAGAGGGCCTCAAGAGAGATTAAGCCTACTGGCAGCTCAGAAAGTATAAATATCTCAGAATCACACTCCCCATGAACCAAAACTGTTACTTTAATGAGCCATATGTTGAATCAGGCTGCCGCAGGGTGGTGGTGGGATTTTTCCTCAATTCTTCCATTTTTCAAAAAATGATTTATTTTATTATGCACTGGTAGCAGCTCTTGATCAGCTGGTTACAGCCAATTTGTTCTAATTTTTTTCTCTATAGAATATGTATAGTCTAGTCTAGTCTAGTCTATAACTTTTGAATGGGAAAGCTGGCCATGGTTGACTAGCTGGCACATCCCACACCAGTGCATCTCCATTTCTGACAGGAATATGAGGGGTTATGAAGAAGGTGCTCTATGATACGCTCGAAGGTTTAAGAAAGTGACCCTTCCTCCCCTTTTCTCATGATTACAGGCAAAAATACAGGTTATTGTAAAACGCCCAGAGTCCCCCATTGGGGGAGATGGGTGGTGAAACAAATTTAAATAAAATAAAATAAAATAAAATGGTTCTCCATCACTTCTTATGAACGAGATCACAAGGGGAAGGAATTTTGCAACTGTCCCACGTATAATTCAAAGTGCTGTTGTCACCTATAAAGCCCTATGGGGCACAGGCCTGGTGATTTGAGGGACCACCTGTCTCCCACAGCATCTGCCTGGCCAATTCAATCCTGCAGGGCTGGCGCAGGATTAAACAATGTCCTCTATTGGGATCTCGGATGCACGCCTTCTCTGTAGCAGCGCCTGCCCTCTGGAATGACGTTTCCCCTGAGATCTTGTTTAGAAGAGCCATGAAGACCTGGCTCTTCACCCAGGCCTCTGGCAAGGGAGAGTGAGACCCCTTGCTTCACTGTGCTTGCCATCTTTTAACTTTATCTTTTACTGACTTTATTGTAATTTCTTTTATTGTTGTGAGCTGCCCAGGGTCATAGAGAATCTGGCAGCATATTAGTTTAATAAATTATTATTAAATTATTATTTTTATTATAATCAAAACCACAAACATAAAAGGGGCACTTTAGACGTTTGCCTGCAGAGCCAAGCATTCCGTGTGCCTTGGACAGATACTGTGGAAGGCATAACTGGATTTCCCACTATGCTCCCTGCTCAGTAAGTTTCATCCAGCAAGTTGGTACTGGAGTTCGTCCTCCCTGGGCTGCTGCTGTGATACTCTCAGAGGGAGTCCGAAGATACCAAGAAAAAAGCACTACTGATTCCTATAGTTACATTATTTAAATGAAATGGAGATTACCCTGAATTTAAGATATCCCCACTCCGAAGAATATGAGATGGGGGGGAAAGGGGATTACATACACAGAGAGACACGCACAAATTCAGTACTCTGCTCAACCACCTTGTCATCTAGAGGTTCCCACTCACACTGGATCCAATACTAGAGAATGCTCTTTTTCTCTCAACAAAGTGTGCACACAACATGCTTGGCTGGGAGAAAAATAAATAATATCAGTGTAATTAATGGTTATTCATTAAAATAAATTGCCTACAAAATAAGGTATCCTATTTGTAAAATTAACTGATTTCCCCATCAATTGATCTACTATCTGCATATACACAACCATTTTCTCATGGACCCACATATACTCAGAAAGAGACTGTAGAAATTTGAGCACAAGCAAGCATTAATTTAGGCACACTTAGTATGTAGCAAGACTCATTTTAGTTAAGCATACATAGGGTACTGCTATGCCGGGATAACTCTGTTTATCCCAGCTTATTCCCAGAAAATTGAGTAAAAATTGGGGGAAACATCCTTGGAGTATTCTTTTTCCTTGTTTCCAAAAAGAAAATAGGTCAACAAAAGTGTCTGTGTCTGGCTTCAAACACAACGAAATGCATGCTCATTCTGTGATAAGTCCCTGAATTCAAGAGTCCTTACTCTTAGGTAAGTATGCTCAGAATTTCAGTCTGCATGCTAACCTCCTGCTTCTTTCATTCCCTCCTCATATACGGAGAGTGTTTGCAACAGAGAACCTCTTCTATCCATGAAGAGCCTCCATCAATTAAGGATCCTAATTTACAGAGGGCCTTCATGGATATAGAAGATTCTCCAATGAAGGGACCCACCCTCTTCACAAGAAGAGTGACAACAAGTGGGCACGCTCATCTTTGTCCCCCTGAAGTGATGACAGCAATTTTCTTTCATCTTTTGCTTCCCTTTATGAAAGTGGAGGTGCTTTAATTATTTCCACCCCCTGCCCATTCACTTGTTTTCTTCTATCACGGTTTTCTCACTGAATTAAGACAACCCGTCCACATGATAATTATTGTGCCTTGACAGGACTCTGTCCTTCTCTAATACTCAGAGCTTGCAAATGGGAAACTCCCAACTAAGTGTGACCAGGTAAAGTCCTAAGATCTAGAAGCAGCAGAACCCATCACAGTAAGAGTTCTTTGCTTCCTACACTCTTGCAGAAAATTTCTCTAGGTAGGTAGTATCTTCACGCGGACCCAACAGAAGAACCAGAAAGCATGGCAAATGCGTATTTAAGTAATAAAACCAAAGCCATTTGAAGACAGATGGCAAGTTATTAGCGAAAGGTACACCCATGGATATTCTGTATTAGCCTCCCCTTGAAACTGAAAATGTACTTTGGTTGACATTTTCACCTAGAGACAGATGGAATTGGCAAGGAACATTTTCCCCAGCTGGTTCACAGAACGCTGATACTACTAATCTCAAATATTTGTAACAAGAGCAAGAGACAGATGGGTCTCTGTATCAATCTATTCAAATTATACATGCCTAATCCTAATCCAACAGCTCCCACTTTAAACCATATTTCTGAAATTCCCAAGCCACTATGAGGCAGCACCTGGCCAAACTTAGCTGGCCTGGAAAAACGAGGTAGAGGGGTTCTGTTTAGTGCTGGGGTGCGAGACTAAGTCACCAGTACTCAAACTGAAGTTGGAGGCTTCAGCTTGAAATACTGGGAGGGAGGGAGATAGATTCATTCCATAAAGGAGGTTTCATTGAGAAATTTTTACCCCACAGAACAGGCCCTACATTTCCCTTCCTCCTTCACTGGTTGAGAATGAGGACAGGATCCTCTATTGTTTAAGGCAGCATAGCTGGCTGGGGAATTCTGGGAGTTGAAGTCCACCCATCTTAAAGTTGCCAAGGTTGAGAAACAATGGCTTAAGGGTTAATTTCTCTAAGTGGTGAGGAAGAACTCAATCCTGGGTACCACTTCTGACATAGCTAGATGGGAGAGTAGGTGTCATGATCACCGTTGCGATGTTCGCTCCATCGTAACGGTTCGCATGCCAGAGTGTTGGTGCGTGTTCCTGGCTGGGAGGGTGCTGCTGATAAACCTTGTACGGGGAGATGTGTAGGGCTGTGCCAGGAAGGAATGTGTTTGGGTTATCTCTTAAATGTCAAGGTCTTTTTGCCCGTTGATCAGCAGAGCTCGTTAGGAGCACCTGGGAAAGTGGGATTGTTCTATATGCAGGGGGGGGATCGTTGTTGGAAACAGAGCTATTTAGTTTGAGTTTAGGCGCGCTTTTCTCATTCTCAGCTTTCTTTCTGTTTGCACCTTATTCTAAATAAACCAGACCTTAAACTCAGATTTGGAGTCTGAGCTTTTTATTTGAGTAGGGCAATCGTTACATAAAGCTGAGAATCATTCCACGAACAAACCTCGCTAGTCTCTACCAAGGAATTTTCTTGAGAGAGAAGAAGTTAGCGATGGCAGAATTGGGGAAGGAGTCGACGGGATTTGGGGAGGCGACCAGACAGCTGTTGGAGACGGCGTTCCCGAGCAGGGACTCGAGCCCCCTCCCATCCCGTCCCACCCCGCACCCCATTCCAGAGATCCAAGCTCTAGCCCGGAGGAGAGGGACCCGACGGACGAAGGGCTCGCCGAACACCAACAGTTCCTGTGGGATGCCCTGGCAGACCCCCGGCCGGGGACATCTCGCACCACATGGAAACTCCGATGCCCACTGACTCCCGAAAGAGAGTCCACAAAAGTGTTGGGAAGTCAGCGACCTGAAGGGCCGGGGCTGGAGGACTCCACCACGCCAGATAGGATCAGAGTCCTTGAGTCCAAGATGGAATCCACGGAGTACATGCTACGCTCACTTTCAACCGCAGTGAGTGACCTGGTAAAGGTCGTTGGCGGTCTGGGGGCAGCAGGGGGTTACAGCGTCCCACCAACCCCATCGCCAGCTCCGAGGGGAAGGGGCCGGCCAAGGGACTTTTCCCTGGCTCTCCGTGGTTCCACTCCGGTGGTAGTTACCCCGGCTCGTCCACTGGTTGGGGCGCCTCCAAGCGGCGGGGTAGCCAAGGACTTTTCAGTGAAGTTTGATGGCGACCCCACAAACTTGTCATTCTTCCTTAACAATGCGATGAATTATATGCAACAATATGGACATTGTTTTACCTCAGAAGGGGCCAAAATTACAGCTATTGCCACAAAACTGAAGGGCAGAGCAGCTGACTGGCATGTCCAGTTATGCGAATCAAGAGCCCCAGCGCTGACCGCATTTGATTCCTTTCTAGCCGCTTTGAAACGGTATTTTGAGGATCCCCTGGCTAAGGAAAGGGCTAAGGATGCTCTGAATGAACTGGTTCAGGGACAAAAATTGGTTGTTGATTATGCCCTTGAATTTAAAGTTTTGGCAGGGAAAGTTCCCGAATGGTCGGAGGCTACCTTGATCGAGAGGCAGTCCATCCAAAAGAGGCCTTTAAGAGCTCAGTCCTTGCTCATGGGAATAACCAAAGTGTTAATAAGTATGCACTTCCATGAAAGTATTTGCTTAAGAGAATATTCTTGTCATTAGATTTCCTTGTTAGCATTGAATGGAATAATTTTTTTCATTCCTCGTTAGCATATTGGAGAGGGGACGGAAAAGAGCTCTATACAAACTGGGAGAGGTCCTTGTGGGTGCAAAATGCCAAATGGCACTGCACCCTGCCACATTTTAACCAACCTAGTTCAAGACCCAGTGGTTCCATTGGTGTAACCTGCTAAGCGGGGTTAGTTTTATTTTTAGTTAATTCTTTTGGGGCTTATTTGTGCTGTGCAAATCCAGTCCAGTCCATTTGGTTTATCTGTATGCAATGTATAGTTCAGATTCAGAAAATGAGTTAAATCAGTAACCAGGTTAAACTTGCAAACACATCCACTGGGCTGCAGGGGAGTATCATTGATTGATGCAAAAGTATTTCCCACCCCCCTTTCAGATACACGGGTGGTGGGCATCTTTAAATATATGTAGTTAGCAGCCAGACACCTCCTATTGTGCCTCTTCTATCTGAAGTCTAGAGCTCGGTAGGACAAAAGATTTCTGGCAGGAGTAACCAAAGTGGGGGATGATCTACCTGAATGGGTCCTACCGACATGAGCAGGTTTTTCAGTTGGATATCCGTGGTGGATGAAGACAGCCCTTCCACTGACACGACACAGGGCTGAGGCTTGCACTCCACCACCCGCAGGTTTGGTTTACTTGGCATCAAGCGGCCTCGGCCCATCTGGCCCGTAATGCCCCTGCCTCTCCCATGTGGAAGACCCTGCTGAGAAAAAAAAAAGTATCTGATTGAGTGCTTCTGCTTATGGAAACTGACAGGTTAACACAAAAGTTATATATTCTCTTAGACAGCGATCATGAAAACAGAAGCCAACTCAAAGGTGGTTGGCAAATGGCTAAAGTCCCGCTCGTCAACACAGCTGTTGTCCTGACAGCCACATTCCTCTCAGATCCACTCTCATTCATTTTATGAATAGGAAATCACAGAAAAACTCCAATGTAACAGGAACTTCCTGTGATGGACTACAGTAATGCAGCTGGTTCTCAGGAAGGAGGGAGCACATTCCAAGGAGGGGGGCAGGACAAGAGACAACATAGCCCAGAGATAGAACGTGGGAAGACAAAGAGGTTCAGAATAACCCTGTCCTAGAGCCTTCCCAGGTTATTCCCCCTTAGGTTAGGTAGAGTAGATTTAGTCTGGCAAGATTCTGTCTATACGGTGTGATCAAATAAAGAACTGAAGTTTGGCTGGACTGATTCCTCGTTGTTCTTGGGTTGGGCCTGACACTTCGATCCCTCGGAGAAAACACTTCCAAAACACCAAGGCTTGCCAGAGCATCATCCCTTGCCTCCGTAAACTCTTAATTTCCAACAGTGTCCTCAACTCAAGTTAGCTCTTCCCACTTTACAGCTACTCCATAAGACAAGTCCCCAACAACTCTGACATACATTATGGCAATAAACTTCTATGGATTGCAAAATGTAGGCCCCCAAACACTTTTCTATTACATGAAATTGCACTGTTGCAAAGACCTTACAAGAGGGTTTTAGATAAAGGGTCCCCAATACAGTGACCTCCAGTGTTGGAATACATTTCCCATCAGTTCTGTTTGATGCTTCTCAAGATGTTAAGAGTTGGAATCCAACATATCTGGGAAGTATCAGATATGGGTTGTACTGATCCATTTAGTTGTACTGATCCATTTAGCATAACGACCAAGTAGCAACAGTAAGAACAGACCACGGAACAACGGACTGGTTTAAGACTGGGAAAGGAGTACGGCAGGGTTGTATACTCTCACCCTACCTATTCAACTTGTACACAGAACACATCATGCAACATGCTGGGCTTGAGGAATCCAAGGCTGGAGTTAAAATAGCTGGAAGAAACATTAACAATCTCAGATATGCAGATGATACCACTTTGATGGCTGAAAGCGAAGGGGAACTGAGGAGCCTTATGATGAAGGTGAAAGAAGAAAGTGCAAAAGGTGGCTTGCAGCTAAACCTCAAAAAAACCAAGATTATGGCAACCAGCTTGATTGATAACTAGCAGATAGAGGGAGAAAACGTAAAGGCAGTGAAAGACTTTGTATTTCTAGGTGCGAAGATTACTGCAGGTGCTGACTGCAGTCAGGAAATCAGAAGACATTTAATCCTTGGGAGAAGAGCAATGACAAATCTTGATAAAATAGTTAAGAGCAGAGACATCACACTGACAACAAAGGCCCGCATAGTTAAAGCAATGGTGTTCCCCATAGTAACATATGGCTGCGAGAGCTGGACCATAAGGAAGGCTGAGAGAAGGAAGATCGATGCTTTTGAACTGTGGTGTTGGAGGAAAATTCTGAGAGTGCCTTGGACTGCAAGAAGATCAAACCAGTTCATCCTCCAGGAAATAAAGCCAGACTGCTCACTTGAGGGAATGATATTAAAGGCCAAACTGAAATACTTTGGCCACATAATGAGAAGACAGGACACCCTGGAGAAGATCCTGATGCTAGGGAGAGTGGAAGGCAAAAGGAAGAGGGGCCGACCAAGGGCAAGATGGACGGATGATATTCTAGAGGTGACGGACTCGTCCCTGGGGGAGCTGCGGGTGGTGACAACCGACAGGAAGCTCTGGCGTGGGCTGGTCCATGAAGTCACGAAGAGTCAGAAACGACTGAACGAATAAACAACAATCAGATATGGGAATGCTACCTGAGGACCACCATGCACATAGAAATGTTTCAATCATCAAAAGCCCTATCTGAGGTCCAAACAACACTCCCAAATCTATACCAGCAAGACAAATTCTCCTTCTGCTATCTTACCAGCTAATGTAGTTAACAAATTCAGTGTCTCAATAACCCTGAACAGTTATTTCTTCAAGCAACTAATGAAGATATCAGTAGGAACCAGAATCAATACCTTTTTCACTTGATGTATCCCTGGGATATTTTTTAGTCCTTGAGGAAACGTAGAGTGAATCTGTGATAGATGGTGCTGATGAGGCTGATGCAGTTGCTGCACTGTCCCCTTTGTCAGTGTGACCTTCCGCATTGGTTGATGTCTCTGCTCTGATGGCTGTGGAAGCCGGTGAGGAGGTCCTTCCAAATGAGTAAAGCCAACATTCTCACCACTCTGTAGAAAATCGAAAACATTCTGCTCAAGATGTAAAAAATCTACATATTTTTGGCAACTGCTACTACAGAACAAAGCCTGGATAACAGATTAAATAGCATTAACACCATGCTTTATTCAGAAGAGAATGGGCATGGCTTCCTAAAGTTGGGAGGGGTTAGAAAGAGAAGGCATTTAGTAGAACTTCCTTCCTGCATGATCATTCCTTAAGTGTTACAAAACACAGAGTTATGCAGTTTTCAATAGACATATATGTGATCAAATTCCGGTACAATTTTCCACAATTTGGAGCCCTCTACTTCTGGGGCTCTGAACTCTCAGAATTTTAAGTCAGTGTGACTACTCTACATAACAAAAAGCTGGGGGACTTGTTGCCTTTATGTACTGCTTATGGCATGAAGACACCTCATACTGGTGACTGTCAAAATTGGCAGATATACACAAAATGGAAAATGTGTTTTATTCCAAGCATGAATCAAACACATTCTGGCTTAAAAGTTCATCCAGACCTTTCCAGGAAGTCAAAATCTGTCCAAACCCAAACCCAGATATCTTGGACTATATTGCCTTTGTTTCCCTGTCAGGTGGCTCCCTCCTCTGACAGGGGAACTAGGACAAGGCTGATATACTTGTTCCTCTCTCCTCTCCACCTCTGCACCAGCCTGCCCATCAATTCTTCCAGCATCTTCCTTTCCCTTACTCACCACTGCACTTAACTTCAAGCAAGGTTTACCTACCCAGGCCCTCAATTTTCCTTTTTAAGCCCATATTCACCAACTTCCCATCTTATTTCTACCTGCTCCACATGTCCCTCTCCCCAATCTTCCCAGAGTGTCTTACCTTGCCTTAGCCCTCCCACGTTTTAGCTACTGCCTCTCACCCTGGAACATCTTTGCCAACACACACGCATTCAAGATCTGTGACCAGATGAGATATGCATACTTCAGCCTGGACACGGACCATCTAATACTTGCTGATCCATGCACAGAATGTTTTGCACATCCCTAATGGAAATGCAAGGATGCTGGATCAAGATGAGTTAGGATTTAGGTCTGATCCAGCCAGGCTGCTGTCTTTCTGCAGCATACAGACCTTTTCTAACTATGGCACCATATTATTCAAAGAAAATCATGTCAAACCATGGTATGTGATGTTTTCCTTAAGAAACCTCTTGAGGAAATCTCATTCTGTTATTCATGATTTAAATATTCCATCCCAAACTCTAAGTATTAATTAAAGCCAATACAATTCTAGAAAGGCTATAGACATTTCAAAGACCTATGTATTTTAAATTTAGATGATACAATGAAAATAAGAACTAAACATATCCTAAGAGGTTTTTCTCTCTAATCTTTTATTCTACATCTTAAAATATTTGAAGTGAAATACCCACAGTGAAATCTCCCCACAATGGTTACATTCTACAGAACTTTAAAGACTGCATATTTACAGCAGTAGAGAAATATAACATGTCCTTGCTGGTAAATCCTAAACAAACTTATGCACACACACACAGACATGTATACAAACATACATACATACATACACACATAAGCACACTATTCCTACTTTGAACTGAAAGCAACATTTTCAAATTCCCCTTCAGAAGCTCATAGTTGCATTATTTTTGAATGACAAGCCAAGAGCAGGATTATGTATGTGAAAAAGCTGATCTATCAGAAGTAAAGCTCAACAGGAAGAGCCCTTGTCACAGCATATTTTGAATTGCTGATCTGCAAATAAAAAAGATCTGCAAATCTGGAGTGTTAAAAGAAATGAAAATTCAAGAAATGGGATACTTTCCCTCCATTATGATAATTATATGTCATTTTAAGTGGAAGTCTATCTTCAGGGGTACAGCACAAGAGACCTATAGACTAACACCCTATTACACAGCATAAAAACTAAGATTGTTATTTGTTTCCTTTCAAGTCATCTTAATTAATTAACTTGGGTTGAGAAGGCAAGAAATTATATGAGTAAGATTCAGAAGTTTTCAATTCCATTATTTATTTTTAGAAAAGTTAGCTCTGATCATGTTTTTTTTAGGAAGGACTTCAATAAATAAGAGCAATGAAGGAGAGCCAGAATTTTGTAAGCTGTACTTTTATCACGGATACCTTGACAGTTTCACAATGAAGATGAAGTCTGTTTGCTACCAATATTAGCTGGACAATTTTATTTATAACAAATGCTTTGAGGATGTCCTGATAAAATACTGCCCCATTGATACTGTCAGAGCTTCTTGCAATTTGACAGATCAAATCTTATTTTAATTCTTAAAACTGCACAAATGAACGGTATCACTAACGTGCATTCTGTAGTGAGCAAATTGATTAATCCCTTTCTATAGAAATCTCAACTCTTGATTGCACCTATCAGACGTTAAGCACCATTATTCCAAGTGACAACACTTGACAAATTCCCTAACCATCTCTCTCAGCCTTTGTAGCCCTGCTAGCTTGTATTAACCCTGATGAAAAATTAATTTTCCTTATCTTCAACTAAACCCCAAAATCCAAATCCTCCAAACTGGCAACTCTTTCTGTAAAGGTATTATGAAAACCTCTAAAAGATTAATTGCATGTCTTCAGGTGACATTAAATTAATTTCTATACTCATGATAGACATTTGATACTCGGCACTGAGAGGACAGATAACATTGTCAGGATACGCAGAAGGACAGTGGTAGAGTATCCCAGGGCAGCCTCTTATGAATTCTCCTTTCGATAAGGCCATACTTCACTGTCATCGGCACTGTTACCGATCTTGCAGCCCTCAGACCTCACTGCATAGGTTTCTATTAGCAGTGACAATGCTGTGTTTATCCATATAATCTTTGCTCAAGCTAATTCAAATAACCACCCAACGATGAGACGGATGTGCATGCTGGATAAAGCACACAAAGAAAATAAACTTGGTCTGATTTGTGAAGTATTGCATCGCAGGGGCAGGGGCTGCAAACGTATCTCCGCACTTGTATCTTGTGGAAATGAGTTGCAGTCTAAACAAGACATGGTACCTTTTAGCCTCTCTACTGAGGAAGAACAGCAAGCTGTGCCACAACCACATTCCCAGTAAAAGTCACTTTACAAGCCTCAATACACAGCTTGCTTTTCTCAACCATCACTGCTTTTTTGAAACTAATTGGTAGAAAGCAGGAGAAAGAAACTACTTAAACCAATTAATGGTGCACGGGTAGTTAGCAACTTCAAGTGTACATTCGGTAAAATAAATAAAAGCAGTTTAAAACCAAAAGGTGTAAGAACACTGCCAAGCTAGCAACCCTCCATACGTTTTATCTCATTTGAATACTTTTTTAAAACAGCTTTATTAAAAATTTCAAAATACAAACATAAAAGCAAAGATCAAAGCAAACAGAAGAACAAGGCGAAGAAAAAGTGAAAGCATCAAAGATGCAAGAAAGAAAGAAAAAGCTAGAAAAACGTAAGAAAAAGAACTGATTCCCAACCTTCTTTGTCACAGATATAGGTATACATTTACATCAAGCTCTTACTCTAAATTTACCAAATATTTCCCATTATTTTTACTGTCCATTGTTTATCCTATTGTCAAATCCAAGTATCACAATTCCGTATTTTTCAGTTTCACACACAAAGTTGTTTGAGTATTTCTATTAATCAACCAACCAAAACCAAATTCATGGCAAGTAAATTATAGAGGGGTTCATGTTTGATCACTTTTGAGATCTAAGACTCAAAAAAAAGGGATATTGTTTTCTGCCTTAAAGGCCAAAGTAAGAAGACTGCAAACGAGTTTATCTGGGTTAGCCCCAAGCTAGCACTCAAGGTACAGATTCAGATTTACACCAGCTTTTCCCCACTGGTCTCCTCCAGAAACACAGTACCGTATGTGTGACACTCAAAATTAGTGTCTCACATATTAGTGCAGAATGGAAGCCTACTCTGACTTCCTTTTTCTCTGTCCACACTTTCTGAGAGGGCATGAATTAGCCTTTGCCTTAAGTATATTGCTAGAAAATAGCAGGGCTGGTTTTGTACTTGTGTACGTATGAGAACCATATATATAAAACTCAGACTTCCGGCGCTTGAATATAGAAGATGCTATAAAGAAATCTTTACTCAATATATAACATATATTTCTATTTTTGCAGTAAAGCCCATCCACAGAGTATAATTAAGACATACATCAACACTTCCATGTTTTTTTACAATTGGCTGAAGATAGTAAATATCCTTAGCGTTATCAAATAAACGGCCCTTTAATAGAGGTGGACTGCTGTGTGTGTCAAGATCACTATATCTGCAGAACGTATGTGGGTGCCTGCCGCTGTAGCCGTAAAAATTACATTTTTGAAAACGTAAGGTTTTATAGGGCTGTTCCTTGAAAAACTACTCAGCTGGTGCTGAAAGCGTAAACATTCTTCCTGTCCCCAGCCCAGTCAGGCTGTTTTCACCACGTGGAGTTATAGGAAGCGAAATAAAATGGCTGAGCTGCAGTACTTCAGAAATTGCAATAATCTATCTATTCTTTCGATTAAAAAGGTAAAAAAAAAAAAACTATACTGTGTAGAAAATAAAGTGAAATTAACGTAATTGTGTGCTTTGAAACATTCAAGGAATATTTCTAATCATAAGAATATGTGCTAAAATATGTTGCAAATACTAGTAGTTAGTTTTTATTAAGTATTTTAAAAGCCAAGGATTGGGAAAATATGAACTTTGTTTTCCATCACATTCAAAGGAAATTCCTTGCAAAGATTGCAGAATATGCCTGTCTAGAACCAAAAGTAGTTAAGTCAACCTTACACCATAGTATCCCTGTTCTCCTGAAAGGCAAGGCATGCATCTTCCATCATCCTTTCCCATATTCCCTCCATCATGCTTTCTCCATTCCCCAAATCTTCTAAAATAGAAACGGGTATCTGGTTCTCCAGAGAAGCAAATCTACTGATATTCTAAAATGTTATTCAGAGGGAGCAGAGGGGTCCTACTCGCCCTGCCAGAGTTGCAGGTTATTTGCGGTTGGGCATCTCTCATTCTAACCTACTGAGATAACTACTCCAATTTATGTTGGAAATGTGAACGAGGACATTTTACCATGCTTGGTGGACTTGTAAAACAGCCAGAAAATTCTGGATTCAAATACATACACTAATTCAGAGGATTTTTAAAGATTAATATACAGTCAAAACCGGAGGCTTTTCTTTTGGGATAGACAAAGAGTTGGAAAAAAGCCATGGAACTCTGTTTTTGTATACAACTGCAGCAAGATTATTGTATGCGCAAAATGGAAAGATTCGGCATTACCCACCATGGAGGAATGGTTGGTGAAGATGATGGAACTTGCGGAGATGGCCAAACTGACTTCTTTGTTTAGAGAAAAGACAGTATCTATGTTTATTGCTGACTGGAAACCCCTTACAGACTTGTTCCTTTCGAACTTTCTTCCTTAGTTATTAGCCAGGCTGACCTGAGTTGCCAATTCAAACCTGTCTTGAAGGACACATGCCTTAGTTGGTTTGGGCCATGCAGATAGATTTTGTTTCAGTCAGTGACTTAAAATCTGCTCATAACTAAAACATTACTTGGAGACCTTCCCATCAGTCTACCTATTGCAGCATAAGATTGGGAGGCATAAATGACTTTTTCTGCAGTGATATATGTTGCGTTAGTCATTCATTTCCAGCTAGGGTCCATACATTGAGCCCCACCACTACAGACGTTTTCAGTAACTACTAGAAGACGATCTGTTCCAACCAAATTCAGCTTTACTGAATACATTATTGCCGGGAGTCAAGTGTTTATTAGATTCAGAATGTTTCTTGGGTTCGATCAGGGATATGAGTTTTTCAGAAAACAATAAACTGGAAAATTGATCTATATAGTCAGTTCTAGGATAATTTGTAGTTAAAGCAATGGTGTTCCCCGTAGTAACATATGGCTGTGAGAGCTGGACCACAAGGAAGGCTGAGAGAAGGAAGATAGATGCTTTGGAACTGTGGTGTTGGAGGAAAATCCTGAGAGTGCCTTGGACTGCAAGAAGATCAAACCAGTCCATCCTCCAGGAAATTAAGCCAGACTGCTCACTTGAGGGAACAATATTAAAGGCAAAACTGAAATATGTTGGCCACATAATGAGAAGGCAGGACACCCTAGAGAAGGTGCTGATGCTAGGGAGAGTGGAAGGCAAAAGGAAGAGGGGCCGACCAAGGGCAAGGTGGATGGATGACATTCTAGAGGTGACGGACTCGTCCATGGGGGAGCTGGGGGTATTGACGACCGACAGGAAGCTCTGGCGTGGGCTGATCCGTGAAGTCACGAAGAGTCGGAAGCGACTGAACAAATAAACAACAACAACAAAGGATAATTTGTATGGAACCATTTTCACTTTGTATTAGATAAATTTTCCAATGCAAATTACCTTGTGCACAGTAGATTAATCCACAGAGGAAAATTTTCATCATCATCGTGGGGTGAAAATTTTTCTCTGGAAAAATAAACCACAGAAAAATTTTCCATCCTTAGATCACTGGAAGGGTTTTGTATGTCACAGCCTCAATTCCTAAAGAGAATCTTTAAAAAGTTCAACATCCTTTGTTAACTCACCAATTCACAAATACTGTAGGTCATGGATTTCTTCCAATAAGAAGTTAGTTAACTTTATGAAGCAGAATTGTTTGGAATTACTTTTATTAAAAAAAAAAAAGACAGCACCGTGTACATGGCAATTTACCAAGAAGGAAATGATAGGCAGATCGCTACTCCAATGTGTGTATAATCTGCAATGCAATATAGGGGAAAATAGAGGGAATTGGGAAATTGAGGCACAGAAAGCAGACAAGTGATTGTTTCTGTTATATGTGCTCCTGATTAATTATTGTATAGAATACCTACACATGGGAACCGGAAGGATGTGCCATTAGCTACTTTATGGGAACCAAAAAAAATAGGAGATATTAAGGAAAAAGTCATGGAGGGACAAGAAACTTTGAACACGTTAATAAATCAGTTTTTGTCCTAAGGTGACAAGGCTATTTCAGATAAGCACAATTCCATCACCTACCCTATGTAGGATCCAACTGCATTTACACTGCAGGGTTAACCACAGCCCTAACCAAAACCCATAGTCACAGTTGGCTAGGACTGCTCATGATATAAATTTGCACAAGTATAGTAAAGAATAGGACCTGGGATAGGGCTGGAGCAGTGCGAGGTCCTTAGTCACCCAAACTTTATGTAATGTGGTTCTCATGGATGGAAAAATATGCCTAAAGTGTGTGGGGACTGGGGCAATGTCTGCCGAATCTCTAAAGCATGGTTGAACTATGCTTTAGTTATGCATGGTTGTAGCTTCTACAAGTAAAACAAATTTATGTACTGTTAAGATTTTAAAATAAAGCACCCAAAATGAAAAAGTGTAGATGTGCTCAGTTAGCATAATGTTATACAACTTGCAGAATTCAGCTTCTCTTGATTCAGCCTTCAGCTTATTGCATGTAAGTACAGTCGTAGAGCATCCCTTGTCAGTTGGGCATAAATGTACTTTATGGAGAGAAACAAAAGAGGACATTTTTATTTTCTGTCTTCTAAATCTGATTGCATTTTGAGGAGATTACCTGATCATCCTTAAATTCATTCTGAACCCATATCAGGTGTCTTCTCCATTTGTTTTAACTATCAAAAATTGTCCTAGGGGAAAAATGGTATCTCCACCTTCAATATAGTTAATGCTCATTCTACAAAGGAACTGATTTTTTATCTGTGACATCACAATAAAGGGGCTATGAAAGTACACATTCTTCAAACTTCTTTATTGTGAGAGATGAGAAATACAGATGCAAAAAACAAAAACAGACTATACAACAAGCAAACTTTGTATGACGTTTCGCGTCAAGTGAGATGGGAACACCTTGGGAATAGTTCTCATGGTAAGGGCAATGCTGGCTAGCCACCTGCAGCACACTTCTTGGTCCATGCTTCCACCTCTTCCATTCACTTCATCCCTAGCACGTACCAGTAGCTCAGACAGGTTGGAATGTTAAAAAAAAAAAAAAAAAGATTGTGCTAGCTGTGAAGTCAGGCTTTATAGGCACATTCAGTACAACAGTACACAACGCAAAACTGTTCTTCCATAGAGAAAAGACCACAAGCAGAGCTCCTCAGAGATACAAAGAGGTATGTTCTTGGTCCAGTGATAGACTCAGCATTTTCAGACGACAGAGGACTAGTCATGTCACTCTGAGCAAGGGAGGAGAGACTTTGGCTAAGGAGAAATCATCCAAGAGCAACATAAGATGGCTACGTAGTACAATTAATATTTAAGCTTTATGTGATTTCACAGCAGTCAACGGGTAGCATCCAACATAAACAGCTTCCACTACCCCACCAAAGGGAATACAGGAACATTATTTAAAAACCTGATTCAGTAGGCAGTCATAATTATTATAATCTGCTACTTTACACAAGTTCCATCCGTACTTTTAACCATAACATTTGTGTGCTGTTTTAGAGGCCACTAAAGGAAAAAGAACACAAGGGTGGCTAACATTTTAGGCATACCTGGCCTGTAGAGCAATTATAACCTGAGGTTGGGAATGAAGACATTAGATTTTATTTGTTTTGTGATTTAGGGCTTTAGAATGCAAGGGGGAGGAGGGCAGAGTATGGAGGATATCCGCAGGCAGGCACAGAAAACATGTAAGTGGCAAGGTGATCTGAAATCCAGTGTGATGTACAGATTAAACTGCTGGACAAGGACAATGGAGAGTGAGGCTGAAATCCCTGACCTATAAAGCTCATGGTATCACATCAGCCAGGAGGAGATAAAAATGGGTGGAGAAGGCAAATACTGTATACATTTCCCTGAGTCCCATGAAAGAACAGTATACTAAGTTTATTAGTATGATTACACTGAGCTTTAACGACTGCCATTTACTGCCTGTGAATCTTAAGATTCCCTTCCCGCTAAGTCAGCAAAACAGATTACAGAAGCTATGAGCCACCTGGAGTCACTGTGCGTTGGGTGGCCTTATAAATTTGTTAAACGAATGAATGAATGAATGAATGAATGAATGAATGAAAGACAATTATAGCTGTGAGTGGGGGAAAAACACAATTTCAAGAGAGAAAGGTTATGCAATGCAAAGCAAAGCAGAGACATACCAATGCAACATGCATGAGCATGAGGATTTTGCTTCATGTATGTGTTTAAACTAGCTTCAGTGATAATTATGTGATTTAGTAACAACAACAACAACAACATTTCACTGGGTTCAAAGGCATTTACACCCAAATGGCACCTAACACTACTTCAGACTGTAAGCAGGGATATGACTTCAGAAGAACCACTCTTGTAAAATCATTCCAACAAGAAAAATAACATGACGCACGGTAGTTGCTTTATTGGGTAATAATCCTACTATTAGTAGCATATAGGGGAATATTGGTAAATTTGCACACATGCAGTGCGCAGTGATCTGGCTTATCTGCACCATCAAATGTTCCTTCCACTTTAACTCCACAAAGTCTACAGACAAAGCTTAAGTCACAACTAAATTTCGTTTGAGGCTAGGTAGAGAATAACGCAGACACAGCACTAGATTGTAGCAAGCAAACAGCAGGAGTGTACTAAGATGGGGGGAAAGTAGCCAGCTAGAAATGGGAGCTAAGTATCTATCAAAAAGCAGTCAAAAGCATAAGCAAGCAATGTATTTCACATATTTCACTCAGCTCAACAGTCAGATGCAATAGCCTATAATAAAACAGGAAAAGGGGCATTTATTTGGAGCAAAAAGGAAAGGCAATTGAAGTTCAAATGAAAATGAAGCAGAAATCATCCCAGAGTGGGATGTCAGACATTTACCAGGGATAAAATACTTCCAAAGGACCCACTTTAAAAATGCTCCCACAATCAAAGGCAAGAAAATTGTCAGAGTAAAGCGGGCCCTACTGCAAACCTTTTACCTAATTCTCCAAATATTGCAGGCAAAAAGGACCCTTAGCAGACAAAGCAACACACTGAAAAATATCCCTCAAAGGAAAATGAAGCCAGATAAGAGAAGCTGCAGGTATTTGTTTAGTAAAAGACCACACTTCCTTTCTCAAATCTTTCCAATCACTGGTCAATACCTTCTATTATATGTATATTCCAAAAATCAGGAATATTCCCAAGCACTGAGACACAGAAGAGAACTTTCCAAGTCACTCAATCAAGCTTCATATTTACACAGGACATAAACAATGCCAGATAAGAATAAAGCATTGAAGTATTTCAGGGCTAACTTAAACTACAACACATCTACATGCGCACCAAAGATGCCAAGGCAATGCAGAAGCCGGGCAAGGAATATTTGAACCAAAAGATAAACATTTAAGTGCAACTTAATCAGCTCTTATCTCAATAAGCAAGCATGGAAGGATCCTGTATATTATAAAAATAGCCTTGAAAATTTCCAAGATGAGACATTAGTATCACGTCCAGAGAAAGCCAGTTTGGTCTAGTGGTTACGGTGCTGGGCTAGAAACCAGGAGACTGTGAGTTCTAGTCCCGCCTCAGGCATGAAAGCCGGCTGGGTGACCTGGGGCCAGTCGTTCTCCCAGCCCAACCCACCTCACGGGGTTGCTGTTGTGGGGAAAATAGGAGGAGGAAGGAGTATTAGGTATGTTAGCCACCTTGAGGTATTTATAAAAATAATAAAGGGAGGATAGAAGAGAGGGAGAGAGGGAGAGGGAGAGGGAGAGAGAAGCGTTCCCACCACAAATGAAACCGTGCATTTTCCAAATGCACTTAATTTCTTGAGCTCTGTGAGGTGACTATGTAACACAGATCACAGATTCATTTTATAAAGTTCCTCTTGACTCAAGCTCAACTCCTGGGTGAGAGTGACCCAGAGATGTCAACGTACTTTCTTGTCAACAATGGAAAAATGGTCGGTCCTTGTCCAGATGTGCTTCCAGCTTGCCAGTCTAGCCTATGGCTCTGAAATTTCCAGGGGATCCCCCATCCAAGTACTTATGGGGTTACATGCCGCTGAGCTTTATGAAATCAGGCAAGATCGGAGAGGTGCTGCTACTTGCAGGAGGGAGATTCATTCTATGCATGTTCGGGTTTGTCTTTGCAATCATAATTCTCCCTTTCTCCGTCAAACACGTAGAACAGTGTTTCTCCACCTTGACAACTTTAAGAGGGGGGGACTTCAGCTCCCAGAATTCTCCCAGAGAAACACTGAAGTAGAACAAGGTCACACAGTTACACTTTCCTTTCAATAACCCTACCTCTTCCTAGGATTGCACAGCAGCTGTGGAACGCAGCTGCACAATCTCAGGAAAAGACGCACCTCCTGTAAGAATTGCTGACAGATGCCATGTACGCAACCCCACACATGCTCCTGGTAGCAAGACACTTCCCCCGCTTCAATTCCAGAGTGCTGCACGGTCCAAAAGGCTATAAAGAAAATAGGTCTGTCAAAATCTGGAAGGGAATCCTGCAATGACTGTCGCCTTCTGAGTTACAAAATATTCCTGCTCCATCCTGAAAGGAAGAGTATTTACTCTCAATCCAGAACAGTTCTACATGTGTGAAGACTAGAACCAGATGACTTGCTGCAGAGCTTAAGTTCTTGCCAAAGGACCGTAGCTCCTGTTGGAAATAAGGTCTATCAATCTGCAACTTAAAGTTGATTGGCCTCTTTAGCAGCGAGAATTCTGCAGGAACCATATTCAAAGTACAGGCAGTCCTCACTTAACAACCACAATTGGGACCAGAATTTTGGTTGCTCAGTGAAGCGGTCATTAAGTGAATACGACCTGGTTTTACCACTTTTGCAGCGGTTGTTAGTGAATCACCATGGGCATTAAGCGAACCATGTGGTCATTAAGCGAATCACATGTTCCCCCATTGATTTTGCTTGCCAGAAGCTGGCCAGGAAGGTCGAAAATGGAGACCATGTGACCACGGGACACTGCAACGGTCATACAAATCGGATGCCAAGTGCCCAAATTGTGATCACATGACTGCGGGGCTGCCACAAGGCTTGTAAGTGCGAGGACCGGTCATGAATCTTTTTTTCCTGCACCGTTGTAAGTCTGAACCATCACTAAATGAATGGTCGTTAAGCGAGGACTATCTGTAGGCTCTGGTTTCAGGCAAATGCTTCTGTTATGCACTGTATTTTATATATCATGTATTAAATGCCACTCTGATCTTTAGAGGACAAAGTGCAAAGAGAGAGAGGTTCCATGACCTTGATGTCTTCTTACTCACCTGCAGAACTGCTCCTACGTTAAGGTGAACTTAATGGGGAATATCCCATTTGATCCATTCTGAGTAAATTTTACAGCCAAAATCTTATCCAAATGATTACAGGTATTAAAAAAAGGTAAAACATAATGGTAATTCTTTTTCTGGGAAAATAAAACCACTCCCAAAATAAGTAAGTTAACTACTTACTTGAGCTATTTGCAATGCTGCTCATGTTTACAAGTAAACACAGAGAATCTGACATTTGGAGGAAGAATTTCAAAGTAGTGTCAAGCACAACTGCACAGAACTGAGTGGTTTTTATTAAAAGAACAGTACTATGGCTATGTCAAGAAAGCTCCCCCCTCCAAACTTTCAGATGGTCTCTTCCAGAGGAACTTTTAACTTGTTTTAGCCTATAGGTCAGTGTTTCTCAACCTTAGCGACTTTAAGATGTGTGGACTTCAACTCCCAGAATTCCCCAGCCAGCATGGCTGGCTGGAGAATTCTGGGAGTTGAAGTCCACACATCTTAAAGTCGCTAAGGTTGAGAAACACTGACCTATAGGTTATTTGGCATTCCTTGCCCAAGAATGGGCTGGAGGCACGTTTAGTGTGAAAAGAACTCCACGGTAGAAATCTCTGCGTTTCTACTTTAGCGTGAGTTACAAAGCAAGTTAAGATCCCCAGCTGCACTGCATTTCACCTTTATCAAGTCATCTGTGACCTCCTCCTCTTCAGCCTCTGGGACTGTTTACATGCACTTCAGGCTGAAGGTTTTTGACAAACAGGGCAATATACAGTTGCAACTGCATGAGAAAAGAACAGATGGGATGGAGAACCTCTAGTTCTGTACTTTCCTTGAAAGAGCTCTCTGTTTGGAGTACTAGAAAAATCTGGAACCAGAGTACGAATATGTATCTGTTTGCATGCATGCACTACATTAGTATGAATGTACAGCAAAACTTCCCTTTTAAAAGTCTTGTTATTCCTATACAGAGGAAGGAAGCAATGTCCCCTTCATCTTAAATCTAACATATTTTTAATATAACAACTATTTTTTAAAGCAGAGATAGATAATGACCAGCCGTTCGGGGCCTACAGAACCCCAGCCCAAAGATACAGCGATGTGGGCGTTTATATATGGAGAGTTTGCTGCCATATTTCAGTGGCAACCCTGACCAGTCATCAAGTTTAACCGGTTGTACAACATTTATTTTAGGGGGAAGCAGCACAGTCCCCACTTCTTCCCAGTTTATGATTTCTAAACTGCAGTCTGTAGCAGAACTGTCCAAAGCAGGCTTCTTCCTGCTTCCTGCAAGAGACCAAAGTATGCAGAAGACACTCTGTATTTTGGAGGCAAAAAGCTATTCCACCCCCCCACACACACACCAAAACAGTATCCTGCAACTGTCCAGCAATGGGTTTGACAGCGCTAAAAAAAAAGAAAAAAAAAAAAGAAAGAAAAAGGGGAGATTTCTGAATATTGTTAAGAAAAACAGCAAGCATTACTATTGTGTAGTTAAAAAGTTAATGATGGCCTCTGAGTGGGATTAGAAGGGAAAACAGTTGTGGGTTGTGTATATGCAATTAATATATGTTTAAATGTGTAGTTAATTGGAAAAAACCTAACAAATGATGTAACGGTATTGTCAAGTGTATAATAAAGTTTGAAACAATTGGAAAGTTTACTAATGGTTGATATAACCTACATATAAAATGGTTAAAAACGGAATAGAAACTAGGATGTAAAAATAGCCCAGCTATCCTGTGGCCAAATGGATGCATTTGCAAAGCTCATATGCCTGGACTATATAGATAATGGCATAGGGCCTAGTTACTTGAGGGACTGCCTATCTCCCATAGTATCTGCCTGACCGATTTGAATCTGGCAAGGTTGGCTTGCTCCAGGTTCCTTCAGTTACGCAATGCCATCTCCTGGGACTCCGGGAGCACGCCTTCTCTGTTGCAGCACCTACCTTATGGAATGAGGTTCCCCCGGAGATCTGAAAGGTCCCCACCCTGCTGGTGTTTCTAAGGGGCCTGAAGACCTGGCTCTTACTCAGGCCTTTGGTGGGGATGACTGAGGCCTTTTAACTTAGGTTGTTTTCTTTTGTTTCTCCCCAGTTTGTTATTCGGCCATCTCTATCTCTTTTCCTGTCTCGTCTTGATTTTCATGTTTTTCATGTTTTAAAACGTTTGTAAACTGCCCAGAGTGGCTGGGAGTTGGGCGGCATATAAATTTTAATAATAATAATAATAATAATAATAATAAATAAATAAATAAATAAAACAGTAACAGTAACAATAATTTTTCCACCACTACTTCCCTGCAACCAGTATTTAAGCCATGCAGCCTACGATTCAGAAGCTACTAAGCAACCATCAATATTAGTAGCCACTGATCTCCCATGAATCTCTATTACTGTAATTACTGGCAACAAATCCCACAACTGAGCTATAAAAAGTATTTCCTTCTGTTGGTCTTGAACCTCTTTATGTTTAATTTCAGTGAATGACTATGAATTTCAATACTGTGACCGAAAAACTTCTATTTATGTGATCTAAGTCACTGAATGCATTTAGGAAACCTCACCCTTTTTTCAGTTTGATCTTGCACACTTTTACATATGTAGCTCTTTACACTCCAGAAGACCAATTGCACTTTTTAACACAAAACTTATTGCCCAACTTTTTCCAGCTCCGAAGTTTCTTCATGCACCATCCATACAAACTGAACTATTTTTGTTTACAATTCACTCTTACTCTTTTGATTTACATCCATCCCATTTCCTGGTGTGAAAATAACATACACATACATTCAGTGGAGATTATAGTACATCTTAAGTCTAGCAGTCTAAGTTTTTCTAGCTCTAGGTTGTGAGCTAAATGTAACTAAGCAGAATGCAGTGCTCTGAGCATTTTTATTCTGCTAAAGGAAAGGAGCAAAAAGAGGGATTGTTCTTCAGGACTTAACCATATACAACTACCTGTACTTATATAATAGTCACTGCTACTTTTTTCTGTAATTAAGAGTTAAATATCAAATGCTTATCATTTCTATTAAATAATAAACCTAGGGTGTATTATTTTTCCACTACTTAACACTTATCCTGTTATGATGTAGCCCCATCAGCTCAACGGGACCATTTGAGATCATTATAAAAGATAAGGTACACATATTCTTTTATGTGGTAGGGGAGAGTTACATATATCTTTGTATCTATCTTTCCACACACAACTATGCCAGCTCAAAACCAATAGGGGAAAAACTGAACACGGGTGTCAGCTAGACTATTCTTTCCCAGATCACTTTTTCTGAGCTCCTGAAAACAACACCAACAGGACAGATGGAGACCACAAACCAACCACACAAGAACGAGAGAGACAGACATGCCTGGTAACTTACCCCTCCTGACAATTTTATCACCCTGACTTTGGTGCCGACATGGGGCCCATCGCCACTACCACTGTTTGCCCGCTGCATGACAGTCCTTTTCACCCCAGGCTTCAGCTCTTGAGGTTGGCCTTGCACCGATGCCACCCGAGCAATCTGGGACAGGTTCAAGTGTGCGGCAGCAGGAGGCTTTGTTTGCAAACCTTTATAGGGAAGCTGGAGTTCATTTTCGGGCATGGTCCTAGCCTGCCTTAGCTGCTTCACCGTTTTTATTTGCTGTCCTTGAAATTGCGCGCCGTCTCCAGCCTGGAGAATGTTTATAGGCTTAGGCTGAACAGCTGGGGAATTTGGAAAGACTGGATCTGGTTTTTTAACCATTAGCCTGCATTTCACATTTTGGCGGGGCTGTGCGCCAGGAAGCGACAGCAATGGGTTTCCATTGGTGGGCAGCTGCGAAGGGTCTTCCTCCTGCTGTTGGGCTGAAGGGCCTTGTTGCTGTTGCTGTGCGAGCCTTTCAAGCAATTCTCTTTTTCGGGCCCCAGCTTGAAGCTGCCGCCTGAGCTCCTTTTGTTTCAAGATCTCTTCCCTGAGGCGTTTCTGCTCCTCTATCTTCAGACGGTAGAGTCTGGTTTCTTCATCTTCATCAGGAAACTGCGGGGAAGCCAGGAAAGAAAGTTATATGTGGTAGAATCCAACTTCGTCCAAAAAAAAAAAAAAGGTGACACTTCTTAAAATGATGGCATGCTTTCCCAGCAGTATTCTTAAATTAACTGAAAAACGATGCAGTGCCTTTCATGACAAAGCTGCTAACAAAGGTTTATGAGCTATTAATCAGACAAGCAATGAAGAGGCAAAGAATAGACTACCCCACTTTGGACTTTTAAATACAGTAAATCAGAAAGCTGAAAATGAAGCCTTCTAAATCAGAACTCATTTAGAAGTTGTGGAAACTAATTAAACTATTAATGTAATTCAAGAACTCAAATATTGTTTCAAATGGAAGCAGTTAACAATAAGAGGCAGCCCACTGTGTCACACAGGTTTTATCTTGCTCTTTTCTGACAAAATAACAAAAGGTAGGATGGTAAATGACCTGAAAGGCCCTGATTAGAACTATTGATTTTTCTTACAGAATTTTCAGCCTGATCTGAAACTCATTTGTCACACAATAATTGGTTATAATGAACAGCACAAGTCAATCTCTCTGACCTTGAACTCATGCACTCTCTTCAGAATTAAAATGTTGCCAAATGCAATGTTGGAATATTAATGGAATATCAGGAATGGCTTTAATATTCCAGCCTTAAGCTTTTTAGAACGTATTATAGCCTTTGTGTGCCAAACAATCTTTCCAGTAGTCTTTAAACTCCAGCAGGATACATATCCTTATTCAAAGCTATTGGGAAATCAAGAGCAAAAGAAAATTCTGATGTTTTTGAATTTGCAGGTTCAACATACTTTAATAATGTGAAATTGCTGCTTTTTAAGTATAACAGCAATCGTCACTGCTACAGAAAGCTACAAACCACCTACACTGTATAATAAATTTACTATTCTTTGATAATAAATTTAGCAGCTTATCTTTATTATCTATATAAGATTTCCAATAAAGAATATTGAAGATACAAATACACCATTGTCTATTATTAATTTTGTATTACTAAGGAAACTATATTGTGTTCAGTAAGCAGTTACAAACAAATGGAAAAAAAACTGAGAGGAAAGAGAGACATCATAATATTAATTCAATCAATGTATTAATCATTAAGTGAAATTGTGGCTATTCTTTTATAGCAAGTGTAATAATCCTAAAAGTGCATTGTTTACTACTGAATGCTCCCACCTTGCATATTCTTAACCATTCTATCCATCTCTCTTGCCCACCGGGGAAACCCGACATTGCTTTAGGTAAAATAAACAAACAAACAAGCCGAACAGATCTATAAATGAAAGAGACTAGGCTTATCGGAAGACAACACGGACAAGAAAAATTTCTTCTCTGACAAAAGCAGCAGCTTTGGAGAAAGCAGAGAAATGAGAATCCAACACAACAGCTGAACTAACACACACCTCAAGAGCCACTTTCACAAGTCAAAAACCTCTTCTTTCAGACTGAATTGACAAATGAGATGGCTGAAACCTCAAGGCCCCCGAGACTCTTAATCGCTAGCATGGTCTTTCAAATTGGCAAGGTTCTTCTCTTCACTGCATTCTCCCAAAACACCACTCCCTGAAATTCCGAGCCATGGCACAGCAGGCCCTGAACTTAAGCCTGTCATGTACAGCGTCAGATTTGCAGCATCACTCTGGCTCCAAGTGTCTGATCCAAATAATGTGAAGGTGGCCATCGTGCCCAAATTCAAAGCTTCCCACCGGCACAAAAAAGTCTAGGGTGAAATTCTTTACTGCCAAAGCTGCCTGCCAGTTCATCCCTAAGATGACAATTTCACGGACTGGGTATTGTTACTTTATAGCCTACATACAAGCTAAGATATCATTCGTCAGAAATGATTGAAATGGTTAACATTTATAGCAAAAGTGTATCGTCTGGGATACCTGAGAGCCGCAGGTATGGCTCTCAGAGGCCTCCAAATATTGCTATCAAATGTTGTATTTAATAAAATAGAAGGGGGGAAATGATTAAATACATGACTGGAGAGTAATTGTTGTAATAATTAATTTTAATGAAATGTTCAATAAAAGCAGACTCGCTTCTTGCTCTGACCTCACCCACTCTGCAGTGTGGCCCCCAGCATGCTAATCAAAGGCAAATATAGAAATTTGAAAAGAGGTAGTCCCTTAAACGTGAGCATCCCAGCTTCCGTGAGTCATTTGGCTCCCTGTTTGAATAGCTAAATGACAGACCACTAAATGGAGGACCATCTCTTGAGTTACTCTTCCCTGCCGCAAAGATTAAATCAGGAAGGAATTCTGCTCCATTCCAGCATCCCACCACAGATTCCAATGGCCCCAACCCTGTTAGCATTTTGTAGGGCTCTGTAGACATGGCTGTTCCTCCAGGCTTTTGGGCAGGACAGTTAGGTGAGCTTGGTTGGCGTTGATGATACAGTTCTGTTCTGCGGTTCTTAATTGGACTCTCCAATTAAGAACCCCCAAAACAGAACTGTATCACCAACACCAACCAAGCTCACCTGTGATGGGACTCTGTACACCACCCAGAATCAGTGCTGTGAGATGGGCAGCTCTATACATCAAACAAATGAAGGGAAGAATGGAGTTGTAGGCTAGCAGAAAGATTGATGGGAAGGAGTTTTCCTTAGCTTCCATTTGCAATGCAACAGGGCACTTCAGGCTGCATACTTTCAGACACGTGCAAAATGGCAATCAGGCTTTTTACACATGCCAAAAAGTACCTTTTAGACTTAATAGACATTGGGGCTTAACAAACACCTATTCTCCCGGAATGGTCTGTTAAATCATTTTTTAAAAGTTCCTGAACATAAAAAAGAACACATTTTGGCAGGTACTAAAACTGGAACACAGACTGCAAACTATCAAGAGTGCAGAAGCTATCTCAAATGACCTTTGGTCCAAACCACCCCTGAAAATGAAGATGAGTATCCAGTGCGCGTGGGCCTCTGCTAGACGGAAGGCCTACCTCTGGTTCAGATTTGACCTCCGTTTTAGGCTGAGTCACCGGAATAACCACTCTAGGCTTGGTCTCCGCCCTTCCTGGTTGGTTCTTGACACCTGTAACAGGCCTCACGGCAGGTGTGGTGCTAGCAATAGGTTTCACCTGAGCAGCAGGAGCTGAAGTTCGTCGGTTGTTAGCAGCCTCGATCGCATGCAAAGGTGCTATTGGCAATTCACGCAAATTACTATTCCTTGGGGCAGAGGACTGGAGCTGCTGGTTTGGACGTTTCACGATGCTTTGCGTTGGGGTGTTCTGCAAGAAAAAAGGTTATAAAAAACTCCTCCTGAAACAAGCATCTCTAGCAAGCCAAACTTCAGGGCTTCTCAACAGAGCAGCATTGATATACAGGTGATATAACTTTCTCCATCTAGTAAGGAAAGCCGGGAGGCCCATTTGGCTAAATTCCCGTGAAACAGCGCTCTCTTGCCCCCCTCCTGCCCTGAAGTTAACAAGCCAGAAAGGACTCTGCCAGAGGCATTTTATCTCAAGGTCTGTCTGGGGGAAGGAAAAGACTGCCCTGCTCCGAGTAATATGGACTGAGAAATTTCCAGAACACAGGAAAGAATCAATCACATGTAGAGTTCCAGGATCAGTTGTAAGTAATCAGTTGGACTGGGTTACAAGTTTTGATTTTATTTTTCGACATGCACAAATGTCTTATTAGTTTCACAACTATTATTCCAGAAGGCTCAGTCTCCATTTCAGATGAGTTTACCTACATATTATTACTTTGTTTACACACACTTCTGTTTTGTAGTACTCATCCATGTTTCTCCTTGCTACCATGCGATTTCTAATAAATAAGTAATATTGTAAGTACTTTGGGTGCCAGTTTGTGTCTTGGGAATTGTAATGTGGTATCACACCCTTCAGATAGTCTACACCTTTGTAAATTATATGCTGCTGGTTTTAAACTGCCCTTGTGTCTTCTTTTCTTATTAGAAAGAGGAAGACATTTTCTTTCCTTCAGACTTACTCACGACTCCCTGGGGGAGAGGATTGCAACAAGTACCAATGAAAGCAACCCCAGACCCTTTCATTCCAGGCTATCTTATTTGGATGGGGCAGGCCTGGTGGTGGGAAGAATAAGAAACCCCTTACACCTCCTGATACAACAGGTAGCCCTTGCTTAATGACCACAATTGGGACTGGAATTTAGGTTGCTAAGCGATGCGGTCGTTAAGCAAATCCAGATCCGATTTTACCATTTTTGCGGTGGTCGTTAAGCAAATCATGGTTCCCTATTGATTTTGCCTATTGGAAGCCGGCCTTGAAGGTTGAAAATGGTGATCATGTGACTGTGCCTGTCGTAAATGTGCAACAGTTGCCAAGCACCCGAATTGCAATCACATGACCACAGGGGACACTGCGGCAGTCATAAGAGCGAGGAATGGCCATAAGTCAGGTTTTTCAGCACCGTCGTAACTACACATGATCGCTAAACAAATGGCCATTAAGCAAGGACTACCCGTATTGAGCTTATAATCCACAGTAACAGTAGGTAACCTGTAGCCCTTTGTGAACTACTTATTTCTAGCTCCTCGCATTTTTCACTTGAGAGTCCCACTCAACTCAAAGAAGACTGTTTACCTATATGGTGGTAGCTTGACTCCATGCCATACTAACCTAATATGTCAACAGAGTAGTGAGTGGAGTCATATTAAAGTACATCCCATGGGGGATGTAGAAGGGAGTGTGGAATGAGAGAAGAAAGGCAAGCAGGTGCACACAATTATCCCCAGAGCACTTTTTTCCTTTCTTTAAATTATGTAGTGCTTAAGAGATTGGATCTGGGCCAAGGGACCTTGGTTCAAACCCCTACTTTTCAACAGAGGTCATTGGAGACTTCCTTCAGCCCTCTCTCTCAGTTGTAACTATAACTTATATAACTGCAGAGGGTCTGAATATCTGAGAGACCACTTGTCTCCAATGGGTGCTGCCCACCAAGTAGGTTCCAGCAGATTGGGTGTGCTCCAGGTCCCCTCCATTAAACTTTGTCATCTTATGGGACCAAGGAAGCGTACCTGCTCCGTTGTGGCCCACACCCTCCAGAACAGCACCCCCCCAGAGATAAAGACAGGGCCCTCTTTCCTAGGCTTCCGGAAAGCTTTGAAAACCTGGCTTTGGTCCCAGGCCTAGGATTGATGAGGCCCCTCGTTTCTTTTGTTATGAGATCATTTTAGTTTGGGCTACCATCTGATTTAATGTTTTAGCTGTTTTTTAATGTGTTTTTTTCCTATTTTCTTCTACTTCTGTAAGCTGCCCAGAGTCACCTGGAGTTGGGTGGCCAATAAATTTAAACCAACAAACAAATAATGGACAGCCCCCCTCCCAAGCTCCCAGAGGAAAGATGGGATATAAATATTCAAAATGAAAATGTTGCACAGACTCCAGCCACCCAGAGTCTATTAACTGGTGGGCCAGAAATGATGAAATATATAAACAGAGACAGAGGGAGTGGACGGGGGCAAGTAGGCAGAGGTAAGAACTCATGCCTTTTCAAAGACGACTTTTCAGGTCTTGCCCCTGACCAGGGAGGCCCATGTTTGTTAGTGTTATGTACAGGACACTTACATGCCTGGCCTTTACCAGACCTTGCCGTTGCTGGCACTGCATCCGGCTGCTGCTTGGCTGCTGCTGTGAAGTCTGCATGTGAGGCCTGAACTGGGATGGGGCGACCGGAATCAGAGGCTGGGGAGGCACAGGCAGCAGGTGGTGCTGCTGCTGGTGGGACTGATGTGGCTGGTGGTGAGGCTGGGGCGGCGGCGGCGGCGGCTGCGGGTGTTGTGGCGGCGGTTGTGGATGCTGTGGCTGCAGAGGAGGGTGCAAAGGGCCCTGTACATTGGAACACATGGCAGGCGTGAGGCCGGGTTTGCTCCCCGACTGCTAGCGAGACAGAACAGGCACTTAAACAACAAAAAACCCTCTGACAGAAGCTAAGGTTGTTCAGAAATTGGGCGCTGAAGGCCAAAAATTCTTTGGCAGCAGAAAGCGCCACCTGACTGCAACTCTTTCAACCAAAAATATACTTCCCCAGGATTAGGCAGCAGCAGAAGCTGCGTGATCCAGGGCAAAGACATTATCACCTACTTTAAAGTTTGAACCTCTGTGGGCTCTGCCCAACTTTCCATCTTCAGATCCAAAGGGTGGCACAGCCTGGTTAAAATATCACCCACTTCTAATCTGATGACTCCAGATTAATCTAAGGGCTCTCCTGCATGAAGGCACTGTACTGGAGTGCTTCCTTTTTTGGGTGAAGGTAAAGCTTGCAGCTGGAATTTGAACACTTTGTATTGCTAATAAAGTACAGAAGCTTTTTAAAAAATGCTTCAGCAAACAAACTACTAGAAGCTGGTGTTTGTTATTCGAGCCTACATTAAAAGAAAGCAGAGTGCCAGCAGAGGGAGCTCTAAGCTTTGCAGTGTTCCAGAACTGATGTTTTTAGATGCATGCTTAACCTACTCACTGTACAGGAACCTGTTTTTCAGAAAATAGACTTCCATATCTGTCCTGGAGTAAATCAATTTAGGAAACCATGGAATACGTAACAGAATGTCATATTATAAACTTTTCTAATCCCATTAGCTCTGCGAACAGCTTCACAAAAATCAAAGCTTTTTAATGTCTTCACTTTGAAGCATTCTCACGATATAGTTGCAGTTAACCCTTGTAATTCAATTAGGGCTGGCCACCAGTGGTGGTGGTGGGGGAAAGCAATGAGCAAAGGCACATTTAAATTGCTTCAAACGTTGAGCATTCAAGCTGTGTTTACAAGGGAGCGTCTCTCAGCATTCTGCTTAAGCAACATGTGGCCTGAGCTAAGACTAAATGGAATAACCTGTAACAGCCTCCCCCAAAGTGGCACACTCCAGATAAGTTGGCCCTACGACTCCTAGAATCCCTCTGGCAACATAAGGACACTAGGCAGGTCAATATCCACAACTCACTTTGCTCTTAGCCTGAAATATCAAAGAAATGACCGCTTTACATATAAGAGGATTTGGAAGTTGAGCCAAAAAAGGCACAGTAAAAACCGATTGCTTTCTCCCAAGTACCAGGCAACAGAGTCGCCATCTTTTTTTTTAAGTGACTGTGGATAAGCAGATCTGTATTATTCCCTAAAATCAGATTCCTGCAAAAAGGCAAGAAAGGAGCAATAGGGAGGAACAATTCCATGTACCTGCACTGGAGGACCTACAGAGACTGTGAGAGCCCAGGCTAAAATGGTCAGAAGAGCATACAACAGAGATGAGGACGGCTGTCCTTATCATTACGTACCTGCATGCCAGCTTGGGTGAGAGGGGCTAAGAACGGCTGCCCTGGGACCTGCAGGAAGGACTGCCTTGGAGGAAGAAAAGGCCGTGCATTGGCTGCTCCCGGCTGGCTGAAGTGAAGAATCCCCACGGGGCCCTGAGGCTGCAGACTGGGCCTTACCAGCCTTTCTCTTGGAAACATCGGCTGTTGCCCCTGCTGGCTGAAACCCGGCCCAGGCTGAGTGAATGGCAGCGGGTTTTGGCTGGGCACAGGGTGTGCGCTGTTAAGAAGCGGGGGCGGTGGTGGAGGGGGGCTCCGCTGCTCAAACAAGTGATGGCTGGGAAATCTCGGCTCTGTCGGAAAAATAAAAAGGAGGCGGCATGAAACCCACCCATCTGCCAAGCAAAAGACCCGTTTGGGCCCAGCCCCACTGGAAAGAAGCGTCACAGGGAGAGTTGCCGTGATTAGCCCCACAGTTTCTCCAATTGGCCCAGTGCTCTCTACTCCAACCAGAAGTCCCCCGTTGTATAGACAAATCATCTTGTGGTTTGCGCATTGCTTCCCAGAATTTTTTTGTAGGAAGGATGCATTAACAAGATAAACACGGTATAGGAAAGGGCTGGGTCAGTGTTTCTCAACCTTGGCCACTTTTGGATGTGTGGACTTCAACTCCCAGAATTTGCTGGCTGGGGAATTCTGGGAGTTGAAGTCCACATATCTGAAGTGGCTGAGGTTGAGAAGCACTGGCCCAGCCCTTTCCTGGACTGGACTAATGGCCATGCTGGTTCAAGAGTACGGATGTAATTGCTGAATGCTGGACTCCGAACGAAGGAAGATGGGACTATTTCTGGATTCGCCAAATGAGAAGATGGGGAAAATTCTGGCTTCGTAGTTAAGGCCAAAGCCCCTGCCAGAGAACCAAGGAGAATGTCTCTTCCCACCCGTAAGTTAATGGCAGTACCTCCCATGAAGAAAGGTTCTCTCTCCTGTGGAGGTGGGGGCGGAAGAGGAGGTGGTGGTCCCCGCCACTGATCCTGGAGGGAAAGCCGTGGGGCTTGGCTGAAGTTGGCAGGAACAGGTCCAGGAGGATTTTGCTGAAAATCTGGAGGGCCCTGCATGATTTAAAAAAACAAAAAAAGTGAGGGGTGAGAGAGAAATGAGGCAGAACTCTTCTTGCAGCATTTCTTCACCAGTCCATTTACTTTTGAAAGAAAATGCATAACAGATGGAAGTATCTATTCTATAATCTGCACAAACTGCCACTTTTGCAAGTCCCATCTTTTGTTGTGACTGTGAACACAGAATCTAAGGACAACGTGTTTACAGGCAGCTCAGCCTGCTTTAATAATCACAGCAGCCCTACAGGAATGCAGTTTCTTTTCAAGCTTACTGAAATCCATACAATTATTGAACTTCTATCCCATTAATCCAAAAGTCTGAATGTCTACTTTATGCTCCTGACACTTATCTTTTAAAACCATGAGATTCTTTGCTATCTATTTAATACAGCCTAAGTAAGTAAAAATGAAGCTACTTTAATTTTCTGGTGTCAAACAACGATCCCTCGCCCCCTTCATACACACGTGCACACACACATACGCGCTCCGAAATAAAGAAAACTTATTCCGAGGATAAGGAAGACAACATTTGACAACCCACATATCTAAGACATTCATTATAAAAAAGATACAAAACATTAACACAGATACCCTACCCTTCGTTTTAAATAAATGTGTTACAGACAGATATCCAGCGATTTCATCATCAGCAAGGGGGAGAAAATAAAATTTAAGCTCTGTAATTGATTTTCTCCTCTGCACCAGCACTGTGTACTTCTGTCCATTAAAAAGGCAAGGTCTTTTTGGGGTACAAATGCTGATTAGCTGAGCTAACAGGAAGGGACAATATTATGTTATCATTCTTCCTCCGAAAATAAAAACTATTAAGATAGACACATTTGCCAGTTTGTATTCCCACTGATACTTAAAGTCACACATCACCGTCACCCAAGTATCACACCTGAGCAGAACAGCTGTCCAGCTAACTTGCCCACTTGCTATTGTAATGCCATACCCTGGATAGGGCACAGTCTTATTTTATGTTACTTATAGCTTTAAATGCACATAAAGATGAATGCTTTGATTAGTATGTTGTAGGGTAAGGTATGACAACACAGTAACATCTCAACCACATGTGCTTAAGTATGTAAGAGCAGCCATTTTCTATACCACTGATCTAGTACAGCATTCTGTCCCTCAACCGACTCAATGAAATCCCTCTGGAAAGCAGGGCATGAGTACACAAGCCCCCTCCCACCAAAATTCCCCAGTAATGGGTATGAGACATTCATACTGGAGAAAGTAAGTAGCCATCAACATTACTAGTCATTCATGCCTTGTCTGTCATGAGCTGGTCTAATCCCAATTCAGAGGAATTTAAAGTTAGCAGTCTGTGAGGATCATAAATTGTTCTTGACTTTTTAACAGGTGATATACCACGTTCTCTCCTACAACATGCTGTATCTGAGTCTAATCCCTCAGTCCAACAGAATTACTGTTAACCTAGCAGATTTGTCCTTCAAAATAATTTTTACAGATATTACACATGCCCTATGTCATGCTCTGTGTATCCCTCGAAAGTTATGTTGTTTCATCTCCCCTTCTGCTCCCATTTTCATTTTTTTTTAAGAACTGTAGAAAAAGTGCTTTAGAGAGTACAGGGCTGTGAACATAGCTACTATCTGCATCTCATTAAACCAACTGCATCTTTTTCTAGATCACATGGCAACGGCCTCCAAAGCACTGAACAGCCCTATTAGTTAGATTCCAGTTTATCTCCAACAACTTCTCAAAATAGAGTAGAAAAAAACCACATTATTTTGCCTGACCAATACATTTCACAGTTATACACAGTGAATAAATTACAGAAAATGCATTACATTCTAGAAAGAAAATGTTTTAGCTGGGAAAATTAACTATCCTGCTTAAAGTACTAAAAAAAAAAAAGACACATGAGAAGTGTCACACATATTATATTTAGGGCTTCACTAACTTCTACACTTTCCAATTTTACACAATGTACATATACATACACATATATATGTGACCATGCCAACTATTAACTATTTTCTAACCTTGCAACTTTAAAATAATATGACACAAAAGTGTTCCCCATGTCTTGTAACTTTTAGCTTCTACGTTTTTGAGGGATGCATTCCAGGTGATCTAATAAGTACCCCATGTTGCCCAACAAATGGAATTTGGTCTTCCTCAGATGGAAATCACGGATGGATTACCACCTCAAACTTCTGCCTGAAGTTCATTTTAGCCCAAGGAACTTACTCTCCTTATGTTAGTCAACAAATTTCAATCTAACTGGAAGAGGACCACAGACAAAAGATTATGCTTATACCCCATATTTCTGAAGAGATTATTTCCCTTGGGATATGAACAAGCACAATCAGTTCTTAAGCAAAGGGTTTTAGATATGAAACATCAGGATGAAATCAGCACAATTTCAGCCACTATAATTATAGGAAATCAACTCTACTGCTCTACACCTCTGTGGTACCTCAATTTGCTCTCTATTTCTAAATATCACACAATGTTTACACTAGCAATATTTTAGAGGGCAGATTTAACAAAATTCCTCACACAAGACATTTACCTCTGTGATTCTGTGACATTAGCACTGCTGGCTCTTTATTATTATTTTACCTATTTTTACACCATCCCTTTTTTAGAGATTACACAATGCTATTATGATTCCTCTAATCATTTGTTTCCCATGGATGCCCTGTTGACTTTATATAAATTTCTTTGTGGATCAGGACTATGATATTGTAGAAATTAGCTAGATTTTGCCGATTAAAATATGTAAACTATTAAATGAGATATCTTAATTTAATTAAGTTCAAATTAAATTTTAGGAGCTTATGACCACATTTTTTCCCATGGAAAATTGAAATAAAACCCTAATTTTGAAAATTATGGCAAAACATGCGACATATACAACAAGGAGCAAGCCCATGGCCACAAATTATAGAGGAGAAAAAGTAGAAGCACAATATATAATAAGAAGTATAACAGATGCACTGTCACTACTAAAGGAAATAAAAATATAGCCTATTTCTTTCAGAATTTGAACTGAGATAAGTCCACATTCAACAACGCTCTTTAATAGTGCAGTGTGTACCAAGAATGCAAGTTTTCACAATCACAAGCACTAATGTACAACAGATGAAAAGAATCAGCATGCTAGTTTAGTAGTAGTTTTTCATGGTTTTACTGTAGCACATTTCAAATAGCTATAATAAAATTAATCTTAACTGTTTATAAATCTGAAATGACAATGTTTTAGGGCAATGCTTTTTTGAATTTTGGGTGCTGAAGAGCTGGTGTTGGTTTTGGAGAATGTTTATTTTTGAGTGGCAGTCTGTGTTAGTCTTGCACAATTTTATCAGCCAGGAGAACGAGGAGGAGGATGAGAAAAATTTGAAACACCCACAGGTCAGGTTTGCCAGGGCTGAAGCACCAGATTGGTACACGCACCTCTATATAGTATTAATTTAAAGAACTTCAGAGCCTCGGGGCCACAAGCATCTTATGCCTATTAAAACAGACACTCCTTTCATGATGCCTGACATTCTATAGCACAAACATTTATATAACATATTAAAGTGTTCAAAGAGCTTTGCTCATACAATCTCAGCAACAACAGTATTACCCCCTATTGCAGATGGGACAGCTAAGACAAGATACAGAGGTGTGCCTTAGGCTTAGTAAATTTATGGCAGTGGCAAGATAACACTAGAGACATTTTCAGTCTCTTAGCTGTCTCTTAGCCAGAAACTCTTCAAAGTCTGCATGTGACAGCTTTTACATTCAAACCCTGAAGTTGTGAAATTACTTCTGTCACCTTTATTAAAGAAATGTTAGATGAGTTGCTGCAACTTTTAAATAGCTTAAATCTATATAAGAACAATTTTTGCCAAAGAAACCTACTGATACATCTATGTTTTGCGACAGGCACCATCGTAGAAAAGCTTATCTCTTCTACGCAACGAAACAAGGAATGTACACATGCGGCACACTATAATGGCTTTTGTGGTATTCATCAAAAGCAGTCTTAAAAAAAAGTAAAGTCGCCCTCAATATCTACCAGAAATTAAAATATAAGGTCTACATTTTTTAAATGTAATTATCTTAATTTCTTCAGCTCTGTTATGAAAACCTGCAACAGGGATTATCAATTTCTTTTGTAAGGAAAATGTTATCCTCAGCTCAAGCTCAGCTCCTTGTGGTTTCATGGACACAACCATGTGGTTTTCTGGCAGCAATACGGATGTAGTTTGCCAATGCTTTCTTCCAGGATTTTTCTTTTTCTTTTTTAATTTCCTAGCATGGCCTACAGCCCTCATTCCTGGTGATCCCCTATACATGTATTAGCCAGGCCTAAATCTGCTTAATTTCTTTGAGGTCAGCCAAAGTTGGTTAGATGCTGTTACCCAACTTGGGCATCACAAATTAAGAGAAATATGGTTAACCAATGTCTATAATAACAGGAATTATTCAACATAGATATTTCAGTTATGCACCAAACTAAAGGCATAACATGGGTGTAATCAATTACTTTTGCAAGCACCTGCTCTAACTATTCTCCCTACAGTTGGTAAGGGATCTGATTAGCTTGTTCAGCATGACTTCAGCATAGACGACAATGCAACTTTCTGAAAGAATGTGAGATAAGGTTACTTTAATCCTATCAAAGTATTAAACTATTTTGCTTTCTTTGATCCTCTCAAATATACTCCCCAGTTAAAAAAATTAACATTCTCCCATACACAATTCTTATACAAATTGTACTTTTACTTTTTGGCATCTCTTGTTAATTACATGATATTATCTCTTATAATCTATTCATGAACCAGAGATAACGTTGGCTACCAATAAAAGAGAAAACTTAGCATAAATTGCTTAGCACTATGGTAATCTTATAAAGCAAAGCATAAAGAGGATCTAGCAGCTATTATATCACTTATCAGCTTTTCTAAAGGGTCACTCTATGTATTTTTTTTTCAACTAGACTAATTAAATACTTTAACAATGTCACTGAAACTTCATGAATCTTTCAATAAATTATACTCTGTCTCCACATATTTTCATTTATTAATCTCACTTAAAATGCAAAGAGACGAGAAATGCCATTAACATCTAGGTACGGATATTCTGTTAATTCTTATTAAAATGGCATGAATGCAAAGAATCAAGGACTACTGTAACCTATGACACTACTTAAAACTGTACCCATTTGTCACAAATGTTAATCCTCTTACTTTAGCAGCCACTGGACTTTACCTTCTTCTCAGGAAATAACCTTGGTTCAATTCAATTAGAATAGGGTAAGCTATGTGAAAGTGGATTGTGCAAATGTCTTCAAAATAAGTCTCATTTCACTGTTGTCATGTCCTCAGCGAAGTATTTTCAATTCCAGAAACTTGGTGGTCTTGGATTAACCCCATGATGGGGCCCTTCACAAAATTAAGAGAGTCACTGTTGTGTAATACATAAACCAGAGAGACCAGTGTTTGAGTCTACCCTCAGCCACGGAAATTCAAACTGGCTTATAGGTTGTAGGGATAAAACCCCACATAAGCCACCTCAAGCTCCTATTGGTGGGATATAATCTAATCAACAGAATAAATATATAAATTGTGTGTACAGTGGCAGAAAAAGAAAAAGATGGGAGTGATCCAAGCTCTGGGTCTCACACCTGAGTTTAAGTATATATATTTACTATGCTGGCTCTCTGCACTTAAAACAAAAAGGCCTTTAAGCTACTTAAAGAGCTCCATGCTCTTAATACAATTCTAGATCTTGCAAAAAAGCCAGAATGGCTGCTATGCCAAGGCCAAGGATAAACAAATGATCTACAGACAATCAATTTCTACATTAGTGGAGCTCCTGCTCCTCTTTGTAACCATCCCATCCACTCAAAGCTGCTCCAGTCTCCTAACCTTCTAGAGCCCATTTTAAGGGGGAATGCCAGATGCTGCAACCAGGGAAAGAACTTCCTTCTCGGACTGATAGAATAGTCCAGTCAGCAGATTTCACCCTATGACAGCCCACAGAGAACTGTAATAGATGAACTCACATCCCTACCAGTTTAACAGTAATTTCTTGTAGATTGTTCTTTGAAGATCAAGAGGAATTATTCCTTTGGAAAGATGGGGGTAGGAAAAACACTTTCTGCTCCTAGACGAATTTAACTAGTTAAGGTATAAAACTGATCAATAAGCAGAATATTCCATGTTAGAGTTTGGAACTGAGGATATTTGGACAAAGGAAGGCAGAGGAAAGGGGCAAAAGCTGTATGACTATCTGGGATTTCCCGGCCACAGAGAACTGCTATATTCTTATTTGTGGTCAGCATTTAGCACTCATCAAGTATTATCTGTCAAAAACATGGTATATGACTTGTTTTGGGACCAGGAACGCACCCCTGCTGGTCTTATTTGATCATTTAGCTGCATTCAATATCATCAATCACAATATACCCGAGATCGCCTGCCAAGGCTGGGACTGGAGGCACTGTCTCTGGGTATAATTCAGAGTACTGTTTTCATCCTTAAAAGCCCTACGAGGCTTGCCTCTTAGATATCTGGAGGACCACCTTCTCTCATTAGAAACATCCTGTCCGATGCACTCATCTCTGCTGGGGATGTTACTGTATCTATCTCCAGTGTGTAAGCAGCATGATTGGTGGGACTCAGGGCCAGCGTATTTATGATTTTCAGCCCACGGAACAGTTTCCCCTAGGCTAGTGCTGACTTTGACAATGTTCCATAAAGCAGTTCAAACTGTGTGATTTCACAGGGCGTCGAAACCCAATCCCACTTAATACAGTATCTGTTCTTGCTTAACTGATTGCTGTATTCTTATTCTCTCTCATTTTTACTATGCAATGATTTGTATTGTCTGTGTATGTTCACAGTTATAAATTGCCACAAATTTTAAGATTTGACAACGCAGAAATCCAATAAATAAATAATCAATCGGCAATAATGTCAAAAACTATTGACACTGATCTTCCATTAATGTTTTCTTAAAAAAAAAGAACAATTGAGAAGCGATGCTTTCTATTTGATTATAATTTATTCACAGACCACTGGCCTCAAAGCATAAGGTCTGTCCACTTCTGTGACACCTATGCTTTTGGTAAAAGCTGCAGTCATGGTTGCCCACTCTTTTGATTTGACCTGAACATTCTCGGGCAACAACCATTTTTGAAATATACAGAAAAATTGGTATTTTTATGTTTCGAAAATGCTTGTTGCCCGAGAACGTTCAAGTCAAATCAAAGAGTGGACATCCGTGACTGTAGCTTGATTTTACCATTTATGAACAGAAAGCGCTATGGGGGAAGGAAAAGGAAAGGGCTGGTTCGTTTTAGATCCTGCCCCTCTTCCTGGCTTAATCAGCGTTACCATCGTGTTTAGTTTCTGCTGCTCCTCCTGCAGATTGCAATTCACTGATATGATTAAATTTGATAGAGTGATAATGTATGGAAACAGTGATTAATCAGAAGCTCCCTAGCAAATGGAAGATGTTTGTTATTGTGTCACCTGCACTGTAAATTGCATTTCCCTTCTCCCAGCCTGACACTGTCTGACACGGTATGGGGAGGGGGTGGAGCCAATGCAGTTGATCTTCTGGGTACTCTACAGATCTGACAGGAGAAAACACTCATTGCTCTATTGTAAAGGCACTAATAATAGGACTATGTAGATAAGTTGTGAAAATGGCAGGTCCTCATAAAGAGAACTTGCCAAGTGATGCTGAGGAAAGCTCAGTTGCACATCTGCAGGGGCTGTAATAGGAGGGAAAAATGTAATTTCATTCAGCAGTCTCATTCGAACATGATTTGCATGAAATGCTGTATAGAGCTCTATCCAAGAAATGTCAATCATGACCACCTGATACCTTGTATCATGTTTAAAAGAAAAGGAAATGCTTTCCAGACTAGCTGGAATTTGCCACCGCTGCTGCACAGTAATAGACTGAAAATTTCATTTACTGCTGCTGCTCTAACAGCACCGCCATAACAAAAACACAATTTCTATGGCAGCCATGCAGCAGGCTAGGGTTTCCCCCCCCCCTCTGTATTTGATGTCTAACATTTAAACAAATAACAGTACAAGCGTGTAAACAGCTATCCTTTATCAAATGGTGAAAATGATGACAGGACGCTTTTAATACATATCCCCAATGGCTACAAATAGCCCACGTATTACGTCTCAGTAGGTAAAATCTTCATACGTGTTTGCTGCATCTCAGAAAAACATTCATCTGGAGCCAGAGTTCACCAATTATAAGATAACTCATAAATGTGCCAACTGCATAAATAACACCACCATCAGGCTCCATCTGAGTTTCATTTAGCACTCTGTATGAACTAGGAAGGTGGACTTGGTTTCTCCTAACAAGTCATTTCCCAGGTCACGGGGGCTAAGGGGATCGTGGAGAGCATCGTCCATCATCCCTCTGGTAGAGAACCAACAAAGAGCAATCAAGCAACATACACCACCACACCGCTTGTTCCCACATGCACCAGAATTCTTCACAATTCTGACTTACTCCTGAAGAATAACCCACAAACTACCAGCAAGATCACTGCAGGTTTTTAAAACAAAAATCACCTCACCATATGTACATTGGTTTAATTTTTTTGTGATTAAAAAAGTGAGGCCGAAGTGGTGTTCAGTACAGAGCATTAAAAGACATTAATCTTTTCATTATAACACCATGGGAATATGTTCCCATATTTCTGAAAGATATTTCTGAATTTCTGGGTGTTAATGTAACAATGTGAATTATTTTTTTAGCTTTATAAAAGCTGAAAGGGGGCTAAAAAGATGATGTAGTTCCAGTCTGGTTAATGAAGGCAGCGTTGCTCTGAGTGTTCCTGTTATGAGTCTTGATGAAACTGTAACTGAAGGAATACAAAGCTGGGGGAAAAAACCTGGGAAATTCACAGACTACAAAAGTATGAATGGGGAAGAAAAATGGGAATATTCAGTGACATTCAGAGAGGCAAGTCAACCAGGTGTAGTAGATTAGCTAAGAGGAGGAACTGGCTACTGTGTTTAGGAGAAAAAGGGTAAGGAGATGGCAGAGCAAGCCAGTATCAAATCAGCTTCTGGTATTAAAACAAAACAAAAAAATAATAGTCTTCCCATTTACATTAGAAATATGCAATTTGTGTTTTAAACCTGTAGTATTTAATGCCCTTTTATTAAAGAGGAGCAATTTTATTTATTCTGAAAGGGCTCTAATGGATGGAGGAGTACTTATTATTTTGAACCCAGCCAGTGTGTGCTTTTTTTTTTAACTCCCCACTGGAAGTTTTTACAATTAAAACAAAATTAATTCAGCTCTGAAAAATTCATTGACCTTTAAGCTTTTAACAAACAATTTTCTAGCTCACAGATCACTGTCAATATTTGCAAATCCTTAAAATTATATTTCACTGGCACCACTTTTATTTGCCGTATTAATATTTCTTTACAAATGTATGCTTATCCATATCAGAGAAGAAGAAACAGCTGCTACTCACGGGAAATCTCTGGGGTCCTACGGCAGGTCTTGGCTGGGTTGGGACTGGCAGCAAGGGCACTAAAAACAAGGAGCACACCTTTTAAATCAATTTGTTTTAGCCAAGACTCCAGGCCATTTTCATATGCAGCCACATTCACAGGCAGCTGCTTCCCCATTCTCCCCAACAGCTGCAGGCAGGCAAAATGTGTTAACACCATGCAACAGGGCAATTAGGATGCTGATGGCATAGGCTCCAAAATTAAACAAGGCATAGGCAATTTGAAATATTTGTTTTCGTAAGTACCACACGTTACAGAATGAGGGGACAAAATCCTGACAGCGCTGCATCAGAGGCCTGCCATGATTTCCCAAAATTCCAGATGCAACTGATTCCATTGGTTAATTCACATTAATTCAATTATAGCCCTATGTACGCTTACTAGGGAATAAGACTAGTTAAGCTCAGTTGCACATATTCCTGAGTAAACATGTTCTATATTAGGTTATCGTTCACACCATGTTGCACCTCCTAAGATAAGGCAATCAAATGATTTCAATTTTTTAAAATGGAGCAAATGGAAAAAGGGAGTATACAAAACTAAGGAAGATATGGGAGAAGGAGTCTGTGCTGAATTAGCTGTTCTACAAGCAAGCTCTCTCTCTCTCTCTATACCCTGCTCTTACTGTTGCTCATCTAAGTTACAAAGCACATTGAATTAATAGAAATTTCTGCATCAGAATTACTCTGACAAGAGACCTTAAGGTAAAGTAAACTTGTGCTATGCAAATTCCTATTTGATTATAATGTAAGAATCACATCCCTGAACTCGCTACATGAAACTCTAGGCACTCATTTCTTTGTTTCAAGAACATATCCTTGCTTAAACCTTCACCCACTATGCTAGGCCATGACATAATTTTATTTTGGGTTCAGCATGTTAGTGTGAACTCTTTCCAAGGGGGAAAAAAATAATGTGGCACTGCAGGACAATTACTACTTTGCTAGCTTGTGAGACAACCTGTATTATTCAATACGGCACAGAAACCCAACTCCTGGCTTAAACTTATGTGAATTTCTCTTTCATGCATATACCTGAAACACATATTTCATATCCACAAAGAAACCCCCTTCCTGTCTTCTCCTATCCTGTCAGTCTATTCTGCAGCTCCCTTGCTTGCTCCTTTGCTTGCTAATTTTTAAGTGAGAGTTACAAATGGCCTCACTCCAGAGGCTCTCAGACATGCGCAAACCCAGTACGAAGCACAATTATCATAAAAACCGGTAAAACTGTGAGCAATAGCAAACAACAAAGTTCTGCAGCCCTCTACATCCCAAACTCTCTCTTTTGCCCACAAAGCTACTGTGGACCTTTTTTTCCACACTTCTTCCAGTAGAAGCCCTTCCCATCATCTAATTCCAGGGGATGAATCTGAGAAACTCTGTGTAGAAATCCGCTGGGTGGGCTATGAAAATAAAGATAACATCAAAAGCCAAAGAAAGTCCTTTGACCTACAGTGATCAGCACAGTGGATGATGATCAACAGCAGCTCTCTTGGCTTCTCTCTCTCCAAAGAGATTCTGAATAACCAGGAACGTTGACATCCACGTACGTGCTCTACTTCTAAGCAATGGGCTTTTCCCAGTACATTTGTACTGATGCCCAGATGAGGATAAAAGACCTACCCCAGACTTTCTTGGAAAAGATTCCTACCTTGAACAGGTGTTACTACAGTTCCTTTGAAGTGTGGATTTATGTGTATGTTTTTTGGCTGCTGGGATGCCACCGAAGGAGGAGTCATCAGTATCCTTGGGGTTTCTACTTGGGATGGCATATGAATTCCTTGAGGGGGAGGGGGTGGGGTATGATGCTGAGTGGGGATGGGGAGCAGACCCTGGAGCTGTTGTGGCTGTTGCGGCTGCGGCTGCTGTGGTTGCTGCTGCTGCTGCTGGAAAAGGTTCCTAATGGGTTGCTGATGACGAAATATCCTGTCTGAATGTGTCTGAAATTAAAAACAGAAAACACTATTTCCATTACTTGGAAAATTTAAGAAGTTGTCCCCACAATGCAGCAGAAGTCTTATATGGGATTAAGCAAATTCATGGCTGCTGATAGTACCTTCGTATTCATAGGTTGCCTTCAAACTTACTTACTTATTTAATTTCTATCCCGCCTTCATTATATTTATAAATAACTCAAGGTGGGGAACATACCTAATACTCCTTCCTCCTCCTATTTTCCCCACAACAACAACCCTGTGAGGTGGGTTGGGCTGAGAGAGGGACTGGCCCCAGGTCACCCAGCCAGCTTTCAGGCCTAAGGCGGGACTAGAACTCTCCTACCACGCCTGATTGGCTCTTGGGCTGAGAGAGAGGGACTGGCCCAAGGTCACCCAGCCGGCTTTGATGCCTAAGGCGGGACTAGAACTCTCATACCACGCCTGATTGGCTCTTGGGCTGAGAGAGGGGGACTGGCCCAAGGTCACCCAGCCAGCTTTCATGCCTGAGGCAGGACTAGAACTCTCCTACCACGCCTGATTGGCTCTTGGGCTGAGAGAGAGGGACTGGCCCAAGGTCACCCAGCCGGCTTTCGTGCCTGAGGCGGGACTCAAACATTCTCATTTAAGCAGCTAAACCCAGCAGGCCTTCTACCACTTTAACCCCCAATCCAACTACCGCTACTGCATTTAAGGTACCGTAACAGCTGTCTGGGTTGGCAGCAAAGCAGGCCTGTGATCCTTCATTCTCCCTCTTTCATTGTTGTCTCTTCTTTGCTCTCCCAGCCCACGACACATTAATGGCCCTCCTCGTCTTCCTCCTCTTCGGGAGCCGTACCGCCCCTGTTTTAGCTGTCTTTCCCGTTCTTCAAATTCAAGTAATGCTGCTTTGGCTTCTGCAGAAAGTTCTGTTAGATGAAAGAAAAGGTAATTCCGTATTTGCCAGAAGGATTAAGAGTTATGAACTGGTAACAGTTTCACTACACTAGCAACAACTGCGTGCAAGTAAAACACACTCAATTAGCGTGGCACATACTTTAAGACAATCTACTAACATTTAAAGAATTAATTTGATTGCATCCTTTTAACTTGCAAATGGAAATGCATACAGTCTGGCAACGATAAAACCCTTTACTCTCTCAGGAACAGTCTCACCACTGATTTTTTAAAATAAGGTTTAGTTTATTTAGTTTATTCTAAATAGTTTTACTTCACTCAGAGTTGGACTCTGGCTGGGCAGATCCTTTGGAAGTGACTGAGGCACGCCTGAGCCCTGTTATCTGGGAAGAGTTTGAGCCAGATGATCTCGAGGAAGTGGACAGGGTCCTCGTGGCTGTGAGCTCAGCCACCTATGTTCTGGACCCATGTCCCTCCTGGTTGGTTAAGGCCTCCCAGGGGGTGGCATGTGGCGGAGTCCAAGCAGTGGCTAAGGCCTCTTTGTGGGAGGGTGTGGTACCACCTGCCTTGGAGGTGGCAGTGGTGCACCTCCTTCTCAAGAGGCCATCCTAGGACCCTGCTGCGTTAGGCAACTTTCAGCATCTTCAACCTTCCCTTTTTGGGGAAGGTTGTTGAGAGGGTGGTTGGCATGCAGCTTCAGAGGGCCCTGGATGAAGCAGATTATCTAGACCCTTTTCAGGCTGAGTTCAGGCTGAGGTATAGCACTGAGACAGCATTGATTGCACTTGCTGATAACCTTTGGAGATGTCAGGATCACTGGCAAAGAACCACGCTGAGCCGAAGTTACAACTCTAGTTTCTTTATTGTTCTTGCCATATACAGAATCTTGCCAGACTAAAGGTCCCCTGACTGATCTAAGGGAGAAAATATTCCTGGGACTCTAGGGCAGGGCCAGCCTAACTTTCTTTGTCGGCCTGCCAAGGCTTTTGATGCTGTGAGAATGCTTATCTCCCTGGAATGTGCTCTCTCCTCCCTCAGCTCTGAGATCCATCACATCACCCCCCTTCTCAGGGATACACTCCATCACAGGAGGGCTCGGGTTGGGGTGGTGCAACTGTCCTGGCTCTGCTGGCTCTCAGAGGCTTTTGATACCATCAGCCACTGTATCCTTCTGGACTGGCCTTGGGGACTGGGAGTGGGAGGAACTGTTTTGCACTGGTTCTCTCTGTGGCTGGTTCCAATCAGTGTTGGTGGGTGAGGAGCGGTTGAGCCCTGGGCCCCTGCAGTGTGGGGTGCCTCAGGCCTCAGGTCTCTCCCCTCTCCTCTTCAACATCTACATGAAACCGCTGGGTGAGGTCATCCAACAGCATGGGGTAGGGTATCATCAGTACACTGATGATACCCAGTTATATATCTCTCCCCCTGGCTGGAAGGTGATGCTGCTGTGGTGCTATCCAAGTGCCTGGAGGCTGTCTGGGTGGGGATGAACTGACTTCAGCTCAACCCTGACAAGATGGAACGGCTTTGGGTTTTTGGCTCCCCAGGGTCTGGTGACTTGTCATCTTTGACTCTGGATGTGCTGGGACAGGATGGAATGGAATGAGGGTATTTGGAGCTTGCTGCGGGGCATCCTTTGGGGGCTTGCTGCTTGCTCCTTTGGGGGAGACGGGCGGTAACAAAATTTGAATAAATAAATAAATACCAAGGGAATGATTAAGGCACAGGGTTTTTGTTTGATTGTTTTATGATTGTTTTATAGTTATTGGTTTTATTGTTGTTGTGAGCCGCCCAGAGTTGCTTAAGATGGGCGGCCATGTAAATCAAGCAAACAAACAAATAAATGTTATCAAAGGCAGCAGATTCAAAAATATATTGATGGTAGCCCATTAGAGCAAAGTCTGGGCAATATTCCATTCTAAACACTTGTTTCTTCCTTGCTCCTTTCTCACAAAGATACATAACGTGCCTCTAATAGTGGGAAACTACGTAGTGACTATCCTAGGCTTTTTATTTGGAAGTCTTCAGGAAAGAAAAGATGCCACTACATTTGTAAGACTAATTAGAGCATTGCTTCTATTTTAACTGGCACACTCAGAACCATGTTAGTCCATTCTGTCCCTGCTATAATTTTTGGCTACAATCTTGAAAAAGGAGGCACAAAATGTTCTGAAAAATAGCTAATTCAGACTAAAACTCATACAGAAGGATGTTCAGTTTTAAGGAGAGTAAACACGTTGTTGCTACTGGCCCTCCTTATCCAGCATGTATCTGAACCAAACCGAATTCAGAGCAGAGAGTATCTGGCCTGGGAAGGTAGACTCAAAGAAGTCAGGAATATCCTCTGCTGTTAAAATAGAACTTTATTTTCCACGTAACTGGAAGAACAACTCAGATTCTAGTTTGTACAATTCAGTCTTATATATCCATTTTCAAAGCAAGATGCCACTGAAGAATAACAAACCAGAGTAAAAGATGGGAGGAGAATCCTCCTTAGGGAATGTCACACCCATAATGGGTACCATCAAAATAATTACTGCTTTAACAGTAGTGAAATTATGTCTCATTTAGACTCAAAAGAGGGGAGGGGATGACAAGAGAGGGGGTGGATTCAGGGCAAGTAATTTCCCTTCAGTTTCACACGCAAATATTCATGCCAACTTTTGACTGCCTTGACTTCAGGAAGCCCCCAACTTGAAAACAGGTGCCTATAAAACCAGCCCCACCCTCCCTGCTACTTAATGGTATCCGAAAAGTTCTCCATCAAGCTTCCTCTGAGAAGCCACGCTACCTCTAAAACCATTACTGTAAAATACCAACCTTACTGCCCGAAATACGATCAAACACAGAGCTGAGTCCCTAATTAGGAGTTTCACTGGAAGGGAACTTATAATGGGAGGTTATTTCCAGAACATCAAAGATGTATTGTTTTCGCTTTCAAAACATTTCCTTTCCTGAAAGTGAGGAGGGAGCCTTTGTATTAAAAATGAAAGTCCACTCATTCTACAGTACTTCTTTAAATAAAAAGCTTTTTTAATTGCACACAAGCAAAACCAAAGTCTGGAATCCAAAAGACCATGTGTGGTCCTTTACAAATACACAGGCCTTTTCGGATGCTCAATTTCAGAGCACAAATGCTCTAGAAGCGATTTTGGAACATGGGACTCATTTCAGAAGCATTCCATGAAACACAAGAATCAAATTATGCTTTTTTGTCCTCTCGCTTTTATAACTCTTTGAATTGTTGTCCCTCAAGCATCTATTTCATGTTCATCAATGCTTTCAGCCCCAAAGATTCTCCTTTTGAAAAAACAGCATGTAAGACATACCACTGCTGCATTCATAAGGAAAAAATGTTTAACATATTTTTACCAGCACACATCCAATCTTTATTGCAGAAGTCTTTCACACACAGCTAATGCAGTGAATCAGCAATTATTTCTCTGGTCCCTCCAAGTGTCAAAATTAATTTGGCTACCCTTGGTAATAAAATGGTTTCAAATGCCATCTTTAATCAGCAAGTAAGGATGCTTTCCTCCAATAGAGACAACCTGTCATGAAAGGTCACCAAAAAGTGACAGAAAGGAAATTACGTTTGGAATTTCAACTAAAATATTAATTTCTATTTTAAGTGTTTTCTCAACTTATGTCTAGATGTTAAAGTAAAAATTGTAACCGCTCAATGGAATTCCATTTCTATACCCATAATTCTTATTAAGAGCAATCAGTCCTGAAAGAAAGTAATATTTATTACGCCAGTTTTACTACATTTTTCACTAATAGACAACAATTATTGCAGATCACTTAACAGCTCTAGCTGACAATGGCTTTTTACAGAAAAACTTGAGTAGGAACTGCAAAACTTGCATAATATATATTTGCAAACTGCTTATCCGATATCACAAAGCTATTTTTACTGACCACAGCATTTTGATACTGTCATTTATGATAGCACAGAAACAGCTATCAATTAAATCACATGTATTTCCAAATACTCTTCTACAATAGTTCCATACAGGCTGCTTGCTAACCTTGTACTTTTCAGATGAGAGGTGACAAATTAAAAGGGAATTTTTCCCCATAGGAGAAAAGCTAAGCACAATAAATTTTGCTGGCAGTTTCTTAGAATCACCCTAGACTGATTTTTTCCAGCTGAACTCTAGAGAGCAGCTCTCCAAATGTTCTATTATCAAAGCACCCACACTATAACCTATCTTTCCAGGCTTAGCCCAATGTGCTTGTTTTAATAGGACTAAATGGCTTTAGAATTGCCTGTAAGGCCCTCTTGATATACTCATAAAGTCCCAGCACAATTCCAACCAACATAAACTCTGGGAATAGGATAAAAAATGCAGGGAACATTGGGATGGGGGTGAGAGGTTGGAGAAGTCTGATTTATAATCTGGATATCTGTAAGCCATTCCCACAGCTGCCACTCTGAGCAACTTCTGTGACTTGACACACAGTATTTGAATTGACAGAGCTCAGTAATTCCCAGTAATGGGTAGTTCAGATTCTAAGATATTTGTAATGATTCAGCCCAACTGGTGAACTGTCATGCTAACGTCACTGAATATGAAAGATGTTTCAAACTGTCAGATTCATCTACCCCACCCCGCATGCTAAACTTTCTAAACTGATCTTTTACACAAAAGCAATAGCTGTGTGAAAAGTATGCTGTATATATTGATCTCAAATATTTTTATTATTTACAATAGACATTCCTCAATTAAGCTAAAAATTAGAAGTACATATAGGTTTGTTTTTTTTAAAAAAACTCTACTTAGCCCAGTCATAATTTAAGTGGAAAAGTAGCAAGAAATCTTGCTCAGAAAAACCTAGCATCCAAAGGAATGGTGGAATAATACCCAGGGAACAGCATTCCAGTTTCAGGGCCATTTCAAAAAGACTAGACAGATAGACAGACACCTAATGTTTAAAAACATTAGAACCAATGAGGAAAAGGCAATTTAAGACTTCAAAGAACTACGTAAGCATTTTAAAATGTGTCTGGAAAAATAATTATCTAATGCAGATGTTTTAAAGCACTGTAATATAGCTTATCTTGTCCATGTGACATTTTATATTAGCTAAAGATTCTGAATCATCTTTGGGAGCAGACCAGTGAAAGCTGTGTTGCAATAATTTCATCAGGAGGTCATTAAAGTATACAAGTGGCTAAATTTCTCTTCCTGCAATGGACAAGATGGAAAAACAAAGTTGTTGAGAGGTGTATCAGCCGTAACAGTTACCTGAAAGTTCAAGGTGGAGCCTAAAACATTTCAGTCTTCAAACCTCTCCTACAACAGGAACGGCAGATTTATTTCCACCCACTCAGCTTTCAAATCTGCTTTGCCTAGACCAGGAACGAACTCAATTCCAATCAACCAGCATTGCTAAAAGAAGCTTCAAGCTGCAGTTCTGCAACCCCACAAAAACCATAAATTCTACATCCTTCACTAAACTGAAGCAAAGATCATGGAGCTCAATTAGCTGAGACCTTATCTCAGACATCATCTTTGGAACAGAAGACAACATAAAACACTTGCTGTTTAATGGGTACTTTAGAAACAGAAACATACGAGGAAACTATTAGTTCACAGAACTGCTAAGTCAGTCTTTAAAACAGCAGCATTTCTTCAAGAGGCTTTCTATTCACAAGACTTGAAACACTTAACATTACTTTTATACAAGACATCAGACCAGACAATGATGTGCCCCATGATAGTTTCACGACAACATGTTCTGTTAGAAAATTACAACATATCTTCATATTGATCTTGAAACACAGAACATTTCAAAAAAAGTCCTGTTTGAGTGTAGTTTCACAAGATGTCATACGGAGATTCTAAATAATTCATTAGCAATCCTGCTGATTCCACCTCGCTATGACATCAATCTGAGATTTCTTTCAGGTACTATCTTTAATTAGCCAGTCCTTCCAGAAAAGCTGATTTGACTCTCAGGCTGAGCAGACATTGTGTTGACACCTCAACATGTTTGTTCCCGTATTAGGAAGGGTAAGGCATATCTAAATTTACCAGATTATATTATTTTACATATATAACACTGCCACAAGACCTTTAAAATCTTCCCATCCTGAATAAATAAGTAGACCTTGGGTTATGACAGCAACTGGGACCAGAATTGCCGCTGCTAAGCGATGCGGTCGTAAAGTGTGATGTCACATGACCACATCGCTTAGCAACGACAATCCTGGCAGTCCCAGTTGCTGCTGTAACCCCAAGATGCGTAGCTTGTTAAGCAGGAAGGAGCAGGACTCCCAGGTAAGGAGCGCAGGGGAGATGCCACACGCAAGTCAGGGAGGGCTGGCCCAGGCTGCGCACGAGTCAGTGGAGGCCTGGGAGAGGGCTGGCACTGGCCACACGGTGCTGCAGGTGGGAGAAAAAACAGGAGCGACTAACTGGAGCAACCTATGACCTTCCCTGCCAGCTTCCCCGTTGACTTTGCCTATGGGAAGCTGGCAGGGAAGGTCGCAAATGACAATCAGGTGACCACGCCTCCTTGTGACGTCATACTCGCGAGCTGGACACCAGAGTACCCAGATCATGATCACGTGACCGCGGAGATGCTGTGATGGCCGGACCTTCAAGGACTGATCGTACATGTTTTTTCAGCACCGCCGTAACGGTCGCTGAACAAATGGGTGTAAGCCGAGGACGACCTGTACACAGTTCAGAACTATAAAAGTGCCCTTGAACTGCAAATTATCACTGCTTTTACTTCATCCATTTTACTTCCTTTCTGCCCTCACTGCTTATAATTCACACCTCCTGAGCAGCTATTTATATTTTTAATTTTTATATTATTGCTTGGTGATTTTCATAAGAACTGTACATGTAATATGTTAGTTCATTGCTGTAATACCAATAAAGAATCTAGTTTTCTGACCATTCCTCCAATGTCTTACCCAAAGTTTCTGGAATGTTTCTTCGCTCCCTTGTTACATCTGATAGCCTGATAATTGTCCCTTCCTTCCGTTCAGTTTTGAAACGTAACCGACCAGACTCTTCATCATCTTCCTCCTCCTCATCCGACTCCTCTTTGGTTTCTTCTTGAAACTCCAGATTTTCAATAACTGCCTGTAACAGAGGGGGACAGGACAGATACCCACTGAGCAGATTTACAAGGCTTTCAAATTAAAAGAAAACTTTAAATCAGTTTAGTGGGAAGTCCTTCATATGTAGCATCATATATGCTGCCTATATATGGTATCCAAACATTCATTCATTCATTCATTTTCTATCCCGCCTTTATTATTTTTATAAATAACTCAAGGCGGCGAACATACCTAATACTCCTTCCTCCTCCTCTTTTCCCCACAACAACCACCCTGTGAGGTGGGTTGGGCTGAGAGAGAGGGACTGGCCCAAGGTCTAAATCATGGCCCTTGTATGTTAATTTCACCATGCAATAATAAACCACTGTTCTTTTCTTAAAATTCACACACTGTTCAAAATTATAGTACTATGTGGAATTTCTGCACCCAAACCACTAAAATAGTATAGGAAAAAGAACTGATGTGATTAACAACAATTAGCTTAAACTCAGATGGTAACCATAATTATTGGCTAAACCACCTTAGGAAATGGTGTAGTTTTAGGACAGGCAAGGAAGGAGAAAGATGGCACCACAAGTGCATTTTGGGAATCAAAGCTTTTACTCAAAAGAGCTAACACTCTGAAACATCTTTACGGAAATAATATTTATACAAGCAATAAATCCAACGCATTGGATTTCGTTGGGGAGCAACTGTGGAACAGGGAGGACTTCTTTATAGCTTGCCTGTGAGCTTCCAAGATGTATGTTTGATCATTGCCACAAAAGTCTGTACTAAAAATCAGTGTTTCGTATCAAGATAAGAGAGTGCTGTACCTCTTACTAGGAGTTCACTGGGGAAGCCTGAACTGCTTGAAAATTTTGTCAGACTAAACGATATAAAGGGGAATGCTGCAAAAAATACTGAGTGGCTACTTCCTTACTGTGTTAGCAATGTTCATTCAACATTGAATTCAGTGGAAATCATTGCGGAGGAAGCATATTTAGGATCACAGCCACAACTCTTAACAGAAGTTTGAACATCCTTCTCACTGCTCACTTCCTGTAGCGGTTTAACCTCCCGTAAAACATAACCAAACACAACTAGTAGAAAATCGGTTAATAAAATTCTTAGTACTGTAGCAGAAATAACATTTGAATGAAGTGGAATTATAGCGTTTTCAGTTGGGTGACTTTGGCAAGATTCCTCTATCCAAAGCCTTAGGCTATTCTCTTACTTGAAACAGAAACCGTTTGAATGATATAGGCTGGTGTCTTAATACTCATAGACTACATTTTTCAATTACTGAAATTAATCTGTTAGGAATGATTGAACAAGAAAAAAACAACAGTGCTATGTATTAAGTTATGGTGCCTTCAAGGTATTTTTTCCAACCCCCACAATTCTATTTTCAGTCTACCGAGTACTGTATTTTCTGTTGTGGGAAGTGCCTTAGCATGCTCAAAAGAATAAAACCACAGGTTTTAAATGCCGAGTAAACCAGCTAGGATTCTAAGGAAGACACTCGCTTGGGCGATGAGCCCTTATTTTAAGGTGGTGGAGAAAAAAATGAACTGCCTGTCAAACCATCCAGCTAAAGCTCCCACTCCTGACTTCAAAAGAAACGGAGGATGAGGAAAACCTTAAATCCAAATCTAATCCCTTCCCTCAAATATGGGCAGTGAAAGCTAAGAGTGGCAGCGAGCCTCTTGCAGAAGAGGAAAAGAAAATAAATGCACCACAGAAAAATAAACTTATTGCTCAGGTAATAACTGGTCTTCTCATGGACGGCTGCCTTAAGTCACTCCAAATTTCTTGTCTCCATCTTCTGGCAAGACATCTGTTCATCCACAAGTTTTGAAATGTCAAGGATCGGAATTCTTTTGGAATGGAGAACATACAGCACTCGTATTAAACATCTGGCCAAGCTTCAGGCTTCATCACTAGCTTCTATGACTGTTTCTCCTCTGGTGCAGGGAGAAGGAAATCAAATTCAGCAGGGACCGAGAACTCTTAAAAGAAAACTCTGTCGAAGGCTGGCTTACTAAAACATCACTCATGCACAACTGAACTGTCGTCATTATTTTTTTATATCCACTGGCAAGCAAATAGGCCACGATGCCTATGGGATGAAGATAATTTATGACAACATTCTGAGCAGATGAACAAAGCTGTTCCAACTGCGCATAAGTAATACTAGAAAGAGATGACTTGGTTCCCACAAAGAACAAAGTGAAAAAAGATCAAGAATTGGATACAAAGCAGAAGATGATTCAATGCGGCACAGCCAGGTCTGATGTACTGCTAAGTGGCTTGGAATTTCTGGTCATGAAGAAGAGTAAGGAAGAGAGAAAATAGTGGGCATCTCCTTCTGGTCCCAAAAGCACCCCTACAGACAGGGCTAAGGAAATTCAGATATGGAAAGCCAGCTAACGACTGGAGCGGGCTCCATAACTCTGCCGCTATTTGTAAAGGCTGCCCGAAATGAGAAGCAGTGGAGGAGAAGCAGCTGAGACCCGAGTAGCACGCGCACCACTCATCTCCATGCCTTGAGTTTTTCCCTGAAAACGAGCATTCAGAAATGCTGGCCACCCTGGAATAGAATTCACTTAAAAGCTAACATAGGATCATAAAGTAATTTCTCTTTACAGAGACTTTAGCATCAGAAATACTGTATTGACAAAAGCAATGCCAAGGGTAAATGCCAAACTGAAAATTCTATCTGAAATATTTAGATGGTTTGTTTTTAATATTTCGGCTTTTCTGCAATACCTCTTCTGACTCATTTGGAGGTGTCTGGGTATCAGCAACCTCTTCTAACTCTTCTTCAGCTACATATTCTTGTTGCTCAATTACTTGCTGTTCACTATAATGATCTTCATCCTGAAAGAAATAATAATCTTCATCCTGAAAGAAATGCACAAGGAAGCCTTTCTTTTAAACTAATTTTTGTTTCTAAATATGTAACTGCTTATTTATTCAGTAGGGACTCATATATATGCAATCTTCTCAACCTGTTTGCCCTGATTAACAGACTGGAAAGAGGTCACAAACTTCCATTCAGGTAGTCCTTGATTTACGACCATTTAATGACTATTCAAACTTACGACGGTGCTGAAAAAAGTGACTTGCAACCAGTTTTTGCGCTTATGGCTGCTGCAGCATTCCCCATGGTCACAGGGTCAAAATTCAGGAACTTGGCAACTGGCATGTATTTCCTATGGTTGCAGCATTCCAGGGTCACGTGATTGCCGTTTGCAACCTTCCCAGCCAGCTTCCAACAAGCAAAATCAATGGGGAACAGTGATTCACTTAACCGCCACAGCAAAAAAGGTCATAAAATCAGGTGCGGTCTCATGATGCCTCGCTTAATGACCGCACCACTTAACAATGAATTTTACGTCCCGATTGTGGTCATAAGTCAAGGACTACCTGTACTTCTGCTGGTTTTCTATCTCCAGCATCTTAAATCCACCTTAAACACAGTGTTTATCAATGAATCAGGATTTAAATGCTAATTAGCAAATGGTGCTTAACGGAAAATGTAATTAATACTATGACAACAACTTTATACCTAGTTGCAACTAAAACTTACCTAGGATAAGAAGTTGAAATCTACATGATTATAAACAGTTTATGAAGGGTGAAATACAACACCACTTCCATGTTTAAATAACTGAGATCTAGGTCTACACTAATCCCAAACAGCACATTTAAAATTATATCCATGTAACGTAGCTATTTACTTTTTGCATCAATAGTTAATTTAGAAGGTAAAAACCACTAAGATTTTAATACATGAAACTAACATTACTATAATTACTGCAGTTTTTTAAAAACGTGAGCTCGGAAAAATTACATCTACTTATTTAAAGCATATTTATCCTATTCCAGCAAAAAAATAAATAAAAATTAACTTCTCCCAGAGCAGCTCACATGGCATGATGATGTGACAGCTTATATTAATTCCTTTAAAATGTAGGATTTTTCAGATTTTAATTAAGCATCTGACTAATTTGAGAGTAATACAAATACCTTTATTTTCCATGAAATATACTTTCCCACTTACTATGTTTTATGCATCTAAGAGTAACATGCAGCATTTTATTAGGTGATTTACACGTAAGATTTAAAGCAAAGATAAAGGATCAGTAAATCCACTGACATCTGCTTGGATTTTTTAATTGAGAAATACTTCTAATAAATGGCAATAAATCTATTCTCATTTCAACTCAGAGCACTCTATGCAGCAAATCACTGAAACTGAAACAAATTATATATGTGGCATGTTCTAAAGTAACCTCAAATCTCTTTATTCAGGTTTAGACAGTTCTCAATTACAAAAAAAAGGGAGGGTGGAAATGAGTGAGCAGAACATCAATCACTTTGGAATATTAGCACCTTAAAGATGTCTTTAGCAGGTCAATAATCTTTTCACCTTCGAAGGACTTTATCAGATCTTGTCTAAAGCCTGGATAAAAGCTTTTGCATTAAGTACTTCTAACAATTGGCACTGTGTCTCCACCACACAAAGCTGTTTTCTTCCTTAAGGATACTATCTTCAAGGTCATGATTCTCAACTGCCTTCCAGAATGACAAAAAAGCATTACCTACAGCCAAACAAGCTGTCAACACAAACTTTGTCACAGCTTAGATAAAGAAACTGGCAGACAGTGATAATAGGTCTAATTTTGCTCTGGTCCCAAGGGAGGTAAACAGATTTCAAATCAGTCTAAAACCCTAAGCATCTGCAGCAATGTTATCTCAAAAACAAAAATAGAAAAAAAAACTCACTGGAAATTCATCTAGAGGTTCATTGATTTCAAGATCCAGCACTTCATCATTATAATTCTCTTCTTCACCCTGATCTTCCCCATAGTCTATTTGGTCTTCTGTCAACTCAGCCTCCTGGCCTTCATACTGTCCTTCTGAATACTCCTCTGCGTACTCTTCAGGCACATCTGATTTGTCATAACCAATTTCGTCTTCCCCTTGTTCGTACTCCGAGTCTTGTTCAATTGATGGGTCATTAGCATTGTCTGAGAGCTCAAAGGATGTAACTATGCTAGATGTAGCATTAAGACTCATAGTGACATCTTGAGTACTACAACACAAAAAAAATGCTTTTAATTTAAATCAACACGTTAATACTAAGCGCATGGATTTAGCATGGAATGCAACAGTCTCCACATTAACTAGAAAAAAATTATTTTATGCATCAATTTGACCTCATGCCACAAACTCATAATATGCATACTGTTGTTCACCAATTGTGGGCTATTTGTCCAAAGGGATCAAACCAACCATATGTTCTAACAGGTCAGCCTGGCAAGAAGTACAGGGTAACTGAACAAGCTGCAGTTTTAAATCCCAGGCTAACAAATGCACACCAAAGGAGATTGGCATCTGCTTAGTGCAAAATTAGTTACCCATTATACTTGCTATATTAATACTGCCAAGCACCGATGTTTTGGATTTTTAAATTACTGTAATGAAATATTTTTTAAAAGGGTATGCTTGAATATACTTCGATATGCAGGAATTTGCATTTAGTCCTTATAAGCATCAATATCTCCAATGAATTGTGTCCTCAATAGGTCCTATCTAAAATCTGAGGACCAATTACAAGTTTTCTGATGAAAATTTCCATAAAAACCTATCAACTCAGCCAATTAAAAAAGAATTCCTGTTTTTTGTCCAATAAAACACACCAACTTTCCATGCATGAAGTAATAATTATCCGTAAGATTCTTTTTACTCTCTCTCCAAAAAATATAGTTTGTTTGTTTGTTTGATATCCTGTCTGCTCTTGGGGCATAAGGAGCGCTCTCACCTTCATTTATTTTTCCCCACCACTACAACCCGGTGAGATAGGTTGGGATGAGAGTGATTGGTTCAAAGTCACCCAGCGAGTTGCCATGGCTGAGGAGGGAATTAAACTTGGATCTTCCCAACGCCAGTTCAAGTTGTTAATCACAAAAAACATGGCATGTGAAAGTCATAGAAATGAACAAATTAGAAGGTAATAATAGCTAGACAAGTTTCAGAGATGCAGCTCTCTCCTGGGTGTAAAGTTGGTGAGACCAGAATTCGGCTGTTACACTGAGTTGTGCCTGTGAGCCACCTCTGAGCAAGCTGAGTCCTGAATAAAGAGCTCAGTGTCAGAACTATATTGTTGTTACGTGGCCTTCTGAAATATAAATAGTTTCATAAGGGGTTTGCTATTATTTTAATTAGCAGTTCCGCTTTGTCAAGAAACTCTTAGCATAGGTAGAACTGGTTAAAGACAGTTAAAACTCAAAACTTCCTATAAAATATCGGACTGAACTACTATGCAAATGAGAAAGAAGTGAGAACAGTGCTTTGGTTTAATGTGTCAGGCAACACTTCTGATAGAACTAATTTCAATCACATTGATCTACATTGCTTTTCTGTATGAATATACATATTTCAGTATGCTCACTTGATTGTATAACAGGAGAAAATAATGCTTCACAAAGATTCTAAGTGTTCTGATACAACAGTTTTGAAACCCACTTAAATAAAATTGTACTGCCACAACTGCTTAAGACTCAAAGCACTCAGAAGGAAAACTTAGAGCACTTCAGGCAAAACTCTTAAACCAACACTCAAAGAAAAATCCTGCAGGGGCTCACTGGTTGAATTACAGGTAGTCCTCGACTTACAACCATTCGTTTAGTGGCCATTCAAAGTTACAACAGCGCTGGAAAAAGTGACTTGTGGACGGTCTTTGCACTTATGACTGTCACAGCACCCTCGCGGTCATGTGATCAAAATTCAGGCACTTGGCAACTGGCATGTATTTATGATGGCTGCAGAGTCCTGGGGTCACATGATCACCATTTGCAACCTTCCCAGCTGGCTTCTGATAAGCAAAGTCAATGAGGAAAGCCAGATTCGCTTAACAACCACATGATTCACTTAACAACCGCGGCAAAAAGTCATGAGATCGGGTGTGACTCACTTAACAACCACCTCACTTAGCAACAGAAGTTCCCGTCTCAGTTGTAGTTGTAAGTCGAGGACTACCTGTATCTTATTTCCCTCCATCCACAGGTAAATGGGAAAAGATGTATATTCAGGATGGTGAAAACACAAAATATACTGACAATGTACCCAAGGTATTTAACACTGCCATTCAATTAGAAAAACAAATTTATTGTACAAATTTATTCTTAATGCAAATGAATAGAACTGCAGCTACAGTCCTAATACTTACATCACAGAAAAGTTATATAATTAGAATTTCTCATTAAAATAGCTATTCCTTAGGAATTCCTAGAAGCAATAAAATTTTTGATGAGTTTACCACAGCTCTGAAAGAATGCATCTGGGAAATTGGGTCTTATCCTACCATTATTTTCTGGTTCAACACCCAGCCAAAAATGAGTGGAATTCCTACTCACATACTTGCACAGAAACAACGATGTCCATGTATCACTTTCACTGCCTCAAATGTTAATACTTCTTATCCCTAATAGAACATTACATGCTATTCTAGCATCAGAATACAAATAACTAATCTGAATGTACTGATCTGGAAAACAAGTTGCATTACTTGGCTTAAACAGCAAAACACAAACCTGTAATGTTGATCTTCTTCATTATCACTTTGCAGAAGATCATCGTTCAGTTCTTCATCTGACATATCTGACTGAGTCTAAAATTGAAAAACAAAACCCTTGAAATACATAATGTACAGGAGAGCAACAGTAATTGTATAAGGTATATTCAGAAAGCAGCAGGCTCATTAGTAGTTTGACTTGACAGAACTGAACACCAAAAAATAAAAAAGAAGCCATGGGGAAAAAATACCAACAGCAACAGGCAGCAAAAAATTCAAAAATGTCTCATCACAGTATAGCATATATAAACACCGTGTTTGATGCTGAAGTTACAAACAATCTATTAAACATCAACAAATTTAAATATATAACCTTGGAACAATAAACTGAATTCTTCTGAGGTGGAGAAAAGCATTTTAACAAGTGTTGGGACATATATACAAGTTCTGTTGTTTTCAACAGCTTCATCCTAATGGCTATTAACTGGGAAGAAATGAGAAAGATTTAGGGAGGCACAAGAGTGAGGAAACTGGAAAGAGCTTGGAGAACAGCAATGAACCTGCTAAGAGTCTTACACTGCTCTGAATTATTTCTAATTTGCTAATTATGTTAAGGGGGGGGGGACAGCTCCCAAAGAAACTGCATAAACTAAAATATCAGAGGAAGCAAGAATACTAAACTTAGAGACGGAATTAAACATTTAAGTGTAATTTAAGCCAAAATAGAACCCATGATTATTCTAAAGCAAACAAATGTCATTTTAAAAACCCTAAATAATTGTTGATGCGTTTAAATTAATTTGATTGAACTGATTTTAGAAGCTTGTGAGGGATCACACGTTCCCTTGATTTTCTCTTCGAAGGTCAGATAAGTCTCTAATCTTGAAAGAGGAAATCTGACACCAGATTCCTCCTCTTGCCTCCCCCTCAATTACTTCTTTCTGAGATCTGGAAACAATAATTCCCAGAGGGGATCTGTGGTGAGTAGACAAGATAAAAGCTGTCCTGGATCCAACGATCTCTTCACTCAGCCTACCTCACAGACTTGTTGCTGTTGTGGGAAAAAAACAGGTTTTGTACTGTACTTAGATATAAATTAATAAAAATGAATTGATAAACAAACAGGAAGGGCAGTACTTTCATTTTGCTGGAATACACCAAAAGAGCATTTGGAGTTCTTTATTGGAACAGCAGGAGACAGATGACTGTAAACAGTCAAGAGCTGCACCAAAGTGGTTTAACTACAAAGTAAAGTAGTCAAATTAGTTTTTCCCATATATGCAAGCATATACTTTAAACAAGGTCCTTATTTACCTTTTTGCCAGTCAACAAATCTTCTCCTAGCAAGTCATCATCTAATTCACTAGAAGAAAAAGAGATACAATAGTCAATTCTTCAAAACAGTAGCAAAAATGCAGCAGTTCATATGTCGGTATCATTGTACTTTACCCAAAATATAGTTGAGGATCTCAACAGCAATGCAGACTGAAAAGAGGGTAACCTCATTTTTCAGATAATGAGCAACTCCCATTTCTGTACTTAAGTCAACTAAAGCAGAAAAACAGAATTGCTAAATGTAAACTTAGAATTCTGAATAATTCCAAAGGAAGGCACAGTTTCCACTTCAACAGCACAATAATTTGCTCTGAATTCTCTGAAATCTTTTCTCCCACTAATAACCAATGAAGCTGAAGTGTAGTAAGTTAAAAGAAAGGGCCTTGATGTGCAACTTTAGCAGAGTCTAATTCAAAAGTGTGGTTCGTTTAAATTCTTTACAAGACAAGCTACTTCCTACAGCATAAACCTTCTTAATGAAAAAAAATGTAAACTTGTTCTGCATAAAGACAGTTATAAACATCAGCCTACTTTGGGCACATTATGCAAAGACCCAGCTCTCTGGATAAGGCTCTAAAGCTGAGAAAGGTAGAAGGAAAGAGAAGAGGATGCCAAGCAACAAGGTGGACAGACTCAGTTAAGTGACAATGAATGCACCGTTGGGAGACCTGAAAGACAATGTTAGGGGCAGATTGTCAGGGAGAAAATCTATCTATGTGGTCACTAAGAGTTGACACTGACCTGATGGCACAAAATCAATCAAATATCAGCCAATAGAAGACTGTTAAACTTTAATTAACCGTCCAGGGTTAATTTGATCTGAGAGTGCGGGGTATTTCCATCAGTCCCTTGCCATGGTCAGATTACTCACTGGTTATCACAGAATTAACAAGCATCATGGACTTCCATATAGAGGAAGGACCTACTTAGTCAGTCCACTCCAGTTGTCTAATGGAACCTTTCAGTTACCAAGGGGTATCTGGGGAGTTTCCCAAAATTCTGGTGGCTAGTTCTGGAATAAGAGGTTGGCAGCAGTGCTTGATGGGATTGTTGCTGAGTCACCTCTCTCTAGTCACCAATCCATGGGAGTACCTTGTTTTTTTGAGGAGCTCCAGGAAATGGAGTAACAGAAGAGACACCTATAACAATCCTGGTGTAAGATGAAGAATGAGCATGATCATACACAGGCAAGACCTCAAAGTTGATCCTATGCTGTGATGCTAAGAGAAGCAAAACAAGTTTACTTTTCTCCTCTTATTTCATCCATGGAAAACCACCCAGCAACATTGTTTACAGTGACTCAGTCCGTTTTAAAGAAGACTGAGCCAGAAGATTGTTAGCTGGGCCACTGTGAGAAATTTAACCTTTTGTAATGCTCTGAAGATCTGGCTGTTCCTCCAGGCATTTGGGTCAGAAGGTTAGGCGAGCTCTGTTGGTTAAATTTGTTTTTTTATATAAATTGGGATTATTGTTTTAATCTTGGATGTTTGGATTGAGGAATTGTTGTTTTAATTTATATGCTGCCCTGAGTCACTGCTTTGAAATGGGAAGCATAAACAAACAAACAAATCCATCTGTCAGAATTATTTAGGATCAGTATGAACTTGTGGATCCCGATGAAACAGACATGGTCCTCTGTGATACTAACTTTGCCACCAATGGATTAGATCTCTGTCCTACTTGGTTACTGAAGGTGGCCAGGGAGGTGTTAGGAAGCTGGGTAGGGACAGTAGTAAATGTACCCTTAAGTGAAGAGGTGGTGCCTCTCTCCTATATGTTCAACAACTAAATAAAACCACTGGGAGAGGTCAACAGAGTTGTAGAGTATAATCTATAAAATGATGGCATCCAGTTCTATTGCTCCTTACTATCCAATTCCAAGAAAGCAATCCAAGTACCCTTGGATGTGGCCTAAATATATACTTTTATTAATTTACTAAAGCAACTTGATGCCATCCAGTTGTGTAAGGACTACAATTCTCAGAATCCCAGGCTATGCTTAGTGATACTTCTTGGAACACCCAAAACATCTGGAGGATATCAAATTGGGGAGGGATGCTGTAAAATATTATCAGCTGTTTATGATTTCACAAAACAGCATAAAACCAAAGCAAGGCAAGGAACAGAAAATGTACCTGTTACATTAGGAGACTTATAATATACACTGCTCTAAAATGTCTGTAGGATAATCCTAATCTCATTTAAAAATAGCACTGAGGAGAGACTTAAAGCCCTGCCTATCCAAAAGGCCATGGCACAAGTCAATGCTTTTCTCTGCTTGAATCCTTTTTTATGCAGAAAAAGTTCAAAATAGCCCATTTTTTAAAATGTGCAGAAAAGAGTATTATTGTACTGAGTGTCCAAAAAAAACACATAACTATAATAGAAACAGAGCTAGGCTTTATGAACCATTCATTCCTGCTACTAGTATTCCAAAACAATGACAAATGTAAATTTGAATGTAAGCAAGTTAAGGGATGGATTCCTAAACCAAGATGAGATAAACTATGTCTCATAGAATCTCTTAACAGAATTATTTGATTCCAATGGATAAATTTAGAAGTCAGTTGTAAACCAGCTGCAAAAGCAAGCATTGCCTGATCATTATATTATATTATAGTAAAATCGTGATTTTAATTAATGATTGGGGGGTATTTAGTAAACCTAAAGGCCTGTTAAATCTGAAAAGTACTTTTGTAGATGCATAAAACTTCCATCTGGGGCCAGTTTATCTGAGGGAACGCCCATCTTCAATAGCATCTCCCCACCCAGTAAGACTGGACAGACTGGGCAAGTTTGTCATCTATCAGGCCCTAGGAAGCGCATTCTCTCTGTTGCAGCACCCAGGCTTTATAAGAGTACCCCTCCAGAGATCCATAGGATGGTGGAGAGATCTACTCTGATGGTATTCTGAAAGTTGTTGAAAACTTGGCTTTGCTCCCAAGCTTGGGGGTAGGGTGGCTACTGACCCCCATCACTTTTTCTTTGGAGTGTTGTTTGTTCCTTCCTTTCATGATCTTCTTTTTGTTCTTTTGCTTTTTATCTTATCAAGTAAGCTGCTCAGAGTCATCTGAAGTCAGGTGGCCTCTAAATTCAGTACAAATAACATGAAATCTGTCACATCTTTTACACATAGGTAAAAGTACACCTTGGCCTCCTGGTTCATTTAAGCTGGGGGGTGGGACACCTGTGCAACCCCACATAACCCAACTCTAAAGTGCCCCGCTGCATTGCAAGCGGAGGGTGAAAGAGATGCTTGTGTTTGAGCAAAGTGTTAGGGAAGAGCACAAAGGGTGCCCCTTTCTTTTAATATCCTTCCTTTCATTCCACTTCTTGCTGCTGGGGGAATAATATGTTCACTGCTGGGGGAATAATATATTCCCAGAGTACAGTTTTCTCGCAGCCACGCATAGCCAAAGGCACCAATCTGCCTTCTTGGCCACTGCCCGGAAACTGGCAGAAAAGGTAGCAAATCACGATCACGTGACCGCAGGACACTGAAGCTTCTCATAAATGCAAGCCAGCTGCCAAGTGCCCGAATTGCGATCATGTGACTGCGGGGTGGTGCAACGGTTTACGACGGTCATAAATGCGAGTACAGGTCGTAAAGCACGTTTTCTGAGGCTATCATAACTTCAGACCGTTGTTAAACGAACAGTCATTAAGTGAGGACAACCTGTAGAAGCCCAATAACTACAAGGAAATAGACTCAAAGTGTGCAATCAGCCCCTTCTTCACCAAGCCCCTGATCTTCCCCATCCTATCACTGCTAATGTCACAGTACAGCATATGCCACTGGCCCACCCACCTCAGTGACCTTCCCAGAAATATCAGTAAAATCTCAGTTAACCCGACTTTGTCCGATATTTCAAATTTTGTCCACTGCATCCAATTTGTCCACTGAATTAAGGTCCATTAAATCCATGTTTCAATGTACAATGACATTTCATAATATACTTGTTCATGTCTTCAGGCTCTAAACCAGAGGCGGAGGGCAGAGACAACACCACAACATACATAAGATCTGCTGAGCTTCCTCATCTTGACTTTCACAGACTTTCTTTACCCACTGATTCCAACAGACAGGCTTACTTAAAAAAATATTCATTGGTGCTAGTGAGCGTGTGTTACATAGAGGAGTACAAATGCAAGTATGAATACATATATATGCATAACTAGGTACAAATGGGTATATGTTTAGATAGGTGGAAAAAAATGTAGCATACTGCTCACTTTTTATTTAGCGCCATGCACTCCCCCATGTATTCCACAGCAAAACGTAACCCTGATTAAGGAAAGAAGTCCCTGCTCACTGCCCTCTCTTCATGGCAGGCATACACTTCCCCAAAACTGAGTGTCAGATATACACACGGTAGATAGATAAACTCATTAATGTCTGTATTTGTACATTTTCAAATCCCTGTAAATCAGAATGTGAGAGAGTGAAACCAAATGACATACAGTATAAGATATCTCAGCGTAAAAGAAAAAAAGAGGCTTACCTATCCCATTCTTCGTCTCCAGTTCTTCTTCTCCAAGACCTTTCTGCACCAGGCTTATGATGATCAAAGTCATCATCTATAAACAGAAGACATTTAAGGATTTGCACAACATGAAACAAATGCTTGGATTCTAAGACAACAGTACTGATATCCTTCTTAGGAATCATGCTGTGTTTCTGCACTGTCCTTCTAGGAGAACAACATTTTTTAAAATTGCTTTTTTTTTTAAAGCAAGATTAGAGATACTGCTGGGCACCATCATAAATAAATCCATGTTCTTGTAAGAAAGTTGCACTAATGAAGAACAAATGCTACAGATTGGCATGTGCAACATAAACAAAATGCAGAACAATCTAAGGGGAGGTAACAGCAATTATTGTACCCACTCCCCATTTAAAACAGTTCTGGCTTCTCCCCCCCACCCCACATGGCACAGCAAAGGGCTTTAGGTTTTCTCCCTCACTGATCACAAAGGGAAAGAAAACTGGTATATGCAAATGGAAATAGAATGGTTTTAGATAAGTCTGATCAAGCACAACACTTTACTGACTTTTACAGTTTTTTTATTTCTACATTTTATAACTTAACTAAAAAAACGTATGGTATAATGCCCCATAAACATCACTCCTGGTCATTCCAAACTGCCTCACGACGCCACTGGCTTCTCGGCTCAGATGTTAAAATAGGCCTGTTTTAATTGCTTAAAACAAATCAGTTAACTATCTCTAGACCTACAAGTGTTTTTATGGCATCAACCCAAATTCATACAGGACTCTGGCTATCCAACAACTCTGGACCAGACCTGACTCTTCAGGGGAAAGGTAAGTAATTTGCTGCCATCTGCATAACTGACTATAATACTCATAAACCTATCCAATGTAGCCAATTATTAGAAATTATGTGAACTGTAGTCCAAAACACCCTAGGCTGCCTACCCCTGATTTAGGAATAGAAATTCCTTTTTAAAATTCTAACATCTATTGGCAGCTCTGGGTTAATTACACAGCACTGATGGGCATTCACAAAATAGAGTTTCAAACAGTATTTTCAGGTACGTGTATTGTCTAGATGATCTTCACTAAAAAGCCTGAACAAGTACTATTTGCCTAATTATCATTTAGAAATCCCTTTTACACTACAATCCTATATACAAAATCAAGCTAAATCTCAGCAAGATGGAGACTCGGTTTATCCAGAAGTCTCTTGAATTAAGGATAATTCCATCTTCAGGCTGTGACAGAGCTGCAGTTACAATCTCCTGGAAGAAGCTGATGGAAGAACGGGGCTTTTTTCTGGACTCATAACTCCAGCTGGAGAGCTGGTGGAGACCACAGCCAGGAGACCCTTTGCCTAGCAATAGTTTCTGAAACAGGATATTCTGGTGACTATCACTCATGCTCTCTTCATATTGCAGTTACTTTATTAGTTCCTATGAAGTCTGCTCAGAAACTGCAACTGCTTCAAATTGAAGCATCCTAAATGTTGATGGGGCCAGTGCTAGTTTAACAAAATTTTCCCCATCTTGCAGGCGCTGCACTGGATATCATTAAACTTCTGAGTACAATTCTACACGCTGGTCATTGCTTGTAAAGCCCTTTATGGCTTGGGGGTCTTTGTTTTTTACAGAACGGTCTCCTGAAGCAGAATCTCCCTGGCCTGTGCATTTTATTGAGGAAAGTGTGCTGATATGTAAGGAAAGTGCCTCTTTCTACCAATGGCTGAGGTGATGGCAGCACAAAACAAGTTTCTCTATGGCTGCCTCGACCCTTTGGAATTCTTCCTTCCTTTCTCTCTGGAATTTGAACGGCTCCTTCATCGGTTTCTGAAAACAGAACTTTGGCCTTCAAGGTAAAGGTAATAAGAATACTGGTTCCTATATTGTCTGGTAATTATAGTTTACTGCTTTGGGCTGCCCAAAGTCTAGCGAAATGGGCGGCATACAAAAAATGTGAAATAAGTATGTTTACTGAAATCTAAGTTACACACTGCTCAGGAATAATTAGGGCATTAGGCATCTTAATTTTAAGCATTTTAAGATAGATCACTTCTTGTACTATTAAATACTCATTTTATGCACGTGGAATTTATGCAGTGGCTTCTGTAGTGGCTTCTTTAGTAACAGTGCATTGGAATATATACTTAACCAATAGATTTACAGATTCACGGAGACTCTTACCAATGCTTCTGTTTCATGGCTTTTACTTCCAAAAAGAGAAAGGAAGGGAGGAACATGATATGCCAGTTTACTTTAACCCGATGTCTTCCAAGTATGCTGAACTACCACTCTCATCACTTTTATTAAGGAAATGAATAGAGTGAAGTGTTTTGCTCTCTCTTCTGATAGTGAAACCTCCAAACTTCCCAATGAAGCTGAATGGTGGCAAACTGACAATAGGCAAGAGGAAAGTTTTCTTTTTACTACAGAATGCACTTCCTTCTGACCGGGTGATACCACAAACATGGTCAGCTGTAAGAGGCTGGACAAATTCATGGAGGATAAAGCTACTAATGGCTATTAGCCCTGACAGTAATATTCCACCTTCCGTTTTGAAGGCAACGTATCTGTAAGCATTAGTTGCTGGAGAACAAAAACAAATATATGAAGACAGAATAGTGAGTTTCAAGTATCCTCTCTTATCTTCCTACTACACTATCTCCTATACTGTATCTTACAGTAAGATCCCAAAGTACCTTATATCAGCTGAGAAGCAGGATTAATTAATTAAAGTATGTGTTTCTAGAAGAATTCAGGCAGCAGGTCTGGAAGCAATTTAGACTGCTAGAAGACAGGCCTTCCAAATTCAAGCTATATCTCATTTTATTTTATCAAATTTGTCACGGCCAATCTCCTCCCACCAGTGGGACTCTGGGCAGTATATTTTGACGTTTATATGGCAGAATTATACTTTAGTCTTGGCAGGTGGGCTAAAAAAATTTCCTGGGGTGTGTATCAGATGTTTGCCCCTCCACCAGAAGCAAGTATACCTGGTATTTGGTTCTCTTATTTTATTAGGCGCATCTGGAATCCCAAAAGCCAACAACAGATTGAGAGCTCAGGACAGCCATCCAGCAACGTATGCATCTCTTGTCAGAGAAGCCTTTCCAAGTACGTGTCCCCCTTCTTCCTTATACAATACGAAGCTACAAGAGCACTAGACACTATGCATCATAATATGAAGACCCTTACAAAAGAAAAGTGGCTTTTCTACATTTATACGAAAACAGGTTATCTATTTAGAATACAAATTGTGAACGTAAGTGGGGGCATTCCATAGATCGCATCAGTTCCTCATCTAGGTAACTGTATAGGCAGTAATTATATATTAAATCCAAAAAAGGAAGATGCAAAACCCAAAGGTCCATGTGGCCCAGCTCTGCGTACATAATGTAACACCTGTAATGTTGATATTGATACTAGTTTTCCTCTCTTAGGACTTGGCTACTAAAATGTCACTCTAGGTACAGTAGTGTTGTTATTTATAGATTTTATATTAGGGCTGGTTATTTTAGTATGCATTTGTAATTGCTATTAAATTTATGTTTCTAATTTATACTGTTAAGAACCAGGGGCTAACTGTATTGGGACATGAATTAATTATCATTATAATAAGACCTGGAACACATATCTCTGCTATAGGATAGCCCTCTTCAGAACCAATCCTATTCCTTTTTCTTATTCATAACAGGCAACAAAAAAAATGTCATGAATGTCTGTGGAAGTGAGGGTATAAAGATGTGGGGAATTCAAATTTCTTCTCCAAAAGTGAAACTTTCTCCCACCAGTCCAAAAGGTTTAACTGGGATGTAAAGGTTAAGCCACGGGGGCGTGGTGGCTCAGTGGTTAAGACGCCAGGCTTGTCGACTGGAAGGTTGCAAGTTTGGCAGTTCGAGACCCAAGCGCCATGTGACAGAGTGAGCTCCCACACTTGCCCCAGCTCTTGCCAGCCTAGCAATTCGAAAGCATGCAAATGCAACTAGATAAATAGGTTCCGCTTTGGCGGGAAGGCAACAGCGTTCTGTGACTGTCATGCTGGCCGCGTGACCACGGAAGTGTCTGCGGACAATGTGGCTCTTCGGCCATGAAACGCAGATGAGCATCACTCCCTAGTGTCGGACACGACTAAACGGGAACCTTTACCTTACCTTTAGAGGTTAAGCAAAGAACATACCCTAGCAACAGACCAAGTTTGGATATATAAAGTCCAAATAAAAGAAGTTGATAGAAAAGACTATTGCTTCAGACTGTAACATGTTGTCAAACAGAGTAGAAATACTAGCTGAGATATATAGTCTGATCTAAAATAAGACACAGCTATGTTTTCTTAAGCTTTATAGTGGAAGTGTATTTTCCCTGAAGAAATACTATGTTTCATGAAGGACTGTTTTGTTTTGTTTTAATTCAAGTGAATTTACAGCTATTATATTAATTCTGTGTATGCTCAGGTCAGCAACACAGCCCTATCCTATATCCTTTATTAACAATATTGTACTGGAAAGGAGGCTAAGCTGACAAATATAGAGGCAATCCCAGATGAGTAAATACACTTTTCAGCAAATTTGAACTGAGATTCCTTGGGATTAGGCCAAACACTTCAACCACTACATCATTGTGGCTCTTCCCACATGATGAGTCTTGCTTGTAGACACAAACAAAATGTTTAATTTGAATTATTTTTCACTTTTGTTACAACACAAAAGTTTGGGAGTTTTATATACAACATAAGTAATGAAATCACAACTATCAAGTTGAAAACATTACAAGAACACTGAATTACAGGCTCCCGAGCCAAACATATCAAAGAAATTCTGATTTACAAAACTAGGCAGGAGAAGAGCAATATCCAAGAAAGCATATGAAAAATTCAGACTTAAAGTGTAACAAGCTTTTACTCGTGACATCTGTGAAGTATTTAAATACGTAAGACGTATGGCAAGGATACACTGATATAAGGAGCATGTCCAGAACCAAGCCAAGACTGAGACAGATCAAAGGTAAGAAAGGAGTATGAGCTGAATGTGAATATTTTAAAAGCAAGGAATAAACTGCTAGGCTCAACTTATATACCTTTTTCAAAATCCAGGAAGTTAATGTCATTCAGGATTGCAAGAACCTTTGCAATGAACATAGCCTCTTACTCCTGTACTAATTAAGACCCTTTGCAGCAGTAGCATACACAAATGTCAACCATCACATCTGGATGTATCTAATAAATACATAAGAACGGGTGGGAGGAAAGCAAATCCCTCAAAAGAACAAGGTCAAATGGAAGGAGAGAGGAAATAAAAGCGGGACACAGTAACACTGCCGCCATAAACGTTGTATTCTATCTCTGACGTCCTATGCCTCTATTTCGCTTTTATTACCCCCAAATAACGCCCCCCCCACCTCAGGCCCTCCAAGAACTGCCCCCAAACCGGTGGCACCTTTTCCTTTCCACCCCCAAGAAACACTTTCAGGTACCCCCCTATTCTTCCCGCTTCCTCTCTCATCCAAGCGCCCCAAAGCCCTGGAAACCCTCCTCAGGCGCCCCTCAATCCAGCGCCCCCCCCGCAGGACACGCCTGTCTAGCCCAGCGGGGCTTCTTGCGAGTAAATACCCACGCAGGCGGCGCAAACAGCAGCATCGCCCGTAGCCCACCAGATCCATGACATCAGCCGCCTCTCCCCGCCGCCACCCGTCCGTTTCCGGGGCGCTTCCTCCCCACCCCCCCAGGCGCGTCCACCACCCGGCTGGGGCCCGCGGCTTTCCCCGCGCGGCAGCCGCACCCCCTCGGCCTCGGGAGGACGAGAAAGGACACCGCACCTGCTCCTGCTCCTCCCAGGGCGGCTGCCATGGCGTCGGATCTTGTCAGGCCGCGGCGTGAAAAGCCTGCAACCCTCCTACCTCTCCCGACGCCGGGAGCTGCTCTCCTCGGGGGCCGTCCGCCAGCCGCGGAGCGTAAAGCTAGCACAACATGGCGGCCGGCTGCCGAGGGGAACGCCGCTGGAAGCGCCGCGTTGTAGTCTGGGATACTGGAAGACCAGCTGTTCCGCACCGGAGCGGAAGATGGTGGACTCAGCGGATTGGCCAACCTGCCGCATTGGAGACAGGGCGAGGGCTAAGCGGGAGTGCGTTGCGGGGACGCCACGGATTCTATGCGCCTGCGCTAAACCCAGGAAAACGGGCTTCTCTTTCCCTTGTCTTTATGGTCATACTGACAAAAAAACCAAAACCCTGGATTGCCAGGCGCATGCGCCTAAGGAGAAGGGGAGAAGAATGAAGCGGGCGATTGAAGGGGGGGAAAATGCGGCGCATGCGTAGAACGTTTGTGGCTGCTGGAGGGAGCTTCCCCTACCGATGGAGCAGCGCTGTTGAAATGATGTGTGCATTTGTGAGACCAGTATCTGAGCTCACTATTAGAAACAGAAGTTAGGCAGATGAAAGACACTCATATGTTTAGGAACATCAATTGTCCTATTCAAATATATAAATGAATTTTTGAAGAAAGGCATGCATATCCAGGTCGTACATCACTATTGGTAGCCATACGCATTCCAAGCTCTAACCTGATTTTGGTGGCTTGTATAGCACAGTTTATGGCCTAGCGTGTTAGGCAAATGCAGCTAATTGTGGTTGATTCAATAAGCCATCATTAAACCCCAGCTTCATGTGATACGTGAACAAATTTGCTGGGTCATTTGAACCTCGAGCTCTGTTGGTATCCTTCTTTCAACCGAAGTTAATTGGGGATTAAATCTGGGATCTAAGCACCTATGCCACCACTGCCTCAAAAAAGCAATTAAGGAAACTGCTTCACTTTCCTAATCCATGAGAAAGCAAAGGAAGGACTTGGATACAGGCTGAGTAGGGTGTACATAAGAGTTTATTTTATTTATTTATTTATCATGTTTTTATCACCTCCCATCTCCCCCACACAGGGGACCTCTCATCTGTGGTGGAATCAGTTGATATGAAGTGGCGAAATCGTACCCATGTTTTCTATTATTGCATTATTTGTGGTTCTGACATTCCACAGCTGGTTTTAAATAATTGCAGTTGTAGTCAAATTTTGCATCCCTCTCGTGAACAGTATTTGTAGAGTTCCTTGCCGTTCATTCTATGGTAACAGAGAAAGGAATGTCCCAGACTCCTTGGGTTGTGCTAATGGATTCAAACCATCCTATCCCTAGGTCCTATTGATTATCCTGCCCTGCCATCAGATTAATTTATCAGCCAATATTAAGTTTCACCCTTGTTTTTAATTAATTTGTTCCTTTCCACAAAGAGGATGGGTATAATCCACCCCATTATATCACACACTACAGAACAAGGGAGCCAACAGAGATTCTCATCCAACGGAAGGCAGAATTTTTTTGAAGAGCTTTCCTGAATAACCAGTTATTGACTTCATTGCCCATTGTACTAGGTTTTAATTAAGCGATAAGGCCTTCTGTGTGGACTCTTTTATCTTTCAGATAAGGATTTATCAGACATACCCCCCAGCAGGTCTTTATCTGAAAGATAAGGGAAAAGTACATCAGTGTCCACTTGTTAGTTTAAATCCTTTAATTAAAGAACCTCTAAACAAAAGTCATAGGCTTGAGAGATGCAGAACAGGTAAGGTGTTATCTTGGACTGGATGGTCATCTTTTGAGTATAGGAGAATGCAAAGAATTCTGGTAAAGTATATGTATTGGGTTCTGCTGGGAGGATGGTGGTGGTTTGGTCCTTCTTCAGGTTTCTGAGGTCTGCTCTGTCCTCTGCTTTGAGCTGATTCTGCTTCTGTGTTCTTCTGGTCTGTGGTATGATGGATGGTCTGCCTTATGTTTTCTTGGGTCTCTGTGGCAGGTCCTGTGGTTTTAAGTGCCTCTTCCAAGGCTGCAAAGAATTCTAACTGATTAGCATCGTCTGTGTTATAGTTGAGGCCTTTCTGGAGGATCTTGTGCTCTGCGGTGGATTGTGGTCAGCTGGAGATGTTGACTACCCATTCGAGTTCAGGTGCCTCTTTGCTTCTGGGGTTCAGCTTGGGCAGTTGGTTGGGAGTTTGGTTTTCCTTTCTTCAGCTTGTCTTGATATTTACAGTCTTGAGGGTGGTTGTCCGCATTATACTGTGTTCTGGGGTCATCGTTTCTTCCAGCCGCTCCTTGAGGTTGTCTGTGGTGTGCTGGTATTTATTTAGTCTGAGGTGAGCATCCATGATAATTAGCCGTATCATTTTCGGCTGCTTTGTTGCTATTGCTATTTTCCAGCCAGCTGCACAGTTGATTGGAAATTTGTTTCTGACATGGCTGGGCAGGGGATGCTGTCGTAGGCATTTGTGCAGAAAGAAGAGTTGTTCCCTGGTGGAAGTTTGCCTATGTGCAAATTCCTCCCGTTTGCATGCTTCTCCCGTTTGCATGTTCTTCTCAATGGAAGAGAATTCAGATGAGCACGAACGCACTGCAGCAACCCGGAACACCAGAAAAAGGAAACAGACTGCCTACACAACATCTCCCAACAAAATGGATACCCACAAAGCTTTATCAAAAAGGGCCTGACCACTCAACCCACTACAGCACAACCAACGCAAGCTATGAAAAGGATAACACTCCCATACATCAGAAACATCTCAGAAACAACCAACAGACTATTACAACCAAACAACGTCACCATTGCATACAAATCAACTAAAGCCCTCCAAAACATCTTAAGCAAACCAAAAGACCCAGTAGCCCAAGAAGAAGAAAAAAAGGGGGTCATCTGCAACATACAGTGCAAGGACTGTAACAGCCACTCTGTAGGACAGACAGGCAGAAGACTAGCAGAGCACATCCACGAATGCCAACCAGCAGTCAGAAGACACAACGAAAACTCCTTAATCCCAAAACACATGGACAAACTCAACCACAGTTTCAGCTGGGAAACTGTGAGCATCCTAGACCAAGCTAAATCCAAAACCGCTCGGGAATTCCTGGAAGCAATCAAAGCGAATATTTGTAGCTCAGGGTTGAACTGTGGAGTCCATGGTGTTCTCTGAGCCTTGTTGTTTTCTTGCAGACATTTCATTGCCAGACTAGGCAACATCTTCAGTGTGAAGAGGGAGTGGTCCTTGCTCTCTGTTTGTATACTGTCCAGCTTGTGTTGGTGGAGGTGTTGTTCTCTCCTTGGGAGTTCCTTGATTGGGCTGTCGTTTGCTGCTTGGTTGATTGACTGACTCAATCATACTTTCAACTGGGCAACTGTGAGCATCCTAAACCAAGCCAAATCTAAAACCTCTAGAGAATTCCTAGAATCCTGGCACTCAGACAAAGCAGCCATCAACAGACACATAGAGGTAAACAACATTTACGTACCATTCAAAAGAGACAATAGAAAAGCCAAAAGACCAGTACATTCCCTTGCCAGCAATCAACACCCAGATATGCAAAAATCAACACTAGGACTAACACCAGATGAACAATCAAACAGCGCAATACACCTTAATCAAGGAACTATTAACTCAGTCAATCAACCAAACAGCAAACAAATGCCCAATCAAAGAACTCCCAAGGAGAGAACGACACCCCCACCAACACAAGCAGGGCAAACCACTGTATATAGACAGAGAGCAAGACCCTCTCCCTGTTCACACTGAAGATGTTGCCTAGTCTGGCAATGAAACGTCTGCAGGAAAACAACAAGGCTCAGAGAGCACCATGGACTCCCCAATTCCTGGAAGCTTGTCATTCAGACAAATCAGCCAACAGACAAATAGAAATAAACCATATTTGCACACCATTCAAAAGAGACAACAAAAAAGCTAAGATGGAAACAAAAAGACCAGAATACATTCTCTCTAGCAGCCTACATCCAGATAAACAGGGATTAACACCAGACAAACAATCAAGCCGAAAACAATACCCTAATCAAGGAACTACCAAGGAGAAAACCACACCCCCACCAGCACGGGCAGGGCAAGCTACTGTATATAAACAGGGAGCAAACCCCATACTCACAGTGCTGATGATGTGACCTAGATGGGTAATGAAACATCTGCAAGCCAACAACCAAACTCAGAGAGCACCAAGGACTCCACAGTTCAACCCTGGGCTGCAGAGATTCTCTTCTACTGGACTCTTACAACTTGATGAAGGCCCTGCTGGTGGTGGCCTATCTAGTCCAACTCTGTGTGGTCAGCCAGGGGTATTCAAGAAGCTCATGTCGAAGCATGAAATCAGAACAGTCTGGTAACACCTTTTCAGACTAATGCATTTTATTAAACTGTGCTTCCTTTTTCAACATGGCAGCTTTGGGATCTGTAATGGAGTGCCCGGGGAAGGTGAAACACTTTGATAAGACTTTGTCCCTGATGTCAAATTTGTTTCCATTATTTCTTCTGTGCAAAGTCTGCCTTGTTTGCCCTCTATAGAATCCGAAGGGGCATTGCTGGCAAATAGATGGCATATATCACATTAGAGGAAGAACTGACACTGCCTCTGATCGTACATGTAAAGTCGTTGCTGCGATGGTGCTGTTGGTGTAAATGTGGGGGCACATCTGGAGTTGTGTCAGGATCTGATTCCCATGTCAGCATAATTGTCCTGTTGCTTTTTGCAGGATCTGCTTCAGATTGGGTGGTTGTCTGTATGCAAGTATAAGACTCCCATCCAGTGCATGATGAAGTACGGTGTCATTATCCAGTATGGATTGTAGCTTATTAATAATGTGTTTGAGTGGTATGTGCTCTGAGCTATTGGTGACCACCAGTGGTGTTCTGTATTTGTGATCTATCTTTAATAGGTCCTCCCTGGGAATCCATCTGGCTCTACTGATTTGTTGATGTCTGATTTCTATTGATCTTGCTAATTCAGTCACCTGAATGCCTGGTTTAATTCCATCAATTTAACATCTCTGTCAAGTGATGTTGACAAATGTGGTTACAGTACACACCCTGACTGTAGATGATAGATTTGGCGGCGCACTCTGGATGGAAGCTGGAAGTATGTAGGTAGGTATGGCAATCTGTAGGTTTCCTGTATAATGTGGTATTTATGTGTCCGTAATGTAGTTTTACCATAACATCAAGGAATTGGACTTGCTCTATAGTTAGATAAAGGCTGACTTTATCTTTGCCAATAACTTACACCCGCAAAGCAGTGGCATAGCCATGGGTGCACTTAGCGCTCCACAATATGCCAACAACTTCATGGCTGACCTAGAACAACACTGTCTCAACTGTTACTCCGTGAAATTCTTCCTTTACTTGAGATTTGTTGGTGATATTTTCACCTTCTGAACCTCTCACCAAATTCCATCATGACCTCAACAACTTCCTCCCCACCTTCCATCTCAGCCTCAACCAACCTACCTCCTCCACATATAGAGATCTTTATTTCTTCAAATTGTCCTGAGATCAAATCCCTTTCTCTATTTTCTTGCTCAAGCCAAGAGGGTAAATTTGATTGCCATTCAGATACGGGCCCAATGAGCCTTGCAGCTCAGAAGTAAATGAGAGGCAAGTTTGCAATTCTGTAGTGCTTCTTTCTGATGGTTTTCCAAGCATCAGAAAAATCACCCTTTGGTGAGATCTGTTTCATTTACCGCATATAGAACACTCCTTAATCTGAAAGTAGAAGTAACTAATCCTCCTCAGCCTAAGCTTTTAGACATTTGCATATGCATGTCTGGTCTCTGGAGCAAAAATGTTGTGATTAAACCCGATATGAACATTGTGCTAACAGCTTAATCTTGATTTCAAGTATAGTGAGAAAATAGATCTAAGAAACAAAATGGAGGTTGCACACTTTTTCCTCCCTGTCCTTTGGATGTGACCAGGGTGAAACTCATCTTTTATGCCTAATCCTATCATACCCAAACTGACTCTCCCTGCCCCCAGACAACACCCCCCCCAATCCTATCTAAACTAAATAATAGAAGCCCCCTCACTACTGTGATAGAATGCATCCCTGAAGGGGGGGTGATGTGGTAGATTTCTGCGCTGCCGCTAGCTCTCAGGAAGGAGGGAGAGCATTCCAGGGAAATGAGAGAACTCTCAGTAGTCCGGGGGCTGTTGGTGGGAAAACAAAGGTGGCCCCACCCTAGAGTCTCTCAGGTTATTTGTGCTTGGGTTAGTTAGAGTAGCTTTAGTCTGGCAAGATTCTGTCTTTAGGGTGAGAACAATAAAGAACTAGAGTGGGAAGACATTGACTCAGTGTGGTTCTTGGCCTGGTTCTGACATCAACTCACATTACAGCCCAAGGCCAGCCCTTAGGAGGAAATTGCAACACAGAGAAAGCCAAGGTTCTCCATCACCTGACGACTTCAACATTCCACCTCCTTAACCATGAACTTCCTCAGCTCTGCTGCCCTCCTGAAAGGGCTGCTTTGCCTAACAATAGAAATAACCCCACGTACATGGACAAAGACCTGCCTAGCTCCCCAAACTGGTCAGCAAATCAGATCCCTAGGACTTTCTGCCTTATAACTCTCAACTTCTATAAAAATCTTTGCTTTCCCATTGCCCGAGATACCTCTTTCTTGTAAAGCAGGCACCCTATGATGGTTGCAATAAACATGGTTCTTCTCCTCAGTGTTGTTCTCTGTACTTCTGAATTTTCCATGACAGATGTATGCTTTCAGCTAGGGATCAGATAGTGCCTTCAGGCAGCTTGAGTAAGAACCATGGAATGTCCTGCACAGTCCATCCAAATAGTACTGATAATTCTCCCTACATAGGATTTGCAGCCCAAGGCATTTGCCCATTTCACCTAGTCAGAGGGCTAACACTTCTGCTTTCGTAGAAACAATATATATTTTATGGATGCATTTTACAATTTTAATATTAAAAAAAAAAACTTTGTTGAGTGTAATTTCCATGGTCCTTTGAAGCTCACCCTGATAAGAAATGCAGTTGTTATCTGGCATCAGTGTATCCATTTTGCTGGACAAAAGAACAGAATTTACCCAGCTGAATCTGTACCTTCCAGCTCAAACTGTAAAACATCTTGCCATTCCTGCTCGGATAGCCCTGAGACAGCAAATGGAAAGAATTGTACTGTTCCCGAGGGGAGTAAACAGAAAAATGTGTTTATGTGCATTAAAGTTAGAAAAACTCACTGATATGTTCACTTAGCAGATCAAGTGTTCCTGTCTGGAAATTAGTCAAAAATACAGTAAGGGGGAAAGGAAACAGGTGCAGAAAAATTAAGTATTTCTACATTACAGATATACTACACATAAATATTCTCTTGTACAAGTCCCTCTGAAGTGAGCAAAGTAGCATGCAAGAAATGAGTTATGTTTCTGCCTAGTTCTCAGACATATGAATTGAGCTAACATATGTAAAAGCACCTACACCAAAAATCTGGCCAAGTTATTCTTTTACATATCCAAGATGTTACAAGCTCCATATATAAATTTTGCTACATGTACTCTAGCAGTTGTCCAATTTCCACTGGTATTTAAACTCATTTCCAGTCATCTTAAATCTTACTTTTTTTTTCACTTGTTTCACCACTGCCTTTTCTTCTTTTTCACTTCAGTTACTTCAAGTACAAATCAAATCACCAAATGAAAGTCCCCTTAAATCACCATCAGTCAATTGCAAAAGGCAGCTTTGCTTGGGACAGCCTACATCCTGCGACGATACCGTTAACACCATCAAATAATAACATCTACCTATCCCAGGTCCTTGGGAAGGACTCGATAGATGGATAAAAATGCCAAATCCAGTTATAACATCTGGCTGACTGCGAAATAATAATAATAATTTCATCCAACAAATATTATAGTCTTTAGACTGGATATTTTCTGATTGTTTGGGTTCTAACCAAGAGCCTAAAAATAATGGAGATATCATTATAGCAGTGTTTCTCAACCCTGGAAACTTTAAGATGTGTGGACTTCAACTCCCAGGATTCCCCAGCCAGCATGGCTGGCTGGAGAATCCTGGGAGTTGAAGTCCACACATCTTAAAGTTTCCAAGGTTGAGAAACACTGCATTATAATATGTAGGAAGTTCCAAGCAAGGTGATTTTTTTTTTTTGTAAAGTCAGTGGTGCAAAGCCCAGAAAATTTCAAATGTCCAAATATTTGGTGAATTCCTTCGGTATGGAATTATTATCATCATTATCCTATGTATGTACATATGCATTTATTTATTAAAATAAAAACTTAAAAATATTATTATTATCCCTAAAGGAGTGGGTCCAAAACCAATAAAAACAGTTTGATAAAAGCGATCAACAATAAAACAAATTCACTCAAAATAAGATAATAAAACAATATTGGTTTGTGAAGGGTGTGGAAAGCTTCTAACTTTTCAGGAACGGGTAATATAAAGAGGTTCCTTGGTAGGTAGAATTCGTGTGTTGTTGTAGCGGTTATCCCAAAACTTTTGGGGAATTTCATTTTTAAAAAAATGTTCGCTACTCCCCTGAAGCAAGTGATAATAAGCGAGCTGCATAAATACACCCCAAGTCTGTGACTGAAAGAAAAGCTATAAAACTGCAGGTTTATTCAAAAGCCATTAAGGAAAGCAGCTTGTATAGACATACAGCTGACATGATAATTGTCATCTCTCTCCTAGCAATGCTGATAATGGCATACAGTAATAACAAACTTCATACATCTGAGCCTCATCGAGGGAATTGTCTATGATGGCGTCTGTGGGTGGGTTTGGTTATAAACAACTGCAGTATATTGCAAAGAGTATCCTAGGTTACTAAACTCAGGCAGTTTGCAAGGGCATTCTGGAGGGGGGGCTGTCAAAAAAGTCAAGACGGAGTCCATGATTGTGCAACTGAAGCCCCATGCCTCTTTTATGTGCGCTGGGAAAGTAAATTCAGGGAGCTGACTAAACCTCTCAAGCTTAAGATGACAGAGCAGAGTGTTGTTATTACAGCAGATCCCCAGTTTAAGAACATCCCAGTTTACAGACAACTCCTAGTTAAAAACAGACTGCCATGAAGCCTACTATATTAAAAATCTGAGTTCAGCACAATGTTTTGGGTTAAGTACGCAATACTACTTTGTGTAGTGTTATGTTTAAGATATTTTAGTGTATTTGCAAGTGTTTCTTAAGTGTTTTGTATGCATAGAAAGGTAAAATATATACTGTATACTAAGACAAACATTAACGGATGCTAAATATCTGTTCCGACTTACATACAAATTTGACTTAAGGACAGACTCAGGAACGGAACTCATTCTTAAACCAGGGACCTGTTGTAGTAATAAACTGACTCTGTTTTGGAGTCTGCCAAACACACAGCAGCATCTCAGCGCATGACCTCTGTGTCATCAGCAAAATTGATAAATCACACTGAAATAGCTTCATATATAATGCACAATTTGTGGAATATGGTTTGTTGAACTCAAAAGGCAAGTTCACAGAAGACACTGAGACCACACCAATTGCATAGCGGTGTGGCTTTGCCAAATGTGTGGAAGAGGCCACGTATGACTGAAATTGTGACCAAGCTCTGTTTAATGGAAGCAGCCTGAAAAATAGTCAAATACCTTGGACAGCCACTACACTGAAATTCTAGATGTGAAACATCTGTAGCAGATCAGATTGGATGTCTGTGAAAGGGGGGTCAAAAAAGTCAAGGTAGCAGCCACAACCGCACCATCAAAGCCACCCCCTTGATTTTTTTGACCTCCCAACCCAGCCTGCAGATGCCCCTGAGCTTAGAGGAAAAACTTTGCAGCAGAATTTTAAGCCCTTCCAGTGGCAGTGTTTCTCCATCTTGGCCATTGTAAGATGGATGGACTTCAACTCCCAGAATTCCCCAGCCAGCATGCTGAGTTGAAGTCTACAGATGCTGGCCATTTGGGGAGTTCTGGGAGTTGAAGTCCATAGATGCTGGTTGGGGAATTCTGGGAGTTGAAGTCCATAGATGCTGGTTGGGGAATTCTGGGAGTTGAAGTCCACACATCTTAAAGTAGCTGAGATGGAGAAACACTATTCCATGGACTTGGGGAGAACAGATCAGAAAATGCAGCTATTATAAAGCTTTCCCATGAATGGTAAACAAGACCACATGTCATGCAGGTGATTTTATTCTCCATAGCAACCAGCATTCCTTTTCCTTCCATCTACTCCCTACTCCAGGCAGCTGAGCCTTTTGCAGTTTGCAGTTGGCTCCTGGACTCTGTTTTTCCCACATGGTGCTCTTTCATTGGCTGGCTCATCCACGGGCTATTTCATTTGATCATTACAGCAACAGGATTTCTCACTGAGAAACAGACCAGAGAAGTTCCTGATGCTGAAGAGGGAGGGAGAGAAAATAGCCTTCTCTGGAGGAAGATCAGGTTTCGAAACACTGCCCTGGCTGAGACCCAGAGCCATACTAGGGCAGCTCGCTTGAGCAGAGGCTGAAATCTTGCCCAGTAAGTACACTTTCAAAACTCAGTGGATGAAATGGAATTAGGTTCTATGGGTAAAAGCAGGGAATTTGAGGTCATTTTTGTATACTTGAAGATCTGAAAAAACTCAGATCTCGTATTCTTTAGACTGGAAGTATAGGCTGAAATTTCTCTTCTGTTAGATATTTTGCATCTGTGTAAATTTGGTAGCTATTCTGGCACAGAATAAATCCGCACCTGTATCTATTTATTATATTTCTTTCCTGTTAGTACCAACCCATGCCAGCAATTCTGAGTACAGTTGACTTCAGTAATATTTAATAACTTTATTCCCTGGTGTCCTCACTACATAAAAGAATAAAATACAGTAAGATGCAGAGCAGTAGAATTGCTTTGGCTTTATTTTCAGGGCAAAGAGCTATTCAAACAATGGTAAAGGTACACATCTGAAATTTATGATCAAAATTGCTGAAGATTCTGTTGGAAAAGCTAGGTAACAAGCTCAAGAGAAAGGGTCCCCCCCTTTTAAGGGTATTGTAGCTTTCCAATTCCTTGACAAGCCAAAAGTTGAGATTTTTAATGCAGTAAAATTTTATATGTGGTAACAGAGTTTCTAAAAATAAATTTTTAAAAAAACCTGTGGTTTCAGACAGGAAGCCTATCAGATTCTCAGCCCCTGAGGTATATGAGTATATATGTATATGTATTTTTTTTTAATCCATTCTATCATGTCCGATTCTCGGAGGCTGCCTAGACAAGTCCCTGCTGTTATCTTGGCAGGTTTTTCAGAAGTGCCTCCTTTCTAGGGCTGAGAGAGAGGGACTGGCCCAAGGTCACCCAGCCGGCTTTCGTGCCTCAGGCGGGATTAGAACTCTCCTACCACGCCTGATTGGCTCTTGGGCTGAGAGGGAGGGACTGGCCCAAGGTCACCCAGCTGGCTTTGTGCCTAAGGCAGGACTAGAACTTGCAGTCTCCCAGTTTCTAGCCTGATGTCTTAACCACTACACCAAACTGGCTCATATGTATGTATATACAGTATGTATATGTATACAGTATGCATATACATATGTAATAACGTAAAATTTTCCACCAATTCTGGATTGTTGGATTACAACTCTCCTTCTCCTTCCAAACAGGACCTTAAATTCACCAAGTTCTGTATACCAAGTTTTGTAAAATTCACTGTAAACATACAGAATGCAGCCACTTTTTTTTTATTATGCTGAAAAAAGACTACAGACCCAGGCTAGGAAAGCACAATAGAATATCCAAATCTTACCAAAAATGAGCAGTCACCTAACCTGTTCAGACCATCACCCTTGTGGGGACAATAGTCCAGCATGTCTAGAGGGCCCTGGGATTTGGGGAGGCTGAGTGAAAGAAGCCATATTAATTCCACCTGAGGTAGAAGGAATTTTCTCAAAGGGAAGATAGCTGCTAAGAAGAGTAGTTGGGAATGGCAACAAAGCCAAGAAGGAGAGTGAAACTTAATTCTTATCTACTCAGCAGGACTGAGAGTTTTATACTGGGCAAATCTGCAAAGAAATCTTAAAAGAGATCTGCTGGTCAGAGTAGAAGACATTTTAGAATCCTATCAGAAGAGAGCAGGAGCTATCCATTGGGAGCTTGCAAACAATAGTGCTACAGTGGGCTTTCAAGTCTGAAGCTATAACATAGCTACATAGTGATTTTTGCAATAACTGGAATAAAGGTGTTTGGGAGTTTCACTATTGGGCATTATTGACCTGAAACTTCAGATAGGGAAAACAAGTAGACTGTCTTCCTCATCTGGAGCTTCTCCGAATTTAGGTATCTCCAGTGTTGGAAACATGGTTTTAGCCCATGGCTTCCCCCATATTCCCACATCAACACAATCCTCCTTATTGTTTGAACTGTTCGTTGTTACTTATTCAATACTCATGTGACATCTGCACACAGAGCAGTCTGTGGCTGCCACATATGGATTAAGCAACAGATGAGATGATAGGGCTGCACCACTTCCTAGTGGTGATCTGGGTGAGAACTTCAGCGAAGCTTCAACTGACTCCTGCAACTGCTGCTGGCAAGTGATGTGCCCATGTTAGTTCATCCCACATGGTCACACTGAGTAGATGAGTTTAATGTAGAGGAACAAGATCACAAAATATTCCACATCTGATGTAGTACATCATGGTACATGGTATAGCCACCAAAAACAGCAGTCCTTGACTGCACCTGCATTCAGGCAATTCTACCAATGTATCACCTTACATACAGGCAAGCAACTTGCAGCCCTCTAGATGCTGCCAAACTACAATTCTCAACAACTCCGGTCAGCATGGTCCATGGAGAAGAATGCTGGTAGCTGTAGTTCACCAATATCCATAGGTGGCATAGGTTCCTGCCCCAGCCACTGCAGCTAATACAGTGGGACTATGGAAGGGTGTTCACTGTATGTTATGATAGACCAGGCCACCTTCCAGATGCACCTGCTGTTGGTTAAGCTGGCTGCAGGTCTGGGGGACTATACTTCAATATAATTGAAGAACACTAGGTAGAGGATATGCCATCATGCTGAACTCCTGTCCATTGTCCCTCTGAACAGAAGAAAATTTCATAATTGGTCCTGTTTAAAGTTTACTGTCAGTAATTTTTCTACCATTAGAGTTTGTACAGCCTTATCTTCCTTCTGTGGGCATCCTAGGGCATCCTAGGCAACCATGGCTGGCTGAAGAATTCTGGGAGTTGAAGTCCACATGTCTTATAGTTGCTAAGGTTGAGAAACACTGTTCTAGACAGATTCTGCTACAGTGATATTGCCTGAAAGAAAGTCCTAGATTATTGAAGGATAGTTTGGAAAAGAAAATGTGTATTTACTGGGGACAGTGGAAGCAGTCTGGTTGTTTTGGAACACGGCTGTGACCAGCATGCAAAATACTTGCTTTTTTCCATAAGCGGGGTTCATGCCTCATTAATTTTGTAGACCTGAGCTGTACCTTGATTTCAGTGAAGCAGAAGAACTGGCCAAACCATGATATTTAGAAGGGAAGGCTGTTGTCTAGGTATTTTGGAGCTTAAATTTGAGTAAGATGAAACCAGAAGGGAAAAAGGCTATGTGTGTCCAAAGTTTAACTAGTATTTTATTGGCATGAAAATACTTGCAAGTTGTTTGTATCATTCAATCAGTGGTAAAACTTTCTTTGATTTAACTCCAGGGTGGCATTTTGTGTCACAACAGAGCAGAAAACTTTATTCTAGCCTTCCCCACACTGGTGTTCCTTAGATGTGGTACTACAGGTCCCATAATTCAATAGCAGTGGAAGGAATCATGATTTAGACACAAGACAGGATGGAACGATGTCTGAAAAAAGTAATTCCTAGATGGAAGTGGTTGTATACCAGATTATTGATAGGTACAGTTTGGAATTATGAATGGAGACAAAAGAAAGGAAGAAAATGCTACACTTTAGCACTATGGGTAAGATGTTGTTGCCAAGACAAGGAAATTCATAAAGCAATACAACATGAGTTTGCTGTTGGTGTATATGTAGGACTATGCCATTTTTGCTGTTGGTGTACATGTATATGTACAACTATGCCATCTTTGGTTCTGGATGGGGTGGCACTGCCCCAGACAGACCCAATGCACAACCTGGGGGTCCTCCTAGACTCACAACTCCTGCTCGAAGGCCAGTGGCAGTCGTGGCTAGAAGGCCTTTGCACAGCTTTGTGTTGTGCGCCAGTTGTGCTCCTTCCTGGATTAGGAAGTTCTGCTCACAGTCACTCATGCCCTAGTCACCTCCGGATTGGATTACTGCTCTATATGGGGCTGCCCTTGAAGAGTATCCGGAAGCTTCAACTGGTGCAGAATGCAGCAGCGTGGGCAGGTTTGCATGCTCCAAGGACAGCACGTCACACCTCTGCTCCGCAAGCTGCATTGGCTGCCAGTTTGCTTCCGGGTCCAATTCAAGGTGCTGCTTTGACCTTTAAAGCCCTTCACGGCATCGGGCCAGGTTATCTGAGGGACCGCCTCTCCCGATTACATCTGCCCGTCCCATTAGATCCGGCAGAGTGGGATGCTGGGGGTATCATCCACCAGGACTTGCACGTGGTGGGTCCCAGGAGGCGGGCCTGCTGTGGTGCCTGCCTTATGGAATATTCTTCCTTCCAAAGTTAGGTTAGCTTCCTCCCTGCTATCATTCCAGAAGTCCCTCAAGACCTGGTTATGTCATCAGGCCTGGGGGGTCCCAGGGAACCAGAGACCTCCTTAGAGGGCTCCATTGTGGTTGATCTTTATCCTCTCTCCGTGTGGCTTGTCTGTTTTAAACTTTTGACAATGTTTTTATTCTTAAGAATGACTTTTTATATTTTTATAATGACTGTTTTTATGTAATTGTGATTTGCACGTAGAGGTTGTTTTATCAATTGTTGTACACCGCCCAGAGTTGCTCTTTGTGAGATGGGTGGCCATATAACTGTGATAACAAACAGACCCAGGCTAGGAAAGCACAATAGAATATCCAAATCTTACCAAAAATGAGCAGTCACGTTCTGGGAATGACGCAGAACGCGGATAGAGATCTATGCCGTGAAGTTGCCACCACCCCAGTTAGGTACAGTTCAACCATCTGTCACCCTGTGAAAACTACAGCAAGTTTGATAGTTTTGAACCGATGGACAGGTCCACAGGTTCAAACAGCTGTGATATCGTCAGCTGTGTCCTTGGGGAAATTCTCAGTTGCTTTCTCCAGTCACAGGTGCAGTTAAGGAGAATTTAAATAGCAAATAAGGGTTTGTTTAGCAGAAACGCAGGACAGATACAGAGAAATAACTCAAAGGCAAATCAAGAGGCTGTAACCCGCACTGCAACTTTTCAGCTGTACCTTGAAAAACATCTGCATGGTGATACAGAGCCATGCCTAAAGGGCAGAGATTTTTGCAACATAATTAAAGCACATACTGGAAGGATGATGCTCCAAAATACCCTTTGTAGGAGAAAATCTCCCTGATTTTAAATTTGGCCTATCATTAACCCTTTAGCATTATCTATAAGGGTTAAAGATTTTTTTTAAAAGAAAAATGATGTAGGGTCACTACTTTTTATTTCAGTACTGGTATTATATAGGGAATCACCTCTTAATTCTCCTTCTGTTTGGGAGGGAACCAAAGAAACAAAGGAAGAACTCCTGCTTAAAGAAACATGGCAAAAATTCAGAGATGGGTACCTGCACATTCTTATCCCAAAGCTGCTTTTTTTCCCCAAAGAACTTTATTAATTTTCAAAGTATAGTTAAAATTCAAAATGTTGAATATAGAAAAGATAGAAAACAGAACTAAGGAAAAAAGGAAAACTGTAAAAGTATAGAATTAGAGAGAAGACAGAAAAAGCAAGTGACTTCCTTTTTTTATTTTTTATTTTTCAAGATATAATTAAGACACATAATGCAGAATATAAGACTGATAGAATACAAGTCTAAAAAAGAAACAGGACAAACTAAAACGGTGCAGGAATAAGGAAAAAGAGCATATCAGACAAGTGGCTTCTGACCTTTTCCAGCACAGGTATAAAAGTACATGGAAGTTAATATTTGCTTGTAACACAAAAGAATGAAGTCTTGATTTTAGATTTTGATGACTGAATGGTTTGACTTTAGAGAAATAACGTTACTAAATGTTTAATTAATAGAAAGAAAGTGACTTCCGACCTTCTCCAATACAGATATGAATGATCTCCAATACAGATAATCTCTTACCATCAGTTAAACCTTAGTAATATTATTTCTGTCAAATCAAACCATTTACTCCTCAAAACCCAAAATCAAAGCTTCATTTTTTTTCCTGACACAAGCAAATAGTCTAAAAGTGGTTGCCAAATAGAAACAAATCCAGACACGGTCTTTTCTCTCATCAACGCTGTTAACTTGGCCATTTGGGCCAGTTCCATCAGTTTAATCATCCATTCCTCCACTGTAGGAATTTGTGCCCAGAGCTGCTTTTAAAGCTGGTGGGGGCCTTGGGATTGAAGCTGTAAAAAGTAGACCATCCTTCCTCAACCTTCTGCCCTTCCCAATGTGCTGGGGTGATCTGCTACCCTCAGAATTGGCTGAAGATGGTGAAAGCTACAATTACAGTGCTCCTGGGAAGTGGCAGGCTAGAAAGAGCTGGGCTGGCCTTGGAAGCACCTTGGTTCACTACTTTCTTGTGTCTTTCTCCAGATTGAGGCTAAAGGCATGGCCATATCCCTCCAGGCACTGTGGTCCTTGCTGCTGCTAGGCCTGTTCAGCCACCCTGGGAGAGGACAGCGAGACCCAATGGTATTCTGTGGAGGTTAGTGTTTCGACTGAGTATTTCCCTCTGTGCCCAGAGGGCTTGTGCTTCACGAGTTGGATAATTCTGTTCAAATAAGCCCATGACTTCTCACGTTGCCTGTTCACTTAAAACCAGAGCTTTTTAAGGACTCTGAAAGGCACAGATGCATCAATGAATCCCCACCACCCCTTCCTTATCATTACATTCCGCATCAATTTACTTCCCCCCCCCCACATTGTTTTCCTCCATTGGAGTGAACAAAGCATGTGGGCAAATCCAAAGTGGAAAAATAACTCAGGATTGTAACTTAATTCATGGTTTCTACTGCCTTGAATGCAAAGAATGGATCCATCTGATCCAGTGTTTCTCAGCCTTAGCCATTTTAAGATGTGTGGACTTCAACTCCCAGAATACCCCAGCCAGCCATGCTGGCTGGGGTATTCTGGGAGTTGAAGTCCACACATCTTAAACTTGCTGAGGGTGAGAAACACTGATCTGATGATTTCAAAGACTGAACTATCCCTTGGCTATAGGACCTCTTTCATCTGGGGAGGCTAAATGAATTGTCCCCACTGTTCCTCCCCCCCCCCAAAAGGGCCCTGCTTAAGGCTGCCACTATGTGCCTTGCTTACGGCATCCACATCAATGCTTCTTATACTGATGGAGTAACCTTGGGGACACCATGTTTTGGGCCTTATAATTTGGTTCTTCTTGCATTGCTGCATCACACACACTCCTGCTGCAGCCTCTCAGTGTGTGCCTCTCCAGAGCCATGCTGAAATGGCAGCAAAATGGCAACAATTGTTTTAGCTTGCAGTACTACAGCTGATATGTAATGCCAGTGGGTCGCATCTTGCTGGCTCTCTTACTTCAGATGGAGGGTGAAGGACTGCATGCTTGAATTCTCTGGCATTTAACAGTAACACATCGAAGCTAGGATCCTTTTCATGACCTCCATAAAATGTTCAGCTATCCATTGCCCATTTTCAGTCTGGGATGTTACCATGACCAGGACACAGATACAGATCTCCTTGCAGATCTTCCTTTACTGCTTAGGCCACATGACCCTCTGGGTTCCTTGCCTCAAGAAATTCACTTTGTTAATGAAGGAATCTCTACTTATTGATCGACCCACTGGCATTAGTGGCGGCTAATAAGCAGGGCCCTTTTGAGGGGTCAATTCCCCCAGCTTCCCCAGATGAAAGAGGTCCTATAATTCAGTCTTTGAAATGATCAGATCAGTGTTTCTCAGCCGTAGCCATTTTGTATGTACGTCCCTGGTTTTATTCGTACCATCAAAGCTGCAATCCCTCCGTTTACCTAGGAACAACTTCTACTCAACGCAGTGGGATCTCCTCTTGAGGAAGCGTGCCTAGGAGGGAGAGTGAACTTTTGTTTATGCTTTATCCATAAGTTGGCTTGATGCTCACTTGATATATTAAAATTGCCTTAGAAAGGGTGTGCGTTGACTGGCATTGTTCACTGTGCATCAGCAAATACCTAGAGGCAAGGAGTCAACCCATGCAGGAGCACCCACATTGCTCTCTTCTCCTCCCCAGCAATTCCACCTGGCTGCAAACCACAAGGCTTTGTCATCTATTGACAGTCGTGCACACAAGGGGGAAAATTCTCCATCTGTGGTCTCCTAGCACGGAGACGAACGGTTGATTCTTTTAACAGATGGCACAATGAGCTGTAAGAAATGAACATCTCTCCCGAGACGGATAACCTGACAGAAGTAGTTGCAACAACATATTGAAATAAATCCTCCCTGATGTATGCCAGGGCTGCAGAATCTTCAGTCCCAAGATCTCTTGACAAAAAGTCTTGCTTGGGTGATGCGGGTGTGGCGGTTTTGAGAGACAGACCACCTTGGAAAATAACAGAAGGAGACAAGGTGGCCAAAGACATGCCGTTACAGATGTGCTTTGATTGAAAGAAACCCAGAACTGTAGCAAAGATGCCTCTCCCGGGCAGAAGGAGATCAGTTTAAGAGAGAAGAGTATTTTCCTCTGTTGCAGAATGTAGTTGGTATTTGTGTTTCTTTTTTTACTTTAGTTAATCTCCTGATTCTGCTCCAGAGTATATGTCGGAGATAAATTCAGTATTGATTATTTCACTTCTATAGTGTTCATACTCAGAATTCCACTGGAATTAAGCTATTCCCATTTCTCACCTGCTACTCAAAGAACATTTTTTAAAAGAAGGGATGGATTTACAGCAACCTCATTCTTCATTCCAATCGATTCAGAAAGATACGGAGGGTGATGTTTTGGGAAAGGGCACTCCTAGTTCTTTTTCATTCTGACTGTCTGACTTCATCCTGAGCGCCTTGTGATCTGATAGGGGAGAAAAGTCCACCATCAGCGCATCCTTAATTTAGCTTTGTGGCTTTGTAAAGAAGCAGCAGCAGGTCCTTAGGGGTCCTTGAATCTCAGATCTACTCCCACTGCAAGCTCCTGCTGAAAAATTGGCATCCATGGGCAGGTCCACCACCTTGGTAAATTGCTCCTCATTTCCATCCAGCAGAATCTTTGGCCTGTGTGTGTCCTCTACTCAGGGTAACAATTGAGAGAAGTGGTCATTCTGTCCCAAGGGAAAAAAACCATCCAGTTATTTTAATAATAATAATATTTATTATTATTATTATTATTGATTGGTCATGAGGCCATATCAGTTATTTCAGTATTTATATGCAGGCTTCAAAACCAGTGCTTGCTTGTCAGGATGCTAAAGTCTTTGCCTTTACTTCAGTTTCCAATCTGGGCTGGATTATTCAATTACAGGCTCTTTGACCTCTTCTCAACCTTTCTAAATCATTTCCAGCCTCCACACTAGTCCTTGGCAGGAGTTGAAAGATGGTTTGAACTGAAAATTTCACAGCTTTATCAGCCTTTCTAGACTGCCTGCTCCTGGTTTAATTAATTTTAAAGCAGGCATGGAATAGTACGCAGGAGGCAGGGAAGAACGGACCAGTCTTGCGATTGGTTGCACAGCGCAGTTGTGCGTTGGACATTCAATGGATCTGCTATGTTGCGGTTAGCTTTACAGTAGGGCTTGTGTCTCCTGCGCAGAAAGGTCCCGAGTTCAGTTCCCAGTGTCTCCCCAGACAATGTTGGAAAGGATCTCTTGCCTTTATTCCTACAACCATTCCAGTGGTCTGTGTTGGACAATGGCTTGACATGATATACAATGGGCTGTTTTATCCTACAGAGCTCAACAGAGAGATACAGAATAGTCCAAGTAGCCAAGTTCAAGAGCCCACAAGTTATCCTCTAGAGAGTAATTAAGTTAAAACTGATAATTATCAATTTTATCAGCCATGCTGGCTGGGGAATTCTGGGAGTTGAAGTCTACACATCTTAAAGTTGCCAAGGTTGAAAAACACTGATGGAAATTCAGTCTGCAAGTCAAGAGCCAATGAGACAAAACACAGATCAGAACAGAGAGTCAGAGATGTCCGGTACACAGAACATTAGTTGGGGGTTACAAATATCTCCAGCCCCTTAAAGTTCCATGAAGACAGCCCCTTCCAGACTCTACCAATATTATTGTAGCGTCTATGTGTTTCTGACTCCCAAGGTGCTATTTCTTCCAATGCAATTGCGGTCTTTGGGCTTATCTGCACTGCCCAATTGCTCCATTTCTGGAGAGCGGTAACAGTGACATTGCCCTCTATCAATCCCCTGCTCACCTTCAAAGTGACCTCAGGGCACATTTCTCTGTTGCATTTTCTAATAAACCTTTTCCTGTTAGGTCACTTTGAGGGGTCCTGTCTGTCAGGAGAGAGCACTCCAGTTTGTTGGAGGTTTATTTCAGCAGCTCATTGGCTCCTTTGCAGAGAAAGGACCGCCCCTTCAATTGAGCAAGTGCTCATCATGCACCCCAATAATTTCTACCTCTGTCAGCCCCATTAGGTAGGCCAGACCAGGAAATCAACTTCACAGGAAGGCTAAAACTACTTTTATTAAGATTGCCTGTAATAATAGAACCTTGCCAGTCTGATTGAGCTGTACCTCTTTCTCCTTCTTATAGTTCAGTGAATTAGGGAAGTGTCCGAATGTTTCCTGGACATACTTCTGAATGTTCCGAATGTTTGCTTCCGAATGTTATCTGGACACACTGGATTTAACAAATATTTCTTGCATATTACTGTCAAGGTCATCCTCCTTACTCTCTACATTATCTCCCTCTACCAACACTGCTGAAATAGCAGAATGGTTAAGATCTTCTTATAAAACAGAACACCTAGGGGGAAAATTTTTAGTCAAGAAAAGAAGAATCATAATTTAAAAGAAAGTTTCTGCTGGGTTTCAAACTGGCAACCTTTGCAATGCTAAGCATAGACCTTAACCACTCTGCTATTTCAACAGCATGGATAAAAAGGGTATAAAGCAGTTAGAATGTCTTGTGCTCTAACAGTAATATTAGAAAGGATTTTTTAAGTTGTTTGTTGTGCCTGCATGCATCCACATTTTGATGCATTGTATACATAACTTTAACTTAACTTTGAATGTATGTGTGTTCCATGGGCAAAGCCAGACTGGGTGATGCATTTAGGTGTGTCATAAAGGAAAACGTTGATTGTACATTTTCCTAAGGATCAGAGTCGGAATAAGGGCCTAACTGTGCCATATATAAAAGTAAATAATATGAGCACAGCTGGACTAAAATTCCCTCCTTGCCTCCAATGAAACGTTAGGACTGCTGTCATACTCTTTTGGACTAGGGAAGAGACAAAATTAACTTGGAGTATTTTCCTTCTAGAAGATTGAAAAACAGCTCCTAAGTCTTAACATCATTTAAACTTGCGTCCATATACTGTCTGTGATGCTTCTTGGTATTAGAAAATACCATGACTCTGATTTTTTAATGGTTGATGACAACTGATCTTTTCTGAAGTATTAAGTAATGGCCTTAATTGCTCTTGAGCTTGCCATTTATCTGACAATTTCAGCATGCCTTGATCTAAGTCTTGTAAATTTTAATAAACACATCTATGTAAATAATAAATTGAAATGGGGCAAAGATGTAGCTTAGCTGTTTGCGGTGGATACTTCCCTTGTCTAATGGTAGAGCCGGCTTTGACTGAAACAACTGCACCTCACTATTCTTGGTGCATGGTTGTCATAATGAATGGAAGGGTGTAGATCCATATTCAATGGTGGAAACCAGTTGTACCACATTGGCTAGTAAAAAAATGAGTAACATCAGTCTTGATGGAATAATACAGTATGTCAAATGTAGAACATTCTATGTTAAGTAAAACTCAGTCATGAGTAAGAACTGTAGATGTAATTCTGAGCGATGTCTTCATCAGTGTTTATTGTTAAAACCAGCCTGCTTTCACATTAAGAGCTTCGGAGTTGGCCTTCAGGCACCTTTGCCATCTAGCAAAAGCAGATCCTGGTAAAGGGAGACAGGGCCTTTTTGGTGAGGTTACCCCAGCTGGGGAATGCTCTAAGCAGGCTGACATGTTTTTCTAGCCCACTTCATGCCATGTGAATTTTCTTCCCCCATTCCTCAGGCTTTTAAATCTATTCAATATTTTAAAGTAAGCGATCATACCTGAAAAATGCTTTCGAGGACAACGTACCCTTTTTAAATAAATAAATATATGCAATATGTTGGGAGTGGGGGAATATATGGCCTTCTGGATATTGCAAAACTACAGCTGCCAGCAATCCCAGCCTGCAGTGAGGCAATGAGAAGGGCTGGGAATTGCAGTTCAGTGTGAGCATTAATTAAATAAGAGGAGAGTATTGCATTATCCCCCAGTGCAATATATATGAACACTGTGTGTGTGTGTGTGTGTGTGTGTATAAATAAATAAAACATCCAGCTGGCCTTCTCCCAAGCAAGACACCTGAGCGCACGTGTGTGGGAAGAGGCAATTGCATCACACCAGTCCTTGGGTGGCTTTAAGGCAATTAAGTTTAGGAGCAGAAAGGTGGGATTTTGGAAAATGAAATAAATTGAGTGAGAAGAGGCTGGTCTAGATGGAATGTTACTCACAGAGATAAAGTCCTCCTCAAAGCAAACTAGAGCAGCTCAGGCATAGCTACTTCAGGTGAGAAGGCATCTTTCACCATGCTTGATTTTCCCCCAGCTCAAACTCAAAACCTATATACTGTGCGAACATCCTGACATACCCTGCTTAGCTTCATATATAAATAAAATCAGCCCTGCCTTATATCACCAGGCATATCTCAGCTCATCAGCTGCAGATGTCAGTCGACTTTTAAGCAAAATGCAGATTTCAGCAGATCGGAACCCGGTTTAGATCAATCGTGTTAGGACCTCTGCATTTACCTTTCATCTGCTCAGGGGCCTTTAATAGTCGATTTTAGCCCATCCTGCTTGCAGTTGGAATTTACAGTCACGTTTAGTTTTTAACCACTCCGTGCACAGGTGGCTGAACAGTAATACCTCTGCAGTTTAATGAGAGCAAAGCAGCCAATAGTAACTCTAACAGCAAAATTTGATTAGGAGGCTAAACAGTCTGTGCCGAAACAACCAATGCCTTATCAGCCAAGGGCCCCCCCCAGGCGACAGAGAGATGAGCTTTGTTGGAACAGACTTTGTTATCTTTTGACACTTTATTGGGCAACAGTTTCTTCTGGGAGGGGGAAAGGGTGTTTGTCTTGGAACAGATGGTATTCCCTTTTGAAAGATGCCAAATCTCTAACTAGACTGAAAACAAAATCTTTCTCTTCCCTTTGGGGAAAGATAGGTTTTTCCTTTCATCGCATCCAGATGCAACTGCTCTGTTTAGTATATTTGCATTTGGCCTAGAGGACAAGGTGCATGGGCATCCTGAAGGACTCGGAACCGGTTCTGGTAGGAACCTCATAGAAGCTGTATCCTATCCCCTTTCCCAAGCTGACTACGCAGAGAGATTAGCCTCAGAAGTGTATCCCAGGGCACTCCGGGCAATAAGGAAAATGCATAAGCAGGGAGAGGCAGAAAGGAGCCGGCCTACTCCAGGAAATAAAGCCAGACTGCTCAGTTGAGGGAATGATATTAAGGGCAAAACTGAAATACTTTGGCCACATAATGAGAAGACAGGACACCCTGGAGAAGATGCTGATGCTAGGGAGAGTGGAAGGCAAAAGGAAGAGGGGCCGACCAAGGGCAAGATGGATGGATGATATTCTAGAGGTGACGGACTCGTCCCTGGGGGAGCTGGGGGTGTTGACGACCGACAGGAAGCTCTGGCATGGGCTGGTCCATGAAGTGACGAAGAGTCGGAAGCGACCGAACAAATAAGCAACGAACGACAGCATTCACTGGCTTGCCAGAGCATCATTTAATTCAGACCCTGGGAGGCAAAATTGACCCATTCCAGGAAACAGCATCAAAATCATCATCTTGTTTCTTAGAACATTATGGAAGAAGAGGAGGAGGAGGCAGAGGAGGAGGATTTTAATTGGCCAGGTTTCTTTTAAGAAAACAAGAAACAAAATCAAATGTTTTTCTTCCTGCAGAAATCAACAGAAGAAACTTTCTGTAACAGTCGGCACCATCATTTAATACCTGCAGGCCTGACAGCATTTGGGCAGAGTAACAGAAGGAGACTACCCTGTTTTGCATATACCGTATCAGGCAGATCTGCTGACTCACTCTATCCCGGCCTTTCTACTTGGCATCTTTTCCATTCTTTGGAGTACAACTTGTAATTCCCTGTTTTAGCCAGATGTGGGTGGTGGTGGATGGTCTGAATCTCTGATATTTTCCAGGATCAGATCCCAGAATAGGATTGAGTTTGGAGAAGTAGAGTTCTGACAGAGTCCCCTATAACCATACCTAGGATGTGAGAGAGAGCAGATGATGGGTATTTTGCCAGTAATTAATGTCTGTTTTGCTTCTTTTTTTCCTGAGGGCCAAATGGGGAATGAAACGCTTGTGTGTGTTTGCCTCCTTCTTTTCTTTTTTTTCCTAATAATCAAGTTCCTTCAGAAAGTTTCAGAGAGGAAGGGGGAAAGAAAAGGAATTGTTTAACCCTTGATATGCCTATTACTTCCTTAAAGTGTTTTCTATGCATCCTTTGGATAAAATATACAGTATTTGGAACTTTTGTATTTTTGTGGAAGAAAAAAAAAACCCAGCTAGTTATAAGGGCCTCCCTCTGGGCCAAATCAGGATCTACATCAAAAGACAATTATCAGGAAGCAGAACGGGAGACGGGACACAGAGAGGTATCAAAACACAGGTAGGCCTTGTTGTTCAAGAAAAGGTCAGCAGAGGCAGGAAGCTGTTCCTCTCATACCTCAATCCTGATGAGGAACCAACATACAGCCTTTAAGAAGTCAGTCTCTCATAGAAAGTTGTCTGATACATTTTTTTTAATCCATTCAATCGTGTCCAATTCTCGGACACTGCCTGGACAAGTCCCTGCAGTTTTCTTGGCAAGGTTTTTCGGGAGTGGTTTGCCATTGCCTCCTTCCTAGGGTTGAGAGGGAGTGACTGGCCCAAGGTCACCCAGCTGGCTTTATGCCTGAGGCAGGACTAGAACTCACGGTCTCCCAGTTTCTCCCGGTTTCTAGCCTGATGCCTTAATCACTACACCAAACTGGATGTCTGGTACATAGGGCAATAATAAATAGTTGCGCATGCGCTCTCTCTCTCTCTCTCTGTTTGAGAGAGAGAGTAATTGTGAACACCAAAATGACAAAATGGCACATGCAATGCTCCATATGATTTCTTCACGCTAGCTCGTAGGACACTCTCAACCCCTACAATGAGTTTGAAACTGATCTGTGATAGCTTCCATTTTTACCTACCTATAATGGGCCATGGGGGCCCAAAAACACATAGCAGATTAGAAAAAATAACTCAGCTTAGTTCTCCAAACTGGCCAGCATCATGAGAACAGACCAGATTGGAATTGTTTTCAAACTGTCACAAAGAGTCCTAATCAGCTAAGAATGTCAATTGCTGAGAGCCTTGGAAGTTGAGAGTCCAAGGAGTAAATGAAGCAGGCGAGCAAGCCAATGGCTTTTGCGTTCAAAAGAGACCAAGAAGCATTTCAGTCTGAGTCCCAACCATGTGGTCCTTCATATGTTTTGCCAGTCCCCAGAGTGTACTCATGCATGTGTCCACACAGACGCACAGACAGTGTTTTGTCCAGCCTTGCCACCATAATTCCCAAATACCTTTTGCTTTTAACAGTAAATCATGGGTTATGCTCTTATGAACAAATTAGTGCCTGCTCCCCCCAAAGGGTCAGACATGACTCAGTGCTTGCACAGGGGACCTTTCACACATAGCATTTTAAACATCGGCCACAAAGCACCTACTGTGCCAGCAGGTGTAGGAGGTTAAAATAAGTGGAGGGACCTGTCAATACGAGTCAAGTTTCTTTCAATCAGGCAACTCCTGCGCTATGTGGATAGATGGACATGGTGAGCAATGTAGCCAACTTTGAGGCCTCTGGACTAAAGAGATGTGTTGAATGGATGGGTACTAAGCAAGATGCCCTCAAAGCTGCAGGAAGGGTCTCTGAAAATGAGTTCCCAACTTCAGAGAAAAGTCAAAACCCATTAACTACAGGTAGTCCTTGCTTAACAACCATCTGTTTAGTGGCGGTTCAGACTTTTGATGGTGCTGAAAAAAACAACTTACAACTGGTCCTCACACTTACAACCATTGCAGCATCCCTGCAGTCACATGATCACGATTTGGGCACTTGGCAACCGGTTTGCATTTATGACTGTCTCAGTGTCTGTGGTCACGTGATCACCATTTTCGACCTTCCCGGCCAGCTTCTGGCAAGCAAAATCAATGGGGACCTGCGTGATTCACTTAACAATCATGTGGTTTGCTTAATGTCCATGACAATTCACTTAATGACTGCTGCAAAAATGATTATAAAATCAGGTCAGATTTGCTTAATGACTGCTTTGCTTAGCAATCAAAATTCTGGTCCCAGTTGTGGTCATTAAGCGAGGACTACCTGTCAATCAGGGCAACTTTGAGACATTTGGACTTCAAATCCCAGAATTCCACAGATATCATGGCTGTTGCTAAAGATGCTGGAAGTTGAAGTTCACATGACTCAAAATTGCCCAGGTTAGGAAACACTGAACTGATCGAACTCCCATAAAAGCTGCCACCTACACTGGCAATCTTTTTAGGACCTGTCAGCTTTGGCACGTCTTCCCTTTTATCTGAATCATTTCCCCTTTCCTTTCTCTCCACTGCCTCAGACGTTTCAGGATCTAGCAAATTATAAGCAATTAAAATATTATTTCTTTGGAACACATATTTGTTTTGTTTCCAGAGAATAAATGGCAAGGGGGTAACATTTATCCACAGCTGCACATCCCCAGCTCACCGCACGGCGAGGCTCCAGATGGTGCCATCACAGGCGCATCCAGTGTTAAAAACGTGGCTCCTATCAATGTACCAGAGTTAGCCCCTGAGCAGACTAGCTGGTGTCATCTGTGCCATCGATGTTGCCCATGATACTATTGTGTCCAGAGTTTCTTTCCAAGAATGATTCCCAGAAGGCAAAAAACGACAGAGAGGTTCTGGCCCAGCTATATATTAATATTTTATGGTGACAAGATGCTTGAATGTCTATGTAAGCACGTGATTTGGAGCACGCTTTGGCTGTAAACAGCTCTCTCGACATCCATGTCAGTTTCCTCCTGTCCTTACCATGTTTTCTACTGGGATTTCCCCGATGAGGATGTCTCTCTGTATTTCTTTTCCTTTATTCTTACAGCATGTAAGGCTCTGGCTGATGAGCTGGCGTATGACATCAAGAAAATCGGATCAAAGAGGACTGTAAACTCGGGGACATTTCGAATCAACCCTGACGGCTCACGGGGGAAGAAAAAGGTAAGAGAGAGGGGAGACCAAGCTCTGTAATTGCTAGGATGTCCAATTACTAACCACTTATCCAAACAGCAGTTGGTCTTTTAATCTTCTAGCCTTTCCTGGGTTAGGCCAGCAGCCACTAATTGCTTCATTTTCCTCTGGGACCCCAAATCATCTCTGAGCTTGAAACTGAGGTATATTCTCTTTTCCAGGGCCTTTTAAAAAAAATTTTGGGGCTCAAAAAATGAGAATGGCACCCTGTTCCATTGAAGGGTTGTCTTAAAGGGAAGTCCGTCAGAACCACAGAGGCATCTAAGAGATGGGAAGGGGATATGTGTAGGAGCCTCAATTATGATGACCTCTTGCATAGCTTTAGGGTATCTTCTGCACTCATAAGTCAAGCAGTGAATGGGAGTGGAGAAGTTCAGCATGCTTATGAAAAGTGACTTCTGACATGCAACTCCTTCAAGACTCCTATGTTTCTGAATTCTGTAAGCGCAAATCTCAGATCAAAAGTAGGATCCATGTGCATTTAAAAAGAAGAGTTTTAAGATAATTTTAAGAGCCAGTTTGTTCTAATGGTTAAGGCGCTGGGCTAGAAACCAGGAGACCGTGAGTTCTAGTCCCGCCTTAGGCATGAAAGCCGGCTGGGTGACCTTGGGCCAGCCCCTCTCTCTCAGCCCAAGAGCCAATCAGGCGTGGTAGGAGAGTTCTAGTCCCGCCTCAGACATGAAAGCCAGCTGGGTGACCTTGGGCCAGTCCCTCTCTCTCAGCCCAAGAGCCAATCAGGTGTTGTAGGAGAGTTCTAGTCCCGCCTTAGGCATGAAAGCCAGCTGGGTGACCTAGGGCCAGTCCCCCTCTCTCAGCTCAAGAGCCAATCAGGCGTGGTAGGAGAGTTCTAGTCCCGCCTCAGGCATGAAAGCCAGCTGGGTGACCTTGGGCCAGTCCCTCTCTCTCAGCCCTAGAGCCAATCAGGCATGGTAGGAGAGTTCTAGTCCCGCCTCAGGCATGAAAGCCAGCTGGGTGACCTTGGGCCAGTCCCTCTCTCTCAGCCCAACCCACCTCACTGGGTTGCTGTTTTGGGGAAAAGAGGAGGAGGAAGGAGCGTTAGGTATGCTCACCGCCTTGAGTTATTTATAAAAATAAGGCGGGATAGAAAATAAAAATAAACAAACAAACAAGTAATGCAATATATGCAAATATATAGTCCCGAAAATACACTTTCAGAAATGTGTCCTTTAGAAGAAAATTGTTGGACATTTCAGTCCTTTTGGGCAATATAGAAATATCTGCAAATGGCAATAATGATGCACTTTTTAGGAGTGAAATAACAGAATAACTCCCTGGACAGGATCTGAACATTTCAGGACCTCTCAGAGAAACAGTTGGGTGCCAAGCGGGGGGCTGCGAGTAACCAGAGCAAAGGGAGCTGTGTTATAAGCTCATACAGTTAGGAATAGGAAGCAGAAGATTACGGCTGTGTGACCTTTGCCCCAGCCCAAACATATAAAGAGAGCATGCACAGAAGTTGTTTGGAGCACAGAATCTCAGACGAGGCGAAGGCCTACAGTGGTCTAGCAGTCTTCTTCCAAATATTTGGAAGAAGCCGCTCGGGTGCTTTCTTCTGAACTTCTACAATCAACAGACAAACCCTGATCACTTGCTTATTTGCTAGAAGTATTTATGTACCACTTTTCATTCAAAACAATCCTGAAGTCGTAATACAAATATAAACAAAAGCAAGATAAAAACCAGAATTTAAAGAAGTCAAGAAAAATACTTTTTCCACCCTACACACCCAGTCCATTACAACCTAGAGACAAATATTAAGAGGGATTATGATAATGGAGGAAATCAACGTAAGAACATTAGTTTTTAAGATGTATAAAACACTTCAACGTTGGGCAGAGTGTATCACCAAAGAGATGGCATTCCAGAAAATAGGGGCCACCACAGAGAAGGTCTGTCTCCACATTACCACCAGTGGGCAATTTGCAAGTGTCATCACAGAGAACAAGATGTCCCCTAAGGACAGTAAGTTTCTGAGAGGCTGATCTGGTTTAAGATATCCTTTTAATGTTTTCTTAATGTGCACCGTGTGCCTTTGGCCCTCATTGGCCTTCAGTTTCTTTCATCTCTGGCTGCCAGTGGCCTTACTAGTAGAGGCACTGTCTCTGACACACAACCCCTGGTGCACACAGATTCTCCTCTAACCTCTGACACATACACAGCCATCCCTCAGTTCAAATGTATCTCTTTCCATTGGAGGTTGGATCAGCAAATGCTCCTCTGGGCAGGAAAGAGATGAACCAGTGATCACAGCAAAGAATGAAGCATCTGACCCTAAGAATGGAGACTTCTCTAGCAAATGGTGGTTCCAACCAAAAAAGGGATCTCGGTTTAAGACTGTGCACACAAAAGAGTAACTCACTACTCAGATTCAAATTCTCCAAAGCTGCTTGCTTGAACACATTCACCATATACACCCAAGACATCTCTATTCTTACGGACAGGTTTAAGGTATCCTTAACAAATGGTTGTCCTGTTTATTCTTAAAACTGTTCCCTGACTGTGGTTTTATGTTCTAGTGCGCAGGTCAAGTTGTAGCCCATTCAGGCATGTGAGCTCACTGTACAAATTATGGAACCCAGCTGTAATACAGAGGCTATATTAGTGAGAGATGAATACAATGACAGTTGGACAAATCTACTCTCTGCCAGTCTAGGCTCCTCAACCACTAATGATTGCTACCTTCAGGACATTGGTCCATTTCTTCCAGCTTTTCCCAACCTGGTCCTAGTTCTGCAACTCTCAGTTAGCTTGCAGTTGGCTCTGTTGGATGGGAGCTGTCCTACAAATTTGGAGGGCACTGTGTTGGGTCAAGCTGATCTGTTCAGGCTGGCAGTGATTCTCTAGGATTCCACACATCACCCCCTTCTCCTCACCTGTTACCTTTGGGTTGAATTTAAGAATTTCAGTATTCAAAGCATATTTTCATCTCCTGCCCAGCTGGGGAATTTATAGCTCTCCAGATGTTATTGAATGACAGCTCTTAGCTCATTCACTATTAACCTTGCTGGGGGTTATAGTTCAATAGCATCTCTTCTCCTGTCTTTGACCACCTATTGCTCTGGTCAAAGATCAGGTTCAACTACAGTACGCAAGAATTTTACAGATCTACGTACCCATCACTTAGAGCATTCCTTTGGCCAGGGCCCCAGGAGGTGCTCGCCAGACTTCTTAGTTTTTAATTTTTTCAAATCTGACAGTCAATTCCAAATTGCAAAGTAGGGCCATTGTTAAACCTCTTCTCATATATACAGTACAATGGTCTTATTTTATAAAGACATGTTGCTTTTAACATGTACTGTAAATATTGTGCAGTTCCTTCTGTTTTTAACTTCTTTTTCATCACTCTCTTTTTTCTCTTCTCCTGCCAAAATGCATGAAACACCTGTTAAATATAAATGTGTGGCAATTTGCCCAGCAGCTCTAAGGATCAGGGTTCTCAGGAGTCATCTAATGTTGAATGAATCGAAGGGCATTGCATTGCCGTCAAGGTCAAGCTGGAAAAGGACCATCCACTGCTTCCCACTAGTGGTAGAAATGACTCTTTACTTTCAAGTTCAGATTATTCAACCAATTCATAATTAGAGATATAGAGATTGATCTAAAATCCAGTCTGTGTCAATGATGCATCTGCCGACTTCATTCTGACCAGTTTTCTTGAATTATTCTTTTTTTTTTAAGGCTGAACATTTGAACTGTCTTCATTCACATTTATTATTATCTCCACACTTGTATCCCACCCAATCATAAAGGCTCAATTTATCAAAATTAAGAGAAAATCATATGTATTTTATATACATCTTTATTTATTAGATAGATATAGCCTCCAAATCAGAAAGACTAAGACACAGTCTTAGATGAAACTCCCCAAATAAATATGAGTTTGCACAAAATTTCTCTAATATAGATGGTTGTGAGGCAGCTAACCAATATGTTGTTATATGCTTCTTCCCCAAAGACATACTGTTTTCCAGGAAACTCTTGAGCTAAGAATGATGGATGTTTCCAGAATCCATGCATTTCTTCTGTCTGGGGCTTGACAGAATCTGTGTCTTCAGGTCAAGCCATTTTACATAAAAAGAAATTTTAAAAATGCAGTTACAGTAATTGAAAAGGAACTAGGTTATATCAATCTTCGAATTATTTGATGGTCCAGAATGGCCTGCAAGTATGTTTTAGTCACCTATGAATGTACAAACTTTTGCATCTGAATCATTTTAATCTTTTAGGAGCTAGGAATGACTAATGAACAGAGAAACCCTCAGCTGCTGATTCATCACAACCAAAAGCAGATTTTTAAAATCTCCCCCCAAAGCAGAGCAGACACACATGACAGCACCTGACTGTAATGAGATACCAGACAAAACCAATGCAGATTAATTCAACCTGAATTGTAACAAACAGCATCTCTTGTTTTCTGAAATATGCTAGAATTTGCTTCACTTTCCTAATTTGTAAACTCCATTCCCACAGGGGTTAAAAAAGTGCAGAGCAGATACATTTGAATCCAATTGTTCATTAAGGATAATGAAATTTTAGTTCTGATGGGATATATGCCATTCAAACTTTATCCTTCTTTTTTTTTTTGTATTGTATTTGTATTTCACATTTCAGCATTTCAGCATTTTTTAAATGACCAGGCAAGCCAACCCCTGGATGATGCAGCATAGAGACTTCAATATTTTCTAACGGTAGCTCCTTCTCATCCTGATTATGGCCCCTGCAGAATTCCAGAGGCAGTATCCTCTGAAGATGAAATTTACTCTTGAAACCTAATGAAATACTGTATGTGCTTGCACATACATTTTGTTAAGTCTTTTCAAGTTGTCTTCTGCTATACTGCTACACTTAAAGCATGAGACCCACAATGAATATCATGAACATTGGTCCAGCGCAGGTTGGTAACTAGATGTTTTTCGGCTTCCCAGTCTAGGGCTGGAAGGAAATGACTGCCCCAAAGTCACCCACCCAGCTTCTGTGTCTAAAGGAGAACTAGAACCTGGGTCTCCCTGTTCCTAGTCCAGTATCACTTTAACACTATAATTGTCATGAGTACTGATGGCGAGCAGGAGGGGCCTCGATCCAGGGGGGAAAACGCATGCGTAGTACTGAGGAGTTAAGCAGCCATTCAAAGAGACACAGATCAGACCCGCCTTAGCCTTTGGGGTTTATCTGTCTGGGTTTTTCCCACGCTTCTTCAGTTTGTTAGGATTTTCGGTCTTATGTTGCAGTAATAAACACTAGAGACCTACTCCTTGTCTCAGCGTGATTTCTGACTGTTAGGACAATAATCATTACAACATATTGGCTCTTGGGCTGAGAGAGAGGGACTAGCCCCAAGTCACCCTGCTAGCTTTCATGCCTAAGTAAGAACTAGAACCTAGATCTTCATGCTCCTAGTCTAGAATCTGCTTCCCAAACTAATAAATAAGTGTGTGTTTGTGTGTGTGTGTGTGTGTGTGTGTGTAGATCAGCCTTTCTCAACCTTCTGGCCCTGGAGGAACCCTTGAAATATTTTTCAGGCCTCAGGAACCCCTGCACATTCAGGCTCAAATACAGGCCAGAAGTTACAAAATTGTTATATCCGTTTCATGGGTAGGCCTGGATAGATGCATTAACAGTGTTCTTAAATTAAAAATAATGAAACTGACCTCTTTAATGTGAATGCCCAAATCTGAAATAATTTTTTAAATAAGTTGTGATCCCTCAGGGCACCCCTAGTGACCTCTCACGGAACCCTGGGGTTCCACAGAACCCTGGTTGAGAAACCCTGGTGTGGATGAATTAATCAGCCTTATATTAAATTAGGTATTAGATTACTGATCCATCTTGCCCATGTCTAAACTGAATAGCAGTGACTCTTCCAATTTTAATCAGTGTTTCCAGTTTTCCCTACATATGTTAGATATTAAGCCTGAGATGCTGGTAGAACCCATGAGAATGGAGGCATTGTAGGAACATATTGGGATCCTATCAATCTCCTTTGGAACTTATTGGATGCCACCATGGAAGGGTGGCATCCTCAGTATTACTTTTGTATCTGAAAACATTCATGCACTTTAAATTCCTGCTATCTGCAGAAGGTAGCACTGTTGGTGAAGGCATGCAGATGATACACATGGATGTCTATCAGGAATGGGTTCTTCATGCCTAGGTATGTGTGTGCAAAAAGATAGATGGCAAAGTATGGGTGGGTGGGAAGGGAGGGGCAGCATTTAGTATTCTGATAGTTACAATTTGTTATTTTTGTCCTTGGAGGTAGAAGATCTTGCTTAATGATAACATTTGGAAGAAAGATGTAATAAAATTACTATTAAAAAAAGGAAGAAAGCTGTGGTAGAGGTGTAGCTCAGCAGAAGAGTACATGCCTTATAGAAGAAGGTCCTCAAATAAGCAGAAGGTAGATTGGGAACTACTTGCTGATTCAGTATGGCTTAAAATGACGACAAAAAAAAATGACTTTCTCCCTTACCGCCAAGGCTATACTGCTAAGAAGAGTATTCATTACAAATTAAAGAACATGAACACATTTTTTCCCAAAAGTGTAGTTGTGAGAAATGGGATATCCCCATATCTTCAGCAGCAGCACTACCAACAGCAAGAGGAGAAAACTCAAAGAATAGTAATGTTTTCCCTTAGAAAAGAAATCCTCCCTTCCCTATTGGGTGGCCATAAATATGGTTTCTAGTCTATCCTTCTCTCCCTGACATGCTACTTAACTCTGTATGGAAGATCTTTTGGTCAAGTGAGTCCCTATCTGCACTCTGCAGTGGGTCAAATTAACACAACACTGCCCTTAAATGAAGGCATTCAGTTTTGAAACTTCATCTAGAGGGGCACATATAAGGGAGTGGTGGTGGTGGTGGTGGTGGTATACCTTTGGGACTGAACTATGCTCCTGCACAAATGAAAAGGTTACTCCACCAACTGTGGAGAGGAGTGTTTGTGTTACAATTAAGGAGGGTTGGGTTCAAATTCCTTTTCTAAGCATCAAAACTGACAGATTGAACTTGGACCCGTCATTCTCTCTTGGCCTAACTCTACCCTATCTTGAAGCAGCTTGCAAGAGAATGGCCAAAGACAAGCAAACTTACAAGGATCTTCAGAGAAGAGAGGAGAACCAGGATGCTACCAACTGGAATCTATTCAGCCTGATGGTGGAGCAAATCTTCTTTATCTGGGGTTTGGTAGATGCCAAGATACTGCTGCTTCTGAAAACCTCTGAGGTTTTGGGAGCAAGTACTTTGAGTACTGTTAGCCCAGCATGGAGATAGTTGGTTCCCAGACTGATAAAGATTTAGGAGACAGTTATGTAAACAGGCAGCTACAAGCTTGTCCATTGCTGGTGAAGAGATCCATCTCTTTCCCAGATCATAGGAAGGCTGCTAGAAAGCAAGTCAACAGATCTTCTCCCTAACGTACACAGTAACTTATTGGTTCTAAATGGGAAATAATTGAGCTGGAATTCTTGTTATTCCTGTAAATTTTTGGAACAGAGTTGGATAAAAAGAATAAATCAAACCAAAGCTGGTGATATGCCACTAATTCCCCCATCAAGCTTTAAATCTGGGGTGGTCAGCTTTGGAGAAGACAGAAAGACCATCTTTAACCTTCATTTGCTTGGCCAAAAGCTACACTCCAAAAGGTGGAAGAGATCAGGACAAAACCTGAATTTGGTAATCTTCATGTCTAAGTGAAGTTAAATTAATTCAAAACAATCATTACAACTATTTCCCAAATATTTCATAGTGCCCCCTTCTGACAGTTTGGCAACAACTTTGCTGACAGGGTGATGGGCTGGGGGGGGGGGGGTGGCATTGTAGCTAAAGCTGCCTACACATAAGCTATGAGTCATAGGTGTGAAAATGACACTCAAATGCTCACTCACAAAAGCATTGACTGTGCAACACTCCTGTATACATATCTACACGTTTGGAGAGGTTTATCTCTGGTTTGACCTGTCTGATTTTTGGAAAACTAATGTTCCCTGTGGCAAACAGCAATTCAGAAGAGGAGGTGGTGATGTGGAGAAAAAATAACTGTCTAGATCAATGCATTTATTGAAGCCTTTTCTCTGATGTTCCTTCTCTTTCACGCTCATGTTTTCCCCTGCTCTCTTGCTTCATGAAGTTGTTTTCAGTGTTTAAATCAATCATTAGGCTCTGTTTATTTCAGCAAAGGACATAATTCTTTGGAGAAATATGTCCAGTCCCCAAGGCTGTCATAGGAACATGACCTTTGCTACCTGTAAATGTTTTGTAAGAATCTTGGCTTCCCTGACAGCTGGGGTGATAATCCGCTTTGTCTCTCTTAAGTGATAGCTGATAAGTCTGTACAGAAACGGCCGTATTTTTTTCTCCAGGAGGTTAAATTACCCCAAAGCGAAAAATGTGGTGGAATGCAAGCTGGGTTCAAAATATTTATTCTAAAAGGGAATGCAGTAATTGTTCCCATCCAATTTAGCAAAAGCTGGAAGGGTGGCGGGTAATCTAAAGTGGCCAGAAACCTGTTTTTTGAAACGGGACTACAATTTAGGAAGCCTTAAAATGAAATTATGTTTAGGAGAGGAAGTTTTTCAGAAGAGGGAGTCAAGGCTCATAAAAAGTAGAAGGCTTGTTCACTTCCCATTTCATGGTTGTATAATATATTTACTCAATTTTTTTTTTTTTTGCTACAGATAGAGGGACACACAAATATGCTGTCAGGAGCTCATGTATTTGCATAATATACTGTATATGCATTTCTGTCTTCAATAATATTTAAAAAAGCGTTAGCTAGCAAATGACAACAGTTGTCATAAACTTTCACATCATAATGGTAAAACATTAAGAAAAAGAATGATAATAATAGCTAAAGAAATCCTAAGAATAGTATAATGATGGAAATAGGATATATTTATTTATAGATCATTTTTTTCTTGCTTTTTCATCATTAAAGAAATAACGATTAATAGTAGATTACATACAGATGCACACAAATACATTATGCTACACCCCGGATTCTCTCATTCTACTACATTATAAAGGGTGGTTTTTAAAACTATTTTTCCACTGACCTTCCTTCTTCTTTTTTTCACCTTATAGTTTGGTTTGTTTAATGTATCTTTGAACTGCTTTTCAAGACTGTATTTCTCCCAAGGCAGCTTGCAATATTAAAACATACAATTCAGCAACAATCGATCTACATTGTAAGATCAAAACATGAGTTTGTTTTTTAAAACATGAACTAGTTATAACAACCCATGTAAAAATAAAAAATATGAACATTAAAACTAAAGAAAATAAATATATTTTAGAAGCTTTTTAAAAAAAAAAAACTTTAATCTGTAGCTCTTATTGCAATGAATTATTTTGCCATAAATGCCATGCTTCAGACTTTTACACACCATTTCTTAATTATAGGCATATTATCTTTCTTTCTTCAAATGGTGACCACTATACTCAGATTATGATTTCCATTTTTCCAGTTTTGGTCTCTTCTAAGCTTTAAGTGAACCAGATAGAAGCATCTCCCACTTGGATTCCATATTTATATTTATTTATTATTTTAGTATTGTAGGTGTTGATTTGGTGATTTTATGATGTCAGGTTTTAAGGTGAATTTTATTGTAAACCGCCCAGAGTCCCCCTTTTAGGGGGAGATGGGCGGTGATAGAAATGTGACAAATAATAAATATCAAAAGGGACAAAATAACCCAAAATGATTTTGATTATTTATGACCAGAGTCCAGAAACTTGTAACTTAGGGGCAGCACTAAAAGACACAAAATAGAATTTCTCTACTGGGGCAACACTTCCGTCATCTTTGCGAAGGAAATATTTGTATGTATCATCCAGGCATGTGTCCCTGGGACGCAGCAGATGAAAACACGTTCGTTTCTTCCATTCCCCATCTCATCAACAATCAAGACCACATTTCATGAGCTTATGAATTTATTCTCCAAAAGGATCACATTTCTTCTAGAAGGCACAATTTCTTCTGTTTTCTACGTGCAAAAATCTGAAAGTCCACTACGTTCGCTATTTTTACCAAGTGCTTCTGATTGCAAGACATGCCAAACAAGAATACTGCAGAAGATGAGATTCTGGTGGAAACCAAGTAGCGATAAGACAAATGTCTGCTATGAACTATCTGCCTCCCTCTCGTTAAGGATGTATTTCCAGTGTGGGTCCGTTGCAGCGTGCTTTATTATTATTTTTTCTCTCTCTCTCTCTCCCTCTCTGGCTAGCAAAGGAGGATGGATGAATGGGGTCATGCGCCAAGTCCCCTGCAGTTCACCATTATTTTTGGTGAATAAAGGATGGTTAAGGTTGAGTGGAATGTCAGCAAACCTTTCATCCCTCTTCCTTTCAGCTGTCTGTGTTCTTATCCACAAGCCATACAAAGTTCCTGGGCTGGGTTTTCACATCCATGGCCAGCTGGCTCCTTCTGCATAATGGGCAAGACTGGGCATTTGCTTTCCACATTTGCAGAGAGAGAATGCCAGAAGATTTCTATCACAATGTGGCCAAGGTAGCACTGGCCTCTCTTCCCCTGCCTCCTAAGGAAGGAGAGGGGCCTGCCATCTCTCCATGGAATGATGGGGTGGAGAACATTTGGTTTCAGAAATAGCAGGCCGGTAAGGAAGGCCAGAAGGTGGAGCCGTGGCAGGCCAAATGGGAACGGGGATAGGTCAGAGACAGAACTGGTGAGAAAATGCATGCGTCTGTGTGCATGGGTGGGCATGTGCGTGCGTGTGTGTGTGTATATACACACCCGCGTAAACACTCATTACATTTTGTTTTAATGGATAACCTCAAGTTCTAATATTAAGGGAAAGAGGGAAAAAAGGCTCTCTCCCCACATTCTTCATACCATGTGTGATTTTATATACTTCTATCTGTGTTGTCTCCCCTTAAAGCACCGGCCTTTGCTTCTTTAGGCCTTCCTCTTCCTCCTCCTTTCAGCTCTTTGGCTATTGTAGCTGCCGGATGTAGACCAAGTGGATATATATCTTCTTGCAAATATTACTGTGCCTTTGCCTTTTTAAGGTGGATCTTAGCCTTCTTGCCAATACCATTGTTTTTCTCCAAAGTGATTTTTCACCAGGCAGATCAGCAGTTTGGGTGTCTTAGAAACCTGTACAGGACAGTCTAAGTACTGTGCAATTGCTGAGATTGTTTATGCTGATAACACACTGCATTTCACTAATTACACAAGCATGGTGAACCTTGTAAAACAGTGTTTTTCAACCTTGGCAACTTTAAGATGTGTGGACTTCAACTCCCAGAATTCCCTAGCCAGCATGGCTGGCTGGAGAATTCTGGGAGCTGAAGTCCACACATCTTAAAGCTGCCAAGGTTGAAAAACACTGCTACTGTATTAAACAATCACTTTGCAGTTTAGCAGGACCTGAAGTCTTTTATGCTACTCCGGTGGCACTTCAATGCTAAATTAGGAATATAGGAAAGATTTTTTTTCTTACCCTGCAAATAGATTATGGTTATATCCCAGGTTATACTATCTACAGCATCTAGTCTCTGGATATTTATCCCTTGCTATCATATCCACTTCCCAATCCCTCAAAAGCAGTTTGAAGATTATTGGCAATTGTCTTCTTTTCTGCCAATCACTAAACATTAAGAACAAGGAGCAAAGAATGTCATTCCATCATTGCTCCATTTCAAGCTGTCACAGTTCCAAAAACAAGAAAAATCTTCTCTTCTGCTCCCTTCAAAAGGAAAATAAAATCAGTGCTTTAACCTTTTTTATTTCATATTAGGTCTTTTTCTGGTCAGATGCAAAAAAGAACTCCAAGCACTTCCTATGAAGGAGACTTGCAAAACTACCAAGTCACCTTTCCCCTTGGAAGACCACTAGGGCTGCTGAAGTAAGGAGCTGGGAGTTTCTGTAAAGAGGGAAGTTGACCACTCAGACATTCCATTAAAATCAAAGTATTTCAAAGAAAAAAAATAGTTTTACTGTGTTTTGAAGTGCACCAAACATGATAAGAAATAAATTAGCTCAGCCCATAAAGGTCAACAGCTCTGGAACAATTGTGAAGTCTTAATATGAAAGTGCCCTTAATCACTTAGGTTTCATTTATTTCTTCTTGTAAGGCAAAAGAACCCTTACACTAAGCAAGGTTATGTTCAGACCTCCTAGAATGGTACAAGAGAACTGGGGAGAGGGGTCACTTGTTGGAAAATGGAACAGTTGGGTTCTGAACCTATTCCTCTGCAGGGCCAATAAATGCAGGGATTACAGGTAGTCCTTGCTTAACAACCACAATGGGGACCGGCATTTGGGTTGCTAAGCAAAGCAGTCATTAAGTGAATCTGACCCAATTTTATGACCCTTTTTGCGGAGGTCGTTAAGCAAATCACCGTGGGCATTAAGCAAACCACATGGTAGTTAAGTGAATCATGTGGTTCCCCATTGATTTTGCTTGTCAGAAGCCAGCCGGGAAGGTCAAAAATTGCTATCACGTGACCACAGGACACTGTGATGGTCATAAATGCGAACCAGTTGCCAAGTACCTGAATTGTGATCACGTGACCGCAGGGGACACTGTGATGGTCATAAGTGTGAAGACCAGTTGTAAGTCAGTTTTTTCAGCACTGTCGTAAGTCTGAACTACCACTAAATGAATTGTTGTTAAGCGAGGACTACCTGTAACGTATGCTTCCACAGATCAGGAAAGGAATGTATGTATCTACGTATGTATGTATGTTAGACCCCTTGAAGCCTGCGTAATCAATTTAAGATAAAGCTACAGGGGGCAGCCTCCAGTTGGCCTTGCCTGGGTTCAAAATCTAAGCAGGATCAGGACCAGGACCAGGACCAGGACCAGTTAGAACTTGAATGGGAGAAGACAAGGAATTGCAAGACTGTAGACTGGACTGGAAAATCAATCCCCTCCTGTTAAAAAAAATAATCCCAGAAGATCACTGTTGTATTGTTGCCAAGAAAACTACAAAATGTCAAGCCTGACTCAAGAGCATTTTTATATACTGTAGAGCTCTTTTCTAATCTCAGTGCTAGCCTAGTCTAAACCCACCCACTGCATGGTTTCCTACGTCTCTTGTGCAGTCAGACGGCTGTGTCTCCGCATAGACATCATTAGCTGGAAGTTCAAGAAAAGCTATGACAAAGGAAAATATTATATGGGAATTCGGCAGGGCGTAGCAGGTGCTTATTACCTGCCCCTATCTTGCTTTCTTGCTTTAGCAGTAAGTAGGGGGTTTGTTTATGGGGATTGACAGAGACCCATGGAGTCTGCTGGTTTTAGGCACTCAGAATCCCGGTGATTTAGTGCCTCTGTTGTTCCCCAAAGCCCTTCTGTCTGGAAACCCTGAAGATCTCAAAAGCTGAAAACCACTTCATGGTATTCAAAGGTGGCTTCAGGCCTCTCCAGCAGATCTCTTAAGGAACTTAGCGTAGGTGTTACATTTGCAGAAGAGGAAAGCTGAAGCAGAAGAAAATATAGTTTACATTTGGATTGCTTGGTTTGGCCTTTGTTTGCTTGTTTTTCACATGCTGGACAACTTACAGCTAGAGATAGTAAGTATGTTAATCAGCCAAGGCACAATACACAAGAAAGGAGTAACTAAACTGAGTTTCAGCTGAAGCAGACAGTGCTACGTGTAATTGTATGTAGATTTAGTATGATGGGCTGAGCCAGCCAACCAACCTTCCTTCCTTCCTTCCTTCCTTCCTTCCTTCCTTCCTTCCTTCCTTCCTTCCTTCCTTCCTTCCTTCCTTCCTTCCTTCCTTCCTTCCTTCCTCTGGAACTATTCAAGTACTGAATAAATGAGTATTAACAATCTACTGTACCTGCTATGTTATCAGCTGTTCAAATGTACTGAGAACACAGCAGCACCAACTAGTCAAAATTAACCAACTTCCTATCCCATTGACTTCAGTGTAAAACCTAATTTGTTTCACGTTAGATCAGTGGAACTGAAATTCCCTTCGCTGCAGCCGGATAGCACCAATTAATCTCCCTTTATTTGTCCATAATCTGATCAGCCTCATTTTGTTCTTGGAAGCGATGGGAGCTTCTTACAAATTGTCAGTGTGTGACCATGGGTCACCCTGAAATAGCATTTGTAGCTGGTACTGCAGATCTGCCATTGGTGAGGATGCACCATTACTGTTGCTTATTATCCATGCGCTGAACGAGGCCCCATAAGGACTGGGGAGAGAGATGGGGAGAGAGATGGGATCCTGGGTTTAGCTCTGTATGATAGTCAATAGGTTTAATTTGATGGAATCAGCTCTTTAGAGAGAAAAACATAATATGCAGTTATGATGTGTGTGGTTCTTTAAAGAATTAAATAGCTATTGTGGAGGTAGAAGGATCTGAGATGGGCGGTATAAAAATACAATAAATCCTCCCAAAATGCAGAATTTTGTATCACTGGAACTCATTTAGCTTCAAGGCAAAGCCAAGGCAGTCTCCTTATGCCAAATTAAATGATTTGTCATCTAAAGCTGTGTTTTCACTGTTCGATGCTCTCCAAGTCTGACAGGAAAATCCAGAAGTAAATGATCACATACATTGAAGATGCTAGCAATTAAAGTTCTTTGCCCCTTTGACTGCAAAGAAACAATTCTTCTTTAATGTACTGCATCTTTACTTACTAGACAGTTAAGACCATGGAAGCCAGTGGAAATTATCTCTGAATTAGCACGGCTGAAGTTTGGCTATGAATGTAGGTTAACTTTTGTGTTTGGTTGGATCATGGATTATACTAAAATATAGAAAAGCACACCTTGATATGTACCACATGCTGCAAAAAAAAATATCAAACACTGTTTTTAAAAAGTGAAGCACATATCAATAGGATGTTGACATTGGGCATCTGGGAAGATCCATGCTCAACTTGGTTTCTGAGCATGGAATCACTGCATGGTGTGGTGCCAGACATTAGTATGGAGATAAAAAGAGAGCAGACCCCGCCCACCCATCCTTGGCCTTGAGTTCCCAGAGGATAAAAATGGAATACCACCACCACCACCACCACCAATTAAAGGACCCAAATGTTGCATCCAAAATTAAGGAAAAGTTGATCTTCTGCTCCTTCCTCGGTATGCCAACTCCTTATTGCAGAAGGCACCAAGGAAAAACAAAGGCAGGCCAATATTCTCTTTACTAGATGATATCAGATGACATCATATCATATATTATTATTATTACCATATTCATAAAACACAGTGCAGTTGCTGTTACAGGAAGCCCAGATCTAAACACTGAATATTTTGCCACTATCTTCTGTATGAGCATCGTTGGTGTGACTTTTCTGCAATACTGAAACTGGAAAAGTCAAAAGAGTTTCAGCCCTGACAGTGGATCGGAAGTGGGATAAACTGCCCCAGTAGCTTTAGAGCAGCAGGACAGATTTGCTTTACTTCCAGGAAGGCGTTTAATTCCAGCTGTTAGAACGTCAGCATTTGTTACTGCAAATGGAGAAATGCAGATTAGCTACAGAATAAATGCTAAAGTATCTTCCTCCCCTTGGACCACATCTCTTAATAAACATGACAATAATGGGCTTTTTACGTGAATCACTTACCACGTTATCCTTGCACGTGAAGCTATGGCGCTGCATCTGAGTCTATGATGTTATTTTGAAAATTAAACATGAGAATTGAAAATGCCAGGCTAGAAGAGGTCAAATAATTTCTGATCAAATGCCAAGAACTGATATGTTGTGGATCTCCAAGAATCTTCTTAGCTGGATTGCAAAGGGATATTACCAAGAACTTTTTCTGATCATAACTCTGTGACTCTTAAGAAATCTAGAGGATATAGATGGAGAATGAATGAAACCCTATTGCACAATGAATCACTAGTAAAGGATAGTAAAGAACAGATAAAAGATCGTTTTAAATTTTAAATTCGGTTGCTAAAGTGTAACAATTAAAGTTTTAAACTTTGCATTTGTGTACTCTGTGTGTGTATCTGTGTTGGTGTGCAAAGTTTTTCTCTCTCTCTTTATTTTAATTAAGCAAGCCCAGGTGGTAACTCAACATAGCAAACATATTTTCCTAACCTTTATTGTACCTCATTAGAATTCTCTCCTTCAAATGGATTTCTAATTATATTGTCTAATAAAACTAAACCTTAGAGATCATTTGCATATTATATGAAGAAATCTCATACAATAAACTCACAGTGGATTCAATTAACATAATAGCTAATTATATATCCCATCAGCCTTTTGAGTGGTTCAGCATTCATGTTTCTCCTGCACTAGCCTAAAGCAAATGGGGGTGGGGGGCGGAGAGCGGTTGAGTTTTCATTTTTAAATACAGACCCTTAATAAATATCGGAATTTGGAATATTTTTCCCAATGAAAATGCTTGTGATTTATCTGCATGGAACAGTATAAAGAGATGTATACTTCTATTTGCTTCTCTATGCATCTACTTCAAGGTATACATGCTCATGGGTGACTGTAGACATATATGCATGCATCCATGCATAATTCATATATAGTGCAACCTGGATAGAAGAGAGGGAAAATTTCTTACATGGAAAAGAGTATTCAAAAATATTTGATTGGCTATCTGGGTTTTGGAAGTTCTCCATCTGTAGCAGTTAGGTTTTTATTTTTCTCATCCCCTTTCTACATCCCAGCTGCATTCTTGGCGAGTTACGTTCTCTATCAAGGCAGAAATTTACGATGAGATTAGCAGAGACACAGTAATGAACTGCATCATGAGCTTCCATGTAATTGACTGTTATGAAGGTGTCATTGTTGCTTGTAATGAATTCTCCATCCTGGGGCTTAAAATTGGCTAAAATATCTTGGCCCTGTTTCGTCTCTCTGTTCTTCCTACCACGAGGTGTGTTGATGTTAACTTTTTCCTCCTCTTTTACATCTCGAATTCTCGGAGAAGCGAACTTACCATTTGCTTGGGTTTTTTCCTTTTTTCCTTTCCCTTTTTCCTGCCCCTTTTTTAAATATGATGGGCATGCTCTGAAAGGTTTGGCAACACCTCATCCAAAGATTTCTTTGGAAATGTTTAGGCTAATCCACTCCACCGCTAACAATTCCATGAGTCAAACATCCAGTCAGGCAAATGGAGTTTTGGGGGATTCCATGTTGCTCTGTCGTTGTTTGAAATGATGGCGAAATTTGATGCAGAATAAGATGCCTTTCTTCCTTTTGAATGACGGCTGACTTGTTATTCATATTTTAATGAGGCTACTATCTCTGAGGCAGCTTTTTCAGGGCGCAGGCCCACATCTCCAGGGTGATTACAAAAGGGGCAGCTTTATTGACAAGCACCATTCAGAATCTTCAGAGCTTCCATAGAAACCTTTTGGTTTCTGCCACTTGTCCAGATACCCCCCCTGTTTTATTATTAAAGCAATTTTAAAGTATACTTAACTTTGGTAGGGGTGGCTTTGCACGGGTGGTTATTTTGATATATCTTTCTCAAAACTCTACACAAGTGGAAATATAAATTCTAGCTGCTTTCTAGGGAAACCCCCTCAACCCAAGAATCAAGAAAAAATTGCACAAAGGAAGTGGTACAATCGCCCGTCTTGAATTTGTGTAAGAACCTCATATATTAATGGTCACGCGTATGCATTTTAGAGAGGGTGTAATTTGGCCTGCAGTATCTCATCATACGCAAAACTCTGTGAATGGAGCGTTTACTCTCCTTAAGAGTTTTGTAGGACAGGAAAATCATCTGGAAGCATTGTGTTAAGTTTAGTTCTCGTCATTTTAAAAAGTTGGAGATGGTGGGGGGGGAGAAGAAATATTGGGACTCTATTAGTTATAGCTACTTTGTTAAATATAAAATTGGATGATTAAAAATGGCCATGAAAGCAAGCAAGTCCCTTATTTATATCCTTAGGAATATATTGGAGGGTGTACAATATGTACACCTTTTTCCCACATACCTACATAAATTATTCTGTACATAATTTATATCTATATGGGATGAGTACCGCCAAATATCCTTCTGGACGTAGGAACTTTCTGTATACATGACAGCCAGGAGACTGCATCATTCATTGTTTCTTGAAGAATTTGTATATTCAGAAACGCATGCTAATGTATCTGGCATAACCCAGCATGTGTTGAAAAATGCTTATGTCGAAGGAATACAAAGATTCTTCGGCTCAGATTGAAGTGCAGCCTTTCCTATATTCTGATTAAATTAATACATTTCCAATTATATGCTTCAAGCCTAAAGCAACTCTCAAATGTTTGTTGCACTTTTTCCTTATTGTTGATACTTCAGTACCTTTCCCTGGATTGGATATACATATCCAAGAATAGCTTCCAAAATGACCTCCTCCTGCCTGAAATCTTAGCCAAATATCCAATCTGCTTTTTCAGAAAACATTGCAGATCTTAAAAAAAAAAAAATCAGTCCTCTGAGAAACAGCTAGCACAGTCTGAAATGTCAAGCTACTGTGTTTAATAGCCTTATCCTTCTATTTTGATTGCCCCTGGTTGGTGCACAGTGCAATCCTAGCAGGTCTACTCAGAAGTAAATCCTAGTACTCTACCCACCATCCAACAAACAGGAAGATATGTTTAAGCACTGTAATAAATAGGCCTAAACATTATTAACCTTATTCATTTGCAGCCAAGTCAGTTAAGACCAACAGAGCTAAATGAGAGCCATGAATAGATGTAGCTTAGACCCAATGCCCTAAACGTTAGTTCTCATTGCATTATTGTAGCAGGCATCTTTTCAGTCAAATCATTCATCTCCCCAATGGGTTCAAGACAAGGTTTTGCGTTTGTAAAATGAAGAAGTGCATCTATTTAACAATGTGAAGAGATCATGACGAAAAGAAGGCTATCCTTGCTTCCGTTCCAACTTGGAGCAAATTTCTTGCACGTAAGAAAATAAGTACCCATTAAAATCAGCAGGAGGTCCTTCCAAATAATGCCAGAGTGCTTAGCTTTGCAACGCCTAGCCATAAAGGTGGAGAAAAGTTGTGTCAGGCTGTATCTTTCGCCTAATATCTTTAGAATCATGCTATTAGGTTAATGTATATTAAAGGGGAGCGATATAGTTTCTGAGACGCACAAACAAACAGACGTCCATTGCATGCAAGCGTTCACTTTTAGAACAGTTTGTTTTCTTTATGATTTAGCCTTCAATATGGCCCTTGAAATCTGTTTCTGAACATCTGCAGCAAAAAGGAGGCGGAGGGAAGGAGACAAGGAAGGGTGGAAAGGGATATTACCTACTCATTTTCCCTTTCTAATGTTGGAGCTTTTCATATCTCCCTATTTCCATAAAGTCTTAGGTTTCTAACTACAATGTAGAATAAGGGAAAAGGAGAACAAATCTATTGTAAAAAGGCCTCGTTCAAGACGCCCATGAGATGGGGTTGGGGAGAAGGGACGCTAAGCTTTAATTTTAATTCTCCTGCCTTTATTTCTCTGATTTGTAACCAGATGGTGGTGAAGTAAGGGACCCCTTTGTGTAGACGGAGCACACATATGAAAGTCTTTCTGCAGTGTAATCGTTGAGACCGGAAGGCTTCATACTGTGTGTGAAAGGAGACAATGGGGATGGGATATATCAACATTGCAGAAATGGAGTTCATTTGTGATTCAGTCCCTTTGACTACAGTTGTCACGATAACTTCCTCCTTTGATCAGCAGAGGGTGGAGAGAGGAACTCTACTAAAGGCCCAAAGATGCAGCTCTGTTGTTTACGGTGCACTTGGCTTCCATTCACGCCCTCTTCCGGAAGGAGCACCAGAGATGGGCGCATCATGCACCTTGACCTGTCTAGACGGGAGAGAAGTTTTTTTGTCTCTGTTTCCAAGAGCCAGGGGTGCTCTTTGACCCTGTAGCACTGACTGCTGGGGCCCTCGCTAAGTACGTAGGTAGTGTGCGTCTAAACGTTTCCCCTGAATTCTTGCTTAATTCTGAAGGGGAAGAGGAAAGGGCAAAGACATGGACCAGCTGTTTGAAAAGAAAACCTGAAATAGTAGAATCTGGGAGAAGTACAGTTTTGTAAGTGATTATTTTCTTTGCACAAACCCTTGGGAGGCATTAAACAGCTGCAAGCGACTTGACGAACAGCAAGTCAGACCAATTGAAGGATGGATGGGGTGAGGGGGGAAGGATGTTTAGAAACTTTGCTTTGGTTAAAGAAGCCAAGCACATTCTAACAAGGAATCTATCAAGACTTCCTGGAGATGGAAAAACAAAGTTTCTCTCTTTATATGCTGAGTTTTGAACATAAAATGTACCGCTGTAATTTTTTAAAAAAATAATAATTAAACACATCTTGCATTCAAAGCAAGCTTAATATGGCACATGTTACATTTTCAGGCTAAAAGGAATATTTTATTAGCACCTTAAATGTTTAATTATTGCCAGACTCATCCTAGATTTAGCTGACATTTTTAATTATATATGTAATACGATATAAGACAATAATTATGCAGATACGGAGATTTGGAGGCATTGTTCTCTTATGTCAATGTGGGTTAAGGATTCTGTGTTCATTTACACGTGCGGGATTTTGCTTTTGTAAAATCTGAAAATTTTATATTTCTCTAAAACTTTTTCTTTAGATTCCTTTTGCAAAGTCGGAGACCTTCTTAACAGACATTTTGGAAAATATATGTGATCGGATGAATGATTATCAACTTCAGGATGACCCTGTAACTAAGGAAAAGATATTCAAGAGATATGCTCCCAGGAAAGATGAGGAAATATATGCAGAATATAAAAAGTATTTCTTTTATTCTGATGCTTATAAGCCCTTGAAATATGCGGTAAGACAACAGAATAAACTGATGACGTTGGGGGAGGAATTGCTCTGACCTTCATGTTTGATATTGTATATTAATTTGCTTCCCTGAATATAAATTTAAGGCTTTTATAGTATTCTGGTATTTTTGAAACCCTGTGCTAGTTTGTTTTAAATAATAATAAATGGGATGGGATGGGATGGCTTAATGCAAGTGACACACATTGGAATACAGATCTAAATATGCTTCAGAACAAGTATGCACAGATAGATGCTACTATATTTTCACTTTGGCTTCTCAAACTTTTAAACTAAAATCACTTTAAAATAAAGACAGAAAAGCAACACAGATCCATGGCTTGACCTGCCCTGATTTTCAGTTACATAAATCTAAAGGCAAAGATTGGCTACTCTCTTCTGCTGAAAATATGAAATTGTGACGCTTGGTTTTGCATTCAGATTAAAAGAATGCCAATTCAAATACTGATAGCCGTCGAAGTGGTGGGGAAGCTGTTGTCTCTCCCCCACTTTTCTTTCTTGGGACTTTACTGAAAGCCTGACCTAGAATGAAGGCCTAGAGCAGGTTGATGCAAGAGTGTAGCTCTTGAGCTGGCCTACGCCTCCAGCATCATTGCACATCAACAAACGCTCACTAAAATAATGTTTTCACCAAGGGCCGGTAAGATGAAAAAAAAGGAAAGCTGGAAATATATGTGCCTGCTCATCCAAATTTAAATCTTTGGAAAAGAAAGCAACTTTTGTTGTTTTAGAAGAATTTACTTCAGGTTCCTAATAGGTCTGGAGTCTGGAGTCCCAGCAGGCTATTTTATTAAACATAAAATACCCTTTACTCATTCAGGAACCTATAGCTGAATTGGTTTGGCTTTGAGTCTTTGAAGACAATTTTTGCATTCCTAAATCTGTAGAGCCGAATTTAATGTGCTGAAGCAGTACTTATTTAACAAGACATACCATTTATGAGTTTTGGAGCTATGAGATTTGGAGGGCAGAATTTTATGGTAGAATTGGGTTCTTTTGTGACAGAATTTGGCTTCCTGGTTATCTTTAAAGGCATTTGATGGGACATTTCTCCTTTGCTGCGATTCTCTGTAGAATTTTGGGGACAGGAGCCTATGGCCAATGCTTAGGGCCAAGGGGCCAAGTAAAGCTTCATCTTCTACAGCCCAAAGAAATTTTGCAAGGACAGGGCGCAGCACTGACAAAATCAGAAATCAAGCTTATGTTATATGAAGACCCTGGCTGCTTCTTCCGTTCTGAAAAATGTTAGTACTGGGTGAAAAGTGAAATAGTCTCTCTTTCTCCATATGCACATATGCTTTATCCACCCATCCATCTTAAAGCATTAGCATCTAAAAATGTGCTCTAAAAGCCCTTCAATGGTATCACAGAAAGAATAACCAGCAGTAAGAGGAAATGTTCACCATTCACTTTCCTTTCAACAGACAGCATCTGGATTAGCATATAGTGAAATCTCAATATAATGTTAATGCTAAAGGTAAACTACCATAACAGAACAACTGATCAGGGATGCTGCATGGGCTAAGAGCCCCAAATTGTCTTTCTTGACATGGTGTCCTTTGGCTGCTCTGTGTAAATGGCCTTGTTTAGTTCTTTTCTAGAGAGCTGCTGTTTTTCCCTTCTTACAGTGTGAAACTATCATAGAACAGTATGAAGATGAAATATTCTCACTTATCGCCCAGGAGGCAGACTTTCTGGCTGACAAGCTGTGCATTGAAAAATCAGGTACTGTGTCTGATGTAACATGTGCTTCTTTCTCAACAGCAATTCTTCCCCCTTTCTCCCCCCACCCCCTTTCAACCCATGTTGTATTGCTGGGATACAGCAAAAGCACTCTGGAAAATAATATTTTCTAGATTGAAGATGCGTTGGCATTGCCCTGCCGAGGAAAGTTTAACTAAATTAACATCTGATTTTCAATAACGATCACAATGACCAGAAAAAGAATTTGAGCAAAGGGATTCCTGCAGGAATCTCATCCTCCATTCATTTTGGCTTTGGTTTCATGTAGTTGCTTCTAAAACCAAGAAGGTTGTTTTAGGACCATCCATCCCTCATTTGCTAAATTCTAAATAAACGTAAGCTGCAATGCTATGGAGAGTTACTTGGATAAGACCACAAAACGAGCTGGGACTTAACAGGAAACATACGTAGGATGAAGTTGCTGGACCATCGCATCTGAATGAGCAGATTGTAAAAATGAGGGTGAGTGACTGGATGTTTTAAAAAGCTGAACTAGACAGGTTGAAAAGATCTAATATTAACAATAGCAGCTGGTAACAGGATGAATTAGTGGGTAATAGAAGGATTCATAAAACTACAGGGGGAAAATTAACAATTACAAGGTCTGGAAATTTTCAACTGTTAAAAAAACTTTCATTGCAACATGAAAGATAAATTATTTAAATTTCAACTATCACTTGTTCATAATATAATTGATGTTCTTAATATAATCAAAACAAATTGTCACACAAGGTCACTTTTAAAACTCTTGTATGGCTTGTCCTTTTCCTTCAAAAGTTTTTCAAGCAAAGAGAAAAAGATAGAACTAAGCAGGAAGAAAGAAAAGAATGAGTGGATTTCCTCCAGCATGTTAATCTCATTTTCAAATTTGCCTGTAGTTTTAGGGCGCCCTTTCCCCAATCTATATCCTTTCAGATGTCTTGTACTCAAGTCGAATGGTCATGGGAAAAGGATTCTTTAGGATGAACTATACTAAAAATTGTGTCTTGATTCATACGATAAACGCAATGAATCCCCTTTTCTGGAGCATCTGACAAAGAAAGATGAGATACACTGGATACTTAGGATGCAGCATATGTACACTTATCCAGGATAAGTAATAAAATAAATAAATGTGATGGAATCAAGCTGAGTTTAGGTTGTGGTCTTCCCTGCTTAATAGTGAGAATAATGGCTTTTTTGGTCAGGTCAGCTATCTATCATCTATCTATCTACTGTCTGTCTGTCTGTGTATCATAACTTTAAAACAACTGCAGTATTCTCATTTTGGTAGGATGGCTCCCTGCAAATTAACAGTGTCTGAGAAGTTGTTGGCCTTTCATCAGAAGCTATGGGACTAATGTCCCACCAATAGTATTTAGAACCGTGGAGCTGAATTTCCATTCTAGCCCAGTTTACATAGTGTAAAGAGAGCGTGTCTGTGGCAAAATCTGCAATGACTAGAAAGAAGGACGAGAGAGGCTGTCATACTGGCTGAAGCCATAAACACTTCTTCTTGAAGAACTGAATAGCTATCAGAAATATTGATGATGATGATGATGATGATGATGATGATGATGATGATGATGGAGTCATAGTAGTTTGCTCTTAGTGCCTACACAGGCTATTGTGCAGGAAACAAGGAAAAACAAATGATAGAGTAGATCAGTACTTCTGTCTGACCTTGTAAAATCTCATAGGATTTATAAAGATGGTTGACATGCTAAAGTGAAAAGTCAAAAAGCGAAGTAAACAACTGTGCATTCTTTCTACTGTTTCAATAGGCAGACATTTTAAAAAAGACCCCAAAGGATGCTGAAACCTAGAGAGATTTTTTTCAAAAACAGGAAAAGAAAGGAAATGTTGATATTCATTCTCATCCTATTGTTATACAGTAATCAGAAGGAGGATATAAAAGGGTTTAGCTTTAGCAAACCAAGCACCTGTGTTTAACTGCTGATGTCTGCCTCGAAACTGGCAGAAAAATGACATTTGACATTTGACATTAAACTTTCCAGAAATTGCTGCATAAATGTAAGGCGCAGGAAAGCCTGTCTCGAAAAATGTAGGGAAATCCTGCTCTCTATTGAATATACCTAATTCATTTCCCATCTGTACGAATCTTACTACAGCTTTGCTATAAGCTTGTTTAAATGTTATTAGTTATTCCCAACAGCTCACAGTCTGCACAGGACAATATGTAACATACCAATACGATATTCTGGGGGGAGAAAAAAAAAAAAAACTAGCTCAGGACGAGACTTAGTTCAAGCAACTAATTGGTGACTGTGCATTTCTCTGCAACACAAAAGATAAACAGTCCGTGTGAAGTGTTTTACAAGGCACATCTTAGTGAATGTGACATATTTGTGATAGTCGGCAGGAAAGATGGCTTGTAGAGCAGTGACTGATCTATGCGCCTTTTCATCAAGGGAGGGGGAATTGCTAAGCACCATAGTCTTATGAAAAGCAATATATGGAGGAATAACATGGGCTCCCTCAGAATCTGTCCTTATGGAGATGCAAATCTGTAAAACTGAGCCAACCTTTAGCTAGAAAAATATACTGGTATTTCTTGCACATTTACTTGATGTTTGCATCCCGTGTTTCATTAAAAAGCCAAAAACTCTTCCATAAGCTGTGTTAAAAAGATGATTTTTTTTTTTGGACACAGACAACCATGGATCAGTTATCTGTCAAAAGATTTCTTTGATTTCACTTAAAATCTCTATATTGCTCTTTCTACAAGGAAGGAATCAAAAGAGCGAAACACCCTTCCTCTGCTCTTTTTTTGCCCTTCTTATGAAGATATTCCTTCCCACCTGCTTAAAGGAATTGTTCCTAAACTTAATAGATGTGGTACTCATTAGCTAGAAACTGAGATTTGCTATAGGATCAGTGGCATTAATATAAATATGCAACTCAGGATTTATTGTTGCCAGCGAGGTCTACCTAAAAACAATTGGGAATGGGGTAGGAGAGACAGACATTAATTTACCTAAATGGCCATTTTTATTGCCTCACTCCTCTTTTGCTGACCATATGTAGAGAAACGTGCCAATTATGCTGTTTACAAAAAAACAGGATTAAGATGTTGGTCAAGAATGTAGTATTCTTGGATTCATATCAGTTAATTTATTTCTACGCTATAATAGACTGCTATAACGTCCATGTGCCCCCACCCCCAAGGTTATCATTAAGGTAATATAGAGGTTTCCATTATTCTAATCGGCTTCACATGCTCATAACTCTGCAAAATTATTCTCTTTGGCTGAAATTTTCCATTCTCATCCCAAAGGTGAATTTATTTATGTATGTAGAAAGCTTGAGCAGAACCATTCATGCATTTTTAAGTCTCACAAGGGTAGAAAAACGCTTCTATTATTCTATAAAAGCTTGATGTTTCTGCTTCCACTTTCCCTCACTTGCTACCTCTGCTTGGCACATCTATTATTTCCCCTGAAAGCAGAGCTTTGGAAATTAGTGTTTTCCAGGCAACTTGCTAAGACTGTCCTTCAAAATGAGTTGCCAGCTCAGGACAGGACAACGAAGTCCTACACAATACAACTCAGCGTTAATATATGACCAATGCTAACATTTTCACTGTATTCTAATAATATTCTCTGGGATTTGAAGATAAAGATGTACTCTTCACTGATCTATTTTTAATGAGCCCTTACAGTTTCATAATTATCTTTTCTTCTTCTCCCTCCCGCCCAGAAATTTCTAGTAAATACAGGGTTTCATTAGTCTTCCTCTGTGATGGGTTGTGTAAATTCAAGCTTTCTAGGAACAGATGTGGCGGTCATTTGAGGACAATCTCGTCCCGATATCCCATTTCTTTTCTCTTTCTTTTATGTCATTCTGTAACTATCTGATTTTAGCTTATTATACAGATCTCTGTTTTGAGTGCATAACAAAAACCCAAGTATGTCACAGAAGAGAAAGGCTGTTTATTCTGTTTTGCTGGGGTGCCTGAAAAATATTTCTGTCACCAAATATAAAACCAGTTCAAGCTCAGCCCATTTATGTTGTCAGAGATTAGATGCCAGTATTAACTCTGTTGATTCAGAAATAAGCAGCACAAAAAGGGGATTTATTTCCCAATAATTTGATTAAAGACTGGGGCTGTGATTTTTAGATAAATGGACAGGAATCAGCTAGGAAGAGTGCTTAATATTTTTATACCAAGTATTTTTTTGTTTTTACTAAATTGGAATGGCTTTTTGATAGCTGCTACAAAGCAAAACACTGACAGGAAAAGGTTTGTGCTGTGTGTAAGCATAGACAATTCCATGTAATTCATAATGAAAGAGAACGACCATATTAAATGGAGAGTCCATCATCAGATATTTGCTGGTTGTTCTAATGCCTGCAATTTGCCCAAAACTTGAACTTTCAGATGCTGCTCACTTCAAAGGTTTTTCATCTTAATACACCTATAATTATGTGTGAAGTTATTAAAAAAAAATCTGGTTGCTCTGTTTTAAAATGCCGTGTCAAATCAGTGAATACATTAGACCAACCTTAATCTGAAAAAGCTACTATGATATTAAAAACACATCAATAACTCTCTGGTTCAAAATGTCTATCAAGGTATGACTGAAATTTTTTGAACAATGGTGAATAATTTACTGCGTGGTCATGGTCAATGGTATCTGAAACTTGAATAAATATAAATGTGTAGCTTTGAAATAATCCGATTGGTTGATCTTCTACTGATGTCTAATTTTGTCCTTTCTTGATAGGTCTTTGTCCAAAACCTGAGACGCACAGTGAGCTCTAAAAGGCAGCAATCTTTTATTATTATTATTATTATTATTATTAATCATCTTCATCATAGTCATCGTCATCATCATCTGGATGAAGAACATAAACTAAAATAGTCCTACAGTCTCTACCTTTCATTAACCTTCATAACAAAACATTCATATAGATCACTGTTTCTCAACCTTGACAACTTAAAGATGCGTGGACTTCAACTCCCAGAATTCCCCAGCCAGCATGGGTGGCTGGGGAATTCTGGGAGTTGAAGTCCACACATCTTCAAGACTGATCTATTAACATGCCTGTTTGTATTGTCTGTTTCGGATACTGGTTTGAGTCAGTGGGAAAAAGTCTTTAGTTTATTAAGCTGTTGTGTCAGTTGTACTCAAAAGAACCTTATGCCTTCCATAGGAGAATTATGAGTGAAAATGCCATCACAAACCCATGTGAGTTGTACTTTTCCAAGCTTTGTGCCTGTTACAATTGTCTAATTTATCTCCAGAGACACAAGCACCCGCCTTAAATGAGAAAAGTTGAGGGTTCCTCCCAACTAGCAAGCTACCTGCTGATTCATTTTCCTTAGCTGTAGACCATCTCTAAGGCAATTTTCGCAACATGTATGCAAACCCTCCTTACAATTGATGTGCCTTATATAAAATTGTTTTATTCAGGAGCAAAGTGTCACCAACAGATTTTGTGTCCTGGATTTGGGAAGAGAATGGGTAATGAAAACAAAGAACAGGATGGTTTATTTAGTTGGACAATCCAACCAATACATGTGGCAGCTGCTTATATGTCTTGTCGTAATTTTTAAAAAAATCAGTTTCTAAGTAGGCAGTGGAAGGTATTACTAACTCAGAGAATATATTTGTTTATCATTTCTAACAATGTATAATAAAAAGGTCTTCCTCATTTTGGTAATTGTGGCTTTCAATTCCTTTTCCCGCTTTTCAGTAATTTCTAACTGATGCTTCAGCACATTTAATATTTCATACACAACCTCAGCTGTGCTATTTCCATTGGAAAATACGTCTGAGTAATTTACACTGCATACCGCTATGTTTTTGAGTCGTTAAAATTTGTACACAATAAACGGTTGTGAAAAAAAAGCTGACAATTATTTAAAGTAACAATGCAAACTGTCAAACTATGTTCGTAAAAGGGAAAAGCCATAGAACCAACATTCCATGGATGTTACTACACATTTTAATATTTCCAAAATTTAGGCTGGCAGTGAGTTTCTCAGGAACCTAGTGGACTTAGAGTTAAAATTTTAAAAGTAGGCATGTTGTATTTCAGCCAAGTTCTTTTAACATTAACTTGGTTTATTGATGTGAGGAATCCTCACCTTAATGTGGCTGTGCAGTTTTAGAACAATGAGCTCTAATATAAAAATACAATATATTAGAATTGGTGGGATATACTTCTGAATAGGTGATTTTCTATGCAAACAAAAATCTTTATTTCTTTATAGCTTACGCTATAATCCCAATCAAATCAGTGTGATTTACTTCTGAATATATCTGTTTGGACTGCAATGTCAATATAAATATAGACATAATTATAATAGAGTACACTTGTATTGGCAATATTCTCTAATTTGTTATCCCATTGAATTTCTTTCTATTGTCTCCTTCAGGAGTTGACTTTCTTTTGTTATAACTATACAGTTTTACTAAATAATATGATTTTGCTTTCATTGATTAATAAAGGTGAATATTCCAGTCTGTTTGAAGACCTGAATTTTGAAACTAGCGTGCTTAGGCAACGCCTAAATATGAAGAAGAAACAAAAAGGTTTTCAGTTGGGTTCATTTAGACAAATAGAGCTGGAAATTTGGTCCCTGTTCGTAGTAAACGGAAAATTTAATGGAAAGTGTCAAATTGCTTCCTTCACACTTCATGGAATACTATTGATTTGTAGGGTAATGACAAGAAGTTACCCCAAATCATTCACTAGATATTTGTGTGTGTGTTTGTGTATATGTCTGTAATATCTATGCTGCTCCATTCCTGTAGCTTTCAGAGACATGTGTTATCAAGGAAAAATTAAAAATGACTTAGAATTCCAATCATTTAAACTCCAAAGCAATCCACCATGGGCAGGCCAAATCTTTTTTTTTTTAATAAGAATTTTATTAAGTTTCAAGCAAAGATAAAAGCTACAGAAAAACAAAACAAACTACAAAGAAGAAAAAAAATAAAAAAGTGTAGACACAAGAGAAATTTTTTCAAAATTACAAAAAGAGGTGACTTCTGATTTTTAACAGCAAGGATATACAACAATTTTCCATAATCAATCCCTTACTCCATATTAAACCAAAATCACATCATTCCATTGGCACATTATAAAAATCACGAAATACAGTTGCTCCCTCCCTTATATTAAAAGAAAGGAAAAAATATAAACCTCTTAATCAACTTCCCCCAAAGATAACATTTATTTAATTATTTCCTTCCTACTACTATTCTGTACATTCCTGTCTACTATAATAAAGATCAAACTAAAAAACATATAAATTGTCTACCATTGTACTTGATGATACAACAGTTTTAATAATCTTAATCATATTAAACCCAAAACCAGGCATTTATTAGTTTTTATTATACCTTAATAATATTAAACCAAATTGTTAAAGATAAATGAAATCAGCCAAACCCTAAAAGCAATCCAGATAAATATTCTTAAACCCTTAACCCACTTCAAAATAAACCAGAACAAGCTGATGGGCTTGGAAGTTGATTGCTCTACATGTTCTTATGGCTCCAGGCCTGGATACCTTCAAGAACGCCTTCTTATCCCATGAAATCCAGGAGAAAAGGCTTGCTGATGGTCTTATCCCCAAAGGAATTCCATCTGCAAGTACCTTGTAGACAACTCGTTGAATGAAAACAAGCTGATAGGCTTGTATCCCCACAATATGCACAGAGCTTTTTTCTTTAAAAAATCGAACAGCCCAACTGCCCCCCTCAAAAACTTCAACTTCTCTTCAGGAGACCCCTCATACATAATAACCCCTTCTTTTCCATGGTGTTCCATCAGAAGATCAATTTCATTTATGGCTTGTAACTCGATCTTTCCCTTTAATTTCTTCAACTTGACTATCTGATCTTCATGGACTTCAATGGAAGTCCCGATCTCACTCTTAGAAGAGATATTCCTGTCGCTGTTAAATTCCTCAGTTTCATCCATGACATTCCCAACCAAATGACATGTTTTAGACCTCATGTTTTCCACAATTTCCTGAATGCCTTGCATAAAAACTTGGCAGGAATTAAAAAGAATCTGTTTGAAATCTTGGTGAAAGTCAGAGAAAGTCTGTTTAAAATCCTCCATGTCTCAAGCAGTAGATTATGGCGCCCCCTAGGAGCTTAGCCTAGGGCTTGAGGAATCCAAGGCTGGAGTTAAAATCGCTGGAAGAAACATTAACAATCTCAGATATGCAGATGATACCACTTTGATGGCTGAAAGCGAAGAGGAACTGAGGAGCCTTATGATGAAGGTGAAAGAAGAAAGTGCAAAAGCTGGCTTGCAGCTAAACCTCAAAAAAACCAAGATTATGGCAACCAGCTTGATTGATAACTGGCAAATAGAGGGAGAAAATGTAGAAGCAATGAAAGACTTTGTATTTCTAGGTGCGAAGATTACTGCGGATGCTGACTGCAGTCAGGAAATCAGAAGACGCTTAATCCTTGGGAGAAGAGCAATGACAAATCTCGATGAAATAGTCAAGAGCAGAGACATCACGCTGACAACAAAGGTCCGCATAGTTAAAGCAATGGTATTCCCCGTAGTAATGTATGGCTGCGAGAACTGGACCATAAGGAAGGAAGATCGATGCTTTTGTACTGTGGTGTTGGAGGAAAATCCTGAGAGTGCCTTGGACTGCAAGAAGATCCAACCAGTCCATCCTCCAGGAAATAAAGCCAGACTGCTCACTTGAGGGAATGATATTAAAGGCAAAACTGAACTACTTTGGCCACATAATGAGAAGACGGGACACCCTGGAGAAGATGCTGATGCTGGGGAGAGTGGAGGGCAAAAGGAAGAGGGGCCGACCAAGGGCAAGATGGATGGATGATATTCTAGAGGTGACGGACTCGTCCCTGGGGGAGCTGGGGGTGTTGACGACCGACAGGAAGCTCTGGCGTGGGCTGGTCCGTGAAGTCACAAAGAGTCGGAAGCGACTGAACGAATAAACAACAAAGGAGCTTAGCGAGCAAAAGTTGAAGTTATAAAAGGATTCTGGAATGAGTTTACACAAGTGAAAGTGAGATATGCAGACATTTCCCCAGGAAAAGTAGAAGCGGAAAACTGAAAATTCAAAACAGCCAGTTCAATGTGTAGGAAAATGCTAATATCTTCAAACTTAATACAAAAATAATAACAGGGAGACAATTATTTACTCTCAATCATCCTTAATATTTGGATGGAAAACAAAGTTCAAAACTTAAAAAGAATTTTTTTAAAAAAATTAATCCCCAAAATAATGATAAGCACCAAGAGAACATACTTCTCCTTGCTGTAGAAAGCCTCTTTTAACATATGCATACTTAAAAGAAATATAAATTGGGTGATTTGGAAATGGGGTGGCCAGTCTTAGTGTCCCTTTAAGGCTGCAGCGCAGCTTGGAAATGGTGACGCCCCAGCCTCCCGGCTGCTCTTACCACTCAAACGTGAATGCTGTTTGCAATCTTCTGACTGCAAGCAGCCATCCGGAGGACAGATGGGGTGATTCCAGGTGTTTTCCTTTTTCCAGAAAAACACTCCCGGGCTTCAGGTAAAACCTGCCTGAGTCCAAAAAACTACCGCATTGTCAGTTCTGCCCGCTGAGCTTGCGGGCACAGCTATTCAGTCTGCCATGTCCCCACCGGAAGTCAGGCAGGCCAAATCTTAATGTCACCCATTACTCACCGTAAGCCAAGTTTTAACAGTCCTATGGAAACTCATTAGGGAAGCAGTGTTCCAGGTTTGTGAAAGATGCTCTTCACAGAAAGTGGACCACAAGGTACCTGCAGATGGAATTCCTTTGGGGATAAGACCATCAGCAAGCCTTTTCTCCTGGATTTCATGGGATAAGAAGGCGTTCTTGAAGATATCCAGGCCTGGAGCCATAAGAGCATGCAGAGCAAGCCCATCAGCTTGTTTTCATTCAAGAATTGGTTTAAGAACTGCAAGTAGTTTATGGAACTGCTAGATCACCTTTTCCCTGTTTTTTAGGGGGGGGGGAAAGTACAACATTGCTGTTTGCACATATCACCAACAACCAAGGAAACAGCATGAATGCAGGAGCATCTGAGGGTCAAAAAAGTCAAGATGGCAGTTGTGCCCCTACAGTGGAAGCCCCTCCCCTTCTGTATATCTCAATGCACTTATTAAAAGGAAGGGCAGGGCTTCAATCTCCTGGTAACAGCTGTCATTTTGATGTATTTGACACCCCACTCCAGGGAAATGCCCTTGCATGAAGGACTTCATAAATCAAAGCAGTAATCCAGCTTCTCCTAACTAGATGCCCCTCAACTGCATTGGGACTAGAATTTCAGTAGTAAGATCCATATTGGCTGGAAATTCTAGAACTTGAAGACTTCTCTGGGGGACACCAGGATGGGGAAGACTAATCCAAACAGCTGAGAGCACTTTTTCCTTTTTCTCAGGTAATCCTAACAATTTCCAATATCTCTGTTTACTACTTTCAGTAAAACCATGTCAGCAGCATAACGGTTGTTGTGAAATAAAACCTATCCACCATAATCCTACTTTTAGCACTTTAGTGCTATGTTTTGCTTTGTTTATTGTGTAAATGGTGGAGATTTGTTAAAAATATGTCTGTATGCTTACTACCCATTAATGAAAATTTAATCTTGGGTTTGCTTTCTTTACTGTGGCATCGCCAGAAGTTCAAGTTGCCTTGAAACTGAACATGGAGTGATATCTCCAGCTTTGATTGGACTAGAAGGTAAACTGAGAATTGTCTCAGATTATTTGTAATGTCCTCTTTGAGCATTGCCAGATAACTTTCATTGCTATACCTTATCAAATGATTGCACTGATCCATCGGCAAATCAGAAATTCAGTCAAGGTAGTTCTGACCCAGCTTTGAGCCATATTATATGGAGTAGTTAATGGACCATTCCTTAATATACCCATTTACAGTCTGGCTCATCCCTGAATAAGAAGGTGTAGGATGTAGCCAGAAACCTTAGGACTTAAATGTGTGCGCTCATATCTTAAATAAAGTTATTTGCCTTTAGCTTGGCAAGATATGAATGGTCCAAACATTCTTGAACACTCTTGTTGGAAAATAGATTCCTAATGTGTATATGTTATAATATGTAGCTTATTGTATTTCTACAAAATCCCTTATCCAAGGCTATCAAATCTGGGCTGAAAAATCTAGATAACCATTAGATGGCAGCAAAGAGATACAGAACACCCCAACTCTCTGCTGCCATCTGGTGGTCATGTGGATTTTGCAGCCCAGATCTGATAGTTCTACTTTAGAAGTACTTTCATAGCTTTTGCTTTTGGAAAGAATATAAACTGTGTCCAGTCTAAGCTTGCAGCTGGCAGTGTTAATTACTAATTTCCTTCAGATTAGTAAGGAAAGAGTTAACAAGCAATAGTAATCCTCTGCCATGTTGCATTTTCCTTGGTGGAGGTACACAGATGTGAAAATGGCAAAAATGTCCAATAGGTTATGGTTGAAAAAGTCAAGATGGGAGTGACAGTGGTGCAATCGAAGCCCCACAACACCCATAAAAAAGGAGAAGCTTTGATTGCATCGTCATGCCACCATCTTGACATATTTCATGACACCTCTGGAAATGTCTGACAACGGCACATCAGACTGAACATTGTGATAAAAAGATATGTTTCTTTCATGTCAGTGTTTGTTTAAATAATAGAAAATTATATTAAAATGCTGGAACTAATAACACAAAAGTGGCAGCATCTGGCTGACCCCACATGGCTTGGAAGCGAAGCAGATCAGGCCTACAAGTGCATTTACTTCAAATATATATATCTGTTCATATATGTAAACAATATCTGTTCCTTTGAAGTCAATAGATTGTTCTGGCAAGGAAGCATAATCTGAATTGATCTACATGGTGCTCAATATCATAATATGTAATCATTTGACGAACCACTACTTTTTAATTGGCCATCAAGAATCATCTTCCGTATTTATGACAAATAGCAAGTTGGACTGAAGGCTGACAATTGTTATTTTCCTAAAAATGTTCCTCTTAAAAGGAAAACAATAGACAGGAAATGCGTCCTTGTAGCAAAATCGTCTACCAGTTGTACAGATATTAAAATGAATAAGGCAATTTTAGAAATGTATGACAGGTAACCAGAGGATGATGTAAGAAAGGAGCATCATTCGGCTGAATTCAAGGAAACGAGGTGTCCTGGATCTCTGTTTTTCCTTGGAATAGGGCAATGGGGTTGGAATTACATACTTCCTTTTTAATATTAGGCCTGTCAGACGAGGAGCTCAGATTGCAGTGGCGGGAATTATATTTAACATGGACTGATCCTGTTTGTTAGGAATATTTCTGTCTTTATTTGCTCACTCGCTTTCTTTTCTTGTTAGAACTTAAATTGCGCCCCAGTCAGAAAGGACTCTGAGTGACTTCCGTTCTTCACTTTAAGTGAGGAGGTTAAAAAGAAAAAGGAAAGAGAACCAGAGAACTCTTAACTGTTGCACCTAAAATTACAGAAAGTTTTGGTATCTGAGGAGCCCTTAAACATCAGAACATGACCCATAATGTGGGCTGGCTGTTCAAATCAGTTCCACTGCCAGGAACTTCTTAAACAGCCAGACTTTAATGGTTTTCCTGAAGTTCAACAGGGTGGGAGCTAGCCTGAATGAGCTGCCACTTCTCTATATATATCACTGAGGGATAAATTGTGAAATTGAACAGTCTCCAATGGAAAAATCAATACTTTATTTACTAAGATAAGGCTACAAACAATATTCTTCAAAAACAAATCATATTTTTCTACTCAAATTTGTCCCCTGGTGAGCACACTCTCCCTGTCTCTCTTTCTCACACATGCACACACATACACACTCATGAACACGCATGGTCTCACACACCCATTCACTTGATGTGAAAACAATGCTCAGAAAATGTATATTAGTCTGGCTGTATTTTGGCCTTTTATGGACACAAGTCCAGATCTGATGGGTAGAATATTAACTTGTAGAAGTGACATCCAGCATGCATTTAAATTCATCACAAACTAGGGAAGCCGCATCGAAATGTAATGAAATACTATTAATCACACTTCTGTGTGAAATATTCTGTAATTATACTGAACACAACCACATACAGCATGTTTTGTTATGGTAGTTTAACTAGATAATTAGAATTAAAGATATTCAGTTGTTGGGCATCATATGTGGGTCTCTAACAGCTCTGCAAGAATTGGTTGGCTCCTGCCGCAAAATTAACTCAAGTGGCCTGCCTTGACTGTTGCGATTTTAAAAGAACAACTTCTCCAGCAAGACAGATCCTACACAAAGAAAACCAAGACCCTGTAACTGGGTAGTGGTCCAACACACAGTTACGTTAAAGGAAATCCCTGAAGGACAATGACTAAAAATGTCTAGAATATCCTGAAAGATCTGCATGCATTTTTGGGCAAAATGAGTTCGTTCCTGCTTTTTAATATGATGGCTGCGATTGCACAACTCGCTTCGCCAGGTCAGGCAAAGACTTAGTAGATGCATTCACCCAAAATGCTATGCTTGGTTAGTGTCAGATCAGCTAGGCTTTGGGGGAACCTTGTTAGACAAACCCAACCCATTGATTTGGTTTTCAGATTAATCTATTGTGCAAACCTAGAAAACAGGTGAGTTAAATCACCAATCTAAACGAGTTGTATGTCGAAATTCCTTGAAGGGAGGAAACCCCATTGTTCACAGAGGGACTTAGATCAAAACAAACCTGCTTAGAATTACACTGTGAATTTCCAGCTCTGGCCCTCAAAATCTTATGGATGAGATTGCCCAAATATGAAATTTTGCTCAACATCTAAGGCCTCAAGACTTTTGCTTTTGCATAATGGGTCTACCTTTTGACATGTGTCTTTATTAGCTGTATATGAGACAGATGCAGATGAGAGAGGAGAAAAGTCAATATATAATTTTTAAATGCTCCAATACCCCTACCTGTTTGGAGCTGAACTCTTCTCCGTATCAGCAGGGCAATCTGAGGAGTGACAGTGGAAAAATGGATAGGCCAGAGGAAAGTAATCTGGTCTCAGCAATTTGCTTCCGTTTTTGCCAGAACAAATTCTCATATATATTCTGCATCTTGTCCCTTGCAAGTAGAGTACTGAATCTCTTTTTTTCAAGTCCTGCTTCTTGAATTTTCCAGACCCTCTTTGTGGTGCTGCAAAGCTAACTTCTTTTTAGATCGATCAGACTGGAAGAGAAAAGGCAATATCCAACCAGAATATCTAGCTGAATTGAAAAATTGACACGAGCCTTTGCATTTTACGAGGGGACTGCAAAGCCTTCATATCCAGCAAGCCATGGGCTTCTTGCAGGTCTACCTTCAAAGCAAGCCAAGCTGAAATGTATCCCCAAGGCCCTTTTTCTGGAAGGTTTCCACAAAGTCAGCTTATCTAAGGCAAGACTGAGAGACAAAGTACTGAGCTCCCTCAAGATGAATTTCCTGGGACACCACACCATTTTGGGAGGCTTCAGAATACCCAAGGAAACCTGTTTTATGTATTGCAGTAAAGATAAACACAGAGCCATTGAGAAAAGGAATTTGATGAGGCTTTGCAAAGAGAAGGAGGGAGAAGGTGCAACTTACAAACCTTATTTAAATGACCTGGGGATGCAAGGGGCTTTAAATTCCATCTGGTGGGGCAGAGGAGGCGGGCCTTCTCGGCAGTAGCACCCGCCCTCTGGAACATCTTGCCCCTGGAGGTGAGATCAGCCCCATCGCTCCTGGCCTTCCGGAGGAAGTTGAAGACCTGGCTCTGCCACCGGGCTTGGGACAGGGAGGAGAATCGACATACTTGGGGTTGGCTAGTGCCTTGAAGTGCCCCTCCTATGCAATGACTGAATGAGACCATAGCCATCGGGATTTTATCATATTTGGTAGCTCTGTGAAATGGTTTTATAATGTGTTTTATATTGAAATTTTATTGTGTATTTATTGTTTTGTATTGTAAACCGCCCAGAGTTCCTCCGCTCGGAGGAGATGGGCGGTGACAAATTTGATAGATAAATAAATAAATATACTTACAGAAGGACCAGTCTAATGACACCCTGAAATGAATCTGCCTGCCTTCGGGAACACTTCATAAAAGAACCTGGAAGCTGCCTTTGCCGCTCTGCAGCAGGGAATGCTAATCAACTAGTGCCCAAGGACTCGGTCACCGGTGCAGCAGAATATTGGGACCTAAATGTCAGCTAATTAAGTCAGGCAGAGGCCATGAAAGATCTCAAAAGTTAGCAGTTAAATACTAATGTCCATTTCAGACTTTATGAGGAAGTGGCTTAGTGGCAGAGGAGCAGGGATGGGAATATAACGTTTTGGTATTTTAGATAGCAAGATCTGTTGCAGTGTTCTGTGTAGGGGGGAGAGAGAGAGGATGAAGAAGTATCCCCCCCCCCCCCCGCAAAAAAGGCAGTTACAGCAAAGCAAGGGGGAGTCGGTGCAGGAATTACTGGAGGAAGAGAACAAAGATTCCAAGGATGCGGAGTGGTTTTTTCATGAATTCCAAATTTTATCAAAAGAAACACAAGGATATTAAGAGCATCAGGAATGAATAAAAGTTGATTCATCCTTCATTTGGCATTTGGCATTTATTTTTGATGGATGCAAAATCACATACATTTTCTGTGCGTGTGTGAGAGAGAGAGACAAAAAGAAAGAAAGAAGGAAAGAAAGAAAGAAATTAAAATACCTTCCATAGTTAATACTTTTGGCACTCATTGCAAATTTCATTTATCAGTTGAAATTGCCATCACTTACCCTCATTCTTGGTTGCTCTTCTGTCCTCAGTGAGTACAACACTTAACCAAATTTGTTTGATTGTTCCTTTCACCAGACTTCCAGTAATATTGTCATATATATGCAATTCCATTCACGACACGATCTCTAATTGAGTGGGATTACACATGTAAGAAGAAACAGCCTACTGGGTAAAAATTGTGCCACGGCAAAATAAGGTACTAAGCAGGATTTTTTCCAAGGTGAGTATTTGCATATCCAAAGAGGTTTTTGAAGCGAAATTCTACCTCGGCAGGGTGGACTCCACAAAAGCTGGCTAATACTCAGCCCAGCACTGCTTCTGTTGGCCAATCATCTTGGGAGGGCTAGCTTTGCCATTAGGTAAACTGAAGCAGCTGTCACAAGCAACAAATACAGAGGGCGAAAGGTAGAGGAGATTCAACCCTCTCCTAGCCATTCCTGTCCTCCAGAGACTAGACACCACCTCATCCCCACACACATGCATACTCCTGGTATGGATGGGCTGGCTATTTTGCCTCATCATCAACTTCCAAGATGTCACAGAAGATGTTGTTGGTTGATGCTTCTGACCAAGTGACCAAGAAGAGGGGGAACTTCTCCCGGACCTGCGCTGCAATCCAGTAGGCTTTTACGTACCTCCTGACCATGTGGGTAGCACACTGGCTCTAAAGCTACAGTTGAGGTGTCATTGCTTAGCTCTTTGGTGGAAGCCAAGAATACCGAGAATTAATTTGCAGTATGAGGAAGGCTGGAAGGTACTGAAACAAGGAATTAAAGCTGGAGAAACTTATGAAGATCTATCTCATACCTTTCTCCTTTATGATGGCACCCGAATAGCTCATAACTTCTGCTGACTTGTCATTTTAACGATATTTTCAATTCTATTTCTTTGAGCAGCAGAAGCTGGAATTACCAGCATTCCCATGAATGATCTTCGTGCATAAGATGCTCCCATACAAATATCTGTCCCAGAATAAATGGATCTAGGGTGAAGCCACATTCCTACCTGGTTTGGCTTCTAATACTGGCTAATATGGTTGCCTCATTGGTTTCCACTGCACATTACCCTTTTACAGGTAGTCCTTGCTTAGCAACCACTCATTCAGCAACTGTTCAAAGTTACAACAGCGCTGAATGAGGGAACCTACAACTGGTCCTCAAAGTTGAGGCCATCACAGCATTCCTGCTGTCATGTGATCACCATTTGTGAGCTTCACTGCTGGCTTCTGACAAGCAAAGTCAATGGAGAACCCAGCAGGAAGTCGCAATTCATGGTCACATGATGTCACGCTTAACAACTGCAGGTAATTCACTTAATGACTGCAGCTGGAACTGCTGGATTTGCCATCTTAAGTCAGAGAGGTCATGTGATTTTTCAGTTTACAACTGCATCACTTAGCAATGGAGTTGCCAGTCCCAGTTGTGGTCAGTAAGTGAGGACTATCTGTATTTTGTTTAGATTGTATCCTGCCTTTTTTGCAGGAAAACTCAAGGTAACTATCCATTTTTTTTCAAATCAAACTAAGAGTAAAGTTGAACAGGTAAATTACAGTAAGCTAATAAGCAAATACAGTCTTCAATTAAGTGAAATTCTTGCTTGGAAGGCAGTTTTGTACATTTCATACATTTGTAAATTGTAATCATTACTATAGGCAGTGAAAACTCAGAAGACCTCCACGAGAGGTGAATGATGGCAAGTGGTAGAGGAATAAGGCAGAGTGCCGAAGAATTAGCTTCTTCTAACTCACTGCTGACGTCAGCACAGTGCTTATTTATTTATTTATTTAACCAATTTATATAGCCGCCCATCTCACAGACGAGTGACTCTGGGTGGCATATAACAACGCTGAAAACAATAAATGCATTAAAAGATATAAAAACCCAAACTAAAACAAAGAATGATAAACAAAGGGATGTTAAAAATAATGGAGCCACCTCACTGGCTCACCCATCCCCTGGAGCCCCCAGGCCTGCTGGCATGGTCCTGAGGGCCTTGTGGAAGTTCAACAATGATGAGGCCAACCTCACCTCAAGGGGGAGTTGGTTCTTATCCCAAACACCTGTGTGAGCAAAGGGCTAGGAATCCCTCAGTTCTCTGAAGGTCTCTGCTTCTGGTTTGGGTCTTCTAAAACAGATTATTACTCCATGCCAGTGGGGAGGGAAGGAGGGAAGGTAAAAACTTGGACTGGGGATTAAAGGATGATAATGACAGTGTTACCCAAATATTCTTCTGAACTGTCTGTAATAAACACTTAAAAGATCCCTATGGAAGCAGCCTGAGAGAAGCAGAGTGGCGCATGCCATCCAGACTGTATTTCTCCTCTGAAAAGGGTGATTTTCCTTTGAGCCAGAAATTCAGGTATGTGTGACAAAGCTAATAAACCAGAACTGCTGTCCGTCGCCTGCTTGGAAGCCAAGGCTATTTTATGCCGCTCTGCTTGATTTCTTGTAATCCATTCTAACTAGACCACAGCATGCACCCTCCCTAAAAAAGGAGACAAGAGATGTCACACGTTTTCATAACCCCTGGCATCTTTTAGATTAAAAAATATAGTAGACAAGAGGAGAAGGTAAACTACTGCAACTCAGAGTCTATAGCACTAGGCCAGGTAGACCCAAAGAGGAGCTACCCAAATCTGAGCTGCGATGATCGGGGTGCCCACTAAATGGCAGCATCAAGCTGGGTGTCCTTGCTGCCATCTAGCACCCATCTGGATTTTGGCAGCCCAGATATGATGGTTCTAATACAGTGTTTTTCCAATTGGCAACTTTAAGATGTGTGGAATTCTGTGAGTTGAAGTCCACACATCTTAAAGTTGCCACGGTTGAGAAACACCGCTCTAATATAAGGCAGTTTCCAGTGTTCACTGAAAGCTGCATGCAGTTTTGCTCCAAAGTTGGCCAAATATTTCCCATCTCCTTCTGAGCTGGTCCTCTCAGCCTTTAGACTCAAAGAATATGTTTGTGACTGCATGTGAAAAAGAGCTTTGGCTCCAAATCCTGCTAGCAGGTAGCCCCTGGAAAACTATCCAAGAGGCTTAGTTGACTTCAGGATAGAAACAGTTCTACATTCCAGCCTTAGCAATTATAAGCTGATTTTCTTTCAACAATATAGTTGGTTTGGGTGGGCTTTGGCAGACATTACCACTGCCTAGTCTTGTGCAGGGGAGGCTAAAGATCATTTCTCCTGCATGATTCTGCCAGTCAAGGCAGATCTTTTCCCTGTAGAACATCTTTGTAGTTGATGTTCTGAAGCCCACTGGGTGTCTATTGGTCTCCTGTCTTCCGAGACCACCTAGAATGGGAAGCCTTTTCCAGGCTGTTACTCAAATCTCCTTCTCAGAGGCATATCTAGCTGGCATCCTCTTGGTTCTCTGTGGAGTCCTTGGTGCTCTCTGAGCTTGGTTGTTTGCTTGCAGATGTTTCATTGCCCAACTAGGTCACATCATCAGTGCTGGTGATGTGCACTAATGATGTTATCTAGTTTGGTAATGAAACATCTGCAAGCAAACAACCAAGCTCAAAGAGCACCAAGGACTCCACAATTCAACCCTGGGCTACAGAGATTCTCCTCTATTGGTCTTGGTTCTGTTTCAAATACCAGGAAAGCCTGCCCTCTTCTCCATGTTTTCTGCAACATTGGAGATCCCAGAATGGCTGTGTTGCTTGTTTTTTTTTACTTCTTTATTGGCTGCATCTGCTGCTTTCCTGGTGGTTGTGTATTATTATTATTATTATTATTATTATTATTATTATTATTATTTCTTCTCTTACTCTTGAAGGCAACCTGGACAGAAAGAAAATCAGAGGTCTCAGCTTAATTCATTATCACACCAGGCAGGATAAAATAAAATCAGATAGCCATAACCAGAAGGCTTCTACAGTGTTTGCCAGAGAGGAATAAGTGAGGAGAATGTCTTAAGAGCAGCGCCTGCAAATCTATCCTATCATTTTAAGACCTTCAGGGGCTGTTGCATTAATTAGATGAGCCAATATTTTTTTCACAGTCCAGGACATTTGACAGCTGATCACATGCTGGGGCGTGAAAAGGTGCTTGCCAGATTTCTCTGAAGGCTACTCTCCTGCAATCCTGTTCCTTAGCATAAGCTTCTGCAAAACCCTTCTCTTCCTGTTAGAACTGCAGCAGCTCAACGGTGTTTGGGACAGCAGGACACGGGCGAGACAATGAAGTTCTGACTTCTGGGAGAGGGGCTGGGTGAGTGTCTCAAGCCCAGCTCCTTGATAGGAAGGACATTCGTCCTTGATATGAAGAATGCTAGTTTTCTCCCCGAATACTGCAATGCCCTTGAGCAGCCCTGCCCTGCGGTTGGTTCTGTCAATATGGGTCCCTGAGGATGAAGGCCACTCTTACCCCGTTAGCTTCAGACAAAACATCACCTAACAAAAGAATCTGAGTGCCAGCCATTTTTATGTTCAAATTGGTGGCTGCTAAAGGAACAGAAGGAAGTCCGGTGGGTGTCCTGGCCCTGCCTGCCCTCCACAGCACTGTCGAACACGAAGGTTTAAACACAAATATGCTTTTCATTCTTTGTCCTACCTGCGAATCAAAACCCCAAGTTGGTGAACTGGAAAAAACAAGGAGCTCCGTGTCATGTGTATGCAGAAATATGACCTCTTTCACCCCCTTCCACTCACCCTTTTTCCTTCCATCCCTCTTGCTAATCCGCTAGGAATCTCAGCCTTCAGGCCCTGAATCTGCAACCTTCGGCATATGCAGATCATTTCTTAAACTCTGATTCCTTTCCACCCTATAAGAAAGCAGCTGTTACAAAGGCAAATTAATTGTTCATCCCCCAGTTGATGAATTGTCCAGTTTTAACTGATTAACCAGTTAATTAATTCAGTTGATTAACTGTCCTTTTATTAACTGATGAATCAGTTACCCGATTGATTGAATGGGAGATGTATGGGCGTCTCTCTTTCCCTAATGGCGTTTCGCTGCCTGCTGAAGACTTGACCTGGTCTTCTGCTTAATCCGTTCCTCTGTGCCTGGTTTGTTATTTGCTTTGTGCCTGGCTTGTTTTAATATTTGCCTGGATATGGCTTGTTTTCCCATTTTAATCATCAGGGGTACCAATCAACATATTTTTCAGCTTGATCAAGAAAAGTTATCTACCGCTCACTGTTGAGAGAACGGCCAGAAAGAGGATAGGATGGTGTTCTGCTTTCCTGCTTGACATTTTGTTTTCCATTTAGCTACTGAATAGCACTAATCAACATTTATGGCTTCTCTATTTTTAGAAGCTTACATCTCGGCATGCTGTTTTAATGTTGTCTTCACTTTATTCCTCTTCTACCTGCCAGTTTCAGAAATAACATGCAGTGATGAAAGGAAATAGAACATGGTAACTCAAGACAAAATGAATTTTAAGCCTCCCAAAACAGCCATCGAGAGTCTACTGATTTCTAACATTTGTAATCTGCCTTTCAACCAGGATTCCTGGGACAGATGATAAAATTATACAAATATTATCATACATTGAAACAGCAACACTGGATATACCCTAACCCTTTTAATATTGTTAGCCGCCCAGTGTCATTTATTGAGATGGGTGGCCATATATATTGACTAAATAAATGAATGTAATTTCTTGCTTTTAAACAAGGTAATTAATTTTTTACCAGCTAGCACTTCCTTAATGGAAGGCTGAAAGTAACCAGATCAGTACACAGTGGAGTATCTTTTGTACGTGAACAATGGGCTCTGTTGCTTGGAGAAGATAGACAGCATTCTTCTGGATTACCAAAATCAGAACTAACCTCTATTCCAGTGTTGCTCAATCTTGGCAACTTTAAGATGTGTGGAGTTCAACTCCCAGAATTCCCCAGCAAGCCATGCTTCAAGGACACCCAGTCCCTCAACCTGGGGAACTTTAAGATGTGTAGAGTTCAACTCCCAGAATTCTCCAGCTATGCTGGCTGTAGTGCTATCGGAGATAACGTGACTTGGTGGAACACAGCAGCCCTGTGATTTTGTGAACATTTGAACTGCAAGCCAAATGAACTTTTAAGCAACCTGTCTATAAACTATCCATCTTTGTCTTCCCTGGTGCTAAATATATCCATAATGAAATGAAATGAAATAAGGCCCCTATTGGAATCATGCTACTTAATGAACTTGAAGGAAATAACAAATAGGGAAATGAGGTAAGATTTTTGGAAGGAGGGAGGCTGGAAAAGGGGGTCAAACTTCCCCCAGCACCCCCGAGTGGTGTGAAATCCATTGTGCAACTTTCTTCCTGCAAGCTGTCACCACTGCGCACTGCAGGGATCCTAGAGCAAAATCACACGGCGCATGTTCATCCGTGGCACCGTTGCTGCTCCTGAAAGACAGAGTCTGTGATGGCCCTGGATCTAAGAGAAGAAAGCTAGACCCTTGGAAGGCTGCACTTGGTGGGCCAAGGGGTACCTGGGTGTGTGTGTGTTCTTGGAGTTGGTCCACACATCTTAAAGTTGCCACGGTTGAGCAACACTGCTCTATCCAAACCCATGCTAATTTTAGAAGTCGACTCATGAGACGAGGGAAGAAACTGCAGCTGGTCAAGTAGGATCTGGGGTTGTATTAGATTTCTTGTATGTGTACGGACTACAGTATTTAAGACGTGGCTCAACTCCTCTGTTGTAATGAGGATAGGCATAAAATGAGGAGGTTACCTTCCTTCGCTCTCAAACATATCCTCTTGTTCAAACTCAAAAAATAGTAACTAGAACCTGCTATCACATAAATACTTTACTGTAGCTCTACATGCAGTAGTTCGCACTCCTCAGGCTATAGAAATATGGATAAACTCTCTTAGGATGCTTTCATATGAAGATCCTGCAGCAGCTCCAGACTTTGATGGTCCTACAGTATTAACCATGATCAGTCACTGAGTCAATTTATTTCTGTCTCAAAGGTAGTATGTTTGAAACCATAGTAGGACCAGTATTTCCTCTAAAATGCTTCACAGAATTTGTGAGGTGATTCATTCCTCCATTTCTGGAAAGTTTTGTCCCATCTCCCTTCCCAGTCTTCAGTTGCTCTAGCAATTCCTTCAAGGGGAAAGGTGGTCTGACGGCTTTGCAGCTTCTTCCATAGGAACTGCTTGGATTTATTTATTTATGCATGCATGCATGCATGCATGCACGCACGTACACCTCAGGCAATTGCACACAAAAGGAAATAAAATAAATTGCTTGCATCTCCATCCATATCCTTAGTTTATGTTTTGTGCATTGTCTGGTTGTATACAAAAAAATTCCAAGAACCTTCTTTTCCATGGGAGGAGCTGCATAGAATTCACCTCTCTCTCATTCTCTCTTTTTTTTTTCCTTCCATGAAATACTTTCAGAACCATATATTAGCGGGGCAACATAAAAACTCAACTCTAAGAAGTGACAAACAGGCAGCCTAAAATGTTGCAGGAAAAAAAACATCTGAGAAGGCATTTGATTTCTTGAGATGGATGTCTGGTACTTCAGTGGCCAAGCTGGGGAGAAGCAAGATAGCCTGTGAAGAGCTGTGAGCTCTATTTTACACTATTTTCCCCATTAGCATAAGAAGCAATTCAAGAGGGAGAGAAAGGGGCCTGTAGCAACCGACTTTGCAGAGCTGCTGTAAAAAAGATGAAGACTTGAAGCCTTGAATTTCAACTGCAAGGCTAGCCAACATCTCCTGATCAAAGGTATTCTTACCATGAAAAGAATCTGGCTCTAGTCATCATGCCTCCCTCCAACAGGCATTTGCCAGCTTCTATTTAGACAGGTCCAGAATGATAACCATGTTTTAGGACAGGCAAAAGGGTGAAGCAGCAGGAATAACCAGAGGGGGAAAATTGGTCCCTTGGAACTGATCATTTTCTCCCTGGAAAGCCTGTGAAACAAGTAGAAGAGTGAACAGTCCTCTTCCCCATTACATCGGCCCGCCCCACCCGATCATGCAGAGAGGGCATGTTATGGACCCCATCTGTAGGACAACTTGGTTTGGCAAGGTCCAGGAAGCGGGCCTTCTCTGCAAGAGCTCCCGCCCTGTGGAACATGCTGCCTCCAGAGGTGAGGTTGGCCCCATCGCTCCTGACCTTCCAGAGGAGTCTGAAAACCTGGCTCTGCCGCCTTGCTTGGGACAGAGAGGGGAGTAGCTCCACATGGGGATGGCTGGTACCATAGACCGCTCCTCCCACGTATGGACTGTATTGGATTCTTCTGCCATCTGGACTTTATTTTTATTCTTATGTTTACTCTTATTTTTATATGTATTTATTAAGAGTAATGTTATATTTATATATTGTATTTTTACTGTATGTTTGTCATTTTAATTGATTATTATATTGCAAACCGCCCAGAGTCCCCTGATGGGAGGAGATGGGTGGGGATAAATTAAATTAAATAAATAAAGCATGACCTTTCTCTTGGTGAGAAGGAAAGAGACAAAGGATATTCAACGTATTGCCTACCAGGGCCGCAACTAGGGGGGGCAAGCAGGGCATGTGCCCTGGGCGCCGTGCTGGTGGGGCGCCAAAATGAGCATTGGGGGGGTGCCAAAATGGGCATGGAATCCATGTTTGCCCCAGGTGACACAGACCCTAGTTGCGGCCCTGTTGCCTACATCCAAGCTCACCTTCCTGCATATTGAAAGACTGCCTGTGAGGTAATAAAAACCAGCAAGGAACTCTGACAAAGCTAACTTCTTGCAAAAACTAAGCAAAGGTCCTTTTCAGACACACCTTATAACAGTTTTTCTCACCATTGGCAACTTTAAGATGGGTGGACTTCAACTCCCAGAATTCCCTAGCCAGCTGTGCTGGCTGGGGAATTCTGGGAGTTGAAGTCCATACATCTTAAATTGCTAAGGTTGAGAAACAATGCCTTACAATAAATCTAGGGAAACAGGAAGCTGGTTTGGTGAACTTATATTGACATCCAGATTACCAAATGGTTACCATCATTTGACAGTAGTTATCCCTAATCACTCATTGTAAGAAAGAGAGGCCATCTCTTTAATATTTTCAGTACAACACATGCACATTTTTCCAGAAGCAAGTCCCAGGAAAAGGGCTTGATGAAGTTTCCTCCCTATCAGGCACCCCCAGAGATACAGCCTTCATTCCCAACATCAGAACCCTAAAACCTTCCCTTCTCCACAAAAAAAAACAACAACCAATAAAAGTGGTGCAGATCAATCTATTAAGCCTATCGAAAGCTTCAGCAGCTCTCATAACTTCATCTGTGCTTTCCTACCAGATCGGTGACCCTTGTTCCACCAGTCCTTAATGGAATAATGCTCTTAACTCATACGTACTAAGGACTCCGTGGCGCACAATGTGCCATGGAAGGTCACTCTCTTTCATTGTTTGGAGAAACTTTGATGTCTCCCATTGTGTCCCTCGTTTCATGGCGTTTTGTCCCCGATTGTCCCCCATTCAGAAGAGTTGCCCTTCATTTTGAGAGTTCAGAGGTTGAGGGGTGTGGTGGAAAAACAGCACCATTTCTTCCAAGAGAGTTAGGCCGAAACTCGTTGACTCTCCTGGTGTAGAATGGAGCAGCTGTTGTTCTTTATGACAGTGAAGTCAAATGAATCCTGCCGGGGGGGGAGGAGGGAGTTCCCAGTGATCAGAGCCACTTGATGTTTGGATATGGTGGCAAGGTGCAGCCTGCAAGCTACATTTGGCCTCCCAACTTGGGGTGGGGGGATTGAGCCCCAAAACTTTGCTGAAATTTAGTGACAAAATTCTGGGATACTAGCATGGTTGGTGGGTGCTACAGTAAATAGGAAAACAGGCGTGTTAGATTTAGTAGTCTTACTGGATCTCTCTTGTCTGAGAAAACGAAACCAAGAAAAGCTCATTAAAAGGGCTAAAAGCATGGCCCACCCCTCTCTGGCACCACCACTATATGACTGGTCCTTGGGAAGCTGATATGGGATTTTTTTATATGTGATCATTAGCAACAAAAGGGTTGCCCATCCCTAAATTAGGTTACACTGCAGTGTTTCTCAACCTTGGTGACTTTAAGAGGTGTGGACTTCAACTCTTCAAAGCTGGCTGAGGAATTCTGGGAGTTGAAGTTCACACCTCTTAAAGTCACCAAGGTTGAGAAACACTAGGTTACAGTTTTAAGGGTGGGACATTTCCTGCAAATTCCTTCTCAGTATCTTGTCTAAATGCTTGTGAAATATGATTTTCTCAGAGCTGGATGGTATTTTGGGAATTGTCTGGCTTTAAGTACAGTACCTATCCAAAAATAGATAAATACTGATTTACTAGAAGATATTTTCATACGCAGAAATGTATGTTCAATTGTTCATATTAAATGCATATATTAAAGATTCAAGTTTTAGGAACAAAGGTGTGGGGAAAAGGAAAACTTGGCAATTATTCCCTCTAATAGGGAACTTGCGTGGCACACATCTGGAAGAAAAAACAGCTCCAAGACTCAAAATAAGATAGCATACTCAAGGCCCTTGGGAGATTTTTTGAAATGTGTAGGATTAACAATATACATAAATCAAAACATGGAGAATGTGTGTTTTCCTCCCCTGGTAAATAAGAATAAAATGTTTGGATCTGGCCATTTCTGCTGTGGTATGACACACTCCCAGATGTCCTTGGGTGGAATCAGGGTGTCCACAGGGTGTGGTCAAAAAAGTCAAGTTGGTGGCCACAATTATGTGATTGAAGCTCCACTGGTTTTTTATGTGTGTCACATATGCAATGCACATAAAATGCTTCAATCACACCATCATGGCCGCCACCTTGACTTTTTTTTAATCATATCCTGTGGACAACCCTGGGTGGGATCCTTTATTTCAGAAGTCAATAATTTTTGCCAACAATGCTTGAGAGAAGTGAGAATAAATCGGCAGACTTAAGCTATAATTTCACTGATTTGTGGACTTCTTTTGTGTTAGGGGAGAATTGCCAAAGCTGTCTTGCAATGCAATGAATTATAGTCAGCATATTACACAAGCATCAAAATGTTTAGCAACGGATTGTATGTTTCATAAGTTCTAAGTGTTTTGATGCAGTGGGGTTTCAAACAACAATGTGCATTTTGTTCACTTAATTCCTCCATTTGTCTCATTATGCACAGTTTTCTGAATAAGCCATACAGTCATTCACCAGACTTTGAATAAAGTTTACAAATTTGATCAATATGAATTCATGCAAATCCAAAGATGTTGTTCCTGATATGTGCAAAGTTTGGTCCCAACAAAAATAGACACAAATTAAAAGTACATTCTAGGACTGTGCTTTCATTTTGCTGCAAGCTGGAATGACATAGGGAGGCCCTTAAAGTTGCCATGATGAATCTTCAAGAGGACCAAGTGGTTCAAAGCTTCAACAGCAGAAGCTCCCCCCCAAATCATTTTGCACAATTCTAGTAGATGCATGATTTCCTATACTACATTCCCTGCAAAAGTAAGAGGAATTACTCTGAAATAGCAAGTTGTTGCTATTATCAACAAAATCTCTTATCTTTTATAAGGCTATACAGTTGCACTTATTTAAGTATTAAATAGCATTTTCATGTTATTATTTCTAATGGAGCCAAAAGAAGAGTTCTGTTCTTGGTAGAGGTTCACTATCAGTTTTGCAAAATAATAAACCAAAATGTTACTCCTATCATAGTCTCCTTCCTTTTGATAATGAGTGATAGGGAATAGACAAATAGCCTATAAAAAATTCTTTTAATCTGTCTTGTTACTGCCACCTATATGAAAATTATGTTGTATACTTTTTTGAACTGCTTATCTACTACAGGGAAAATTGATGATTGGGCAACAGAAATGTATTCTCGGTGCCCTTATTACTAGAGACTTGCTTTTCAGCGGTGGCGCTGCGGGTTAAACCGCTGAGCTGCCGATCGGAAGGTCGGCGGTTCGAAACCGCGCGGCGGGGTGAGCTCCCGTTGCTAGTCCCAGCTCCTGCTCACCTAGCAGTTCGAAAACATGCAAATGTGAGTAGATTAATAGGCACCGCTTCGGCGGGCAGGTAACGGCGTTCCGTTTAGTCATGCCGGCCACGTGACCACAGAAGTGTCTACGGACAAACGCTGGCTCTTCGGCTTTGAAACGGAGATGAGCACCGCCCCCTAGAGTCGGACACGACTGGACTTTACGTCAAGGGAAACCTTTACCTTTACCTAAAGATCTAAAGATCTGATCTTATGAACATCTTATGAACAAGATGCTTATAAATATAGAATATGTATGGACACTAATAATGAAATATAGTCATTCTTTATTGAAATTTTTGGTTCAATAAAAGATGACTATACAGCATTTCAATATTAAGATCTGCACATAGTACAAACATAGTATGTAAACAAATTTGTAAAATATTATGTACATGTATGAAATGCCCTTGTATCTGCTCCAAGGTGCCACAGCAAACTCATGGCAGAGCAGGGGGCATGAGATATTTTAAATTTGGATCTAATAATAAATGGAACTGCTAGGTATTTCTTTTGGCCTAGGGGCACTGTGAAAAAATTACTGAGATAATAAGGGTGCTGTAGAGCAAAATATTTTGGGAACCTCTGCCTTATATGAATTGTTTTCTTGTTTTTTCTTTCTTTTTTCCTTTCCTTTTTTTCTGATTAATTAATGAAACAAAGGCCAAAATAAATAAATCAAGAGATATACTGTGTTCAGCAATATTCTTTATTAGGAAATAAACCACCAAGCTTGTTTCTCAAAAGGCATATACAAGGTAATCTTGTCTAGTGTTACGTTTGTCATTTGGAGCCATGGGACTCACTCTTCCTCCTAGTTAGTCCCTTTCCACAGATCATTTCAGAAAGATATTTTAGGGCAATATGAAGAGATCAGGGGAGGAAGGGGTTATTGAAAAATAACAACAACAAAAAATCCAGTTCAAAATCAGGAAGGGGTATTATGAGGGACATCTAAGACCCTCTGTGGGCAATAGATTATGAAATAGGGAAATGTCTCAGTTCCTCTACTCATAGTGAAGTGATCAAGTGTAGGATTTGGGCTTGGGAGAAATCCCCTCCTTGACCATGGGCTCACTAGTTACATCTGGGCCAGTCACTCTCTCTCAATGCTCAAATTATCCTACTTTGGACACATTATGTGAAGACCTAGCTTTCTGGAGAAGACTCTAATGCTGGGAAAGGTGGAAGGAAAGAGAAGAAAAGGATGACAAGCAGCAAGGTGGATGGACTCAGTTACAGTGGCAATGAGTGTTCCATTGGAAGACCTGAAGGACCAGGTTAGGGACAGTTCACCATGGAGAAAATCTATCTAACTGGTTGCTAGGAGTCAAAAACAACTTGATGGCATGTTGTTATTTTAGAAGCAAAATTAGGGAGAACCTTAGCAAAATCACCTTGAGTTCTTAGAGAAAATGTGGGGCATGAGCGCAGTAAACAAATGCATCCATAAATATAGTGGAGTTTTTATTCCTTCTTGGAACCAAATCATGCATTCCCATCCTAACACAGGATTTTTCATCTGCAGGACTATATGCCTGGAAACCCAGAGGACTTACTTAAGAGAGGGGAGTAATCTGCTATCTTGTGTACACTTATTTAAGAATGTGTTAGGAGGAGAGCTGTGTTAGTCTACGGTAGCCCCAAATCAGGAGGAGTCTGGTAGCACCTTTTCCAACTAACACATTTTGTTAAAAAGCAGAAGCTTTTTTGAGTTGCAACTCATTTCATCAGGTGCATCTGATGAAGTGAGCTGCGGCTCTCAAAAACTTATGCCTGTTTAAATAATGCTATCAGAAAAAGTACCATCAAACTCCTTCTGATTTCAGGAATAAGTGGTGTGGCATCCAGTGGGATTAAATTTGCAAAGACTCAGGCAGCACAGATGAGCAGACAGCTAGATATGATCAAGTTCATTACTTTTTTTCCAAAATAAGTATATTTAAATTAGTTTCCAGCGTTCTTGCTAGCCTTGCCTTGCATATGCTAAATTTTTGTACCAGACCTGGGTGGAGCCCTTCAGTGATTCAGAGTCAAGCCAGAAAATGAATACAGCGACCTATTCTGTTGCCATAGCTGCCATATGGTGCCAATGCTGAGGTAAAATAAAAGTCCAGAAGGATTGGAAGTCAATAATGAGCTAACTCATGACACCAGCGCCCCACAGCAATGCTCCAAACAATACCCAGCAGAAAAACAGAAAGGAAAAAATTAAAAAGGCCACCTCAAAGGGCAAGCAAATTTGCGGGAAAGGCAGAAGATTGTTACACCAACGAGTAAGTCAAAAGAGGGAATGGTTGGGATGTGTTTTTGACCAGTGAGTTTCAACTAGAGGGCTAAGAGGGAAAGGAAGCATTAGAAGCTGCACAGAAGGCCACAGCTACATTGTTCTGACATGAAGGAAGACGTTTCAGCCTTTCTAAGATCTGGCTGTTGAGCAAACTGCTCAGGCAAACTGGAAGGACATAAAAGCAGATCAAAGAGAAACGCAGGGCAAAGCCAAGTCTTTTATAATGAAAAAAAGAAGGAACAGCTCCAAAACGGCTCCAATAGTGACAGCAGAAAACAGAAGTACACAGTGTGAGTTTCTTGGCCTGCCAGGGTATAGTAGGAAGACTTCTGTTCAGATGAGTAGAACCTGTGCCAGAGCATCTTGCCCATCAGTTTCAAAGCACCTTAGACAACAGGTGATATGGCCAGGTGGATCTAAGCTGAGAATGAAGAACGTCAGAAAGAGGCAGATGAAATTCACTCAAAACCGATCCTTCAAGAATGGCCAGACTTAGTTCAGTATGATGGGGTGGACTGGTTACCTTTAGAAAGTACGGTTCAGATGCGTGTTCCTCAGAGAAAGAGGGAGCAAGGTGCTACAGATACTAAGATAAAGCTTCTTAAGTGTTTATGGGCAGAAACGTAGGGTGAATGGAAATGATGGAGGGGACTTAAGTTTGGTCCATGAATAACTAGTATTGTGAAAAGTTATTTACAATTTTCTGTGTACCTGAAAATGCTATTTCCATATTAATTAAATGGACCAAATCCATATTAATTGAATGAATTAATTAAATTCTCCATATGTTAACTTTTAGTTGGGTTCTATAACCATTTGGCTTCTCTTTTTTTAAAAAAAATCTGTTGAAATATTTAAATAGGATTAAAATGACACAAAACAGCAAAATACTTGTACGAATATAACTAAGTTTTATGCAGCTCAAGACTTCTTCTTACACAAACTCAGATTGCAATGTAAAGTTTTTAGGCTTTTGGCAATTATTTATACAATATTTCTTGTTAAATTTTCATTCTGTTGTGGTTAAAAACAAAAAACCAAAAGAAAATCTTGTTAACTGCTCTCATAGTCTTGTATACATCCCCTTTTGTTGAATCTGATCAGCTGGCTTTCCTGTCCAAAACACTTGAATTAACTCCCGCTGATTATCTGTAGATTGATTGATTGATTGATTATGTGCCATCAAATTGTTGTCGACTCTTATTGACCACATAGATAGATTTTCTCCGTGAGATTATCTGTAGAACCAAATAGTAAAACTGTGATCCTAAGCACACGGGAAGCAAATTCCATAAAATTAGTGACACCTATTTCAGTGTGTTTTGATTGAAGCCATAATAAAAAGTAAAATCTGTAAAAGTAAACAGATGTCTAAAGAACCTTCATCACCATAGCAATGCAATTCACAAATGCTCGACTAGTAAAAATTAACTTACCGTCAGGTGGCATACAAGTTCAATAAATTAAATTAAATTCAGAGGCTGATAGGACAATGTTGACACTGCCTGAAAAGCTTTCCTTATGATCAGTAATAGTAAAGTAACTCCTACGAGTGCCAGTAAAACATTAATGATTGAAATAAGAGAAGTACAGGTATTATAATAGTCCTTTAATGAGTTGCAACTCACAGCATTAGGATGAAAAGAAATGGAATGAAAGAAACACAGCTCAATTCAACCATAATCTGCAAGCAATGGTAACTTATTATGTTTCAGTACTAAACTATCAAAAAATATTGTTGGTATTTTCCAAAGAAGAGGAGGAATTCTAAATATGTGTGAAATGCAGTAACTGGAAATGAAAACTGTATCAGATGTGAAAGAAAAGGTGTAGCAGAAAGGATTTTTAACCCAGCTCTGCAAAAACAAACCTGGTTAGCTCAGATTTCATAACAGCCAGTTAAACGATTTGAAAGCTTTGATTTTCTCTAATTATTTCTCAAGCGGCTGAATGATGGAACTCCCGGGTTTCCTAGTAAAAATCAAGAATTGGGGTTTGGATGAAAAGAAATCAAAATAACACAGGATGATTTTGCGTGTGTTGGGGGTAGCTAAATGGGAAAACCAGTTAAATTCGTAGCCAGCCGATTTTCTGTATTTGGACTGTGAGCCTAGCGACTGCAATTGTCTCCCATTTATTCATTCTTCAGATCTACTTTTCAGTTAATTCCTGGGAATAACATTTGAGCTGCTGCGTTTGTTATGGAAGAGTTTATTATTCAAATGCAGGCCGCATTAGCTGGTTGTCACAAAACAGCTTGAACCGGTTGCCAGCTTTGTGTCATCAGCAGGAATGAATGTAACTGTAAGAATCACGTAGCCAGGGAAACTATTTTGCGCTTGCGTAATGCACAGCTTGCTTTGAGAGGGGAAATCCTAATATATCTCCTTCCATCAAAGCTGTGGCACTATTGATGTGGGTTGTGCACAAAACAAGAACACCGAGGGATCGATACATTTCAAGAGGGCGACACATGCACATATATGCAACTATCTTCCATGGTGGCAAATGTCAAAATATTAACCACACTTCCGTTAATATGATTGGCGATGCTGGCTGGGGAATTCTGGGAGTTGAAGTCCACACATCTTAAACCAGCCGAGGTTGAGAAACACTGATTGAGGGCGAACACACAAAATTCATCCTTTTACAGTTGTTGGTGCCGACAGCACTGTCTAACTGGCTGTGTACCACTTGTCAGACTAAGAGTGTCATTGCAATGACATCTAGCAGACTTAAGTCCCACTGCTTTCAATGGGCTTTCTCTTCGGTAACTATGGATTAAGACTACGCAAGGGGGAAAAGTCTCTGCCTGAAAATGCCATCCAGCTGCACTCCATTTTTGCTGAGATCGGAGATTAAATCCAGCCTTAGTTTGCTTTGACAACTGCCCCCCAAATCATTATGAACATGTCTCTTTAGTTATCCACCTTTCCTTCTGAGTGATGTTGGGGAGCAAACAACATCTGTCCACCGTATTGCGTATATTAACGTATATACTACTGCCTATATTTTTACATGGATTATGTTAAAGTACATCCTGCCTCCCAACATGTGGATTGTGAGACACAGCACATATGCAGGCTTATTATCCCAGCATCATGAGCCTGAGAATTTTAAAATTAATTCCATGGCTTTGTTTTCTCAGTGTTACAGTCCTTTTACTCCACATGTTTCAAAGTAAAATGCTTTGGGAGTTTGGCACCATTGCTTTTAAGCTGATAGAATTATAAGGAGATAAAAGTCACTGTTTGGGAAAATGCAAATATCCGTACAATTTAACCCTTACGGTCAATGGCAAAACTTTTGACATAACAGATGTGCCTTAACTATCCCCAAATGTTCTGGCCCTGCATACCTTGCACTACACGACCTGTGTTAGTATAAAGTATACTGTTTATAATACAACTAGCACTGTTGTACTATACTGTAGGTGAAGGTGGGTATTTTCATTTTTATTTTCTAAGGGAGTGTAATGGTATGTGGGAATGACCCTGGGAGACAGGAGGAAGAATCACAGACTAGGCAACAGTCAGACAAATGGCAGCTGAGTCCACAGAAGCAATGTGGGCATGGCAAATGTCTCAGAAGGGACCTTCCCTAGTTTCTTGGATGATAAACGCGAGAAGGGAGAGATGTACTTTTTCAGATTTGCAGGATTGTTGTCAGCCTTGCGAAGAAGCCCAGAGAAGAAGCACACCAAGAAGTACCAGCTCTAACTTTATTGTAATGTTCCATTAACAGAATCTACAAAGGCCATTGCTGAAATGAATAGTACTTCAACCTTGCCAACATGAAGGCTTCAACCTCTCTTTTAAAGGTTGCAGATTCAGTATATCCAGAAGTGCTCTCCAACCTCTGTCTGCCTAGCCTCTGTTGACTGGCAATGTGGACCAGATTCAGAAGACACCTTTAGAGAGTAAAGAAGACAGCCCTGATGGAGATAGGCAAGATGAATTGCCAAAGCAACAAGAGAAAAAAACATGTCTTAAGTCCAAACCAAGTAGCAGTGTGCAAGAGGCTCAGCCAGACACCTCCCTAGTTCACATGAGTATAAGATGTGGAGGAAGTAAAGCACAGTCAAACTTGGAAGATTCTGTTACTATAGCCAGTCTTAATCAAAGCATTTTCAGCCTTCTTATGGAGTTGATTTCTTGGTCTGGTTTACACAACAACAGCTTCCAGGATGATAAAGTTCTAGGAAAGAACTGGACATGTTTAATTTGCAAAAGAGGAGAACAAGGATGACATGATCATGGTCTACAATTATCTAAAAAGCTGTGACATGCAAGCAGGGGCAGATCTTTTCTCTACAGAACCTTGAGACAGAAGAACAGCCAACAGGTTGAAATGAAGAGAATCAGGTTAATATAAATATGTTTTATTTTAGTGCAAAGTCAGGAAGAATTGCCAATCCCACTCCCTCAGTTCTAAATTTCATGGTGAAGGAGATACAGTGAACTTTAGAAGAACTTAAGAAGTCCAGAACAAGATGGGGATTGTTACATTTATTTTGGGTTACACTTATTTTTCAGAGGTTTATAATTGTTTGGGTAGTTGTCAGCCAAGAACTTGGAATATATCTGGGCATCTCACTCAAGGGAAAAGCTGAGCCTTGTTTTGACCCTGGGAAGCCTTCTCCAAGTGTTTTAACAACCAATCACCAAAGTCATGAGACCTGGCCTTCCTCTCCACCTTAGTGCAGGACATAGGGTAGAAGACCCTTATTACAGTTCTGTGCACCCTCCAAGTGCAAATGCCAAGGGATAATTCTTATCTTTTTCCATCTCCGTCTTCGAAAAGAAGGTACGGTTGATGTTAACAGTCTCTCCAGAATGCAGTAGAACAGTTGAAAGACAACTAGTTTTAGTTCCATAACTGGATGCAACTGGTATCCATAGGTCTGGATCCTGAGTTTAAGTCTTTCCCTGTTTGCACCTAAGCACACTACAGGCATGTTGTGGCAGCAACATGTGTCCCTACAGGTAGTCCTCATTTAACAACCATTTGTTTAGTGACAGTTCAGACTTACGATGGTGCTGAAAAAACTGACTTATGACCAATCTGCACACTTATGACCATCACAGCATCCCCGTGATTATGTGATCACGATTTGGGGGCTTGGCAACTGGTTCTTATTTATGACCATCTCAGCATCCCATGGTCACTTGACCGCCATTTTTGGCCTTCCTGGCCAGCTTCTGGCAAGCAAAATCAGTAGGGAACCACATGATTCGCTTAAGAATCATGTGGTTCACTTACTGCCCATGGTGATTTGCTTAATGACTGCCACAAAAAAGGTCATAAAAGGTCATAAAAGGTCATTGAGTCAGATTTGGTTAATGACCTTAACCAAAATTCTGGTCCCAATTGTGGTTGTTAAGTGAGGACTACCTACATAACATCTTTTTCTCACTCCTTAGTCCATGAGTGAGACAGGCTTCAGCTGTGTTGCACTGGTGTTAAAATAGTGTTTTCCCCTGAAACAAGCAGCATCCAGTGGCAACTGCAAGAAGTGTAAAATCTGTAACACTTTGCCAGAAACAAAGTCATGTGATTCGTGGCAGTTTTTAAAGGTTAATAAAAGAACTCCAAGCAACTAACAGCAATCTTGCAGAGTAGAAGCATGAACCAAAAGAGAACTTGCACATTAAGCTTAATTATGTTCAGAAATGAATGCAGTCTTCACACTGTAGTTAGATGAAGAAAATAGAGATAGCTTACTTTTATTCAGTAGATCTGGATACAGGTAGGTTCATAGTAAAAAGCACTTACTCATCACTGGTTCTTTGTAAACACTTTCTATGTGGAATAGAAAGTCTGTGTGCAGGCGAGATGATAGGGGGAGGGCTGCATTCCTGCAGCACCTCCTGCTTGCATGTGTGCCAGAAGGGTAATGGAGATTGTTAATCCCCAAGCCCAGGAAGAAGGAAGAAGTGGAAATCAGGTGACCCATGTGACATCCCACAAGCACAATAGAGATGCGTTTGCTAGAGAGGCTCCCTTATGCTTATGAGACAATGCTGAGTTGACCCCTGATAATTCCAACAGAATCAAAGAGGCAATTTACCCATTTTGGGCTGATGCAGGCATGACCGTTACCCTCCAGCCCTTGGCCAGCCATTCTGCTGTGGTCTCTTTAAAGAGGTAGGTATAGCGCAGTGTTTCTCAACCTCAACTTTAAGATATATGGATTTCAACTCCCAGAGTTCCCCAGCCAGCATGGGGGTTCTGGGAATTGAAGTTCACATATCTTAAAGTTGTTGAGGTTGAGAAACCCTGGTCTATCAGCACTGTGTTGGTGCTCCATTAGAACTGTGCAGCAGCCCAAGCCTGCTCTGCAGCGCTGTTGTGAAGGTTTTCATTCTAGGCCCCTTGCTAGATTAGTGCAAGACAGAACTAGCAAAACAAGGATGGAACCAGGCAACCTCCCAGCCACGCCTCCTTGCCTCCCAAACACAGCACAGAGGAACCTGGAACCATTTATAAGAAAGCCAAAATTAAGAAAGAAAAAGCCTAAAATTAATGCTTGTGACTCAGCTTTCTTGTTATATGGAGATTTTTTTAAAAAAAGTTCACCTCTTTAAATGGAATGGGGCATGGTCAGAACAAGCCAGAACAAACCAGTCAGAACTCTCATTTTACATGAGAAATACATTAGTTGTGCACCTTGGAGTTAATCCACCCCCATTACATACTACGAACAAGAATAGCTAGTTTTTCCCCTTTGGGCATTTCTTCTCAGGCTTCTTTTTAATTGTGATTTTATTGTTTCTGAACTGTCCGCTGCTTTGAACTTTTTAATAAAAGGCAGGCATCAGATCGTCTGAATATTTCACATCTTAGGAGGAAAGGAGGCTACAATTCACCCATAACAAAGTACTGCAAGTGTTTCTAACATTAAACAACTTTAAAGGCAAAGTTATTTCCCTGGGACAAACAGAAGAAAATAAATAAGATCTATCACAACATAACAGAATCTATTGCCTGCAGAAAATCTTGGTTGAAATTAATGAATTGAAGCTCAGTCCAGACAAATGATGGCAGATGTTTGACTACTGTAGTGCAGTGTTTCTCAACCATAGCAACTTTAAGCTGTATGGACTTCAACTCCCAGAATTCCCCAGCCAGCCAGAATTCCCCAGCCAGCTGTATGGACTTCAACTCTGGGAGTTGAAGTCCATACAGCTTAAAGTTGCTATGATTGAGAAACCCTGTACTAGGGACTCAGGGCTGCATAGTGAAAATGTTGTAGGGCATGCTGGCTGGGGGGTTCTGCAAGTTGAAGTCCACACAGCTTAAACTTGCCAAGGTTGAGAATCACTGGACTAGTGGATTGCTCTAAATGGATTTGTGCAGTCCATAAAGAAAAGCTCGATGGTTGGCATGTATGTATAGGTATGTGCGTAGTAGAAACTTATTCCTTCATGGTGGCCTCTGGTGGTCCTTCCTTTGAGATGAGATGGACAGCTGCTAGAGATAATGCATCTTTCCTCACCTGCCTCCAGGTCTGTGGAATTAACTCCCACCATAATTACCCTTGGATTCAGATCTCTTAATTAAAAAATAAATGAATGTTTCTTTTTCTTGGACCTTGTGATGCTATTGGTAAATATCATCCGTTAACTCAAATGCATACTTGGAGGGTTTTTTGTTAGAGCCTTCAACGGTTGCAGTCATGCAACGGTGAGCCCATTATGCAAACTAAAACATCCAGAGGACAAATAACACAGCAATAAACGCAAGTCATAAAAGCAACCCTTGTTACTAATCAGAGCAAGGTATGAACAGTTCAGAAGGTGCGATCCTAACTAATTGAAAAAGCCCCCTAGAAGGGTTCTCTGTTTTAACCTGCTTCAGAAGGCCAAAATGATAGGAGTGACTCTAACTGCCAATGGAAGATTGTTCCACAAGACAGGGCCATAATGGAGAAACATCTCCCCTTAGGCTTGGTCCCCCTGATTTCACAGTAGTGGGGAACTACCAACATTATTTCATGGGTTGTTTGCGCCTGATGAGTTGATTCTGGTTAAAAGAGGCAGTGCTGAAGATACCTCAAGGCCAAACCCCACAGGGCTCCATAGCACTTTAAACTGTACCCAGAAAACAAATGACTTGGTGCAGGGCCGCAGCACAGATATAATACATTCATGGCATTTAGCATCAGTTCATGAAGGAGCCCTGCATTTTGTACCAACCGTCGTTCTGTCTTAAAGGCAGCCCTGTGTAGAGCATGGTTAAGGAGTCCAAACTTCTGGTATGAAGGTGTGAATTATTATTTCATGGTTCTCCTGCTCCAGGTTGGGCCAAAACTGGTACAACAGCCTGAGCTGGACAAAGAGTCTCCTGGCCAAGCTTCCACCTGCCCATCCCGCAGTAACCATGAGTCCAGGAGACCCTGCAAGCCTTGTACTGGTCCTTTGCCTGGCAGTGCCATCCCATCAAGAGGCAATGCCAGAGTCAGCAAAGAACACTGATGGACAAACAGTAATTCTCTCTTATTTGGGTTCAGCGTCTTCCTGTTTCTTCCCGTGCAGATCCTGACAGCCTTCAGTCACCAGGACAAGACTTTGACCACATTGTCAGTGCAGCTTGGAGTATCTTGTATAATTGGGGATCATCATATGAATGATGACATACCTCCAAATGGTGGATAACCCCTCCCAATAGTTTCATATAGATGTTAAAAAGTACAGGGGAGATAATCAAACCTTGCATACACAAGAGGCCACTGGACTGACCTCTACTCTCCTACCACCACCAACTGGAACCACCTCTGAAGAAAGAGTGGAACCAGTTCAGTCAATGGGGTTTCTGTCCCAGGCCCACACCTGAAGCCTGACTGAACAGAGTCCACTTCCTCTAGTTGCTCCATAGCTGTCTTTCCACCATTGCCTCAATAATGTTCTCTAAGAACTGAAAGTTGGAGACAGAACACTAGTTGTCCAAAACAGCTGGATCCAGGAAGAAGAGATCATTTCTGCCTCCTTCAAGGCTAGAGAAAGCACTCCGTTCAAATATGAGGCATTGAGCACCTTCCAGATTCAATGAATCCCCTCCACCCCTCCCAGCAATCCACAGGAGTCAGAAGAAGCATGGATCTAGCCCACACATGGCAGGGAACATACAGTACTAGTAAGCACCTTATGCATTTCATCAGAATCTGCAGGGCAAAAATAGTCCCAGTTAACATGACAAGACAATGTCCCAGTCACCACCATGGACCCTGCCCATGAAGAGCCAAGCCTTGGTGTTATTATATATTATGGGCCTTTTAATCTAGCAGCTCTGTATTTTATGCTACTCTGATTTTACAAATGATTGTAGTGCATCATAGCATTAACTGCTGTTTTGATTCTTTATCTGTATTACACTGAGATGTAGGCACATAATAAATATGTTTACTATTACTACTACTACTGAATTTAAGTTTAGGTGGGATTAGCAGTCATGTTGCCCAGTTATATATATGACACACTGTATCTATTGCTACTTACTGGTGTGATTATCAATATGGGGAAGAATTGCAGTCATTATTCTGCTGATTAAAACTGATCTGGGTTATTTCGATTTTCCCATTCCTGTTTTATTTTTATTTTTTTTCATCATAAATTATACTGCTTTGCAGTTTCTCAGATGTTGCCAGAGTTTATGTTTGACATGCAGAAACAAATGTAACCAGAGCTAATCTTAATAAATTCCACCAGTAGCTTGAAATATATAAACAGTAGGGAGATAAAATAAAATGGTACAATTTGTGTTTGCATCATAGAAGGCTCTTCTGTAAATATAATTGGAAAATCTGGATCAGCAGAAATAATTTTATTTATTGGATTCTTTTCTAATTTGACTCAGACTAAATAAGTTATTTGGTTTCTTTTCTTTCTGGGTATCTTTTAATACTTTTCTGTTCCCATGACACTGTCATGGGTACTGATAGGACAGACACTGTATTTTCTATCCATTTTGTGTGTGTGTGTATGTGTTTGTGTAAGATAGATAGATAGATGATAGAGATGATAGATAGATAGATAGATAGATAGATAGATAGATAGATAGATAGATAGATAGATAGATAGGACTGATTGATTTCCATCTATTTTGTACTTGTATGTGTGTAAGATAGATGATGATGGTGGTGGTGGTGATGATGATGATGATGATGGATGATAGATATAATCTTTAAATATTTTCTTCTGGCATGCAAGCAGCAGTTATTATCCATAACAGGTGCAAAATTCAGTACAAATCAGTAACAAAAGCATCAACATAAAGAAAACTCATAATAGAACGGTGGTAGCTGGATGTGGCCACTCCCTGGCTACTGTCAAGAGTCTCTTAGTGGCATTTACTGTGATAGAAAATGGACAGCAGAATATCTTGGCTAATTGTTAGTAGTGATGATCTTTAATACCAGCGGAGAGACAAACTGAAGGATTGGATTTTATTATTCATTTTGCTTTTATAGTTAAAAGTCTTTTAACTTCATCACAGTCCACATGTATATAATTTCTAAGGTAAAATCCATTGAATCTGGATTTCACAGGAGTGTGTTTTTTGTTTTGGGGTTTTGTTTTGTTTTTGAGAACTAAAAATATACTGATATACTGATATTTAGTCTGTGAAAGCTTATACCACAGTAATGACTTTGTGTGATAGGCAATGTGTGACTGTTTTGTATGCCAGCACAGTGCTGTTGGTTTTGGAAACAAATAGAATCATTACTTTTCATAGTACTGTTCCTTGTCTTTTCAAATTTGATGTTGTATTTAGTTATACAAAATAGGGCTTGAACTTGTTAAACCACTGAAAAAGTATGAACAGATGTGGCAATGTTAGGATTAAAATAATAGTCTCAGAAAGGTTAACCCATATTGGTCCTGTGGCACCATTTTGTGGCACCTTAAGACTCAACAAAACATTTTGTGGCATCTCAAACACATTCTCTCTCTCTGTCTCTCTCTCACACACAGACACACACACACACTATTTATCCATCCATCATCTATCTATCTCCATAATAAAACTGTTAGTATGTAAGATGTTAGGAAACTTCGTAGTTTTATGAACAGGGCACTGTAAATGTTTATTCTATTTTTAAGAAAGAGTGCTAGATAAAATGTGAGGTTTCTGAATTTGTTTCAGCCTGTTTTCTTCATAAATATGTAATATATTTGTCCAAGCAATAGTTGCTAATTAATTTACAGCTAATACATTGCTCACAGTCATGTATCTAGTCAGAATGGCCAGACAGAAAACGGTTGTTTTAGATGTGTGTAAAACATAAGATCAAAGAGATTTTCTAGAGATTTTACTACGAGCAGATACAATACGTTTGAATATGAATTTGATTATAATGTAGTAGATACATCTGAGCATAATTCTGACTTTATGTATTTAATTGGTCGGTGTTTGGTGTTTTAACATCTAAATAGAAATATTATATGATTCTTAATTATTGCAGCATCTTTTAAAATTAAATAATGTAAAATTTCGTACCTAATAATATCTAAACTGTATCCAGTAGTTGTGTAGTGACAGAAATAGATGGCAGTTTGAAAGAGTAACAAAGATATAAAAAGAAGAAAGACAGAATAATTCATACAAAAATGAACAGTAAAATACAAAAATGGTAATGTTTTCTCATGTTTAAAAGTGTGTATACTACAGTAATGTTAACAACTTTTAATAGCAAGACTACAACTGACTGATTTCACTTTGAAATGGTGGAAGAATAAAGTCATGGGCATCAATTTGACAAGTTCTACTGTAAAGTTTCAAAAACAGGAGCAGATCAGTTTTAAAAAAAATATAGAACTAACCAGCTTCTCATACGAATGTTTCACTCCATTGTTGACTTTTTCAGCATGGCTGGATAGCCATGTACAATGGAGCAGAGCAAGTACAGGATTTCATTTTGAGTTTTTCATTTCTTTTGGACATTGTGCAAGTCACCAGCCAGAGTTCTCACAAAATGTGATAAAAATTGAAGGAAACATCATTTTATGCCCAAATCAACATTAGGATAAGGTTGGCCAAATCCACAACTCAGATACACTTATGTATTAGATTTAAACTATTTATTTTCTGCTAGTTTCAATAATGCTAGAGATTTAACAATGAGTTCCTCTTTGTGGCACTGAATTGCTTAAGAAACAAAAGAAATTATTATTTAATATATTTGTGTATATTGTCTTGCTATTGTGTTTTAATGGCTTATTAAACCCTCTTTTATAATAAAAGCAAACTTCAGAGGTGTATAAAACATTAAGAAATGTATTTTCATACAAAACTCAGACTATAACCTAGCAACACACACACACACAGACACGCAGACATCATTAATCCATAACCAAATTAAAACGTAGAGCTCTTGCAGTATTTGATCCAGGTAGACATACAAAACCTTTTATGCGGTATTCCTAGATCTAATGCCATCCTTGAATTTCTGGTGACTAGGATTCCTCTTATTATCTTAAGAGTTTTCACTTTCTGTGACCATTTATGGAGAATGTTAATTTGGCCTCACTAATTCTTACAGTTATCTTCTGAGGGGTGGGAAAGGGTTCCTCTATGGATAATACAGCTAGTTTAAAAAATGCAGAATGCTGGTAAGAGCAAGGGTGTGCTATTTTTCCTTTTATCAATTCCACCAAATACTAATTCATTTCTAGGCTTCGTTTAACATTTGATGTTAACATTTAACTGTCTAAAAGTGTCTTATTTCCACCAGTTTAACATGATGGCTCCTTTGGTTTTAATATCTCCCGTTCTGTACCTGCTTTATGAGATGCATTTTAATGGAAATCTTATTATTGTTTTTGTTATGCACAAATGTGGGAAATGTATTTTTAGGAATCACTCCTTATTCTACAGTATGTACTGATGAAATCTGAGCAGAAATAGGCTCAGAGTGTTAGTGTAACTGTGAGCAGTGATTTGGAAGTTGATTGAACAAGTTTTAACTATTTGAACCCCATTTTAAATAGATTTCTCTTTCCAAATCCCAGCCTAGATTTATTTAACATTTTTTAGGAAAAGCTAGGTTGCATTCCTTACTGAAGCCCTGGGGAATTTTGCTATGCTTTCTATAAAATTTCATCCTGGAAGAGACGCATATGCCCGACGTTCACCAGCAATATAAAAAAATATAGCAATACATTTAATGGCAAATTAAGCTCATGAAATAAATTCACATCCTCAAAGGAGAAACACTTATTCAGAACTGGTATTTATTCCTAGTTTTTGCCAAACAATCTGTCAATATAAACTTATTCTGCTTGGATGTTCTATTCTCCTCTATTATGGCTGCTTTGGTAGAATCCTAGCTATTGTTTCAGCCTCCTTGACATTTCTTACTTCTGCTGTTTCTGCTGCTACCTTATTATAGTCATTATTTTCATTACCCCTATGCAAGTTCACAGATTTTTCCTTTATTTTTCCTTCAATTTTTGTTACTTAAAAAATATAAATAAATACGAAGTTAATTCAAACAGGAATGAGGCCACTGAGAAGCAGGTTATCAGCATGCCCAAAATTTTCAGAAGTGGTGATGATGGTAGTGGTGAGAGATTGAGAGAATGAGGGAGAGAGACAATGTAAGAGAACTAAGGGAAAGAGAGGATGGAACAGATTAGTAAGAATTGAACTCGCTCAGAAGCATTTGGTGGGGGAATGGAATGGTGGGATAGAATAGATCAATCTGCAGGAACATGACAAGCTTGGCTAGCTGGTACCCCGCCCCCAAAAAACTACCAGGATATGAAAATTAATTGATACAAGATTAATAATAATTTGTAAATAAAATGTTTGGCAATAGCAAATGACTTAGTGAAAATGAAAAAGGAGGTGTCTAAGTTATGGAATTGTCTCAGATGTTGGCCAGGGAGGACTTTCAAGTGTCTCATGATCTCACTTCCAATAACTGAGCCTGCTGTAGAGATTTGAGGGCCCAGTTTGGCTTAAAACTGAACTGTTGTGCACAAACTTAACTGTATCTAGCAGGAAAATTGTAAAAGGAGAGGATAAATTATTTTCTATACTAATAGATGTCAACATGATTCTTCTTTAAAAAAATATCTATATGAAGTAGGAGGTCCTAGTGGTGGTTATCTTGCCTTTATCAGCAACCTGCAGGCTGGACTATTGCAAGGTGTTCTTCATAGGGCTGCTATTGAAAACTACCTCAAAACTACAACTGGTAGAAAATTCGGCAGTCTGCTTTCTAGGGAGAGCAAGGAGAGCTTCCAGAATTACAACAGAATGCTGCAACCACCTGTATTTCAGGAATTGCATTGACTGTTAGTAGGGTTCCAAGTATAATTCAACACGCTGGTTGTGATCTCTACAGCCCTGCATGGTTAGGCACCTAGATACTTTCACAACCACTGAGATACTTTCAGTAGAACCAATCCAGTGTGTGTGTGTGTGTGTGATTGTGTGTCTTGATTAGGGATGTTTGTTTGTTTATTTATTTATTTATCATATTTTAATCACTGCCCATCTCTCTCATATGGGGGACTCTGGGTGGTTCACAATAAAACAGTTTAAAGTTCAATAAAATCATAAATAATATCATTCATCAATAAATACCAGTATCAATAAATATAGATATAAAATGTTGAGGAGGAGCATGTGGTAGCCAGAGAGGGTTGAGAAAATTATGTTTCTCAACTTTTGCTGCCTTTCCATGGAAGAATTTGCCACCAGAGTATTGGCTGGCACCCTCCCTGTTGGCCTTTAGAAAAGCAGTCAAAACAGGACTGTTATGGAGGACATTTAGTTTATAATGTTGCCGGAATGAAACCCCTGAGGTGGAATCCTGTTTAGTTTTTAATTAAGGGTTTTATGGTTTTACGCAAACAACCAGAATTCATGTGGAATTCACGATCTACAAAGTTGGCAATAAATAAACAAATGATCCATGGATGCCTTCTTCTGTAAATTGATTTTATGTTGACTTTGGAAGACTTTTTCTAAACATTTCTAAATAAATATTCTGGGAGCGCACTTTTGCTTTGCTTTGCTTTGCTTTGCTGAACAATAGAACAGAATAGCTTTATTGCTTCAGAATCTGATTTGGAGCAAGGTCATAATGTAATATCTCAGTTTTAAAATAATGCTTTTGCAGTGATATCCATTGGATTTATACTTATAGAGTAAGTGATTGTGGCAGCCTGGGATAGATGTAGACTTTCTAAAAACCACAGAAAAAATGTAAACATATTGGCCACAATTCTCTGGGAACTCTTTCTCTGGAGACTTGATCAGAATGAAAGTCGCACAATGCTACATCAGGGCTTGTGCATAACTTCCCAGTACATACTGAATCTAATTATTCAGATCCTGTCCATTTTTATAAATACAATACAGAAAACTATATAACGGCAGGCATTCTGTTTTACAAAACTTAATGAAAATTCTGTTTAAAGAGAATCAGTTCTTTAAAAAGTAACCGAAGTTGTTCGTTGACAACAAAAGGTTTATTTTCACACTGAGTAGGAAAACTGTGAATTGTAGGAAGCACATTTAAAAAAAAACCTGAGGGCTTGGGAAGTCTAAATTTTAGTTGCCCCCATTGAAATACCAGAGAACAGATTCCCCCCCCCCACCCCCAGCATTGTGTTTGTGCAGTTCCAAAATTCAGGCCTTTCTTGAGTCACCTCAGATTGGGCATTCACCATGGCTAGTCACTCAGAAATTTGAGCCTCATTTTCATTAATGGAAACTCATAATGAAGAGCATATAGCGGTGTATTTAGCAAATTTACTTTTTATGAAGTATGAATAAACCAGGAGGTCTACCTCATTCATAGCTAAAGTAAAAGTGGATCTCTACACTCTGACAAAGTTCAGCCACTGAGCTGCAGCATTAACTTGTATTCTAACAAGATTAAAATATATTTGTCCTGGGGATTAGCATACTTAAGTCCCCGTTTGCCTTTTTAGCAGTGGCAGCGCACTTTGATCTGTGTTGCATGGCAAGAGCACCGCTTGGGCCCAGCTATCCGAGTGCCAAGTGTGAAATCGGCCTGATGTCATCCCCATTCTTCATCTTTTACATCTTTCACCAGTTTAATTATATTTCCGCCACAAAGCTCAGGAGCTTCATTGCATATTCAAGTTGGACTAGGAAGCGTTTAAAGAAGGTATGGATGAACTATCTTTGTGGGGGTAGGGACAGGATGCTTAAATCTTTGCTGAAAAGGGACAGCAAGTGCCAAGCCTGGCCTCAGTAACACATCTACTGTTATAAAAAGAAAACTCGCCAGAGTATTTTTCATTATTATTTTCATACAGAGCTCTTATCTTGACTGAAGTCTCTTAGGTGGCTGTAGCACAGATTGTAACACTGGATTACAAACCACTTCTCTGTATAGATTCTGATGTTCTCAGTTGTGTTCCTGCCTGGTTTTGGTTTTCTGAAACTCTCTACCCCTACGGTTCTTTCATATTGCTTGGCCTTTTTTTGAAGTCACTGTGTACAGATGGAAACCTTCCTAACATACCTTCTGGCGATACTTGGTGTTTCAGAGGAAAAAGGCTGAGAAAAAAGGTTGGGTGAACACACCCTTCCCGCCCACCCACCCCCCAAAAATTGATCGGCTGAGGGTCCCCTGCATAAGACTCTATGTGTGTTGAATTTAGATTTGTATTGTGCTGTAGACATGAATCAACCAGTTGTTCCTCACTCTTTTTCCTTCCATAAAGAATTTATGTCTAGTCGGACATTTGATTGTTGTCTTTTTGGGATGTTCATGATAGATTATTCCCTTAATTCCACCTGAGGGGAATCCTCGGCACCCTTACACCCAACGAGTAGGATGGCTTTGTGGAGGAAGGAGGAAGTGAAGGGAGAGGAAGTGAGGCACCTGCAGATCTGACCGAGGCTTTGACCTTCACCCCGGTCTTCTGGCCATGGACTCCATTCATAGTAAGATAGAGTGTCTATGAGACACAAGCGCATTCTGTCTCTCCAGCAAATCAAGTCAGTGACCATTGGGCATCACTTCCACATACAAGCCGGGCAGAATAGAAATGCAGATCAGCTTCTTTAGCATTTGAGAGCAGGTCAGTGCTGGGAAATGCTCCTCTCAGACAGCCTCTTTTGTCTGTGATTTTCCAGTGTTTTCTCCCTTCTAGATATGAGCAGAGACAGGTAATGTGACAATAGAAGAGATAAATGTAGGTTCCCATTTGCTATTTGAGAGAGATGGGAGTTGGGAGAAAGGAAGCTGGATGCAAGACTGAGATACTTCAAATTAATGAGAATTTTATTTGGTGTCATTACTCCCCATTTAGAATGTGACGTTACAATGCCTTGCTTTTTAAATGGAATTGATATAATTATAAAATTATCTCCACATAATTAACTCAAGGATTACATTTGATTCTATTTAGCATGTAATCAAAGCCTATTATGTTTTAGCTATAGGAACACCAATTACATTTTAAAGGGTTACTTAGACCCGGCTCCATTGAGGGGTGGGTAGCGGAATAGCTTTTCATGGTGTTGTTCAGTTGTATTCATCTGTAGGTGAAAGGGGGAAAGAAGTATTAAATAATATAGGCAGCCCTGCTGGTACCCTTGGGAACGATCTAACCTTTTTGTGTTATTATTTATCTTTCAGATTCCTGGAATTAAAGGAAGTTTGCTACTTACTTCATCTTAAGGTCCAAAAAAAAAATACATCAAAAGATAAAGCCTCAACAGTAGCATAGCTCTGTGGCTTCTCTTAAAACGAGGTCCCATCATTAGCAACTCTGCAGAGGGAGAGGGAGAGAAAATGCTTATTCTCAATTCCTCTGAAGAGAAAACTAAAAAGATGTTGACCAACTTTTTGGAAAAGCAGAACTGTACTCCAGGCTTGTTTTGTTTTGTTTTAATTGCTGTCTCTTAGACCAGAAATGAGCATCTAGGAAGGAAACTCTTACTCGACTGCTGTTATTTCTGATTGTATAACCTCTCACCGTCTTAGTCCTGGCATCCCTTAGAATGCTCATCTCTTTCCCCTCAACTTCTGAAAATCTGTAACTTTAAAGAAAAGAAGGGGGGCTTCAGCACTGGAGATAAATCAGTCCTGGAATGATGAATTATTATTATTATTATTATTATTATTATTATTATTTTATTGAAGTAGCTAATAAAAAAATAGAGTTGTGTTTGGGCAGTACCTCTGAAGAATTTGTGCACAAGCATGTGAGATGTGTAGTCCTACGGTCCAGAAGGACCATTTAAAAAAACACAGCCCACCGTTCTGTGCCTGGGAAATGCTTTCCTGCTTGAAAGGGCCTCCTGCAGGCCACGCGGGAAAGAAATGGGCCAGCACCCTTCTCTCCTGGGCCAGTTCTGAATTTTACAACATCCAAGAGTTCAGAAGAAATTGGGCATCTGGCAGGAAGGCAGTCAGGACTGTATAGGAAAAACAGAACGATGTGGGTGCATCGTCAAGCGCCAGAGCTACTGCTGCCCACTCCAAAACTCCATAGTAGATGTTGGAGAAAGCTCTCCAACCTGGTGGCCAGATCCTAACCAGGGGAGGGGTGGCAGGAAGGCTTGTTTGGGAAAAATGGTGGAGGAAATGTCCCAAAGAGGGAAGACTGCCCACCAAGATTTGCAACATCAAATAGCGTCTGCCTGTCGCTGGCAGGTCTGTTCCAAAACTTCAAAGGCGTTATGCAGCCGACCAGCTTGTATAGGGGAACTTCATTAAATAAATCTTTAGGGCATTTCAAGAGGGGGCTTCTGTGTCATGGACGTGTGTGAACAATATCACATGTGAGCCTAGGTGTGCATTGACAACCCGTGCAATGGGAAAGCATCTAACCTTCTAGAAGACTCAAAAGGTACAAATGAGAAGGAAGGAATGTGTGTAAGTCTATTTTTCTTTCATGATCATTTTGACTCTCTAAAACTGTAGTCGTTCTGCTTAAGCTGAAGTAAGAAAAGAGTGGATGGGTGTTAATTTTTCTGTAAAAAATGTCCTGTCCTCCAGTGCTGAAAAAAAAAGGGAAACCATCCGTTCACCCCATTTGCAAGCCAGATTTTAGTTGAGCTAGACGGCGGGCCCTTAACGGCTTGCCATCGCCCCAGTGTTTGGCTGAGCAAGTCCTGTTGGGGCCTCTAAATCCCCTCCCCGCAAAGACTAAATGTAAAGAAGGCAGAGGAGGAGTAAAGGAATTGCAGCTCCCCTCCATTGTGCAGGGCTGAGCCACAGCAGGATTAGGCCCCCTTACACGGCGCTCCCTTCCCTGCCCTGGGCCCTGCCAGAGGATTGGAAGCACCCATCTATCTCCACCAGGTCCTTTCCTTGGGCAGAATGTGGACTAATCCATGGCAGTGGGCTCTTTCATGGGAAATCACCTTCAGATGGCCGGCAGTGACTTGAAAAGTAGCCCCATAGCATTTCCAGCTTTCCAGAATCTTTCCTTCCTCAAAGGGGGGGCCTCCTCATTGGTTTTATTCTCATGCAAGGAGTGCAAAAGAAATTTGCCATTACTGGAAGTGAAGAGTTGTCATCAAGCCTATATCGGAGTTCATACCTGACATTTGCACGCTGACAGTTTATAGGGATTTCACCGCATACCTCTGAACCTTCTTCTGAGCGACTCCTAGCTGGAAATCCAAGGATCCCAGGGGTGCTTTGGATGCCCACGTGGGCAGGGATTGACTAGACAGGTCGGATACTAAATCAGCAGGATGCGGAATGACTTTTTGTCACCAGTCTGAGTTTGCTAAACCACTTCTCCTCTAACAGGGGGAATCACTGACCACTTAGTAGTCCTATTGCCTCTTCTAGGCGTGCCCTGATGTAAATGGCCAAGGGAGCCAAGTAGGGCAAGAATATTTGCATATAGAGTGCCTGGCTGCCACCTGGAAGCCTGTCTGAGTGGGACATTACAGATTGCGGGGTTATTGCCACCAACAGATTCCATCAACTGGCAGATAGTGTGGAACAAGAAATTGCTCACCAAGCAAACTATTTGTTTAAGGTTAAGTCCATATTAAACTGAATTGCATTTGACTGTCCTTATACTTTCCAGCAGGTTCCAGCAGTACTGCAGATCGTGGCATATGACACCGATTCCTGACAAGGTTTTGAGTTTGCAGCGATGCATTTATTTTCATAAACACCACTGTTTTTTATTACTGGTTTAAAGAATCCCATTAAAGTCTTAGGAGTCGATTAAGATGCAATTCTAAACACATTACTCAGAAGTAAATAGTACTGCGTTCAGTAACATGTAATGCCAGCTAAGTGTGCAGCCTAAAGTGTAATTTAGCTGGAATTAATTTTATTATATCAATGAAGCTGACCATCCAGCAAATCTGTTTAGTATAAATGAATCTCAATCGTTTTCCCTGTTTCTGGAATTTAAGATTTTCTTCCAGTACTATTTACGAAATTTTAAAATTTTCCTTTACTCCTCCTTAAGGATGCAACCCTATGTACAGTTACTTGTGAGTAAGCCCTATGAAACTTAATGGCATGGGGTTTTTTTTTAGCAAATATGCATAACATTGCATTCTAAGGACTGAAAGATGACTTGACTATAAATGCATTGCAGAAGGTATCAAACACCCCCCAATATACACTAACCCAGATATGACAAAGGGGCAGAATGAAAGGCCCATCAAGTTAGGAGGAAATAAACTTGATTTAAATGCAAGCATTTTTGGTTCAAATCAACTGAAAAACCACCAAAACATATAGTATCAGTTGGCGTACATTGAGACTCTATATACAGCCCAGATTTCTAAATACACACTGCATATTCATAGCTCATACAATTTGCTCTGTGAGCAGTTATAACAGTTATATCACTTGGCTAAGGTATGAGGAGAGACAGAGGGAGAGATACGAGGGACGAAGTAAAATGAGTGGTTTATATTTTGTCTTCAGCTGGATTCAGATTCTGAACCGGTTAAGGATCTGCTTCTCTGAAGTTCCGGGGCGACAGATGCCTCGGCTTCGCTTCTCACTGACGCTTGTGGATAACCCGTTGTCTTCTGAAAGGTGAAAGTGCAGAGGGATTCTCTAACACCCATTCCTGATACAAGCCTCGGACAATCCTGACAGCCCTCTGGACACTGAAGAGTGATCTCCATGGATGCAGCGAAGCTTATTTTTGCATAAGCATGACTTCATCTCACGAACAAGATTTCAAGCTTAAATCTGTCCTGCAGTTATTTGCATCCCCCGTCTGAGAGTGAGATGCTTTCCGTTTTGCCGCAGCAGCACGTTAGACTCTGCATCTACTCCACAACCGTTCGGAGAATTCATGCGTGCTGCTGTTTTCTGTTGGAATCCACCCTCCGATTGAGCAAGTATTGCTTAGCATGGAATAGCAGGCAACGGCTCCCGCCGGACTCCCGCCACATTTTCTTGCAAGAGAGTATTGACTTGTTCAGTCCTTTCCAAAATTAATTTCACAAAGCTTTCTCCTTTCTGCCAAGATCAGATCCCACTGCAAAGTTTTGGCTGCAGATGTTGGGTCACCGCCTTTGTTTCAGAAAGTTGCAGTGAGGTTTGCTTTTTATTTGTGGTTATTTGTAATTATAGGTATAAATATATTCTTGAATGACTACGTTGATGCATAGAGATTGAACTCCAAAGGATGGTACCTTTCGCTGCAAGTAAAATCAGTGGGATTTCTGTTTCAGATAAACCCGTGTAGGACGACCCTCCAATGGTCTTTAAAAGTAGAAAGTAAGTTTGGCAATATAGTTTAGGTCTAGGCAACATACAGTACTTTTAAAAAAGTTCTCCTTAGCAAATTTATCTGAAATCTTTGAAACAAAATTCTTTTTTTTTATTGTAAAACAAATGAGAGCTACATTCAGTTCAGCCTTCTTAGCAGGATATCAGTACAGTTAGGATATTAGTGTATTATTAAAGTTATATAATGGTTTTATATAACTTAGATTTTTCATGTATACTTTCTTGGATCACTTCTCTGGGTTGTGTATCTTTTTCTTCAAAAAGAAGCTGTTATACATACAAACTTTATTGTACATGTCATTGGTTATTTGTCATATATTAAATCTAAAACATTCAAATACCAAAATTATAAAGTCTATCAACTTTTTCCTCATGTACAAATCATTAATTACATTTCTCAGTTTTCAGTTTTCAGTTTAGTGAACCATCTATTTGCAAAACTGTTCTTCTGTTCACAAGTTTTTTTACACTTAATGCACAATCCTCCTGGGACCCAAGAACGTAAAGACTGTACCTCTAGAGTTTTAATGCACACATTGTAGGTGTCATAATAAATTTGGGTTTCTTTATTTCTTTGAAGATTTAAACACACAAAATGCAGTGAAAACGTCCACAACTTTGAGACCACAGTCATAAACAGAAACATTCGTTCTTCATAAATTATAAATATTTGATACTGAGAATTGTAAAATGCACATGTTTCATAAACGGAAAAAAAAATTGCTTTGCTACAAGGCAATATCATTGTATCCTGTCTCTTAAGTATTTGATGGTTATTCACAGAATTTGAAATTACAGCATTTGCTTTCTCTCCTCCCCCAAAGTTGATAGCCCTATGTGTACCATGTCTCTTTTAGAACTGTGAAATTCAGGACGTGCGCGTGTTTTTAAGGCAAAGTGAGTCGTTCACCATCAAGCTGATCGCCGTCCTGACCGGCTGCACAGGTGGAGGAGGTCTGTGGGCCTCGGGCCAAGATTTTGGATGCCCTTCTTTGCAGGAGAAAAGCCAGGGGGGAGGGAGGACGATCTTCACCGCTGCAAATTCTTAGCTCCACCACAGCTCACACCGATATTTAAGCAGGAAAGGGGGAGAATCCGTAAAAAACAGACACTCCGCTTGCAAGCCCTTAACTCTTCATTAGGTCTATGCTCAATCTGCTATTTTCTGGATGAAAGGCAGCGTTTACAAACCTGATCTGTGGGTACTCTTAAAAGAAAACAGCCCCGGTTCCTTCCTTCCTTCCTTTCCTTCCTTCCGAATTTAGTGTAACTGAAATGCCTCCCACCCACTCCCCCCCCCACCTATTTTTTCCCCTTCTCCAAGCTCGCTCGGCCGCCGCCGCGCTGCTTCCAAAGGCCTTTCCAGTGGGCCAAGCCTCCGAGCATCCCTTACACCCGTGGCCGCCCGCATGGGCCGAGAGGTGATCTAAACGACCACCCCGCAACCCAGGCCGTAACCTGCCACGCTAACCCGCCAGGCCGCCCTGCTCTGGGGCCTCCGCCTCCGCGGCGAAGAACGCCACCCGACTGCGCCCGCCCGGGCTGAGCGACGAGAGCCGCACAAGGGAAAGGAGATCGCCGAAGCGGACGGGCTTGTGCCAGGCCGAAGCTGCAAAGAGCGCCCGGAGAAGGGTCCCGGAAGCGGGGAGGCTGCCTTCTGAGCCTTTCCCTTCCCACAGTTCGGCTAAACGAAGGAAGAACGGCCGCCTTGACGCCGCCTTGACGTCTGCCACTATTTAACAACTTTTTCTGAGTCCCTTTCCTCTCTTCGGCTCTGAAACATCCCCTTCGCAGAGAAATATTCAGAAAATGTTCCTGGGCTTCGTTCCGTGCCTCGAATTTTCTTTTCCCTAACATCTTAGTTTGAATTCCTCAAAGGGCAGCATGTTGTACAGTCTTTATCATGTATATTTTCACGATTAAAGTTACTCTTTATACCCACTCCCGCAAAGGCAGCACAAGAGGAAGGAAAGGGCGGGGTGGGGGGGAGAGAAAAAGAAACATTTAAACTCATAGAACAAATAGGAGAGCTATTTATTCAGTTCACAGTCTCGTGAAATGCAGCAATAAAAATCTTTGGACTTCAGCAAAAGTTGTGTTTGTTTTTTGTTTTTTAATATATCGAGTTTCAAAAAGGAGTGTCCAGTCCGTTTAAAACCGTGCGTTAAGTCTATAAAAAGCAACCGAGGCTTTTAAAAAGATCGACCGTTTGCGTCTAAAATTTCCGCAGAACCAAAAACAAAACAAAACAACACAAAAATCAAAAAAATATTTTATAATCAGATATTTGGAATTGTTTTTACAACACCTTACCTGCAAATTTATATATATATATATATGTATATATTTATAAATTATATATATATAGATATATATATATAGATATATACACACAGAGAATATTGCAGAATTCTATCTAATACAATATTTCCCACTATTTATGCTGGTATAATCTTTGTACACTGGCCCTTAGGTCTGTCTTTATTCCTTCTTCTTCATTAAATTATTGCATTGTCTAAGCCCCGTCCGTCGGTCCGTCCGTCCGCCGCCGCCCGGCCCCGGCCTCCCTTCCCCCTCCCCCTCCTACTCGCTGTCGGACTTTCCGTCCTTGGCGGCCGTGGAGTGGTTGTACAGCCCCTGCGCCATGAGGTGCACCGCCAAGGAGTTCTTGTTGCCCGTGGCTTTCTTGATTTTGGCCCGCTTGTTCTGGAACCAGATCTTGATCTGGGACTCGTTCAGGCTGAGCTCCTGAGCCAGGCTCTGCCGCCGCTGCTCCGTCAAGTACCGGTTCGTCTGGAACTCCGCCTTGAGTCTCTGCAGCTGCTCGGCTGTGAAGGCCGTCCGCGGCCGCTTGTCCTCCTTGTTCGGGTTCTTCTTCTTTGGTTTCCGCGAGCGGGGGCCTGCGGGCCGCGGGGAGAGGAGGAGGAGGAGGAGAGACAGAGCGAGAGAGGGTGAATGGAAGGCGCCGCCAGCCCCGTCCTGCCGGGCCTTTGCGCAGCTCCGGGACGCGGCCCTGGAAGCCGGGCGGCCTCGCCCGAGGACGCGGCCCCACCCGAGGGGGCGCGCCTGGGGCGGCCCTCGGGAGGCCGCCAGCCAAAAGGGCTCCCAGGAAGCCAAGGGCCCCTCTGGCGGAGGAGGAGGAGGGGGCCGCTAAGCCAGCCGGCCCATGCTCCGCGACCAGCCGCTGCGCCTTGGCTCCCTTGGCCGACGGTCCCACTCCAGCCTTCTTTCCTCCCAGGATCCCGCCCCGCCCCGGCGCTGGCCACCCCTCGGCAGCGTTTGGGCCCGGGGATTCCCTGCCAGCCCTCCTCCCCGGGGAAGCCCCGCTCCGGCTGCGGCGCTCCCGCCCAGGCCAGACGGCTTCGGCTCCGCGAGAAGTTGAGCCGGGAGGCGCCACGGGCAGCCCCTTTGTCGGGAACTGGGCGGCCGGCTGACCTGTCAGGAGCGGGGGTGGGGCGCCTCGTTGGAGAAGACGGCTTGGAGCGGGGGTTGGAAGTGGCGGAAGGACGGGACCTTTTTCTCGCGTTCGCCCGGTAGAGCGCGGTGAGCTGACCGCTTCGCCCGGCCTTTGGAAACGGGGGAGGGGGGTCCCGTTGCTTGGCCTCCCTGCCTCCCTCCCGCTCCTGAACCTACCGAAAAAGGCCGCGGCCTCCGCTCAGCCGAGCCAGCCGACAAACCCTCCTCCTCGCCTCAAAGGGAAGTGAGAAAGCTTCGGGGTCTGCGGGCGCTTCGCTGCCTCGCCTCGCGGACTCGCAACGCCGGAGCGGGCCCTGCCGCCCCCCGGGAGAGGTTTCCTGCCTTTCTCCCCCCATCCCTTCGAGCACCACCCCGGCTGGGAGAGCGGCGGCGGCCCAGCGTTGGGGCGGAATATTTAGACCCCGGCTTCGCCTGTTTTACGCCAGCCGGCCTTCCCCCGCGGACACTTTCCTGACGTATTTTCCAAGGGGAAGAAGGGCTGGACAGGCCAACTGGGAAGCGACCCGCCGCCCTCGGAGGCCTGGCTCGGCCGGGATCGGGGCCCGTGGAAATGCAACACCAACAAAGCGGGAGGGTGGAGAACAATGGAGCCCGGGGTCGGGCGCCGAATATTCTCCGCGAGAAGCCCCTCGTCACAAAAGCCTCGCTTCCCATTTCTGTTTGGACAGCAATAATAAAATGCAACGGGGGGGGGGGATAAAAACGCTCCGTTCGTTGGTTGCAGAAGAAGGGCAAACAAACTCATTTTACAGCAGAGCCCTCTCGCTGATGGGGAGGGGGGGGAGGCACATCCCGTTCGCGGCACCTCTTCCCAAGCGGGGCCGAGGGCGCCCTCGCAAAACTCTCGCCGCCGGCGCCCTTGCAAAGAATAGCTTTCAGCGCCCTTGCAGAGAACCGGGGGGGGGGGGGAAGCGGCGCCAAGGCCCAGAGGGGGCAAGCCGCAAGGCCCACTCGCCAGCGGCAGCCAAGGGCCGGGCTCCAAGGAGCGCTCCAGCGGGAGCGCGGCCGGGAGGAAGGCGGCCGAGCGCGGCTTGGCTGCGGGCCTGCCATTTTCTGCCCGTTTTCCCTTTTGCCCCCAGGCCCCCTTCCGCTCAGCTCCTCCGGCGCTTTTCCCCGCCGCTTTGTGGGAGGGAGAGGGAAGCCTTCGGCACAGGCCTCCCTCCGGTGCGGGGTTTCCCCGCCGCCTCCGGTCCCTCCCAGGCCGGTCCCCTCCCCGCCCCCCGATCAGGAACGCCACCTTCCCCGCGGCCCTCTTGGGGGAGCGGCGCGATCCCCCTTCCTCCTCCCGCGCCCCGGCTTTCGCCCCGGCCCAGCGGTCGAGCCTCTTCACGAACGGCGGGCAGGCGAGCCGACCGAGAGCCGCCGCTTACCTGACGAAGGCCTGTCCGAGTAGCGGGTGCAGTAGACCCAGGCCGGCCACAGCATGGGCTGCCCGCTGGGGAAAGAGCTGGCCTGCGAGCTGTCCGAATCGGAGCTGAGCGACAGGTCGCCGCCGCCGCCGCCGCCGCCGCCGCTGCCGGGCTTCAAGGCTCCGACGAGCTCCCCGCAGTCGCCTCCCTTCTTGGCGGGGACCAGCGCCTTGGAGCAGCCGTTGCCGCCGCCGCCGTCGCCGCCGCCGTCGCCTCCTTCGGCCAGGGAACCCGCGGCCGGCGCCGCGGAGGGGCTCCTGGCGGCCAGCAGATGCGGCTGCTGCTGCGGCTGCTGCTGCTGTGGCTGCTGCTGTGGCTGCTGCTGCTGCCGCCGCCGCCGCCGCTCCGGGCTGTCGCCGCCGCCGTTGTCGCCGCCGCCGTCCTCCTTCCTCCGGCCAAACTCGGGGCGGAGGATGTTGTCGATGAAGAAGTTGGTGATGCGGTGCGGCGGATGCGGGTGGTTGCCGGGCGCCTGGAGCACGCGGGGCAGCAGCAGGGCCCTCCTCCGGTTGGCCTCGCCGTCGCTGCCGCTGCTCGCCTCCTCCGGCGGCGGCGGCGGCGGCGGCGGCTCGGCGCCTCCGTCGCCCAGGCGCTGCTCGCTCTCCTCCATGCCGGCCGGCGGGTCCCGGAAGGCTGCCCTCGCCCTTGGGCGGCGCGCCCCCCACCCCGGCCCCCAGGCGCGCGCCCCCTCGCTCCGGGCCGGGCGGCGGGATCCAGAGGGCGAGCGGGGTCTGCGGGAGGCAGCTATCCTGCGCGCGCCTCGGGCTGCCGGGGGCTCCGACCCCGAACCGGCCGCAGTCGCCTTCTCCTCTTCCTGCCTCCCGGCGCTATTAAAGGGTTCCTCCCTTCAGTTCTGCAGCCCCCTCCTGCGTCCTTGGCCCCGCAGCGTATGCATGGTTAGGACTTGACATCCGCCCCCCCGCCCCCCCCGCTCCAGCTCCCGAGGGTTGCGAAGTGCCCGGCGGTATCCTTGCGAAAATTACGAAGCGGCGGCGGCGGCGGCGGCGGCGGCAAAATCCTTCCTGGGGAAAAGTCAGTGCGGCCCCCTCGGTCTGGCCGGAGCGGATGAACGCCTGCCTCGCCCGCTCTACCCCGCGCGCGGCGAGCGCAGCCCTGAGCCGCACCAGAGAGGCATCTGGACAGTCCCCGCGGCTCTCCGCCTCTCCCTCCCCCTTCAGCCAAATATTCTAAGTTGCATTGGAGGAAACGGACGGGGAAATGTCTCTCTCTTTCTCTCTCTCTCTCTCTCTCTTTCTTTCTCTCTCCCTTGTTCTTTTTCCCCTCTCTCTTTTTCTGGCCCGGCTCGCTTGCCCTGGCTCTCTGGACAAGGGGGGTGAATTTAGAAGCCACTTAAACTGAACCTGAAATACTTTCACTCTGGATTTTTGTTCTTATTTTTAATAGAGCTCCTCAAGTGACGTCGCCGGGCCGGTATCCTAGACACGTGCCTTGGGCCAATGGCCGAAGAAGATCTGCCCCACGTGATACAGTAGCACTTTGGTAAATGACAGGAGCAGCCCCCTCCTCCCTGCTCGCGATACCCCCCTCCCCGGTTTTAAAGCGGTAGCCGCCTATTTGCTGGAGAATTTTTTTTTTAAAGAAGAAATGTCGAAATACCTTAGTCCCCTGAAACAAGGGATATTCGCCCCCTTGTCCTCCTGATTTATTTCCCTCCAAATCTTTGTCTGGAAAAGGGTTCTAGTATATAGTAATGATAACAATAATAAAAAGTATATTGTTTACAACTGTAGTTGGAGGGGAAAGAGAGGAAGACAGAAGGGGGAGCGAACTCCCACAATTCCTTGCAAAAATAATATGAAATGAAGCAGCCCCATACAAAGAGACTTTTTGTGCCACTGATTTATAGGGGCGGGGGGAAGGGGGGAGACAAAATAAAGAATCGAAAGCAGTAATTTTAGGGGGGGGGGAAACCCTCGCTCTTTTGTCTTGCTGATTTTCGGCACCCGCCCCACCCGTTGCTTTTTCTTTCGCAATCGCGAAGCCCAGCTTGCGAGATCAGAAATTCCGGTTGTTTGTTTTTAAAATTGTTGTTTGTTGTTGTTTGTTTTTAAAATAGCCAACCTTCCCTGGGTCTGTTATTATTGGGAGCTGCAGTGCCATAAACATAAGGCGGTAGGATAATTGAATCATTCAGCTGAAAAACGGACAGGAGCCTTTGATCTTTTATTCCAGCTTCCAAAACGATATTAAACAGAGAGATTCCCGTTGACAGACAGAGGATCGTGGGAGGCCCCCCCTTCCCCCGAGCACTTTTCGCCGAAATGATAGAGCGATTGGGGTTTTTAAAAAACAGCACTGAGTCTAATAGCAGATGGCATTAGAATTTTAAAATCATACAAAACCTAAGAAATAAAAGGGATCTGAACGGGGTGCTGGCAATCCTTTCAAGAAGGGATTCCCAGCGTTGCAAGCTCTTAGCTTGATCCTTTCTCCTGCTAAAGGTATTTCTTTTCTTTCTTTTTTCTAAAAAAAATCCCCTAAACATCTGCCTGCAAACAAACCCAACATAGGAGGAGGAAGGAGTATTAGGTATGTTTGCTGCCTTGAGTTATTTATAAAAATAATAAAGGCGGGATAAAAATTAAATAAATAAATAACCATTTCCTCCAGGCTCAGAGATGCATAGGCTCTTTGCTTGGCTACTCTTGAATTTGTGAAAGTCACACAAAGGTCAAGAAAGGGAAGGAGAAGGAAGGGAGCGAGGGAGGGAGGGAGGGAGGGAAGGAGAAGGAAGGAAAGGAGAGAAGGGAGGAAGGGGGAAGGAAGGGAGGAAGGAAAGGAAAGGAAAGGAAAGGAGAGAAGGAAGGAAAGGAGGAAAGGAAGGAGAAGGGAAGGAGGAAGGGGGAGGGAGACTTGACTTGACTTGACTTGACTTGACTTGACTTGACTTGACTTGCCATCCAACCGTTCTTGGGGGGGGAGGGGGAGAGCAGCACATGATTCAGCCACACCAAAGACCAAAATGAAGCCAAAACATTGCAACTCGTAACTCACAGGCAGTTGTTCATCACCTCCCAGAGCTCAGTTCCCAATTCACAGATGGGCCCCTCAAGGCTGCTCAGTCCCTTTCCCTGAAAACTCCTTCCAAGCGCCCCTTTTGGAAGAGGTTGGGGTGGAGAGATGGGGCAGAAAGACTGGGAAATGCAGGAATCCCGGCTGGGGAAGACAGTCTGGAAAACGAGGAAGGTGTGGGGGGGGGGGGGGCTGAGGTCCACCGCTTAGGGGGGAGGGCCCCCGCCTTCCTCTTTACACAGGTGCCACCCTGGGCATAGATAGCAAAGTTCATCTTTTCTTGGAAGCAAGTGGTGGCGATATGCCTGAAATTCTTTTCACTGGAGATGACCCCCTCCCCTCCCCGGAAAAAACTGGACCCAAATCAAGTTGCCTGTCGAAAGAATCAGCAAGGTTGGAGGATATAAAAACCTTGATGATACATACGTACATACATATATGCATTTGTGGCATTGTTCTTACACAGAATAATACAACTGGGAGGACCGCCTTCTTCCCAAGTTGTTGTTGATGGTGATGATTGCCCTAACATTTGGCAATTATGGACTATTTTTAGCATTAGGAAGCTGGACCCAACTGAGGAATAAAGCGCTTGGAGACTAACAGTAGTTAAGCAACCTGGGTTGCTTCTATCCTACTATAAAAATATAGATTATTTTAGCAGAGGAACGTCCCCTCTCTGTATCTGAAGGCTAGCTCATTTAAACCTGACTCAAAACGGCGATTTTGGAGCCTGCTGGAAACAATGAGGGAAATCTGATCTGCTGCTTTTGATCATTAGTGTAACTCAGAACTCGCTGGCTCTCTCTGACTTTCTATCAACACTATCTTTCTGTCATCCGAAATACTGTCCAGTTTTCTCCAAATTCATTCCCATAGCTCTTTTTCAAATCCTATATTATTAAAAGGGCGCTGGGGTATCCAGAAATATAGTATCCCTGATCTAAGGCATCTGAGCTCTAACAAGCATGTAAAGTGATTAGGCTGTCTTTCAAAAAGTATTTTCTAATTACTTGGAGGACCTGGTTCCAGTAGTACCCCGTAATTAAACGCGTCCAGGGTGTTGCATTTCAAATATTTCGCTGCAGGGAAGATCCTAAGTTATTGACCTGAGCTTAAAATATCCTGAAGTAAACATAAGCTGCCCACAGTCTCAGGTAACAGTTCTTGTCACGTAATGCTGACCACACTTTAACATTTCTATTTGTTAAAATTATCCTGATGCAGCGAATCCTCAGTTTCAGGCTAAGAATCCGGACAGAGTCGTTAGATGAAGTCCGAAGTAGAGAATAAACAAATGCTAAAAGCAAAACAATGATTGAAACAGACACAGGTCTGGCTCAGATCTGTCGTATTCTACCATCACCCCGAGACAGACAAAATCTGGAAAAGGGGAATGGCAATAGATGATGTGGGGATCTTCAGAAAAATACTTGAGCGGATTCTTAAAGCATTCCATCTATTTGGATGTGTGTATTTTTTTTAAAATCAGAGCAGCAGTTTTGTTTCCCAATAAATTTCTGAATCTGAATGTGTATGTGTGTATCTTTACATGATATGAGGTATTTGTACATTTAACAGACATATACATAAAGAAGGGCCAAAATAATAGTTTTGACACTTAGTGTTTATCTAGTCTATTCTATCTGAACAGCTAGGAAAGGTATTGTGAAGAATCCCTGTATGTACAAAATGTAAATAATGATATTGATTTAAATATAATTAAATAATTACTCCTCCCCCCCAAATAATTTCCTTGCATATTTGTTTCAAATGCATTGTTACTTTTTAAAAGACAGTTCCTCAGCCCAGTTCACTGCTATGATTTAACCCAAGTGAACGTTCTACGTAGTCTCTAGGAGTTGAACCAACCCGTTGGCACATAATCCATCAAATAAACTCCTCTGACGTGGTTGGAAATTAGACCACAGGTAAAAATTGTTTGAGGTGGAAGCCAGATCTATACGTTGAGGCACAATTGTGTTGACAATCTATCCTTTAGGACGCAGCATCTCTTACTAACGATTTTAGAATCTGTAGACAATGGATCAGGAACCCTGAGAAGTTAACTTTCTCTTTTTCTTCAAAGGCACAGGTAAATAGAATTTGGAAACTCCAACACTTCGCATATCCACCAACAGCAGCAGTCAATAAAAATATTTCTATCCCATGCCTGGAATTCATTGCTCTGCAAGTTCTGAACTTGGGTCTCTCACTATTTATACTGTTTGATAGACTGCAAGTAAGAACTAATGAAAGCAATGAAATAGGTTGGACTTTCGCTGGGTTGGTCTATCGAAAGACATGCCCTGATTCTTGCAAAATCTCAGTCATGAGAGGTCAGGTAGCAAAAGAAAAATAATGTAGGAAGAGTTAACTAAATCTGCCTGCAGGCTGGTCTGTTTTGATCCAGCACTGAGTAGAGGATAGCTCCAAAAAGTTTGAGCAGGTGGACATGGTCAAAACAAAAATTAAAAATAAATCTATCATTTAAAAAAAAACGCCTTCCAGAAACCGAGAAGGTTGTCTGCAACGGTGGACATTTATTACATTTCGCAGAGTTGAATGAGAAATCTGTCCCACAAAATCCCTCTAACTCTTCTCACCCACTACATTCACTGACCGGACCAGATTTCGGGGAAAGAAGGGGAAGTTCTCACCTGGTGCACCACAGGTAGGATTTTGGAAGTTGAATAGCTATAACCTACCCCACTCCCGTACACTTGCAGTACAGCTACTGGCACTCCGAGCAACAAGTTACTTTAAATGTAAACGCCGTGTCTTCCCTGCACTGGTTTGGCCGTGCTGAGCCCAGCTCAACCAGCACTGCAAATTGACACTCTGAGCTAGTGAAGGAGCGGGACATGGATGAAATTTGAATTCCATAGGACATAAAAATAATATAGCAACATATATGCATTTCCTTTAAATATCTCCTTTCATTTCCCCTTCCCCATGGGTATAACCTTCAAGATATAACTCATGTGTGCATGTGTGTGTGTGTGTGTGTGTGTGAGAGAGAGAGAGAGAGAGAATGAGGTAGAAATTCTTTGTCTGGTTAACTCTCTCTGGTATTTTTGCATCCAATCAGACCAACAAGGAATCAATTCACCACTCTTGGAAAGAAATGACATTCAGAGGCCGATGGGGTGTCCTGAAAAATTGCAGCAGCCAATATGTCGAATGGCAAAATAGAAAGCAGTGCTAACTGGTTCTCTTGTTGCATCATAATTCAGCTCTTTCTGTCTTCACACACACACACACACACACACACACACACACACCGCTATACTCTCTTAATTGAAAGTAAGTTTCATGAAGTCCTGGGACTGATCTATGATTTATATGCAGGATGATAATGCTAGTCCAATCTACCTGGTAACCTTAAACACCTTCTATCTTCCATGAAGTATCATGAATCCCAGTGAATATCGCTTCTCTGTCAGCTGATTCGAGCCACATCCCTATTTATTATCATTCTTTATATTTCACCCTTCTGTACATTCAGGTATGCAAGGTGCCAGCCAAATATCAAACCATATAAAAATATAAAAACAAGCAGGCCATTCAAAGGTCAGTGCCAAAACCTTTCATGGCACTTTGATCTTAAATGCCTTACTTAAGAATAATTTCCCCGTAGAATATTTTCGATTTAAGAATGAAATGCCCAGTCTGTATTCAGGTAAATAGGGATTGTTGCAGCAATCCAGCACTCTAAGGTCTTACCCCAAAATAAGCAAAATGTAAGAGGTCAGCACAGGTGTTCCTTCTACAAGCATTTTTTTTTCCTTGAGAAATATTCCCCAGCAATTGAGGGGACCAATCTGAATTTTAAATTTTGTTTCTTACCTGGGTAATCCCTACATCCAGTTAATCCCCTTCACATCTCTTCCAGTTAGTTACTTCCAAGTTGACCATCCAGAGTAAATCTGTCATGTCAGAATGAATGCCTTTAAACAGTGCACACAGAAAACCAGATTTTTATATCAGGATTGTTTTCAGAAAGGGACTGTTATCCTTAGACTTTCAACATATGTAACCAGAAAGTAAGAAATTCTCAGGTGAAAGGGCCTTATTAACCACAGAGCACAGAAGATGGGTTTTGAGAGGAACAGAATAGGCAGGATTCCTGATGACCCAAAATATGCACAGATTTTAAAGGATGACAAAGTTTACCAGGACAAGAAATATTATTTGAAAGAGGAATGAAAGGGAGAAAAATTGGGAACCTTGTTACTCTAATGTAGACAAACATCTCAATCTCAAATCAATTTGAAGTTGCTACATAAACAATTAAGGGTTTTGCTTTGTTCGGCAAAATAGTTTGGGGGTTTCCACTCTGACTTCTCAGCTTTTCACGGTATGTAATACAGATCTTTGTCTCTCCCACTAATTAAATCTTGGTCATCATTTCCCCAATTTCATCTGCCTTCCCTTTGCTATTCTTTTTTCTAAATTTCTCTTTCCCATTTCCTGTTTTACATCAGTGTTTTGGTTCCTGTTTGCACATATGCAAAGGTGAGGGGAAAATGTCTTTCTGCATGCTATTAACCATTAAGTATCAAAATGGGAATTATCTGAACTCTGTGTGTCTGTGTGTGTGTGTGTGCGTGTGTGTATGTATGTATATGTATGTATACACACACACACACACACACACACACACACTCTCATGGGTAATATATAGGAGCCAGTTCAGCCTTAGAAGACACACTGTCGTGTGGAACAAGTGTCATATTATATTCAGAATAATGCCACAAATAATGCTATACTCTCTGGGAGAAGATGTTTGTGCACTGTCGTTTTGTCATCTTTTCACAAGGACCATATGCTACACACATGGAATGCCTTAGAATTTTTCAGGGAACTTACAACAACAAGACACTGAAGTTCAACTTGAAAATGAAGGCAGACTGGTGCCTGCCTCTGTAGTTAAATACTCTAACTAAGGACAGCTATTAGATTCAAGTGTTAACTTTTTCTCCGATCACACTAAAAGAAAAGTAAAAGGAAGGAAGGAAGGAAGGAAGGAAGGAAGGAAGGGAGGAAGGGAGGAAGGGAGGAAGGGAGGAAGGAAGGAAGGAAGGAAGGACAGACCTTGGATTTTTCAGTCCAATGATTCCAATGATCTATATGAATCTAATGTCTTCTAAAACACCATTTCCTCAAAAAGCTGGGTTAAGTTTTGGTAACTCAGAGAGCAAAACCTGTGCCTTTCCCTCAAGCCGCTTATTCTGTGCCTGCTCAGCCTTCTGCCAGTCATTTTTAAGGGCTCTGCCTAAAGTTTCATGTGTTTTTTCTTGGATTTAGGAAGGCTAATCCTCATAGACACAACAGCTTCTGTTGTGCTGATAAACTCCAGCAGTTCAAGTATTAACAGACACTTGGAAAGGGAAAGGGGACCCCGTTCTAGACTTCCCACCAAAGTAGCTAATTCTCTTAAACTTCTTTGGATTTACACCTTGGCAGTTACTGGGAGACAGAAGTAGCCCTTGCTCTCATTAACGGTCTGATTTCAGTGCCAACTATCCCACTAGATAATCAATTTTTATGGTCTCTTTAATGCTCCTGTCCAGCTGTTGAAGAAAGGAATCCTAACAAGGGCTTGGACACCACTGGGCTGGGAATAAAACTGGATTTAGTCAATTTGTCCTATCTGTTTTACTGGCAGACTTTTCCATTCTGTTAGTCATTGCTCATAATTTTATAGAGACCTCGGATTCTCCCATCGAGTGCAGTTAGAAAATGCATTTCGGTCTTTGCTGGGAGGCTGAGCAATTCAAAGGAGACGTCAATCCTGGTAACATTTCAGAACTGGTATGAAGTATTCAAGGGCATTTAGACATGCAGGCTTTGGGGTGGGGGCATGCTGTTCAGAAGTGGTCATTCTTGCAGCAGATCTTTCAAATTAATGGGAAAAGTTAGTTGGGGCCCCCGAGTGAGGACTCACTGATTTCATCTCCAAGGCTGGGCCCAACCCATTCAGCTTGACTGGCTGAAGAGACCAGGAGCTGTGATCCACAAGTAGCATCCACCACATACAGCAAGACCTCATCCTGCTTCATAAATAAATAGCCTTTTTTTCCTTCCCAGGCTTCTATAAGAATCCGTCTCTTAGAAGAGGGCAACGGGATTTTCAGATCCATTGTAGCCCTCGATCCTAAGCGCTGTGCCAATGCCTCCAATTAAATGGACTCGGAATATGGCGCTATTTCTTGTCAAATTAATCCCGACTCTTTGAATGAGACGTGAAAGTATGTACACTGTCACTTAGGGGGAAAGAGAAACAAGCTTCTCCAAGCTTGGGACAGAATATTCAAGACGCAGACTGAACTCGATCGAAGTTACAAGCGTCCCCACTGCTGGCTGGGTTGAAATGGAAGAGATCTAGTTTCAAAGGCTGCAAGCTTTCCCGTCCAAGGGAAGGAACCTTTTATTAGGCGTGGGATGAAACTGGAGAGAAAGAAAATCAACGAATAGGTGTCCCTCTGGTGCCAAAGAAGAATGTCTGCAGCGAACGGCATCCACGTTTCTCAATGTTCTCAATGGCCACCTCATCACGGAGGCCAACCCTCTGGATACGGATTAGGACAGACATTTTCCCACATTTTGGCGTATTTTGTAAACTTCTGAGTAAACAGATGCACACTCAACCAGAAATTAAGTCCATAAGTTCAGTGGCTCTTATCTCTGAAAGACCACATATAGTTTTGCCCTGTAAAATCGTATTGTCAAAGCAATTGGGCTGCACACCATGAACTTTATGGTCTTAAGCATACTGCTGTCTGTGGGTCTTTTGGGGATGATGCATGGCTGTTTTTCATTCTGAGCTGAAAGTCTGGGGCAGTAAAAATTGGCTCAGTTCTTTACTTTCAAGGGTTTCATTTTAGGATCCAAACTCCCCCTGCTAATTCTCTTAGCAGGCATTTCCAACCTCTGTATTCCTAGTGACTGTTGAGAAAACATTATACAATAACAGAACGCCGGCTTGCGTATAGAGACTAAGAATTATCATTTCCTCAAAAGCTAGTCTGCCTCTAGCTTTTCTTCACCAAAACCACACACACATACAGTACATTCTCTCCCCCCCACCCTCCCACCGCAAAGAAAAAAGATTGTCTCCAAATTTGGCCGATTTAGTTCACAGTTCACTGCTTCTGCCATAAGCGCAAGCATTTGAACAACCAGCGATGGAAATTCAGGGCGATGACTGCATGCCTTCGAAAACATTTTCTCACTAGCGACGGTGCTTCGTAGCATCGCCCAGCCATCTCTGTGGTGATATAAAACTTGTTTTCATTATTGTTATATCAGCTATGGGTAGATGACGTTGTAAGACACAAGCGAAGAAATGGCCTTTCTATAGGATTGGTTTCCGTTTTAGGCTTGCAAAGTTGCATGCTGCTGCTTCTTGAATAAATATGAACAGATGTGCATTATAACATTCTCCTGGAATTCAAAGCTCGCTGTACTCCAGCAGTAATTTGGTTTGTTTTTATTATTTTTGTACGTGAAATGCTACTAATCAACGTACGTTGTCTTCATTGCATCTGCTATAATTGTCCCGTTAATGATTTAGTTTCCCATGGTCTAACTACAGAAGAGAATAAAGAGAAAAAGAGATGGTATTGTTATCGTAAACATCATTGAAAGACCATTTTGGTGGAATTAATATTTACTGCTAAGAAAATAGGTTTAGGACTAAACAGTTGGTTGGGAAATAAACTATTTCTCAAAGCAAGATAAACGTCGATAATTTTTTTAAAAACGGGCTGGAAGTGGGACCCACAGTCTGTTTAAAGCAGAGCTTCGTTCCTGATTTCATCCGTTTCATCCCTGATTAATCAGATGCGGGTCGAGTTACTGGCATCCGCCTTTTTCCAATAAACCAAAACAGTTTATTGCTTTTTATGTCACCAATGAGGTGGAGAGAAAATAGGGCACCAGGAAGGTCGGCTACAAATGGAGATGACTTTTTTTGGCAAAGTATTATTTTACAAACGGAGCTTTGGAATCGCTTCTTGCCGTGACGGTGGGGCGCCCGGCTAGCGTCGCACCTCGGTTGCCTTTCTTCTGCTTTCACACGTTCTAGTTTTGCTCGCCGTGTGAACTCCGCTCGCCCGGATCTGCTGCTTGCCCGAAAGTCAACGGCTCGCCGAGAAGGTCCCAGCTTAGCCCAGCCAGGTGCAAAAGGTGCCATGGGTGGAAATAGCTCTCGGGAGAGGTCTGGAGATTGGGAGCGGGGGGGGGGGGAGGGCAGCCTCCCTCCCGCGCTCCCCCCCAGGGGCAAGGGATCCGTTGCCGAGGCGGACTTGGCGTTTGCTGCAAGGCATCCGGCGGCTCATTCACGGCTATCCGGCCAGGTTCCAGGCGACCGTCCGAACAGCCGCCTCCAGCGCTAGAAAAGCCCCCCCACACACACACACACGCACACACACGCACACAAACACGACTCACACTTCCGCTAGACGCGCCTTTTGGAGGTGAGGGGGCGGGGGGCCGGCAGCCCCGGCGCTCTTTTCACAAGCTCGCAGATCTGGTCCAGCGCTTCGCCGCAGTCCGGTCTCGATTTCAAGGCGGGGGCATTCAAAGCCTGCCAGTTCACACGCCGGGGCTGGGCAGGGCTGGGCTGAGCTGGGCGGAGGCGAAGCTTCAAAGCTTGGTCGCCTTGAAAAGCTTGGAGCCCTGCTGGGGAGGGGGGGCGTTTGGGGCGCATTGGAACATTGATCTACACCGGGGGGGGGGGATTTGGCCCGCATCGCTGCCCACTTCCCACCTTTCAAAGGCCAGGGCAAGCCGCGGGTCTTTCGGGGGTGGGGGACGTGAGGGACACCCCCCCCCCGCCGCACCCACTTCAGGCCCCTTGACTCCTTCAGAAGCGGATGGAGCTCCTGCCAGCGACTACCTGTAGCCACTACAGGACAGCACTTGACAAACGGGGTGGGGTGGGGTGGAGGGGCAACCCCAGTGCAACCCTCAGCGTGATCTTGGAGGCAGTTGCCATATATTGCCTCCATCCTGCCAGGCTGCACAACAGCCTGGGGGAAACAGGGCGAAGATGGCATCTGACCCTGAACGGAAAGAAAGGGGAAAAAAACTTGTTTTCAGAAAAATCCATTCCTGAGGATTCCGTTGCGTGGCAGCAGGATCCTAAGCCTGTATCCCAAAACCATGGGCCCACGCATTTTCCCTAACGTATATTTGGGACAACAGCCTTGTTTTAATAGAACCTCGTTTGTGTAATCCGCTTTGCACTTTTTGAAAGAGAGATATTAAGCCTTACAAGGAAGGCACACTTGCGCACCCCCGGCTCCGTCTTAGCGGCCTCCTGCTCACACCTCCGGTGGAAAAGGGCGATGCTAAACCAAGTTGGAGCGCTTTCCTTTCGAAAGAAGCTACAGTAAGCCAAGGTCCGCATGAAAGCAATCAGCAGCGTGGAGTTCAGTCAAGCTTATTGTCAAGGAAGGGCGACCGCTAGCCCGGACTGTTCTCCTGCTTCCACCGGACCCGTCCGGCCGCGCTGGGGCCGCTGCTTCTACCCCTAAAGCGCCCGAAAGAGGGGCCGAGGGGGCCACGGGAGGCTCCAAGTCCCCCGGGCAAGCGAGCAGAAGTTCTCCCAGCCGGGCAGGCGGGGCGCAGCAGCCGCCCCAAATCGCCACATTAGACTCTGCCAGCCTGGCCGTGCTCAGAAGGGCCCCGAGTCCCATCATCCCCTTCCCGGAGGTGAGGGTGCTATCGTCCAACATCTCTGCGGGGCGCCCAAGTGGGGACGATGCAGGCACTACCGTTGTGATGCCAGTGAGCGGGTAGAGGCCGGGCAGAGGCAGGCCTCCCACCTCCCCCCAAGCGGCACTTCGTTCTTGAGGGAGGTGACCCCACTTCCTTCCTTGCTTTGCTTGCGAGAGAAATATGCATCAGGTAGTGGACAGGTGTGCCTACCTAGATACTCAACGCACTGTATTATTACTACTATTATTATTATTATTATTATTATTATTATTCTGAACAAGCAAAGATACGTATTCTACTTATACTACATTTATACTATAATTTCTAAGGCAAAGAAATTATAGTCCTCAGATATAGGGGCAATGGAGGATAAGATATCTAAAATAAGTGGACACGGAAATTATTCACTATATTGCCCCATAACTTTCTATTCTGGCACACCATCTTGTTTCCATCCCATGCGTTGCTTCATACATTGATTTCTGTTCTTTTGCTTTTGTTTTAATTCTCAGCTTTCTTTTTCAGAATTGCATCTTCTTCATCTAACTAGGTTTTAATGAGTCTTCGATTTCCCATTCATTCTTCTTTCATCTGCCATCTGATACTCATAAATCCTATCTGTATAAACATCCTGTACCACCTCAATATATTTCTTTTGTACTGGACAGTCATTTTTATAAGCAGTCCAAATTAATTCTTGACCTTATCTCTTAACTACACATATTTTAATGACCCCATTTCCATTGCACTCAACTTACTTTTATGTTTCTGCTGACAACTTTCACTTCCAAATATAAAAGTGGGCAGAAGCACACTTATTTTCACTCAACTTCTTTTGACAATAGCACCATAAGCATTCCTGGTACATTTTATCTATGAACACATTCATAATCAAGGGATATTACACATCTTTGTCTTATTCCTTGATGAATTTGAACATTTGCTAAGCATCATATCTTGTTGTTATCACATTCAGCAACCAAATAGTTCAAATATTCCATAATTTAAGCATGGTCACATTATGAACTCTCTCTAAATCAACAAATGTACGATAAAATATTTTCTCATTGTCATGCATTTCTCAGTGACCTGCACATTTGGACTGCACACCCCCTGCCCAGATAAAACTGTACTGCACTTCCATAATTTTGTTCACTGTTACCCCTTTTAACATTTCAGTCACAATTCTGCTAAACAACTTCCTAGATACACTTACCAAACTAATCATCCTGTCATTTTGCATTCATTCTTGGTACCTTTCCCTTGGTATATGGAAAATACAAAATAATTACATTCTTCCAGGTATGAATGCAGCCTTCAGACATATGTTAAGCAAGCCATACAGTCACTGCACAAGCAAACCCTATCCATATTTTAACATTTCTTCAGTTACACCATCTACACCTGCAGCCTTAACATTTTGCAACATTCCCACAGCATGTATTGCTTCCCTTTCTTTACCTTTTTCTTGGACACTCTTGTGTTTGTATTGGACACTATTGTATTTGTTTGTATTGGACACTATTGTATTTGTTTCAGTGTCACTCTTTGATATAACACAATCATTCCCATATGAAACTTTAAAACATCAATTTTATCCCAAATCAGTTTTATTTTTAATTCTAGTCACTGCTGGAGGTTTCTCATTTAGCCTTTTCACCCACTTCTGGAGCAAACCTTTATATCTGACAAGCCTCATTCTTGACACAATCAAAAAATGATCTGATTGCATTCAAAATCTTTCATACCTAATGTATCCTTCACTAATAGTCTCAGCCTCTCACTATAAACAATCTAATAAATCATGGTTGTATGTTTGTTTATATTCATCCCTCTACATATGTATGTGTGAATAGACTATTTAAATCATGTATTCAAAATAAATGAACATTTTTCTAAGCAAATACTCACCAGTAACTATTCTCATTTATTTTTAGGTCTCTTTTTTATTCTTTTTCAGTAGTTCTCATCTCATTCCCACTCATTTGTTCATAACACCTAACAGAATAATTTTTCTGCCCTGGATTATGTTCATTTAGAGTGTTGTAATTTTTTCCCCCAACATTCAGCTTTAGTTCTTCCCTTATTATCATTCATTGGTGTACAACATGCATCACTGATCTTTGTATTCCTAGATCCATAAGAACCTAGATGTCACCCGTTTACACTTTCTGATGTACATGTTAGCACTTCCATTCATAATTAAATCTACACCGTCACCTCATTGCATATATTCATCAGTTCCACTCCACAAAAACAAGATCAGAACATCTTCATTCAGATCTATTAAAGTCCTCCACTTTCTCTTAGTTTCATGTGCATACACCCTTCCTTCCTTCCTTCCTTCCTTCCTTCCTTCCTTCCTTCCTTCCTTCCTTCCTTCCTTCCTTCCTTCCTTCCTTTCTTGTTAATTCATAACAAATACCACAGTCATCACCAGATGGATCCATAGATACAGACCTCTACCACCCACCATTACTTTGATCCACTTATGCTTTCACAAAATGTTGCTTAGTAAGATAGGTAAGGTATAGACTAGATTGCCAGCCTTAGTCACATCTGTGCCACATGCAGCATTCCTTGCTAATGACAAGGACGGTACTGGACAGTTTGGGCACAAATGCAATCAAACCCCATTCTTACCCCAAACTTTCTCATGCTCTTCTAGGCAAGCTATGATCTCTAATCTAGAGTCCACCTAGCAAGGCAACACACCACTGCCTTTATCCCATCTGCTGGGAGATATATGCAGCATACAGACACATTGAGACAGGTCACATTGCTTTCCATATTTTGCAGAGAAATGCTTTTGTCTGTTTGCCTTGACATTTTTTTTTTAGAAAAGTATTTATCTTGTCCAGTGTTTGAGGCTCTTGGCTGCTGGCTGTCAATGAAACGCCTCTTCCTAGCTGAGCTCAACCTGTCACCCTTTTTAATTAAAGCATTCCAAATTCTCTTTTCAAGGAAAACGTCTGAACAAACACACAGTCTAAATGCTGACAGCAGCGGGCTGGGTCCTCAGGACTATTGTGGCCGTTTTAAAGCATTTCCCCCTGTCCTGGTGGTGACCATCCCAAAAGGAAATTGCTTTTAGTTGTAAAGGAAACTTTCAAAGGCCGGGGAAAAGCTCCTTAAGAGAAAGAGGTCACAGGGTTAGAGGGCGGATTAAAGTCCTCCCCCCTTCAAAATTCAGGACAAGCATTCCAACATCTGGAACAAGGAGTGAGTAAAGCTGAAGTTGGGCCAGAGAGAGAAGGGAGAGTTGGAGAGATTCTTTTGATATTAAACATTTCAAGTGGTCATTGGCAAAGGCTGAGGATGAGTTGCTGGGAAATTTGTCCTTAATTTCCAACATCTTCCCTAGGAAACCTGTCACGTGTCACTGGGTGTTGGAACAAAGGGGATTTGACAAAGGGCAACGACACCCACACTTACTAAATGGGGATTTACTAAAAAGGGGTCCCACTAAAATCTGGACCATTTCCTTTGAAGGGACTCTGCTCAAACTGCTAGGAAGCTTCATTTCCTGAGCCCCCCACATGAAGCCTGGGCTGGAAATCTTGTTCCTCTAAAACACAAGGGAAACGCAAGGAATCTGCAAAGATGTTTCAGAACAAAGGAGATACCCTACTCTGTCTCGCTCCCTTCCAACTGTGTTCAAGTTGAATAGTCTGGGCACCGATCCCCATCCAGAACCGTCAGTGGATGGGTTTGGGGCAACAGTCTAATTAAGGTGCCTGGTAGCTTTTTCCTTGCAGTTAGCTGGCGTGCTTTGAAGGGGTCTGTGTCAAAAGCCCCCCACCAGCAGTCCCAAGCAGGGGCAGCTTAGCCGCTTAGCCCACAACCAAAACATCTACGCACTGCCATCCCAGGTTCCCTGTGTGCAGAGAAGGACTGTCACCTCCATCTCAAGCTTTCAAGGTCAGGAGCGCCAGGGAGATGTCCTTCCGCATGGGAGGGAGCTCCAGTTGATTGGGGTCAATTCTGCTGTCTGGATAAGCCCCACACTGGGATCTGGGGCACAGTTTTTCCTATCATCCAGAACAACATGACAGATGGGGAGTAGGGGGGACAGTGAGCTTCAGATCCAAGAAAAGAAAGAAACAAAAAGGATATAGAAGGAAGGGTGATGAGTTGGGATTCTGGTTTCATCCGTGTTATTTTTAGAATTCCTCTGCGTCAAGCCAAGATTTTGTCTAGTTGCCATTGGAGCGAGACAGTATCACAAAGGACAGTCTGGCACAGTTCAGGAAGAACACGGGGTGGACTGAGCAGAAGCCCCAAGGTCTGCCTCTGCTGTGCAGAGCCAGTTCAATAATTTTCACAGATACAGAGTCTTAAACCTCCAGTTGCTGTGTGTATTGGGTCCATCAGTTACAATATTTGTTACACCAGTTACAATACGATACAATAACAAAAAAGTGTTAAGCGACAACCAGACAGAACATATATTGGGGGGGGGGGGTTGTGAAGAAAGCAAGACTTGAAGTCCCTCATCTTTTTAAATTAAAACTTCCTAAGGACTGTATTTGCCTTGTCAAGAAGTGAAGACTTCAAATCATTTACTTAAGCAGAAGAGGAAACAGACCTTAATACATGTTGTGGGTACAAAACATTGGCCCCGTGTTCATCCACTCTGGAGCGCCATCACATCTGGAATCCTGGGCATAATTCTTATTGAGCCAAAATGCTCAAGAAACGGGGTTATTCTTCTGTAATGAAAGTTTTCACAACTGGGGCTTTTCAGCTGAGAAATAATCATGGTGGAAAAGGATAGACATGTGGAGAAATAACGTAGCAGAAGTGGATATTAGAATTCAAAGGGATCACCCACTGTAGAGACACTGCAGGGACAAGGGTGGAAATTCAAGACCAAAGGTAAGTATCTTTTTCGTACCAGGGATTCTTAAACGATGAAAATTGCATGATGTAGTGATGGCCATCAACTTGAACGTCTTTAAAGAGGATTAGACAAATTAGTGAAAGATAAAACAACCAGTTGCTATAACAGTTGCCATGATGCTGTGTCTTATCTTCAGAGACAGTAGGTCTCTCGATACCAGGTGCTGGAAGAAGACAAGGGTGAATGTCCAATTGTACTCAACTCCTGCTCCTTATTGGCATCTGGCTGGCCATTGTGGGAACCAAATACTGGACTCGTTTTGACCCAGTTGAGCTGTTCTTATGCTAACGTTCTCATAGCATTGGGCAGCTGGGCAGCTTTCAGTAGCAGAGGGTTTTTTAAGGTAACGAAAGCACAGAGCCTCCCATGGTTTCTCAATAAGGCCATCTCCTGAACTAGACTAAAGAGAGAGCTTCCTACTAACCATGAGCTTGACAAACAAATGGACAGCTCATGACATCCTGCCTTCTATTCATTCAGGCACCAGAAAATAGTCTACATGTGAGGAGAAGGCAGTTCAGTTGTGCAGAAAGATTAATAAAATAAATAAATAAATAAATAAATAAATAAATAAATATCAGCCCAATTTTCTTTCACTGGATCACACCAGGCTAGGACAGTTACCTAGCAAAAGATGATGCATGCTTTCCGGAAAACCTGCAAGGATATTGCATTTTATGAGGTGGATGCTTATGCATAATGAGTCTGGAGTGGATTTTAGTTAGCCCTTGTGGTTCTAAGGGACCCATAACAGAGAGGAAACTTCTTAAGCACTTGTGGATATGAGATGAAAATGGGGAGATTAGAGAGCATCAGAACAGTTTGTGGAAATGTACCTTCAAACGCCCTCATTCAAGTGCTTACGCTACTAAACCTGCAGCAAAGTTCTCATTTACGTGGCTTCTCTTCCAAAGCAATAATCCCAGTTTATCCAAAGCAGCATCACTCTTTCTCCACCTCCTCCTTTCCCCATCCCTACTTTCAGATAACTAGAAAGAAGGATTGGTTGGGAAATCCAGCAGTACACACAGAGAAGCAGGGCAGAAGACAAGGGATTCCAAAGATACAAAGCTGTCCTTCGACAGCAGTTGCTGGATGAAGAATATGGCCAGCTCAATGAAGCTCTCCTGCCCTCTTGGGCTGATGAGGATAAGTACAAGCATCTTTTAGAGACAGGTGTTATGGAAAACAGCTAGCTGCCAGCATTTATAATGGATGAAGTTTAATGTGGGTAGCTATGACAGGCGCTAGCTTAGAAAGGTTATTTTTTTAGCTATAGGATGCTTAATACCAAGACGACTTTTGCTGTGAATGGATTGCCGAGATTGTGATAACCCAAAATGTTGTTTGGCCAGGCCACAGAACAGGTAAGTGATGATTGGTAGCTGGTCTGCACTCAACCATGAGATGTCCAGATGCAAACAGTGTGACCTTTGAGCTGTTGTATAAGAGATTTTGGCAAGCACAGCTGTCAGGAAGGGAAAGTCTGCCCCAGCTGAAATCTATTCTCCTACAATATTTGTTAAAATCTGCTTCAAGCACAAAATGCCATTCTTTCCATCTCAAGCCCAACACAATTATAGAATTTAATCAAATTAATTCAGTTGTCCACACGCGTGTAAGAATGTCAGAGAGAGAAACAGAGAATGAGATGTATTTAAAAATAAAATTTTGCTCCAATGTCAAGGATATTACTTCAGTAAGTTCTTCCTGTCTCCTGATTCACACCATACTTTGCCAACACCAGCATTATTTAAAATGTCATCACATTCAAATGAGCTGTTCGTTTTTGAGAGAAATTTTTATCTAAGCTTTCATCTGCTGATAGCACCTGCTTCTGTATGATACATATGTATTCTTTTTTCAGTACTAAAGAAACTGCAAAATGCACAGGAGTTGTGGCAAAACATAATAATTGCCTATTTATTGCCTATCCAACATGGCATGGGACCAGGTTATTTGAGGGACTGCCTCTTCCTGATCACATCCCAACCCATCAGGTCTGGCAGGAGGGGTAGGTTCAGGTCCCACCTGCTAAACAGTTCCACCTGATGGGACCCAGGAGACCAGCCTTTTCTGCTGTGGCTCCTGCCCTCTGGAACATCATTCCCCCCAAGGTGCAGTTGACCATCCCTACTAGCCAGAAAGCCTTTAAAACATGGTTTTTCCATCAGCTTTGGGGATCCCATGGGAACAAGAAGCTTGCAAGATGGTTAAATCGTGTTTAGGATGTTCATTCTCCTGCAATCTTGGTTTTATTTGTGTTGAATTGTTTTTAAGAGTTGTTATATTTGTTTTTAACTGTTGGTTTTGCTGTATGCCACCCAGAGTCATGCTTGTGAGATGGATGGCTACATAAATTTGCTAAATGAATAAATAAATAGGGCTGTTCCAACTCAAGACTGACTTTTGAGCGTACAGTTAAAACGAGAATGATACCCAAAAAGCAGAAAAAAGTAACCTCACATAATGGGTGAAACACAGATCAGAACAAAAACTAACAATACATACCAAATGGGGAAACCACCAATCTGTCCCAGAGCTTGGGGAAAAACCAGGTCATTGGGATAGTCGAAAGCTCCAGGATGTCACACTTCCCAAGTCCCATCAGAAGACTTGGCTTAATGGGTGGCACATGAAGTGTGCCTACTCTGTCAGATCTTACAGACCCAGCAGCAATGATGGAAGAGGTGGCCTCTTGGACAGCCAGACCACAAAGGGCTTTTGAGGGGAGTGTGAGAAGAGACTCCTAAACCAGGAAAGAGTGTAATTGGTGCACCAAATGAATCTGTTTGAAGGTCCTTTTGGCCACATTAACTACATTAACAGAATCTTGCAAGTCTGAAAGTACAAATCTCCTGCCCTCCCTATTTCTCACTTGAGTGGTCAGGACAGGCCTTTCCTAAGTTTCTTCTTTAGACCGTCACCCTCTCATGGACTCCCTTTCCTTTTACCTGATCGTTCCCTAGGCAGCATCTCTTCTCTCTCCTTTCCAAGGTCACCCTCACATTCCATGACACTCACTGAGCAGGAGCTGAGTCTAGGATGACCCCCAAATTGCTCACCCACTGTGAAGAGGGAAGTACTACCCCATCCAGAACCAAGGATGGAAAATCATCACGACCAGAAGAACCACACTCCCATAGTCTAGGCAGGCTGAGTTTGAGCTCCTCATCCAGATGTTGGTAGCCTCCAGGCACTGAGACATGGTTGACTAGCTGAGTATCATCAGCCAGTGTCCTGATGGTACTTGGTCCCATATTGACAGTTGATCTCTCCCAATGGTTTTAAGGAGATATTAAACAGGAGAGCTGAGAGCATCAAGCCCTGAAGCACCCCACAAGCCAGGGACGTTGGGCAAAAGGATATTATGAGCACAGAAACTGTTAAAAGATCCTACTAGACCTCTCCCAATCTCATCCCCTGTAACCTTCTGTTACAATAGCTTTACTAAGTGCTATTTCTACATTCTAATAGTTCTTGCTCAGCTCTCCCCTGGGGAATCCCCGGAGTGTGATTGGCTTTTCAAGCAGCACCCCTTATTGATCTCCTGTCTTACACAATTTCAACAGGTGAGCCTATTTGTTTGCAAAACATTTCCATAGATGAATGCCCCAAGCTGTTCAGGCAGGTATTCTTTAATATTATAGACTTCAATAAAACATACTTGGTATAATAACATTACTGTTTATAGAACATTTGACATCAAGCTCTTCACAAACAGTGTCAGCCAGGACTGAAGAAACCCTTTCCAGTGTCTGCCTTGAGGAAGTGTTGAAAAGTGGAAATACAGATTGAGTACAGCAGCCTTTCTCAGCCTTCTGGCCCCGGAGGAACCCTTGAAATATTTTTCAGGTGTCGGGGAACCCCTGCACATTCAGGCTCAAATAGAGGCCAGAAGTTACAGAATAGTTATGTTTGTTTCATGGGCAGGCCTGCATATTTGCATTAACAGGGTTCTTAAACTAAACATAAAAGCATGAAGCTTACCTCTTTAATATGAAGGTGCCTGAATTTGAAATAATTTTTTAAATAAATTGCGATCTCCCAGGGAACCCCTGGTGACCTCTTGTAGAACCCTGGTTGAGAAACCCTGGATTACAGTATCCCTTCTTCCAGTGCACGTGCATATCTTAAAACATTGGAAGAAGATGGTTGATCAGCTGTTTTTACTGTTTTCTTGAACGGCTAGGTCAGGTGTGTTTGTGTAGTGCTGCTGCCATGGATTCTTTCACTAGTTCTGGATCGATGGATGTAATGAGTGCTGTGACATTGAGCGAACCCACAATTTCATCTTCTTCTAGTTTCTGTTTCCGTCTTCTAGTTTCTGTCTTCCATCTGAGATCTACCTGAGAAAGTGTCTTCTAATTTCTACCTCCTGTTTTCTCCTCCAGAAAATCAAAGACTTAAAAATAGAAGAAGATGAAATTATGGGTTCATTCAAGGAAAACTGTCATAATCAGTTGTCCAAATTAGATAAATCTCCTCCTGGATCATCCCAAGCACCAGCTGGCCACACCTGGATGAGACTTGGTAATTTTGCAGGACAACCAAACTCTCTCTCTCTCTCTCTCTCTCTTTCTCTTTCTCTTTCTCTCTCTCTTTCTCTCTCTTTCTCTTTCTCTCTCTCTTTCTCTCTCTCTCTCTCTTTCTCTCTCTCTCTTTCTCTCTGCTACTTCACAATCTTTCCCATGTTGGTCAGCTGGTGTTAGAGTTATTTTTTAACATAGGTTTAGCATTTTCCTGGAATTGCATAAGTGTGTATTCCCCATCCCTGTGTGCAAAGGGACTCTGACTCTCATCTTATAGACTCCCTTTGAACAGAGCATCACACTTTATTGGAGAGTGCTAAAATTGTTTCCACAGGAAGCTCAATGGTTAGCTGGTAGCAGGTGTAGCCTGGCTTCCTTCGCACATCTTGCACAAAACATTTGCACAAAATCAAAGTGGGTTCTGACAGAGGGTTAAACCCACTGGTTCTCCCCAACCCCAGCCCCAACCCACATAAAGGAGAGTGACTGGTGGTAATGCTTGGTGGCAAGGGAGGAATTATGTAATTATATAATTCAAATATAACTTTTATTTAAGGTTTTTAAGAAGAAAGGTAAAAATGAGTGCAAAGCAAAATATAGGAAGAAAAAGGAAAGAAAAAGGAAAAAAATCAAAGAGAAAGCTAAAAGTGCAAGAAAGGGGGGGGAAAGTAAAAGAAAAATAGAAAAGAAAGAAAAAAGATACAACGAAGTAGCTTCTGATCTCCTTTGCAGCAGTTATAGGTACAATTATAAATTTACCTCTTACTCTACAGTTACCACTTAACTCTCTTCTTTCTATAATCTATCCTGTCCAATCATCAAAACCATAAACCATAAATTCATTTTTTTTGTTTTATGCAAAATGTTCAGGGGGTTTCCAGTCAGCAATAAGCAATAAATATTGTCTTTTCTCTGATCAAAGAAATCAATTTAGCCATCTCAGCAAATTCCATCATCTTTACCAACCATTCCTCCATTGTGGGTAATGCTGAATCTTTCCATCTTTGCACATGCAATAATCTCTCTGCAGTTGTCATATACAAAAACAGAGTTCCATGGGTTTTTTTCCAACTGCTTGTCTGCTCAATTCGACATTATGTGATAGGTTGCAAGCATGCAGATTTCCTGGCCATTGGTGTAATTAACTAGTAAACTCTTGATAATATTCCATATATTTTATATTTAGCTCCCATATACACTGTCCTAAAGAGGGACGCAGTGGCACTGCGGGTTAAACCGCTGAGCTGCTGAGCTTGCTGATCGGAAGGTCGGCGGTTCGAATCCGTGTGATGGGGTGAGCTCCTGTTGCTAGTCCCAGCTCCTGCCAACCTAGCAGTTCAAAAACATGCAAATGTGAGTCGATTAATAGGCACCGCTTCGACGGGCAGGTAACAGCATTCCGTTTAGTCATGCTGGCCACATGACCACAGAGGAAGTGTCTACGGACAAACGCCGGCTCTTCGGCTTTGAAACGGAGATGAGCACCACCCCATAGAGTCGGACACGACTGGACTTAATGTCAAGGGAAACCTTTACCTTTACCTTTTTACACTGTCCTACTGAGTACCTAAAGCTGCTTCTCCATAACCATATATGTCTGCAGTAAGAAATGACAGCTAGTGGGGTCACAGACTTGTTAAAATATGGTGGCCAGATGCAGGATTTAAGATCTCTGCTATTCCCAAGGGGTTAAACAATCAGTAAAGGCCTATTCCCTGAACAGAGCAAGACAGTGAATCATTAAGTTACATTTCAACCGAGACTGATAAGGTGAGGTTCATAATGCCTCAGGTGAGACATATAACAGATGGATAAATATTTAAAAAGAGGCTAAACTTCACGGAGGTGGATAACAGCAACTGCACATAAACTATTAATAAAGTACATAAATACATAAGCAGAGTGGCTAAATACTTCTGCGGCACTGAATCAATCCAGTGTATCCCAGGATATGGGAATCTTAATTTTGTTTCACTGTCCTTTAACCATCAGTTTTATACACTGGGGCAGCCTGTGACTGTATAAATTAGAGACAAAGGGGTCCCACATTACCAAGAATCCCACCAAATGAAACATAAATGACTCTAAGTTTTGCTTGGTAGTTATAATATGTGCAAGTCAGGACCTGTTGTGTTCCTGAGTTCAAAATAAACCTTTTCTTTTTTATGAATTAGATAATGCTTTACACCCTTTTTCCTCACAATTAACTTGCATTTAGTGTCTGTCAGTTTTTCATCTCATACCTGAATACCTGCATGCTTAAACACTTGCAGGTGGTGATCGATATACAAAACAGTATTTATCTAACCCTATCTGTGTTAAGAAGGTATTACATATGAAGCAGTCCCTAGCATGGGCCAGATGCAGGAATCCACCACTCCCTCCCTATTTATTTATTTATTTATTTATCGGTTTGTTTATTAAATTTATACGCTGTCCATATCACCATATAAGTGACTCTAGTCGGCTTACAAGTAAAAAAGAGAATTAAAAATCTTACAAAAATATACAGGGTTTAAAAGACGGAGAGAGCATACTATTACAGGTAGTCCTCACTTAGTGACCATACTTGGGACCAGCAACTCCATCGCTAAGTGATGTGGTTGTTAAGTGAAACATCATGTGACCATGACAGAATTATGACCTCACTTCTACTGCAGTCGTTAAGTGATTCACCCATGGTCATTAAGCAAGACATCACATGAGCGCAACTTGTGATTTTACAGACAGCTTCTCCATTGATTCTGCTTGTTGGAAGCCAGCTGTGAAGCAAGCAAATGGCGATCATGTGACTGCAGGATACCGTGATGTTTGTAAACACCCAGCAGTTGCAAAGTGCCCAAATCTCAATCATGTGACCATGGGGACACTGCGATGGTTGTAAGTGTGAGGACCAGTCATAAAGTTACATTTTCAGTGCCATTGTAACTTTGAACAGTCACTAAACGGGGCGGTTGTTAAGTGAGGTCTACCTATACTGGCAAGAGCGGGCAACTTCCCTCAGTCCTTTAACACACCCCACCACCTTGAGTTACTCTGACATCTGTTCTACCAGTTGTAGGCAGACTATTCTGATTGACATTTAATGAATGGTGAATATAGAACGTTTTCATGCAGGACTGTTTTCTCCCCACAGCCTGCTTACAGCTCTCCTGAGATGCTGGTTTGAGAGCTTCAGCCCAGGGCAGGAATGGGTGACAATTCCTATGCAAGTCCTTTGTGCCATTGCCAACACCCTCCGCCCCTCACAACCACACTGCAGAAATTCAGCAGCCAACTGCACAATATTAGCAGCACAATTCAAATTCCCAATGGAAGATGATAGAAATCAGTAGTTTTTTTAAAAAAAATCCTGTACATTCCTGAGAATAATTTTAAAACAAAACTAAAGTTAACCATCCTCATACATTTGTCTGATGTCCTAATATCATCATCCTGCCTTCTGTGACCCTCAGATGGAAAATTAGAAAGGAAAGAACAGAATGGAATTATGGAGAACTCAACTCTGCAATTCTTTTGCAATATTTTGGATTTCTACAATTTTCATAGTTGTTATTACCTTTCATATACTCTAAAATTCTAACTCCAAACACTGTGTTTGGACACACATACACACAGATTTTCCTCACAGGTGTGAAATCTATAGATAGAGCAGGGAAGAACAGAAAAAACATATCAAAGAAGGAGGACAGTTTGAGAATGCCAGACTGAAAAGATGCATTTTAAATAGATATTTACATCCAGCCAGAAGGAAACTACACTTGCATTTTACTGATACTCTTTTGGGAAGGCATTGAAACACCCCATGTAGCTCCTGGTCTTCCAGCAAGTGTTTCTCAACCGCAGCAACGTTAAGATGTGTAGACTTCAGTTCCCAGAATGCTGGGAGTTGACTGGCTGGGGAATTCTGGGAGTTGAAGTCCATACATCTTAAAGATGCTGAGGTTGAGGAACACTGTTCTAGCCAATGGCTAATGCTAAGCTCCATTCCTTTGCTGATGTTCTTGCTAGCTTAAAACATAACCAACAGAGAAGAGGATTTACATGTTAAGAAGCAGATGCTAGTTTCTGACATATATTGTCACCTATTTATTTTGCTAACACAGAAGCATAGTTTTAATCCTTCAGAGTGTCATAAAAGCATGCTTTATAGCAGAAAATGCAGTGGCAAATTTCCACAGCTTTAAGATCCTTCCTTCCTTCCTTCCTTCCTTCCTTCCTTCCATCCATCCATCCATCCATCCATCCATCCAAGTTTAATATAGTCTTCACACTGAGAGGACAGAAACTTTGTGAATACCTTTCAATAGATGGTGATTTTTCCCCTCAGGGTTCTTGATTTTGTACCTAACACTTTGCCTAACTTGCAGAAATGTTAAACGTTATATTTCAGTTTTAAACGTTGTGTTTTGTGCACTGTTTTTCTGTTTCAGATGTTCAAGCTGCCAGCCAGCCAGCCGCATGATCGTGCAAGTTAGTCTCTGTTGCCAAGAATATGTAAATATAAGATAGGTAGAGTATATTCAGCTTATTCTGCAGGGCAAATCTCTCAGGTATGAAGCAATTGTGTCTGAACCCTCCATGCTGAGCATTTATTGTCAGAACCAATATATATATAACTTTTGCATCAAAGTAGAAGTTACCTTCTTTAGTTTTTCTTCTTACGGTTAATGTGCTGAGGGATACAAATAAGCTAAAATTGGACTTCTTAAAGAAAATAAAAGATCCGTTCTTTGTCACTTTCTTTTCAAAATACCAATAGACTAAGCAGCATGGCGTTATTAGTGTCTTTCACAAAAGGAGATTTTTCATCCCTCTTTGTACAGTTCACTCCCCAATTTCCAAGGCTGCGGCTGCAGATAAAACCGTAGAGGTGAGAAGCTTTAATAAAAGTATCAGTTCCAACCCTTGGAATTTCTGCTACTTCTAAAGAAATGTGGCAGATCTGTCATAAAGTCCTATCAGAAGATCTGTGCTAAGCTGAAGGGTACTGTGTGTTTATTAAAACTGTGACTTTTTAGGTAGCAAAGTGTTATGCTGAATTGCATTGAAGAGCTGGTGGGGAATCCTTTCGCCAGGTTTACTGAGTTATTATATATAAAGTGTTCATAGTTGGCTTCTTGTGACTAAGTACAATGTGTGTTTCTCAACCTTGGCAACTTGAAGACGTGTGGATTTCAACTCCCAGAATTCCCCCAGCCAGCCATGCTGTCTGGGGAATTCTGGGAGTTGAAGTCCACACATCTTCAAGCGACTAAGGTTGAGAAACACTGGTGCAGAGTAATGGTTATTATGAAAAATATTTACAGCTTTGTTTGGACTTTTAGACAAATTATCATCCTCATTTCCTTCCCTTGAGAACCTGCAGTGCTGCAAACATTAATTTGTGAATATAGATTTCTTAATTAACAGATGCAGAGCTAGATAGACAAAAGAAAGAAGATGATTACCAGCACAAAACAGAAGGATTTGTTCCTGCTATTTCCATTAAAACTGGCGGGATCTTCATTTACAAGCACTTGTGCATTTATATGAGTATAAATTAAAATGTTGTGCTTTAGTGGTGCAACTGACAACAATCCAGACTATAATTTTAAGGATACTTACTAATGTATCCTCAAAGATCAGAATAGTTAAAGCAGGGGTAACATACAGCTGGGAAAGCTGAACACAGAAGAAGAATGGAGAAGGTAGAGAGATGCCTCTGAATTATGGATTTCAAAATGGTTCCTACAAGAACCACAGACTGCAAAAAGAATCAATCAATAAGTCCTGGATGAAAGACTGGCTATTCCTCTGAGGCCATAATCAGCATACAGAAGCATACTTGGGCATGGGATGTGAGTGAATGATGGACTAGAAGAAATGAATGGCTAGCAAGGTGGAGGGAAATAGAAAGAGGCAATGGACAAGGACTGGATAAGGCAAAAGACAATGGATAAGGTGGAAGGACAGATCAAGGAGTTTCCTGGGATATTATTTCGGAAGTGGGTGGAGCCAAAGTTGATTGGGCTCTTCAGTGTATTGTATAGGAACAAACAACCCTTTGAGACTGGTGGGCACTTCTGCAATTTGACATATCATAGATCCCACAGAATTGCCTGCCCTTGTAGGCTTGTGCATTCACAAATTGCTGCCATGGTTGACATTTTTTTTAATTTTTATTTATTTACCAAATTTATATGGCGGCCCATCTCACAAAAAGTGTCTCTGGGCAGTGTACAACCATTAGTTTAAACAATAAATATATAAGAACACTCATTATTAAAATATGAAACAGTCATTATTAAAATGAAAAACCACAAGGCCCAAGAGAGAGCAAATATTAACTGCAGTATCGAAGCCATCTTAAAATTTCACCTGGGACCCTCAGGCCTGATGGCATAGCCAGGCCTTGAGGGACTTCCTGAACATTAACAGGGATGGAGCTAACCTCACTTCAGAGGGGAGAATGTGCCTTAAGGCGGGGGCCACGACAGGGAAGGTCCGTCTCCTGGGGCCTGCCAGGCATAATTCCCCAGCAGACAAGATCCACATCATGCCTTCTCTACCAGATCTGATGGGATGGGCAGATATATTTGGGGAGAGGTGGTCCTTCAGAGAACATTGCCCCATGCCATGAAGGGCCTTAAAGGTTAAAACCAGCACCTTGAATTGGACCCAGGAGCAAACTGGCAACCAATGCAGCTTGCGGAGCAGAGGTGTGACATGTGCTGTTCCAGAAGCACATGTAACCATCCGGATTCTATTTTGCATGGATGTTCCTCAAGGGCAGCCCCACGTACAGCGCATTACAGTAGTGGACAGTCTGGAAAAATGTAGGGCTAAGAAGAGAAAATATCAATTCTGAAGCCAGAGTTTCAGGTCTGGACACACTGTTTTCTACAGAATCCTTTCAACCCCAAGGCATTTATTACATCTGTCACTAGGCCTGAAGAAACTTAAGTCAAGGTATCCAGCTCTTGAAATGCATGGGGGCAAAACAAAAAAGAAGGTGAGGGGGAATCTTCTCCAACCTAGTGATCACCAGCTAGCCATAATTTCTACCTTGCTGACTTGAAAAGCAGGCCCAGTTGTCACTTACTTCTTTTCCACATTTGCTATTGTCACCAATCAATGCTGATCAGCAGTTCTACTCTGATGCTGCATGGCTCTGTCCCACCGCACAAGGGGGCAGAGGGAATTAGAGAATTGGGGAGCCTCAGTCCTGAAGCAGTTCCCCCCGGGGTGGGCAACAGTGACAGGACACCCCATCATGTGGACAACCTCCAGGCTCTCTCATTTTCATTCTACATCTTATCCTTGGTACCATGCATCTTTGTATTGGGAATTGTTCCCATGATTGTGTTGAGACACAGACTTATTCTACTATTTTAATGGACCACTCAGGTACAGAATTCCGGTCCTTGGACTGGAATTCTCCCCCATCTATGGCATTTTCAGGATCATTATTACTTTTCAAAGGACCTCTATTCCCCACCCATTCGGTGCTTCCAATTTCACTAGATTGCACTCATCTTGAGATCTCAAGGTCTGCTGAATCTGGCATGGGATGCTATTTCTTCATGGAAAGGAGTAACCCAGCTGTCCCCTCACAGGTTACAGACCCAGTTCCAGCTGTGTATTCCATCTCTTTAGCACCAGACTCTATGTTGGCTTCTACTCAACCAACCTTGGGTTAGACTATATTTCTGCTTCAGCCATCTTCAATACCAACCATTGTCTCACTTCCATTGAATCAGGATGGATCACAATCTCTTTAGAACATCATGGCTTATTTTCTCTGTCAGACACTGAGGATTATCATCTTGGATAATACTTATCTATTATCTATCATCCATTAGCTGTCCGTTTCCTTAGAGGTCCTAGGCAACTGGGAGAGCTTTCCCACGCCTGGGGAAAACCTATCACATGTGGAGCGACTTTTCCTTATGTTTTCTGCACTGGATTTCGAGATCTCAGAAATACACTTGTATATGATGCAAGTTTGGTTCAGTCTAGCTAATACCTTGATACCTGGATTGTTATCCATTGCTACCAACTTTGTTCAAATAATCAAAGAATACATGGCAGAAGCTGGCTATTATGACTCCAGCTTCCAATTTATATAAGATTAAAGGTGAACAATTCCAATTTTAGTTTCACCAGATCTTTCCCACCTAATTAACTGCGGAGGCTTCTTCGGACTATTATTGATGTATTATATTTCCTCAAGTGTTGTCTTCTTTTGCCCCTGCTTCCTAGAGCTGCTATTGACTCCCAGTGTCCTTATACAGTTTAATCAACATGCTTTAGTCTCATATTTGATGGCTGAATTGGCAGTTTTATTTTGCCTGGGAAAGGTGATTTTAGGACAGCTGATTTGCCACTTTTCTCCTACAACAGCAAGCATGCTCATGCTAGCTGACCTTTGGTACCAATGCGGAGGCTGAGAAAGTGAGTGTGTTCTCATCAACTGACTGTTGGCACACGTAAGGGGGTGATGTTGAAACGACAAGCAGGCTCTGGCCCATGAACATGAGGAGGCTGCGTTAGGTTGCACCTGATGGATCTCCATGGATCACCAAAGGTCCACAGATCACACTCTAGCTGCTGTTGGTGCCCATTTGCTACCTATCAGAGTTGGATTTCTTATGGTCATCTTTTCATTGAAGACCCTCACATGTGGACTGTCCATACTTTCAGTTCTGTTCTGAGAGCTTTTGGACCTGATACTCCATTCCTACTAAAAGCAGGTTAAGATGTGTATATAAATCACTCACTGGTCCTTTCAGTCCTTCTCTCCCTCTTCTATGCCTCTAAAACCATCACATAATGATCAGAACAACCACCCATCAACATTAGCTCTGGCTTACCAGAATTCAGCCTGACTATATTGCCTCTAATTCAATTCTTTACTGCCTCTATATACTTCTCCTGTCCCTGTCCTGTCTCACCTATACATATGGAATGGCAAGTTAGCACTGAGTGGTAACCACATCATAATGGCACTTTGCCCTGTGGGGACAAGCCAAAACCATATGCCTCCCAGCACTTTAAACACACATGGACCCAACAGATGTGCCCCCGTGTTATTCCTGAGATATGATCCTGCAGAAACGAATAGAACTATGGTATCATTATTCCTCCAACTTCCACTTAACAAACTACTCCAGGAGAATCAATGATCAGTACTCCCAAAAATGATCTAGGAGAAACCAGATTGCATTCTCCCTGCCTCCTTTTTCATACAAGTCATTCATTGGGAAGATCAAGCCAGTTCATTGTTGACTCAGACCTGAATCTAGACTGAAGTATCTTAAGAAAATTCTCTCTCTCTCTCATTCTTTCTCTTTCTCTTTCTCTATCTCTATCTCTATCAACCACTATCTATCTACCAACTTACCTGGAACCTCTAGGTAAATTGCCTAGAATTACTTCAATTACTGAAGTATTGAAGTACTTCATTATGGTCAGAGACAACCATAGAAGCAATAAAATCAGCAAGAAACAAGAACAGATATCATAGTATATCTGAATATCCATACATAAATCCATTTCACCCAAGCACATCTGCATTTGGCCAGTTACTACCTGACTTTTGCCCACTCTGATAGATCGATCGATTGATTACATTCCATCAAGTTGTTTTCAGCTCCTAGCAACCACATAGATAGATCTTCTCCATGACATTCTGTCCCTAACCTGGAGGTCTTCCAACAATGCCCTCATCACCAGTGAAACTGAGTCCATCCACCTTCTGCTGGTCATCCTCTTCTTCTCTTTCCTTCCACCTTTCCCAGCATTAAAGCCTTTTCCAGAGATTTTCCCACTTACCCAAACCTACTGTATTTAAAAAAGTGGAAAAACACCATCGGTGTGTTGTTGTTCTACCACAATTTTGTATTAACAGTAAGTGTCAAGAAGTGACTAATATGAATTATCATATGGGGATGGGTACTTTCTGCCCTCCCCCTTTTGTGTCTTCCTAGGGCTGACTGTATACTCTCCATTTAAGCTGCTTAGTTACACAGATGAACATTTTGTTCTTGCAGTGGCATTTGGGCTGTTCTTTTGCCATATCACCTATCCTATAGAGCTCAGCAAAGAGTGTGAAGGTATTATCTCCTGGAGAAATATGACAGTAGCCTCCAGGCTAAACTTTTGATCTACCTGTTCTCTCTATTTTCAAAACAGCAAAGATTTACACTTTTGTGCACAGTCACCTCTTACAGATCTGGCAGATCTGCAGAAGGGAGGGAGAGAACTGATATTCTGAAAGACAATATTAGAAAGCTAAGAAATATTTTTAATCTTTACTGTGCCTTCAGAATGACTCTGATTTTGGGGAATCGCATAAATAATGAATTACGCTGAATGAGTTTATAGAGAGATGGAATTGAAAAGAGCACATGTATTTCATATGTTGGTAGGATTAATATGGGGTTCCCCCCGCAAAAAAAAATATTGGTTATCATTAAGACACATGCTGTGCAATTCAGTAATTTCTATTCAAAAATAAGGCCACTGAGTTCTGAGGGCCTTCGTAATTGGGTAGAAGAATATATCCTTCAGGACACTCCTCATGTTGTTTAAAAAACTTAACATTCCTTTTTTATGGGACTTCAGAAATAACTGAATATGTTATTCAGCTAACGTATTATACAGTATTATACAGCTAACGAACAGATGTTTCCCCAAGTAGAGAGGAACAGCTTCCCAAATCTGCTGGAATGGTGGACATTTAATACTGAACCGTTGGGAAAGGCTGATCTAGACCAAATCCCTCACATTGGCTTTGGCTGATAAGTGGTTGTCAGTTCAAAAATAGCCATATACGTTAGATTTAATAAAATTTCAGATATCTACAACTGCTAGAACCGACAGGAAGCTCTGGCGTGGGCTGGTCCATGACGTCACGAAGAGTCGGAAGTGAGTGAACGAATAAACAACAAGCAACTGCTAGACCAGACACTACAGTAACTTAAAAACTATGCTAGAAGCATATCAAATATACATAGAGGATCCTTTATACCTAGAGGGAATATACATAATTTATCAGATACGTTACTAGCCAGAAATTGTTTTATGGCAAGCGATCCAGATGGCTATTACACTATTTAGCTTGGTGGGCACAGGAGATATCATGGGCTTTTAGCAACATGAATTGGTAACTAGTGAACTGTCCATTTGTAACTTGAGGGACTACTGGAAACCCTGTCTATTTTTCAACATCCCCTTGGTCCCCTTGCAGCTGAACAGTGGAGAATTCAGCGCTTCACACCCTTTGCTCAGTTTGATGTAGTGTTTCTCAACCTTGGGAACTTTAAGATGGGTGGACTTCAACTCCCAGAATTCCCCAGCCAGCATGCTGGCCATGGAATTCTAGGAGTTGAAGTCCACCCATCTTAAAGTTCCCAAGGTTGAGAAACACTGATTGAATCTACTCAAACAATCCATGTAGCATGAATCGATATGCAGTATGCACAGCTTTTTTTTCCTCATATGATCAGATTAAATTAAGAATCAGTCCTGAAATTGTCTACATCAAATATAAGTCTTTCAAAGGCTGAACAGTCAGCAGGGACACTAAAGACAGGCATTGCCTCAGTTATCTGGATAACTGTGCAATTATCAGCATACCTATACTGTAATTTGGCCTACAGTCTTCTTACCCTGATGATCGTGTTTGACCTTTTGATCAGAAGCACTCAGTGTCCTTAGCTGACCAGCCTCCTTGTCGTCAAGATAGACTTCTGAGCTATCCCCAGAGCAGCATGATCTGGATGAAGTTTGTCATGGTCTAGTGAAGAAATATAATGTTCCAGACTTCTCCAGAATGCTCCCATTCCTGAATCATCAAATTTTGCACATCTTAGTATCTAGTGTCCAAACTGATAACATTCAAGACAGTGTTCCAAATAGCAAAAAACAGCTGGCCTGTTGGGTCTGACTCCATATCAGCCCCCAGTTCCACCACTGGACTTGCTTCAAGCATTGACCCTTCTTCTACCCTTCTCCATAGCACCAAGGCAGCCAGGCAGCGAGCACCCTCTCAAAATAATCATTCCTTCCTCTTGGTTTTGTGGCCAACTGAAACACCAGGAATATAAATGAAGACCCAGGATCTGGCATGGTTGCCTTTTTCTGCTTTGTATTTCCACTCCAACATTTTTTGACTTGGGAGTCGACCACATCTAATTTGTGGATCCTCTCCTCTGTGCAGCTGGACAACAGTACAGAGTTCTTAACTCTTCCACCACTCAGTGAACTCTGTTCCTAACCATGTTCTGCACTTTTAAGAGGAAATCTCAGCTCCGGTAGAAGTGAATGATGGATCCATTTCTCAAGAGCTTTGTTCTTGCTACGTCTGTATGTTCTCTGCATTCTTTAGTTTCAAGGGACAATTTCTAAATCCTAGCCTGCTCCATATTTCCCTGATTGTATGTTGATGTAGTGGAAGAAGAAGACAATTCACAAATATTAATAACTCAATGTATAAGAAAGACAATGTTCTTTTGTACTGTAATTATATATATCTATATATCTATAGATATATATGATGGCAAAGAAATAAGTGGCTTTATTACACTGGTAATAAAATAAAATACAGTATATTGTATTTATTTAGAGTTTAAAAGCAGTATTTAAGAGAGTTTATAGCAGTGTTTCTCAACCCTGGCAACTTTAAGATGTGTGGACTTCAACTCCCAGAATTCCCCAGCCACCCATGCTGGCTGGGGTATTCTGGGAATTGAAGTCCACACATCTTAAAGTTGCCAAGGATGAAAAACACTGGTTTATAGAGTAAACATTCAGTTGGTTTAGATAAGCATCTAGTTTCAGTAGATCTGCACAGACTATTTTGACTCCCTTCATTTAATCACAGCCTTGCCCATTTTTTTCCAGAGTAATGAAATGCATATAAACAACGTCCCACTCATGGGATCCAAGGGATTAAGAATTACATCTAATGCAACACGATACCTCAATGGCAGTTTCGATTCTTAAAAGAGCAGAGAAGCTTCTTCCAGATGGCTAATTTTTTGCTTCACTAATATTTCAATAATATAGTGTTCTGTTATTGATTATATAATAAAAGTTTACAATAGTACTCTTTCAAGAACAGACTTTCTCTATCTTCATCACACTGACACTGTCTTTGCATGGACCTCATCTTGGAGAAGACAGCAAAGAGCATTTACTGTTACAATGTCCTGCTGATTTTAAACAAAACATACAGTAATATCCATGCTTGGTTTTGGCTTGGGATGTCAGGCTAACAATGAATACAGAATTCCTTGTCAAATATTGACTTCTGATACTTGGTTGATTTGCATTTGGCAAATTCTTCTCTGAATGCATCTCATAACCTAGCTGCAGGATAAACGGTGGCACCTATCCTGTATTTTCCTTTCCATTAAAATATTATATATTTTGTTAAGGTAAAAACTGAATTTTTCAAGGGAAGGGAAAGCTGAATATGTAAGACCAAACATGCTAAGGAGAGGTCTTACCACAAAACATAACTGAATCCACATAATTGTTGACTTCATTATGAAGTCGGTACAAAAAGAAGGTCAAGAATAAATACATAAGGAAAGGGGATTTTCACCCCCTCCCAGTAGTTCTGCTACTACATTGTGCTCAGCTCGAGTGCTTTTTTAATTTTTGTTTTTTATCCCACCTTTATTATTTTTATAAATAACTCAAGGCAAGGTACATACCTAACACTCCTTCCTCCTCCTATTTTCCCCCACAACAACAACCCTGTGAGGTGGGTTGGGCTGAGAGAGACTGACCGGCCCAAGGTCACCCAGCCGGCTTTCATGCCTAAGGCGGGACTAGAACTCTCATACCATGCCTGATTGGCTCTTGGGCTGAGAGGGAGGGACTGGCCCAAGGTCACCCAGCTGGCTTTGTGCCTAAGGTGGGACTAAAGCTCTCAGTCTCCTGGTTTCTGGCCCCTTGCCTTCACCACAGTACCAAACTGGCTCTCTTTTAAACTTAGAACTGTTCTTCTGACACTGCAGAGCATCTAAGTATGTACCCAAGGGTACAGATAAGATCTGAAGATGACCAGAGTGGAAAATCAATATGATATTGACAGTAATATAGCAGATATTCTACTGAAGCTCTGCTTGATAGTATTAAATCTGAATTACAACATCAGTCTAAAAGAATAAATTCTGCCCTTGATTATGCACTTTTTAAAACCAGTGATGCCTCAGATCATTTTGAAAATGCAGTTAAGAAAGTGTGGAGAATTCAAACTGGGGAAATTATAGTAGAAACCTCTAGTTGGGGATTAATTCTCCTCATTTAACTTGCTTTATCACTATTTATATTTAAACCATTGCTTTGAATAACCGGAACTGTGCACCACACACAATTGTGTGTGTGTGTGTGTGTGTGTGTATAAGAGAATTTCATCTGGCGGGGTCCAGGAAACGGGCCTTCTCTGTAGTGGCCCCCACTCTCTGGAATATCTTGCCTCCGGAGGTGAGGCAGGCCCCCTCACTCCTGACCTTCCGGAAGGCCCTGAAGACCTGGTTCTGCCGTCTCACCTGGGGCAGGAAAGTGAACAACCATTCTTGGGGGTGGCTCGCAACCTAGAGTCCCTCCCACCAGCCTGGATTTTATACCTTCTTGGATTTTATATTTATTTATTGTATTTTATTATAACTGTTTTATGAGATTTTAATGTTTATATTTTGCGCTTGATTTTATTGTAAACCGCCAGAGTCCCTCTTTTGGGGGAGATGGGCAGTGGCTGAATTTGATCAATAAATTTGATCAATAAATATATACAGTATATATGTATGTATGTATGTGTGTGTGTGTGTTTGTGTGTGTATATATATATATATATTTAAAAAGCTAAACAGAATTTGATAATGTTAGTATAAACAGGGAGAGACGACACACTTGCAGACCCCAAATCAAATTAGGTATATGCCACCTGCCTTTACAGAAAGGTTTGACTGGGTTAGTGGCTGACCCAGTTAAGCAACATAGAAGACAATGTAAACCTATTTCCATACAGCTGCCAAAATAAATAAATCCCAAGCTACCTTCAGTCCATCCCACCCACGTGGTTCATAGTCAAGAGACTTTCTCTCTGGTTATAAATCTGATCTCAATGGCCATTTGCAGTTAAGAAACATGGCCACTGAATGTGCCAGTTGAAATGCACCAAATATGAATACAAGCACATCCGTTTATTCTTAGCCATGCCAGGAATCAACGACCTTGCTATTTGTACGAGTGATTCCAGCTTTCAGGATAGCATAGGAAGTAATCCAACTACTGAAGTGAATTGTGATCTAGAGCAGGGTTTCTTAACCTTAGCAACATTAAGATGTGTGGACTTCAACTCCCAGAATTCCCCAGCCAGCTGGGCAAGATGTGCAGACTTCAACCCTGGCTGGGGAATTCTAGGAGTTGAAGTCCACACATCTTAAAAGTTGAGTTTTAAAATAGCAAGGTCGTTGAGTTCCTTCTTTGGAGAAGGGACATTAGGAAAGGAGAAGTTTTGATTTGTCAGTGGAGAGCAGTGAGTGAGTCTGGGCAGTTTCTGGGGTGAAGAATTACTCAACCTCCTTCTTGGGGTTGCTCCAAATCGGGTTGCAGAGGTCGCTATCCTATAAACCCACGCATCTCCTGCAGGCACGACCTTTCTGGTTTAAATGTCTCAAAAGTGCATTCGGTGATCGGGCAGTCAGTATCCACCGTTTTCAAAACGAAACAAATTGGAGCGGATGGACTACGAGGCCAGATTAAGGCCGAGACCACACAGCGGGGAAACAGCCACCCCCTGCTCCTTGCAAGGCTGAATGCGCGCGTCGGTCCAAGTTTCCCGGCCAGCAGGGCTTGGAACTCGGAGGACCCCCAGAGGAGAAGCCCCCGGCCTGGCAGGGGAGCAGTCCAGGGCCCGGGAACCCCACTGCCCGGAGGACCGGCTCCCTCTGCGACCCGCCGGCGGGGTGGCTTATTGTGCTTTGAAATGCGTGGACTAAGCGAAGCGCTCTACCGCGCCGGCCGGCGGGCGGGCGGGCGAGTCCCCACCTTTCCATCTCGCCCAAGGGACCGAGCCGGCGGAGAAGGCAGGTCCCGCCGCAGGGGTGGGGGCGCGAGGCTGGGGCTCCATTATTCCCCTCCGCGCTCAAATGCCAGGTGGGGGGCAAAACGCGGCTGGGCATCTGGGCTCCTTCGGGCGAGGCGCCTCCCTTCCCACGGGCCCAGGGCTTGAATTGCCAGGGGTCCCTCGAGTCAAGCCTCCTGCCTTTCGGGGTCCCTCGCGCGGGAAGGCCTCTCTTCCCTTCCCACCCCGCCCCGCTTGTTTCTGGCCGCGTGAATGCCGCGGCGCGGGAAGAGCCTTTTGTTCGGCCGCGGTTCGACGGAGCCCTTGCCTTGAAAACGCTTCGCGAGCGCGGAGAGAGGCCGAGCCCGGATCCCCGCGACCGTTTGGGCAGCGTTAGGTTCTGCAACAACACCACGACCCCCTGCTCGCTCCCTGCTGCCCCGCATTTGCAGAAGCCACTCCGCGCGTGGCTGGATTTTGCAGAAGAAGCCGAACCACAGTCCCTGTGCCCAGAGAGGGCCCCGCACGCAGCCCGCTTGCGTGCTTCCATCCTTTATTCGGAAGAAAGCGGGCAAGCCTCTCTCAGCCTCGGCGTAGCCCGGCGCTGAATTCCGGCTCCTTTTCAGGGCAGGCCGAGGGACGTGCATCAGTTGCTCTTCCTTGGGGCGGGGGAGCCGGAAACCCAGCGGCGTCCTCCTCCCGGCAGAAGGAGGCGAATTTCACGAAGACTGGGCTTCATTGTCTGCCAAAGCACCAGGCTTGCAATGCTCCAGTTGGCAAGGAAGTCGGGGGAGGCGTGAAAAAAAAAAGCGGGGGGAGAGACAGCCGCACACTCTTCCCCATGATTTATTTAAACAGCCAAGCGCCGCCAGGAAGACTTTCGCCCGCCAGCCGGCCGGGGAGACGGACAGGCCCCTCTCCGCCTTCTGCAAACTAAATAAGTCCAGGGCAAAGCCGCAGACAGGAAACGGGGCGCGCGGGGGGGGGGTGTTTTGTCTGCGGCAGAGTTTCCCAGGGGGGGTTCCCTTCGGTTTCGGGCTGGCCTCGCGGGGTCCGGAATTCCGAAGATCCCCGAGCCCGCTTGGGCCCTCCGCGGCGGCTGGCGCAGAAGACGAAAGGCGGGAGAGCCGCGGGCTCCAGAAGGTAGCTCGCTGCCTTGCCGAAAGATGCGGATGTTCCTGGGGTTGCCGTTCCGACAAGGTAAGAGGGCTCTAAAGGGGCAGTAAAGTGTTTTCTTCCCTCCCGGCACAGAACAATGCTTTTAAGCCTGCGATAAATGGTTTGGACCGGGCCTTCTCCCGCTTGGGTTGGGGGCATCCCAGGAGGATGTTTTCCTGCAGCCAGAAAAAGCTTTCAGCCAGATTTACTTAAGGGCCGAGGATGGGGCGCGGGAGCAGCAAACCGCTCCGCAAACAGCCGGTTTTCGGTACGTCCTGCCTGCCAGGAGGCGCCGGCGCCTAAATGTAGCCTCTTCGCCCCCTGGCGGCCGGTCCGTGTAAGGGCAGGAGGAGACCTGCAGGGTCACGTTCGCCCTAACTGGCGAGTTCCAGAAATCAGTACAACTTGGGCGGATGGAAAGGAGGAAGAAATCCTGTCCTTAGCGTCGTTGGAGCTGCTTGCGCGTGAACTCTCGGCTGCCCAGGAGGAAGCTAGGCCGTTTTAGGGTGAATCTGGATGGGGGGGGCGTAAAGCAGTGGTCTTTCTTGGCTGCCCACTTTAAAATGAGAAAGGACGATCAGAAAAGGCGTCCTTCTTAATTACAGCCCAGAGGTGACTTCTAAAAATGATATAAATAAAACTAGGCATTCTCTCCAGGTAAGGCTGAAAATCAGAAGAGTATTGATGTCTGATTTGTGCAAGTGAGAGCTAATTGTGGGCATATTTATTTAGAAGTGCTCAGAAGGTGCTAAGAACAGCTTGTTCGAAAGAAGGGGTACCTAAGAAGGCAGTCCTGTATATACCTGGGAGAAGCCTTTTAGGATTTAGGACTTTCTACAAGAAGAGATAAAGTTTCCTTCCAGGGAACTCAGCTTCATGGGTCTGGCTGCAGAGGGCTTTTTGGAAACAGTCTAGGGATGTTATCTGGGATTAATTTTTTGATTTCTTATTCTAGCCTACCACCCTGAGATCCCCTGCTAGCTTCTTCTCCAAGTACGGAAAAGGTTTGAGGTTCATTCGGGGCTGGATGAAATCAGCCAGGTGCTGTCCTGCCCTTTAAAGCGACCTGCCTAAACAGGCCACTGAAAAAGGAGGGTTGCATCCGTGCACTCTTCTGAGTGGCGGGCAGTGGGATTTTCTTCAGGGCAGTGTTGGTTGGTTGATTTCAGTGGATTTTAGGTTTAAGGGCTTTTAAGTATAACAAATAGAAATCTAAAAGGGCCCACGATGTGCTCTTTAGAAGATGGTGCGTGCTTTGTTTTCCAACGCTTTTAGTGGATGACTAGATGGACTTGTTTTCTTGTGCACCAAGGATCTTTTGAGTTTCCATTGCCTGTATGTTAAAATTGCACCAACCCGGATTGCAAAAACAGCTGATCTTCCAGGGCAGGTTTACTGAAACCTAAAGCCTATTAGGTAAAATAGGGCGTTTCTCAGTCGTCGGCGCATAGGATTAATTTGGCAGGATGTCCCTGGAGGAGACAAACAGGCAAACAAGAACCAGAACGGGGGCCCAAAAACCCTGGCCTCGGCGTGGCCCCGAAGTCCACGGGGCGTCGCTTCCCCGCGCGGAAACGGCGTCGCGCCCTGGCGGCCCTGCCCGCGGAACCTGGCTCGGCTCTCGGAGCGCGCGCTTCCTCCGCTGGCTGCCCGCCCCTTTCTTAACCCTTCCCGCTCCTGCGTGGTCGCGCGGCTTTGCGGAAAGCCCCCCCGGCCCGCCCCGTCCTGCCCGTCCCTCGTGGGCCTTCGAGGGGGCGGCTGCTCGCCTTCGTGCCCAGCGCCCCTCCTGCCTTCCCCGCCGTCCCTCGCTGGGCAATACCTCCGGCTGCCGCTGCCCTCCGCCCCAGCACCTGGCTTGGAAGGGGTGGGGATCGGATCCGCGGGGCTCGCCCGCTGGGCCACCCACTTACTGCCGGGAGTCGGCCGCCGCAAAGCCTCGAGAGCGGCCGTCCCCGTTTGGCTCCCCGGCGCCCGAGCTCAGGCAGGGCCCCTGCCGCCCGATGGACCCCCGGCTCTGTCCCGATCCCTTTGCGGGCGAGCCTGTTCCCGGCCGCCTCGCCCACGGAGCATTTCTGCATTTCTCCGCGCCTCGAAGTTGTTTCCCCGACACACCCACCCATCAGCTTCTGGGGGGGTCCGACAGTCCGCTTGGATTGCTTCCTCCCGGCCCGGAGGAATTCCCCTCTCGGATCCGTTGTGGATCCCGGAGGTTTTGCGGGCGGACGGAGCAGAACTGAGCGGGGGAATTAAGGCGGGGAAACTCCCTACCTCTTAGTGGAAGTAGGAAGCGGGTTGCACTGGGGGCCGGGGGGGGGGTGAGAAGACCCGCTTCTACCGTTATTAATTTCTCTGAGTTGGTTCTGCTATCATTTGTCGCACCTGGAAAAAACAACTGTAGTTTTGTTTCGGGGTGTGTGGGGAATCAGCTTTCATGGTTCCCTTTCCTGATTGGATTGACCTCCACGCAAAGAAGATGTTAATAAACCAGGAAAGACGGATCCGTGACAATGGCTTCACAGAGGTGCCGGTTGTAACCCAAGTTTGCCTACAATCCTGCGCCCATGGCTTGAGCGCTGAACTCAGTTTGACTTTTTTTTTTTTAAGCATATACGTCTCTGGACAGTTGCCTCCAGCTCAACAGGACTTCAACTCCCATAATGCCTAGCCAACACTGACATTGGCCATGCTGATTAATGTTGACGGGCGCGGAAAGCTGAGAAGACTGGAGTGCTCCAGGTTGGGGAAAAGAGGGTGATAGAATTTGAAGTTATTCGGCTTCCTATGGATTACTTTAAACCTCCCCTTAAAAGGAACAGAGCCCGATACTGCTCTTTAATTTTTGTCTTCAGGGTGTCGCTAATACTAGAACTCTGCAAAGTGTTTTAGATTGGTCTATCAGGCCCGTGGGTCGACTGGCTAAATTAGGATTTAGTCCCAGGCAGTTCCACGGAAAGCCAAGGGTTAATCCAGATAAACTGGGACCCGAATCAAAATAACAACACAACGAAAAACAAGTTTTGACATCCGGAAATCTCGTCCTAGATGGCCTTTCGAAATCCTAATGTTTCGGTTTAACGAGGAAGAGGACAGCGTCCCCCGCCGTCCCTCGGAATCCCCAACCCCGGGCAGGCGACCGAGAAGGCGCCCTCCAAGCTGGGGTCGCGTTTTTAATTCTAAACAAGCGGGGTGGGAATGTTATAAACAAGGATTTCTGAGCAAAATAAATGAAGGTTTGGCCTGGAATAGCAGGTGAATCCCACCGAGGTTCTTTCTGGAGTCACTCTGGGCAGGAGGAAGGACTGAGCAAGCCTTTCTTGCGGTTACTCGTGGGAAGGCCCGGTGCAAGGGCGGAAACAGGGGCACAACGCACCCCACACTGTTTTGTTTTTTTTACCGCCCCGCTTTAAAATGCGGATCTTCGCTTGGTTGAAGTTCCCCTTGTGACACAGGGACGCGTGTCACATCTGTTTTCCTGGGTGTGAGAGAGGGATGACTCTCGTGCGACTCCCTCTCTGTTACGTGTCTCTTTGCGGAGTCTCAGCCAGCCTGGTAAATTACTCGCTGAATATGCACCTAAAAAGCTAAGCAGGGGTTTCAGCCAGGGTTCAAAATTGCAAAGTTAAATATTTGTTTTTAATTTTCTGGCTCAGAAATTTTAACTGCCAGGCAAGGTTCCTCCTGCGGCTTTTCTAATGGGCTTGCATAAATCGTTTTGTTATTACCTTCTGTCTGTTAAAACAACATTGGCTCCGCATCCTGACAGTCGCATTTAAAATCCTGGCAGCCGGAAGAAATCTCTCATCTAACCTACGGGAACGGGGAGGGGGGCGAAAAGGGAGAAATGGAAAAAAATCTGCTTCGGAGTTGGAAGGGAGGAGATCAGCCGAGAGAGAAAGTGCGAAAATTAAGAAAACGCACCTTCTGTTAGAAGTCTTTAATTAGATTTTGGTGGTGCTTAGATACGTTGAGAGGACCAGACTGCGCTTACAGAGAGAGAAAAAATCAGGAATCTGTAGAATCTGTTAATCGTAGTGTGAGATCTTGGCTAAATCAAAGGAAAGGCTGACGGGAGGAATGTCCAGGGAGATGCCATGCCCACCGAAGGCGACTGGCAAGGCATGCCTTGACGAACAGGTCCTCGGCGCCCAAATTCACGATTCGAAGCCGTTCAGGAGCGTTCTAGGCGAACTCTTATGCCTGTTGCTCCTGCGCAAATCGCAGTTCCTCTCTAATGGCGTTCCCTGGTGGGTTGCACTTCGAAGCAAATCAAAATATGCCCAGCTGATGATGGACCACAGAAGGAGCAGGTGATCGCTGGTCTACACCCACCACCCACTAGAATCCGCCCGTGGAAGCGTCGCAGCAGCTGCAGGAGAGGCGGGGGGGGGGGGGAGAGACCAATCCTAACCCTAACCCCACCTCCCTCCGATTGCAAGGGATGGGACTGCCCTCTTCCGCCTTTAGTTCTAGCCAGGAAACAACATTTATTTTCAAGCAAGGGCCAAACCCTCAACGAACAAATAGGAGTCACTTTCCGCGCAAAAGGCTGCCTTCTTTCAGCCACGCCCCATCTTAAAAGGAAGGGTAATACAGAACTGGTGAGAAAACCCAGCTCTTTTCCCTTCTTCTTCCCTGGAGAACTCGGAAGCTTGCTCTGTCTTTTGTATGCCTGGCTAGTCCTTAAAAAAAACGTCTTTCAGTGGATTCTGACTTTCCTTCCCTTAATGGGTCATTTCGGCTGTTCTTGTTGTTTGGCGGAGGCGAGTCCTATTAGCGCCTTTCAGGGTCGCACCGCTTGTCCCCACCGCCCACCTGCCCATCGTCTGGGGGTTTCCCGCCCTCTGTCCCAAACGCCAGGTTGTGAACGCGGATCTGCCAATCTCCAGCAAGGGGTGGGGAATCTTCCTGGAGCTTTTTTTCAGAGATGTACAGCATAAGAGAAAAAATATTCTATAAAATCTTTTAAAGAGCGTGGTAAAGCGTGGCGTTCACTGCTTTGTTGTTGTTTCTGTCTTAGTATGTTTAAAATCACCTTCAGATGCCTAGCGCGATATTTTTCGGCTTTGCAAATGTCCTGTCTGGGTCAATCGCATTTGTCGGGGCCGGATTTTGTGTTTTTTATTCTGCCCCCCCCCCTCGTGTTTTTTTACGCGAGTTTGGTTGATTTGAAGCACAAAAACGTCGGCTTGATGTTTCTGGTCTAACCGTTAGATTTTTTTCCACCTGTTCTGATCAACCACCCTTTTTACAGCTACATAAGTTCATGTGCGCGCACCCTTAGCAAAATAAAATCCCAGACGGCGATTGGTTCCAAATACAGTATTTGCTCGCTCCAATCCAATATGCACCCCCAGACCAGTATCCGCTTGGATCTACCGCTCGTTTAAGCCCCGGCTGCAAAGGAGGACAAGCAAGAACTTAGCTGTGCCCAAACTTAGTCCGTCGCCTGGAGAAATGCCCGCCCGCCTGGGTACCCAGCGTCGGAAGCCCCCCCCCCAAGATACCCCTCTTGAATCCTGTCCTCATTCTTCCAGGTCTCGCGTTGCAGTTGAGGGGATTTTACCCTTACTAGCTTAGATTCGGTTCCCTCCGACTCGAATTCCACAGGTGGGGGGTTTCCGGCTCTTTAAAGGAGCCCCCTGCCTGGGTGAGAGCAGTGAGGGGATGGTGCCAAAGAACTGCTGGGGTCGCGTCTGGCCTGAGGCCTCGCGGCCCTTTCTGCCCCCTCCGCAGCTGCCGCCCCTCGGAGCCGCCCCCCTTCGCCCTCTGATGGGGGCGTCCCCCGGAGAAGGGGCAGCCGCGCTGATTGACTGCGAGAGGAAGTGGCCGTTGACCCCACTCGGCTCCCGCGCGGAGGGGAAAGCAAGCGAGCGTCCAGCGCCGCAGCTGGAAAGACCGCCCCCCCCCGCCCCCATGGCGGGCGAGCTTGTTGCAGTGAGGAGCAGGGTGGCCGCGGTGGGCTCCCGCAAGCCGTGGCCCCCAAGGTTAGCACCTGCTAGGGAGCCAGTTTGGTGTAGTGGTTAAAGCACCAGGCTAGAAACCGGGCGACCTTGAGTTCTAGTTCCGCCTTGGGCACGAAGCCAGCAGGGTGACTTTGCGCCAGTCACTACCTCTCAGGCCTAGGAAGGAGGCAATGGCAAACCACTTCCGAAAAACCTTGCCAAGAAAACTGCAGGGACGTGTCCAGGCAGTCACCAGGAGTCAAAACACTGGCTTGAAGGGGGGCCCGGTGTTCCCCACCTAGTGGGCGGCCCAAATCTCCGGTGCTGGGCCTGCCTCCGGAGCGCCCGGGTCCCCGACCTCTCCTTTCTAAGTTCAGGCAGAGAAGCGAGGTACTCCTTGAATCGGCTCCTTGTAGGCCGCTTCGTCCCTCCATTCTCCCGCTCCGGGCCATTTCGCGTTTGATGTTCGCACAGCGCTGGCGATCTGTTCCTTAAACCACCTTTGAGTATGTGTGAACGCGGCTCTGCGAAGAGTTCATAGGGGGTGCATGCCTTCTAAGCGAGACATGGTGAGGGGGGCTCCGAAGTTAAGGCCTGCAGACCTAGCAAACGTCTTGCCAGCAACGGAGCTGCTTCTCGTAGGAACCTCGCCCTCCGCCAAGAACCGAGAGAAAGTAAGAGAAACACCTCCGTAAGATGAAACCTCTTCTCAGGAGCCACTTTCCTCGCTGAAAGGCCCTGAGCCATTTTGTCTGAAGCAATAGCGCTTGGCCACACTCCAAAGCAGTGTTTCTCAACCTTGGCAACTTTCCGAGGGGTGGACTTCAACTCCCAGAATTCCCTAGCCAGCTTGGGTGGCTTGGCTGGCTGGGGAATTCTGGGAGTTGAAGTCCACCCCACCCCAAGGCTCCAGGAAGGGGCCAAGGACGGGTGCCAACAGAGGAATCGGAAGCGAAGCCAGCAGAATCGGTCCGGGTAGCAATCGCTCCTGACGGATTCTTTGTCTTCCTACTGGCTGCCCCGAAGTAAGGCCCGCTGAGTTCCTCGGGGCTTCCTCCCGGCTACGCGGGGCTTGCTTGCGAGTAAAGAGAAGCGGGGCGCTGGCCGAGCGCTTTTCCGCCTGCCCCATTCAGGGGCCGGAGGAAGTCTTCGTAACTCGGTTAACCGGAGCAAAGGCAGCGCCCTGCGGATCAGGTGCTTTGAAAATACTACCTCTGTCCCCCCCGCGTGCAACTTTTATTTCGTTTGCAGGGATTTGTACGTCCCTTCCGCGTGCGAGAGAAATCTGTGGAGTGCTCTGAGCGTCGTTGTTCGCTTGCAGACATTTCATTGCCCGACTAGGGAACGTCATCATGAGGTCTAGTCGGATAATGAAACGTCTGCAAGCGAACAGCAGCGTATGGCATAGCGGTTTGGTGTTCATACTGCTGTTTTCTTGCCGTGAGGTCCAGCAGCCAGATGTATAGACTATTTAGCCTGTGACAAGTCACGTTGCCCAGGGTGCACCACGTGGAGGCTAGTCTACGTTGCACCGAGTTGGGCTGAGAGTGACTGGCCCAAGGTCACCCAGCCGGCTTTCACGCCTAAGGCGGGACTAGAACTCACAGCCTCCTGGTTTCTAGCCCAGCACCTTAACCACGAGACCAAACTGGCTCAACAGCCACGCTCAGAGAGCAGCAAGGACCCCACAGTTGACTGTGGAGTCCTTGCTGCTCTGAGCGTGGCTGTTGAGCCAGTTTGGTCTCGTGGTTAAGGTGCTGAGCTACAGAGATTCTCTTCTATCGGAGAGAGAAATCTGATTGTAGGGGCTGATAATGAGTACAGCCTCGCTGCCATCCGCGGACTCAAAGCAACGTGCGCCGGAATGCACCTACGGCCGCTGCCGGGGGAAGCCCTGTTGCTCCGGCCTGAGCCCGTCGTTCCGCCACGCGACTGTCGTAAATTATTTAGCAAGAGATCAGCCACCTTTTCCGCGGTGATTTATAGCCTTGCTCCGCCGGCTCTGGGCGAACACTCGCTAATGAAGGCCCTGCTGGCCCCACCTTCCATCCTGGATTTCAGAGGAATGCGGTTCTTCCCCTCCCCGCCCCAAGCGGGTGAGTTTAAGCGAGAGGTCCGTTATACAATCTACACCTTCTGCCTTTGTTGGTGACTGGAACTGTCTTACGGACTTTTTGTGTAAAAATGAAAAAAAACTTGTGATTTATGGCTTTGATGATTAGAATAATTATGGAAAGAAAGTATTATGATGTAACTTTAGAGAGAGGTTAAAATATAATTTGGTCTAGTGGTTAAGGTGCTGGGCTAGAAACCAGGAGACCGTGAGTTCTAGTCCTGCATCAGGCATGAAAGCCGGCTGGGTGACCTTGGGCCCATCCCTCTCTCTCTCAGCCCACCCCACCTCACAGGGTTGTTGTTGTGGGGAAAATAGGAGGAGGAAGGAGTATTAGGTATGTTCGCCTCCTTGAGTTATTTATAAAAATAATAAAGGCGGGATAAAATTTAAATAAATAAAAAACTGCTGTGAAGAATATCGGAAGCCACTTCTTTATATCCTTTTCTTTCTTTTCTATTTTTCCACTTTTTTTCTTTTCTTGAACTTTTTGCTTGGCCTTCGATTTCTTTCTTTTTCTTTTTCCTTCCTCGCTTTATATTAGTTTGTATGAGTTTTAAATCTTTTTTTTAAAGTTTCCATAAAATCCATATAGGGAAAAAAAAAAGGAAGAAAAAAATATGTTATACAATCCTAGGAAGCGAAAAGGGGACGAAGACGTTTGCCTGGATTTCAGAAAGCTAAGCAGGATTGGACCTGGTTCATTCTCAGGGGAAGAGACGTCCAAAAATTCATAGGCAGGAAAAAAGTTGGGAACCCAAAATATCCTGGAGCTTCGGCAAACTATTTGTTGTGTTATTGCGAAGAAAGCGACATGGTCGTGCCGGGAGCCTTGATTTTTCTACTTCCCCGGGAAGAATCATATTAGATCAGCTGGCAGGAGTTGAAGTTAACTAATTTCAACCTAAATTTAAGTCTATTACATTGATATTTGCCCCTTCCTCCCCGGCTTATTCCCTTTTGACCACCACTCCTTTTAGCCTGCTGTTGAATTAATCGCTCCGATTCCCAAAGTTCTTCTAACTGAACGAATCTACGTGAGGTGTGGCGCGGTCAAATCGAATTCATTCGGAAGCAGAGCGGAACAGCCCCGCGCCGGCCCTGCGTGACGACACTCGCTGCTCCGCCGCCCCGCCTCCAGCAGGGGGCGTGAAAGAGCAGCTTGCTTGCTCGCGGGAAGACTTGGGGTTCACACCGCACCCCGAAACGCCACAAGGAGGCTAGGGGGAGCTCCCGTCCGCGGTTTTCCTGTTCGTAATCTGCGAGCACGTCCCGTGAGACGTGACACCCATAAAAGCTGGCGCAAGCCACCTTGTTTTGGAAACAGGATTTGGAATTTTGCTTTTTTGCGTGACATGCTGATTGCATTTAAATCTGAATATTCACCTGGCTTGCAATCGCTCTGTATGACGCCTTGTTCGACCAAGGTTGGTTGACTGGACCACATGTCAGTTCACACAATACGCTCAGGTGCCAGAGCTTATGGTATTGCCTGAACGGCGGTACTGATGCAGCGTCTGTGGGAGTGGGAGGCTATCATAAGTCTGAATAAATAAATAACATAAAAAAGTAATTTCACAGAAAGCTCATTTCGACAGCATGTTCAAATCTGGGATCTTGGACGACTACCTCTTCCACCTGCAAGCACCAGTAATTTTGCAACCCCTCCGTTGTAAATGTTAAGGAATACAGTAATTCTAATGGGGAAAGGGGTTGTTAGAGGCAGGAAGGGAAAAGATTGGATTGCCACATCCCTCACACAGCCGAGCTGTTTGGGCTGATTAATTAGGGAGATGTGATGCCGCACCCTCCACCTGTACAAACTGCTCACAATGCTGATTAATTAGGCACTGGAAGTGTATTGTTAGCAGATTGCCCAATTTTGTTTTTTTCTGAAGATATTCACAGAAGACCTCAATAAGAGAGCTTGTTGGGTTTTTCCTACCTTCCCATTTTTTTTCTTCCTTTATTTTATTTTTTTAAAGTTCCCCAGCACTGGAAGCTGAGCCAGTGACATGCCAGCAGGTGCTACCCAGCGTTGGCTAGAGATAGTCACTGGCTTTGACCACATCAAGGGAGTCCAAAACATTTTCATTCGGTTGGGTTCCTGCAGGGGTATCCACAGGGAGGTCAAGAAAGTCAAGATGGTGCCCATAACTATGGGATCAAAGCCCTGCCCTTTTCTTAAACGTGTGGTGGCACAGACCAAAACAGGCCACCATCTTGACTTTTTGATCTCCTCCCTGGGGACACTCCTGTGTTTAGACCTTCTGAACCATGGCTTGTTTTAACAATAGTTTTTTTTTAAAGAAGGCGCACTAATTGGGGTCACATGTAATGTTACGAATAAACCAAGACGAGAAATCTTTGGTGGCCAAGGGTGTTTCTTAAAGTTTTTTGGAGGACTAAGGACTGCAAATTGGGTGAGGCCACATTATAGACATCTGAATGAGGGAGGAGTTTTGAAAGGCTTCTTGATTTGTTTAGAGTTGATATTTCTACAGTATTTGAGGCTTATCACACCTCAAAATGGCAGGAAACTGTCCTTTCTGTTCCCAACAGGGTTAGAGCAGGCCTCGAGGGCCACCAAAAGAGGACTTAGGAGCCACGTATAACTCTGGGATTGCAGATTGTCCACCCTTGACATAAACCATGGTTTGTACACTACAGTGTCAGGAGTCATACAATATGGTAAATGAAAACCACAAACTCCATTATGGTTTATTGACCTGTTTGAAGCCACCCCCTATGTGGTTGAGGTCAAAAAGGAAGACTAAATCATGGGGCACAAGAAGTAAAGCTTCTTAGTAGAAGCTTCAGCAAAATGCAAGAAGCAAAGAGTTTAATTTAATTTTAATTTTATTTCAGCCTTCCCCAACCTGGTACCTTCCAGATGTGTTGGGAATTACAGTGCCAATAATTCCTGTTAGCCATGCTAGCTGGGAAGTCTGGATAACTCAAGGTTCCAATAATCCTGGGGTCATGAACTTAGGAAAAGTCAATCTGTTTGAAATATTGATTCATCACAGAACAAGTACTGGGAAGGACAATCAACAAGGTACAAGGGGGTAAACATTTTCCCTTTAAAAATATTAAAGTATTTGGAGTGTTTTCTTTGAGGAAAAAAAAGGATGGGAAATTGGGGTTCCAATAGAGATTTCTACAATAATCCTTGGGTTGGGTTTACACTATACTATTAACTATGTTATTGAAGTGACCCAGTTTCTGGATTCATTTAGCTACCCAAATGGGCTGGGCTTACAGAACCCACAAAAGCGAACTAACCTTAAAACTGGTTAAGCTTAGCCTGATGTGTACATCAGGGTAAGTAGTGACATGGACGTTGCCATAAACCAATATTGCCAGTAAACTATCTGATTGCAATAAATATCCAAAAAATGGACGATGGGATATCATATATGCTGTTCTGAATTTGTGTAGGAAAGATAAAATCAGGAGGAGGAAGAGGAAGAGGAGGAAGAAGAAGAGGAGGAAGAGGAAGACTGGTATTCACCATTGCACGTTGCTGACTTTTCATGTATCCCTCCATCCTTCTAGACCTTGGCAACTTTAAGATATGTGGACTTCAACTCCCATGCTGGCTGGGGAATTCTGGGAGTTGAAGTCCACACATCTTAAAGTTGCCAAGGTTGAGAAGCACTGATCTAGAGACCCAAATAAACTCTGTAATAACTGTTCTGCTGTGCTGATAAGGAGCAGAAAATAGATTTTTAGATTGTCGTAGGACGCTGCACTCACAGGAAAAGGGAAGGGCAGCAGATACAAAGAGAAGGTTGGTCATAGAGATGATGGCAGGCAGATAAACGTGTAACAGTGATTAGAACAGAATTGGATCATTCCAGTGGTTGTTGAATATAGTCTGTTGAACTTAATCCTGAGAAAGAGGGGCTGGTGATCCTAAAATGAGTTGAACAGTTTTCTGGACCGCGGAAGGCTTGTCTGTTCCTAGGTCAGGGGGAAGTCTGTGAAGTGTTCAAGGGCAAGACCCAGAGGAAGCTTCACCAAAGACAAAAAGCATCACAGGGTATCTGCAGGGAGCGGGTAGGAAAAAGTGAAGATGGTGATCATAACCATACGATGGAAGCTCCCCCCCCCCGCATTTTTAGTGCATGTTGTGTATGTTAAAGGGGGGGGGGCTTTGATTGCCTTGTTGGGGCTGCCATCTTATCCTTTTTGACCCCCTTCCTGGGGACAGCCCTGCCATGGGACCTAACATACCAGCCAGGCTGTGTCAGAAGACAGATGGAGAAAAATCACCAGTTTACCTCTCAGGGGGTCATCTGCTGGATCAGTGTTTCTCAACCTCAGCCATTTTAAGATGGGTGGACTTCAACTCCCAGGATTCCCCAGCCAGCTGATGCTGGCTGGGGAATCCTGGGAGTTGAAGTCCACCCATCTTAAAATGGCTGAGGTTGAGAAACACCGTGCTAGGTCAAGCTGCTAATTCATCCGACTGAGAGAGATGGTAAGTTTGCCACTCTGCTCTGCAAGCACTTTTCTTAAATCTAGAGTTAGGTCTACAATTTAGCACAACTTAGACCGATGTGGCTATGCTAAGTACACCCAGATGTTAAGCTCCTATTATACCCGGCTAGGAAATGCTTACTTCCAGTTGGTTAGGAAAGGAAATGAATGATCAGTTTGGACTGGGTGTGCATCAGTTCGAAATGAAAGAATGCAAAAGCGTAAGTGAAGTTGGAAAAGTGAAATGGTTTGACACAGCTTGGCTGAAATGGTCTTTTGAGTAGATTAAAAGGGGAAACACACCAGAAACCTGTTTGGCCTTGCCTCTTTCAGTCAGATTCCTCAAAGCCATGCATGTACCCCATCACAATAACAATATTTTTAAAGGCATCCTGTTGCTTTATTACTCTGACCTAGCATTTACTTCCATCCAACATGGTAAACCATACAGGTAGTCCTCATTTAACAACCATTTGTTTAGTGATGGTTCAGACTTATGACAGTCCTGAAAAAGACAACTTGTGACTAGTCCTCACACTTATGACCGTCACAGCATCCCCACAGTCACACAATCACAGTGTAGGCACTTGGCAACCAGTTCACATTTATGACCATTGCAGCGTTCTGTGGTCATGCAATTGCCAATTTTTACCTTCCCGGTAAGCTTCTGGCAAGCAAAATCAATGGGGAAGCATTGTGTGGTCTGTTTAATGACCATGTGATTCACTTAAAGCCCGTGATTTGCTTAATGACAGCCACAAAAAAGATCGTAAAATCGGGTCAGATTTGCTTAATGACTGCTTCACTTAGCAACCAAAATTCTGGTCCCAATTGTGGTCATTAAGGAAGACTACCTTTAATATAGTTTGTTTGGTTTGGGCTCACTGTGTGCACTTGTCACTGCAGAAGCCATAGATTATGACTTACAGTGGTATAAACCAACTGTAGTTTATTTAGTAAACAAGGGTTTAGCAAGCCAGGGGTAAACTGGGCAGCGTGATCCACTTTCTTCTGCTACTGGTCATTGCAAAGGAACAGAACAAAGTGTCCATCTTCCTCACTTCCTATCAGGTAAAAAAGTGCCATCATCATTACATTTCCCAGATTTCACTTTGGGAGCAAACAGAATGTTGTTCATTCATTTAAGCAATTGCAATTCTTTCCCCGTCGTCCCCACCCATCTCAAAATAGATGAGATGCTTTTATGGAGGAGCTTTTCCAGATGTTCCATGTTCACTTCTCTTTATTGTCAGGTTGGCTTCCCAAGGCACCCCATTATACATTCATTTAGGCAGGGCCAGGTAGAGCAGCTGTTGCCAGCCTTCACCTGCGTCTCCAAGGCAAAGCCTCTCCTCTTTTAGTTTGGAAATAAACACTGCTTTTCCCATACAGGTTCAGGTTACTTCTGGAACACCTTGCAATTAATAAGAAACCCTGGATCTTCAGAAAGGCCAACAGTTGGCTCCTTTGTACAGCCGGGTTCAGTTCAGCTGCTGCCAGCGTGCCAAAAGGTGAATCGAGGCCTCGCCTTCCAGTGATCGTTCCTAAGGCTAAAGTATCAAAGGGAACCTTTCACCAGATGCATTCCTTCAGCCCAGCATGGATTTTGCTGGCCTTCCTGCGATTGGTTGCAACTAAAATTTCCCAGGAATACTCTGGGGCAGATGTAAATGGTTTTCAATGTTATGTATTTATCTATTTATATTTTTAATGCATTATAATATCTTGCATTCTGTCCTTCCTTTGGGAGACCCAGGTGGCTGAAATGGCAGTTGTGTGGGAGCAAGATCTCTTTGCAAAGCTCCAAATATCCTCCATACATACCCAATTTGGAACATTACGCACCAGGAGAGTTTTTTCTTGAGGTCCAAAGGAAATTAAGTTATAGTAGAATGCGGGTGGGGGAACGGAGGAATGTCACGAGAGTGGCTGTCAGATCATTTTTAAAAACAATATCCCAAACTTGCAATGGAAATATTTGAGTGGATGGATGTAAGGAATGACATTTGGGGAAATCGTGTTTATTTGCCTCAGACTTGGTTTATTCTAAGCCTAGGGAGGTTTCAAGCGTCTGTGTTTCAATGCAAGTGATCTGGAAGCTCCATTAGTGAAAGTCAAGGAGCACATGAGAAAAAATGGGACTAAAATTAACTATGAAGAACCAGCTTTAAAACTGACGATGAAGAAATGTGTGGCAGACTAGCACTTGGTAAAGTAGCCATGAAGGCCTTGGAAAACATATTCAGATGCTGCAATAGTTCCATAAAGGTCAGAACTGTGCGGGCTATGGTTTTCCCTGTGATGCGCTATGGAAGTGAAAGTTGAATTTTGAGGAAGGAGAATAGGAAGAGCATTGATGCTTTTGAACTTTGGTGTTGAAGAACATGCCTAATGCTGTGGTTCACCAAGAAAACAAGCAAGTGGATCATGGAACAAATCAACTCAGAGTTCTCACTTGAGGCACGAATGCCCATGATCAAATTAACATATTTGGGACACATTTATGTGAAGACTTGGCTCTCTTGAGACGTCTATAATGCTGGGAAAGGTGGAAGGAAAGAAAAGAAGAAAACCAAGAGTAAGGTGGATGGATTCAGTTACAATGGTGGTGGGAGCACCACTGAAAGACCTGAAGAACCAGGTTATGAACAGAGCCTGGAGAAAATCTATTTACAGGTAGTCCTCGCTTAACAACCATTTGTTTAGTAATGGATTGGACTTACAACGGTGCTGAAAAACCTGACTTACAACCGGTACTCACACTTATGACCATCGCAGCATCCCCACAGTCATGTGATTATGGTTTGGGCGCTTGGCAACCAGTTCGCATTTATGACCATCACAGTGTCCCATGGTCATGTGATTGCCATTTTCAACCTTCCCGGCCAGCTTCTGGCAAGCAAACTCAATGGGGAACCATATGATTTGCTTAACAAACCACGTGGTTCGCTTAACACCCACAGTGATTGGCTTAACAACTGCTGCAAAAAAGGTCATAAAATCAGGTTGGATTCGCTTAATGACTGCTTCACTTAGCAACCAAAATGTTGGTCCCAATTGTGGTCATTAAGTGAGGACTACCTGTCCATGGTTGCTAAGAGTTGACATCGACTTGATGGCCCATAATAATACATTTTCAGTGCAGGCCTTTTTAAGCATTGTCAAAGCATGTGTGTTATTTTGGCAGCTCCTAACATCACTCTTTATTCTGTATTACACTGGTTTTCTATATTTCCTTCCTGCAGAATGCAAACCCTCTTGACTTACTCACTGTTTCAGCTCAATTTTTTTTAAAAAGGTTATAAAGCCTATGATGTAACAATCAGAGCATCTACTAATGTTGTATGATACAGGAGGAGGAGGAGGAGGAGGAGGAGGAAGGATATAAAAGCCAAGGGGTTAATGATCATGTAATATCTCAAGACAATGTGGCAACGATATCAGATAAAGGTTTCCTGTGTTGTGGCTGCAGTGAGCAACATTACCCAGTGAAGAGCTAAATACTGCATGGAATCAGGCAGAGACCGTGTTTGGGAATTATTGGCTAGAAGCACACGATCTTGTTTGTCTCTTATCATGTATCTAATTTATGCCTATCAGTCTTTTTACCAGGTACCAGTCGAAGCAAATATTTTTACGAGGTTGCTAATGACAGCTTAATGTGACTATTCTGCCTGCTTCACCCTCACCCTTTATCACCTTATTGTTGCATTCATCCAGATAGTGTTAATATCTGGAGTGACAACCTCAACAACTTCTTATTTTTATGGCATGGGAAGGACTATTCCGTTTAATCTAGAGCCAATTTCCCTTTAATAGATTTCACAATGTGGCATGGACCTGAAGACGTGGGGAGGGGGAACCGGGGGGAAGAAGAAGCGATTCACCCTTGAATTTTTCATGAGGGTTTCTGATGCTACTTGCTGGTGACAACTCAGAGCGATTTGAACTAGCAATAAAGGCATTCCTGTTAGGCTTGCAACAATATTGACACAACGGAAAGCCTTAGGTCTGGAAGTCATATGCTGAGCTGAGGTTTCAGGATCTAAATTCAACTCCACATAAAGCCAGTTTCTAATTTCATATCAGTAGGGATGGAGGAGTGTTCTGCAGTACAGGTAGTCCTCGACTTACAACCACAATTGGGACTAGAACTTTGGTCGTTAAGTGAGCTGTGCCTGATTTTACAACCTTTTTTGCCGCAATCATTAAGTGACTCCAGCTTCCCTCATTGACTTTGCTTGTTGGAAGCCTCCTGGGAAGGTTGCAAATGGCAATCATGTGACCCCGGGATGCTGCCACCATTGTAAATAAATTCCAGTTGCCAAGCACCCAAATTTTGATCATAGGACCATGGGGATGCTGTGATGGTCGTAAGTGCGAAGACTGGTTGCAAGTCACCTTTTAAGCACCGTCGTAACTTCAAACAGCCGTTAAACGAATGGTTGTAAGTTGAGGACAACTGTATAAGGTTCTGTATATTTATTTCTAAGAATCCCTGCATTCTTCACCAGTTATCTCCTTAGCCTTTTCGCTTTGACTCATTCATCCATATATTAAGGGGCCGTGGTGGCTCAATGGTTAAGGCGCTGAGTCAGAGGAGCATTAAGGTCGGCAGCTCAGCAGTTCGAAACCCGAGAGCGCAAGCCGCATGATGGAGTGAGCTCCCGTCAACTTGTCCCAGCTCCTGCTAACCGAGCAGTTCGAAAGTGTGCAAATGCAAGTAGATGAATAGGTACCACTTCGGTGGGAAAATAACAGGGACATGAAAGGAGCCCCCTCAGACATCCCCCGGGCAATACAGAAGCGCTTTGGTAGGTGCTTCTGACATGGAAAAAGAAAAATACATATATTAATACACTTGCATTTTGCCTTCCTCCAGGAGTACAGGGTGGTTACCGTGAAGTTCTCCCTTCATTTTGTCCCCACAACAGCAAGCTTATAAGATGCTAAGATAACGATTGGCTCAAAGCAACCCATTAAGACCCTTGGTTGAACGGAGACCTTGTGTATTCCCAATCCATTTACTTTTTATTCTGCAGTGAATGTTATGAAGGACATTTGAGAGGCATCTCCTGTGCCTCTTTCCAGTGGATGTGGACTGAACGTGTCACCAGAGGGGACTCTTGCTAGCCAAAAAGACACTCAAGTGAAATTGAAGGATTTTCTGGTTATGTATAATTCAGCAGTCAAATATAGCAGAAACAGAACCTTTTACCTGGATTCTGCTCAATTTGGGTAAGTTCAAAAAGTCCCCCAACCCTGTTGGTCTATAATTTCTCAAGCAGCACATTGGCCTTGAATATCGTAAACATCACAAGCTCTGTACGGTTTATACACATTATGTTCTCTTTAAAGGAGAGTCAGAGCCAAGCGGTTTAGGGAAGGGATCACCAGATCCTCTTGTCCTCGGCTGACATACTGGAATTCTTCTGGTCCTTTAAATTTAGTTTTGCTTTTTGTACCCTCTGCTGCCAACACTATGAAGGCACAGTTCCTGCAAATTAGCAAGATTATTTTCTCTTCTGCTTCTTACAGTTTTAACTCAGGATTGACTTCGTCAAGCAAGTGTATTCTTCTGGTACTCCTTCTAGCTGGCGGTGTATCTCCAGAACAAGCAGCAATTTGGTCATAAGAACCTGGGAGTAATACCACCAGCTTCCCTAACAGAGGATAGTTTACTTCAGCCAAAGATACTGAGTTAACCCACTGTGGGAGGATAGTCACCGGTAGCCAAAAATCAGAAGAAACCTGGCAGCATCTTTTCTGACTAGCAAATTTTATTAAATTTTATTAAAAGGCATCAGCTTTCATGAACTCACTTTTAATGTCCCAATTTAAATCCTACACCAGTTTAGCCATTCTGTGCATCTAATGATTTAGTAATTACTAAAGCTAATGACTTTTTAAAAAATTCATCCTGAAAGCTGTCACCAGATTTCTGATTTTTGAGGTAACCCATGGAATTCTATCCCCAATGTTCAGCTCTGGATGAAAGAGGAAACATCCTTTTCTGCATAAGACATGAAAAGAAACGTTCCTTCTCAGAGAACAGCAATAAATGGAGACACATCTAGGCAGCTGAAATTTGGATACAAATACAGTACAAATATTACAGGTAGTCCTCCTTTAACTACCACAATTGAGATCGGAATTTCAGTTGCCAAGCAAAGCGGTCATTAAGCGAATCTGGCCTGATTTTATGACTTTTTTGTGATGGTCGTTAAGCAAACCGCATGGTCATTAAGCAAATCATGCAGTTCCACATTGATTTTGCTTGACAGAAGCCGGCTGGGAAGGTCAAAAATGGTGATCACATGACCATAGGACACTGTGCCAGTCATAAATGCGAACCTGTTGCCAAGCGCCCAAATTGTGATCATGTGACCACGGGGATGCTGCAACAGTCATAAGTGTGAGGACCAGTTGTAAGTCAGTTTTTTCAGCACCGTTTTAAGTCCAAACCATCACTAAATGAATGGTTGTTAAGCAAGGACTACCTGTATAGGACAGTTTCACAGAATACTGCGATGCTGCGCAAGGCTACTCGCTCCTTTGCGAATACCGGCACGACCGAAGTGCAGTGTTAAAGCGAATCGTATCACTGGCAAAGAAAGTTTCCAGCATTTGTATTTGTCAGATCACACCTAGAGAGGATCATTGTTAAGAAAACGCAGAACCTAAATGGTCAAAACCTTTAATGGATTAAAAAAAAACCCACACACATACACACAGTTGAAAAACCTACCAAGTTTGAGAATCAAAGGATTCTTATCTGGAATATAGTGCAAGTCCCGCCCCCCGCAACACACCTTTCTTTGTAACACAAACTCTGATCACTTTGGTTCACATACTTACAAGTATTGGCAAGATTGAACTTCTAACATATTTTGGCTGTCATTTCAAAACACAGACTGACAAACTTTACAAATAAAATATCTGACTTCATGATTACATATTTACAGTTGTAATTGTCCACTTTTAGTTACATCTAGTAGGAAGGTATCATAGGAAGGTAGTCATTTCCCCTTGTGCAACCTCAAACTCAAAAGTAAATTTAGAGGATATAGTGGCTTTTGTCTTGCACGTACATTTTACGGAGGCATACTCAGGTAATACCATTAAAACTGGATTATATAAGAAGTGAATTAATACTGTTTAAAGAAACAGTGAAAAATGACAAAGCCAGGCTTTAAAGCTGCAGCCTATAATTTACTATTCAGTAATACCACAGACTTCAATGTAACCTCTTCAGAATAAGTCATTTATTCCTTACTGCTTGAAGCCTCCCCCCTCCACTTCATGTAAGGAAAAACAAACAAAAAAGTTGATTAAGCATTAAAATGCTTTCCAAGCATGTCTGATGCAGAGGTGAGCAAATTCTCAAAAATTTGCTTTGGAGATGATCCACAAGCATTCAAAGATAACAACCACCTCTGAAATGTTTTCCTAGTCAAGCCAAGGAGTGGGAAACATCACCCTATCCCCATCTGCCTATGTAGCCTTTGAACTCTGTCCTTTCTGCTTGCTTCTTTAAAGAGCAGGTAGAAGAGAAACTGTTCTGGAGTTACTGCCTTCTCTCTCCTCCTCCGTTGCATTAACATGCTGGGTAGATGCATTCTGAGAGCTTCTGCGCCATGAACAGTAGCAGAGGGGATCTCCGAAATCGTCCCTAGTTCAGTCCAAAATAAGACAATGATTCTAGAATTTAGAAAACGAGCCTTCCCTTTGTGGCAGGCTCTTTCTAGCACCTGAATTTAGTTTCTACTTCTAACAGGAAATCTACACCGACATCTCAGGCTTAATGCCCCCAGGAGGGCAGAAGAGCCTAGAATTCCAGGCAGAGCCACCTGCCCAGAGCAGCAAAGCGAACCCACCTCCACTGTCGTATTCACCATGAGCTGGTTATAGTTTAAGAAGGGAGCCCAAGTCTTCCTCCAACACCACTGTGGGTTAATGTCCTAGCCCACTTCCACCCACAGTTGCATCCCTAGAGCTGTTTGTAAGGATTTTGTGTCCCCATATCCCAAACAGCTGTTCAGTGGGGGAGGTCAGAAAATAAAGTTGGAGAAGGATCCACAGGTTGAGAATTGCTGTTTTGGGACAACACCTGGAGAAGATTCTTCAGTGTATCTAAAACTCATAGGGAAACCAGTGACTCCAGAGATGTTTTGGGCTCTTGGTTCCCACCTGCACCAGACAGCATGGTTAAAGATGGTGGGAATTGCTTCAGCAATCCTCTGGAGATCCATCGCTTCCTATCCCTGATCTAAAACATAACCTTCTGATTGGGCTGGAAGCTGAACAAGGCTGGAAATAAAAGTGCCTAAAGTTGAATGGTGGTGCAGCACAAGGTCACTTTTGTATCAGAGCCACAGGAGTGGAGTATTCCTTTTAAAAAGCGTTTAACTAGCAATACTAGTGAAATTATTGCTGACTTTTGCTTTCATGAAGCATTAAATGAGTTCAAAACTTTTTCTCTTTAATATTCATCGTTCACTGGAGATACTAAAGAGAATACTACAAGGCTCAGATTCCTTTCAACTGTACATTGCACTTTAAATTGGAAAACCTAACACCTGCTCGTTAGGTCAGTGGTGGTCTATGGTATTAAAATAACTATTGTGCTCACCATGGAACTAGTTGAGAACACCAGGTATTTAATGCAGTGACATTAGCACTCTTCCTTATAAAGCAATCACAGATTGCAAGTTCTGCAAATTTGCAAAAACAAGAACACAAAGTGATCTCTTCAGAAATGCTCCGTCAGACAAGAGTTCGTTTACAAGAGACTTTAAGTAACACTATTAGCTTGCCCCGTTCCTTTCATGGCAAGTCCTGTTTCAGCCCTGGAACCTGGCAGATTCCCAGAACACTCAACAGGTATCCAATAAAAATGTTCTCCTCTTCACCGGCATAGCATAATGAGGGCACACTTATTGGTAAAGTTCTTCAGGACCCATCTAACAGAGACCCAGTGGCATATCTTTTGGAACAAAAGTAAATTTTGGCTGTGTGTTTCCAGAAGTGATATAGAGAGCCATAAAACAGCTGAGCAGCTGACAAACTTACTGTTGGTTTTCAAGATGGTTTGCTCCCCATCTCAAGAAACCAGATGTTTAAGACATAAATCAGTGTAGTATTCCTGTGCTAGCCCTGCCTGCAAAGAACTTCTCTAAGGCCTGGCCCATTATTCCTTCATACAACAATGGTCCTTTCATTCCAGTCCCCTTCATTTTAAAGGTAACCATATGATGAACGATACTTGGACAAATACTATTCTACTACTCCACTGTGCCATACCAAGCAACTGTCTTTTGGGTACTTGTAGAATTAAGATTTGCTTCAAGGCTTTGAAAAATGGCAGCAATTTCAAGAACCTGGGAGAACAGCCATGAAGAATAGGCTTGCTGCGCATGAAGTCTGTGATGAACTTTTTCCACCAAACAGTCAAACCCAGGAAATTCTCAGAAATAAATCAAGGTAAGTGCTTGACCACTTTATGGTGAGTTATTTTCTTCCCCGGTGCAGGCAACTCACACTGGTTATTCAAGAAGAAAAATCCTAGCTTGAACCGATCCTTATTCTGCTTTTACAAAGACAGTACGGATCCGGGCGTTCAGTCACTGTGAGGCTTCTCGGGAACACCCTGTGGACAAAGCCAAAAGTGTTATTGTACTATTTTTTTTTTCTAATTCCAATGAAACTTGAGTTCTTTGAAATTAGTTGGCTTTGCTGCTAGGCTTGCAGGCAGCTCAGCCCAAGCTACATAAGGCTTAGATTCCAACATGCTATTACTGAAGCGCTAGAAAACAATCTGATCCATCAGGCAGGACCTCCTTTCAGGTAACTCCTTTCCCATAACAAAGATAAAACTTTTATAATCATTGCTGAAATATTAATTACAATTTAGAAAGAAATCAAAGGAAGGGAATAAGCAGGCCTGTAGTTGAAGTGTTACAATCCAATGAAGCATCCTTTCACTTCCAGCCACCACCCAATGGTAACCACCCTGTTTGTTTCTGGGTTCTGGATCAAAGGTCAAAATTGGGCACATCAAATATTTTCCAGCCACGTCAGACTGCAGGTCTAATAAGATACAGAACTCAGAATCAGCGTGGCTAAGGAAGGAAAGGTTATTCTGAACTGACATGGGATGAAGATGGATCATCTAATTCAAAATGCTGCTTCCAATAATGGCCAAATATTCCTAGAAACTTGCAAACTAGGACTTGGATTCTTTCGACCTTATATTGACATTTGTATCTTAAGTTCTGTTCAGCTCATCTTTATAAACAGATATATTCTTTGGGTGTAGGATATGTATCTTTCTATACAAAACACACTTTAAATGCTTCCTAACTTACAGCCTATCACCACATTATGTCAATGTCATAATTTGGAAGGGGGGAATTCTTTTACAGTATTCCTGCACTGACTACTTCAACAGATCCAGCCCCCTAAAAAACCCAATTACCATTGTTAATACATTCCATTGAACAGAAACTTGTCACTTTTCATTTTAATAAATACAATAGGTCCTTCCGGCTTTGACCGGCAGAATGGATGGGAATGCAACAAACACCATTTCTTCTGCAGTGGGAAAAGCTGCATTTGTTACTTTCTGCCATGCAGCCACTAATTATTCTTCCCCCAAACATTTAGAGGCTTAATACCTGGACACTGCTGTTAAGCTGTTCTAGCTTGACTAAGCTGTTGGATGAGAAGTTCAGAAAAAAGGAAAAAATAAATTTCCCAACCTGTTTTTCAACACATTTTATTTACCTAAGGTCACGTTATTGACAAGGCAGTGCCATCCTGAAACCCAGACAAGGGCGCTCCGTTACCCAGCAAATTTGCTATGCCAGTTGTAGAGAGATACAGGAACAAAGGCTTTTAAGATGGCTGAGGCCAAACATCCTTAGTAAAATGAATCAATCGAACAAACAATTTATTCTTAGTATAGAACAAGCAAGTGTCCTGGGGCATTTCCAGAATCTGAGGCTGAATGCCACAGCTATTTCAATACACAAGTCACACATAGGAGTTTTCTGTCTTACTCCATTTATTGAAAAAACATCCAGTAAATAAGGGCTCAGCAATAACCATGTCTGCAGACTCCCTAGGACAATATATGGTTAAACTCTTACAGCATGCGTGTCACTCTTAACAGGCATCAAATGAAACAGCCATGGATAATAAAGATTTTAACAGCTGAAGAAGCACTTTTCACCTCAAAAACCCAGCACAGATATATAATTACCATAGCAAGTTGCCGTCCTATGTTTCCTACAGTCACACCTCCCGAGAAAAATATACATGGTAGCCAAGATCGGATATAAAGGAAATCTGGGGATGTATACCTAAAGAAAAGGAGAGAGGGAAAAAAAAAACAATTGAGAATTGTTTGTAGTTTTAACATCTCATCAAAACTGGTCTGGACATTTTGCTCTGCTGGAACAAGGGATGGCAAGAGGAATTTGGATCTTTGTATCTTATCAGCAGTACTAAATAATTGACTATATATACACACACACACACACATATATACACAAACACACATACATATACTGTGTGTTTATATACAGTATATAGGTAATCCTTGCTTAACAACCATTTGTTTAGTGACAGTTCAGACTTACAATGGTGCTAAAAAACACCCCAACTTGCAACTGGTCCTCACACTTATGACCATCACAGCGCACCCCCTGGTCACATGATCATGATATGGGCACTTGGCAACCAGTTCTCATTTATGACCATCGCAGTGTCACGTGATCACCATTTTTGACCTTCCTGGCCAGCTTTTGAGAAGCAAAATCAATGGGGAACCACGTGACTTGCTTAATGTCTGAGGTGACTCACTTAACGAGTGCCGCAAAAAGTCATAAAATTGGGTTGGATTCGCTTAATGACTGCTTCACTTAGTAAATGAAATTCTGGTCCCAATTGTGGTCATTGAGTGAGGCCTACCTGTATACACACACACACACATACATACATACACACACACACATTTACAGAGAATACTTTGAATGTATGCATGTTAACATCCTTAGTGTCCTAACAGTCAGGAACCACGCTGAAACAAGGAACAGGCCTCTAGTGTTTTATTACTGCCACATTAGACAGAAAATCCTAACAAACTGAAGAAGCATGGGAAAAACCCAGACAGATAAACCCCAAAAATTCAGGCGGGTCTGATCTGTGTCTCTTTGAATGGCCTCTTAACTCCTCAGTACTACGCATGCGTTTTCCCCCCTGGATAGGGGCCCCCTCCTGCTCACCACCAGTACTCATGACACTTAGGAAATGTTAAACCTTCTAGAGCTGTTAAGAAAAATCTTGTGATGCAGCTTTGTAAATAAGCCCAAGGAAGTTACTAGCTGGTTACAAGTTATGCAGGCACAGAGTAGATGGCTTTCCTTCCTTGGTTTATAGGCACAGTAGAGACAGCATTTCCTCCACGCTTTCTCATTCGCCTGCTTGTCTGCAGTTCCACAGGGCCTACAACCAGCCTTGTCTTAACTGGACATCCTACCAAGTCTAAAACTGTTCGCCCATATTACACATTTACACAGCTCAATTCTGGCCTTGCCCATAGAAACAAAGCTGTGTTATTAAGTTAGGACTGTTATTGCCTTCTTTAACAGAGTAGCCACATATATTTGAAGAGCCAGTCTGGTGTAGTAGTCAAGGCGCTGGACTAGAAACCCGGGTGGCATAATTTCTAGTCCACCCGGGTGGACTTAGGGCCAATCAATCTCTCTTAGGGCCAACCACCTCACAGGGCTGCTGTTGTGGGGAAAACAGGAGGCGGCGGGTTTATGCAGACTGCCTTGAATCCTACAAAATAAAGGCCTGTCATAAATCTGATAATAAATAAAGGAATACGTTGAACAAACTAAAATAAGCACAGGCCTGATTTATGCCTTTTCAAAAATGGCTGAACAATTTGAACGAAGAGAATGTGAGAGATACTTACTGATAAACTCCGTTATAGACCAGAAATTGTGTAATCAGAGTAGCTACAAAAGCAATGGTAATTCCGAGACCCAGACCGCTTCTCGAACGATCAAATGTCCACCAGAGGCCTAGAGACAAAGCTGCTAGGGTCAGGGAGAGCTGGACATTGTTTGCAAAATCCAATTTCTAAGCAGCAAGCTAAGGAAATTGTAAAGTCGGGCAAGTAGATTGCTCCAAACAAAAATCTTAATGTTTAGCCAAGTACCCCCCTCATTATCCTTTTCACTTTTTATTGGTCCTTTATCTTTCCTACCATTATCTTCTGGGTCTCATCCGTAACATGCAGAAATCAATTTATAGAACATATCAGAAGCAGGAATAGTGTACTTGAGACCATTTTCCTGCAAACCTCACTCCTCTTTTCAGCTGAGTACTTCAACCTGCAGGGGGCAATCGTTTCTATACATTTTCTAAGCTCTCTTTAACGAGGCGTTAATTTGCATGAAATAAAATTTAAAGCAGTGTCCCAAGGGAGAAGCTAGAACAAAGCCAATGCTACATTTTCAGTTAGGCAGCCGGAACAAGCCCAGCTACTTTAAAACGATGTCTTGTATGAATGCAGCTGGAGGACAGTAAACTGCCGAATAAATCTCCAAATCTATACATGACATTTTAAAAAGAATGCTTTCTTATAGGCCTGCCTTTTTTTTACAAATGTAAAAAAAAAAGTTCCTGTCCTCACGATTTGCTACATTTCCAATAAATTTCACTTGATAACACCTAAGCAATGCCCTACCTCCCACAAGTGAAGAGGTACAGCTGGCTGTGTCTCACTTTGCTATTTAAGTCCATTGGTATGAAATATTAGTTACAAGTTTGGCTAAGTCTTTGGAAGCCAGAAAAGGAATATGAAGATCCTTCAGACCACCACCAGTACCTCCACCAGCACTAGAATGGAAACAAGCCCTCATGCCAGAGAAAACAATCAGTTTCTTTTTGCCAGCTCTGGTGGCTTTCGTTCAGATTCTTCAGGAGAAAGCGGAAAGAGACACAATTAATTTTAAGCAGATACTTTAGAGCAGTTTCTTTCTCAACTTCAGGAATTTTAAGATGTGTGGACTTCAACTCCCAGAATTCTGGCTGGGGAATTCTGGGAGTTGAAGTCCAAACATCTTAAGAGTTGCCAAGGTTGAGAAACACTGCTTTAAAGAGTAGGTAGCATGGACATTGATTTTTGAAACATAATTATTCAAATCAATTGAAGCTGGTCCAGCAATGATGGGAAAGATTTAAAAAACACTAGGCCACATTAAGCCAATATTTTCAAGGATACAGCACTTGCGTGGTTAATGCCGACGAAGACAGCAATACATCGCATTACGCTTGCCCATTCTCGTTTGAATTTGTGTGGTTCACCAAGATGGCTGTCAATGCAAGGGTAGAGCAGGCCAATAACAGCTGCAAAAGGGAGAGGAGGAGAAGAACAAGATGATGAAATCACTCCATTATTATTTTTAAGTTACCATTCATTTTCCTCTCCTCAGCAAATTGCAAAGCCTACCTTTCTACAATCTTGAGTTCTCGTAATTATATTTAAGAAACTGCCTCATGCATAAGGTTGCAGGGAGTGCAGCGGTGGTTTTAAAAAAATAACATTTATGATGCTGGGCTAATACCTGCAATCTTCACTTTGGGTTCCCAGAGGACAATGATTCCTTGTGACTAGTAATCACGTATAGAGTAGGTAGAAATGGCCACTCTCTCTGACTTGCCTACTACAAAAAGTAGCACCTGACAGTTTCTCGAAAGTACCCAAGTATAAACACTCGTACAAACTGTAGCACTCTAAAGGAATCTCTTTCTAGATACAATGCTTGTATTAAAATGAAAGACTGCTGAAGATTTTTAGCCACTAGGAGAACCAACATAACGTTTAGAACTTGGTACATATTGTAATGGTAAATATTGATATGGAGTCCTTAACTAAGAATGCAGCATTTCATCTGACTCTTTAATCCAGATACAGTATCTCCCATAGGCTAAATAAATAAATAAATAAATAATCCAGCTTCTTCCACTTGGAGAAAATACTTTTTTTCTGAAGGGTTTATGCAAATAGAAAGAATGCAGACATTTAGCTTTTAATTATAGCATTTATATATTTTGTCAATAATGGGTTCCTCAAAGTATCCATTTAATAGGAGCCTACTGCTGAAACATGCTGCCTTCTGAAGGAATCAACAATTGCTTTTACAAATAAAATTACTGGAGAAAACATCCAGGAGTAAGTTATCAGAAAGCCTCTCTAAGGCTCAAAGTCTCTGTGATTTGATTCTCAACTACTGTAAAACGTAGAAATACACTTCCCGCATATGGAAAACCATGTGAAGTGTTTTCAGATGAGCATGGTGACCAGCTGACGATGCCCTAGTCATTTTCATGCCCACACGTTCAATGCAACAACTATGTATGACTGTGCTTTCTTCTGCCTGACTTATTTTACAGACCAAAGCTATAATGGTAAAAAATCCCATCTATTTTTGTGAAATAAAAGCAAGCTTCTTTTTGCCTGCTTGACCTGCTGAAAAGAGATTGTAAGCTTGATGCCATACTTGGCCCTGGAGCCAAAGGGACAGCTGTGTGCAATCTTGTGTCAAAACCAGCTCTGTTAAATATTAAGATTTGAAACCTGATGTCTGAAAATACCTTCTGGAACAGATGATCATTAAAAGGGATTAGTTTACCCAACTGAAGAGGAATTACAGTAATTCACCTTTGGGCTTTTACTTGTACTCTGTCTTGGAAAAGACCCATCTTCTATGAGCATCTTGCCAGGAACTGGAGCTGCTTTTAAAACAGGGCACCAAGCCAGGTCTCAGTTCCCTTTCTCTGCTGTCACAACATGTGACTTCCTTGTTTCTGATTGAGTATGTGGCATGTTCAGGCTGACAACCAATAGGAACAGGAGCACACGACTCACCAGTTTCCACAGCGAACCAATTATATGGCCGAGAGTAATGATGAATCACGCCCGCTCCTGTGTTAAAAACTTGCCAAGCAATAATAGCTAGAGGAAACTCTCCTGCCTCCAGGATGAATGATGCCAACTCTCAAAGCATTAGCTGTCTAGGAAGGATATACTCGGACTGCTGAAGGCTGCTATTTTCTTACATCTACTCTGAGTGTTCTCCTCGTCACCACAAAAATATCCCTATTGATCTCAAATAGCACCAACAATGTATGTAAGTCCTTAAATGCCACCCTGGCTAAACAATGAGGGGGAAAAATGCTTTTAAAGTAAATAAGCAAGAAAGTAACCTACACAATCCTGGGCAACTAACTGGCTTCCTCCAACTCATTTTGGAGACCCAATAATTGGAAATTCCAACACCTTCTTTAGAAACCTTCCCATTGAACCCTGCTCTAACCCACTGACTCACCTGCTGCTGTCCCACAGCACGGGGGCACCCACCAGGCGGAGGAGAAGATCGTAGAGATGACCTCCTCAGGGAAGAGAGTCACGTTCCTCTGGATCTGCAGCAAGTTCAGCACCAGCGCAAGAAAAGTGCCCACGGCAAAGAGCACCAGGCTGCGCTGCACTAGGTCCCTACTTAAGTTCAAGTTGCTACCCGGGCCGCTGTCCGAGCTGCTCAGGTGCCGTGCTGTGTGACCCACCAAGGTCAGGGGAGAGCTGGAAACAGATGAGCTTAGCATTTCGCCCACTTTGGCTGCCAGCCCTGTTGCAGTTCCACCTCGGTGAGCTTTGTATCTTCCCTTGGCTGTACAGGAGCAACTCCAGGTGTGATTCTCTGGCTGGGGCACAGGCGTCTCCATCAGGTTCCTGAAAAAGGCATCAGGGTGTCATAGTATCAAGAACACCCAAGAGAGCTCTCAAGCCTGCCTGCTTTCATATGCATAAATCTTGATGGTTCATACTCCTCTAGTTAACCCAAGGCCTGATAAAATTCCTTTGATAGCATTAGCCTAGAACATGACCTAAAAGAATGTCATTCATTTGAATGACACCTTAGATATAACCTTAAATAAGGAATTCTCTTTACCCTTAATAATTTTTTTAAAAAGCCCCCCTCTCCACAAGTCTTGGCTGACCTAACCATGTTGTTGTAAGACTTAATGGATGTGAAGCACTTTATAGTGAAAATGAAGCAGTAATGCTGAGTATTATTACCTGGATACAGAACTAGGGACTCATCAAAACTGCTACTTAACCAAGCATATTTATGAAGTCACCTGACTTCTTTATCTCACAAAGCTGTTGCCACATAAAACTTGCTTGGAACTTTTTAGAAGAACAGCAGGATAAAATCATTATAGACTAATTCAAATAGTTATTTACGCTGTTTCGAAGAATATATACTTCCACATTGGTTCTACAGAGAAAATCTATCTAGAATTCCAAATACAAGCATTAGCATCAGCAGCATGTAATTTTATACTGTATATCATGATGTCAAAGCAGTAAGGATTTTCTAGGAGTAAAATATAGTCCTTTAAACTTTTGATTAAGTGCCAACAAGTTGGTGACCACATAGACCCCTCTCCAGGAGGATCTGTCCCCAACCTTGGTCCTTCAGGTCTTCCTTCAGGTGCACTCATCACCACTGTAACTGAGTCCATCCACCTTGCTAGCTGCCCTCATCTTTTCTTCCTTCCACCTTTCCAGCATTATTGACTTCTCAAGTGAGCTGCATCTTCACATCATGTGTCCAAAGTAGGATAATTTGAGCCTGGCCATTTTTGCCTCAAGTGACAACTCTGGGTGAATTTGTTCCATGATCCGTTTTGTTTTCTTGGCTGTCCATGGCATTTTCAGGAGTGTTCTCTGACACCAAAATTCAAAAGTGTCCACACACTTTCTATCCTGCTTCTTCAGAGTTCAACTTCTATGATGTGGGATAGGGACAACCACTGCCTGCAGGAGTCTGATTTTTACAGGTATAGACCCTTTAAGCTTTACTAAGTATTAAAAACGTGGCATCAAATGGTCCTAATGCCAGTGACATGGAATGTTTAAGTAAGTTTCCAAATAGTTAGAGCCTATAATCTAAAAGTTCCCATTTCATGTTGGTTATTCATCTGCCTTTTTTTTTTGCTCTTCAAAACAGGGCAGACTTTGTAATAAGATACCAAACTAACTGTGTCTATTCGGTGTCACAAGAGTGCTAATACTGTAGGATAAAGGCTGCCTCTTGAGAGAACTTAGTGAAGGCCACTGGATCTGGTCACAGAACTCATTCTGCTCTGTGGACAGAACCACCAGTCTGACATCTGACACTACCATATTTCCTTATCAAGAAAAAGTCTCCCTCCAAGTGAGACCAGCGTGCTTTCTCAAGACTTCACCTAAGCAGGTAACGCCAGACTTTGGAAAACAGAGTCTAAACAGAGTCAGTCATCATGGATACTTGGATGGGAGACCACCAGGAGGAACCAAGGCTGTAGGCCAGCTTGGGAAACTGAATAAATATCCCAGAAGGCAATGGCAAGCCACTTGCATGTTGTTGCCAAGAAAATGACAGGGGCATGTCAATTAAGTCACAAGGAGTTGAGTCTGACTCAAGGGAGTGCTTCTGTTTTTAACTGACCTGCAATTAAGAATTCCTTTTCCCATTCTTTTGAATTAGCCTCTTCCCCCTCCAGCATTTAACTGCAAATATTTGGAGAAGGCTTAAAGAGTCCACCTCATTCCTTTTGGTCCTGAGCAGTGTTGCCAACCGTGGCAACTTGAAGATGTGTGGACTTCAACTCTCAGAATTCCCCAGCCAGCATGGGAGTTGAAGTCCACACATCTTCAAGTTGCCAAGGTTGAGAAACACTGGACCTGAGGCTCCTAGCTACTAAGCCCCACAACTGCTGCCTGCAAGCAACCATGCAGAGAATAAGCCCACAAGATGTTAACCAAGCATGCTGTGTGGATGTGGGGCACTTAATCCTCCCAGCTGCCTATTGCAATGGGGGGTGGGGGGGAGTTTCAAAAGAACGCAGAGAACATCTGCAAAGAGCCACCAAGCGAATCCAACCCAAAGGTCCGTCTCTCCCCCAGCAAAGGCCAACTGGATCTTCTTACAAACTAGTTTTCCCCAACCAGGTCAATCGGGAAGGATAACTCCTAACATCCCCGGCCCTGGTCGCCCAATGCATCTGGAGGGCGCCCAGTTGGAGGAGGCTGGTCTGCTGCAAAAAGGCTGGGGACCCCGGTGCTGCCTCCCTTCCGCAGCTCAAAGGGCGAGGGACTCTAACAGCCCACCGGCTTTCCCCCTCTGCCCGGGCCCCGCAGGTAGACTGCCTCCGGCTGTGGAGTCCCAGGTGCCCGCCAGCAGCCCGTCTCCCGCGATGCTGCGGCGGCGGGAGAGGGGCAGCGTCCCTGTCACCCCGCCAGCGCCGCGCGCGCTCGCCTACCTGCCGGGGTTGAGGCAGCGCCGTCCCTCTCGCTCGGCCCCGCGCGCACACACGCTGCCTCGGCCGCCCGGCCGGCTTTTAAAGGCGCGAGCGCCGCGGCGCGAGGCACTCCGGGCGGCGCCCCCCCGCCCCTCGAGCGGGGCGCTGCTGTCGCTGACGCGGCGGAGCGGGGGGAGGGAGAAGGCGGGCGCTGCCGCGGAGCCCCGGGAGCAGCATTGCAGTCTGGTGAGGCCGGCCAGCCAATCGCAGCCAGGCGGGCCATATGACGTGAGGGACACACCACCCGCCCTTCCCTCAACTGACAGGGCGGGAAGGAGCGAGCGAGCCAGCAAGCCGGGGGGGCGAGGGTGGGGGTCGCGTGGCAGGAAGGAACGTCCCAATGCTAGCACGGGGGTGGCGCCCTTAGCTGGGCCCACGTAGGGGCGCCCGCTTCTCTTTCTTCGGGCAACCCGCCTCCCCCCCCGCGGGAACCCGCAGCCTTCCTCCCGTCCTCCCGTGCCGTTGGCTCCTCCCCCTCGTCCCGTCACCGCCGCTGGAGGGTTGGTGGCCGCGAGAGCCCCGCGAGGTAGGTCAGGCGGGGAGGAGGCGGGGAGGCCCTCCGGGGGCAGGGGCTGCTGCTCCTGACACTTTTGACCTCCGAGGCTTTGGATCCCAGCTCCCATCCGCCACCGTCGCCCGTGGCCTTGCTGGGAGAGGATGATGGTCTTGTAATCCATCACTTTGGAGGGCACCGTTCGGAGCCGGGCTGGACAAGAGCGATGGGATGAGAGTTAGTCCCCAGTGTGGTGTTACTGGGACAACTGGAAAGCCTGTCCTAAGAGGCAAGGGTGTCCGCATCAGGGTGCAGCCCAAAAGGTCAAGACGGCCGCCATCTTGACTTTTTTGACCACGTAATGCAGACAGCCCCACTAAGGGAGACCTTTCTATGGATGCCAGACAGCCTAGGAACTTTTGACATTATCTGCAGGGTGGGAGATGTTGTCGTCTTATTTGTGCCCACACTTTGGGGGTGACCCACCTTTATGGCAGAAGAGCCCACCGCCTGCCCCTTTCCCCTGCCAACATTGCTCCAGTTTGGGGGAGAAGGGAGGCTGACCTTTGTCACACTGTCCTTCCTCTGCCAAAGGGCACATGATGATGAAAATAGCCAATATACTGGTGAAGTGTCTGTCTCTGGAGGAAAGAATCATTCCACTTTTCCCTTTCCCCAGATTTCCTGAGCAGTTTTTTTTATCCAAATGTAAATGTGTAGTTAAAATAAGAGTTGGAAGGGCTGTCTAGCCCCCCCCCCCCCGAGTCCTGCCTCTACTTAAATGCAAGGATCCAAATTAAGACATGCCTGGTATGTCCAGTTCTGCTTTAAGCACATCCAGAAAAGAGGAATCCTCGCTTTCCTTAGGAATTGCTTCCAGTGTTGGACTGCTCCTACAGTCAGGAAGGGTTTTTTTCCCATCATTTGGTTAGAATTTGCCTTCCTGTAGCTGGATCACGATTCTGTGTCTTTTGTTTTGGGAAAATAAAGAACAAATCAGGATTCCTCCAGGTCGTTCGTTCATTCATTCAATTTATGTAGCTGCCCATCTCACTCCGGTGACTCTGGGCAGCTTACAAAGTCAAAAATCCAGAGAACAACACAAAAATCAACCAAAAAATAATTGCGGAAATCATTAAAAACAATAAAACTATTAAAACCGTTAAAACGTCATCAGCGGTGAACACCATTCGTTTTCCTAAAAGTACAACTATTTCGCAAGCCATCCACCAAAGTCACTGATCCCCAGGCTCTTCTGGAGGGCCAACAAGGTTAGGGCCGGTCTCACCTCAGGAGGAGGATGTTCCAAAGGGTGGGTGCCACGGCAGAAGAGACTCTCCTCCTGGGTCCCATCAGACAATATTCCTTCGTGGACGGGACCTGTAACATGCCCTTCCTGGAAGTCGTGTTTTCCTTTGTATCCTTGCTCAAGAGCTTCCATCGGACAGACCATGGTATATGGTGGCGGAGGGTTGAGATGTCATGGTCAGCGGTGACCGGCTTAGTTCTAAGTATGCCGTTGGACTGGCCCTTTGTTCTGGCTCTTGGGTTCAGTGCCTGTTCTGCAGGCTTGGTTTGGCTCCCGCAGACATGTTTGTTTCTGAAATTGACTAACCCATGTCTGGCTTAAAAGCTGTAACCGGTGTTTTGCAACTTTAAGATGTCCGGACTTCAACTCCCAGAATTCCCCAGCCAGCATGGAGTCCGGACATCTTAAAGTTGCTAAGGGTGAGAAACGCTGGCTGTAACTAAAACTATAATTGCTGAGCTCTTGCAGTTTTGAAGCCTGTGTGCTGGGGACTGCTTTTCCCAACAGTCACAGCCCTGAGGGAGTCCTTGACTGCTCACTTTGTCCCTTCACATAACATTGTTTACAGCTCTCCTGCTGATTCTCCACAGCCCAACCTCTCTCCAACTCCAGTTTTTCAGCAACGCTTATCCAGTGGCTGCATCTTGGCTGCACAAATATCTGGATGGTAGCCAAGCCTCGTTGGGCACAGAGTGGTGGGCGGCAGTATTGCAACCAAAACGCTCCCCATGACCCGGGTTCGATCCCAGTGGAAGCTGGATTCTCGGGTAGCCGGCTCAGGTCGACAGCTTTCCACCCTTCCGAGGTCAGTAAAATGAGTAGCCAGCTTGCTGGGGAAGGTGACGACTGGGGAGGGCAATGGCAAACCACCCCACTACAGTCTGCCAAGAAAATGTCATGAAAGCGGCATCCCCCCAAAGGGTCAGACATGACTCACTGCTTGCACAGGGGACCTTTCACCTTTCAGCCAAGATCCTGTATGCAAAAAACTCTTTGCTGCCATCCAGCAGTAGAATAGTTGAGCAGAAGACTTGCAATTATAAGAAATTTAGAAAATCACTCAATGTTACAGTGGGAAAGAAAAATGTTGGATAGATGGAGTAACCCAAATGCTTTACAAGCCAACTGGAAAAGGCTTTTTGGTGGATGGTATTAGGAAGGGATGGATTTTCAGGCAAGAGAACCACCAATCATGCCCCTTAAATTAACTTGTGCATTAAAGTGATAAGGGTGGCCGCACAGTCAGGCCTTGCTCTGGATTGCAGTAAGGACATATGGGGGTAACATGATTTCCTGCCAGCTTTGGTATGGGAGGGGCGCATGGCAAGGCAACTGTATGGATCCAATCTAAGATAAGCGCTTAGGAATCAGAGGCATGCAAAGCTAAAATGTCATCGTGAAAGGCCTTTTACAATGAGAAGATCTTTACACAGCATTGGCTGAGAGAAAGAAAGGATAGCCCATTCATCTCTTAGAAAAAGACTGAACCAAATTACTGCCCCAGAAATCTTTTATTCAATACTTCATTCAAGGGTATCACTTGAACATCTATCACTGCTGTTAATTTCTGCAGTGAAGGCATGTTGTTGCCCATTGGGTCATGGACAGCATCTTCCCTTGAAAGGTTCCTCATAATCTGAAACAATAATATTTTACTATACACAGTTGCACTGTCTGCAGGGAATTCCATTCTATACCCTACCCATATGTGGTCATATCTTTAGCATTGGGCATTGCAGTGTGGGCAACCAGGCTGCCCAGAGTAAGAGAGCATTTTATGGTTGTTTGACCATAAATATGGACTTAAATCCCTTTGAAAGAAACCCAGAAAGAACTTAAAGTAAATCCTTTAACTGGTAGGAACATGGAAGGCTCATACTGAATCATAGTTTTGAGGCAGTATACATCTTTAATTTGTAATACACTAATAACTTTTGTATACAATCAATGGAACTTGGTTGCCTGGTCAAATTAAACTAAACTTTGCTGGAATGTTACAGTCTTGTACGCATACAGGATAACAAAGTACAGGAAAGATGAGCGATGGCTGAACCCAGTTTTACTTGTTTCTTTGCTTGTTTTTGTCTTTTGTATGCTGCCCGCTCCTGAAAGCTCTGCATTTTTTGAAGGTAGTTAGATGATTATTGCATTCTAGTATTGGTAACCAGGGATATTAGCCATGTATGCCTCTCTCCCTTCTCTACTGTAGGTGAAAGATACGATTTTGTGAATTTCACCCAGTAGTATTTCGCCTATTTGCATTAGGCTCCAGATAATCCCAAGCAAAGCCTGAATTTTTCAGATCTAATGTCAAGCCTTGGGTCAGCCTTCCCAGGTAAACCAGACAGGAAACACAACCTGATGAGCCAATTCTACTTTATTGTAAGGCTCCATTAACAGAATCTTGCAAGTCTGAAAGTGCAAATCTCCCACAGTTTCTTTTAACAGCCAGATCAATTAGAGTGGATCCTTCCTAAGGTTTTTTCTCTGGCCATTATGCATCTGTGGGCTATGCTCTTTCTTATCTGATCATTCCCTAGGCAGCATCTCTTCCCCCCCATCTCTCAAGGTCGGTGCCACGTACCATTACACCATGTGAGACCGGCAAACTCAGGAAAAAAGAACGACTTGCATTCCTGGAAAGAACTTTATTGCTAGTAGAGCAATGCAACAGAATCTTGAAAGCCTCCCAAAATAATTCTGCACAGCTTCTACCTAGCATAATTTAAGACAGAGACTCTGAGTTCACCTGAGTTTCTTCCTCACACTTCCCCCCTTGGCTGGACTCAAGAATCTCTTCTGGAAAGGTCCTGTTTCCTCCCTTAACAGTCCTGCTGCCTCCTTTGTCTTCCCAAGGTTTGTTCAGCATGCCTTCAGGCCTAGAAGCAGCATCACTTTGACTATTTAGTGACATCCGACGGGAACAAGAAAAAATCGTTCCAATTCCACACGCAAGTTGGTCCTCTTTTTCCTGCAGGGAATATTTTGGTTGAATCAGTGCTATCCAACAGTGTTTCTCAACCTTGGTGACTTTAGGATGTGTGGACTTCAACTCCCAGAGTTCTGGGCGTTGAAGTCCACACACCTTAAAGCCGCCAAGGCTGAGAAACATTCCTATCTAGAATAGTATCTGGAAACAACCTCAAATCGGCCCATTAACTCTCTCCTTACTGGAAGTCAGACATCCTATTTTTTTTTTTAATGAATAGCTCTTTTTATGCACTTAAGGTTTCCACCTCTTAGGTGCTTAATTTCTCTTACTGATTTGCTTATTCCTTGCCTTGGAAGAGACCCAAAACTCTTAAATGAAGTAGTTCCATAACAACTGGGCACCTCTGGTTTCTCCACCGGATATTTAAACTATAAGGAAATGCATGTTCAGATAACAAACATGTTGAGATGTTTCAGCGCATGTCTTTTGGCTCATGTTTCATTACTTTTGGTCTTCATTGGCAAGAAATGGAAAGCGATCCCAGATTGCTGGAAACAGCCACGGATTCTTGCCTCAGCACAGGATGAGCTTGGACATGATCAAACTCGTGACAAGCAAGTTACATTTCCCTTCTTCAAGCTATATCAAGACTCTGCAGGGCAAAGCTCTGATTAAGATTCAGAGCTTTAGATTCAGACGTACAACACTGACTTAGGTTTATGTTCCCTAGTTACTTTCTTTTTAAGTCAGCTATTGCAGGCAGAAGATCAAAAGGCATTTTTGTTAATGATTGACCCCTCTCCACAAACTTCTTTCTTCTCTGCGAGAAAACCCAGATAACTCAACATCTTATATGCTCCTGTGAAATCGAATGTTTTTTCCATGCCAGAGACACAGAAAAATCCATGGTTTTCCTGGGTGGAGCTATCCATACTTACATAGACAAATGATACATTACAGCTAGTGCTTGACTTTTGATCATAGTTGGGACTGGACCTTCTGCCATTAAGCGAGGTGGTTGTTAAGTGAGTCATGCCTGATTTTATGACCTTTTTGCCTTGGTTGTTAAGCGAATCACTGCAACTGTTAAATGAATCATGTGCTTGTTAAGCAAATCCGGCTTCCCCAATTGACTTTGCTTGTCAGAAGCCAACTGGGCAGGTCGCAAATGGCAATCCCCAGGAAGCTGCAACCATCGTAAATACATGCCAGTTGCCAAGCGCATGAAATTTGATCGGGACCACAGGGACGCTGCAACAGTTGTAAGTATGAGGACTGGTTGCAAGTCCCTTTGTTGTAACTTTAAACAGTTGCTAAGCAAATGGTCGTAAGTCAAGGAGTACCAGTACTGAAATCCTTACAAAGCACCTTATTTTATCTGCCAGTCACTCAGATTTCCAATTAGTTTTTTCTTTTTTCTACACAATGTATTTTGATTTGAAATATACTGTTAGACAAATATTACCATTGCTTCCCCCATTTTCTATTTTTGGAAATCCAGTTTGACTGGTTTGATCTTGGTATGCATGTACAGTGAGTGAGTGAATCTTCCATCTATACAACTTAATTTAATTGGCAAATACTTCCCAAAAAACCAGGATTTTAAAATTGTACATAATGTGAAAAAAATGGCATCCTATACCCAGAGCAAAGAGCAAATTGAGATGGACTGCTCTGGTAGGATAAGTCCATTTTGCGGAAGGTTATGGTGGAAAATAAATCAAACAGTTCTGATTTGCATTTCATTTCTTTTTAGTGGTTTTGGAATAGTTTTATTAGCTGAACTACAGGTAGTCCTTGCTTAACAATGACAATTGGCACAAGAATTTCGGTTGCTAAGAGAAGTGGTCATTAAGCGAATCTGACCCGATTTTACGACCTTTTTGTGGTGGTTGATAAGCGAATCACTGTGACCATTAAGCAAACCACATGGTTGTTAAGCGAATCACGTGGTTCCCCATTGGTTTTGCTTTCCAGACGCTAGCTGGGAAGATTGAAAATGGCGATCATGGGACCACAGGATGCTGTGGCTGTCATAAATGCGAACTGGTTGCCAAGCGCCCAAATCATGATCACGTGACTGTGGGGATGCTGTGATGGTTGTAAGTGAGGACTGATCACAAGTTGATTTTTTCAGCACCATCTGAACCATCACTAAATGAATGGTTGTTAAGCGAGGACTACCTGTAGTCACTACTTTGCTGTACCTGCTAATCCTTCCATGCTTCTGTCCCACTGAGAGGGGTAGTAGTGGTTAAGGTGTTGGCCTAGAAACCAGGAGACTGAGTTTGAGGCCTGCCTTAGGCATGAAAGCTGGCTGGGTGAGAGCCAGTCACTCTCTCAGCCCAATCTACCTCACAGGGTTGTTGTGGGTAAAATAGGAGGCAGGAAAATTAGGTATGCTTGCTGCCTTGAGTTGACCTGTCTCCTCTCTCTCTCTCTCCATATATATACACGTACACACACACACTATACACAGACACACACACACACACACGCCCATATATATATATGGGCGCATATAACACCTTTGCTACGCGAGCTGCACTGGGTGCCAGTTTGCTTCCGGGTCCAATTCAAGGTGTTGGTTATCACCGTTAAAGCCCTACAGGGCATGGGGCCAGGCTACCCGAGGGACCGCCTCTTCCCCGTTACATCTACCCACCCCACCCGATCTTGCAAAGAGGGCATGCTGAGGATCCTGTCGGTAAGAGAATTCCACCTGGCGGGGTCCAGGAGGCGGGCCTTCTCTGCAGTAGTGCCCGCCCTTTGGAACACCTTGCCCCCGGAGGTGAGGCTAGCCCCATCGCTCCTGGCCTTTCGGAGAAACTTGAAGACCTGGCTCTGCCAGCTGGCCTGGGGCGGGGAGAAGAGGAGCCATGCCTGGGGTTGGCTAGTGACTTGAAGAACCCCTTCCACGTGAAGACTGAATGAGATATAGCCATCTGGACTTCATTTTTATCTATATTATTAATAATATGTAATTTTATAATGTATTTTATATATTTATTGTTTTATTGAGGATTTTGTCGTAAACCGCCCAGAGTCCCTCCAGTGGGAGGAGATGGGTGGTGACAAATTTGATAAATAAATAAACATAGTATATAGTGTGTGTGTGTGTATATATATATTTAAAAGGTGGGATAAAAATTATTATCATTATCATCGTCAATCCAGGGAACTCCAAGCTAATATTTTTATAGGTTTGTTCTAAGAATAGGTACTATATACTTTAGGGGTTAAGAACATTCTTTATGTGAAGAAGGACTGCCAGACCTGAGTTGTCATGATCCGGACAATTGTTAGGTGGCAGCAAAGGATCTGGGACTTCCTTGCCTCCTTGCAGCCATCTCATTCCAACTTTTGCAGTCCGGTTCTGGCAGCCCTATGTCTTATCTCTTGGTAGGCTCGGGAAAAAAAAAAAAAGCTTAAATCCTTGAAATCCAATTCAGTCATGGTTTATGCTAGATTAAATAAATTGTCAGGCTTGATACAAGACAACTTCTGCTGCAAAATACGTTGAGGATGGGAATGAAAACTATTTGTCTGTCACAACGAGATTGCTATATATGCCCTGCAGAACGTTCATTTGGCGCAGTACTTGACTCAAGGTCATCTGTGGGATTTACCAAATGATACCAAACTTACCTAGTTAAGCTGTGCAAAAATAGAATAAAAGAAACAAAACTAAAGAAAAAAAGAATGCCCAGGTCAAATGTTAACTTTTCTCCAGCAACAATATTGTACTCCCTTGAATCAGAAAGTGTGTATTCTTTGTTCCTTAATAATAATTTGACATTGATTAGCTATTCATTTAATCTTTTCCCATTGATGGCTTGTTTTCACCCTGTTTTCTTTATTTTTAAGTCTATTTCTAGTTCCATTTGGATTTTTGAGGGAACAAAAAAGAAAGGGGGCAATTAAAAAGATAGTTCTATCTCTGCAAGTGTGCAGATTTCTGTCATACTTTCTATATAATTAATTGATCAACATCCCCCGCACAGCTGTGAATAAGAAAAGCTGCCTCTGTTTTATTTGTCAACATCCTGAAAGTTCTTACGTGAGTAGTAATCAGATCTGCTCTAAACAAAATATTTGCCATTTCCTTTAATATTAACTTCAACAAACCAGATGACCACTAGATGGCATGACAGTAATGTAAACAAACCCCACCCCTACCTCTCTGCTGCCATCTGTAGTTTCCAGAGTTTTTAGCGCAGATCTGATAATACTCCCATATTCCTGTAAGTTCATATAAAGGTATGGGAAGTAAAGGACAACAGTTTTGTACAGATGAGCTGTACCTGTGTGGGATACAGTGGGCTCAGATATTGTACTAATCTAGTTCATTTTAGCTATGATTTGTTGAACAAAACATGACGACTAGCTTCACATGTCCTGGTAACAGTAATCATAGTTTAGGAAAGCATGGTGATTGCATTCCCCATAACATTAAGTCAAAACCCGAGCAACTACACTTTGGTTTAATAGCGCTATGCAAACCTACCCAGCAAAGTATGTCATTGCAGTGTTACTCTTTTTACAATCACATTTATTACATCATCTTCCTGATGTTCGTCCCAGTGGGTTGCAGGATCTGCTAGTTTGTGCTGTGCTTGCCATTTTACATAGTCTGGGGCATCTACGGTTGAGCTTTGCAAGGCAGGGATCTTTCATTTCATCAAGCCAGCACATTTCCAATCATCCTTTTGGCCGATAACCTTCTACAGGACGTTTAGTTCTGAAACTTTGCTTTCTATGGATTTGTCGGTGTTACATAGTACCTGACCATACCATTGCAGGCACAATTCCCACATACCCACTACTTCTAAAAACGTAACTCTGTTCAAAATTGATTTCCGTATTATCCCCGTTACAAATTAAGAATTTTACCTATGGGGCTTAAATGACACATGGATCCACGCATACCTAATCATTAGGCAGTTTGTTCTGGGGTGACCAGTGTTATGCAGACCAGAGAAAGGGAATATGAAATAGCAAGCCCAAGGAAATTAAAGACATGAGACGAAAGGAAATACTGTTTAGCTAAATGCTTTTTACACCATTCCTCTCCGTACTTTTCTGTCCTTGCAAACTGTCCTTGCTTCCACTCCATCTTTACTAGCTTCACTCATTGCCTTTTGTTCTTAAAATTTGTCTGTCTGTCTATCTATCTATCCCCGCCCATCTCCTCCCGTCGGAGGACTCTGGGAGGTTTACAACAATCGATTAAAACCATCACAATAAATACAAAGAGTAAAATACAGTAAAGAATAATATAAATAGAAGTAAAAATAAAGAATCCAAGTGGTGATTTACCTCTTTTATTTATTTAGGCTTTCATAAACTCCAGCCACACCTTTCCTGGTCTTCCCCTTCCTCTCAACCCCTTCCCTCTTCCTTCATATGTTTGTTGTGTATTTCAGTCTCTACACTGTGTGACCAATTTTCAGATGCGTACTCCACGTATGTTACACTGTTTTTTAATTTTTGTGGACTGCCTGGTATCAGTGATAGGTAAAGGTTTTAGATGGAAGGAAGGGTAACTCTCAAGATGGACTGTTAACTCTAGTTCCCACACAGCTTGGAAGATGGAGAGCCCTTAAGGCAGTGTTTTTCAACCTCAGCAACTTGTTTGTTTGTTTTGTTTATTGTATTTTTCCACTGCCCATCTCGAAAACGACTGTGGCCTTCAACCCCCAGAATTCCCGAGACAGCACAGTCCAACACAGGTGAAACTTACTTCCTTCCTTCCTTCCTTCCTTCCTTCCTTCCTTCCTTCCTTCCTTCCTTCCTTCCTTCCTCCCTTCCTCCCTTCCTCCCTTCCTCCCTTCCTCCCTCCCTTCCTCCCTTCCTTCCTTCCTTCCTTCCTTCTGCCTTTCATTCAGGACTCAAGGCAGCATGTGTAATGCTCTCTCCAGTTTTTCCTACAACCACCATGCTGTGAGGTAGGCTGAGCATGGCTGGCTGGGGAATTCTGGGAGTTGAAGTCCACACAGCTTAAACTTGCTGAGGTTGAGAAACACTACCTTAAGGCATCATGAGCTATAGCCAGTTGCTGACTTTTGCTAGAAACATACAAAAACTCATTTTGTTTACTTCTTAATGTGGCAGATTCAAATGAGAAGACTCAAATTGGACCCATTCTGCTATAGTCGTTGTGGATCTTCATAGTTCGGTTTGACTTTCTGTCTAATTCACTTCTGATTCCTAGACCAAATCTTCGGAACTGGGGTACCTTGCACCACAACCTAGATAGCAAATTATGAGTTGAAACCATCCAGACAACTGCTGGTTGGCAGCAAACAATTGGAGTAATTTTGTTTATCATTTCTGCCATCTAGTGGTTGCCTGGATTTCTGCACCCAGAGCTGCTTGCCCTAATGCATTTTACCACAAGATGTGATGCCCGCAACCAGCTTTGCTGGCTTCAAAAAAAGGATTGGACCAGTTCATGGAAGTCCTGGGGCTCGATGGCTCTTAGCCTTGATGGGGCTGTCCGTGAAGGCCATCTGCTGGGAGACATGGGCTTCCTTGGGCAGTTGGTTGGCCCCTGTGAAAACAGGCTGCTGGGCTAGATGGTCCAGGGGCCTGATCCAGCAGGGCACTGCTTATGTGCTTGATACGTGTACAGCACTTTGTAATGTGAGAATGGCACAACTTTTCCTCCCCTTCGCTACTTTCAGCACATGCACTTAAGGATCGAAAGAAGGCGTAGATATGAGGCTGCATGTGTAGTTCGCCCCTCTCTCAGGTTTGCTTCTTCTGTTTCAAGCATCCCCAGGAGCCAAACCATCAGTCAGCCAAGAAATTCCTCCGAGCATCAAAAGCACTTTTAATTCAGCGAGGGAAGGACCAGTTGCAAAAGCCAAATGGAGAAACTGCGGATCCAGCATGTCTGAGTGTGAGCATCATCATGACTTGGCTTTGCAAGGTTGTTGTTTAAAAACAAAAACCAATGTCTTCTAAAGGTGCACAAAATAAATCAAATGGACAAAGGAGGTTCTAATTCTGTATTACAAATGCAACATCTGAAGTTGGGTGATTTTTTCCCTAAGATTTTGCAAATGCTGTTTATTTGAAACCAGACTTTTCCTTGTTGCAAAGTGGAATAATTGGGGGCCATCAGGAGGCTCTCGTTGAGGGCTTATTTAGGTGTGAGGTTGTGACAGAGCTGGTGGAGAAATTAGCATTGCCACAAGCCACGTGGAAAAGGAGTGAGGCAAGTACCACAGAGGCTAAATTACATGATAAGCAAATTGTGTGTTGTCTTCTGGTCTCTGATTTTATTTAACACACACTGATCTACTCAGGATTGGGAACCCCATGTGTGGGAAGAAGAACATCTCAACCAATGTCATGTAAATTTCCTGAAATACTGGAGCTCTGTAGAGAGGCAATGAGTCTAAAATATCTCCACAATTATAAAAGCTAAATAATATTTTTTTAATCCATTCAATTGTGTCCAATTCTCAGACACTGCCTGGACAAGTCCTTGCAGTTTTCTTGGCAAGGTTTTTGGAAGTGGTTTGCCCTTGCCTCCTTCCTAGGGCTGAGAGAAAGTGGCTGGCCCAAGGTTACCCAGCTGGCTTTGTGCCTAAGGCAGGACTAGAACTCTCATACCATGCCTGATTGGCTCTTGGACTGAGAGAGAGGGACTGGCCCAAGGTCACCCAGCTGGCTTTGTGCCTAAGGCGGGACTAGAATTCATGGTCTCCAGGTTTATGGCCTGATGCCTTAACCACTAGACCAGACTGGCTCCCTGTTCCTAGCCAATCCTAAAAGTTGGCAAAATTTGAAAAATAAAATAAAATGAAGTAGAGAGTGGAATAAAAATCAGCAAATAAAAGAATCCAGAATGAACAGCAACAAGAACAACAACAAGCTGTAAAAATGAGGCAAAGCTAGAAGACCAAGGCTGGGTAATTGAAGCCATTAAAGAAGAGCATGGACTTTACCCACTGCTTCAAGGATAACAGTGGTAATTTCGCCTGAACACATCTGTGCAAAGGGGATGTTGTCATTTGAATACCACCTGTTTTCTTTCCAGCTCATTTTGGAAATGAGAAGCCCTGGAGGAAGATTTCTTAGAGTAAATGGTGGTCTTTCACATGCTGCTCTCCTCAGCAGTGCATCCCCTGAGTATCCCTAAACCGTGGTCAGGTTTCCAGGGTCCACCTTTGGAAACTCACTGCTAGATTATTTCTAGCTCTCATCCCGCCTGAGTTCATGTGGCAGGCTGAAGTTCTCTTCTCCTGAAGAACCTCTGTCATCTGAGGTAGTAGTAGGAAACGTCATTTACCCCATGCCTTCTCCTTCCCATTTACCCCCTTCCAATGGCCGCCACTCCACCAGCTTGCCAGCCAGACTTTTTTTTTTTTATCCATTCAATCCTGTCCAATTCTCAGAGACTGCCTGGACAAGCCCCTGCAGTTTTCTTGGCAAGGTTTTCTAGAAGTGGTTTGCCATTGCCTCCTTCCTAGGGCTGAGAGAGAGTGACTGGCCCAAGGTCACCTTAACTGCTACGCCAAACTGGCTCTCAAATAGTAATAGTAGTAATGATAAGTCACAGCCCAATCCACCTCACAGAGTTGAGTTATTTATAAAAAAAATAATAAAGGTGGGATAAAAAATCTTTTAAAAAAGTTCCAAAATGGACTGAATGGGGGGAACAACAGGCTGAGGTTCTTTTGCTCATTGGAAACTAGATTTGGGAATTGGGATTCAGACATTTTGGATGAGGTTGCGTGTCCACCAAAAGCAGGTGCGCAGCCTTGGGGTATTCCTTGGACCTCAGGTGTCACTAGGTTCACAGATGATGGGTGTGGCCAACAGTGCATTTGCACAATTGTGGCTAGTGTACCAGGTGTGGCTGTTCCTGACCCAGCTGGATGTGGCAGTAATTATTATCCTCAGCTTGGATACATCCTTTCTTAACTATTGCAGCACATGCTTTGTGAAACTTCCCTCGAAAAGCGAAGTGAAGGCAGAACTCTTGCGAAACGTAGCAGAGAGGCTGCCCTGCTTGCCAGTTGTTTTCCAGGCACAATTTAAGGTGCTTAGGTTCAAACCGACATAGCACTTGGAGGGAAGATGTCTGGTGACTGACTCCCATTTTTTAATTAACTCCTGGAAGAGAGGCCCCTAGACAAGCTAGCTCTTCCTATTTACTCTTGCAAGTTGTGAGGTAACAAACTTCCCACTCTAATGATAACCATGATTATAATTAGATAATGATTCCCCACTTTTATCTAAGCCGGCCTTTCTCAGCCTTTTGACCCTGGAGGAATCCTTGAAATATTTTTCAGGCCTCGGGGAACCCCTGCACAGTCAGGCTTAAATATAGGCCAGAAGTTACAAAATTATTCTATTCGTTTCCTGGGTAGGCCTGTCTATATGCATTAACAGGGTTCTTAAACTGAAAATAAAGAATGAAACTTGCCTCTTCAATGTGAAGGTGCAGAATTTGAAATAATTTTTTAAATCACTCGTGATCTCCCAGGGAACCCCTAGTGACCTCTCATGGAAACCTTGGGTGCCACAGAACCCTGGTTGAGAAACCCTGGTCTAAGCAACATGGGGGGGGGGGGTTGAAGGACTATAAACTTGTCCAATGAAAGCAACCCCACTGTGAGACAATTCCATGGAATTTCCTCCACTGCTACGTTGGCTCACTGCACAGGAGGAATCTCTGATGCTGTATGTACTGGATTTTCATTAATAAACTCTTATTATTAATTGTAATCATCATGGTGTCTTCAGTGTACACTCCTTTTGATATCTGACCTGCAAATTCTAAATTAGCCAGCCACCAGGAAACCTCATGATTGTAAGCTATGATGGGAAGTTTTTAAAAAGCATCCCGGAAAAAGGTAGTGGGAAACCATTTCTGTCCTGTTGCTAAGCAAATAACTTGGATGAACGCATGTAGTCCCCAGGAGTCAAGTCTGACTCGAAGGAGTCATCACCTTTTATCAACTTTTAAAGGTCTTTAGGGCTTAGGATCTGTCTAGCCCAGTGTGTCTCAACCTTGGCCAGAGCTGGCTGGGGAATTCTGGAAGTTGAAGTCCACCCATCTTAAAGTGGACAAGGTTGAGACACACTGGGCTAGCCAAAGCACTGTCTCCTCTTGCTAACCAGCTTGAGCATCAAGATCTTCCATAAAGGGCCCCCGCTGTCAGAGGTTCATCTGGCACGTGAGAAAAGGTTTCTACTGCGACCTTCCCAGGTGCTGTGATGTTCTGCCTTGGAGATGCATTTGGGTCTTCGTTTTTAGAGAAACTATAAAGGGACATCTCTTTAGTACAGGCTTTTAACTGACTATTGCTGTTAGTACTCTTTTAATTTATGTTTTTGAACATTTTACAGTTGGTAGTTTATACTAGTATATAAACTAGATGCAGACTAAATAAATAAGCAGAATTAAGAGGTGGGAAATCTTCATGTACATTTGGCGTTGTCACCATCTCTCAGCTTGCTTTGCCACACAGAATTGTTCAGAGGATATGGAAGAGAAGGATTAGGGAGATACCTTAGGGCCGTGTTTCTCAGCCTCAGCAAGTTTAAGATGGGTGGACTTCAACTTCCAGAATTGGGGAATGGCTGGGGAATTCTGGGAGTTGAAGTCCACCCATCTTAAACTTGCTGAGGTTGAGAAACACTGCTTTAGAGCACAGTGAGCTGGTAAGGTGTAGTAAAGATGTTGGACCAGGACTGGGAGGCCATGGAAGCTCACTGGGTGCCTGTGGGCAAGATTCTCCCTCTCGGCTCAGCCTACATCACAACATGGTGATTGTAGGGAAAACAGGAGAAAGCGCTGCGTATGCCTCCTTGGGTCCTGCATGAAAGACACTTTCCTAACAGTGCTTTCAGCTGCGTTGGACTATGACTTGCAGCCAACCCCACTGGCCATGATGAAGGGAAATGTTAGGGAGGGGTCTAGGTGAAAGAGTCAAAGGTTTCTGAGGTTTCAGTATTGCTTGTGCCTGTGTGTTTCAGACCATCCATCCTGGGTGCTGTCCTCTAAAGTTTTATCCTTTGGATAGCCCCTGAAAATCAGGAGACCAAACCAGTAATCCACCTCTGGCCTTAATGATTTGTAAACAGCTTGAAAGGCATGGTCACCATTCTTCATGAAAAAGGCAAACCATTACTCTGTGAAAGAGCAGCTGCAAGAAAGAGTGAAGGCAGGGAGTACCCAGTCTGTTATTCTTCACATGATGAGCCTCCTGCCTTTATCTTTAAAGCCTAAATTGCTGCCAACGTTTGTAGTTTATTCTGCAGCAATAACTTTGCAGTTCAGACAATTGACCTGTTTTTCAGATTTATGATCCAAAAGGATGACCTGGAAACACTGAAGTAAGTCATGTTGAAAGAACAAATATGAAAACGTATTTGAAGATTTGATTCCTGTGGGTTAAGGGTTGTTTGGAAGAATTGGCCGGGTTAAAATCTTCCTTTCCAAGTCTAGATTCTTTGGTTTTGTTTTTTATGAGAATTCATCCATTCTGGTCCTGAAGAGAGTCAGAGTCAGTATTTAAACCTTTTTTGTTTTTTGCTGAAGTCAAGTTTAAAGAGAGCTGCAACAGGATTTCCTGCAGACTGCAGTTTGCACAACCAGCATGCACTCGATCAAGGTGGACACTGGATCAATAAACAATTTGCTGCTTTCTCCATACTAATGACCCCTTGTTTAACTCTTTAGCCAGATTAGACAGACCAAAACAGGTCATCTGGTGAACCTGTTTTTAGGAAGAATTCTTTATTTGCCTGTAATTGATACTTGGTACCAAATGCCTCTGTTAGTCCAGTCACAGGATATCATTTTAAAAAGTGTATTGTGGCAACATGAATTTCCCAGGCCAGGATAAACCACAGACTTGGCATTGCAGTTCTTATGTAACCCAGGCTCAATACTCACAGAAAGATTAGGGACTAAGTAGATAACTTGACACCTACTCCAAAGTGGGTGCCAGCTTTTAAAATAATAGTGATAATTGCAAAGTGCACATACATGGTACATGAATAGGTGGAAAAATGCATGCCAGAGACCAGACTATCTCGTTTGTGGCCCCTGTCACTAACAAAACTCAGCAATCTGATTTCCCATTGATTTTGGGTGGGAAAATGTGTAAAGCAATCTAATTGGCTAAATATACTTAAAGAAAAATGCATTCTGTTACACATGCACACACCCTTTGTAAGAGAATCCTGGCTCTACCCATTTGTATGAGGACAGGACACATTCTTAGCCCCACCTATTTCAGTCCTCAGCTGCTAAAGGATACAGACTGAAAGAAGTACAGCCATTCTGGGCAAACTGGACCAAATTAATACAGGAAATCTTTGTTCAAGGGTTCTGAGGAAGAAGCAGCAGAAGGCAGCCTTTTTTGTTTACTGGTTTGCAAAACGAGGACAATGCCTGTGCATCTGTGCCCAGATCTTGGCATACGAGTTGTTTTAAGGGGCCCAGCTTACAAAATAAGCAGAAATGGAGAGGAACAAAGGAAACAAACTTGCCTGTGTCTTTCCTGGCAACCAATCCAAAATCAAAACAAAAAATGAAGCAAAACTGGGCTGGCAACAATTATATCGCAAGTGACATTTTGGGTGCTGAGGAATAGTTTTGCACTGCTATGTGGCTCATATGTTGTTTGATTTTTTTTCATTATAAAAACCCAATAATTGTATAGTGCAGTGTTTCTCAACCTCAGCAAGTTTAAGATGTGTGGACTTCAACTCCCAGAATTCACCAGCCAGCACGCTGGCTGGGGAATTCTGGGAGTTGAAGTCCACACACGTTACAGTTGCTGAGGTTGAGAAACACTGCTTTAGACTGTTAGCACTGGCTGAATTTGGTATTCCATCTTTTTTTAAAGCTACACTTGCACAACCTTAGAGTTTAATGTGAAGTTGCCGATACTTGAAATAATTTTTAAAATAAATCATGATCTCCCAGGGAACCCCTAGTGGCCTCTCGCGGAACCCGAGGGTGCCACGGAACCCTGGATGAGAAACCCTGGCCTACACAATGGTCTGATAAGTGAAAATTGAGTCTGAAGGAGGAGGAGGAGGAGGAGAGAAAGCATCTCAGAAGGGACCCTCCCTAGTTTTCAGGAGAGTAAAAGCAAGGGACCCGAGGGGTACTTTTAGACTTGCAAGATTCTGTTTATGTGACATAACCTTGCAAAACAGAGCTAGTATTCGTTGTTGCGCTTCTTGCCTAGACTCCCTTGAAGGGCTAATGTCAGTCTTGCAAGTCTGAAAGCACCCCTCCTGTCCCTTACTTTTACTGGGGAATTCTGGGAGTTGAAGTCCACACATCTTAAACTTGCCGAGGTTGAAAAACACTGGCATAGCCCATGCTCGGACTAAAAACAGATTGAATAAATGGCAGCATTTGGCTGCAGAGTGCTTGGGAAACCAGTCAAACTAGTGTGATTTCATAGCTATTGCTATCTGTAGAGGGTAGAACTCGTGATCGTCAAGAGGCTCTCAAAAATGTTTATGTGTGTTCACATGTAGTACAGAGGTAGGTAATTTTTAGACCCTGAACTTAATGGGTTTGGGAAGGAGGCTCTTCAGCGGGTAAAGTGTATTACTTAACTTTAAAATGTGACAAGTCAACCCTGCTGTTGAGAACAGGGGCGTTTTATTCATTTTTCAGGTGGAACCTTGGACAGCTGTCCAAATGTTGTGCCTTGACAGTATCAATGCCCATGTGTAATTTGTGTGCAAAGAGGGTTTAGACTTTGGTATCTTTTTCCCCTGCTGTGGCAAAAAATGTCAGTAAAGAAACTTCCCTTTAATATTTTTATAAATTGCAAGTAGAGTCTGTCTGTCACTGAATGATTATGCGCCATCAAGTCGGTGTCTACTCTTAGTTACCACATAGATTTTCTCCGCGATGATCTGTCCCTAATCTGGTCTTTCAGGTCTTCCAATGGTGCCCCCATTGCCACTGTAACCAGTCCATCCACCTCGTTGCTAGTTGTCCTCTTCTTCTCTTCCCTTCCACCTTTGCCAGCATTAAGGCCTTCTCCGGAGAGCTAAGTCTTTTCACGATATGCCTGAAATATGATAATTTGAGCCTGGTGATTTGTGTCTCAAGCAAGAACTCTGGGGTGATTTGTTTGATGACCCATTTGTTTGTTTTCTTGTCTATCCATGGTATTCTCAGGAGTTTTATCCAACATCTCCCTGCATCCCTGTAGACTAAGTAAAGTGTGGCAGGGGATAGATGGGTATATATTTAAAAGAAAAGGGGAAAGTGTTTAGGAAGATGGCAGCTGAGCTGTGCTTCTCCAAAGGCAGGAACTGAATAAAGAAGACGGTACAGAAAGGTACTAATCCTTTGGATGACTTTGGAGGAGACCCAAAGAATTCAGAAGCTGTGGGATTTCAAACACAGCACTTGGGTTCAGAAAGAAAGGGAGTCAGTTGCACTAAACACAATTAATGCTAAAATGAGGCTGTTTCAAACTGTCGGACTAATCAGATAAGATCTCTGAGGCCATAGCAGAAGCCTGAAGTAAATGGATACAATTCATAATCATGGCCTATAATTTCATAAGCAGAATCCAGTCTTCCAGAAATGGTTGTTAGCTTGACCTTGAAAAAGCTGCTGAACCACCAAATCTGCACACTAGGAAATTAGAAGCTCATAAATCAATGTCTTCAGCAACTTGCTTCATCTTGTTGACCACAACCCTGCTCTCCAGGGAAAGATGAGACCTTTTCTTGAGATCAACCATAGTTTCATTTCATTATTTAAAAACTCCCAGCATGTATTACAGTGTCTAAGGCGACTTAAACCCTTCATCGTATCCATCCTTACCCTGTTTTTGAGGAAGGCATGTAATGTTTATTTTACAGACAAAAATCTGGACCAAAAGCATTGCAGCCAAAGCCTGCCAGCATGTTCAGAGCAATTGAGCAACCTTTTGAACTAAGCTTTACTACAAGCCAAATAACTTTTCATTCTACGTTTTTCTGTCTTTAATGAATGTGATTCGTTATAGAGTTGGGCAGCCTCACAGATCCAATTAAAGAAAGGAATAAATAGACGAAACATGAGATGTTGCTTTTTCTGGCAGGAAAGCATTTCCAAGGCTAGTAAAATGGTCTTTTTTGCATTGTTTTTGCTCCCAGTGTATATGTAAGTCTGTGCAGATGGCTATCACGTGAGGGATGTTTTCAGAACGTGGCCATCCTGAGATTAGTATTCTGCTGCTCTTCCCATCTCGGACAGGTTGTTCTTCCTGCTTCTCCTGTGTAAACATGCTGTAATTAGCCATAATCTTGCAGGCTGTCACCTGCTTTTTGTGTCAGTCCCCGATGGGACCCGTTCCTCCCCAGATCCTGGCTCCTCTTGCTCTTTCCATCACGCTACATGCTGATTGCATATTTCATTTTCTTACTTTGATGTTCTCCCTCAAATATTTGGCCGGTCTTCAATTTGTTTCCCGCTGCCTGTTTTGAGCAAGTAATCCTCATTGATTGACACAGAAGTCAGATTACAGGCGTGTTTGTAATGGTCCTCAGTAGGTGCCTTTTTGCTTGTTCTAACTGAGTCTGTTTTCAGATGGAAGGAGGGGGGGGCTTCTCTTCCCACAGATACAGTCTGCCACTTGACCACCCACGGGCGCTAAACATTGCTTTCCTGCTTAGTGTCCGAAGACAGCCTTTCCCAGCCTGGTGCTTTAAGGAAGATGTATTGGTGTTTCAAATCTAGGATCTCATGCCTGTGCGGGCTGGGAACACTGGGAATTTCCCCAGAATTCTGGAGGGCACTGAGTTGAGGAAGGTTGTTCCCAAAGTGCCACTGAGATTTCCTGCTGGTTGTTTTGGTCTGGCAGCAGAAGACATAGATTGGTTTGTCACCTGAGCTGAGGCTGATGGGGGGGGGGGGAATAGGAGGTGGATGATAGATGAGTTTTTGTGTTTTGTAGTGGGAGGAGGTGTGCGTGTCTGTCCTGAATATACTGCAAATTAGTTTCCTTGGAAAACCCTTAGTGGTAATCTGTTGTTAGAGGGGGAAAGTTATTGTCTATTCCAGTATTTCTCAACCTCCGCTGCTTGAAGATGTGTGGACTTCAACTGCCAGAATTCCCCAGCCAGCATTGGTTGAGAAACACTGGTTTATTCAGTCTGTCATATCAAATGTTAGAAATCTCAATCACTTTCCCTTTTTTAACTGCTGCAAACCTTTTGGCCAGAGAATGCTATGGGCCATGCTGTGTGTCTTCTTCCTAGCCCTGTTATTTTGCTCATAAAACAAAGGGTAGATGGGTAGGTGGGCCTTTAACTTCTGTCTGCAGTGGGGTATCCAGGAAGGGCAGTCCTGGAGTTGTTGCTGGTTAAGCACCTGGGGCTGGGGATGGAAGGGCATGCAGGAGAGTTGCTGTAGATCATGTACCCATATATTTTCCACTAAGGAGTAAAAGCAGTGGGGAGGAGAGGAATGGGATGAGAAAATAAGAGGAGTCATGGTTAGGTCTCTCCTTCCCCATAAAACATTTTGCTGGTCTCTCTCCAAACCGCAATTCAAATTCATAGCAATCCCCTTTTATAGCTCTTTTCCACCTCCTGCCCCTTTTATTAGATTTCCCTCCAGCCTTTAGAAACCCAGTTTGGAATGATGGAGATGAATGTAAAAAATCAACTAGAATCCAGTAAAGCGTTCTGCTGGTATCCAAAGACTTTCCCATTCTCTGTGCCTCAGGGGAACGTTTTGTCAAAGTAAGAGGGGAGAAAAAGATAAATGGTTGTTTCTGTATTATTGGTTACTCAAGATTCCAGGAAAAAAGAGCAAGGTTCTTTCCTTTACTGGACTGGCTCGAAAATACCAAAGAATTTTGCAAATATCTTCAACTTTCAACACCACGAGTTTCAGAAGGTTGGGACATTCACTCATGAGATCCCTTTTTCCCTTTCTTTGAAGCAAGGTCCTGAGAGTATCCAGAGGATTATGTCATATGGATTGCCATGACACTCCTGTGAGGTGCAATAAGGTTGAGAGAATGTAGCTGGGCCAAGCCAGATCTAGGAAACCTCATGCCGGGTAGAGATCTGAACATAAAATCTTGCAGGGAAGAGTCTAACAAGCTGGCTGCCACAGCTTCACCTTGGATGAAAATAAGGACCATTGAGTTCAGTGGGATTCAAGCTTTGAATAGGTAGGTATAGGATTATACTGTGACTCTTCTATATATTCACTGGTCTCCAGAGGCATTTCCTTTCCCAGAACCAGTTGTTTTGTTCCAGGTATGAAGTAGGAAGACATGGCAGCTGGGTGAAGTAGAGATGGCAAGGTGGATTTCCAACTTTTCCACCACCAGCATCCTTTTAATCATCCTAAAGGCACCCTTTCTTAGCCATTCCAGGAACTGATGTTCAATTGTGTCCAATTCTCGGAGACTGCCTGGACAAGTCCCTGCAGTTTTCTTGGCAAGGTTTTTCAGGAGTGGTTTGCCATTGCCTGTTTCTTAGGGCTGAGAGAGTGACTGGCCCACGGTCACCCAGCTGGCTTTGTGCCTAAGGCAGGACTAGAATTCATGGTCTCCCAGTTTCTAGCCTGATGCCTTAACCACTACACTATACTGGCTGTCCCAGGAATTGGTATTTTTCGTATTTGGTTAAACTGATTGAGATTCTTTTGGAATCCCCTCCAAAGAATGTGGGGAAATAATTTTCATTACATTAAAAAGAGATCATTTTATGAATGAACAAAAAGAAAACCAGAAAGAAGAATATAAATTGACTCATTTGATCCAGATTGGGCTTTAATGATGGCTTAGAAGGAAAATTGCTTAAGCAATTTACCTTACTCTTATATTTTCTGTAGCTATATCTGTAATTTCTGCTCCATTGGCCTTTTCTAATTGAATAAATGCTTTCCTGTTTACAGAGATACAAAATCTTGTGTGGTCAAAACTTTGCCTGATCATCTTGCAGGTAGTAAATTCACAGTCTTTGTTATTCTCTTTCATGGACTAACCAACAAGATAACACTACCAGCTAAGGAAAGCATCATAATAAGCCACATTATTTATTAAGATTTTTGTTGGAAGCTGGCTCTGAAATGAAACTTCATTTCATTTCAAATACATTTCTGGGCAATATGGTCCCTCTCCTCCAAAATAATGCCCTGCTTTACAAGGCGGTGGTGTATTTGACCTTCATTCCATTCCCTTAGCACGGATCACAGAGTGAGGTTGTATCCACCCAGCACAATGGGCCCAGCACAGGCCCAAGTCAGTCCCTATATCCAGATCAGAGCAAGCCCCCATGCTTCTGGGTTCAGCGAACAAAAAAATCTAGCAGCTTTCTTGTGATCCAGTGAGAGCTCCAGTCGCTCCAAAGGCAGGCAGAAATTTCATTATTTTATTTGGAAATTTCACAATGACTACCAGAATGGTACTGTACTTATCTGACTTAACCTGGTTCCCCAGCCATGTTATGCCACGTGGAGAAATGTGCATATACGTCATTCAACTTAGATAGCTGTGTTTGGAGGGAAGGAGATATACTGCCTTGCCAGCAATGGAACAAGATCCTTCCTAGGTAATACTGTGTGTTAATGAAGAAAAAGGCTGAATGGTTGGGTCAGTGAAAACGGGATCAGAGCACCTTTGATATATTACAAGGGGTGGGTAGCAACCCTGGGCAGGGCCCAATCAATCATTCTCAACATGCCCTTGTTCAAAATGGAATTGTAGCATCAGCGACATACTATTTTGTCTGTAGCCTGCAACCACCCACATAGGTCTGCTGGTTGACGGACCATACGGTGGATTCCTTGTATTTTTGTACTCTCTCTTAAAAATGCCAGTTCATGGGGTGGTTATCGGTTTAACATCACAATAAAAAGAATCCAGCTAAACACAGTGTCAACAAAGCAAATAAAGGAGGACAAAAGAAAGCAGTTGCAAGTTTACGTTTATTTAAAAGCTGAAGGGGGAAAAAACCCAATATTTTCCATTTCTTTCTCAAAGGAAACGGCAGGGCTCTGCTGCTTGTTGCCAACCACGGTGAATGAATGAGCAGGAGCTGTGAGTCTAGGCCTCTCTGAACACTGAATTGTGGTCAGGCAAGCAAGTATGAGAGCATGAAGCTGCATTAGCATATATATTAATTGGAAACTCAGGAGCTGACTAAATAGCAACACCTATGCACAAGGCAAGGGGAAAATGTTTACAGGCTTGAAGATGCCTACAGAAACAGCTGAAACATCAGGTGGGATATTAAAATGATCAAACTTCAGCTACAGAGATGCATCTTTACAAGAACACCCCATTGAGACGTTTAGTGAATTTGGAGATTCCCGTTGACGAAAAGGATTACAAAGTCAAATGAAGTCTTCCTAAAAATACTGGCATTTCTCACATGTATTTCATCCACTCATGACTGATTGGTTTTAGGGTAAAAATTATATGCTGTCCATCAAACACACTTTAAGTGGCTTATATGAGAACAAACACAAGCTTACACCCACACACTCAACAGCTTAAAAAGGACAAGTTATGTGGGAAAACAATAAATTCTAGAACAAAATACCCGAAACAATTAATATATGTATTTAAAATGTTTTGGACAATTTAAACAAAAAACCTTTGCCTGGTACAGAAAAGGAAACAATGTACGTGCCTGGTGAGCATTATAATATGCTTTGACTTTTAATGATTTGTGATCCCTGGGCAATTGTTTGTTATATCGTTCTTCTTTTGTATTGTCTTTTTAACTTGTCCTGTATGGTGTCTTGAGTTGTTTGCCAATCAGATGGCCATACAAATCCAGTAAATAAATTATTACATTTTAAAAGACAGTGTCCCTGATCATTCTTTTCTCCAATGCCTGGAGCACCTAGAGAGGAGGTCCCCAGGGATCTGTGCCAACAGGAAAATGCAAGAGATTATTTTCATTGCCTCCTTTGCAGAATCCAAGGTGGAGTAAGCAGATCCTTTTGCAGAAGAAATCAACATCACTGCCACTCTTTGCTTTTGACTGAGCCAGTTATCACAAAGCTGGTGTGTAGGTGACGATTGTCAGGTTGAATTGAAGACGGATACTCAATAACCCTGGAAGATCTGCAGTGTTTACAAAGAAAAAACATTCATACATTACTAGAATATTCTACTCCAAAAAAACTTCTTTCATGCTTAGGTCATTCTGTATCTCACTGCTGCTTTTTCCTTCCAAAGATTTTGAGAGCTTCCATCAACTACAAAGAATTTATCTTAGGTTTATTCTCTCTCTGTAAGAACAAGCATCCTTTTATGCTGGTTGATTACAGTTGATCCTCAGACTTCCAAGTATTTCTTTAAGAAGATAAAATCACCTCCTTATTTTGTTTATACAGTAGCTTATAATCTTCTGATTTCTTGAGAAGGACAATCCACCGCCAGGAAAAAAACAAAAACACCAAATCCTAAATGTAGGTGAATAAAAGTTGTGCTTGTTACACTTTTAAAAACCCCATCTTTTCTCAAAACACCTGTCTAGTCCCTGACTGACCTCTCCTCACTTTCATTTACCTGCTTAACAAGCATATGGTTTATGTTAAGCTGAAAGAGTTGAGAAGACCAGGGATAAGCTAAGTAGTAAGCCTACTTGGACTACTGAACCTTCTTCCTCATCTGCATCTTAAACTCCCATTTATGTTCCACTAAAGCGGCACTGATTTTCTCAGCCAGCTGGGCTCAATTTTGGCATCCTTGGGTCTGCTACAGTTTAAAAGGCTTTTACAAAATCGAAGTATAGTTGTTTGTTGTCCATCATGGTGTTTATCAATTTGTTTTAAAGTTCAGTCTCACGTTTTGTCAAAACATAGATTTGTACACCTCTGTCAATAAATTTGGATGGTGATGGTGATTTTGTAGCTTCATGATGCTTCCTTTGGGTGTATTCTCTTCCTTGTCCATGCCACAGATGCAGGAAGGGCGACTCAAGAGATGAGGAAGTTTATCAGTTTATTAAGTTTATCGTGGAAAATTGCTGTCATTACTCTCTTTAATATCTTCCCTAGGTCTTCTATCAAGTTTCTGATCCACAGAAGATCTGCTAAGGAGGGAAGGACAAACTAGCTGCCTTTCTGAGAAGCAGTGTTAGACGCTGCCTACTTGAAAGCATCTGACCCAGCCACATTTTTCTACTCCACTCCCAATATATGCCCCACCTTTTTTTTGCTGGATATTTAACCAACTTGCTTAATGAGTTCCTGCAGACATGAACGCTTACTCACAATTTTGTAAAAATTCCTCTTGGGCCGGGAAAACCTGACTGTGGTGGACTATGAAGCCCCTCTGACTCTGGTTACACAATACCCCTTTCTTTGAGTTCCCTGGCACCACCAGGCTCTTTGCCAGCGAGGTGCCACCAGAAGTACCCAAGGTAAGCTGCCTCACCTGTTTATGTAATGGAATGTGAAAATGACCTTAGAAGACAGGGAAGAGATGCTGCCTAGGAAATAATCAGATAAAAGGAGGAGGAGCCCACAACTGAGTAAGGGACAGAAAGAAACTTAAAAAGGACCCTCCCTAACTTGGCAGGCGGTAAAAAGGGATGGTGGGAGATTTGTACTTTCAGACTTGCAAGATTCTATTAATGTAGCATAACCATAAAGTAGAAGTAGCTCGTCTGGTCATGTTACCTGTCTGGTTTACCTGGGAGGGCTGACATCAATCTTGCAAGTCTGAAAGGACAAATCTCCCACCATCCCATTTTACCATTTGCCAAGTTGGCCGATCCTTTCTAAGTTTCTTTCTCTGTCTTGCAGGCTCCTCCCCCTGTTATCTGATCATTCCCTAGAAATATTTCTTCCCCCTGTTTTCCAAGGTCATTCTCACATTCCATTACCGTTTAGGATAAAAAGGGAGTCCATCAGTGAAAGGTTAAAAAAAGAAAGAGCCTTTTTCTTTATCAGGTTCTGGATGTATGTGGTCATGATTCTTAAGAGACCATTCGTGGTCTTCAGTTGGTCTATCAGTGTCAAGCAGTGTTTTTCAAGAATTCTGGGAGTTGAAGTCCAGCCATCTTAAAGTTGCCAAAGTTGAAAAACACTGGTGTAGAGGAATGCAGAGATAATCTTCAGGAAGGAATAAGGGAAAGTAAAAGACATCTCAGTCCTGGGAAAGGAGAAGGCAGAAGGAAAAAAAAAAGTCATTCTGCCTCTATTCTGCTGGGTATAAGAGAGAGCTGAGGGAAACACAGGCAGGCCGTCAGGATTCTGTTACAATACCCTACAACAATAAAGTAGCATTCTTGGATTCCTTTCACCATCTAAGCAAGCAGCCTGGCCTTATTGGTCACACCGCCATCAGCAACAATCACTGAATCAGATTTTAATGAAAGACAAATATGAAACCAGGAAAACATCCATGAAAAGGCATAAGCAAAGATCAGACTTAATGCAAACTTAGGCCAGCTTAGGCTAATCATACGTAGGCCAATCACTGCAAAAATCTGGGTGATCACTTGATGGCAGCAAGAGATACACAAAACTCCCAATTCTTTGCTGGGGTCTGGTGGTTGTATGGATTTTTGCAGCTCACATATGCTATGCCTAACTAACCAGCCCCTATCCTTGAGTAGAATCCTTAGTTCAACCAGTCCCCCCCCCCCGCCAGAGCTGACCTGCCTGCTCTCATTTTGTCCTGCAACAATCCCTAACAACATATTCCCCCTGTACCAACAAGCCAACCTTGCCCTTCAGAATCTGTTCTCCCACCCTCCATTTTATCTAACACAAATTTTGCATGTAGTTCTTGATCTTGCTCTTCTGCAGATACATGCGGTCTTCTTTGTTACTGTGTTTGCTTGAATGTGTTCTAGATCATGACCATCCATTACATTATCAACCCTATTGGGGGTTAGGCAGGCCTTGGCTTTGCTGGCAAGGAATTCTGGGAGTTGTAGTTCTTGTGGTTGCCAGATTAGGACAGGCTGAAGTAGAGAGACCAAAAGGATACCATTCTTCTTCTGGGTTGTTATTATTTTTTGCTTAGAGCCCCAAACCTATCAGATAATACGTAGATAGGAACTCATAACCAAGGTGGAATATCGCTGGCTGATTTCACAACTGTATCACTAATTTTCCTCCTTCCTCCCAAACATATCCATAGTCAGTTCCAGAAGGAGGTATGCCACTTAGCCATTGCAGGTGCTAAAGCAAAAGTGTGTATTTAAAAGCTGTCAATTATTCTAGGCTATCTACAGTGCCAGGCAGGTCTTGTCTGGGCTTAGACTCAGAAGCTAAGTAGGATCAGTTAGTGCTAGCATGGAAGACCTCCATGGAATAGCAGGGCATTAGGCTAGACTGGGAAATTGAAAAAACTTTCCAAGAGAAGGCAAGAGGAAACCACTTCTCCATGATTGCCAAGAAAATTGCCTGGATGGGTCCCTAAAATCATCATTAGGAAGCTCAGCTCAAAGGAGACTTTACCTTATACTCATATCAGCTGTGTGGCTGCTTTACTGAGTCATTTTCAATTAGCAGCTCTCTCTCTCTGTCTATCTCTCTATCTTTCTATATCTATCATCTCTATATCTATCATCTCTCTCTCTCTCTCTCTCTCTCTCTATCAGCACTTTCCAGTCTCTCTGAGTCAGGGGTGTCTGCAGGGGAGCCAAGAAAATCAAGATGGGAGCTACAACAATGCCATCAAAGCACCATCCTTTTTTAATGTGCATTGCCACATGTCAAAAGGGGTGGGGCTTCAATGGCAGGGGTATGACTGCCATGTCGATTTTTGTGAGCCCTTCTCTGCCCATACCACCATTCCAGGCTATTGTCCAGGCTCAGCTTAGATATGATCAGCTGAGCAGGAATTAATTACTCAAGCCGGCACTAGGCGTCTGGTTCGTTCCTCCTGTTGCCAGGTCAGAACAGCCTTGCCCAGGGCTAAGTGGGCAATTAACGTGGATTGCAGTCAGAGCGGGTGGCTGGATCTCTTGAAGATCCAGTATGGTACACGTACGGCAGCTTTTCTCAGTTAAACGTAATCTGGATGGGTGAAAAAGAATGATGAGAGTTCAGGTCCAAGGTGATTGGAAGGCAGTGGAGGCTGATGTAATCTTTGGCGAGACATTAGTGCAATTCTGGAGTCTGTCCATTGAGGTGATGGAACTCTGGCACAAGAAAAGGCTTAGACCAGTGTTAACACTGGTTTAGACTGAGAGTGTAGGGACTCAGACAGTTGTGGGTTTGAAGGTCTGTCTCAGCATTTGAAGGTGTGGTCAGATAGACTGCACTGGAATTGGAGCTGCCTTCATTTAGCCATTTATGTTGAATAGTCACAGCTTCTTCCCTTCAGCCATTCAGTGTGACCCATCACAGATCTCCCATGTTTTAAGTTCATACAGTTATGGTTCTAATAAACCCAGTGGCAGGAATCTCACATCTATATTTCTGGCTGTGGGAGAATGCTCCCTTGTTTTTATCTTACGCAATAGCTTGTTATATCAGTTTATCTTCTGTCTGGCACATTAAATAAACATTATTCACATCCCCAAATGAGCAGGATTGACTTTAGGATGTACAAAGAGCTTGGTATAAGTAAGGGTATTTAAAATGGTAATGTATATTAGCAACAATATGGGAGTGGTTTGGCCATCTTCCAGAATATATATAATTCTTTTAACTTTCCAGCCCTGGGTTTTTCCCGTGGTCTCCCATCCAAGAGGGAGCACCACTGTGATGATTCCTAATGAGGAGGACACTGGTCACATACTGCCTCCTGGTGGCTGATGTAACTGAGAACACCACAAAGGATATGCACTGGGTGTTGTTGTTGTTAGTTGCCGTTTGTTTATGACTCGTGGGGACCCTACATATAACAGAACAAAATCCTGTTCGGTCTTGCGCCATATGCCTGACTGTTCCAATGTTTGCAATGGAGAAATCCACCCCCCTCTCTGATGGGGAGGGGAGGGGAGTGGAGGGAGAGAGAGAGAGAGAGAGAAAGAAAAGGAAGAAAAGAAAAGAAAAGAAAAGAAAAGAAAAGAAGAGAAAGAAAGAAAGAAAGAAAGAAAGAAAGAAAGAAAGAAAGAAAGAAAGAAAGAGAAATCACTTGAAAATGAAGTCAATGGGGTTGGATGGCATCTTAACCCTGCCAGGCATCTTCTTGCTTCCTCTTCAAAAAGCTTTGATTGCCCTCTGTTGCATCCTTTTAATCTCTGCAAGCTGTTATATGTTCTGCAAGAAGGGGCCTCCTACAGTTCTCTTTTTGTGCGCGGACTGACAGTCAGCTGGCTCAAAGCAGAACCTGATTGCTGCCTCTTAGCTCCATTTATCTGGCATTAAATGAAAAGTGTATGAAAAGACTGCAGGAGCTGAACGGGGCATAATTTTGCACAATGGGAACTGGAGTGGTGCCCTCAGCAACTAGTCAGGAATGATTAATGTGACATCTTTGAATTCCTTGTTTGGATTCATCTTCTCTGTTTAAACACCAGCAGTAGCTCCCTGCATAGATCTGGAAGGAATCATCAGCGTCAGCATCTTCAGCTTCCACTTTCCCCATCTCTGAATTATTTCCACAAAATAAATTCCCTTTCCCAGAAAATTTTATGAGCAAAAACAGCAGGAAAGCGTCCAGCTTCGAAACTTCTTGGTTTTGGACTCTGTTCAAAGGAGAACTCAGATTTCCCAGCTTAGGATGTCAGTCAAAGGTGTCTTTGGAGGAGGTACAAGATGAGAAGCGAGGCAAGAATGAAGACACTCAAGGAAGGGCTGCAAATTCAAGTTTATTTTGTAGGACAGAGCAAAGAGATTTCTGTAAAATGAAAAGAAAGTTACAAAAAACAGAGAGGGGGAAAATTCACAACAACTTTCCAAAACTGGGTTTGAGATGTATTTACATTTTTTACAAAGGAATGCATTGAAAGAAAAGCAGTTGCACTTTTCCCAGACCCCTTTGAACCTCAGGATTATTTCCAGTATTTTGAGATGTTCCAGAGGAACACAATATGAAATTCAAGATGCATCGCCTAGTTTTAGGTTAGACGGGGAAGTTGAAAATCTATCGCCCAGAGAAGGAAATAGTAAATCTCTTCTGTAATGATGCCAAGAAAACATCATAAATAAAAGCCTCATAAACTTCAAAACTTCTGTGAAAAGTTCATAAAACTTCACCAGGCATCAAGCTCAAGCTGAGGACATGGTACACTTTTAAACTTGGGAGTGCCCATCAATGAGTCCCCTTGTAGGCAGATGTGTTTAACCCATGGAGCTCTGAATAAAAATTAGGTACTGTAAAGTCTTCCTTGAGTTGAGTTCAACACCTCTTAGATACCTCATCGACATGTCTGTTGTAATTTGCTTAGCCGTCATTTGCCACTGCCAGGATGTTTTTTCCAACTTCCCAGCCTCATCCTGGGATTCCTTGATGATCTCCCATCCAAGTAATAACCAGTTCTAACCCTGCTTAATTTTTCAAGATTATTGGAATTGGAATAATTGCAGTTTGCCTGAAAAGCTTTTTCTTACAGCCTAATGCCAAAGGTGCTAATTTGGCTTTGGTCTGTCTTTTAGAGAAGAGCAAAGTTCAAGGTTAAGGCATGGAAGAAAGGGGCTTAAATCCTTTGCCCCCCTTATGCAGGTGATTGGAATTTTACTCCTGTTGCAAATAGCATGCACAGAATGACTGATTCTAATTGGGATAAGGATCTCCCCACCTTTTCTCACATCAGGACCCTTATCCTCCCCTCCCCCTAACCCAATGTGCCAGCTTCATAGCAGTTGAGCATGCCAGAGAGAGTAGACATGGTGCCTAGAGTGGCCTGAAGGGACATGATCCAAATGAGGAAAAGGAATGAGGAAGATCACTGATGATGTGACCTAGCTGGGTAATGAAACATCTGCAAGCCAACAACCAAGCTCAGGAACTCCACAGTTCAACCCTGAGCTACAGATACTCTCTTCGATTGGAATGAGGTTGAGTCCGCTCAGCTACAACTTTGGAATTTCCCTCATGGAAATTATGCAGGGACCTGGTGGCAGAGCCACTGCTGAAAGCAGTCCTGGGACCCATGGAGTGAAAAAATAGATGTTCTCAAACTAAGTTGCTGGAGCGAGCATTGCTGGCCCTCCACACCTTTTTGTGGCAGTAACGTGGGATGATGAAGACTAGAAAGATGAAGTAAACATGAGCTCTTTCTTATCAGGACCAAACTAAGATGTTTTGCTACCTGAAGTGAAGAATAAGAGGAAGCTTCATTTGTTCCGTGTACTGAAACTGACCAGAGGTCCAGAAATCAACTCCATCCTTCAGTTCCTTTTTTCTACTCCATAGTATCTGCTGCCTGAGGCAGCTGCTTCATTGGCCTGATGGTAGAGCTGGCCTTGTTCATGACGAGTTTTCCATTCCACAAAATCACAGCATTACCCAATTCAGCTTTCCAAATCACACCAACCACTTGTCTCATGGGAATGGCAGAATCATACGATTTCTGACACTCTTACCCTGGGTGTAAAGATGTCAAATCCATTGATGTTGGATTCCTACCATGTAACTGTTCTCCTCTCCTCTAACACCGGCTGCAACCTCAAGGTTAAACCTGCAACAGGTTACTTCTATCTCGTACTAAGCTAGTATTAAACACTTATATACAGTGATACATCTCACAAAACACTCTGCAAAAGTCAGGTGTTTTGCTGTAATGGCTAACATTATGTTTTCAACCTATGTTTCACCCTAGAAACAAGGAATCCAAACAACGGATGTTGTTCTTTGCAAGTGGTTTAAATGGGTCTCTTTGACTGACTTTGATGCACCTCACTCACTTTTCACGCAGTCAGTAGAAATGCTTCTGCTGTTCCCCTGGGATTTTAAAGAGGTTATGAACTCTATCTGTTTGTTCCATGTCTTCTCCTCATCAGGTGGGAACTCTGTTCAATGATTTATCATCAGCCCCATGCATTTATCCAGCGTGACATTTTAATCATGCAAATAAGGAACTTCTTAATGATTCAAAAATTAATTTGGCAACTGCTGCTGTGTACACAGTGACAGGTTTGCTAACACTGTTACACTTGTAATATGGTCAGTGGCTTCTCCATAATTGCTATAAAGTGTTGCATTTAACACTTAGAATAAAGGTTATTTTAAAAAAAAGTCCAGATTGATCCCTCATTTAGTTTTCTTGGATCTTGTTTACACCTTGAGATAAGATATCCAGAACTGAACGAGAAGGAAAATAATCATGATTGTGGATGTATAAAACACCTGGATGCTAAGGGAAGCAGGCTTCATTTTCACAGAAATTATTTTCGCAGGAATTATCACAGAGGGAGGTTTTCTCCCTGGTTTCATAAAATGTGAAAACTAGCAGATAGTTTTGACAGGTAAAGAGTATCACAGTAAGGCTGACATTTGCAAGAAGGGGAAATCCTGTGCTTATTTGCTAGGAAGCAAGTCCCTTTGCACACTATGTTGCATAGCTAGAATAAATTCTTGGAATTCTAATTAGCTTCCTAGAATGTAAACGCCCTAAAGAGATAGCATTATATACATCTGATTAAGAATGATGATTAGCACATAAGTTTGGATTTAAGGTCCTGGGATCCAGGTTTACATTAGTGCGAGGGAGTCACATTGTATGCTCTAGAATCAGGACTTGTTCCTTAATTGGGGATAACGGGTAGGGGGTTCCAGTGTTGGGGAGGAAAGACAAGCTTTCTAAACATGCTCAGAAGTCATTTGAATTATCCCATCTGCTGCGTAGAAACAAATGTGCAAAAGTGAAGCGAGGCTGCAGGAGTGTATGCGGGAAAAGGGTGCCTGCATCCTGACTCATGTCATAATCTCTGCATCTGGATTTTTTTTCCCTGCTAAGTTGCTTTATGGTTCAGGAGCTGGGCTAGCAAAAGAAGCTGGCAACAAAGCCATTGCATTGGCAGAAGCAAAAACTGGACAGGGGGTGGCATGCAATTTCGGGAAGACTGACTCCGAAGAGAGTCAGTGTAGTGGTTAAGGTCTTCAACCTGGGTTCACGTCCATTCCCAGTCATGAACTCCTGAAGGAAAGGCAGGCTGTGATGCTAGCGTACCAGCTAACAAAAGTCATTTCAGTACTTTATCCATAAGTATGCAAGACATTGGGGACAAAACTCTGCAAGGCGTTACATTAATTTTCTTTGGCAAGGAGGCACAAATACTGCAAGAGGACTTTCCAGGATGGGTTCAAGGGTGAGGAAGGGAAAGGGCTTCATTCCTTCATGCTACAAGCTCCTTTGGCTGACATGAGTTCATCTATCAGGCACTATCGCATTAATTCCCATTTTCCTCCTCCTGTCGTGTTTCATTGTTGTATGCCTGTTCCTAGGCACAATTATTTTTCACCTCTCCTGCCAGCTCCTTAAACATTCTGAAGGTTACAGAAATGCAACCCAGTAATCCAGCATGTCCATTTCCCTTCTGACCTCTCCCTTCCGGTTCAAGGGATCTAATTAAAAGGCATAACTTTGGTGAAACAGGCAACACATTATTTTGAAGAGAAAACATGGTATTTCTTTTTTCTGCTGTTGTGAGATCCTACAGCACCTGGCTATTTTATGCCTTTCTTCTCTGTTGAGGGTGGAAGGTTTTGCTGTGAAGTCATTAATGCTGCCCCCAGTGGTTGAAATATTGGCATGGCTAAGTAGCTGCTTGATTTACGGACAGAAGTGTTTGGCTTCTCTTTCAGACAGATAATCCAGTGAGAGACAAACTTCTTGAGCCAGACCAACATTTTGAATCCAGAAAGCAAATTGTGGGCACTTCCATGACAATGCTTCTACTGATATCTCACCTTCTCATAAAATTGGACCACATGGACAATCCCAGACGGCAATTGATGAGGATGCTCCCTGCTACTTTAACACACGTTAAAGTTGCTGAGGCTGAGAGACACTGCTTTATAGGGTTAAAAACCAGAAGGATGTTCAATTCTAAAGCAACACAAATGAGTGCTCCCAAGCTGGCTGCCTTTAATGGGTCCGTAAAATGTCCCAATAGAAGATTACAGGAATCTGGACAAATTTGCTTGTCATTCAGAACATCCCCACTTGACGGCCAACTTCATCTGTCAGTATTCCCTTTTCTATAAAGCTATTAAAATAGCTGAAAAAATGAGTGAAAATAAAAAAAGTAGAGAAAGATGAAGGCATTCCCTTCATTACATGCTTGCATTCTTCCCTAAGGCCACTTCCAGATGGCCATCCTGTCTGCCTCCCAACCTTTCTGATGCCAGTAATAAAATGCAGCTGACACTAATCTGGGCTTCTTGTAGCTTCAAGACTTCTTCCATCTTCCCTCCCTGTTCTGTTCTCATGAGAAAGATCTTCTAACCCCATTTAACAGGCAGCTTAACTCATACAATTCCAGGGCTCTTCAGAGTCCGAAGTTTCTCATTTTATAGCAAGAATAAGCTAATGTGGATGACTGAATCATGAAGAGAGAGGCAAACAAAGGTCGTCTCTGTTCAGATGCTGGAGACTTGAAATGATGAGATGGCCAGGAAGAGTAAGGAACGGCAAGGTAAGAAGAACTGTGGATTACAACTGCTCTCATAGGCTGTTGCTGCTAGGTGATCACATCTAGGAGAGGCTTCTCTGAAGACTGGTCCCTGCAGGAAACCCAGGGATCTCCTTGGATCAGGCTGCACCCAAGCTTGGCTGGAGGACCTTACGATCCAAGTGGCTGTGCAGGGGGGTATGGCTGATTACAGCCATTAGCAACAATTGTACTAGTCATGGGAGGATATATTAAAAGGATTAGAGGAAATGCAGGATACTACAAGGGACTTGGGGCAGACTAGCTGCTTTGTAACTCTTCTCATGTATACAGGTCAAATGAGCAAGGTTGAAACTAGCAATAGACCACGGGAAATGAGTTTTCTTCCAAGCAGGCTAGAGAGAAAATGTTACTCTCCCTTTCAACAGAGGTTAAGCTGGCATGCAAAGGAACAGGCCTTTGTGTGTGGCTTGTCAGGTTAGGAAAGAACAGGTACTTTGTAACAGCTCCCTGTTCACCGAAACAGGGAATACTTTGAGCGTTTGCACAATTCCAAGCTTTTGGGGTGCAGTTCTGGCAGGATTGTCTTGCAACTTCAGGAGCTGCAGAAGCTCGGGGGGAGGGCAGGGCCCAGACGGAGCGTCATTTCCCCCTGTTCTAATAGTCACCAGGAGGGAGCACTGCAGGAGCATCCAGGAGGTTCAAAAAGTCTCAATGACAACCATGCCCTCAAAGTCCCACCCTTTTTTAACAAATGGTGATGCCCACAAAACAGGGCAATCGCATGGCTTGACTTTTTGACCCCCTCCTTGCAGACACTCCTGGAGTGTTGCTTGGTTCGTGGTGATGTTCTCAGTGTTTTGAGACTGGCAGAGTCAGGGTGATGTCTGAAGTATTTGAATTCCATGCACCTTGGCTTCGTAGGAGAGGCAAAGAAGGTCGCCTTAACATCAGAAGTGAGAATCCAAACTGGTGCGGCGGACACCACCACAACTGGTGCCCTCAGCAGAAGCCTAACAATTCCATAACCACCCCCAAAAATGCAAACATTTTGGTCACTGTTACTACCTGTGTTACGAATGACATTCCAGAAGGCACTGAAAACTTAGCTATTTTCCCAGGGTTTTGTAAGATTTTGTGCTGTTTGCATGGCAAAAACAAAGGAAACATCAAGGCAAGGGGAATGGAGTTCCTTGAAAGCAGGAGAGCAGCAGCAGAATTCCAGGAGCAACACCTTCTTGCAGACCCCGTTTGTCTCGCTCATGCTGATTAGCACCTCTCTGAGGAGTCAGAGCCAGAGAGATTTCCACCCCTGTCAGCTGGGATCTTTTGGGGCAGCGATGGAGGGCATGAATGCCAACCCTAAGATGTGAAACAAGGCCTTTCCACCAAAGCCACATTTCCTGCCCTCGTCAGTGAGAATTGTAATAATATGTGGGGAAGTCCTTGGGAGACTGGGCCCAGAGACGCTGCCTAGGGAATGGTCAGATAAGAGACAGCATAGTCCACAGCGGGGCAAGAGGCTCAGAAGGGACCCTCCCTAGTTTCTCGGGGTTGTAAAGGTGATGGCGGGGAGGGGGGATGAGTCTGAAGGGGAGGGTGATGTAATGATATGTGGGAAAGACCTTGGGAGACTGGGCCCAGAGACACTGCCTAGGGAATGATCAGATAAGAGAGGGCATAGCCTGCAGCTGGATAATGGGTAGGGCAAGAGGCTCAGAAGGGACCCTCCCTAGTTTCTCAGGGGTAAAGGAGATGGTAGGAGTGTGGAGACAGAATTTTACCAGCATCCTTCTTATAAGGAATGTATGTGTTCAGCTAACGGTGTAAGCTGTAATTGTCAAGGAAAATAATAGCTTCCTTGTCTCAAGAGCTTCAAGGCTCTCCTGGGGGATAAGGATGCCTAAGAATAAGTTGGAATATGAGGCAGGCTGACAAGTACATGATAGGTATAAGTTGGGAGATGGCACGAATGGAAGATAAGGGAAGGGAATACAAACCAGAACCAGTAGAAGATAATACAAGAATGCAAGCATGCGCATATGGGGGATATCTTGTCCGAAAGTAACCGGACAGGTAATTGTACGGTTAAAATCTCCTCCCATAATTAGATCATTCCATTCCCAAAGGAGGGGCCAAGGTGGAATTTTACACCTGAAGGAGGGGAGAAATCCCTAAATGGTGATGGGTGTCGATGTAGTGTATAGTTAACATAGAGAACACGAATGTATGCATGCCTATGTACCCTGTGACAGAAATAGCCCAATAATCATTTTAGGCTTGTAACTGTATCTTATGGATAATGGTATAAAAGATGCTGTCTACTAACACAAAGGGCTCTCCTTTTCAGAGGAGAGACCCCCTTGTTACTTGAGCGCTCAGATAAAAGGGTTATCCTATTTCTCACTTGGTGTGTTTATTGGGACCCATCCCAGGTTTAAAGGACTCCGGTCCTAAGCCGTGATTTGCGGCTCTTCAGGAGAATTGTACTTTCAGACTTGCAAGATTCTGTTAATGTAACCTTACAATAAAGTAGAATTAGCTGATCCAGTTGTGTTTCTTGTCTGGTCTATCTGGTAAGGCTGAGAAGAACGTCCTCCAGGACGATTTTGGCTGCGGCATCCAGCTCTCCAACTGTGAAGCCAGAATCGGTGGGGCACAGTGACCTTGATTTCTGCCTTCTACCCTTCTCCTAATCTTGTCCCCCTCCAAATTAAGCAGATATATACGAAAAACCATTTGTTGAAGCTCGGGAGTTTTTGGAAGGGATGGAAATAACATTTTAGAGACCCGTCGGACAGATGGAGCTGAGATAGCTTGATTCCTGGCTTCCCCATGAAGGATGGTGATTTAAAGCAGCTGTTTCTCTTCCCACTCTTCTTGCCTGCCTGCTGCACTGAAATGTCAAAGGTGGGTTCAGTGGATGGACATGCTGCAAAGTCATGGCACTGAGCAGAAATGAACTCTAAGGTTGTGCAAGTGTAGCTTAAAAAAAGATGGAATACCAAATTCAGTCAGTGCTAACAGTCTAAAGCAGTGTTTCTCAACCTCAGCAACTTTAAGATGTGTGGACTTCAACTCCCAGAATTCCCCAGCATGCTGCCTGGGGAATTCTGGGAGCTGAAGTCCACACACGTTAAAGTTGCTGAGGCTGAGAGACACTGCTTTATAGGGTTAAAAACCAGAAGGATGTTCAATTCTAAAGCAACACAAATGAGTGCTCCCAAGTTGGCTGCCTTTAATGGGTCAGTAAAATGTCCCAATAGAAGATTACAGGAATCTGGACAAATTTGCTTGTCATTCAGAACATCCCCACTTGACGGCCAACTTCATCTGTCAGTATTCTCTTTTCTATAAAGCTATTAAAGGAAGAAATGTGCTTACTTTTTGAACATCACCAATCCAGTTTCCCCAAATTTACTCAAATATACTAAGTATACTGTAGAACTGGGTTACATCTGGGTTACAAAAGTCCAGTCTGAGATAATAACCAATTGCCATCACCAAACAGTAAAAAAAAAAGCACCTTTTGTATTTTTTTTTCTGGCCTGATTACCAAACCTCTCTTAAAGGCGCAGTGTTGTGGGGTAGCAGCCTTTCTGCTTTTCCTCCTTAACAGCAAGGAATTTGGAGAGTTAAGGCAAAAATATTTTTCCCCCTCTTGGAAAACATGGATGCCTTCTTTCTCAAAACACTGCTTATTGTAGGCCAGTGTTTCTCAAACTTGGCAACTTTAAGTCACATGGACTTCAACTCCCAGAATTCCCCAGCCAGCCTGCTGGCTGGGGAATTCTGGGAGTTGAAGTCCACGTGACTTAAACTTGCCAAGTTTGTAGATTTATCATTAGCTAACTTAGGCACATCTTTTGGAAAGGTAAGAATAGATGTGGAGGTACTGTGGATGTAATAAATGAAAATAACACGCATTCCTTTTCTTCCTCAAATGTTCCCTTAACTGATCAGATAACCTGCAAGATTGATTCTGTTTCTTCCGGTGCTCTTTCCATGAAATTAAATCATCATCATCATCATCAAAGCTTGTCTCAGTGCTTCCCGATCATACTTGGAGAGCTAGTATTATCACCCCGCCAGAATGAAACTAGGCTACCTAATGTACAGAAATCAAACAAAGCATAAATGGCCAGGAGCTAAATATTTCTGCTAATAGCTCCTGATCAAACCTGTGTTAAAAGTGATTCCTAAATCAGAACTACAGCTCTATATCACGATATAGGCCTCATGGCCTGAAAAGGACTGTATAGTTAGAAAAACGGAATGTATTTTATAATATTGATCTCATAATCTGGAAGAACCCTACCATTCCCCTTGCGTTACAACTTGGAAGACCAGGAGAGAGGGACAGCTGTTCTACACAGCTGCTAGAGACGTAGGACCCCTTATAACTCCTCTGTCCAATATAGTCAGAGTACCCCGTCTGCTTTAGCTTCTAGCAAGCCAACTGGGGTTAAAAGCAGGTCAGAGGGTAACCAAAGCTTATTAAAAAAAATACTTTATGGAAGTTTAGCAAAAGTGTGAGCTTCTTGCTGGACTGTAGGGGGAAATGTTGCTACGTACAGATATCTTCCAGCTCATAAAGCCCTTGACTGCTCTGGGTAGGTTGGTGGATGTTTGCCTGAGAGAACAGAAAAGCCACAGTTTGTTTGTGGCCTATGCTGTTCTTTTCAAACCGGACCAAAAGGTTGATACCGGGACTTAGATATCGTTAAATCCAGTGTAGCCCTTGGACTGGTGCAGACTTTCCAACTGGTCCCCCCTTGCCATCTTTATAGGAAAAGAAGAAGGAAAAGGAGTGGCAACTTTCATCTTCCCCTGCAGTGAAAGCAGTATGGTGCACTAATTAAGACATTGGTCTAGGACCAGGAGATCCAGGGTCCTCAGCCATGGAACTCAAGGAGTGACTTTGGGCCAGTCACAGACACATTCAGCTCAATCTACCTCGCAAGTTTTCCATTGTGGGGATGAAATGAAGGGAAGTCCCCATGTAAGCCATCTTGGATTCCTGGAGTTAAGTCTAACAAGAATACTACTACTACTACTACTAATAAATTGTTTCACTTTGATGCCCCCCACCCTGTTGGCACTTTTCATGGCACCCTTCCAGTAGGTGGCGACTGGAAGAGATATCCAACAGAATGATCTCACAGCAAAAATACACCATGCATGTAGAAACTGAGCACGACAGCAAGGAAATTTCAACCTAGCCATCTCCAAGCCATGCAGAACACTAAATCGGGCCTTTGGTTTAGTTGGACCACAAGTGCAGTCAAGATAGTGGTCGTGACCATGTGACCAAAGTGCTGCCCAGGGGCTTCAATTTCATGGTCATGGCTGCCATCTTGATTTTTTTGATCCCCCCTTCCCCCTTTGGATGCCCCTGATTGGAGAGTCAGGCCAGAGCATAGCATATTTCACACACACACTTCCTATCCAGAGAAGGGTGGATACCAGCAAAGCTACTGTCCCCACCACTTTACCCCCCCTCCATTTTTTTCACCAGTCTTAACTAACCTTATGCTGTTCCATTGAATAAAGCTTGCAGCAGCATTTTATCCAGCACCATTATCCAAAACTTTATTGTTACTGTAAAATACTGCCCAGATTTCAGTTGTCTTAAGGTTACTCCTGTAGGCATCCAGGGGAAAAGGTACTGTGTATGACACTGTTTCTCAGACTTGGCAACTTGAAGATGTGCGGACTTCATCTCCCAGAATTCTCCAGCCAGCGTGTGGAATGTGTGACACCGGTGAGACAACAGAAGTAAAAATCTCAGGTGATTTATATTTGGTTCCCATGTGTACCTACCTTTGAAAGCAGTGAACTCTAAAGACAATTCCCAAATGCATTATCATTGGGGAACATTGGAGAAGGAAATATCAATAACCTGCACTATGCTGATGACAATATGCTGATAGTAAACAATGGAAAGGATCTGCAAGTTCTAGTAATAAAAGTCAAGGAGCAAAGTGAAAAAATGAGACTAAAATTGAACAAGAAGAAGAACAAACTAATGGCAACATGTAGAACAACCAGCCTTAGAATTGGCAAATAAGATATCAAGGTGGTAAATGGCTTCTGCCTTTAAGAATCAACCATCCACAGTAAAGGAACAAGCAGTCAAGAAATACACTGCAGACTAGAACTTGGCCAAGCAGCCACGAAGGCTTTGGAAAAGATATTTAGATGCTGTGAGGTCTCTATACCCACAAAGATCAGAATGGTGCAAGCCAGGGTGTTCCCTGTGGCATTCTTTGGAAGTGAAAGTTGGACTTTGAAGGAGCAGGATAGGAAAAGTATTGATAGTTTTGAACTTTGGTGTTGGAGAAGACTCCTTAGGATACTATGCACAGCCAAGAGAACAAACCAATCAATCATCAAGCAAGTCAGCCCAGAGTCAAGGTACAAATGATCAGGCTCAAATTATCCTGTTTTGGAATCATTATGAGAAGACCCAGCTCTCTGGAAAAGGCTCTAGTGCTGGGAAAGGTGGAAAGAAAGAGGAGAAGAGGACAACCAGTAGCCAGGTGGATGGACTCAGTTACAGTGGCTATGGGTGCACTGTTGGAAGATCTGCAAAACCAGGTTAGGGAAAGATCATCATGGAGAAAATCTATCTACATGTTCTCTAGGAGTGGAAAACAATTTGATGGCACATAGTCAGTCAGTCAATCAATCAACATTTTGAATAATGGTCTTCCAGATGGTAAGCTTGACACATCTAAAGATACATGGAAACACACTGGAGTGGATTAAGCTCACATCCCAGCAGGCCTACTCCATAGTGGAGCTCTTCCTTTGACCCATTAAGCAACATCTCCTGAAAATATTGCAACCAGATTTATCAAACCTGCTGTGACTTGATGATGTTGCCTCCTGCGGTGGTGCTAATTTTCTATTCTAAGCTTCTTTGCAGGATGCAATTAAGCTTCTGAAAGGCACTTTTCTTGAAGACTCTGGCAGCCGAAAAGAGATGCCTCAACAACTGGGTTCATCTTAAATATAAAAAGTGATCTTCAGTTAGTTGAAAACAGTGGTTTCAAACATTAATCTTTAATTCATATTTGGTTCTCTGGAAGATCTGGCTTACAAAGGCCAGTGGGGCAAAATGTGCATATAAATGTATAGAAAAGATCCCTCCTTGCAGAATACCCCATCAACAATCTCATAAGATTATTTGCATTTAGAATATTCTCTAGGCAATCCAAATGCTAATCCCATTCACCCACCTGTCTTTCCTATGTGGAAGAAAGAATCATACCGTGTTTCAGAGTACTTGTAAAGTAGCATAGCCAGATGCATTCAGATGGTCATACAAAGTTCTTGCCATGAAGAGATATACAGAAAGGCAGTGAAAAGAACCTATATTAGAAAGATGGATTTTAGCATGCAATCTGGAGTTAGGAGTCAACAAGGACCAAAAGCCAGGTGGCCAAAACTCCAGAAAGAATTTTCCAATGTGGGAGAATGGATATGAAATGTTAAATAAAAATTAGTGTAAGCAAATGTAATATGTAATATGACCTTGGCAACTTTAAGATGTGAGGACTTCAACTCCCAGAATTCCCTAGCCAGTTGCTGGCTGGGGAATTCTGGGAGTTGAAGTCCTCACATCTTAAAGTTGCCAAGGTTGAGAAACACTACCATATGGTGTGATCACACTTGAAATACAGCTTTAATGGAATCAGTTGGAGCAGCTGAGGAAAGACAACAGCATTAACACTTTTTAGAAAAAGCCCTCAGCTGAGTAAAACAGGTCAGGAGGGCTTCAATAGAAGCGTTTTGAATGATATGTGGTTTGAGGAAGAGCAAGGTTATCAAGGTGGCCGAACGCTGGAAAACTTGGGAGATGAAAAAAGGACTTTTTCTCCAGCACAGAGCCTGAACATGGGGTTTGCTAGTATCATGAGGACCATTCAGTCCTCAAGGGGCTTAGCTAAATTCAAAAAGCAGAAGTGGCTATCTCCAGGGATGGCTTTCTGCGGTATCTCTTGAGAAGGCCTCTCACCACCATTTGTGGGGGAGGGAAATGAGTGTGAGGGTGTTATTGAATTTGTAGCCTCTTTGTGGACTTTTCCAGAGCATCTAGTTGCCACTGCTGAGAACAAAAGGCTGGCTTGGATCCACCTTTTGTCTGAACCAGCTGGGTTTTTCATATGTTCTTAATTTTTAATAACATAAGGGGAGTGTGGTATGGTTAGTCATACTGTATATTTCAGATGCAAACCTAGGACAATAAGAGCGTATCTGTACGATCACCTTTTGGGTTCCAGGAGAACATTGTTTTACAGCCCTGATTTGCAGCCAAAATGCAAGTTCAACCGCTGTGCCTACGCCGCTCCAAATGACCCACCAAGGAAATCCACAATGAGTTGCTTTATCTGTAATTAGCTAATTTGAACTGGTTGCCAAGATCGGTGTTCCCTACACATTGGGATGTTGGTTGCTGTTGCAAGGAACAGGGACAGGAAGATTATGAGGAGTTGAGTCATCGCAGAGGCTCTCCACAAAGCCAATCTGAGATTTTTTTATTTGCCTGAAGCAAAGCACAGCCTTCTCCTAATCCCAGTATGGAAGGCCAGCTGGTCTGTAGTCTCTTTCCTGCTTGTCCCTAACCTCTTTTTTTCCTGCCAAGTTCCCATGACGTTGCCATCATCTCATCTCCAGCCCATGAGCAAGATAGCCTTACTTCATCCATAGTTTTCCTGTACTGAAGAGGTCTGTTCCCTCTCTACCAACACCATGCAAAACCAGTTCAGGGGTGTGAAATCTGGTAGGCTTGTCATCCATTACCTTGGAGGAAGTCAGGGAGCAAATTTCATGCCAGGATGGGGGTTTGGCCAACTCAAGGATGGATGGAAGGTGCTTTAGGCACGATCCCCACTACTGTTTTTCAGCATCTTCTAGAGACAACAAACCATCATTATGGCAATATAATAATAATGAAGACAGATTTAATATTGTTTCAGCAATGGCTGGATGATGATAGAAGAAGCTATAAGACATTGGAAATAGTCATCATGGTAGGGAAAGCCCCCATCCATTGACCTGTAAGAGCAGATAAGTAGATCTACTATGGTCACACACAACTGCAGGAAGAAAGAAGGCCCTATCGCATATCTCAGTGAGCACACTGCACTGATTTCTGGATTGCGACATGGAGGCCTGATGCACAAGAATAAGTCAGTTGGACCTAAACAGGTGACATTATTAGGCTGATGATAGCGAAGGAGGATTGCTTTTCACCTGCAGGAACAGATAGTAAGCCTTCCTCATGAATTAGAGGAGTGTTAACTTCTGCAGTAACATCTCCCTGTTGATTCCCACAACCATTCTTTTCCATCTCTATGGACAACTGAATCCAGAGATGCTATGGGCTGTAATGGGGCATACGCACATCCTCAACCAGGTACTTTTTTGCATTCATCAGAACTGCTCCCCCCCCCAAGTTTTCCTTTCTGTTTGCCAACTGGCATTTGATTTGCTCCCTTTGCGGGTAATGACAAGCCTTGCACTTCCTCCAACTCGTTCCTTTTAGAGGAATTAAAGGACCAAATAACAGCCACACTTGTCACTCTGGAACAGGGGAACAAAAGCTCTAATGTACCAGACAGGAACATAATAGAAGGGTACTGCAAAATGGTGCGATAATTAGAAAATGCAGCAGAGCAGTAGAAAAGGAACCAGAGGTGCCCCACACTGTTTGCTCAAAAGCAGGGCTGTTTGATCTTCCACGGGAGTCAGAAGGAAAGTAAAGAAAGCAGCAGCTTGCCAGAAAAAGAGAGGAGAACTGACTTCCGGATCCAGGCCTAAATACACCTCTGTTATTGCGGTCAAGCCATGAGATGTATGTAATTGATATCTGATTTCTGTTCCATGGAAGACAATTCCTTGGTGCGTATTGGAGGGGAGGATGCTTGAAACACCAACAAAAGAGCAAAACCCTGGGAAAAATCACGAACTGTCGGTGGCTGTTTTGTATCAAGGCTGTTCCAAAACTAGTCTATAGTTCGGCTGAATGGGCCTAGCACAGTTGAGAGTCACGTAACAGCCTGATCTGTAATTTCATCAAGGGGCATACTTCTAATTCAGTGTTTTTCAACCTCGGCAAGTTTAAGATGTGTGGACTTCAACTCCCAGAATTCCCCAGTAAAAGTAAGGGACAGGAGGGGTGCTTTCAGACTTGCAAGACTGACATTAGCCCTTCAAGGGAGTCTAGGCAAGAAGCGCAACAACGAATACTAGCTCTGTTTTGCAAGGTTACGTCACATAAACAGAACCTTGCAAGTCTAAAAGTGCCCCTCGGGTCCCTTGCTTTTACTCTCCTGAAAACTAAGGAGGGTCCCTTCTGAGATGCTTTCTCTCCTCCTCCTCCAGACTCAAATTTCACTTATCAGACCATTGTGTAGGCCAGGGTTTCTCATCCAGGGTTCCGTGGCACCCTCGGGTTCTGCGAGAGGCCACTAGGGGTTCCCTGGGAGATCATGATTTATTTAAAAAATTATTTCAAGTTTGGGCAACTTCACACTGAAGAGGTAAGTTTTGTTCTTTATTTTTAGTTTAAGAACACTGTTAATGCATACATACAGGCCTACACATGAAACAAATATAATAATCTTGTAACTTCTGGTCTATATTTGAGCCAGAATGGGCAGGGGTTCCCCAAGGCCTGAAAATATTTCAAGGGTTCCTCCAGGGTCAAAAGGTTGAGAAAGGCTGGTCTAGACTGCAGCTCTTCCTTCTGTCTCCCAAGATCATTCCCACATGCCATTACAAGGACTGAGTTTTCTCTCCACATCCAACTGTTCTTCCTAAAACCATGCAGCAAAAGTGTGTGCCTATGTGTTATCAGCATTACTGAAAAAAGCAGGAATTTTTGTGGCACATATTATGATCTCTTGTCCCCATCCTTTTAGGGGGGAAAAAATCCTGTGTTCTTCAAGGGTAGAAATGGGGATGCAGTTGGGAAATTGCTATTGATTTTAATCATCATTCTGATTAGTCAGTGATGAGCACCAATAGGAAGAGTGAACATCAAGTGTGCGTGATGAAACCTGCAAGGGCAAACATAACAGAAAGGAAGGAGCACTGTAGGGAAATTAAAATGAGCACAATACCCCAGAGAGGGAAATTAAATAACTGCGAGGTAATTGGCAAGGTAAATGGGAGTTATTAGAAGGCATTCGCAGAAGAACGCCTGGGACTGTGAATGTTCAGGAGATAACATATATGAATGTCAAACTCTTCCTCCAGATGGGCTGTATCACACTTCCCATCACCCTTTTCTGGCATAAGCTGTGAACAAGGACAGCTCTAGTCAAACGCCTTTGGAGAACACCAGAATGGACAAGGCCGACGCAGCGTTAAGAGGAGTCCTGCTGGATCCATTCCATCCTCTCTCGTTTCTCCCAAATTGGCCAAGAAGGAGCTTTTGGGAATCCTACACAAGCAGAACCTTTCCTCTATTACCTTTTTATTTCCAGAAAATCCTGCCGAAGCTCACCAATGGCTTACAAACATAATACTACATGCAGGTGATCAGTGAGCAGCTCCATTCATGGCATCAAATGAGGAAATGTGTTTTTTGAGGTAGAAGTGGAATGTTACTAATTTTCCTCAAGGCTAACTGGAAGGTTGGGCACTGTTTTTGAATGAACTGCATGTAAATACGCCAGCCTTCACCATCTTGGTACCTTCTGGCATATCTTGATTTCCAACAGATTTGGAATTCTCAGGTTGGTGGGAGCCGGCTGAGATGTCCCATTGTAATAATCCAACAGCAGAAAATTCCACAAGTGCATGTCCTCATTTCTGTCATAAACACACAATAGTAATCAAATATTAACTGCTACTGGAATCTGTTGCCTGAGGCAGATGCTGCCTCTCTAATAGTAGAGCTGGCCCTTGGAAGTTTTCCCCTTTGAACTTGTAGGAAAGGTGAGATGAAGAATGTATTATCATTGTCAACCTATATTGTGCACATAACATCATAAAGATACATGGTGTTCTGTACAGGATAATGCAATTAAAGGTCAAGTACTGCTAGGAAGTGAAGGAGGCACAGGGATGAAATGATAGATAGATAGATAGATAGATAGATAGATAGATAGATAGATAGATAGATAGATAGATAGAGGTAGTCCTCAACTTATGGCCATTTGTTTAGCAAGGGTTTGAAGTTACAACAGCCCTGGAAAAAGTGATTTACAACCAGTCGTCAGACTTACAACTGTCTCAGTGTCCCTGTGGTCATGTGATCAAAATTCAGGTGCTTGGCAACCGGCTTGCATTTATGAGGGTTGCAGAATTTTGGGGTCACATGATTGCCATTTGCAACCTTCCCAGCTGGCTTCCAACAAGCAAAGTCAGTGGGGGAAGCCAGATTCACTTAATGACTGGTGATTCACTTAACGACCACAGTGATTCACTTAACAACTGGCAAAAAAGGTTGTAAAATCAGGCATGACTCACTTAACAACCACGTCACTTAGCAACAGAAGTTCCAGTCCCAATTGTGGTCGTAAGTCAAGGACTACCTCTGATTGATTGATTGATTGGTAGACAGAAAGATAGATAGATAACTAGATCAATCACCCACTGTGCAAAAGAAATCTTGGACCATCTCAAGTCATTCTGAGACCCAAAAAATATAGTCCAATAGCACCTCCATTTATAGCGATCAAACCATAAAACTCAAAGCAAGGCTGTGCAAGGAAGAGCCAATTTTAATCTTAACAGCCAACAATACTATGAAAAGACTCAGGCTTAGTTTGCAACCAGTGGTATCTGTTCTGTAGAAAACCCTTCCCTGCTCTCTAGTGGTTGTCCAAAGCTTTGCAACCTGTATCTGGCAGTCCTATCTTCTGTATAAGGTGCAGATGCTGTTCTGTGAGAAAAAGATGGTGGTATACTTAAGGGATTTAGTGGAATGGAGCATGGGAAGATGCTCCTGTTTCTGATATGGAGTGACTTGGTCCTTATAGACAAGGACCACATGATTGATTGATTATGTGCCATCAAGTCAGTGTCAACTCTTAGTGACCTCATAGACAGATGCAATGTAGCAAAATGATACACAGCTTCCACAGCCCTCATAACCTATAATTTCTCTACCCTAGTCACTTAGATACCTACACACACCCATGCACATACACACACAATCCAGGCTTCTGAAAGAACTGTTAAGTGGTGCTCATACATCATGGAAAACCAAGCTTCCCTGCAGGCAGGAGAAACCAACACCTGATCTTGAGCAGCACGTGGGACTCTCTTCATCCTATTTGCCCACGATAGAGGAATAAATCTGTTATTAAAGTAGCCCTTTTAACTGGGTTGCTTTGAACAAATGGGCAGTCAAAGTTATTGCTGGAAGAAGTACTGATTTTATTCTAAGATTAGTGAAAGAGGTTTTCTTTTCATTGGTTCACGACGGCTCTTTTGACGAAGGAGTAGCAATAGGTAGCAAAGAGGAAGGATCTGTTACCACCAAGTTTCCTAGGATCCCAAATCCTCCTGGATGAATGGGATGGTTTATAAAAGTTTATGCTCCAATCTACCGATAGGTAGCAGCACAAAACTGACACTGCTGTGTGTTTGCCTTATACCCAGAAATATTCTGTGCCCTGTACAGGCATCAGAGTTGAGCAAGGAACCCTTCCCTTCCCTTCCTCCCCTCCCCTCCCCTCCATTCTTCTCTTTTTCGCTTCACTTCTTCTCTCCCTTCTCTCTCTTCTCCCTTCCTGAAGTCTTCTTCAAGATTGACCCACAACAACATCATGGACACGTCTATCTCTTGTGTTCTTGGCAACAGTTACCAGTTGTTTTTCATTGCCTTCTTCCATTTATTGCAAAATAATCCTAGGCATATGAAACGCAAGAAAAATATGGGATAGGGAAGCCGTCCATGAGAGTGAGAAACTCAGGATAACCAAGTTTTTCTTTGAAATCCACATCGGTGGGGCTCTCTAACAGCCTAAATTGCTTTGGCACTGATTTATTGCATAGTTGTTTCCACCTTTTCCCTTCACTGACTTCTTTATTCATTTACTCACTCCTTCATTTGCCTTTCATCTTATAAAAACAAGGTGATCTACAAAATGCAATAGACTGTAAAATGCACAGTGACGTAGAGAAAAGAGCATACAGGTCGCCCTCACTTAATGACCATTAGTTTAGCGATGGTTCAGACTTATGACGGTGCTGGAAAAAACGACTTGCAACTGGTGCTCACACTCACAACTTCCCTTAGCAACCAAAATTCTGGTCTCAGTTGTGGTTGTTAAGTGAGGACTACCTGTAAAGGAAAATAAAGTAGCAAATGTAATAAATAAGCATCACACATGGACCAGCTGAATGAAACAGCTTCAAATGCCCAGGCTAATCAAGATGTTGAACTGGGTGCTTAAAAAAATAGAATGGCATTGTAAAATGGGAGAGGTATAAGGACTGAAGAGCAGACACAAAGGATTTATTCTCTCCTATTGCTTCAAACATCCAAAGCACAGAGACAATTCACTGTCCTGGACTGGATTTGGCTGGTGGATTCTCTTCGTGAAGCCCAGTTTTCTGCTGATCAGTGTTTTCCACCCCTGGCACCATCCCTGCCTCTTCTCCTCTGCAGTGAGAATTTCTTGCCAAAAGACAGTGTTTGTCTCTCTGTGGTTTTTTCATGGTAGAAGCTTCTTCCTTCTGCCCCAGCATGAAAGCCAAGTGAACTGTTGGAGAGCATCGGGCTGATAGGACCATGACCGTCCTGTGTTAATCTGCTTTTCTTCAGTGCTAGGAGAAGTGCCTTCTTTTTTCTCTCCCAAAAAATAGAAGCCCAAGGGATCTTTTGGTGGGGGGGATATCAGATCTCCCCAAGGGATCTTTTGGTGGGGGATATCAGTTGGGAATGGGTTATAATTCAGTTTGTCAGCCAATCAGGGTGGGTCATGATTTTGGGGAAGGAAACAATTAAAATGGTATGGTTGCAGAATAGAAGATTAACTCTGACTGATTAAAGTCAATTTTGGTGACAGAAATATGTTACACTGAGTCACAAGGAGGAAAAACCAGCTTATTAGCTAAATACATCTCCAGAGGGAGAGCATCCACAGCCTTGGATGATGCAGGAGAAGGCCCTCTCTTGTGTCTCAAAAATGGGCCTCTTGAATTCAAGCAGCATGACATGGACCTCTCCTGCAAATCTTAGTCTCCAAGCAGGTTTGTCACAGAGGAGACAGTCCCTTGGATAGGCAGGCCCTAAGCCATTTAGGACTGCTGGAAGATTTGAAGGACTGGGATGAGGACAGACCATCCTGGAGAAAATCTATCTGTGAGGTTGCTAAGAATCAACATGACTAGATGGCACTTAATCAATCAATCAATGAAGCCATTTAGGATTTTAAGGATTAACTTCCACAACTTAAATTGGCCCCATTGCAGTTGGTGCCTGGTGCAGACCGTGCACAGAATCTTAAAGATGGAAGATTAAGAACCCTCAGAGGTCATCCAATCCAATCCTTGCTCAGTCCAGGATCTGCTAAAGTGATACATTTTAAAGACATACACAACATGTGATCACAGGTTAGCCACCTAATTACTGTATTTTTCACTAGTTACAGACTCTTTTCAAGGGTAGCACCTTGAAAAGAACACAGCAATAGTCAAGACAGGGTATAGCTTGGGTTAACTGTTCCCAAATCTGACTGGCTCAGGAAGAAACACAGTCACTTTTATCCATCTCTTATAACAGAACCCACCAGGAGTCATCCAATGATGCTGAAAGCTGGGGAAGTCTGGCTAGGAATCCTTACAATTGGAAAGAGCCATTTTGACAAATGCCGGTCTAGAAAGAGCTAATAAAATTTGTAGGGACGGAAAGGCTCCGTAGAAAGAGAGATGAGAATGAAGAAAGAACAGAAAACTTGCTGTTGTCTAGGGTTGGGTGGCTTAGGATAAACCTGAGTCCTATCTCGTATGACCTTCCCAGAGGGAGCAAGCTCCATCTTTACTGCTGGGGTGAAGAAGCAGGTGCTGGAGAATTATTATTTATGGACTAAAATATAACTTACCCTTCTAATACATATGCACTACATAAGGCAGCAGATTGCTCTACTCAAAGGGGCACATTTGTCCCCACTTGAGGAAGAGAAACTAAGGAAAGAGCATCTCTACCACTTAGAATTCTTTCTGATGGAGAACACAAGCTGTTACCCTGACAACATGCCACTCTGAAGTAGTGGAATTTTAAAAATCGTTTTTCAAGGATATATTTGTAGCAGGTGGAATTTAAAAGTGTCAGACAGTTGTTACTTGGCTTCTTCAAAAAGTGACACCTTGGATGGAAATCCAGCATCAGTTTATAGAGGACACCAGGAGCATTGCACAACCTGGACTTGAGATATTCCTAGGTACCTAAAATGGGAATGTAGGAACAAGAAAAAAAACCCTTTCTATGTGTATCCTCACTGAAGTTTGCTGTGATGCTAATGTTCTCTTCAGACATTCATGTGCGTTTGCGTTGGGAAGGAGCTAGGTGATAGGATCAGGTTCTTTCCAGATATCAGTTGTGTCCAACCAAAAGCAGAGTCAGAGAAAGCCAGGGCCCCATCACAGGGCCCTGCCCTTGAGAGGCCAATTGAGGTAAGGCAGTTGACAAACAGAAAGCCTTTTGTGCCCTTTCTGTCCAAGACAGATGTAGAGGATAGAGGGAATGGCCTTGAAGGACAGGAGAAAGAACCATTACCAAGGCAGTGGTTAGATAAAAGGGGTCTGAGCTCAGGCCAAGAAACTAATGTAAGAAAACATCTCAGACAAGCCCCTCCCTATTTCATACGGAGATAAAGGGTGGGAGGGGAAAGCACACTCAGACTTGAAAGACTTTTATTGTTACAATAGAAGTAGTCCTGATTTACATGATGTTGATTTCTTAGTCTGGTCTACCTTGTAGGGCTGACAGCAGCACTGCTAGGATTAGGTGGTCTCTGGGTATGAAGCCCTCTTGAGAGTCATATCAGAGTCAGACTAACCTCCGTTTCTCCCCTACTGGCTCTTGTTATGTCTTGTTCTTCCTCTACCAACATAATGTTCTTCATCCTTTCTCCCCTCCTCTTCCTCAAAATCAGAAGTGTCATCTTTCCTCTCAAGTATGATATAGGGAAAGCAGCATCACACCGAACGTCTTTTTATCTTTGTCAAGGAGGAAAGAGGAACAGTGAGAGGATGCACAGGGGAAAACAGATGCCCTGCTACATTTGGGGGCCTTCCAGACTGCAGGGCTCTGGAGCTATTGTAGCAGAACTACAGGTTCTAGAGGGGCCAATGGCCAGCCTAAATGAGTAGGATCAGTCCAAAGCTTGAGAATATTTCATTGCCACCAAGACTGTATAAACCACAGTCTGGCAGCTGTCCACATGGAGTGGCTACCTGCCAAAGTGAATGGTGCAAATTCAAGAACAGATTATTCTCATTAATCTATTTCAACACTTTCCTTCTATAAGCAGCACTCAGATTGCTTGCCACAAATCAACACCTCCTCCTCCTCCCACAATATACAAGAAATGCCAGTCAAGTGCCCTTCTCTCTCTCTCTCTCATCTATCAGTTTTAGATACCCTCTTTTGAAAACGACTTGATATAAAATAAGAACATTGTAGAATGTAGAAGTTGGAAAGAACTTTTTGGTTCATCTATTCCAGTTGGCCATTTTAAGATGTGTGGACTTCATGCTGGCTGGGGAATTGTGGGAGTTGAAGCCCACACATCTTAAAGTTGTTTGAGAAACACTGATCTAGTCCAACTCTTCCCTCAATGCAGATATCCACTAAACCCACATAATCCCAGCCCTGGTTTGAAAGCCTTCAGCAAAAAGGGGTCCACCACTGTTCTAGGCTGACCATCCCATATCTTAACAGCCTTTATCAGCAAGAGATCCATCCTAGTGGAAAAGTTATCCATCTAGTGTACGAAGCAATATCTCTAGGCTTAAACTGTGTGAATTTGAAAGCCATAACATGGATTTGACTGTCTTCCTGAATCTGCTAACCTTCCGCAGAGAAGTTAGTTTTGCATAGTGGGATTTGAAAATGGCAAGGAAGGGACAGCTCTATCAAAGTGTAGGATTGGGTCAAGGTAGATGTGAGTGGAGAAATTAAATAGGGTCATAGCGAATTGTCTACTTTAATCCTCTGATTTCTATTAAGAGCAGCCCTTCAAAGGGTATTATATTCAGAAAAGATCTATAGGGCTGTTTCTGTGGACTGAAGCTTCTGATTTTGGGACATTGTGCTAGAACATTTTTCACTGGATTATTTTATTCTGATGTTCTGTTGCTTTGATATATTTTATGTTTTTGATGATGTGAACCGCTGGATGTGATTCTGGAGTCCAGGAACATAAGAATGCAATCAATTAATCAATGAGTTAATCAATCCAAGGCATCCATATGATGGTGTACAGAGCCAGTCAATTCTTTTTAATCACTAAAGTATCATTGTCATCTTTTCAAATTTGCCCATGCATTCATTTTAACGTTCTACACTTTGTGTTCAGCTTTGGATTTATCACTGTTGCTATCAGAACCATTAAAAAAAAATACAGAAGTTCAGTACAGTACAACTGTTAACATACACAGAGCGCATCATTTTGTGAAAAGGTCACAAAATTTATTCTGTTTCTCTACAGCCAAGAGAAGTCTCCAAGGAGCATTTTTTCAAAAAAAAAAAATTCCCCCAAAAAACATTTTTTTATTGTAAATCCCCAGAGTCCCTCTTGGGGGAGATGGGCAGTAACAAAATTTGAATAATAAATAAAAATAAATAAATAATAAACATTGTGTGAAGGGGAACCAAACCCAGGTGGTCCCTGCTCTTGAAAAATGTTTCACCATTTAGAGAAGAGGGGGACATTTCAATGTAAAAGACTAAAAAAGGCTTAATTTTAAAATTAATATAAGGTTGCCATGAGTCGTAAACGACTTAATGGCAACTAGTCCCGCCTTAGGCATGAAAGCCGGCTGGGTGACCTTGGGCCAGTCCCTCTCTCTCAGCCCAACTCACCTCACAGGGTTGTTGTTGTGGGGAAAAGAGGAGGAAGGAGTATTAGGTATGTTCGCCACCTTGAGTTATTTATAAAGATAATAAAGGCGGGATATAAAATAAATAAAAATAAATAAATAACAACAGCAACAACAATACCAGATAGTCATATCTCAGGATCTAATAGTTAAAGGGCAAGCAGAAAAAGAACTCTGTTATAGTTGTTCTTTTGTAATGTAAAATAGATTTCCCTGCTCTAACAATTTCTCTGCAACATTTTAACACCAACTGTAAAGAAAAAGCAGCGGCGGAGATGAAGGGAGCTTGTAAGGTGGTCCTTCTTCCTTTATTGTCTTTGCACATTTTGTACCCATGTGGCTCAGCGCTTGACTGCCTCTTGGCAATAAGTTGATAAGAATTAAACATCACAAGGTACTTACTTATCTCGCTCTGTTCTCTTCCCCCTAATTCATATTCAGATCTTGCCACGTTCAAAGGCTCTCTGCATGTTTTTTTCTTTTGGAAACATGGTTTTCCGTTTTGATTCTCTCCTCCCTCCTTACCCTGGCCTAGATAATAGAAGCCAGGACATGATTAGCTGCTTGTGTGTGCACATATCTTGAGAGCTGAAATGAGTCCATAATCATCCCAGGTCTTAGGATCTGCAAGTCACATAGAAATCATCGGCCTTTCTGGAGTCAGTGCAGTATTTCAGCCCTTCCGGATGTCAGATAACAAAAGGTGTAGCTAGGCCCTAAAGGCAGATGGTCACTGCAACAGGGACCAGTGATATTCACAAATAACAGAAGAAGTCTTTTCTGCCCTGATGTGTTTCACACTACTTCCAGACCATCAGCCAGCCATGATACTAGTTTTGTAAATGTGAGATTAAAGCATGGTTTCAGATGCTTTCCCCTTAGCAATATCAAGAAAGTACCTTTATGTCCTCTCCAGCTATGGTTTCTGAGCTAGTGAAGCAGCCTAGCTGGATGAGCTCAGGCTGAAAAGATATGGCCGAGTTTCCTCCTTATGCCACCCATTTGGTCATAATCCCTATTGATAAGTTCTTCTTCCTAGCCAGGGAAAGTTAGTATAGCAACCCAAAACTTCTTAATGTGGAAAGAACCCACTTGCTGCCAAGGCCTCCACTCTTCTAGCCTCTCCTAAGGATTGGCCACCTCTGATTTTGCCAAAGTAAAGTATTGTGTTACCGTGATTTTCCATGCACTTCCTCCAGGATGAGAGAATATCGGGGTCTTTGCTAACCAGACTGACCAATGGAATGGGGAGAGGCACAGAAGCACAGACATCATGGAACAATTCTTCCCTGACTGCAGTGCAGTGGGATTGACAAGTGTGGGACATGCCAGCCAACACAATAGATCTGTCTGGAAAGGCTCTTAGCTCCATTAAGTGGTAGGGTTGACCTAAGAAATACATTACTGATCTCCTAGCACTTCGTCCCTCTTAGGTATTTCTCCAAAAATAATAGTGCACTTTTCCATGGGGTCTTTGTTTGTTTATTTGTTGGATTTAAAGAGGGTCTGACTCCCAGTGTATGTCCCCAAAGGTAAGAAACAGTAAAAGGGAAGAAAAAAGACATTTATGTCCAGAAAAAAACAGCCCAACACATCAAGAGAAAGGAAGCCAAGAAAAGCTTAATAGCAACCTTACCCCCAAGACTAGGAACAAAGCCAGATTTTCAGCCTTGCAGAATCGCTGCAGAGTGGGAGCCATATGGATCTCTGAGGAAGTTAGAAAGAAATAGCAGAAGAATGATAGCAGACTTTCTGGCCAGAAGGAAAATGGTGACATCCCAGTTGCCTCTTGTACTGAGGGACACATGTCTAGAGCTAGTTCCACAGGCTGGCAAGGGGAAGCATTTTCCAGGGCCACAGGAAGAGCAGCAGGCCCATAAGTCCAAGGTGCTAGGAAAGTCTGCTTCCTATTCCTGGAAGCCTGGCACCCAGACAAAGCAGCCATCAACAGACACATAGAGGTAAACAACATTCACGTATCATTCAAAAGAGACAATAGAAAAGCCGAAAGACCAGTACACTCCCTTGCCAGCAATCAACACCCAGATATGCAAAAATCAACACTAGGACTAACACCAGATGAACCATCAAACAGCACAATACACCCTAATCAAGGAACTATTAACTCAGGCAATCAACCAAGCAGCAAACAACAGCCCAATCAAAGAACTCCCAAGGAGAGAACAACCCCACCACCACCAACACAAGCAGGGCAAGCCACAGCCTATAAACTGAGAGTGAGGCCCACTCGCTCTTCGCCCTGAAGATGTTGCCTGGTCTGGCAATGAAACGTCTGCAGGAAAACAAGAAGGCTCAGAGAGCACCAGGGACTCCACAGTTCAACCCTGAGCTACAAATACTCGCTTCATCTTGAACTCTCAGGCCCAGTGGAAAACAAGATTTGTTTTCTAATGGCTTTATCAATGAAATACGAGATGCTTTTACTGGAAGCAACTATGGCAATCATGCTATTGTCAGGACAGAGTGAGCATCTTGTTTTTATGTACACTCCAGACAGATTCATTTGCTCCCAGTTTGTTTCCAGGTCCCCTTCATTACAAATGCCGGTCTGGTCTTTCAGTGAGTGCACTCTGCTGTTTCCTCCTTCATGATCTTCTAGCGCTGTCAGTGAGGATGTGGCTGACTAGGTACCAGCAAGGAGCATATTTTGGAAACTGAAATCAACATAGGAAGTTGTCTTTGGTGTACCTTTTCCCCTTTCTGCGGTTACACCCCCACCACCCCAGTAATTGAAATACCTCCAAGGAAATGTCTGCTTTGCATCTTCCTTTTGATCTCTCAACTGACAAGCAAAGCCTGCTTTGCCAACTCGGGCACTTGACAAATAAATTCATTTCTCAGATGTGTTGGTAGGAAGAAAAAATGATGGTTCTCAGCTGGTAGCTATGCAACTGCTGCTTTTATTGTTCTTTGCGGAGCATAGTATATTTTTCAATGTTATCTGCTGGTTAATTTTTCACTGGGCTGTTTTGATGACATTTTAAAAATTTCCTTGAATGCCGCATGTGACAAAAACACAGCCCTTACATTTCTAACAGATAAATGTTCTTTTATGTAAATATCACAGCCTGTGCCTTTCTAACAGATAAATATTCTTTAAATATCACAGTAGTCTTTGGTGTTACTGGTTATTGATCAACCCTAAACTTTATCTACTCTTGCAGACACGTTTTGCAATCAAAAGCTAAGGAAAAAAAGCAGCGAATCTTTCCCAATAGAAGTAAAAACTTAGGTCACAAAACAGGATACAACTAATGCAGGAAAACCCCTAACTGATCACATCCCATTTATTTTATTGATTTATTTATAAAATCTAGGTCTTGCATATTTGTTGTTCGTTGTTTAGCCATCTCAAAGTCTGTTGCTTGTTGCTAAAGTTTCTTATAGTGTGGCTAATAATTCAAAGAGAGCTTTCCATGTTCTTTTCAACATAGCTTCATGTTCTCAAGCAGCCCATTGATTTCCCTTGACTTGATGTAGCTGTAAACACTTTCAAGTCTGGATCACGGCTTGCCTTCCCTCTGGGGTGGTTGCCAATGGCTTGTCTAAGCAGATGTGGGAAGTGGGGGGGGAGGGGGAGCTGGTTACCTAAGCAACAGAGGAAGAAGGCAGCTGGACGTCTTGGGGTTGGAGAGGGGGAGAGGAAGCAGTGTCAAAGAGGGTGAAGGACTGGAAGGGCTCTTCAGGAGCTGTGGAGTAAGTCGAGCAGAAGAGCCAAAGAACAGTCTTCCCACGTGCCAGGAATAAAAAGTGGCAGTCTCTGGAAAGAAAGCGAACTACTGGCTGTGCTAGACAAATACACAAAATGCCAGTCTTCCCAATCAGTTTCTGACTGCATTTTTCTTAATTGTAAGCACACAGTGGCACAATGTGGAAAGGAATCGCTACACACAAAAAAGGGCAAATTTTCTTATGCCCCCGTTGCCACCATCTCCTCCTCCTCCTCTCCTCCTCCTCCTTCCTTTTCTCTTCTCTTCCCCTTCCCCTTCTACCCTCCTTCCCTTTCCCCTCCTCCCTCCTCCTCCTCCTTCCTCCTCCTGTTCCTCTTCTTTCTCCTTCTCCTCTTCCTCTTCCCTCCTCCCCATCTTCTCCTCCCCATCTCCTCCTCCTCCTCCTCTCCTTCCTTTTCTCTTCTCTTCCCCTTCCCCTTCTTCCCTCCTTCCCTTTCCCCTCCCTCCTCCTCCTCCTCCTGTTCCTCTTCTTTCTCCTTCTCCTCTTCCCCTTCCCTCCTCCCCATCTTCTCCTCCTCCTCCTCCTCCTCCTTCCTTTTCTCTTCTCTTCCCCTTCTTCCCTCCTTCCCTTTCCCCTCCTCCCTCCTCCTCCTCCTCCTGTTCCTCTTCTTTCTCCTTCTCCTCTTCCTCTTCCCTCCTCCCCATCTTCTCCTCCCCATCTCCTCCTCCTCCTCCTCTCCTTCCTTTTCTCTTCTCTTCCCCTTCCCCTTCTTCCCTCCTTCCCTTTCCCCTCCTCCCTCCTCCTCCTCCTCCCTCCTCCTCCTCCTGTTCCTCTTCTTTCTCCTCCTCCTCTTCCCCTTCCCTCCTCCCCATCTTCTCCTTCTCCTCCTCCATTCCTCCTCCTCCTCCTCCTTGTTGTTGTAACAGGATCATCTCTGAACATTGACTTAAAAACAAACACATTGGTGCCAATGGAATTTTTAAAGAAAAGATGGCACAAGTATGGTGTTACAGTTTACTTATAAACTGCATTAAGTTTGTAATATAGTGTAGACCTAAAGTATATTTCAGGGGTGTGGGATTTGCTTCGCTGGGCTGTGTCCCATTTTCTCATTTGCCTGCTCCGTGGCTTGCAGCTGCCCTTTCCTCTATATTCACACTTAGGATTCCAAGAAAACCATTTTTTTAACTGATAGAAACTGGCTCAATTCTTCCTGGGCCTCACTGTGTTCAATCCAATGAAAGAGAGCCTTTTGTTAAAGCTGTTGACATTGCCGCAGTCAACATAAATTCAACAGTAATCTCAGGCACCATTTTTGGCACCATTTTTCATAATACTGTAAGAATGTGAACACACACAGATACGCACACACATACAAGGAAACCCATGAAATGAAGTGATTGGTAGTTAATTATTTGGCCTTAAATAGATTCAGCCTCCAAACAGCTTGGTAGCAATCAGGTGTAGCAGCAGGGAACAAGGTGGATTGATTTTATGTTGTGCACTTGTGCAAAAGGATCATTTTGATCATCACCTACTGGAAGTGGGGCTAATAGGTCAAGCTTTTCATTCTTTTTATGCTACACCAGAGGAGTTATTTTGCCCAAACGACCTTATTGTAATTTTGTATTCTTCTCAACCCAATGAAACATTGGAAAAAAATTATAGGAAGTTCTCCTGACTCTTCTCTGATTCTTGTCTGGTTCCCTGTCAGCAGTATAACTCTCCAAAACCAGCAAAGAACGGGAGAAAGTTATGAAGGAGCGTTAGGACTGACGGGGTTCCCTGTTTGCCACCATTTGATTAATGATAGTATAAGGCCTTTACTGACCCCTTCCTCAGTTGCTCCACTTCAGGCTCTGAGTGTGATGTTCATCGTTCCAATGCTTTGCCTACATCGTAACGTTTCGCATGTCATGTTTCTGACCCGTGTCTATCACCTGCGGGGTGGGGAATTCCAGCCCTGCCAGGCTGTTATCTCTGTGCTGCCCTGAAGGAATGTGTGTTTGGGTTATGACATGTATTCAAGGTTACTTTCCCAGGCCAATGTGTGACGCTTGCCGATGCTGGGAGGGGGTGGTTGCGATGTTGGGGTGGGGGGCGGGATCGGCTTGGAGGCGAGGGTTTTTAGTTTGTATTTGGCGCGCTTTTGCTCATTCTCAGCTTTCTTCGCATTTGCATACTATCCTTCCAATAAATCAGTTTTGTTCACTAAACTCTGGTGAGACTGACTTCGTTGGGATAAGGCAATCATTACACTGAGCCTATGACCTAGAAAGCTAATGCAGAATAAAATTTGCCACTGGAACAGCCCTTAGATGACTCTTGCCCTCAGTTTACCCTACAGTGTGAAAGCAGTCAAGCCCAAGCAGATCTGTGATAATGTCTTCAATACAGAGCAGGTCTGTAGCTTGGTCCAAACCAACTTCCTGCAAAAGGGTTGAAATGTCGTACAACATTGAATCAATAGAAGAGAATCTCTGTAGCCCAGGGTTGAACTGTGGAGTCCTTGGTGCTCTCTGAGCTTGGCTGTTGGCTTGCTGACATTTCATTTGCCTAAGAGCATCCTTGTTTCTGCCTGGTGAAGTCACTGCCAAGGGTGAATTCATTCTACCTTTTGGTCAAGACTGCATGAGAGTGAGGCATAATGGATTGATAAAGCAAAGGCAGATCGGGAATAAAACAATAGCAAAAGAAAAAAAATGATGGCATTTCTCTTTTCATGCAAATAGATCAAATTGGTTCTCCTACTGAGTAGCAAAGGCCAAGACAGGATGCTTTAGATCCTGGCCTCTTCAAGAATAAACATTGTTTTGTGCACATCTGTAATGACGTTCCTCCGAACATCATGGCTGGCTTTTACATGAACAGCCTCACTTGGATGGGACAAATCCTCCCTTCTAGCCTGAAATCAGCCTCAAACTGGTGACCTCAAGGAAGTTAGCTTGAGTTCCCAAAGCAAGGGACACCAAGGAAATCAGCTCTACCATGCCAAGAAAACAGTTCACATTGACCAAGTTTAGGTGGGTGGCCCCACAAGGTATACCTTTAAAAGGACAGCCCTCCTTCCAATATAAGGGACAGCCTTCTCTGAGAAGGTGTCTTCTGCTTGAAGAGTTCCCTGGTCCAAGTTTTAATGCTGGGAGAGAAACAGATGCCTTTCAGGAGGTGCAGAAGCATGTACTTTTGTACAGGAGTTTACACTAAGGTATAATTGCACAGTAGTTGATAGCATGCAGGGTAATCAGTTAATAAACATTCCACCAGCTCATCTACATTAAAAGGAGAGTGCTAGCTTGTTCCCTTAGATTTCTGTCATTCATGGTTTCTTGTGGAACAAAGTTTATTGTCCTCATACACGCCTGTAATATGCTGAAATTATTCTTGGGTTTTTAAACAACTCTGCCAATGAAAGTTGGCCATGTCTGGATCATAAACCAAGCAAATACAGATGTTGGATCCCTATTAAACTGATGGTAGTTCTTTCTAAATGAACATGCCTGTATGCAAATGAACATATGGACATTTTATGCAAACTCGTCTTTTTTGTGTGCTACCTAAGTGCCCATGTTGTGAAAAAGCAAACAGCTCTAGATCGGGTTTGATTTTGGGTCTGAGTGCTAGGGAGAAAAAGGCAAAGAAAAAGAAAAGAGCTATCACAAAATCACATCCATATTTGATTGTCTACAGCAGGTGGCAGACCTTCCCTGGCTTTGGATGATCTTGGACAAGCTAAGTAGGGCCAGGTCTGGTTCATACTTGGATGGGACATCACGAGGAAATTCCAAAGCTGAAGGCTGGACTGAGAAGTTGAAAAAAGATGGAAATGGTTAGCCATTTCTATAGTGTTGCCAAGACGACTTGGTAAATATGACCATGCAGCCACTATGAACTCAACTTGAGAATCGTTAGGGCTTTTTTTTAAAAGAAAAATCCTGCAGATCACATGTAGTGCTATGTTGCTGCTGTTTTAATTCCATTAAAATTATGAAGTGATTCCTTAGAACAGTGTTTCTCAACCTTGTCAACTTTAAGATATGTGGACTTCAACTCCCAGAATTCCTCAACCAGCATGGCTGGCTGGGGAATTCTGGGAGTTGAAGTCCACACACCTTAAAGTTGACAAGGTTGAGAAACGCTGCCTTAGAAGATGTGGCAATCTTCCTCTGAAGGAATAGAGATTAGATATTGTAAGAGACAGTAATCAAAAGTTAGTCTGAACACTTTATTCTTTCCAGTGTTTGGGGCAGCTTTTATCCTGGATGCAGGGGCAACTGCGTCAGAAAAGTAAAAAAAGTCAGGATGGCGGTCCAAAAAGTCAAGATGGTAGCTGAAGTGGTGTTATTGAAGGTCTGCCTGTTTTTTATGTGTATCACAAGTGGGGCTTCAATCACACTATGGCGGGCATCGCCTTGACCTTTTTGACCATACCACGTGGAGATCCCTGGTGGGATGTCTCCAGTGCTGAGACTGGGATGTCTTCAGCAGATCTCTCTCTCTACTGGTCTAGCTCTCTTTAACTTTGGGAAAGTTTGCCTTACGGTGTCCCCCCCCCCCCCCCAACAATCAAAACAAAACAAAACCCTCCCATTTTCCTGCCTTTCAGTTTGGGCTAAAAACTAGATCACTAGACGGCAGCAGAAAGCCAACAGTTCAAATCTAAGAGGCTTTGAATGAATCCACAGTAATTGCTAAATTATTTAGAACTGGCAAAACTTCTAAAGCCGAAACTGCTTTCCAGATACCCAGAAAAGAAAGAGCCTGTGTGTCTTCCTTCTGCAAAACTGCACAGTGCAAGGCATTATGAAAGTAGCCCTTTAGCTAGATTTGCACCTGCAAAGTCTGGCTGTTGCAGGCTGGATAGCCAAGCAAGCAGAAAAGCTCAGCACTGGGTACCCGTGAGGTTCCAAAACCTTCCCCAACCTGTTGTCTGCAAAAATTGGACTGCAATTCCCATCCCACTCAGCCATTAATCCAGCCTGTAGAGAAGGTATCCAGTTTGAGAAGGTTCGTCTACTGAGGCTGGAGCTAGAAATGATCCTGGAGAAGATATTAGCTGGTAAAATCAGGAAGTGCCATCTGAGGACGGCGGACTGTAACAGACAATCAGTCATGCCAGGAAAGATACTAAGAATTCCCTTTCCCTCTTTAAGAATTTCATAGGCACCATCCATTTTCATAACCTTGATGCCTTTATAAATGAACAGGGACTCTTCCATCTCAGATATTTGTTTCAGATCTGCCTTCTAAGTTTCCCCCCCTCCTCTCTTCCTGGAGTCGATCTGTTATCAATGCTAATGTGGCCTTTATTTGGAAGCTGGTGAGTAACAACTGTGCCGTTGCTTGTCACTTTGTCGTTGTGTGGAGAACCTTTCTGTCTTGAATAAGTGGAGAAGGGAGCAGCTAATAACTCATATTTCGTGCAAGCAGTTATTTTGATGGGGAAATTAGCTAAGAGTGAAGAGAAGGGAATGATTAAGATAACCCTCAGTTGCTTTGATCAGCATCCAAGGCCATTTCTTACATTGTTCAGGACTAAACCTGTTGCTCAGTTCAGTAGGAATTTTCTCCTCAGAGAACTGACCAGGTGGAATGATGAATATGATTCCGAATTTGCAGTGGAAACAGCTACACCTGTAAAATGTATTGACTGTAGTACCTTAGAAAAGCAAATCATTAGACCAGTGTTTCTCAACCTTGGCAGCTTGAAGATGTGTGGACTTCAACTCCCAGAATTCCCCAGCCAGCTTCGAATTCTGGGAGTTGAAGTTCACACATCTTCAAGCTGCCAAGGTTGAGAAACACCGTCCTACAGCAACAGAGAGCTTGTTGGCAGAATGCTGGGAAAGCCTTTAGCCCAGGAGAGATCAGAAAAGTCACACACACCAGGCATATCTATAAAAATAATTTATTTACAAAAAGCAAAACAAAAGCAAAACATATTTAAAGGACTTAGCTCTCATTGAGAGCAAGCCTGGCTTGCTACATATCGGCAGAGAGAAAAAAGGAGGAAGTAAGAAACAAGTCCGGGCAGGTTTCCTCCCCCCAGGCGATTTGCATGAAGCACGTGAGAGGAGACAATCAAATACAACCTCTTCACCCGGCCAAAATGATTAGGTACAATAGCAGTCTTAATCGTTAGTAGGAAAACCTCAACAGAGCTAACAGGGATATTAAGATCAACTGGGATCAACAGATCAACTGGACATGACCAATGTTTACTCCAAGAATTTTTCCTCCTTCTCTGGAGGATGCATGGGAGAATGAATCTTCAGAGAGAACTGTCCTTTCCCCAGGCATTGTTTATTGTTGTCTGGAGAATAGATTCCTAAATAGATTCTCAGAGGTTGAGAAATTGCATTAGAGCTACTAGAGCTGTTAAAGTGCTGCACTCAATATGCCAACAAATTTGGAAAACTCAACAGTGGCCACAGGATTGGAAAAGGTCAGTTTACGTCCCAATTCCAAAGAAGGGCGATGCCAAAGAATGTTCAACCTACCGCACAATTGTGCTCATTTCACATGCGAGCAAGGTTGTGCTCAAAATCCTACAAGCTAGGCTTCAGCAATATATGAACCGAGAACTACCAGAAGTACAAGCTGGGTTTTGAAGAGGCAGAGGAACTAGAGATCAAGTTGCCAACATTCGCTGGATCATGGAGAAAGCAAGAGAGTTCCAGAAAAACATCTACTTCTGCTTCATTGACTACACTAAAGCCTTTGATTGTGTGGATCACAACAAACTGTGGCAAATTCTTAAAGAGATGGGAGTACCAGACCACCTTACCTGTCTCCTGAGAAACCTGTATGCGGGTCAGGAAGCAACAGTTAGAACCGGACATGGAACAACCAATTGGTTCGAAATTGGGAAAGTATGACAAGGCTGTATTTTGTCACCCTGCTTATTTAACTTTTATGCAGAGTACATCATGAGAAATGCTGGGCTGGATGAATCACAAGCTGGAATTAAGATTGCCGGGAGAAATATCAACCACCTCAGATATGCGGATGATACCATCCTAATGGCAGAAAGTGAAGAGGAACTAAAGAGTCTCTTGATGAGGGTGAAAGAGGAGAGTGCAAAAGCTGGCTTGAAACTCAACATTAAAAAGACTAAGATCGTGGCATCTGGCCCCATCACTTCCTGGCAAATAGAAGGGGAAGAAATGGAAGCAGTGACTGATTTTATTTTCTTGGGCTCCAAGATCACCACAGACGGTGACTGCAGCCTTGAAATTAAAAGACGCTTGCTCCTTGGGAGGAAAGCTATGGCAAACCTAGACAGCATATTAAAAAGCAGAGACATCACCTTGCCGACAAAGGTCCGTATAATCAAAGCTATGGTTTTCCCAGGAGTAATGAATGGCCGTGAGGGTTGGACCATAAGGAAGGCTGAGCACCAAAGAGTTGATGCTTTCAAACTGTGGTGCTGGAGAAGACTCTTAAGAGTCCCTTGGACTGCAAGGAGGTCAAATCAGTCAATCCTACAGGAAATCAACCCTGACTGTTCATTGGAAGGACAGATACTGAAGCTGAAGCTCAAACACTTTAGCCACCTAATGTGAAGAGAGGACTCACTGGAAAAGACCCTGATGCTGGGAGAGACTGAAGGCAAAAGGAGAAGGGGACAGCAGGGGATGAGATGGTTAGATAGCATCACCGATGCAATGAACATGAATCTGAGCAAACTCCAGGAGACAGTGGAGGACAGGAAGGCCTGGCGTGCTCTGGTCCATGGGGTCACGAAAAGTTGGACATGACTTAATGAATGAACAACAACTAGAGGTAATACTATAGGGAGTGAAGCTTAGAGTAACACTGGATGCGTTCATAAACACCACACCTCATTTAATAAATCTTTCTTGCTCTGGACTTCTGGGGAAGAAATGGCAGACTAAAGATGGCTCCATGAAAAGCAGAGCCATTGAATGCAGTGGAATGAAGAGCCAGGGAGTAGACCGGCTCCTTGTAATTCCTATCTGGACAAGGAGAGGACTTGAGATCACCCACAAGTGCTCCAGACAGTTGCTCCTTGCAAGGAGACCACAAGACAGCAGTGTCCAGTGGGTTTAGAGCTCTGGGAGACGAGGGAATAGCCAACTTGCTCAAACCACAGTTGGTGCCTTTTAAAAGACACTAAGTTCACATACTGCCTTTTCTATTCACTGTCCAAAATTGTTCGGTAACAGCTTTTCAGCTATTAGGAACCTTTGGATTGAAAAGTTTTACAGTACCAGGTGAGTTTCCTTCAATCCTTAATGAAAGAAGTTTTAAATACAAATTTAAGGACTTAACTGTTTTTTTCTTTTGGAATAAACAGCAAGAAGGGGATTAGAACATTTTGGAAAGTCACAAATGCTCCAGATGGATTTGAAATAAAATTTTGGAATTAATTATAAGAATGCTTCCCATGGGAAAATGCTTTTGTTTTGAATTCTTCTTAAAAAAAACATAATAAGATAACACTTTAAAAATTGGACACTAGAGGGAACTAGAAGGAACTAAAGATTACAATTAAAGGAGAAGAACACTCAAACTCAACTTACAAATACAGAACGAAGCAAAATATTTTAACACTGGACATATTGAAAGATATTTTTGAACAACGGACCCAGAAATTAATTTTAAGAGCATCTGCCTCTATAGATGGACTGTTTAAAAGATGTTACGGAAAAGGAACCCATTTTACCTGACAAGATTGAGACTGATTTGAACATAGATTTAAAAATGACAGGCTAAAAGAATGATGTGGAAAAAGATGTTACACTGGACATGCAAAAGAAACTGGCTGATGTCTTAATAATTAAAAAGGATATACAAATAACACACCAAGAGACTGATCTGGATAATTTTCCTATACTGAATTTACAAAAGAGGCTTGTTAAAGGTTTGAAGAATTTTGTGAGAAGAGAAAAAAGGAAAAGATATCAAGTTCTAGGACATTATTTGATGGGACCAAAGTTTAAGATTGTTAGAAGTAAAAGGAAGGAATATAAAGTTGGTTTATTTGATCAAGGTTAAAATAGGTATATTGTTCTTTCTGGTAACCCTTAATGGACTTTTGCTGACACCAGGACTGAAATGATGAGGCTTTATGGATTTGTTTATAGATAAGAGGTGGAATATGGGAAGAAGAGATCATTTGTTTTATTTTAAGAGAAAGTGGTAAGTTACTAAAATGGTTTATACTTGTGATGAAGGAGGAAGTCATTTCTTTATATATTTCTTTTCTTATTTTTTTCTTTCTTTTCTGTTTTTCTGTTTTTTTCTTTTCTGCACCTTCTATTTTTTCTTTTTCTTTTTTGGTTTGTATTAGTTTTTATTGTTGTAATTGTAATTTTTAATAAAATTACTATAAAAAAACTAAAAAATCACTCTTGCTCTGTTCACACAATGTGCTGAGATAATGACCTGGTGCTCATAACATTATATTTGCTGACTATAGGCTAGCCCTCTTTTAGGAAAAAAAATAAGAAGATGCGGTAGGTGTGGAATGGCAGAAAGAGATCAGAGCCCCACCCATTTTTTGCTCTGGCCCCACCCACTGTCTTTAGACACACCCATTTTCCCCATGCAGATGCTGTTGGATTATCCTGAAGGGAGTTTGGCTTTAGAATCAATTCAAGCCATTAGCTGATGGTCTCTCTTTGGATTAATGAACTTCCCACAGAGCTAAATACAGCCAAATAAAGCTATGGAATATCTGTCTATTCTCAGTTTCCCTTTCTAACTGCTTTATATATCATCCTTCCCCAAACAGTGGGAAGTTTGGAGCAGCTTTCCCCAAATCTGATTCTTTAAATAAAAGAAAACTGGAGGAAGGATGGTGTTTGCAATAATCTTTCTACAGGTAGTCCTTGCTTAATGACCATTCATTTAATGATGGTTCGAACTTACAACGGTGCTGAAAAAACTGACTTGTGGCCAGTCCTCACACTTATGATTGTCACAGCATTCCCATGGTAATGTGATCACGATTTGGGTACTTGGCAACTGGTTCACATTTATGACCGCCGCAGCATCCCGTGGTCACATGATCACCATTTTTGACCTTCCTGGCCAGCTTCTGGCAAGCAATATCAATGGGGAACCGAGTGATTCATATAATGACCACATGGTTTGCTTAATGCCCGTGGTGATTTGCTTAATGACTGCCGCAAGAAAGGTTGTAAAATTGGGTCAGATTCGCTTAATGACCACTTTGCTTAGCAACCAACATTCCGGTCCCAATTATGGTCGTTAAGCAAGGACTACCTGTATGTCATTCCTTCCCACCCTTGCAGATGCATTAAGACTTCAGCTCCCATATTAAGAATTATCGACTGTGAGAACTAAATCCCAGATTCTGGAGAGTGAGGGGGTTAGGCATTCCTGTCTATGGAGTAATCTATTCAGCCAGTATTGTAAGAATCAAACAGCAAGTATTTAAGAACCGCTCCTCAAAATCTATGGACATTAAGATCTGGTGGAACTCTTGGGCTTAATTGTACAGTAAGTTAGGGAAGTAGCAGATGGTGGAAGGAAAGAAATTAATCTCTGTGCTTTTTTGTCTTTGTGACAATCTGCTCTTAGAAGAACACCAGTGAATTTGCACATTATGAAACTCTCAGTCCTTGAAAATATAGCTTACAATTTAGTAAACAAAGGCTGCCACTCTTCTAGAGCAGTAGAAAAATACTACCTCCAATACTTTTTCTTCTTTCCTTAAATGCCTGGAAATCTGAAATATCAACCGTGCAAGAGAGAGCTGGCCTGTTGCTTCAAACATGAACTGCTCTATATCCCATGAATATTGCAGGAGGTTGAGACTTATTGCTGTTGATTGCAGGCCAATGCTGCCAATTCCGATTCCTGTGATTCTAGAAGAAGGGAAGCCCCATCACTTTCAAATGTAGAAATGTTTACTAATTTGGTGCTGGTGTGTTTTGATCAGATTTAGCACCAAAAGGTAGAGACTGACCCCTGGAAGCCTTAAGCTCACCAGTGGGTATGTCACAATTTCATTTGCAACTGACGTTGAGAGCAAGCAGGCCTTCAAGCATTCATCTAGCCAGGTTGGGTGGGTGGTCTCATTCCTGAGGCATAATCTGTTGGGAACCATGTGCCATTTTGTGGGTGAAACATGAAGCCATAGTGGACAGCTAGGACCACTGAGTGCAGCAAAGCTTAACACAGCGAAAGAAGCGCACAGAAAAAGAATATTATCTTAAAGAGCATTAACGAGCACGTTACAGAACTATAGATTATTGATCTTACACACTAGGCCCACCCAAGCATAAAGAATTACACACTTAGACAAAGTAGGTTCAAAAGTAAGTAAAAGAATATCTTACTCATTTCTTTGGTCCAGTTACATCATTCAGGAAAAGATGATTCTTGTTCTTCTTCTGTCCCTAAACTTAATTGACCCTCAGCCCTCATTGCTGCTGAAGGCTGCATGGAGAAAGGGGGAACCTCCTCACTCTAGGGCCAAGCATGGCTCCCAGAAATGGAAAGAGCTGCAGCCACGTGTTCCCTTCCCAGAATGGTGAAGGAGGAGGAAGTGAGGAATGTGGGAGGGGCAACGAACAGCTTCCTCTGGAAGCACAGAGAGAATTTGCATCCTTGAGCGAACTCATCCACATGCTAATGAGGCATGATGATTTGCTGGGACCTCCAACAAAACAGAAGTGAGCAGAGGGCAGAGTCAGAGACAAATCTACATGGGGCCCATTCCCATCAGAATAACACGGCAGAATTGGTGCGCATGGGATGGGAAATGATGGGAAAAGAGGTGCTGCAGCCCCCCTCCCCTTTTGCAAATGAGCCACGACATCATACAGAGGTATGAAAATGGCAGAACTTGCACCATGGATCTGTTAGAAATAATAATAAACCTCGAAAGCCTTGTTATTACCTTATTCATACTTGTTCCTGATCCCCCCAACACTTGCCACTGCCCCAATGGCCGCTGCTTCCAGGTGTCTCACCCTGGTCTTGGCAAGACAGAAGACACTGGACTGGTCCCTCAGTGACAAGGAACACTGAACTCCGAACCAGGGACCCTGGGATTTAGCTACTGTACGGCTTCATCTGACTAGGCTGCAGACTCAGATGATGAAAAGGTGCAGCTCTACTTCTTGTTTTCCCCTCATTATATTTTCAAGCATGCAAATCATTACTAGCAGGGAGGTTTCTGTCAGAGGAAATCGTAGCTATGGAGGTGACCTTTAACAGCATGCCGGCAAACAATACCATAATTAGAATTGCTGTTGCATTGGACCTTGTGAAGAAGGAACCATATTGCTTAGAGGGAATGAGAAGATTTCTTCTTCTTCCTAGCATTTTCCCGCTATCAGGGGGTCTGCTTTTTGGATCCAGAAATGCCACTTTGTCCGATCGTCCACATCCTCAGAGCACAGGCCCTCGATTTGCATGTCCTTATTGATGGTGTCTTGCCATCTCTGTTTTGGTCGCCCACATGGCCGCCAGCCATCGATTTGTAAACTATTCTGGCAACAGTGGAAGGTTCCGCTCTAAGGACATGTCCATACCAATGAAGCTGGCTTTCTCTCATCTTCTCTGTAATTTATGACATGCCTAGTTGTCATCGGATGGCATCATTTGTGACGTGATCGAGCAGGGAGATGCCCGATATCCAACAGAGCAAACGCATTTCCATAACATGGACCCGGCCCTCTATACCCTTTGTTGCTGCCCAACGCTCAGTTCCATACAGTGCCACAGGGCGAACGATTGTCTTATAGATCTTAGTTTTGAGACGGGTTGGTATTTGTTTGTCACAAAGCACACCGGAGGGTTCTCACCAGCGCAACCAGAAAGAGAAGAATGTTTGGTGTTTAGAAAACCTAGCCTGGGAACCCAGACAGTGATTGCTGCTTGTGCGGGAGGGAAGGGGTGGCATGGCCAATCCCAAAATGTGGGGAGACCAAAACTTTGCTTTCTGAACATGTGTGGTAGGCAAGCATATGCCTACCACACATGTGGTTTTTCCTTGTGACTTTGTGTGAGGGAAGAGATGGGGTATCATCCTGCTTTTTCTATGGCTGGGTTCACATTGAATCAATCACATTTTAACCAAGCATCTAGGGCATACGGTTAATTAGCTTATGGATTAATGGGTTATACGGACCCGGAAAATTGAGTCAATTCCATAAACTGTGATTATTAACTTAACCATGAACGTGTTGTACAAACCCAGATTATTTCTCTCTCTTTCAATTACTCAGTGCCCATTCCTTTGCTGGAATGCTTTTTTCTCTCTCTCTGATTCTCTCTTTGGATGCCCTAAATTTGAAAGTGGCCAGACACAGGACCATAGAAGGACCTTGAGAATAAGATGCCCCTTGGAGGAACTGAACACTTGTTTTAAAGCTCCATGTCTCTGGGTATTATTTTTCCACATCCAATTAAAGCTGTGCCAAAATGCACCAGGGTTCTTTCCTCTTTTCGGAGATATTCAAAAGCAAACTCTCCTTAATCAAAGGGATAAGAAAAAAGGCAGAGTTCCTCTGCATGGCTCAGCCTCATTTAAATTACATACCCATATAGTAAGTCTTCAATCCTCTCTGCAAGAAAATCGTTCCTCCAGAAGGATGCTTCTCAGATACTTGCAACATGAAGTGATGCTAAGGATGGAAATACAAATCTATTAAGCTCAGTAAAAACCCCATGACATGAATGGGTGGTAGCCCGAGCAAAAAAGAAAGCTTTCTTTCAGGCAGAGCTCAAATAATTGATTGCAGTCCCTGTTGAAGGAGTTGGTGGTGACCACTGTTTTAAATGGCCAGAGGAAAAGGTTCTGAATGCAGCAATTGGGAAGCAAGATCTGGGGACAACTAATGCTGTCAATGTCCACCATTCTGGAGGCATCTACCTAACTATTCCTATGTTTAACTTTTCCTAAGAATAGGATCCTAGAATAGATTGACTCTCACTTTGATCCCGCACAGTTCTTCTGACATTCTCCAGTAAAGCAAATCCATTAGTCCACAGCATTTACTTCTCAGCACAATTTAAAAGTCAGAAACTCTTTCAGAGCCTTTGTTGACTCTTGATTTGGTGCATTTAGCATATTAAATGGCTAGTGGGAGAGGTGATATTCATCAAGCTGGGCGCAAAGCACACACTCTGAGCAATCATGATTAAGTAACAGCACGTTGTGTCCTTTTCCTGCTGAACTGGAAAACCTGGGGGAAAAAAACATTTGGTCCCAGTTGGGGAAGGGTTAGCTAAATCATTTCAGTTTGGCTGCCCTGAGCTTGAAAGAAAGTATAATAAAAACATCTTCACAACATCTGGACACCACAGAGCCAAAGCCGCCTCCTTCCACATTCTTATCTTCTACTTTCCCTTTCCAAAGCACTGTTAAACACATTGTGGAGAAGTGATAACGTTATACATCTATTCATTTACTCCAAAGGTTAGAAATGATTACTTAACAATGATATCAACAAAAGTCGGCTAGAAAGTAATATTTACATCATCAATACTGTAATGCAGGAAACAGGCAGGTTCTCAGGTCACCTTAATTTGGTTTGAGTAAAGCCTTGGATACACTGATGAAGAATGAAGTAAAAACAGAGAACATTTCCCTTCCCTTTCTGGTTGATCCTGGAGCTGCTTCAGAATGCCAGGCTGTTGCTGGTTTGTTCTAGAGCTGCAGAAAAACCACTGTCCTATATCTACAATACTCTACTTTCTCCCCTGCCTGCTCTAGTCTGCTAAACCAGGGATTATTGGAATGATACAAATGGGGTACAAGGAAGGGAGGGAGGAAGAGGCACACTTTGTAGGGCATCAAAATACCCTTAAGACTGTTATCACTCGAAAAATTCCTCACCTGGTCTTTTTAACCTGGAACACAAACCAGTAAAAGTTCACTTTCTCCTGAACTTGGGTATGCAACCTTAGCATAAGCCACTTAATATTACATGGGGGGAAAATGTAAATATATTATGACTTAGTCCTCCTGATTCAGGACCAGAAGTGGGAGAAACATAGTGGAAGAATTATACTTAGAATTTCAAAATGGCTCACCAGTGATTCTCATGGAATAATACATACTGCATAAAACTCTCATGGAAGGAAGGTCAACCTGCATAAAAATGTTCACTACCTCTGAACTCAAAGGATTTTCCCACCAGATTTTTATACTTTACCAATCCCTCCCTAACATCTTCAGAACCAACATGTGAGGAAGAGGAGATGGCCACTTTATTATTTTTTCTTGATAGGCTGAAGGGAAGTTGATGTTCCTCAGAGTAAGCCTACAAGAGGTTTAAGACTACTGCTGGGCAGCATTTGGAGGCCACAGCTTGCTTCAGATGCACCATCCAAGGTGGCCTCGTGTCTGGGTCTGCGGGAGCTGTCCATGGTCCTGATAACCTGGCCCTACAGTATTGTATTTTTGTTGAAAGCTTCCATGAATCTCTTACCTTGAGCTGGACCTTTAACTCTTTAAACCCAATAAGGTTGAAGAGTGGGGTCTATGTATCACTTCTAGATCTATTTACAGAAACACTCAGCAGGGTTGGCCATGGGAAATATGAAATAAGATGTCTGGACATGTGTAATGTTGGCTCTTTGCTACTGAGCAGATGTGTTGCAGGATTCCTGATACATGTTCTCTTAAAATCTCTCAGTTATCCATGTTGGAGCTTTCATACTTCATTCAATATTGTGGAGAGTTTTTTAGAAAACGAAAGACAAAAAAGAAACTAGCAAGAAATAGAAACAGATTTCAGTGCCTATGAAACATTAGAATTCCGCAAATGTTAGAAAATGACGTAGTTGGGATTGGTTGATTGATATTTCATATTGTTGGTCAATTTCTGCAGAGGTTCTATCAGTGCTAATGATCTATCACTTTTCTTTATGTTCTTTCTTCTCATTTGAATTCATATTTCAAATTAAGGGTCTTTCACACATTATATAAAACAGTTTCATCACGACTTTTTTTTCCAGATTTGCTTAGTCTGGTGCTGCGCTGAAAATTGTAGTAATTGTCCCAATACAGCTGAAGGGCACCAAGTTGGAGAAGCTGTTTTACTGAGAAAAGAGCACCAGCCAAAGAGATATCAGCTATAAAGGAGAACCTGGGGAGATACAGGGCTGCTGTGGATTTGGAGGGCTGCTGTTAGAATAACATTGCCCAGGCTTGGTACAACCTCTTCTTCCAGCATCCAAGCCCATGTACTTTTCGTATCTGTAAATAAACATTTTTCAAACACAAAAACAATCTAGGTACACTTCACTGTTCGCAGAAATCAGCACTAATGGCACTTTTGATTAAATGTATTCAAATACCTAGTTCTAATTACATTTGGGGCTGTAGGGGACAAATGACTTTTGCCCAATATGTTTTAAAACTGACTGGGAACTTGAAGTCTGTCCATCCATCCATCCATCCATCTTGCAAGAAGACAAAGACAAACCACTTCTGTAATCCTGCCAAGAAAACTGAATGAATGGTTGCAATCACCAGGAGCCAAGCTTGACTTGAAGGTGTCAGTGTTGTCACCCACTCTGGACAGCCCATCCTCATTCACAAATTAGATCACACGGTACTTTCAAAATCTCCTTAGTGACTTGCCCTGAAGCCCTGACCTGGAATGGCTTTGACTTTTGAGAAAGTCCATGCAAAGCTTGGTTGGCTGCACAGAACCAGATGTTTGGCTCTTGGTGTCTTAGCCAATGTGCATGGTACAGTAACACAGGAGTGGAGAATCCATGGCTCTTCGGATGTGGCTGAACTATAACTTCCAGTTATTTTCCCAATAACTATGGTGGCTAAGGCTGCCAGGAATTGTAGTTCAGCAACTACATCTGAGGGGTTATAAATCCCCCATTTCTGATGTAATGGAAGAAGAAAGTACTAAATTGACAAAAAGCACGTGCAAAGTGGGTAACTCATTCTCTCTCAATCCTTTTCCATCCCTCTCTGAATGACTATTTGAATACCGTACTTACATACTGAGCAATACATTTATGAGATATGTATTCTCCACAGAGTTACAAAGAAGAACAGATTTCTCTCACATACGGAGCAGACGTCACATTACAGATGATGTCCCAGGTTCTGTGATTCTCTTGGTGGCCATGAAAGTCATAGAATGACATTCCACACAACATTAGTAAGTGCAGCTGAGCTGAGAAGAAAAATCAGGCTATCCCAATCACAAAATATCATTGTATGAGTGCTGGGAGAATCCTGTGTCTGAACAAAACAGCGACTGACTTCAATAATCTCCCACAGCAGTGTTTCTCAACCTTGGCAGCTTGAAGATGTGTGGACTTCAACTCACAGAATTCCCCAGCCAGCTTCAAATTCTGGGAGTTGAAGTCCACACATCTTCAAGCTGCCAAGGTTGAGAAACACCGTCCTACAGCAACAGAGGACTAACAGGGATATTAAGATCAATTGGGATCAACAGCTCAACTGGACACAACCAATGTTTACTCCAGGACTTTTTCCTCCTTCTCTGGAGGATGCATGGGAGAATGAATCTTCAGAGAGAACTGTCCTTTCCCCAGGCATTGTTTATTGTTGTCTGGAGAATAGATTCCTAAAGGCATTGTTGTAATTCTTGTTGAACGCTGTATAGATCAAAGGGTTGAAAAAAGAATTGGAGTACCCCAGCCAAAGAAAAATGCTTTTGCAGATTGGTGGGATGTCACAGGAGCAGAGGGAGCTGATGAGTTCAGTAATAAAGAAGGGAATCCAGCACAGCACAAAGACACCAATGAGGATGCCCACCATGAGTGCAGCTTTCCTTTCTTTCTGCTCCCGCCAAGTGTCCCCATCCGTTTGGAACGTCACTGTGGCATGGCGGACTGTGAACACCATCTGTGGATGCTGGGAAGCCCCCTTGACCTGTGGAATAGAAATACGATCTTTAGATCACTGCTTTGCTAGCCCATTTGCTCTACTGCTGAGGGTGAAAGCATGTCCTGGCCAGAGGATAAGATTCCATGGAACAGAGCTTTATCTGCAGCCAGCCCTACCAGTCTTGTGAGCAAACAAGGACGTCGAGATGCCTTGTTGCACGTGGGCAGTTCATATGGATGCTACTAGCATGTGTCAGGAGCAACACATCCAACCTCAGCTCTCTTTTATTTCTAAATAGGGGGAGCAGGGAGCCTGCAACGCGGTTGAATGAAGCTAAATGAAGGTCATCCTCCCGCTATCTTGGGGTTCTTTTATGTTTTTACTCCTTTATGTTTTTATGTTGTTACTTGTGTCTGACGTTTTTTGTACTGCGATAGGGATTTAATGGTTATTCTGCTGGTAAGCGGCCCAGAGGCATTTTTGTGAGATGGGAGGCTATAGAAATTTGTTAAACAAACAAACAAATAAAATGCTGTCTAATACATGCAGATTAGTCCTGTGTATTTTGCCAGGAGCTGAGTATTTTCGTCTTCGGAGAAGTGGAGAATCAGCAAAGGCTACAAGGTTCTGTGAGTGATGGATGTGGCAACGATGGGCAGAAAAGTCAATGGCCTATCCCTTCACACAATCCTTCTCACACCAAACTTCCTGCAGAAGCAGGAGCAAACGCAGGACCCACATAGGAAGTTCACAAGGCACGCTGGCTTGTAATTTCCACGTATGATTTCATGTTATCTCATTCCCCAAGACATGTTCTTAGGATATTAACTGTAATGTCTGAATGATATTTATTATAGTGTTTACTGGCTTAAACCAGGAACCAGAGCTCCTTATGAGGAACCAGCAAAACAATGCATTGGAGCATTCAAAGAAAATGTAATGCCTCCTGATTCTCTGATCTGGCATACTCCCGCTTAATTATACATCAATCAATCAATTCCAGTAATAATAAAAGAATGATTTACTTAATGTACGCTGAGGCGAGCTATCAAGCCGTGCTTACATAGTTTTAGTTGATTCATTAACAGCAAATATATCAGAACCGCCTCTTGGCCTGTCTTCATATTCTCCCAACTGATCTTTTCGTTTCTGCAAAAACGTCTCTGCAACAAGAGTGAAACTGCCGCACAGCTCTTCTGACTCAGTTGCCAGGGACTTCTGGGGTCTCTTCCCTTCAGGAACTGAAGCGGGGGGGGGGGGGGGGAGGAAGCATTCATCCCCCAAAGCTTAAATGACAGCAACTTCCTACAGAAACCAAACAGAGTTGCTATGGGAAAGCAGAGAGATGCTACCTGGTGGGCAGAAGGACATGTTTTTCTAGGAAGCTTGGATCAAGTGGACTGCAACATCAAACAGCAGAAATCTGTAGCATGAGAAACATTGCCATAGTTCCTGTGATCCACTGGGAAAATCCCAGAATGCCTCTGCTATCATTTATATATGCTTCCTTTTCCACCATCTGAATGAACCCTCTACAGGTAGTCCTCACTTAATGGCCATTTGTTTAGTGATGGTTCAGACTTACGATGGTGCTGAAAAACCGACTTACAACTGGTGCTCACACTTATGATCACTGCAGTGTCCCTATGGTCACGTGATTGCAATTTGGGCACTTGACAACCAGTTCACATTTATGACCATCGCAGCATCCCATGGTCATGTGATCACCATTTTTGACCTTCCTGGCCAGCTTCTGGCAAGCAAAAATCAATGGGCTTAATGACCATGGTGATTTGCTTAATAACTGCTGCAAAAATGGTCGTAAAATTGGGTCAGATTCACTTGATGACCACTTCACTTAGCAACCAAAATTTCGGTCTATATTGTGGTCGTTAAGCAAGGACTACCTGTATTCCTTACCATGTAAATGCAGTTTCTTTATGATTGTGCATTTTATTCATGACCTCTAGCAGCTCAGGGCAGCCTAGAGAACTCCCCTGCCTCTAATTTTCCCCTGCAACACATTTGGGCTGAGAGTGACTGGCTGAGAGTCATCCAGGGAGCTTCCATGAGGCTAAGGCTGAGTGTGGGTCTCCCCAGCTCTTGGTACAAATCGCAATTCTAATCCTGTGCTGTCATCATCCACCCCCAGATGTGCTGAGTCTGCATGGGGAGGGCAGCCTCCACCTACCTCTCATTGCCTGCACAGCTCCCCCCCACTGGCAGCCTGCTTGATGGCTTTGTGATATTATTTGATTCTATCACCCAAGAATGGAGGAAGTCAAGGCTTTCTGCTACACAACACCCCACATGTCAGAGATGCTAATCCAACATTAAATCCCAGCCACAGGACTTTCGTCTTGTGGCCTGGTATCCTGAGATTAAGGTCTGAAGTTCTTGAATGCCAGGGGGTGGGTTACAGCTGCCTTGACAGGGGTCAGGTTCCAGCTTCTGCCTAGAGCTGAGAGGCTGAGAGAAGCTTTTGGCAGCCAGCTGATGTCTCAACCTGGACAACAGGCCAAAAAGAGGATCAACAGATACATTCCAAGTAAAAGGATATTTCCAATGGGATTTCTGGGTACAAACACAGAGCCAACCAGAGATTTATGGAGTTCATACACAGAGACACTGAAAGGGGGAGGCTTTTAAAATTCCCTAAATGCTAATTAGCTACCAAAATAAAGGGACTTTCTTACAGTGCAACCCCGAGATGCTCCATCTGGCCAGAATGAAAACCAACATACAAACTAAGGTGAACTTAAGGTCAAATAAGACTCAGTAAGATTTGGGAGTTGTTTTTTTTAATTAAACAGAAAAGTATATCAAGCCCTGCTATCTTTTCTCCTGCAGGTGAAAGAAAGGGTGATTTTGAAGGGATAAACCACTGCAGACAAAAGATTAAGCAGTCTCAGCCCTGTCAATCTCGGTCTCCAGAGTAGCTTTTCAATTAAGAAAAAGGAAGGAAGGGAAACAATTAGTTTGTAGAGTTGAGTTTGTTCCCAAGAAGATTACGCTCGTGTTATCTTTGCCATGCTTAGCAGGAATAGGAGGCCAGAAACCTCTACCTAATCACACCCACACCCACAAATGGTCGAAATAAGTCATTGTTTTGGGGAGAAATCATTTATTGGTTTACAGCTGAAGACCTATTTCCAGGCACTAATCAGTGTTTCTCAACCTTAGCAATTTTAAGGTGTGTGGACATCAACTCCCAGAATTCCCCAGCCAGCTTTGCTGGCTGGGGAATTCTGGGAGTTGAAGTCCACACACCTTAAAATTGCTAAGGTTGAGAAACACTGCTCTAGATCAACAGGCAGTCATGGACAGGGAAACTGAAAACTCTAATTTAGCTGACAGCAGCCCCCACCACCATGCCGGAGCTGCAACTGAGTTATTATTTCCTCTGAACAACTTAAAAGCAGTCTCCTGTTCATCCAAATCCCAAAGAGAATATGGACCAGGAAAAGCATAATGTACGAAAAGCTCACCAAAGTGCTTCACAGCGATACCAACCCCTTTCTGGAATGAACGTCCTGGGCCCTTGTCAACTGTCGTTATTCTCACACTGCAGATTCGGCTCAGGATATTGTACAAACACTACCTTGCAGTTTGCCCGATTGCAGGCAGAAATACGAGGCTGGATGAGTTGCTGGCCACAGGCCTGCAGAGTCAGGTAGCTTTCTTGACCACACAACAGAAGTGGTTTTTTACCATTGCATTCTTCCAATTGTTTGTTTGTTTGTTTGAGCTCACCAACCTGGGATTTCCTAGTGGTCTCCCATCCGTGTACTATCCAGATCAAATTCTCCGGCTCAGCTAGGTGAGGTTCCCCTACCTCTTTGGACCCCTTTAGATGACCTGAGAACGGCCAAGAAGTTCATCCTCTGCCGACTTGGTGTCCCCAATTATGCAACTCTCTGTCCTCCGCTGGATCCCATTTAGTATTTCCTCGGGCCACTTGTGATGGTTTGAGAAGAGACCACCCCTAGCTATGTATGAACACACACACACACACACACACTAACCCTGCCACAGGGTGTAAGCCGTGAGCATGTGCCTTTCACAATTCCATACAGCCTGGGGCAGGCAGAGCAGCTCCAGTCACACCAGAACAGTCACACCATGCAAGAAATCAAGGGAGTCTATTGCAAGGTCAGAAGCAAACAAAATGAATGGAAACAAATCAGACGCAGAGAGATGTTTGGGTATTGGCCTTGCCATGCCTTGCCATGCCTAGAGCTGTGTTCCTTGCCAGGCTGTGCTTAGGAAACCCAAGGCAGGAAAGGTCTTATTGCTAAAGGGGCAATAAGGGCCTACCCTTGGGGGGGGCTTAATAATGTCCTACTGTACTTTTAGAGGACGAAACCTCTAAAAATTGAGTCCCTCTGCGGCAGGAGATGGGCGGTAGCATAAATTTGAGAAATAAATAAATAAAAATTGTACAGGAGAGTTGAAGTTCAGGGCATAACATACATGCTGTGTGTAACAGTCCCAAAAGTAAACCTGGGAGGGATGTAATCCCCCCAAATATCTGGGGGGGGGCAGGAAAAAGCTGCTGTTTGAAAATATGGAGAATAACTAATACATGATGCTGATGTTGATCTGGTTGAATTAAAGCAGCTTATTGATTTGGGGGTGGGGGTCAGGACAGTCAGGAAAAACTTAATCTGTTGATTTCTGCCTGCTGCTCTGAACACTGTCTTTCTCTTAAAAAGCCAGCAGAGCAAGAAGATTAATCTGGGCAGGCTCTCCTTCAGTGGAACCTGATTTTCTTTCAACGTCTGGTGACGGTTCTAGTTCAGATGATGGGCAAACACCAACCAACTAGTTTCAGGAAATGGGATTAAAGACCACACAGGTACAAAGCCTATGTGCCAATTCTGATTTCAAATTATTTGGGAGTGTTGGACTTTTGATCCCAATCCTGAAACAAAAGAGGATTGAGAGAATATTAGAATATTAGGTATTGAGAGTATTAGGTATGTTCACCATCTTGAGTTATATACTGTATATTTAAAAAGTGGGATAAAAATCTAATAATAATAATAATAATAAGCCAGTTTGGTAGTGGTTCAAGCATCAGGCTAGAAACTGGGAGACTGTGAGTTCTAGTCCTGTCTTAGGCACAAAGCCAGCTGGGTGACCTTGGGCCAGCCACTTCTTGGCCCTAGGAAGTAGGCAATGGCAAACCATTTCTGAAAAACCTTGCCAAGAAAACTGCAGGGCTTGTCCAAGAAGTTGCCATGAGTCAATGTTGACTCGAAGGCACAATAATCATAATCATAATAGATTATTATATATATAATTTTATTAAAACTTTTAAAAAAGAAGATAAAAACTAACACAAACTAATATAAAGTAAAAAAGAAAAGAGAAAAAGAAAGAAAGAGAAAACAAAAAGTGCAAGAAAAGAAAAAAGTCAAAGAAAAATAGAAAAAAGATACAAAGCAGTGGCTTCCGATATTCTTCACAGTAGTTATAAGTGTAATTATACTTTAACCTCTTTCTCTGAAGTTCCGTCATAATACTTTTCTTTCTATAATCTGTCCTGTCTAATCATTCAAACCATAAATCACAAGTTCATTTTTATGCAAAAAGTCCATAAGAGGAATAATAATAATAATAATAATAATAATAATAATAATAATAATAATAATAATATCATGGTTCACAAGCAAGAACATGGCTAAGCTGAAATCCGAACCAAGGAGCAACAGCTCAGAATGGCCACCAACATGGTAAACCACACTTAAACCAGGTAAGGGTCAGTCAAAGGCCAAACAAATGGGGCATGCTAAGTCCTCGTGCTAAGCTTTTGGCTTGGGTGTAAAATGCTCGGCAAAGAACTAACCTCTAGGGGTCCAGGAGTGATAGAATTGCTTTTCTGGGATCCAATGCGAAACTTGGCTGCTTTGTAGATTTTCCAGTAGACGAAAAGCACCACGCAGAGAGGCAGGTAGAAGGCCCCACAGGTCGAGAAGATGGTGTACGAAGGCTCTCGGCTGACTTGGCACTCAGCGTTGCCCTCGGAGTACGTCTCTCCCCAGCCAAAGAGGAGCGGAGCCAAGGAGATGGCAGATGAGAGCAGCCAGGTCAGAGCGATCATAATATTGGAAATGCGCCGGCGGGTCTGCAGCGTGTACTCCAAGTGCCGCGTTATGGACCAGTAGCGGTCCAGGGCGATGGCCGTGACGTTCCAGATGCTGGCTGTGCAGCACAGCACGTCGCAAGAGATCCAGATCTGGCAGAGTAGCCTCCCCAGCCGCCAGCGACGGCCTGACAGTTCATGGACCAGGCTGAGGGGCATCACCAGGGCGGCCACCATCACATCGGAGATGGCCATGGAGGCGACCAAGTTATGGGGCACCCTGTGGAAGGTACGCACCCGCAAGATGGTGGCCAGCACCAGCAGGTTCCAAAGGAAGGTAGCAACTCCCAGCATTGCCAGCAAAGTCAGGACAAGGACGCTGAAGACTGACAAGGGTCTACCCAGGCCAGGGGGGCTGGCCAGGAGTCCAGAATCGGTCCAGTTGGGCTCTGCCAAAGTGGTGGCGGAGAAACAGGTGAAGTTGGCAGACCAGTCCATCCTGCAGGGATGAATGGAGAAGATCTGCAGGTGATGAAGGCAGACTGAGAGGTTTCTTCTAATGTTAATGTCCTACAATAATATCACCCAAAGAAGGAAGTGAAGCGGGGAGTACACCTTGTTTTAGAAGCCGGTGCTCTGCCACGCGTCTGGCTCCTGCAGTGTCAACACAGCAGTTGCAAGCATGAATTGCCCCAAGGATGTGGCCACAAGTAATCCTACAGCCATGTTGGAATTTCAGCCCCTGTAAACTACAGGAAAAAAAAACCCACTAGATTAATAAGAAGAAGTCTTCCATCTGAAATTGCCCTGCCTGTTTTTCTACATCGCCTGGCAAGATCGGAAAATCAGATTAAACACAGGTTCCACTGATGTTTTTTTATGCAAAACAGAAAGGTGGAACCAAGATGTTCTCAAGAGTATTGCTAGCTAGAAGAACATCCATCCCCCACAAGCAGGAGTCCTGGTTCTGTAGCTCCCAAACCACCTTCTCCTGCTGGGATCAACCGTATTTAGCCTAATTTATCACTGACAGCTATGTGGCAACATCCTGTCAACCTTGGCTGATCCCCAAAGCTAAGGACAGCTGGATCTGGTTAGTACTTGGATGGGAGACCACTAGAAACCCCAAATGTGTAAGCAAGATTACAAAGTAAACAAAAAACATCTCAGAAGAATGTGATAACAAGCCACTTCCCTACTGCTGCCAGAAAAGGTGGATGAACCTACATGTAATGTCATCAGGAGTCCTAGTTCAACGTGAGGGAGAATTAAGCCACAGCAAGTGGAAGCACCTGGCTGACCCCTGCTGATCTCTAGAAGCTAAGTAGGGCCTGACCTGGTTAGTATTTGGATGAGAGGCCATTGGGACATCCTGGGGAATGTGTAATTCTTCACCAGTAATGAATACTGGGAAGAGAAAAGGTTCCCCTCCATTCAAAATAACAAAAAAACACACCTCCTTGCATAAAGCTAAGCCCCAGAAGATGCAATTAAAACATAGATCCTACTCCCCCACACCTTCCCAGACAATATTTTAAAATAAAACCTTTCAGATTTGTAAAAATCAGAGTCTGCAGCCCCAGGGACAGCAACGCTTTTTGTGACCATAACAGTCTATCTGCTTAGGGGCTATTGTTTTAATTTCCTTGTGCTAAATCAATTAACATAAGGAAAGCCTAAATGCACACAATAGAATCGTATTAATTTAGCAGCATTAGCTTCAAGTTTAACCAGCATCATGATAAAGAGGGAAAAGAACAAGGCAGCTGCACAAGGTCACTGGTTCTGTGGGAGGTGGGGGGGCAGGATCATTCCAGGGAAAACGGTCTCCCTAAAAACTCAACAGAGCTTCCATTCTTGGATACAGGGAGTTTATAATACATGGAAGAGTCTTGCAGTCACCTTCCTCTTTGGACTTCCCATCTAGCCTGCAGACCTGGGATTTCCCCGTGGTGTTCCATCCAAGCACAGCCTGGCCGGTCCAGCTTAGCTTCAGGTCCAGAGATCGCGGGCCACCTCCTCAAGCTGCCCGGCTCTGCCAGCCTTTCAAAGGGGTGCCTCGTGAAAAGCAGACCCGCCGAGCAAAGCAGTGGGATTCACCTCTGCACACATCTGGCGACACCCAAGCAGTGGAACAGCTTGCCTCCCGGAGTTGTGGGTGCTTCATCGCTGGAGGTTTTCAGGGAAAAAAAATGGACAACCGTTTGTCCGAGATGGTATGAGGATTCCTGCCTCGGGCAGGGGGTTGGACTAGAAGACCTCCACCCTTCCAACCCTATGATTCTTCCCCGCCGAGTGGAAAGGAAGCCGGGAAGAGCCTTGAGCAACCCCTCCCCCCGCGCCCGCAAACACTTCTGGCACTTTGAAGACGGAGGGGCGGGCGGGACTTTCCCATCCGGAATCCACGGAGGAAGGGGAGTCCGGCCCGGACAAAAGCCGGATCCGGACCTCCTGGGGCGGGCGCCGGATGGGCCAGGTTCGCCGTCTCCCATCGGCAAAGCGGAGCCGCCGCCCTCCCAGCCCGGCGCCTAGGGGAAGCGCAGCTGCAGCGGAAAGCCGCCGGGTTCAACCCGAAGCGCCGGGCGCCGGCTGGGGGTCTCGGGCGGGGCTTCCGCGCCAAACACGGCCGGCGCGTCCAGACCGAGTCGGCCGGCCCGTTTCGCCCAGCGCGGGCGCCGCCCGGTGAGCCCGGCCCGCGAAGCCGGGGAGGCGCCTCCTGCCGAGCGCTCCCGGCCAGACCTCCGCGCCGTCCCGCACGCTCCGCGGGCAGCGCTCGGTTCGGCCGCCCGGGCGCCGCCCCCTCCCCCCGCGGGGTTCTTCTTCGAGAGGCAGCCCCGCCGCCGGGGCAACCCGGGACCCGGAGCCCCGGGAGATCGCGCGGGGGGCCCGCCTCCGCCCCGGAGCCCCGCCCTCCCGGCCGCCGGCGGCGCGGGAGCGGAATACCTGCGCGGGGCTCTCCGCTCTCCTCCACTCCGGCGCCTTCCCAGCCGACCGAAACGAGGCGGGCTCCTCCGACGCCGAGACGCGCCCGCCCCGTCAGCTGACGGTCGGCGCCCGATCTGTTTCCAGGCCAGCCGGCCAGGAGAGCCCCCCGCGCGGCGCCCGAGCACTGCGCCGTCTCCCTCCGGAGAGCGGCGGCAGCTGCAGCGTCTGCCTGCTCGCCCGCCTGCCCGCCCGCCCGCCGGCCTCTGGGGGCTCGGGCAGACCCCGGCGGACGTGCCCCGCCGCCCTTTTCCTCCCTCGCCTTTGGTGGAGGAGGGAAAGGGGACGAAGTTCGCACGTGCCAGCATGTAGGCTCCCCGCCCGCCCGCCCCCCCAGTCGCCCACAGGCTGCCAGATAACGCGCGGCGCTCATCACAAGGCGAAGCGTACCTACATGGAGGCGCGCGCAAAGACACGCGAAGGAAGGGTTTCCAGCCCTCCTGACAGGGAAAGGCGCAAGGGAGAGGGATCCTGAATTCAGAATCCAAGTCCGCCTTCTGGGCGCAGACGCTGAAAACTGGCCCTCTTCCGGGATGTTGATCGCAGCGGCAACAGGCCTTCGCGTCTAGCTGGTGGCACTTTGGGGTTTTGTGTATTACAGTACACGCAAAAAAAAAAAAAAATGGTGTGAGGCAGGGAAACCGGAGTGAGTTCAGGCCACTCAAACCTTGACTTTAAAGAAATAAGCTTGAGTTCAGACAGTACCTGCTTTCGCCAGATAAATAAATCAAATGGTGGCAGAAGGGGATGGGCAGGTTCACACAACGCCTGCTGAGCATTGTGAGATCACTGGTGGTGGTTCCCACTGAACCACCACCAGTGATCTGACCCCATTTAAGTCTAGTTCAGTATGGTATGAATTTAGCCAGCGAGTTATCAGGGCTGCGTTGGGTTTCAGATGGGCCTTCTCAGCCCTTCTCTAATGCTCTACCTCAGCTTTTCAGATACATTTAACTTCCCTCATCTCCAGCGAGGACAACTGGTGACCAGGGTGGTTGTAATGAAGGAAGCTGAGGTCCCCAGCTGGGGAGAGGTGCTCTAATCACAGTGACATCACATTCTGCTCAGTGCCTTTTAGTGTTGGTGGCAAAGACACCTCATCCGACCTCTGTTCACCTCTTCCATGTCCAATGAGCCGCCTCCTTTTCCATTTTTTAAAAGAAGCAATTCAATCCTAATGCGGCAAACAGTTTTATGAACAACGGAGTAAGCACGGCAATAAACGATTCAGATAATGGATGTTCCTGGATGATAAAATCTCTGGAAAATAAAGAGGCTCAAAAGCAGAAAGAGCATTGGCATTAGACAAATCTCCCTGGAAAGAGAGGTCCACAAATGGGGTACCCAAATGGCCCCCAACATTGAAGGCCTACTCCCCTACAACATATCCTTGAAACTCACCAGCAAGTAGCTGTGAAAACTGGTGCTCCTTCAGGTGCCCAAGGGCCGTGCCAGGTTCAAGTTCTGAAGGTAAGCCCAAAACTTAGATGTGGGTGCAGGAGGGGGCAACGGGGGCATGCTCCACCTCTTTTACCCCCTTTTTTTCACCTGTACCAGTGGGGAGCAAGGCTGCTCTTCCCTTGCCTGAACTCCTGCTTCTCTGACCCAATGAGACTTCTGTTCACAATGTGCCAAACCATGGCTTGTTTACACATGGTTTGTTCAAAACACCCCCATTGGCTGGGGTGTTCACACGCCATACTAAACAATGAATGATACTTACAAGTGCAGTGGCTGGATTCATACATGTCCGAAGCCGAAACTCAACAAACCACCACTATGCTGTAGTGGGATGTGTGAATTCACTTTTCTTTACATCAACAATGTACACTAAACTTCCTTTCTCACACTCATACAGTACCTTTCTCAATGACCTGTTGAATACCGACCTCCCCTGTCTGGCGTAATAACATACTGCACTCCCTAAGCTTTGCTCATTCTCAACGAGCAGGCTCAGATTATCATATTTTGGACATATTATGTGAAGACCCAGCTCTCTGGAGAAATGTACAATTCTGGGAAACGTGGAAGGAAAGAGAAAAGGATGATCAGCAGCAAGATGGATGGACTCAATTACACCAGATATGAGTAAATTGTTGAAAGATCTGAAGGACCGGGTTGGGGATGGATCATCCTGGAGAAAGTCTATCTATGTGGTTGCTAAGAGTTGATACTAACTTGATGGCACATCATCCATCCATCCATCCATCATATCTTGTACCTTTTCAATCAGAATTCTGTGAAATACCTTCACAGGTAATTTACCAAATTAATCCCTTCATGGTTTTTGCATTCTCTCTTGCTAGCATTCCCTTTGCACAGGGGAACAAGTAAGGCATTCTTACGGCCCTCAGGCCCAGATGCTGTCTTCACACAGTTAAACAAGTCCCATCATCATTCTATAAGTAAACCCCTTCTACATTTTAACATTTGTTCGGTTGTGCCATCTATTCCTGCAGCCTTACCACTTCTCACAGCATTTATGACTCCCTTTTCATCCTTTTTTCCCCCCTTGGTCACTAACAAATAACATGTCTTTCAATTCATTCTTCAACATATCACTGTCATTCCCATACACATTTCTGAAATACTCCTTTTAACATTCTTCATTCCAGGTGGCAAAATGCAGCCAGTGGGGCTGGGTAATGCCTACATTCTGGACAGGTGAAGCCGCTAGAAACCTGTCAAGGAGACAGATGGCACTAATCACGGAGAACTGATGATGCTCTGAAATTCAATTGCCATTGATTTGGGGAGGCTTTATTCTGTGTGCCAAGAAGTGGGATTGATTTGTTCATTGTTGGCAAGTTGGAAAGTGTCTAGCAGCAAAGTCCACCAGGAAAATGCTGACATCACGTAAGGATGCTTCACTTGAAAAGATCAAAGGAAGATGCAGAGGTTCAGGTGCTTTGTTATGCCCACCATCTGCAGCCTTTGCAGTAACTTTGAACTTCTTGTTTTTGTGGGTTGACTTCAGCCTTCTGGCACCTTCCAGATGTGTTGGACCTACCACTCCCAGAATAAGCAACCAGCGTGGCATGGGGGTTCTCATCAAAACACACAGGGGGACCGATAAAAGTTCCCTCTTTTTTATCTTTACCTTTACAACCATTGTTTTAGAATGAGTTTCGCAAAAGCATTCTCCAATCGCTCTCCATGCTTCTTGATTGTGCCATTTAAATTTTCAAGGAGTTTAGAATATATAGAGGAATATGGAGATACCCTTGAAGAAGGAATTCAACAGCCATTCAAGATTCGGTTATTATACCTTGCAAGAACAAAGTTCCAGTAGTTCTTGTGGTATCTGTATCCTGACCTGGTCTATCTCCAAAGGCTGACATCAATTTCGAAAGCCCCGTGGTGATTCTCTCTCCCTCATCTTATACTAAAGAGAATCAAGGTGGGCCAGTCTTGAGTATCTTTCTCACTCCCTCCTTTTCATGGCTAAGCTGACTCCTGGTGATCACATAGATCAATTTTCTCCACAACGATGCACTCATCGCCACTGTAACTGAGTCCATCCACCTTGCTGCTGGTTGCCCTCTTCTTCTCTTTCCTTCTACATTTCCCAGCATTAGAGCCTTTTCCAGAGACAGGAGTTTACACAATGGCAGTATAATCATAAACTGGATTTGTACATCAGTCCAAGGTAAAATCACATTTTACAAACCACACTGACTTAAGTCATAAATAAATTAAGCCATAAATAAATAAACCACATGATGCTTTAGATCTAGAGGCAGACTTCCATGGCCTGAGCATCAGCTGCTTTCTCCTCCTTCGATCCCCTTCCCCTTTATTTTGCTTTATCATTATTTTGTGACCATGGATAGCCTAAGAAAGATACTGACTTCATTTGAAATGGTTGTTATGGCCATCATGGCTATCTTTTCTTCAAAGCCAGTTGCTCTGAGCTTCATAGCTAATTGGGAATTTCAAGATTCAGCTTTGCAGTTCAGGACAAACGGTCTAGTATGAATGAAGAAGACCTTGCAGGCTGCCCATGGGCCACATGTGGGCAGTGGGAAGCATCTGATCCATTCAATATTGGGGATCCAAAATGGGTCCCCCCTTTATAGCATAATTTTATGCAGATGGACACAGAGGTTCCATGTCATGGAATGGAATGCAGCAGGGCCTTCTCTAAAATAAGAGTGTCCAGGATTCTCATCAAGCCTAAATGTCCTTACTCAGAAGTAAGTCCCACTTGCTTTTGATGTTTCCTTCTGCTAGGAAAATGCCCTTTGGATTGTAGTCTCAGCAGCTGCAAGTAAAATAGCTTTGTTGCAGGGCCATTGCTGGTGAAGGAAGACAGTCTAGAATGAGGACCCAAACTTTTAATGCTGAAAGCTGCAATTAGAATTTTACCAGACACGGCTTCCATTCTGCAGGGATAAGAAATCAAACCCCCTGCCAGTCAGTGCCACTGAACATTTTTCAGTCATGCCAGCTTCTATCTTCTTTTCATTTGCAATAAACGTCACCATCACAGCAGACAAAAGTTGAATCAGTGGGATCGGAAATTCAGACTGACAATGCTTTCTGGGAAGTGACTGTCATAATAGTTTTTGCAAAATCTGCAGAATGGGCGGGCACAAGGCATATACATAGGCAGAAGCAGGATTTTTTATTTACTTACAGTATGGGCAGCCTGTCCTTTTATCTAGCTAGCTATCCATGCCATGTTTAGGTTCAGAATACAGTTTTTATGTAACTCCTGTTTAAAAAATGAAGTGAAATACAGTAGCAGCTTTTGGTTTTGGCAATTGAAACTCTATGTTATAGCTGAAAAGATCTCCAGGGAATGCAGAAAATTAGATATGTAGCTCAAGGATGATCAATTGCCCATCTGGTCAAATAACCTGATGTTGTATATAGCAGCTTCTTATGTTCAGTTCCATTCCTCTTAAAGAAAGAGGGGGGGATAATAATTTGCAAACAGTTTCACAATTCCAGCAGGGTTACATTTTTAATTGCTTTCAAAAATTCTCTTGGCTATGTAGATAGGTCTCCGTGATTGTGTTAACATATCTGCAGCTGTTAACATACCGTTGATGAGGATGCTCTGTAAAAGAATTATCCATTAGCACCCTGCTATATGTACAGAGCAGCTGAATATTTAGATTAGCATTAATTTGAGAATGCGAACGGCAATGAAACTCTTTTTCAGCCTGGAAAATGGATATAGACTTTAATAGAGGGGTAAAGACAGTGGAAATGGCTATCAACAAGTTAGGCCATTTAAACTGAGAATGCTAAATCATTCCTGCAGCTAAGAAAACAGATCAATGGATCATTGAACAAATCAATCCAGAGTTCCCACTCAAGGCACAAAAGACCAGGCTCAAATTATCCTGTTGTTGTTTATTCACTCAGTCGCTTCCGACTCTTCGTGACTTCATGGACCAGCCCACGCCAGAGCTTCCTGTCGGTCATCAACACCCCCAGCTCCCCCAGGGACAAGTCCGTCAACTTTAGAATATCATCCATCCATCTTGCCCTTGGTCGGCCCCTCTTCCTTTTCCCCTCCGCTCTTCCTAGCATCAGCATCTTCTCGAGGGTGTCCTGTCTTCTCATTATGTGGCCAAAGTATTTCAGTTTTGCCTTTAATATCGTTCCCTCAAGTGAGCAGTCTGGCTTTATTTCCTGGAGGATGGACTGGTTTGATCTTCTTGCAGTCCAAGGCACTCTCAGAATTTTCCTCCAACACCACAGTTCAAAAGCATCGATCTTCCTTCGCTCAGCCTTCCTTATGGTCCAGTTCTCGCAGCCATACGTTACTACAGGGAACACCATTGCTTTAACTATGCGGACCTTTGTTGTCAGTGTGATGTCTCTGCTCTTGACTATTTTATCGAGATTTGTCATTGCTCTTCTTCCAAGGATTAAGCGTCTTCTGATTTCCTGACTGCTGTCAGCATCTGCAGTAATCTTCGCACCTAGAAATACGAAGTCTTTCACTGCTTCTATGTTTTCTCCCTCTATTTGCCAGTTATCAATCAAGCTGGTTGCCATAATCTTGGTTTTTTTGAGGTTTAGCTGCAAGCCAGCTTTTGCACTTTCTTCTTTCACCTTCATCATAAGGCTCCTCAGTTCCCCTTCACTTTCAGCCATCAAAGTGGTATCATCTGCATATCTGAGATTGTTAATGTTTCCTCCAACGATTTTAACCCCAGCCTTGGATTCCTCAAGCCCAGCATGTTGCATGATGTGTTCTGCATACAAGTTGAATAGGTAGGGTGAGAGTATACAGCCCTGCCGTACTCCTTTCCCAATCTTAAACCAGTCCGTTGTTACGTGGTCTGTTCTTACTGTTGCTACTTGGTCATTATACAGATTCCTCAGGAGGCAGACAAGATGACTTGGTATCCCCATACCACTAAGAACTTGCCACAATTTGTTATGGTCCACACAGTCAAAGGCTTTAGAATAGTCAGTAAAACAGAAATAGATGTTTTTCTGAAACTCCCTGGCTTTTTCCACTATCCAGCGAATATTGGCAATTTGGTCCCTAGTTCCTCTGCCTTTTCTAATCCCAGCTTGCACATCTGGCAATTCTCGCTCCATGAATTGCTGAAGTCTACCTTGCAGGATCTTGAGCATTACCTTACTGGCATGTGAAATGAGTGCCACTGTTCGATACTTTGAACATTCTTTAGTGTTTCCCTTATTTGGTATGGGGATATAAGTTGATTTTTTCCAATCTGATGGCCATTCTTGTGTTTTCCAAATTTGCTGGCATATAGCATGCATTACCTTGACAGCATCATCTCGCAAGATTTTGAACAATTCAGCTGGGATGCCGTCATCTCCTGCTGCCTTGTTATTAGCAATGCTTCTTAAGGCCCACTCAACCTCACTCTTCAGGATGTCTGGCTCTAGCTCACTGACCACACCGACAAAGCTATCCCCGATATTGTTATCTTTCCTATATAGGTCTTCCGTATATTCTTGCCACCTTTTCTTGATCTCTTCTTCTTCTGTTAGGTCCTTGCCATTTTTGTTTTTGATCATGCCCATTTTTGCCTGGAATTTACCTCCAATGTTTCTAATTTTCTGGAAGAGGTCTCTTGTCCTTCCTATTCTATTGTCTTCTTCCACTTCCACGCATTGCTCATTTAAAAATAATTCCTTATCTCTTCTGGCTAGCCTCTGGAATTTTGCATTTAATTGGGCATATCTCCCACTATCACTGTTGCCTTTTGCTTTCCTTCTTTCTTGGGCTACTTCTAGTGTCTCAGCAGACAGCCATTTTGCCTTCTTGGTTTTCTCTTTCTTTGGGATGTATTTTGTTGCCGCCTCCTGAACAATGTTGTGAACTTCTGTCCATAGTTCTTCTGGGACCCTATCTACTAAGTCCAGTCCCTTAAATCTATTCTTCACCTCCACTGCATATTCCTTAGGAATATTAGTGAGCTCATATCTAGCTGATCTGTGGGTCATCCCTAATCTCTTTAGTCTGATCCTGAATTGTGCAAGAAGAAGTTCGTGATCTGAACTACAGTCAGCTCCAGGTCTTGTTTTTACTGACTGTATAGATGTCCGCCACCTTTGGCTGCAAAGGATGTAGTCAATCTGATTTCGGTGTTGTCCATCTGGTGAAGTCCATGTATAAAGCCGTCTCTTAGGTTGTTGGAAGAGAGTGTTTGTTATGCAGAGTGAGTCGTCTTGGCAGAATTCTATCAGCCTATGTCCTGCTTCGTTTTGTTCTCCCAGGCCATACTTACCTGTAATTCCAGGTGTCATTTGACTGCCCACCTTAGCATTCCAGTCTCCTGTGATGAAAATAACATCTCTTTTAGGCGTGTTGTCCAGTAGGTGCTGCAGATCCTCACAGAACTGCTCTACTTCAGCTTCTTCAGCATCTGTGGTTGGGGCGTATATTTGGATCACTGTGATGTTAGATGGCTTGCCCTGAATTCGAATTGAGATCATTCTATCGTTTTTTGGATTGTATCCAAGCACTGCTTTAGCCACTTCACTATTAATTATGAAGGCTACTCCATTTCTTCTGCGGTCCTCTTGTCCACAGTAGTAGATCTGGTGGTCATTTGATGTGAAGTGGCCCATTCCAGTCCATTTCAGTTCACTGACGCCCAAAATGTCTATCTTTAATCTTGACATCTCACCAATAACCACATCCAATTTGCCCTGGCTCATAGGTCTTACATTCCAGGTTCCAATGGTGTGTTGATCCTTAGAACATCAGATTCACCGTTCACCACCAGCACCGTCAGCCGCTAGCCGTCCTTTCGGCTTTGAGCTAGCTGCGTCATCACGTCTGGGGCTAGTTGAACTCATCCACTGTTCCTCCCCAGTAGCATTTTGACCATCTTCTGACCTGGGAGTCTCATCTTCCGATGGTATACCAACATATCTCTGGTTGTACTGATCCATTTAGTTTTCACGGCAAGAATACTGGGGTGGGTTGCCATTACCTTCCCCAGGGATCGCATTTAGTCTGACCTCTCTGTCATGACCTTCCCGTCTTGGGTGGCCCTTCATGGTTTAGCTCATGGCATCATTGAGGTGCTCAAGCTCCAGCACCACGACAAGGTAACAATCCTTTGCTGAAGTCAAATTATCCTACTTCAGAACTATTATGCAAAGACCCAGTTCTCTGGAAAAGGCTCTAATGCTGGGAAAAGTGGAAGGAAAGAGGAGAAGAAGACAACAAGCAGCAGGATGGAGGGACCCAGTTACAGTGGCAATGGGTGAACCACTGGGAGACTTGAAAAACCAAGTTAGGGACAGATCGTCATGGAGAAAATTTATCTATGTGGTCACTAGAGTCAAAAATGACTTGATGGCACATAATAAAAAAAATTAACTCCTTTGTGTTTAAAAAACATGGTAAGCCATACCCATAGGAGCTTCTCTTAGCATGCTGGCTGAGGATGATGGGACCTGGAGTCTGACAGTGCATTCTGCTTTTTAACCCTTGGAAGCTTTTTGCTGCTTAAGTCATCATGGCTTCTTATGGAAAGGTTTAGAAAACCACGGAAGAAATGGTGGATTTAAACAATCTTGGAGGTTCTTTCAACGTAGAAGCTAATTTCACAGGCCAGAGTAGCGGACAAATAAATTCATTTAAAAATGGTCTTTTTGACTTGAATTCATTTCTTCTTCTGAGAGGCCATTTAGACCTTCATATACAAAGACCAATGTAGAAATATCTATATTAACTCCTAAAGGATTTTTGGATTTGTGCCTATGTGATTCATAACTGCTACAACATTTGAGAACTCCCTGATGATTGGCTTCCAGGGACGTATGGCAAACTGAAGATGACTCTGCAAAAGCAGAGCTGATGATTGCAGCAAAGACCAAGGAACAGTAGACTGGTCCCTTGGAACCTCTCGGGATAAGGAGAGGATGGGAGATTGCCCACATGTGCTCCAGACCTGCTCCCTGTGAGGAGACCTCAGGACAGCAGTTTTCCATGGGATTGAGCACCGGGAGATGACGGGATCAGCCATCTTGCTCTCAGCCACAGTGGAGACTTTTAAAGGATACTAAGTTCGCAGACCTCACTTTCTAATCACTTTCGGAAATTGCCTATTAACCATCTTAAAGTTATTAGAGACCTTTGGAATGACAGGTTTGAAAAGTCTTCATCGGGTGAATTTATCTTCAACTCTGAACAAAATATATATTTTTTAATCTGTTCAATCGTATCTGATTCTTGGAGACTGCCTGGACAAGTCTCTGCAGTTTTCTTGGCAAGATTTTTGGAAGAGATTTGCCATTGCCTCCTTCCCAGGGCTGAGAGAAAGCGACTGGCCCAAGGTCACACAGCTGGCTTTGTGCCTGAGGCGGGACTAGAACTCCCGGTCTCCCAGTTTCTAGCCTGGTGCCTGAACCCCTACACCAAACTGGCTGTCAAAGAAAAATTAATTATATGCTTAAGAATTGAAATAATTTGAAATAAACAGCAAAAAGCTAAATAAGATTTTGATCTAAGAAAGTTATAAACCCTCTCCATATATAACTAAAGTTGCTGAGGTTGAGAAACACTGATTTAGAATAAGTAAAATGAGTTTTCAGCCCTGCAGTTATTTTGAGGGGAGAGAGAGGGTAAAGAAGGGGGTGTAATTATAACAATGAGCAGTGGCCCAGCTAGAATTTAAACACCCATAACAGCCTGCGCATCTCATAAAATGCAAAGCTCATTTTTCTGTTGGTTGGCTGCATCATGAGATAACTGTTTTTGAAAAGTATTAAAAGTGATTTAATTTGTAGGTGTTTAAATACAGTCGGTCCTGCCGGTCCTGCCTTCTGACAGAAAAGCAGAAGTGTGCCAAGGCAAGGAGAGAGGGCAGTCAGAGATAAGAACGTAGTAAGGTGGGTGGAAAATATAATGGCTGCATTAAATGTTGTGGTCCTGCCTGGCATCATCTAGAGGCACTTCTAAGCAAACAGCAAGTCTTCCCAAACAGAAGAACCTCAGCTCTTATCAGGGGTGTCTGCAAGGTGCAGTCAAAAAAGTCAAGATGGCCACCACAGTGGTATGGATGTCTGTGCTATCATCCTGGCTTTCTTAAATGCACCCTATGGACATCCTTGGCTCTAACCCATCTTGCCTCTTCCCCAAGATGTTTCCATTCTGAACATTTATTGCTTTTTTTAAAAAAAAAATCAGCAAGCAATTATTGGAAGAATCATCATAGTAAATAGAGTTAGGGGAACAGTAAATGTTTTGACTTCCTTTTGCCAGCAATTTTCTTAAAATTTATTTTCTATCCCACCTTTATTATTCTTATAAATAACTCAAGGTGGGGAGCATACCTAAATACTCCTTCCTCCTCCTCTCTTCCCCACAACAACAACCCTGTGAGGTGGGTTGGGCTGAGAGAGAGGGACTGGCCCAAGGTCACCCAGCCGGCTTTCATGCCTAAGGCGGGACTAGAACTCTCCTACCACGCCTGATTGGCTCTTGGGCTGAGAGAGAGGGACTGGCCCAAGGTCACCCAGCCGGCTTTCGTGCGTAAGGCGGGACTAGAACTCTCCTACCACGCCTGATTGGCTCTTGGGCTGAGAGAGAGGGACTGGCCCAAGGTCACCCAGCCGGCTTTCATGCCTAAGGCAGGACTAGAACTCTCCTACCACGCCTGATTGGCTCTTGGGCTGAGAGAGAGGGACTGGCCCAAGGTCACCCAGCCGGCTTTCATGCCTAAGGCAGGACTAGAACTCTCCTACCACGCCTGATTGGCTCTTGGGCTGAGAGAGAGGGACTGGCCCAAGGTCACCCAGCTGGCTTTCATGCCTGAGGCGGGACTCTTGGTCTCCTGGTTTCTAGCCCGTTGCCTTAACCACTAGACCAAACTGGTCAGCTGGCTGGGGAATTCTGGGAGTTGAAATCCACACATCTTAAAGTTGACAGGGTTGAGAAACACTGCACTAGGTGCTCTCTGTGGATCCTGGCTTGTAGAAATCATGTAGCATTTCAAACATCCCCACTGATTTTGAAGGCAAATGTTGGGTTTCTCTGCTGTGAAATCTAGGGGTTCTGGTGAGGCTCAGAAAAATTTAAAACATGCCTGGTTAATTTTGCAAAACCACAGTTTAGTCTTTTTCTCCCAGCTCCTTAAAATCAGCTTTGCTCTTCCTTTCCAGTACATCTACAGCCAGCAAAATTTGAAAGGAATATAATCCTGCCAGCAAATATTTTCTCACTCAGTGTCTCTTCATTAACACTAAGTGGGGAGATGATTAGAGGAAGCTTATTCTCAATGCCCAATCATGAGGCGAATTTTTGTACTCCGAGGTGGCAGATAATTAAAGTCTAAAAGTGCTCGATATAAAGCTAAATAATGTTTTCATCCAACCAGACGTAAAACAGGGGACTTCCTTGAAACAGACATTCTATTAATGAAGCTTAAGCAAAGATTTGAAGAATCTGTCTCTATCTTGTTAAGGAGAATGAGTTTACCAAGTTAGAAGATGCAGAAGGTTTTGAAACATCCAGCAGCAGAAAGTTTGGATTATTATTATTTGGTAACCCAGTAACTCAGAGTGGATTCTTTTTCTTCTTAAGTGGTATGGGGGAAAAAGTAGGAGTCTTCTCTTTCTTTCTCAGCTCTGACAAATTGCCCAGCATCCCTGTCTGGTCTGGAGATTCAAGGAATCTTGTAAGGGAAAGAGTGACTAGTGCAGAATAATTCCTTTTTTTTTTTTTTTAAAGAAATTTTATTAAAGAAATTTTAACAAGATAAAAACAATACAGATTTTAGAGAAGAAATAAAATAAAGAAAAATAGTGAATAGATAAGACAGAAAATAAAACAAAGAAGCAAAAGAGAAGAAAAGAAAAGAGAAAAGAGAAAGAGAAAAAAAGGAGAAGAAAAGGTTATAAAGAGGTGGCTTCTGATCTTAACAGCAGTTACAAGTGCGTTTATATTTTACCTCTCTAAGATTACATCATAATTTCCTTCTTTCCGTATTCTCCCCTTTCTAATCATCAAACTCATAAATCACGAGTTCATTTTTTTCTTTCTTCAGCAAAAAGTCCATAAGGGGTTTCCAATCACTGATAAATTAGGTTAATGTCCTTTCCCTAATCAAACAAGTCAATTTTGCCATCTCTGCTAATTTTATCATTTTCACCACCCATTCCTCCATTGCGGGTCTTTCAGAGTCTTTCCATTTTTGTGCGTGTAATAGTGTTGCATAGTGCAGAATAATTCCTAAAGTACAATGCTGTGTTGGTTTACTCACAAGGGAGTTCCATTATATTCACTGTAAAGACATGACTACAGATGTTTTGGGAACAGAGGCTAACACAAATGATTGCGACTTGCAGACTATTTCTCTCCAATGGCCCTTTGCCTTACTGGCTAGACCGCAGCCTAGGAGTGAGAGTCAATGAGAAGAGATACTAATGGTATGACTGCACCTAAGATGTTCTGTGTAATGGGAATCCTGGCGGGTGGAAGGAACATCTAAACAACATCCAGGCTCTGCCCCAAGAGAAGTTTAACTTTTCTTGCCATGTTACTGGTAAATTATTGTCTTTCCTGAACTGCTGTTGGCACTTCCATTGGCACCAGTGGAAAGTTATAAGGAGAAGGAAGGAATTGTTCAGTTTCTCTAAATCATTTTGTAGTTTTGAAGAGATGTTCCATAAGGGAAAATGAAACCAATCAAAATCTGTTCGGACCAATGCGTAGGTCCAGCATTGTACAAACCCCCTGTGATCATTGCTGAGTTCCAACATCATGGCTTGAAGAAAAATCATACTTTGGTTTATTATTGGGTGTGACTAGAAGCTTTTCTGTATGTTTCCTTATGATTTTTGATTTCATAAGGAATTTTGTAAAATCATTTCATATGTAACTTTCTGTAACAATATAAACACCGCCCCATGTGATGCTTTCTAATTAATAGACAAAATATGAGATTTGCCAGGCTGTGTTTGCAGTTATTTTGCAACACCCCATTATTTGCACTGCTGTCCCAGTGATCAGTGAGTGTAACAGTGCCTTTTGGCTTTGGCAAACGCTTAGGAAATGCTCCCGAATACTGCACTGTATCCTTTCCTGAAATTCATTTGAAAATAATTCTTCTAGTTTAAAGTCATTAGAAGGGCAGGAATACTTGAATACAGCTGCTTCTGAAAGCCTGCCATTCTGTTTTAAGTCATTTATCGCACTGGTGCTCAGAGGCATCTGCAGACAGAATCAACAAAGTGAAGATGGCAGCCAGGATGTCTGATCAAAGCTAGGGCCTTTTTATGTACATGTGTCACATGGTTGCAAACACTGCATGTTCCTTTTGATTGTTGAATGTTTTGAGAGCTTGCATGAATGGAAAGGGACAACAAGAATAAAAGAATCCCAGTATTTTTAAAAAGATTGCTTCTCATGGCTTCTTAAGTCTGCATTAACGCGATAGTTATCCTGGAATTGAGTCCTGACTGAACACTCCCTTACATTCCCACACCTTCAGTACTCCTGATTCACTCCTGATTAAAACATTCCACTGGAAACCAAGTACTCCGTGCCTTTTTCCGCTCAACTGATTTTCACGTTCAAATACGTAATGGAGAACTTTGTGTTTGCAGAGTGGCTTTCCCCACAACTTTAGAAAAGTGACTTATAATCAGGAGTGAGTGTACAAAGGATCAATATATCTCTTGGGGAAAAATATACATATTTGGCCAGGACTGGCCACTCATGGCATGAAGTGAAAAAATAATTTAAAAGTAATAAAATTACCTTAATAATTTTCTTTTTTTTACAAGGAATATCCTGGAGTTACCTTTTTGAAATGTTAGCTTGATGGTTTCCCTTAGGAGCTAAAAACAGACTGAAATTTCTAAATATACTTGCACATTGTGTAATAAATGGCCCTGAGCGGTGAAATGTGTTGATGACACCAGCTGTTGCTGAGATTATGTTTTATTAACGCAGATTAAGTCAAAGCTTATGCTCACCAGACCAAAACAAACAACTTAGGCCTGAAATTTAGTTAGAATACCATTAAGCCATAAGGGGAAATGACAGACACCAATATACCAAAATATGATAGGATGCTGACCTGCATCTTCCCGCAGTTCCCTTCCTGCAACGTTTAATGAATACAAATTCAAATCAAACTACTGCAGTGGGATGGAGGGTATTTAGGATAGTGGCAGACTTTTAAAGCAAGTTGCCAAATCCATAGCAAGAAAAGGACTGCCAATGTTAGATAATTCTGTGCTTGTGTAATGCCTTGCTTACACTTCTGCTTGGTTTTTTTGACAGGGGACAGCCTAGTGTGTTAATCTTTTATTGGGGAACCCTTAAACCCTTAAAGGGGGTCTGCCAAGGGGATTTTCAATGATTTTCCCTCCCAGTTGATAATATCCATATTTAGCTTTTATTTGATTGATTGATTACATACCATTTTGTCCTGACTTAAGCAAAAGACCATGCTGAGACGAGGAGATTGTCTCTAGTGTTTATTAACTGCTATAGGAGACAGAAAATCCTACCAAACTGAAGGAGCGTGGGAAACCCAGACAGATAAACCCCAAAACTCAAGGCGGGTCTGCTCTGAGTTTCTTTGAAGGACAGTTCAAAGCCTCTAAACTACGCATGCGTTTTCCCCCCTGGATAGGGGCCCCCTCCTTCTCACCATCCTTACTCATAACACATCTTCCTAGTGACCAAACAGATAGGTTTTCTCCATGATGATCTATTCCTAACCAGGTCCTTCAGGTCTCCCAATGGTGCCCGCATCAGTGCTGTAACTGAGTCCATCCACCTTGCTGCTGATGGTCCTCCTCCTCCTCTTCTCTTCCTCCCCCTCCTCTCCTCTCCTCCTCCTCTTTTCTTCTACCTTTCCCAGCATCAGAGCTTTCTCCAGAGAGCTGGGTCTTTGCATCATGTGTCTGAACCATGATAATTTGAGCCTGGTCATTTCTGCTTGAGTGAGAGCCCTGGGTTGATTTGTTCTCTGATCCATTGGTTTGCTTTCTTGGCTGTCCATGGCATTCTCAGGAGTCTTCTCCAACACCAAAGTTCAAAGACATCAGTAGTCTTCCTATCCTGCTTCTTTAAAGTCCAACTTTTACTTCCATGGAGTGTCACAGGGAACAACCTGGCTTGCATAATTCTGATCTTTGTAGGCATAGGCACATTACAGCATTTGAATATCTAGCTTTTATTTACACAAGCCCTTTTCCAGTGCCTTCTAGACAAGGGAATCCATGAAGAGGTTAAAAAAAATGTCAAGATAGTAGCTCTGATTGCATGGTCATGGCCACCATCCTGACTTTTTTTATTCCCTCCCCCCCCCTCAGATGCCCTACTTCCAGAAATATTGGCAATAGTATTGTGTACTCTTTGAAAATAGTTAATTCATCAGCCCTTGTGTGAGCCTAGCACGTCTTCATTGTTCGCTAAAACAGATCAACTTTTTTTAGGCTACCACTAGCAGCTGCTTTAAGAGTAGCGGAACTTTAATGAATTCACTGCTGAAAATAGCAAGCATTGAGAAGATCCCAGGTTGGAAGCCTATGCCCGTGCAAATAAAAAAAAAAATCAAGGTTAAATAGGTGTGTTTAAAAAATTTCTTTAAACCCCCCAAAACATTGAGGTCCTATTGTCAAAATCACCTTAATTGACTCAGTTCTCTTGCATTCTTCCTACACAAAATTTTGCAGACAAACATTCAAAGAAGGGAGGTAGAAAATCAAAATTCAAATCCTCATACAGTTTTTAAGAACTGCCGTTAAAACACTGGGGAAACAGACACTGAAGAGACCACCCTGCTGCTGCTGGGTCTGGCATTAAAAATTCCAAAGTCTTGGGAATAAATCTCTCCATAGGACACCAGTATTTCCACTACAAGTAAGAGGGAATTGAAGATTCTGGGGGGACAGGGATCTGGAAGTGAGAAGGAAAAATGGTCCTTGGAAGATTTTAAAAGCAATAAGCAATTTTCTGAATGGATTGTCCTCCCTACCCCTTTATTTTAAAATGTGAATCTAAGAAGATTAAAATTGATGCATGACTTGCACTTGCCTGCTTATTATGTTTTCTGGTTTTTAATATTGGTTTTAATTGTGTTTTAAAGGGGTTATTGTTTTTTATTGACCTCTGTATTTTGTATATTGCTTGTGTTGTTTGGTTGTTTAATTTGTGAGCTACCCAGAGTCACAAACATGAGATGGACGGCTATACAAATCAAATGAATGAATGAATGAATGAATGAATGAATGAAATTAACAGCAGATGCTACAGTGGAAAAGAACCTAGAATGCATAAGATTTTTATGTTGGCCAATGTTCCTATTTTTTAGTTGGGACAGAAGCAAAAGCCTTAATTAATCCTCTGGAAATGGTCTCCTTGACTCATTCTTTAATCTTACAAATTAATATTCTAAACATGTTTTAAAAGATTACTTTCTCCCACTTCTTTTCTGTGATGCTAGGGGAAAATAATGCATTTATCCTCTAATCACAGCCATGAATAACTCACTGACTTTCATTCAGATTGTATTTGGAAATTTGAACTAATTTAAAAGGTCTCCAGTACACAGAAAAATAAACCAAGATTACACATTGACAAACCACCTGATTTTCAAGTTCTCTTTATTTAAAATAAGTTCCCTTTTGAAATGAACAGTGTAAATCTGAGTTTTGTTTGTGGGTTTTTCTTCTCTTTTTCCTGACCCATTAAATATCCACACTGTGGATGGAATTAAACTTCACTCTGAGATCTTTATCATAACTGGCCAAGCAGTGAAGTGATTGACATCTTATTAATAGGTTTTACCTTGCTGCAACTGACTTTAGATACATTTCTCAAGGATTTAAACATGTGCATTGCCTTGACCTAACATGGTTAACATTTGATATTTTAAAGCGGGATGTCAGTTTGATGGGATTTTAAATATCAGATGGATCGCTTCTTCTCCTGTTTTTCCCCCTGCTGTGTAAATATTGGAAGACCAAAGGGTTTATCATGGCACCAGCATCATGCTCATCAAGCAGAAGCACTTGCAAAATTATTGGTAATAAGAAAAATTGAAATAACCCCATTACTGTCTAAGGGAGATAAGAGCTAATATTAGATCTGGTGAGTCATTGCTTCAGGTTTTAGTCCCGTGCACTTTTACCTGAAATAACTCCACTGAACACAGTGGAGACTGAGTCTTCAGGTAAGCCCAGGATCATATACATATGGCATATTTAGAACCAATTATGGGCATATTTAGAACATTATGTGAATACTGTGAGATTAGGGTTCTGTTTTTAGCAATAGTTCTAATTCCGTGGCTCCTATTAAAGGCTGCAAGGTATATTTGGAATATGTAGGGATAGAAGTAGAATGTGAACTCTCATTTACATGACAAACTTATATTCTGGGACAATCCCAGTTTGAAAATTGCAAATAAGTTTTTTTTTTTTTGAGGGGGAAGTCATGGACAGGCATTGATTCTTTCAATCAGCTCATTTAATCAATTAAAAAAAAATAGAGTGAATTCAAGAGGAATTTTCATTGCCCAAACTGCAAAAGAGGCAGTATATTCTATTGAAATAAAAGTAATAAACAGCCAGTTTGTAGCCCCAATGAAAGCTTCAGATTACATTGCCATCCAAACTGTCTCCTGACATATATGTATCTGGTTTCAGACTTTGTCCTGACGGTATCCCTAGGACTACGATATCTGGGTTGCAAAAATGCTGGGGATGATCAGAAGGTAGCCAAAAATTTTCAGAATCTTGTTCCTGCCATCTAGCGGTCTCCTGGATTTTGGCAGCCCAGATATGGTAGCCCTAAAAAAATTTTTTTTAAAAAATCAAACACCCCCACCACATTTCTTCCTGTTTAAATCTGCTGTGAATATGCCACTGCCTGGAGAACAGCTGCATGAATGCAGCTGGATTGCAGTTTCCTAGCTACGTTCTTTAGATCAGCCTTTCTCAACCTTTTGAGCCTGGAGGAACCCCTGAAATATTTTTCAGGCTTTGCTTGGGGAACCCCTGCACATTCAGGCTCAAATATAGGCCAGAAGTTACAAGATTATTATATTCGTTTCGTGGGTCAGCCTGTACAGTATCTATGCATTAACAGTGTTCTTAAACTGAAAATAAAGAATGAAACTTACCTCTTCAATGTGAAGTTGCCCGAATTTGAAATATTTCTTTTAATAAATTGTGATCTCCCAGAGAACCCCTAGGGACCTCTTATGGAACCCATGGAATCCTGGTTGAGACACCCTGCGTTAGATCCACTGTAGTACTGTAGTCACTGCATACTAAATGGAAGTTTCTGGCCAGCTAAATCCATACCTTTCAACAACCTGGACATGCCTGCAAGTAGGGAGAGGAATCCTTGCTGCTCTTTGAGCCTTGTTGTTTTCTTGCAGATGTTTCATTGCCAGATGAGGCAACATTTTCAGTGTGACTGAACTTCAATCACACTGAAGATGTTGCCTAGTCTGGCAATGAAAACAACAAGGCTCAGAGGGCACCAAGGACTCCACAGTTCAACCCTGAGCTACAAATATTCTCTTTGACTAGTAGGGAGAGGGCAAAGAAGGGATGAGTATTTTCTTGTGGGAGGATTATTCACCAATCATATGTATAACATACATTGTACTTATTCATCAGATGATATATATAGTCCAGCTTCCCTTAAGCTCTCAGACTAGAGAGATATGGATATTGCATGCTCCTGAATATGGGTTTGACATGATGGACTATATATACCAGTGTTTCTCAACCTTGGCGACTTGAAGATGTGTGGACTTCAACTCCCAGAATTCCCCAGCCAGCTGCCCCAGCTAACTCTAACCCTAACCCCAGCTGGCTGGGGAATCTGGGAGTTGAAGTCCACACATCTTCAAGTTGCCAAGGTTGAGAAACACTGATATATACCATTCTGATAGATTCTACATATTCCTTTCTACAACACCGCTAAGCACCAGGGTCTGGGTAGCTCCTAAAGCTAATGCACTGTAGTCATCTAAAGTGTGAAGTCCTAACGAGTTCAATTTCTGATAGAGGTTCTCTGAACCCCACAGAATAACATCTGGCTCTCTACATCTGATGAGTCCCAAATAGGATGAAACTAGTCATGTAGTGCCTCCTGCTGGTCAGTGACATTGTACTTGTACATGTGAATGTGGCACCTTGTTGTTTATTCATTCAGTCGCTTCCGACTCTTCGTGACTTCATGGACCAGCCCACGCCAGAGCTTCCTGTCGGTCATTAACACCCCCAGCTCCCCCAGGGACAAGTCCGTCAACTTTAGAATACCATCTATCCATCTTGCCCTTGGTCAGCCCCTCTTCCTTTTGCCCTCCACTCTCCCTAGCATCAGCATCTTCTCCAGGGTGTCCTGTCTTCTCATTATGTGGCCAAAGTATTTCAGTTTTGCCTTTAATATCATTCCCTCAAGTGAGCAGTCTGGCTTTATTTCCTGGAGGATGGACTGGTTTGATCTTCTTGCAGTCCAAGGCACTCTCAGGATTTTCCTCCAACACCACAGTTCCAAAGCATCGATCTTCCTTCGCTCAGCCTTCCTTATGGTCCAGCTCTCACAGCCATATGTTACTACGGGGAACACCATTGCTTTAACAATGCGGACCTTTGTTGTCAGTGTGATGTCTCTGCTCTTAACTATTTTATCGAGATTTGTCATTGCTCTTCTCCCAAGGATTAAGCATCTTCTGATTTCCTGACTGCAGTCAGCATCTGCAGTAATCTTTGCACCTAGGAATACAAAGTCTTTCACTGCTTCTACATTTTCTCCCTCTATTTGCCAGTTATCAATCAAGCTGGTTGCCATAATCTTGGTTTTTTTGAGGTTTAGCTGCAAGCCAATGTGGCACCTATGCATGAATAATTTGGGAGGCTTCCAAGATTAACGTTAAGTCTCAAGAGGCTGGCAAACTCAGGGAACAAGAACGACTTGAATTGCTGGAAAGATCTTTATTGCTAATAACGTAACACAACAGAATCTTGAAAGCCATCCCGAAGTAATTCTGCAAAGTAATTCTGATTTTGAAGGCAGCATGGCCCAGAAAAAAGCCTTGGGTAGTCTGAAAATAGAGATGATCCATGAGGGGTTCCTAATAATCAGTATATGCAGACTACAGTATTGAGTTTCAGCACCATGCTAGCACAGGTAGCTTGAATTAGTTTAACATTACTCTCTTAGAACTGGGAGAGCCAAGCAACAACAGGACCTGGGGTGCAAAAATCCACCCAGAATGGTCATCTTCAACCAGCTCCCTTGAAATAAAACATGCATTATACAATTTAGGAAGAATGCATGCAGATTTTCTTCTCGCTCCATCTTATTTATTGTGCCTCCAGTTAGATTATGATTCTTCAGGAAGAGGCCACGTGAGACGTCAGCGCAATCGTGCTTCGTCTTGCTTTTAAAACTTGATTCCCCATCTTGATTCCCCATTGAAGGTGCATCAGCAACGCGGGCACCAAACGACTCCCCGCGGGCGGGAAAAAAGGTGGTGGGCGGAGCTAAAGACAGGCGGCGAGGAGGCAGTGGGCGGGGCCTGCAACTTGGCGTTCCTGCCGCTTGTTTTGTTAGTAGGCGGAGATTGGGGAGAGCCCATTATGTCGATCCCTAAGGGGAGGACGGGTCTCTCTCCATTGGCAAGCCGGACGTCGTCTTCAGAGGGTCTGCAGGTTTATCCACAGAGGCTCTGTCAAATTCTGAGGAGAGCTGGGGGGCGGCTTCCGAGAAGCCCCGAGCGGACGGAGGCTCCCGCTCGCCACCCTCCTGCCTCCCCGGCACCCTCGCCAGGGATGGTCCGTTCCAAAGCGCGCGCTCCGCTCCCACGGTTCGGCGGCTGGCTGGGCGGTGGGGGGCAGCGGCCAAGGAGACCCTGGGCCTTGCAGGGACGCTTCAGCTGTCGCGCCCAGAAGCCGGGCGGCCGCGTCGCCGGGCGGGACCATGGCGAAGGAGGAGGACGAGGGGGAGCTGAAGGTCCCTGAGGAGATGTTCAAGGATGTCAAGTTCTTCGTGGTGGGAGACATCGATCCCAAGGTACCTGCGCGGATGCTCCCCGCAGAGGGGCGCGCGCTCTTCTGCCTTGGGGTTTCTGGGCTCGCTCTTCTCCCCTTTCCTCCTCCTCCCTCCCCCCCCCCCGCGTTGGAACGACGCGCTGACAGCGGCTCGCGCGTCTGGGGCGGGCGCGTGCGCCCTGCGAGGCCTTTCCGGAGGGAGGGGCAGGGGAGCGCCCTAGCCCCTCGCGGGGGGAGCGGGAGACCCCCGGCGACGGCCGTGAGCGGCCCGCAGCGCCCGGCGTTGGCGCGCGGAGTGACGTCTCTTCCTCCTCCTCCCCCGTCAGTCCCGCGCTGGCTGCCGGACAGGCCTCTGCCGCGGCCTGGACTGAGTGGGGAGATCAGGGCGAGGGGCCGTGCTTGCCCTCAGCGGAGGACCGGGCGGCCTTCCCTTGCCTTGCCTTCCCTTCCCGGCGGCGGCGCTTCTGGTCCCTGCGCGGGAGCGGCCCCGACTAGGCCTCTCGCGCTTCCCTTCTCTCGCATGCTGCACTGGTTGGGGGCTGTTTTAAGGCAAATCTGCGGAGATGCTGGAGGAAAGGCCTCCTTCCCCCCAGGGGGAGAGAAGGGAATCTCTGATTCTTCTTCTGTGGAAACAGATCCTACATATTAAAAAAAAAAAAAGGCAAGCGCCGAGCCTTCTTTCCTTGAGCTGCTAGCTTTCTGTATGCAGGGAGGTTTCCCTGTCTGTGGATGAGCAGTTAGACCCATCCAGCCATCCAACCTGACAGGACAAACGCGTGCTCTGATTTGGGAGATGGTGTTGCCTTTAAAACTCAGGCACAGCTGATTAAAAAAAAACTTGATCCCTGGATTTGGGAGGGAGACTAACTTTGCAAAGTGGCTTTCTCGCCCCTTCTGACAGTGGGAATCATCAGTACTTCAGGCAAAGCTAAAGCGTCTATTAATGGGGCTCCAGGCTTTTTATAGGGTACAGAAACAAAATGATACGATCAGTACGTTAGAAAGCAATTAAACAATAGAAAAGGTTGATTACAGATTTTCCACTATTCCACAAGTGGCAAATTTGTGGGCTACCTCACTCCCTTTCCCAGCTGGGTTTGTATCTTACTTGCAAGTTTTAAGTGTATTCAAGGACTTTCAGAATATGTTCTCTATTATTTTAGTTGCTGAAAAGGCTAGTTCTTGCATACCAAAAGAAATGGTCTTGGCTCAAAAGAAAAACATGCTTTCCTAAAGTTAAAAGAGAGGCCTAGATTGCCATGCTAAAGTGCTAATATCACCTTTATTAAAAAGCTAATAATGAAGCCTAAAATTCCAGGTAACAGTGGCATGAACTGGCCCTACTTGTAGCAGAGTTGGCAGCCGCTGGCTGATCCTGCCTGGGCCAGGAAGCAAAACGCAGCTGGGCCTGGTTAGTATTTGGATGGGAGACCACCAGGCAATCGCAGGCTGTAAGCTAGGTTGGGAAGCTGAAAAACATCCCAGAAGAAAGCCCTGAGAAGGCACTTCTGTAGCGCTGCCAAGAAAGGGGTGTCATCAGAAGATGAGCTTGATTTTAAGGCTCTTTTTCCCAGGTAACTGATTCAACTCCCATGGTATCCAAAGACCTTAACTGTTACATTTCTCTGGGTGATAAAGACCCTTCCTGTTAAATCCTATAAACTTCAGTAGTGTATTCACCTATTTCATTGTTAATTATTTGATCCCATTCCTTAAAAACATTTCACTTAATTGTCTGTTTCTGGGATCTTAAGAAAATTTCATGCCCTTTTTTTTCAAACCCTGTATGGCTTTTCCCACATTGTCAGCCTCTGCTGCTGTCGTATGACATTCTTTCATTGAGCTCCAACATCCTCAATGTATTTCAAATAATTGCCTTTTCTTGTTGTTCTGTATGATTGGAAATAACCCAGATATCTCAATAATGCCATTTCTTTTAAATCCTTCTTCAAATCCCATTCCCAAAACTTTTTTCACACCTGTAATATTCCACAATCAAAAGGGAATAGATGGAATTATTGTGATCAGTGTTCCCTACTTCCTCTTTCCATTTTTCTTTCCTTCCTCTGTGGTCTTGCATCAGTATCTGTTTTAAAAGCTCTCACGGTGGACACTTTTCTTTGTAAAGTGCTATATATATGGGTGGTGTAATTATAAATACAAATGCATTTCAAACAATTTATTATTGAAAATCTTCTCCCATGATCCAGGATTTGTTAAAGAGCACAAAGAGAAATTGCAGCCATTCTGTTGCATGTATGGCTTACGATAAGACAAATTTCATGAGCAACAGGAAAAAAGAGAAGCTCATACTGTGTGCCTAAAAATGCTTCTTTTCAGTCTGTTTGTGATAACAGTCATGGACTACATGCATAACAAATGGGTTTTGCTTCTACATTCTGCAACTTTTTTTATACCATTCCAATGTTATGAATGTGGTTCTGATGCACAAAATAATTGCAATTTAACGTTGCAGTAAATTTTGTTCAGCATAGCCCTTTTCCTCCTCCCCTGATGTGACTGAAGAAATTAAGTTTCTGTTTTCAGTTAACTATGGTTTGGCATTATATCAAGATTGGAAACTGATCAGTTTTCATTGTGTTCTGTAATGGGTTTGTAAATGATGGCTTGAAGTTGGCTTGTTCACAAAAAGTATAATTAAATGTAGCGATAGTTTAGCGTGGGTTCATACAGTACAAAGGACAACCTTCCCCACTTTCATTACCCATGAAAAGATCAGAAATAACATCATTTTTGAAGTAAACATAATTTTCTGTGATGTCCAGACTTGGAAAAGTGAGGTCTGGCTGAAACCAAGGTCAAAAACCATAGTTTCCTGAACTTTGAAACGACAAGGAAGTATGAGTAGTTTCACACCAAACCTTTTCATATAAATGAAGTAAAATGAAATGAAATGGGGGACGTGTGAAATTTAGGATTTTTTTTTTATAATAAAGCACTTTTCTCTGCAAGAACTGAACTAAATTAAGAATTCTCTGGCTTTTCAATTTATTTCAAGATTTCTGCCCTTTCAACATGTAAAATGAAGTGTTCAGGCAATTTACTTGATGAAGAACAAAATGAGTTTAGTGCAGCACAGAATTATGCCGTTTTCCTAGCAGTTTCAACAGGTGACCGAATTGGCTTATGCCATCCTATGTGGCATAAGCAGGAGGAAGGAAGCTGTTAGAGAACCAGAGACATTCATAGGGTATCTGGTGTACCCAATCAGATACATAATGGTTTTTAATTGAATAAATGTGGAATACAAGCATCTTTCTTGCAATGCTTATGTCCAGGGGCAGACAGTGAAAGCAAAACTTCCTCATTGTGTTACATTTCACTTTTTATTATCTTACATTTTATTTATTGCTACCTTGGCCAACCATACTTTTATTGTGCTGTGAGAGTAAGAGCTGGGTTTGTCAAGGAAGGCTTTGGGATGACAGCCCTGTTTTAATGAAGTGAGTTTTGTTCATTCAGCATGCTTAAATGGATTGGGGGAGAACTAGCAGGTCAGCACTAGGATTGGGGAGTTAATGCTATCCCAGAGAGCCCCAGAGTTCTCTGAGGGCTAAACTTCCCTGATTGGTCCTGTCATGAACTGATGAGAGAGTTTCTTTTATTTGGTTTCTGGCAGTAAGACCAAGTGTTAGAATGGCCCTAAAAAATGGGGCCGTTTCAAGAACTCCCATTTATTTCTGTTTTACTTTCCTTCCGATTGGTCACATGGGGTGGAATAGGGCCAGTAGGATAGATTGGTGGCTTCCTTCTCCCTCCTTCCCCCGCTCCAAAAATCTTTTAAAAAGTCAAGCAAAGACACAGGAAGTAGTAGCTTTTCAGTCTCTGCAGCAACTGGGGGAGCAGCTCATTGGATTAGCCATGAACACAACCTACATGTCTTCTGTCATTCTCTGATGTCCAGCAACCACTTTGTAGTTTGGCTTTATTCAGATTAGTGCCTTCTCTGGGAAAGGAGATAATATTAGCATGACGGTATGACTGGGGAAAAATAATTGGCCGCACATCAGCATTTTTCTGAAGTGGAAAAGAATAACATTTGACTTTCATGTTTTAGGTAATTCAGCTTCTGAAAGACGGGAAGGCAAAGGAAGTTTCCTATAATGCTCTAGCTTCACACATCATTTCAGAAGATGGGGATAATCCGGAAGTTGGTGAATCTCGTGAAGTGTTTGATCTTCCAGTAGTAAAAGTAAATATTTAGAGCATTATAACAATTTGTTTTTAGTACAATTAAAACAGAACTTGTGTGTTTCTAGGTTTCCATGCAAAGAAATGCTTTGCGTGTGGGTTGGGAAGGAAGGAAAGGCCCATGTCCATACCTTTGGGCACTGTGTTGTGTGCAGTGTGAGCACACTGATGAACAGCAAATTAATGCCTCAGCTCAAATCCCTGACACAAAAAAAACAGGTTATTGGAATCAGGATTGACAGTCCCAGTCATCTTGGCTAGGGAAGGTATAAATGTTTGATGAAACTATTTATAAAACAAAATAAACGTCCTTACTGTTGTCGTACAGGTTGTCATATGTTTCAAGAAATACTTGGAATCCTATCAATAAATCAATTTTTATTAGAATCATAGACTAGCATAGTTTGGAATGCTAATATGAAGGAAAAAGCTACAGATTATAAATTTTGCATACATAGTTCCTGGTCAGTATTTTGCACCTACAGATAGGCCTGGGCGGAACTGTTTACAACAGTGTTTCTCAAGTTCTTGGGAACTTGAAGATGCGTGGACTTCAACTCCCAGAAAAACACATAGAGCTTTGCCAGTTTACATAGTACTGAGATAGATGAGCCTTGTGCTTGACTTGGATAAGGTAGCTTCCTTCATAGGTCTGATGAATGAACGATAACCAGTTGAGTGTGTGCATGTAAACAGAAGGCAATTCTTAGATATATATAAGTATTTATTCATAGACACTTATTAGATGATTTTTTATAATCTGTTCTAGCCTTCCTGGGTGACTTTGTCAGTTCAATGTGGAGCTCTTCTGCCGTATCCTTTTCAGTGCAAGTGTTCGCAAAATTATACAATATTTATTTGATGCTTTGAATATATCTTGCTTATTAGCTAGGCAAGCAGTTGCTTCAGAGAATTAACTAAAGGAAAATCCTGCTACGTTGAAGGTTCCTACAAGGTCCAGTTGATTAATTGGAATCATTCTTTTTTTCTCTCTTTGCTAGTCTATGAAATATTTGAGAGAATGCATATTGAAATTGCATTGTTGTATTAGTCTGATTTACAGTCAATAAAATGTATATATGTGAAACAAAAACTGTAATGGATTGTTGATCCTTATTAATTTTTGTAAGACTCATCTTGTTATGATAAATTTTCTTTTCAGAATTAGAGAATTAGTTTCTCTATTCTTGTAGAGATTATAAATTAGGAATTTGCTAATTCCTGAATTATAATCTTAAGTATGTGTCTCTGTAATAATTATTCCATAATTCTGATGTTTTCCAGACTTACCTTCTTTCTATTAAATTTATATTTCCCTCTAGTATTAATAGTATTAACCTTCTTATGCTCATAGTAAAACATATCTGTTTCTCTCTGTTTTTTGGAAAAATCAATTTTTTAATAGCTTTAATAAATACTTTAATTATTGACCAAGGTGTCTGTGTCAGTAGGGGCAGCATCTGGCCAACCTTGTCTGGATTTGGAAAGGAAAAATGTTGAGCCTAGCTGATACTTAGGTAGGAGATTTCTAGGAATTACTAAGACTATATGCTAGACCAGCGTTTCTCAACTTTTACAACTTTAAGTGGTGTGGATTTCAGCTCCCAGAATTCTGGGAGCCGAAGTCCGCACAACTTAAAGTTGCAGAGGTTGAGAATCACTGTGCGAGGTAAACCATTTTGGTAATACTGCCAAAAGAACTGCATAATGTGTCCATGAAGTCGCTAGGGTAGAACTTGACTTGAAAGACACTTTTTAGGATGCCTAATACAGATACTGTACTGTTGAAATTGTGCCTCATTTGCTTTTTAATTTCTTATACTTGCACTTATTCTGCTCTCAATTACCATTTCTTTCTCCTTTTCTTTATAAAGCCATAATCGGTTGGGAAAAATCTAATGTTTGCTGCATAGTTTAGGAGTACCAGTCTCCCTGTATAGATGTAGGCATTATTTTTACATCCTTCAAGTAAAATTTTACATACTTACTTTAAATGCAAGTTTATAGATAATAACAATACATTCCTTAGAACTGTAATTTTGTGAGCTAGGTTGAACTTGATACTTAAAATAATTGGAAACAAAGGCTGCAAAACTTATATAAGACATTATGGGTTCTGTGGGATCCACTTCCAACATAGTTTATAAGACAAAATATTTACTCAAATATATCTGATGACTTTATGGCAGAAGAAGGACTGTAATCTCAAATCTGCCAAGTTTGTTTTCTCTTTTGACTGCATAATGTTAGTTTTGCTTCTAATATCTCTTTCTTTTAAGAAAAATTGGCATCCACAAAATTATGCCTAGTTCCTTGTGAAGTTTTGGGGAAATTTGTCATTTGTTTATCTTGATAAGTTTTACGTTTTATTTACTTTATCTCCTTGACTTAATTTTGTCAGAGTAAATGGCTTCTCCCCAGAATCCTGTCAGATCTTTTTTGGAGTTGCTGCTTGTCTATCTCAGGTAAAATATTTTACCAAGTAGCTAGATGATATGATAGATAATTCAAAATATTTTCTACTAAATAATTTTACCTTTTTGGTAGGTTTCCTCTGAAGACCGAAGTATTCTGTGGGCTTTGATTACATTTTATGGTGGGGATTGCCATTTGAGCCTCAATAAAAAATGTACTCATTTGATTGTGCCTGAACCCAAAGGGGTAAGAATTTTAATGCATTTTGGTGTTGTTTTAGCATATGGAATAAATGTCAACATAGCTTGTGTCTTGCGAGTCTCTTACCATTTTAAGAGGAATCAGCAATGTATTATTAGACTAATATGGAAGGCATTTCATACTTTTGATGAAATTTTGCAAACAGAATAGAGATGTTCCCAGGCAAAACGGCAGATGCTGTTTTGGGGACTGATAGAATATTCTGATGATAGTGAATTTCAGCGTTTGTTATTTTCATGTAATTGGTGTTACAGCTAAAGTAGGTATGGAAGGGGAGAGATGAATGAGGTGAAAACAGTAGCAGGACTGGAATACCTACTATTTTCTAAGGAAGCATTCCATGCTACATCTTCCAAATGTCACAAATTTTACCATTTATATATTATATTTATTTAATTAATTATTAACCACTACCCAGTTCCATCCAAACTATGTCTCCTACTCCAAAGGTGTAGACTTTGGGCAATTTATAAAGCAAAAACATCTACATAAATCAAGGTATTCCCCAGACCATAACTCCCACTCCCAGTTAAAGTAACATAACAAAACAACTAATTAGCCACTCAGTAATAATCAGGTTAGCAATTAATTGCCTGCTGAAAAACAAGCCTGTTCAGCACCGCTTGGAATGTCAGGAACGAGTAGGCTGGGCACAATTTTGAGGGCGGTTTATTCCATAACATTAGGGCCTGGACCAAGAAGGTCTCCCTTCTGACTCGTGTTCCTCTCACTTTTTGAGAAGGTGAGATTCTAAACAGGTCCTCTCTAGATGACATTATAGAATGGACAGAGAAGGGGGTCCCTGATACAGCCTGATGCTCTGCCTTGGTAGGGCTCGGTAACTAATAACCAGCATTATGAGTTCAGCTGAGATACCTAGGAGCAACCAGTGCAAGAACTGCAGAATAAGTGTTGCACTGCAGAAACAGGTTTCATCTGTCAGCAGTCTGACATTTGAATCTCTTTGAATTCATCCAGTGCACATTTTTAATATTTACATTTCCAACATTTTTGTTCTTCCCAGGAGAAATATGAATGTGCCTGTAAACGAGAGAACATTAAAATTGTGACACCTGACTGGGTTCTAGATTCTATATCTGATAAAACCAAAAAAGATGAGGTTCCCTATCACCCTCGCTTAATAATATATGAGGAAGAAGAGGAGGAGGAAGAAAACGAAGAACAGGATTCTCAAAATGAAGGGAGCACTGATGAAAAGTTATCAAGTCCACCATCTTCTCAAGAAGGATCACCTTTGGGCAATCGAACTTTTTCTCCTAAGTCTGCTGATGCTGACAAAGCCAAAAGAGAACTGATGTTTGACGATTCATCAGATTCATCTCCTGAAAAGCATGAAAGAAATTTGAACTGGACAACAGCTGAAGTTCCACAGACTGCTGCAACAAAGCACAGATTGCCCTCAGGCAAGGATTCTGGACTGATTAATTTGTGTGCCAATGTCCCACCTGTCCCGGGCAACATTTTGTCCTCTGAAATCCGAAGTAATATAATAGCTTCAGTACAAACTGCCCAAAGTTCTGGACATCCTGAAATGATGGCAACATGGAGTCCTGCAGTCCGGACACTAAGGAATATTACCAATAATGCTGATATTCAGCAGGTTAATAGACCATCAAACGTAGCACATGTAAGTACTTTTAAAGTATAAGTTCATAAACTGTTGCTTGAAAATGAACGCTTTCTGTCACTTGAATTTGATGTCCATAGTAGTGACTCCCCTGACATGATTGCTGCAACAATTACACGCATTTAAATTTGCAAACACATGTCACTTGTCATATTGAAGGTTTTGTGTTTTGTTTTGTTTTGCTCTGTTTGGAATTCTTAGACCACCCTTGACCCTCCTGGGTGTTTTGAACACTCTACTTAAGGATCCTCACTTGTCTATGAACTTCAGAAGTAAAGGGAATGTTTGGAAGAGGGAGATGCCATTAATTGCTTTGTTGTTTAAAATGTAGGATGCTTTATGAAAGTCATGTGGAATATAGGAACATAATTTAATAATTTTCTTTTGTACCCAGTCCTTGAATTTTTTACATGGTAGTCCTATTTTGGTGAACTATCTGTAACACTTCTGAAGTCTGACTTAACTGGAAGCAATTATCCACAGCCTAGTTAGGGCCCCTCTTTAAGAGCCTTCAGAACTTCAGATAGTGCTAAATGCAGCTAACCAAGGCATGGTATCAAGAGAGTATTACTATACCACTGTTGCAGACAGCGTTGGTGCCAGTTATTTTCCAGATTAAATTCCAAATGTTGATCTAGCCTTTAAAGCCCTAAGGAAACACTTGTTTCAGTACATATGTCTGTCTGCTAAGATCTTCAGGAAATTTCTCTTTGACGGTAATATCACTTGCAAAGGTCTGTATGTCAAGGTTATGGGAGAGATGCACTTTCTTCAGAACTATAATATCCTCCATACTCTTGGCTTTCAGAAAAGGCGCTAAGATGTTTTGCTTTAATTTTGCTTTTAATGTACTTTCAGTATTTTTAATGCAATCTTAACTGTTGGTTTTTATTTTCCTATTGTATTATTTGATTCATTCTGAATAGCCTTGGTAGCTTTTTACCAGAAGGGGTGTTAGAAAGAAAATAGCAGAATAACTATAATAAAGCATCCATACTGTTTTCTAGATCTTGCAGTCACTTTCAGCACCTACAAAAACTTTGGAGCAACAGGTAAACCACAGCCAACAGGGACATTCAAATGCGGTATTGCTTAGCCAAGTTAAATTGACTTCAGAAGCACGCTTGGTGCAGCCGCCGCCGCAGCATCACCAACCGCAGCAACCGCATCACCATCTCTTGCATCTTCAACCCCAACAACTCCTGCAGTTGCAGCAACAGTCCCAGCCACCCCAGCCTCAGATTCCCCAGCAGCCTTTCTCACAGCAGCCTCATCAGTTTGCACCACAGCAGCACGTCCATCAGCACCAGTTCCCGCAGCCGCAGCAGCCACCCTTTCCTTCCCAGCCAATACATTCCCAGCAGCAAATGCACCGTCCCCAACAGCCATTGCCGTTTCAGCAGCAGCATGCCTTGCAACAGCAGTTGCATCAGCTGCAACAGCAGCAGCTACAGCACCAGCAGCTGCAGCAGCTGCAGCAGCAAAACCTTCAGCAGCTGCAGCAGCAGCATCAACAGCAACAACTTCAGCAGCAGCACTTGCAACGAATGCAGCAGCAGCAGCAGCAGCAACAAATGCAAAATCAGACATCACAGCACTTGACTCCAACATCCCAGACGCTGCACCATCCGGTCCCGGTTCAGGCACCACAGAATCCCCAACAGCAACCACTGCAGCAGCAGCAGCTGTTTGGCCATGACCCATCTGTAGAAGGTTGGTTGGTTAGTTAATTAGTTATGTATATATGTATCCTGCCTTTTGTACAGGAGCTCAAGGTGGCATACATGATGCTCCCTCCTATTTTTCCCCACAAGAACAACCCTGGGGGGGTAGATAAGTAATTAATCCACTTTGTTCTTACATGTTGAGGTAAAACTGTTTAAACTGAGAAAAACTATTTTGGCTGTTAAATTTTTGGTCGGTAATAAATCATCTAGAGCAGTGTTTCTCAACCTTAGCGGCATTAATATGTGTGGACTTCAACTCCCAGAATTCCTCAGCCAGCATGCTGGCTGGGGAATTCTGGGAGTTGAAGTCCACACATATTAATGCTGCTAAGGTTGAGAAACACTGCTCTAGAGCAAGCTAGGTATAAATATATTCGCATGCAGTGTATCACATGGCCAGTACAAGGAGCTGGGTACAAGGCAAGCCCTTTCCCAGTCAGTGGATTTCTGAAAGAGGGAGGGCCATCTTAGTTAGATCAGCAATACAGGCAAAAGGCAGGGCAGATCCCAGCGTGAGAGGTTTCTGCAGCCTTGATGTCCTTGCTAAAAAGGCTGTGCTCTGAGCCATTAGGGATGAGGTGCCAGAGAAATCAAGAATAGCTGCCACCCTAAGGAAGTTCTTGTGCATGGATAAAAATGTTTAGAAGAAGGTTGTTTTTAAGGTTTTTGGACCTCTGCTCAGTTCTTTAACTGTCATCGAATACATTTTGGATTGGGCTGGCAGTGCGTTTCTGAGCTACCTAATTTCATACTAGAGCACTAGAAGAAAACCAAATTATTCAGTTGCATTACGCTTCAAATAGAGTGACATCTCAAATGTAATTGTTAAAATTTTAAATGCAACTGAGAGCCAGTTTGGTGTAGCAGTTAAGGCACTGGGCTAGAAACCAGGAGACAGTGAGTTCTAGTCCCACCTTAGGCACGAAGCCAGCTGGGTGACCCTTGGGCCAGTCACTTTATCTTAGTCGTAAGAAGGAGGCAATGGCAAACCACTTCTGAAAAACCTTGCCAAGAAAACTGCAGGGACGTGTCCAGGCAGTCTCTGAAAATCAGACAAGATTGAACGGATTAAAGAAAAAATGCAATTAGCACTAGAATCCAGTATTTTTCCCTCTGTGACAGCTTTCATTTAATATGGGGCATATTTGTCAAACCTGTCTTTCAAAGTGTATTTGTTGCAATGGCACTTGCTCAGTAAAAATTCTAAGCAGATGCTTTATTAGTCTTAGTGCTAATGAGAAGTTATTCCTGCATGGTGTTTCTTCCTCCTAATCATCTGTGAAAGTATTCCATGCTCATCATTTCTGTTTACCACTATGGGTATATGTATAATGGAGATGTTCAGCTTTGAGCTCAGGACAAAATAATCCCATTTGAAGGTTTCATCGGAATATTCCAAATTGGCTGCACTCCATTGGAAGTAAATTTGAAACATTTTCGAGTGTTCCAGTCACAGGAAATAATGAGAACTTGAAATGTATCCCTTGTTGCGTTGTTTTGCATCCCAAGAACATGAGTAATTTCACTGGCAGTCCACACTTACTGCTGTGCAACTTAACAGAAAAGTTAGCCAAAGGGATAATGTTTTAAACATTTTAGAAAAATGTTTTAAAAATCCCAGGAGGAGGCCATTAGAACAGCTGGAACAGACAGAAGTTATTATCAGAATACACATCTTTCTCAGTAGGAAAAATCTTTTTCAGTTATTTCAATAAATCCTAAGGTATTCAGTAATGCATTAATAAAAAAATCATAGTTAATGTTCAATTAATTCATCTAGTTAATTCAACTAGATTCTTTTCAAGATATGCCTGCAAATGAGGCAGTAAGCGAGTACATATTGGATTGAATGTTTTCCTCCATGTTACGGGTTTTTAATTTTTTAAATCAAAGTCTTGACCAATATCTCTTTATGTTGGTTTCAGACAATCAACATAGACTACAACTTCATCTACTTAGTATGTTCAAGCAATAGATTTAGTGTTTGTTTGTTTGTATTTATTAAATTGATGCATATGCTGCCCATCTTGCAAATGTGACTCTGGGATGCTAGCTGCACCTTAAAAGGGTTGCCAAGGACAAATGCAGCGAAGAGTCAATAATCACAACATCTTACTAGCCACGTAATCTGATGTTCATGCCCTGGAGCATTAAAAAGTAGGATTTTTTAAAATCGTAGATCAATTCCGCTTTGCTTGAATTGAAAATGTAGAGCATAATAATACAACAGCAGAAAAAGGCACAAGGCAATACAGTTATTGACCCAGGCAGTGCAACTATTGAACCTCATACCTGATAAACTTCATCAGTTAGCCTAAACTGACACATACATTTGTATTTTTTCAGAAAAATACAAATTTATGTGTCAGTCAGAAAACTCCAACTTAAGAATGCTCACCAACCTGTCCAGAATGCTTATCCTAAGCTCAGGAAACCAGTCCAAAATCAGCAAAGAAGTCTGCTTTTTAAAATGTTGTCAGAAAGCTAATCCTGGCAGTAGCAGTCTTTGCAAATACAACCTCAACAGAATTAGCAACATTTGTGAAGCACAGCAATGTGCATCCATACACACAGTCGTATTTGACTTTTATTTGCAAAGCAATGACTCCCTGCCCACAAAGCACATGCTATCCACTACCCACAAGAATTCTAACCTTAATCCACCCATTCACATAGATTGTAACTTTCTCAGAGCAGTAACAGGCTGGCAGACATGCAATTGGAAGCAATCTGTTTTTGCCTGGCTACATGCTTAACTTCTGCTTCCTTCTCAACAATCCATTCCCACGTTATTTGCTTCATTCTGAACTAATAACTGTAGGGACATGAATGGTTCCTGCTGCTGTCTGCTGAGCTAGAAGACACATGGGGGGGCGGGGGAGAAGAAGCAATGTGCAAACCACAAAAGAGCAGCCGAGTTGCTGTGGGAATAATTGGAACCTTGGGACAATATTGGTCAAAATATAGAGCAAAGCTGTGTAATTTGTTCTAATCTTGAAACAAAACTCTCAAGATTGAACCTTCTTTCAATCTTGAAGTATGTGAAATGGCTATTTGGGAACTGAAATGCTTTGCACGCCCCAATGACCTCCAGGATGGCCTCTCGCTCTGGAGAACTGCTATATTTGAAGGACCGGTAAAGATCAGGCATCTGCATCTCGGTGCTGGTCAGCTGGATTGATTTGGGAGGAGCCAGGTTCTAAGCTTACAATCCATCGGAGATGATTGCATTAATTACAATTTAAGAGGAAAAAGGGTTTTACATTAATTTCAACTGCATTATTTTTTCAGTTCCTGAAGAATATTTCTTACTGGGCTGTGTCTTTGCGATTGCTGATTATCCTGAACAGATGTCCGATAAACAACTGTTGGCAACTTGGAAAAGGGTGAATATCAGTTCCATTTATGCATGTTTTTCAAATCAGATTTCTAAATAGATTTTTAATGAAAAATCAGATTAACAACCTAGTTTTAAAAATAAGCTTTCAGCAGTTTCTTTGTAACAAATGAATTCCAATAGAGATGTGTTTAGCAGTATACAAAATATGCCTGTTTTCAGCAGAAGGTGTTTTGTCTTACTGCTTTGGATTTTCTCCCCTTGACTGGATAGCTTCAAACATTTCTATCGTTATTATGTTAGATTAACATGTCTTTTAAGTTTTCTTGATTTGTTGTAGGTAATCCAAACACATGGTGGTACAGTTGATCCTACCCTGACAAGCCGATGTACACACCTTCTGTGTGAAAGTCAGCTTAGTAATATGTACGCACAGGTATGACAGAATATCATATATCATTTCTAGTTAAGGGAAATGGTTTAATATCTCTTTCTAGGTTTTTAAAATACAGTTTATCTGGTCTACTACCAGTAGCAGAGAATCTCCCCAATGAATATGTAACTCTCTAAATCATGAGATCCTGAGGTTTGAAGCTTAATATTCTCCCCTTGTCTATGAGGCAAGTAACTCCAGATTTTATTTTCAGGTGGAGTTGAGGATGACCTGAAGCAAAAAAAAAAAAAAAACACCATTATGGTATGATGTTTCAGGTGGTGTTTGTCAACCTTGGCAACTTTAAGGTGTGTGGACTTAAAGTCCACAATTCTGGGAGTTGAAGTCCACACATCTTAAAGGTGCCAGTGTTGACAAACACTGGTTTAAGGTGGTGAATGAGAACCAGGAAATCCACTGACAGCACAAGACGATGAAGGCAGTTGCTTTTTCTCGGATCAATTTACCTCACTGTGTTGTTGTTATGGAGGAAGAAAAAAAATGGAAGAAGCGGTACTGCATAAGACAAGAAATGAATTTAAGAAATAAATAGAAGCCGTACAACATTTGGAGAGGGATGCGGTGGCGCTGCAGGTTAAACCGCTGAGCTTGCCGATCAGAAGGTCGGCGGTTCGAAACCGCGCGGCGGGGTGAGCTCCCGTTGTTAATCCCAGCTCCTGCTCACCTGGCAGTTCGAAAACATGCAAAATGTGAGTAGATCAATAGGTACCGCTTCGGCGGGAAGGTAACGGCGTTCCGTGAGTCATGCTGGCCACATGACCCGGAAGTGTCTATGACAACGCCGGCTCCAAGGCTTAGAAACGGAGATGAGCACCGCTCCCTAGAGTCGGACACGACTGGACCTTACGTCGAGGGAAACCTTTACCTTTACCTTTACTACAACATTTGGCATTGTGTGCGACAGCATACAGACCTAGACTTCCAGACCCCAATTTTGATTTGAGGGCTGTAGCTGAAGACTTAAGGCACCAAGGATGCATCTTGTTCATCTTCAACAAGTACTTTTATGTAGTACTTATAAAATGTGATAAATTAAAACGCGCAGTAACAATGTTCTGCTGCACATTGTAGGCTCTGAAAGAAAGGAAAAGATGTATCACTGCCCACTGGCTGAACACTGTGCTAAAAAGGAAGAAAATGATACCACCCCATCGAGCGCTTCATTTTCCAGTAGCATTTCCACCTGGAGGAAAACCATGTTCTCATCATGTAAGGAAGCTTAATCTAGGTTTTGGTTTTGGAATTGCTGCTCTTATTCTTCTACTGTAATGCGTGTTTTAAATCAAGGAGTACAAAAATGAGTAAATATCTAGTGCTCCATTTTTTAAAAAGTTACGTAACTAGACAGGACAGGTTTGCAGGTGTGCCTCCTATGGTTCTCCCACTCCCATTCCCAGCCTTAAAGCTTTGAAAAAACGTTGCTCCCCAAAAGACAGAAATTTGACAGGAAAATGGCAATTCAGGAGAATTTGAGTGGATGGTTAAGAGAGGGAATGGGACTGCTATTCATACATTGGGGGAAATACTAAAATTTGGCCATTTCCAGTGGCAAAAAACGTTCAGCATCAAGTCTGTATAAGCAAGACTGGTAAACCAGTAGGCAGCCCTGTGATGGTTTCAAAGAGGACGGGAATCAGAAAGTCATTAGTACCCAAGTAATAGGTACTTTAGGACCCAAGTAATTGGGACCGTTAGGACCCAAATAATAACTACAGGTAGTCCTTGCTTAACAACGGTAATTGGGACCGGGAACTCCATCACTAAGTGATGTGGCCATAAAGCGCGATGCCACGTTATGGCTTACTGACTTACGCCAACAGTTGCGGCAGTCCCGGTTGCCTTCGTTAGGCGAATCCCACACAGTTGCAGCATCCTGTGGGCACGAGATCTCCATTTGCAACCTCCTGCCGGCTTCCCCATTGACTTTGCTTGTCGGAAGCCAGCAGTGAAGGTCACAAATGGCAATCCTGTGACTGCGGGACGCTGCGACCATCATAATTGCGAGCTGGTTGCCAAGCGCCCAAATCACGATCATGTGACCATGGAGACGCTGCAGTGGCCACAACTATGAGGATCCGTCGTAAGTCCCCCTCATTCAGTGCTGTTGTAACTTTGTTGTATTTCAGCTGGAAACAAATTGCCAGCCAGTGTAGTGCTTCTGGCATAGGTGTGAGGTGGTCTCTTTGACTTCTTCCATACCAGTCCTGTTGTTGTGTTTTGTCCTAGCTGAACTTTCTGGACTAATTGCAAAGGCAGCCCCACGTGAAGCGTATTGCGGTAGTCAAGCCTGGAGCTCACGCAGCACAGTTACTTTCTTCCAGGAAGGGACACCGTTAGTGAATCAGACAAAGCCACTGAAGGGCACGCCTGGCTGTTGCCTCACTCTGGGAAACCAGAGGGAGATTTCAAATCCAGAAATACCCTCAGATTTGCTCCTTCCTGGGGAGTGTGACACACCCTCCTCGCCATGGGGTAGTGACTTAGTAGTTCCTCCTGCCACCACCTGTCTAATATCACCCCCTTAACCCAGTGCTTGAGAGAGAGGGGGCTCTTGCCAGCTGTATTTTGACTTACTGGCAGTAAGAAGGAAGAAAGGGGTTGCTGTCAGAGAAAAACGCTCACTTCTCTCTCTCCCCCGAATCTTCTGCAGGATATAATGCAGCCATCTAGCCCAGTAGCCTTGGCGCATAGAGATTTCAGCCTTTCCTCCCATCTTTTGGAGATAACTCATTAAGACACTTGGACATGCTTCCTCTTAAAGAAGAATGTCATGCGTTCACGCGGTCTTGTATTCTTGCCCATGTCCTGGAAATCCAGAACTTGAATCTATGCTGGCAACTTCAGTTGCGTCTTATTTTGAGAAGTACTGAATTAGTTAGTTAATGTCACTTAATAGAAAAAAATAACAAGTATTTAGAACTGCTTTGTTTGCTTCTGTCCAGATAATCTCCGTAACAGGTTTTGTGGATAGTGACAGAGATGATCTCAAGTTGATGGCCTACCTGGCAGGAGCGAAGTACACAGGCTATCTTTGTCGCAGTAACACAGTTCTTATCTGTAAAGAGTAAGTGCTGTTATGGAATAACAATGTGGATAACATTGATGGGGCTGTTTTTGTGTACATTATTCTAACAACCCTTTTTCAGAATAAAAGCATTTAGGTTTTCCTTGCTATGTGATAGTATATTAAAAGTGTTGGAGTATATTCTTCTTCCTTGACATTGTTAAGCCGTACTGGCTATTTTTATTCTGTAAAAAACTAGCATTCAGTCCCCCAAAATTGTATGTTTTAATGGGTTTTTAAGTTACCCGAATCAAAATAAATATTTAGGTTCAAAAGTCATTTGTCATTTTTATATAAAAAATAGTTTAACTAATAAGGCAATTTATAGTAAGTACTATTGAATGTGAAGTTTGAACAAACTGTGACATTGACAGTCTTCCCCAGCCTGGTGCTTTCTGAGAGCTGTGTGGGTTGGGAATTTTGGGGATGCAGCCGCCATACTTTTGGGACCGGGAAAGGCTGTTCTAACTTGCTTCCTATCATTGCCTCTTTTTCTTATTTCAAGGCCAACTGGCTTAAAGTATGAGAAGGCCAAAGAGTGGAGGATACCTTGCGTCAATGCGCAATGGCTCTGCGATATATTACTTGGAAATTTTGAAGCTTTGCGGCAAATGCAGCACAATCGATACACAGTATTCAATCTCCAAGAACCACTTGCTCCTAATCAGCAACTAGTTCCAAACCTCCTTGGTAAGAAGACTTGCAAAACGTAACAACCGTTGCATTTCGGCACAAAAATAATAACTTGTTGCTTCTGTTGGACATACCATTATGTGCATTGTGTGTGCTTCTTGTATTTATGCGATTCTTTTATGTTGATAAAAATAAGGTTCTTAAAGTTTAACCAGACTTATTCCTAATGTGCATAAAAATAGTTTTAAAAAGGAATTAAACAATTGATTATCTTTAATTTAAAATCCGGGTTTAATTTTTTAAGTGTATATATCTTTCTCTTTAAAACAGGCACCAAAGTAATATTTAATTACTGGTACTGTAATCATGTTAACCCTATTGATAATCTGTAAACTGAATAAATGGAAGCATTTAAATAATATCTCAGGTGCAAATACTTTTACTAGGCATATCATGGCCGTGTGATGAAAAAACTCTAGTCTAGCAGTTAACTGTCCAGCAATACTTTATTTCATGGGCATTTCAATTTTTCAGCACTTTCTGCAGAAGTATAGTTCAGCCAAAACAAGGGGAAGCTGAAGATTCAGTTCAAAGGGAAGATTCAATGAAATGCCCTTTAATATGAATTATTCTTTAAAACAGTATCTTCTAGCCCTATAGACTATCAATGAGAAACCTGACTTAAAGCAAGTTTTCAAATGTAGCTTTTTTTGTGATGTAATTAATTGCTCTGAGTTGTCTTTATTGACTCAATCCATTTAGTTTCTTCCATTATTATTATTATGAGGATTGCACTGTTAGAAGTTTAATGAAGAGGGAGAAATGGTAGGAAGAACTATATGAAGCAGATTTTTATGTATTTATGTATAGATCAGCTTAACCTATGGGGATTGCATCATTCTGTGGGATTTTAAATTGTGTGTCCTAATTGGCCAAAAGGAGTGGATGTACCAAACCGGCATTGCTCCAAGTATTGGGCCATCACAAAAACCATGCCTTTGTATAAGAGTTCTTGCTGTTTCTCTATTAATTCCAGATGCTTGGAGAGTGCCTTTAAAGGTGTCACCTGAACTTCAAATGGTACGTGGCGTTGCTATTACAGTAACATCTTTAAGTATTGGGGAACAGAAAAAGAATGCACATGAAAAAGCGAAGGGATTCTAGCCTATAAAATATTTCTTTTGTTTAAAATATTTCTATATTGAGTGGCGCTGCGGGTTAAACTGCTGAGCTGCTGATCGGAAGGTCGGCGGTTCGAAACCACGCGGCGGGGTGAGCTCCCGTTGCTAGTCCCAGCTCCTGCCAACCTAGCAGTTTGAAAACATGCAAATGTGAGTAGATCAATAGGTACCACTTCGGCAGGCAGGTAACGGCGTTCCGTTTAGTCATGCCTGCCACATGACCACAAAGGAAGTGTCTATGGACAAACACCGGCTCTTCGGCTTTGAAACGGAGATGAGCACCGCCCCCTAGAGTCGGACACGACTGGACTTTAGGTCAAGGGAAACCTTTACCTTTACTTCAGTTAAAATTTCACAGATGCTGCACCTGATCATTACATTGCTCTCCTTCCTTGGAAATCAGGTGCAGTGTCTGTGTAAGTGCTTCCCCAGTTGACAGGGAATTTCCGACTTGGCTATGATCATGGTAATTGGGACAAAAGACTGGCATCAAGAGTGGGCCTATGCTGTTCAAGTGCTTGCTGCTTCCTTCCATACGGCAGAAAGATGAATAAACTTGAATTTAGTTTCACTTGATCAGAATACTGTTTATTGCATGCAGAACTCTTAACTGGTTGTTAAAGCAGGGTGGGCAGGCTTTTCCAGTTCCTGGTCTCCATTGTATGCTCTAGTGCAGTAATGTTGCAGCACTATCCCCCTGCTGAAATCTCTGATTCTGTTTACATGAAACTAAAATCAGTTTATGAGGAGGAGGTAGCAGATCCAGGGAGGGTTTCCTGAGGAGGGGGCTGCCAGCGTCAATTCCTCCTGAAGTGAGGTGTTGACCACCTCCTAGGTCCAGTCTATTACACACCTCCAGTCCTAAGAGGAACATGTATCCAGTTTGCAAGTGGCCAGGGACAGCCCAAGGAGTATCCTGTCCATTTCATCAGACTCCACAGGCCAGAAGATGTCCCAGATAACATGGCAAGGTTAGCACAGAGAGGCCACTTGGCAGCAATCACATCAAGTGCCCATGTCATCTGCTCTTTCCAGCTGCTTGAGCTCTGCACTTCCCATAGGCGTATTCCTGCTTGTACGCATAATACTAAATCCTGAACTTGCAGTATATTTGAAATGGGCCACTGTGTTCCTCATATATACATTTGGCATGAATGACATGTCTTGGGGAGTTGAATTCTGTACTGTGAATATTTTAGGTGCTTATGTGATAATTGATGAACTATGCTAGACAGCATACATGAAATAAAACATGTTTTGTTTGGAAAGCATCACAAAATTTTAAAGTTCATAATACTTGTACCTTTTTCTGCTGCAGCATTTTGACTTAGACATAGTTATTTTCCTAGGAATAAGCACCATTGAATTTTATGGGTTGGCAGGAACAACATTATGCTGTAGGTTTATGTGCCTTTGATATAATATATGTGTTTAAATATATTTAAAGCTACTGGTACAAAATTATAAATAGTGCTTAAGAAAACCAAATTTATGCCTTGTCTAATTGCAGAATGTGAGATTACCACTCAAACCAAAGCAGAATGAACCAGTAATTCAGCCTTCAACCAAGAGGCCAAGGTAAGAAAATGACTGTGCTTAAGCAGTTCAAAATTTCCTTGGAAATGGTGTGTTGTTAACTGAAATGAAATTATTTTTAGATTTTAAACAATACTACATTTTTGAGCTGAACATTATCTGGAGAGAAGCTTTAGCCATGGGGAGAAATCAAGGGACAAACTTTTGGGAGTGGGAGGCATGTCAAAGGAATGAGAAAGGTCACACAAAAGCAGACGTGCCTCATAAATGCTAAGGAAAGCAGATTCTAAACTCACTCCAATCATTCTTCTAAGGATTTAGTTTTGTGTATCTATTGTTGGGATCTTTAAATCAAAGTTGAAGCCGCCTATGTCAGCTACATCCAAATATAACCAAACTTCTTTTATTTTATAATCTACTAAATGGGAAAAAAAAAATCTCTCTTCGACTTTTAGTATCGCAGAGAGTTAAAGCCAGTTGCCCTAATTTTGGATTTAGGAAGTAATTATTAAGTTACTCGATTTAGAAAATAAAAATAACATCAAGATTATTTTATATTTATAGAATTGAAGACGTGCCAACACCCACAAAAAAACTGACACCAGAATTGACACCAGTGGTTCTTTTTACGGGATTTGAGCCTACTCAAGTCCATCAGTACATCAAGGTGAATTCCTTCTTGAATTAAAAGAAAAGGTTTGGTTGTAACTTTAGGTTTGATTTTATGGTATGCTTGTTGCCCCCACTGACAAATTGAGTGTGTGGGTCATACCAGGTATCAAAAGTATCATTTTGTAACACTTGAGCATTGCTCTTCAAAGGTATTCGCCTACATACTGGGCTGCCCATTTAGTGTATAGTATTATTCATTCTCTAGTTCGTCGTCCCATTATGGCTGAAGGTGCTAAATCTCTCTTTTTTTCACTTTTTCTTCAATTTTCAGAAACTCTACATTCTTGGGGGCGAAGTAGCAGAGTCCGCTCAGAAATGTACTCATTTGATAGCTAGTAAAGTAACCCGCACTGTGAAATTCCTGACAGCAATTTCAGTGGTAAAACATATTGTAACCCCAGAATGGCTGGAAGAATGTTTCAAGTGTCAGAAATTTATAGGTAAGTAAACGATCATGTTGAACAAAGTAAGAGTTGCGTTGTGGAGTCCATCCTTAAAATGTAACGGTGCAACTTGCATTGGAACTGGTGTCCTTCTGTTTCTAAGTAAGTGAACTTCATTGAAACAATTAGATTAAAACTGTTAGAATGTTTAATAATTTTTCCTCTAAAATACTGATTTTTTTTCCATATGCTTAACTAGAATAGAACAAACTGCTGTGTCATTTTGAAACTAGGCCCCATTCTTGTCTTGTCTTTCTGTTTTTTACATAAGGTAGTCCTCAGCTTACGTCCATTCATTCAGCGACTGTTCAAAGTTAGGGCAGCACTGCAAAAATGGATGTATGGCTGGTCCTTGAAGTTTTGGCCATTGCAGCACCCCCGCCGTCATGTGATTGCGATCCGGGCACTTGGGTGCCCAGCTCACAGTTACAGTGTCACAGCGAGCTGCGGTCATGTGTTTGCCATTTGTGAGCTTCCCTGCTGGCTTCCCGCAGGGAAAGTCAATGGGGAAGCCGGCAGGGAAGGTCATAAGTCACTCCAGTAAGTCAGTCCTGCCGTTTTTTCTCCTGAGGAGCCCGCTATGGAGCACAAGATCCCAGGGATTTTGTACTCATGGCCTCTGCCTGCCCTCCGTAGTGCCTGCCACCACAGCAGCCCCCCCCCCCGCCTGCCCACAGCTCTGTGGCCTTCACGAGGCCTCCCCCAACTTGTGTGCAGCCTCCGCTGGCCCGTCTGCCCTCCATAGCACCACCCCCTGCAGCACCCCTGCAGTCCTTGCCTGGGACTCCTCCTTCCCGCTTAATCAGTGTCCCTCAACCTTGGCCACTTGAAGACGTGTGGACTTCAACTCCCAGAATTCCCCAGCCAGCCATGGCTGGCTGGGGAATTCTGGGAGTTGAAGTCCACACGTCTTCAAGTGGCCAAGGTTGTGGGACACTGCGCTTAATGACCTGTTACGAAAAGTTAAAGTTTTATTTCCCCCCTTTTTTAGAAGAACAGAGCTACATACTCCGGGATGCAGAAGCTGAAGTCCTTTTCTGTTTCAGTTTGGAAGACTCTCTCAAGAGAGCGCAAGTGACACCGCTCTTTAAGGTATAATTGTATTAGTTGTAAACACTGAGAGCCACAGGCTAAATATTTAGATATATTGTCACGTTTCAGAGGATACTGTCAGCAAGCCGAAATAACCGAACTTCTTTAAGAGAGCATTCCAAGGGTGAAATCCATGCCGCTCGAGCAATCTAAAACAAATTAACTTCCCAGAGGCCCCAGGAAGCTAACTTGGGGGAAATTGGGAGCCAGAAAACCAAGTTGGAAGGGAAATGGGATCTAATACCTTGAACAGAAGTACTCTACCTTGTGACAGATCCCACTTGTTTTAAAGTGGATCGACATATGCATATGAGCACCATAACTAATGAACCAAAAGTAGTTGCAGGACTTCATATTCTTGCTTTCCAAAAATGCTGTGGATTAGAACTGCATGAGTGCTTTTATTTTTCAGTCAGTTTGGTGAGTTAATTCGTGGCAGCCTCCAAAGATCGAGCAAGAATTATGACTAGTTTGCTGAAGTAGACATTAACACCCACCATGGTTGGCTTTGACTTCAACATCTCTTCTGAAACCTGTTTACTAGCCAGTCATTTATCAGTGCAGAAGTCATCCTCATATTATAGTTTGATATACCTGACACACATGTTGTCCTTTATTACTTAATAAAGTGGAACTAATGACTTCTCTATGAAAACAAAGAATTCCTTCAGTATCTGTGCAGATAGTTTCAGAAAAGTCTTTGAATTATAGTGTTATGCATTATGTATGGTAGTTTTATATATTGACTCTTGGTGGCAGTGTGAATTCTTTGTTTAAAGCTTGTGATGGAGAATTATCTGAAAACAAGATATACTAGAAAATTGCTTGTATGGGCCATTAGAAACCTCTGCGATGATCCAATATCTATAAAATAGTCTATCTGCATTTTGATTTGTGAATCACTCCATTTGCGTTTAAAGGAACAATGATTACCTTTGATAACATGTTAAGAAGTCCTAAGGACCAGTGGGACTGTGCACCAGTCTGGATTTGTAGGAGAAAAGGTGATGCAGAGTGCATTTGCATATCACCTATGGTCACCTCCTTAAACTAAGCACATCTTTTCCCTGGCACAGTGTTTCTCAACCTTGGCAACTTTAAGATGTGTGGACTTCAACTTCCAGAATTCCCCAGCCAGCATGCATATCTGTCTGTCTGTCTGTCTGTCATTAAACGTTTTGAAAACATAGGTAAAAACTAATACAAACTAATATAAAGAAGAAGAAAAAAGAAATCAGAGCTAAAACTGCAAGAAAGAAAGAAAAAATAGAAGAAAAAATAGAAAAGATACAAAGAATTAGCTTCCAAACTTCCTTACAGCAGTTATAAGTACAATTATAACTTGACCTCTCTCTCTAAAACTACATCGTGACTCTCTTCTTTCTATAATCTATCATATCTAATCATCAAAACCATAAATCGTAAGTTCATTTTTTTCTGTTTTATGCAAAAAGTCCATAAGGGGTTTCCACTCAGCAGTAAACTGACTGGATATTGTCTTTTCTCTGATCAAACAAGTCCATAGACATACTTTCTAAAACAAAAACGACAGTTCTGCTATTTGGTGGACAAAGGCTCTTGTGCCTGTAAATTTATTCCAGGTCCCTGTAAAAAAGTAGAATCACATAAATACGTTTAAATGCAAATAGAGAAACGGGTTAAATATAAATGTGCCTTGCACTTTACTTATTTTAGGGGAAGTACTTCTACATTACTCCTGGAATTTGCCCTAGCCTGTCCACCATGAAATCGATCGTGGAATGTGCAGGGGGGAAGGTATTGTCCAAACAACCTTCTTTCCGAAAACTTATGGAACACAAACAAAATAAGGTGGGTGTTACCTCTATTTGTTTTTTTTTATGGAGTATTTCACTTTAAGCTATGTCGACTAATTCAATTTCTTTTTTTCTTTCTTTTTTTTTTTTATTTAGAGCTTGTCAGAGATTATCCTCATCTCTTGTGAAAATGATCTACACTTATGTCGAGAATACTTTGCCAGGGGCATAGGTAGGTGCTTGATATCCTTGGGTGACAATTACGTGTTTAAACATGCAATTTGACGCACAGAATATAGGTAGTTTGGGATTTATTTATGAGTCACGTTTTTGCCCCACTGTGCTCTCCCGGACTCTCCGGAGCAGTGTTTCTCAACTTGGCCACTTTAAGGTGTGTGGACTTCAATTCCCAGAACTCCCCAGCAGTTTTGCTGGCTGGGGAGTTCTGGGAGTTGAAGTCCACACACCTTAAAGTTCCTAACGTGGAGAAACACTACTCCAGAAGTTCATAATAATACAAATACTAAAACTACACATTGGGTTTTCTTTTTGTTGGTTCTTTTTTACTGTTTGCTATTCGTGTGTAAGCTGCCAGGGTCACTTTGGAGTCAAGCAGCTGCTAAATTTCATAAATAAATAAAGGTACATTTACTGGTTGAGATGTGGAGAAGGGAATATATTGCCTGTAACACAGATCTTGGTTTTTCTTACAGTTCCCCCAAGCCATATACTTCTTCAGTTACTAATTCATAAATTTACATTTTTCTGTAATGAATTTCTATTATTTTTTTTTAAAGCTGTTTCAATATAAATACAACATCTGAATATTGATGCAGTAACCAAAAAACAAAACATCTTTACGAAATGGATTAAATTGTCTGTCTGTCTGTCTATCTATCAAATTTGTATAGCCACCCATCTCACAGAAAAATGACTCTGGGCAATGTACAACACTTAATTTAAAAACCAATAAATATATAAAAACATGCATTATTAAAGACTATAAAAAAAACTGAAGCAGGAGAGGATGATGTTAGCCAGAGTAAGGAAGCAAAGTAAATATGTTCTCAAATTCTGCGTTAAATCTTTTTTTTTTAATATTACCCACTTATTTGTGTTTTGTTTCAAGCCTGGAATAAAATAACCCCACTTGAGCAGTTCCATTTGAACCTAATAGTTGGCTGTGCCAACACTTATTATTTATTTATTTATTTTTATCCTGCTCTATTATTATTATAAATAACTCAAGGTGGTGAACATCCCTAATGCTCCTTCCTCCTCCTATTTTCCCCACAACAACAACCCTGTGAGGTGAGTTGGGCTGAGAGAGAGGGACTGGCCCAAGGTTACCCAGCTGGCTTTCATGCCTGAGGCGGGACTAGAACTCTCCTACCACGCCTGATTGGCTCTTGGGCTGAGAGAGGGGGACTGGCCCCAGGTCACCCAGCCGGCTTTCATGCCTAAGGCGGAACTAGAACTCACAGTCTCCTGGTTTCTAGCCCAGCACCTTAACCATTAGGCCAAACTGGCTCTCTCAGATTGCAGGATGATTTGAATGTTCTGGCTGTAGGAAACAGTGGGTTCCTGGAACAATCTTGGTGCTGCTATTTTTCATTTCAAGGCAGCAAGAATAGAGTAGAGAGTGGCAGTCTGCATAAAAATTGACCATGGGGATGATTTTTAAAGTATCACTGAAAAAAAAATCACCATAGGAAAAAAATAATATCAGTGGATGCTGACAACATTTGCATTTCAATCCTACTTCGGCAAATTCCTGCTGGGCAAACAGTGTATCCTATTTTTGTGCATCCTATAATGCAATGTAAAGTATTTTCTCTATAAGATTTCTTTTTGTCATTTTCTTCTCATTCTCTCAAAATGTTGAGAATTATGTATAAAATATCAGGAATGTTCAATATTTTCTTGATACTCGGTATTTAGAAACAATGAACCATCTTTGAATATCAAAGATTATTATTATTATTAAATTTATATGCCACCTGACTCCCAGCAACTGGGCAGTTACTGAGTTCATCAGATACAGGAAGTATTTTCCCAGGTTGAATTCACTCATAGATAATAGTGTCTTAAATGTAATTATTATTACTGTTAGTGGGGTTTTTTGCATTCCATTGCCCTTTATTGCTTTAAATTCCCCATGCTTTCTCCAGTCAACATTATTAGCTATTTAAGATTGCACTTTGTGCATCTTCGTTGGTAAAAACTAAACTATAATTTTTATTAAGTCTGGTGCCTCTGAAAAAATATTCTAGATTTGCTGTCCAGACCCCTGCAAGTAACTTCTGAACACTATGGTCTCTAGTTGTTTGTCAGGATTACATCTTGTAAGGGGTGTCCAAATTTAGGGTATCCCTTCCTCTTCTTACTTCTTTCAAGCCTTCTTACATCCCTTCTAATTTTGCTGTTGCTCGCTGGTAAAAATACCTCTCGTTGTGCCATCAAGTGGAATATTAAAATAGTTTGAACCGTAGGAAAAGACATTTGACTTTTGTGCCAGATCATTTTATGACTGGAATCAGGAGAATTCTTGGGTGGCAATGTGCGGTGTATTTATCACTTAGCTGAGACGCTGCTTGGGTTGCAGCACAACCCACATTACATTTGGCGCATGCCCAGCACATGAGTTGCCACTGATTTATCTGGTCAAACATACCACCTGCATTACAGCCATCTTTTATTGGGGCCCAGCTGCTAGGTTTTTCTAACGAAGGCTGCTGATTAAATTTTTATATTACTATCTTACGTATTCGTATGTTCTTTCAATATTTTGCAGATGTCCACAATGCAGAATTTGTTTTGACTGGTGTTCTTACTCAAACACTGGATTACGACTCATATCCTTTCATATGCTACCTCCCTCCCTAAATATTGTAATGCTTTCTGTAAGAATGCCAGGCTCACTGAAACAGGCTTAGTTCTCAGTGGTTGGCCATAGGGATAATGTATCTAAAATAGACACATGCAGACTGGAAATTATAATGCATTATCTGCTATTGCTGCATGCTTGGGTCCTCTTTGTTCTGCTGAGGGCTTGCTGAAGCACAAACAGCAATTTTCACTTTTGTTTATAAATACCAGTCATTGGCTTTAAACTGTTGAGGTTTTTAAGGCAAGGAATAGATTTTGATCCCCTTCTTTTGCATAATACGAGGTTATTATATAATGTAGTGGCATATGTAACGAACCATAATGATCTCAAAATGATGACATGGCGCAGTGATGTCATTACACAAATGCTGAAATTATGTACTTCCATCATAACTTGATGTTGCCAAAATAAGTCATTTACCTCGCTTGCCTCGTGCTGCTGAGGCCCATTTAAAGAAACTGGTTATGGTCGTATATGTATTTGAAGGTGAATTTTTCCCTTAACCAAATCTACATATAAATTTACTTGACTGGAAGTAAAATGCCTGATTTTGCTTCAGATTTCTTGAAGCCTTCCTCCAAGCTTTTCCAGCCTGTGGATCAGTTAATCAGGACTTCGTGGAATTCTTGTTTTCTCTTATTTTGCTGAAGGGCAAAGAACAGATTAAGGCAGGAGAGCAAAATTTACTGCATCTGTTTAAGATGTGCCACTTTTTATTATTAAACATAATTAACTATGTTTTTTTGTACTATACTGTAGACCAGAGAGATTACTTTTTATACTGCAGAATAGTTTTCCTGATTTTTTTTAAAGTTTTAATAATCGGCAGTATTCAACCAAAATTAAAATGTAAAGGAAAAAGGGCTTGTGTTATGTTTAAATTATGGAAGTAAATATTTTGTACTTTATTTTATTATGCTGTTATATTAATACTATCCCATGTTTTAAATAAACATAGTTTTAAATGATTTTTCTTTAACATTTAGTGGTGATTTTTATTTTTAAAATGTTGTGCAATTATAGCACTTTCTGGTAAGAGTAAATTACTCTGTTCTTCCAAATGGTGCAAGATATTCTTCCATTTATTTTCCCGGGTGTGTTTTAATATTGAAAGCCAAGTATTTTAAGCAGAGTTTATTAACGTCACGTGTGTTCCTACTGCAATTAGCTTGAACTCATTCATATTTGCAGTGATAAACTTTATTTGTAATTTTTATGAAATAAACGTGCAAAATGGAATCCACAGATGTAGTTATTTCATCCAAGTTGATTTAGTCTTGAAAAAATGATATTGTTAATCTATTAGCTTAATCCATTTAATTTTATGTTGAATATTCATCATTTTAAGAGTAATTCAGAGGTAACTATTTCAGTAGGATTGCATAAGATGCAGTCGGCTGGCTATTTTATATGGTTCTAAAGACTCTTTTGTGGATTGGATAAAATGTTTAAATCATTGGGGGGGGGGTGTTCGTGTGTCCATTTTTCTTTTTAAAATACATTTTTCATGTTTGCAGCCACCGTAATAGATATCTCATGTGAGTCTCTCTGTTGGCTATCTCTGAATTACAGCAGATTTCACATAGTTCCAGGAAGTCCAATTACTTGGGTTTCATAGTTCAAAAAAAAGTATTAGCAACTTACGTAGGGTGAATTAATTGGTACCTGGTTTGTATATTTCTGAATGTGGTTTCTTAGAAAGGAGCCGTGTACGTCTCTCCCTCCCTCTCTCCACATAGAAAATGTGCTAAGACATCTGAAGGGTTCCTGGCTGAACGTGGCAGGAATGACACCACCATTTACTGAAAACAGGTTTTGAAGACACTGCCCTAATTGCCACCAGTTACGTCAGGACACTTTTCTCGTGCTGGAACTGTACATGTTTTCAAGGAACCGAAAATACAAAGTTATATCGCCACCTCTGGTCCTGTGTACTTTTTAAAAAAGCTTATGCTGCTGACCCATGGCAGCTAAACAAATGGGACTTCTAAGAGGTGACGGGCTTTACAACCCTTGTGGGTTGTAGCGAGTGGGCAATCCCCATCCGCTCAGCCGCCGCAAGACGGACAGCTGATTCGCGAGCTAAAAGTAAGTTTTACGTCCTCTTGCTTTTAGTGAAACTCATTCCTCCATCATAAGACTGATGCTTATATTTTGTCTCCTTGAAAGGAAACAGGACTGCTGTTTTCTGCCCACATGCCTCAGAGCTTCTGTGGCTATCAGGTATTGCTGTTAGAGCTGGTTTTCTTATTCTCATCATCATCATCATCACCACCATGACTATTATCATGCCCAAGTTACAGGTGAGTGTGTTGCACAGGATGAGAACCCCCTCTCTTTGCCAGCTGGTGTAGATGAGGGGCCTGCTCCAGGGCTCTCCTTCCCCCAGAAAGATGGGCAGGGGCAGTGGAAGTAGGACCTAACCCATAACCAGGGGTTGTGCCTTGTAGCCAGGCAAGAAAGAGACCAACAGGGGCAGCCTGAAGAGCCTTGTCCGTTCAAACACCTGCCAATATTGTGCCCTTCCAAGGAGGAGTGATTGGCTCCCCATTCTCCCCAACACTTTAAAAAATAGGGTAAATCCCCCATGCTTTCAGTTGAGCGGATTCTTGATTTTAATTATACTGATTTTAAATTGGACTTTATTGTAATGGCCTTTTTTATTTTTATGTGTTAAAATTGGCATTTTAATTGCTCGAGTGCCAGTAGACAGGTGGATAAAAATTCATAAATAACCAATGTTACCATGGCGATGATTTTCAGGCCTTTTCAGCATGCCAGGGACGTGGTTTGGCCGCAGCAGCAGCTTCTTAAAACGTTTGCTCCCAAATGCCGTAAATTTTAACAGAAGCACAACTGAAAAACTCTCTTGAAGCATGGGAAAATACTGGAATGTGCACATTGCTTTTACATGTCAAGCCTCAGACTGCTGTGCTGTGGTGTGGGGTTGCGGGATTACTACTTGAAGTTTGTTCGGAAACTTCAGCTTGTAAAAAACTCCGACTGCTATAGGTCGTTAATGGAGATGAACGTATGAATTTTGCTGTTGGGCGCTTTGCAGGCCCTGTTGTGTTGCCAGTCACAAAACAGCATGTTTGATGCTCAGTTTTAAAGGGAACAGGCAGCAGGCAGTTTACTTTCCATAATTCTGAAGAACACCAGCCTGAATGCTCTTTCCGCCCACGCGGATACCACCAGCGATGGCACTGCCATATGCTAGCTTCATTTCCTGCAACAGCCGGTTCGCTACAGGCTTCTGAAGTAGACGTGCAATGTCTTTTTTAAATAGAACATATTTAATCTGACAATTAGGGTTAGACCGGATTGTAAGACACCTTCTGGTCGCTGTCAGTGTTCTGTATGTTTATAAATATATAATGGACCATTTCAGCATTGCATTTTTAAAAATTGCAATAAAATGACATTTGCCATTTTATTGCAGTTTTACTGCAATTAAAATGAACATGCATGTTGTCACAACATTCACTTTTGTCTGCGTTTTGAACTAGAAGACAACAGCAACAAAGCCTGATCATATCCTGATTTGTGTGTCAGTCCGTGCGGGACGGAAATCAAGTTGGCTCACTCCAGGAAGACAGGGAGCAAATTGGTTCGTTCTGCTCACAATAGATAGTGTTGTATTTCATGGACTTGCTGAAACCTGCATACATTTCCCTCTGCTTGATGTGCAAATGGTCAGTGTCTCAGTGACAAGGAGTTGATTCTAGAACACTAACCAAAATGCCTTGTGCCACTGCTTTTGCCAACTTCCATGTAGTTTTAAAGAATGTAAATATACCAGTGACTAATGGCCTAGTCTGAGAAAAATAGTTGGGTGAAAGTGTTAAAAAGTTCTTCAAATAATCACAAAGACCTGACAGTGAAGGAAAATCGTGTGATGCTGGGCTGCCTCTAAACAGCATGACCTGTCAGCAGTTGAACCAAATCAGGTTTGATCATCTACTTCCTTGCTGCTGGGCCCTGGATAACCAGACCCTGCCAGAACTAGCTGAGGAGAGAAAATGCAACTGCTCTCCTCCATCAGTGCATCACTGCGCATAAGGAGTGGTTTGAGTTGATGGTCACTGTTGCCACATTTAATCTCTGGCATTGAGGAATCCATCCAGGTTAACGTGACTCTTAAAGAATTGGCACCTTTATTTCTGTGAGAAGGCTTGGAAAAAAATGGGCTGCTTTGATTAATAGTTGAGAGCTGCTGTGCTCACGTGAGGTGCAAAGGGCTTCCTTCTGGAAGTATGCCCGGTGCTACTAAAAATGCTCAGAAAATATATACAGTGAACAGTTGTGAGACCTACAGGGATCTAAGTCCCTATCAGGAAAAGCTATGGAGAGTGTCACAAATCATTTCCTTACTTTCCTTTCTAAAAAAAAAATGTTAACTGTGCTGAAGTGCTAGGAAAATATTATCTATACTAATGCAAATTCAGAAAACGATCATGCAGAGAATACTATAATATACAAATAAAATTAATACTGAATACTCAAGGAAACTGGAGCAACTTGTAAGCCCTCCTCAGTCACTTGAACATGTTGAAGCTATGGACACCCAGTTTGGCCTTTGCTGCCATCTTGAGCCTGAAATGAATTTGTTCCCCCAAAAATTGAGTTTATTTTAATATGCAGATTCATTGGCTATTGATACTGGTATTTTATTATGAGATACAGTGCTGTATTCCTTAACATGTAATGTCCATTTTTATTATACAAAAACACCACTTTCATATACAATTGATCTGTTTTTAAATAGCATCCAATTTTGGTATTGTGATACTGTCCCTCAACTTTGATTTTAGTTGGCAAAATTGTTCCACATCAGTCATGAAGCAGTATTTAAGTAGAAATTACCGTTGCGTGTCAAATATCAAACAGTGCACTATGTTAGTCCATGACAGTCCAGCTAGATGGCAGCACTGAGGAGACCTTGATTGATCTCAGAAAGCTAAACAGAGTCAAGACTATTATCTTGAATTTCAACTTCAAATTTAGAGACACATTTCAGACACATTAAGTGAAAATCTAGCTCTGTGGAGAAGACTCCAGTGGCGATGGGTGCACCGTTGGGAGACCTGATGCACCAGGTTGGGAATAGATCCTCAGAAAATCGATCAATGTGGTCACTTAATCACTCCACAAAAATGGGATGTTTTGATCCCCCAAACCGGTGTTTGGCCACTTTAAGATGTGTGGACTTCAACTCCCAGAATTCCCCAGCAGCATCACTGAGTCATCACTGAGCCTTTGGGGAGAACCTTAATGTCTGGAGATGTGGAGCCCAATCATCTCTTGATCCAAAGAAGCAGAACAGGGAGGGGGGCCAAGATGGGGGGGGGGGCAGATAGAATTCAAATTTAGGAAAGCGGGGCTCACAGACTGAGTGAGAGGCAGCCAGCTATCTCTAGAGCAGTGTTTCTCAACCTTGCCTGCTCTAAGATGTGTGGACTTCAACTCCCAGAATTCTTCTGGCAGCCATACTGGCTAGGGAATTCTGGGAGTTGAAGTCCACATATCTTCAAGGGGCCAAGGTTGAGAAACACTGCCCCAGACAGAGGAAACTGCTTCCCTTCGAATGTTGAGATGTTGGATCCTCTTCAAGCACAGACCGAGTTCCTTCCAAAAAATTGGAAGCAAGAAGTCTGCATCTCTTCAACCCCTCCTGGCTGTTTCTTTTTGCCTTCATGTGAAACTAGAGGATTTCTCTCCCACTGTCAGGAACGTATTTCTACCAACCATTTTCAGGGCAGGGCAGAAAGATGCAACTTTTCTGCTACCAGATTCTCCTCAACTTCTCCAAGTTGGACTTGGACTGGCTAGGGAAGGGTTTTCAATGCCCAAGTGTCCCCTCCTGAACCTCCTTCCTGAGACAATATTGCTGCAGCTTTAAAGAGGTTGGCAAACTTTCTGCTGTGATGGTTGTTTTTGCTGCTTCTAATTTAAACCATACTTGTAAACCAATTTGCACCTTCCAGATGCATTGGATGACAGAAATTCTGGAATTCTGTGCCTTGTGCTCCCCTCAGACGTCTTGAGGAAAACTTTTATGTAGATGTGCCTTAATATTTTTATTTTTAACTGATTTCTTTTTAAAAAAACACTTGTTTTGTATTTTGCTGTATCTCTGCTGTCTACAGGATATTGGGGTGCAAGGGAATCTACCTGTCAACCCTTTACTTTTCCTTCTGTACCCTCATCTGTGGGTGACCTTTGCTTGGTGCGTTTTTGAAATATCTGGCTATTATTTGCAAAAAAGTCTTCAGGGAAATGGATATATTTATGATGTGCTCTTTATTGCCATTCAGTTAGGGCAATGTTTTTCAACCTTGGCCACTTTTAAGATGTGTGGACTTCAACTCCCAAAATTCCCCAGCCAGCATTCAATTCTGGGAGTTGAAGTCCACAGATCTCTAGTTTGAAAAACACTGATTTAGGGGGAGGGGGACTCCCTGTTTTCAACCAACAATTTTGCAACCATCTTGGAGCTATACACCAATTCTTGGAAGATCATCTTGTTTCCTTTTAAAATTATAGCTATCTTTTTCCAGTTCAAGGGATTGTTTTAACCTACAACCAGTGGTATTAATCCCTGAATTCCAGTCCTGGTCCACTGGTGAACTGCAAGGCTGTTTCTGGATGTGAGTATTGGGGTGGTGGGTGGTATGCATGGCCAAACCCTTGCAATATTTCAGCAGTTGTATTTAATCTCTCATGACATTTTGGCACCCTGTCTTTCAAATCTCACAAGATGTTAAACAGGAACTCCAAAACCTGCTGAGATGTTGTGATCTCATGAATTGTTGGCATTTGCACACACAGGAGGAAAAAAAAAACAGGTACAATAAGTATGCCAAAATATTGGCATAGTGGGAAGAAGGATGGGTTCAGATGTACCCACGGAGACCATGTGGCCATCCCTGCTTTATATAATGGTTGCTGTTTTAAATCAGTGTTTCTCAGCCTCAACAACTTTGGGTGGACTGCAACTTCATGCTGGCTAGGGAATTCTGGGAGTTGAAGTCCACCCTCTTTAAGTTGTTGAGGTGAAGAAGTATGTATAGCCTAGCTCATAAAGTTAACTTTATTGAGCCTATCTCAGTAAGTTCTAGTGTTTCTATAGGGTCTACCTCAAAGGGCTGACAATTATGGTTATTTAAACAGGTTTTTCTCTGCACTTTTCTGGCTTATTGTTAGCCACCCAAGGTTATATGTTTAAAATGGATGGCCACACAAATGTTCTACATACATAAATAGGAAAGCATATTTAGAAAAGAAAAACCATAGTGAGCAGCTTTGGACGCTAGGAGGAGCCATGTCTATGTTCAGCTTATGCTGGCAGAAAATGAGGGAAAAGGATTCCCATTTGCTTTGTACCCTTAGATGCTTTGCTGGGCATCCAAGATGGAACTGAAGAAAGGTGCTGCTTGGGTAAAGCTGGCTTACAATGAAAGGCCTCATTATGTCAACCTTAGGTCGTTCCTAACAGTCATAGCCATAAAAATCATCTTTGAGTACAAACACATTGATGAACTGTTCTCCTTGAGAAGGCGGCGGCGGGGGGGGGGGGGGGCTTAAGCAAAAAAGGCCTTAATTCAGAGTATGCAGTGCAAAAACACACTGGTGGGTAATTATTAGGACAATACCAACATCTTTAAAGAATGGGGCTAAGGGTCATCTAAGAAGTCAGCAGGAACAACAGGATGAGGGAGAGAGTTTTTACACCCTATGTGTAATGGTATGTGGGAATGACCTTGGGAGACAGGAGGAAGAGCCACAGACTAGGCAATAGATAAGAGGCAGCTGAGCCCACAGCAGAAATGGGGGTGTGGCAAACATCTCAGAAGAGACCCTCCCTAGTTTCTTGGACTGTAAAGGCAAGGGGAGAGAAATGTATTTTCAGACTTGCAAGATTCTGTTAATGTAACCTTACAATAAAGTTAAGAGTTGGTACTTCTGGGCGTGCTTCTTGTCTGAACTACCTCACAAGGCTGACACTAAGCCTGGAGCATTTGCAAGCAGAGAGGTCAAAACAGGCAAGATGGAAGCTGTGGCATCACAATCAAAGCCCTGCGCCTTCTGTACATGCATGTGGGCTCCCATTGCCATGCTGTAGCTGCCATCTGGCCTGAATTGACCTCCTGTGCAGACACCTCTGCTTGAGCTCCAAGGGAGTGTGACATAATGACTGAAGTATATCAGGAAAGCCTGAGTTCCCGTGTCTTTTTGTCCACAAAGCTTTACCAAGTGACTTGAATTTTCACCCTTCTCCTTCAGTCACATTATTTTACAGATTTAGGAGGTGGGACAGGAGCCACCAAGTGTCTCCAAGTTCTCCTTGGCAAAAGAGTGGGGTTAAAAGAAAATTGCTAACAAATTGCTGAATTGAGAATGCTCAGGCAGCCCTTTCTGAGGTTCACCTCAGGGCAACTTCTTCTGTAATCCTGGTTTCTGGAAATGCCCTTTTCCTGTCCCTGGAACCCTTAGCCAACTTTCACACTCACCCTACTTTCCCTTAAACTCTTCTGCCACTTCACCCCACGTTGTGTCCTCTGGTCTGCTGCTTTCTAATTGTGCTGGACTACCCCAACCAAAATCCTCCAGACGGGCCAAGCAGAGGTGCACAATCTGAAGCTTAAAGTTCCTTCCTGTCATGTCCCCCGTTGCAAGGCATATGTGCATCACAACGGGGAACATGCCTATCAGGAAGGAGGAAGGGATAACCATTATCCTTTAAGCACACAAACGCCTAAAACAATCACCAGCACAATAGAGGCACCCCTCTGCCCGGACCTAAGAACCATTAACAGACCGGGGGAACTTCCACACATTACCCCGGGGGATGCACCTGCACCGGACAAGGATGAGAAGACAAAGGAGACCAGCGAAGATCACCCAAATCGCCCATCGACAGACCCATACCACTGCAGATCGCCCATCCGGATCCAGCTTGTGGGACAATGGGGGGTGGAGGAGGACAAGGTCCCCCACGCGGGTATAAACGGGGTTCCCCGCTACCACGTCCGCATTCCCGTCTTTTTTCTACGTATGCAATCTGCTTTCAATAAACCGGAAATCCTTAGACCCTCTAAGTGAGTCCGTGTCTTATTGGGAGTAAGGCTACCCTGACACTTCCACATTTTAATCTTTAACTGTGAACCTCTATTTAATTAAAATATTTTTTTAGATTTGGCCCCTACTCCTGCCAACACCTTTTTGGAAGTGACCCCCCTCCACCCTGAGTACATGATCTAAAAGCCAAATGTTGTCCTCAGCCTGAAAAAGGTATGCATTTTCAACACAGTTGATAGACATCCGATTGGGGAAAGCGGGTTACCAGAAATAGCTCTCTAGCACAGATGGCAAGACATTCCCTCTTGTGTGGTTTTCTCATTAAACCTGGAATCTATATGCAAAACTTTAACAAAAATATGGAAGTTACAGATCCATTGCAACAAGTCTGATTCTTCCTCTGGTGCATCATCCGTGGGAAACCGGATGCATATTGGGGCTTGGGCTTGCAAATCTGGGCTGCAAGAATTCAGATAACCACTGAATGACAGCAGAACAAAACAATGAAAAGTCTTTACTTTCACCTCCTGTTGTTCAGAGTCTTGCAGCTCAGATAGGGAGATGTAATGGTCTATGGAAATGACCTTGGGAGACACGGCAAAGTGATGCAACCAAGGGAACCGACAGATAAGAGGCAGCTGAGCCCACAGCAGGAATGTGGGCAGGGCAAGAGGCTCAGAAGGGACCCTCCCTAGTTTCTTGGGCTGTAAAGGAGATGTGGGGGAGAGATGTACTTTCAGACTTGCAGGATTGATGTCAGCCTTACAAGGCAGACCACACGGGAAACATGACCAGATGAGCTAATTCGACTTTATTGTAAAGCTACATTAACAGAATCTTGCAAGTCTGAAAGTACATCAGGTCATTCCCACATACCATTATGTACCAAGCACGAATGTCCTTCCCACATACCATTACAGGAGGCCCTGATGTGTAGCACCAGAGTTGGAAGGTTGATCTATCTGTAAATTGAAAGATGCTCTGTTCACCTTAACTAGGGAGTGAGTCTTTGCTTCTATCCCACCCACCCCTCACTCCCTGCCACAGGAACAATTCCTGCACAAAAAGGTAGCCGCTTTTGGGGGTGCATCAATTCTTCCTGTGCTTATTGGTTTAAACACAGATTTAATTGGGAGGTGTATTAGAATGAAAAAAGGTGGAGGTACCTGACCCCCCCCCCAAGCAACCGTTGTCATATTTCTTGCATCTACACTATTCCTGCCAAAGAGGGTGACACTCAACCAGCTGACCATTCTTGCTCGCCTGCCAGCAGAGAGCAAATTGGCTGGTCCCTGGACTTTGGGACACTTGCACACCTCAAATCCTTCTATTATGTTCTCCTGAATTATGGGTGGTTGTGCATCTCCCTACTCTGAGCTTTAGGTCACATTTAGGGCTTTGAAGCAAACTAACTTTTGGGGCAGCTGTGCTGGTCGGCTACACGGCCCCAGGGAAGGCTGTTTTTCTGGCTGGACGTGTATGTGCTGGTCATTTTGAAGTGACTTGAGTCTTCTTTTGTGGTTAGACCAGTTTCTCTCGACTTTGGCAACTCTTAAGATGTGTGGACTTCAACTCTCAGAATTCCCCAGCCAGCATTGCTGGCTGGGGAATTCTGGGAGTTGGAGTCCACACATCTTAGAGTTGTGAAGCTTGAGAAACACTGGTTAGGCTGTAACCCTGGCGATGGCTCTTGGGGCCAACATTCTTCTCCAAAGTGGCTGTAATGTAATCCTTGTTTGGTCCATTTTGTTCGAGAATTGTAAAAAACAGCCACCGCTCCTCCGTCTTTAGCACAGCATGAATACGGCACCGAAATGGAGCCAACCTGGGATTTGCACTGCTGCTTAGCTAATGTATGCTAAGCAGGCAATTTCATTAGCTTTTAGTCTGTGGGATAATTTCATTAGGCTGATGTGTCTGCATGCTCTGCTATTTCATTCATACCGTAATTGCCCCTTCCCTTGGATCCCACTCCACCCATTACCCCTTGAAGTAGGGAGGGTTCCTGTTCTTCTGATTTTGGTTGTGCGGTTAAATTTAAACAATAGGAGGGAAAGGTTGGCTCTCTAGCCCCCACTCCTTCCTGCAAACTCAGCACCTTTCAGCTAATAATTTGAAACATCATCAAAACCCAAACCAACAAGGACGGGAAGAGAATTAATTTTGCTGAAGCCACAGAATGCCTCCAGTGTTTCACATTAGACTTCAGGGGCCAAAAATAGAATAGAATAAAATAAAAAGGGGGCCTGATTTTCCCAAATAAGGTGTAAAATAAGGCAATAGGTTTCTCTAAGTTTCAAGGTACTCATTCTCTTGTTTTTCAACCCCACATTGACGAAAAGGACCCCAAATCTTAGCTCCACCCATTCTGGAACTCCCTCATATGCCCCTTGCAGGCCTCAGGGGCACAAAACTACCACCACTGAACGAAGACAAAGAGATGAGGATATCAGGAAGCATGGAAGGTGAGGGGCCCCAGCTGATGCCCCTCAGAACAGTTACAGATGCCTCACAGGCCAATGAACTCCACTGCCAGCAAATTCTCCATTCGTACATTAGACCAGTGTTTTTCAACCTTGGCAACCCTAAGATGTGTGGACTTCAACCCCCAGAATTCCCCAGTCAGCATGCCAGCTGGGGAACTCTGGGAGTTGAAGTCAACACATCTTCAAGTTGCTAAGCTTGAAAAAGACTGCATTGGACAGAAGAAGCCCAATAATTCAGGATGAAGTTATTAAAAGTGTCCGTAGAAATTAGGAGATGCTGTTGACTTTGGTATGCAAGACATAAGAATATCTAATAAACTGATTTGTTCACTTATCCCAGTATCCCACAGGCTTATTATTTGGGTCCGTGTGCTATTCATGTCCTGTAGGCTATAAAAGTATCAGCGTTTATATTATATGTATGCCAGTGATTTATCATCTCCACCCTGCCGTGAGAAGAAACAAACGTAGACCAGGGAGGACAATGTAGATCAGTGTTTCTCAATCTCAGTAACTTTAAGATGTGTGGACTTCAACTCCCAGAATTCCACAGAAAGCTTGCTGGCTGGGGAACTTTGGGAGTTGAAGTTCACATATCTTAAAGTTACTGAGATTGAGAAACACTGATCTAGATGATCTTTTACAAGACCTCTGGTTGATCCAGAAAGGACTTTATTTTTCCTAAGACCTGTAAAAACTCAACCTCCTGTTCTGAGTTCATGGAAGGAATCACAAGATAGTGTCTTCCACTGATTATAATATCTCATTTTTAAATAAAACGGGGAAAAATAAGACATTTTTATGGTATTCACATAGCACAGTAAACGTAATGAGACACACTCAATGACCATACAACCTGCCGTATTTGGCGGGTTAAAGGACAACGGACACATGTTAAGAGGTAGGCACTTTCTGGTTGAATATTAGGAAGAACTTGATAGCAATCAGAATGGAACCAAGTATCTAGGGAGATGGTGGGTGTCCTTTCACTCTTTATGTTCAAATAGAGATTGCACAGCAACTGTTAGGACTTTTACCTTGTGTCCCTGCACAGAGCAGGGGGTTGGATTCAAAGGCCTTTTCCAAGTCAGAGATTCTATGGTCTACTGTGTGGCATAAACTCATCCTGAATAAGGATTGGATGGCCAATCAGAAGACGGGACCAAAGAAGAAGTCTAGCACAAGGCTGATGTCCAAGAAATGGACAATTGTTGAGATTAGTTATTGCCCTGTTTATTGCCCTGTTTATTCAGTCTGCACAGCTGAAAGCAACCCTAAATTAATGTTTTTCTAACAAAATGTAGAAGTGCAGTTAAAAATCACTGTCAGATCTTTGATCCACAGTTGAAACCTTCCTGGCAAGGCTGATTAAGTCTGACAGTGGGCTCTAGTTGTTCCTGACAAAACAGCAGGAATAAAATTAAATGAATGGTAGCTTTTTGTGGCCAGAATGGTGATATTAATAAGTGTCACGCTGAGCTCTGTGCCCAGGCAGATGCATAATTTATCAAGCTTCATAAATATCAAAATATGCCACAGCTGTTAGGATTTTTCAGTGCAAAACCCACAAATATTGCTTTAATTATTCAGCAGCTCAGCTTAGCAGAAAACAGTTGCCTGCATTGGAACTAAAAATAAGACATTGGTAGCAACAGATCTTCAGAATGGGCTGATGGACCATTTATGGGCTGATGGACTCTTTATGATGGACTCTTTATGAGATGCATGGGCTGATGGACTCTTTATGAGATGCATTAGAATGGACTGAACGTTATCTGAGGACCTGAAGAACATGGTTAAGGGCAAAGATGACCCACTGTCTTTGCTTTTCTCCCCCTGTGATATACTTCAAATATCTTTTAAGTTATTCCACTTCCTTCTCTTTATGATGTTAGCCTTTGTTTCAGGAAAAGCAAACATCTCTACTGCAGTTGAATCCAAAATTCTATAATTAGAATTCCTAAACGCCAACTGTCCACAAGTATTTACTTTGCTGGATCTACAGAATTTCAGAATTCTGAGGAACTCCACTAAGTAAAAGCTGGAGATCAATCACACTTTCCAACCATAGAATTTGCATGAACATATTTGTTTTGAAATCATGGTTTACAAAAGTATGAAAAGCAGATCCTTCACCATGCCCAGTGATGGCTTTTACTCATGGGGACAATTATGGCTGCTCACCACGTTTCACCCCTCTAAAAGAGAAAATGAGAGGCCACTGCTCCAGCTGTATTCATGCAGTTTTCTTCAGTGTAAATCCGGAAGCACACCAAATTTTCTATCACTTGGCTCACTTTATTTCCAATTATCCATGCATCTCACAAATATTTCAGCCTATGTTATCCAGCTGTTCCTTAACTCGTTACTCTGCATTGGCTTTAAATTGAGCCAGACTTGGAACAGAGCCATGAAATGAATGGATCAGGTTGGCAATTCAGCATCAAATGCAGTTGGAGATAATTGTCCACCCTTTGGCTCTGCCATAGGGTTGCACATCTGGAGGCCTCAGCTGGCCCCTGAAAGCCTTGGGTGATCTCAAAACATTGTGATCAAACTGTAATTTTTCAGGAGATGGAAAAGGACTATTATCAAGTACTGCATGGAGAAAAATTACACTATATTCCATTTTTATGAAGTATCAATTCAAAGTAAACAAAGCTTAATTTATGTCCTTTTCTCGCCCACTGGCTTCTGGAATGCTGTCCCTAGCAGGCTGAAGATCAACTGTAGCCCTCAGCCTGAGACGTGTTCTTCCAGAAACGTCACACCCAGGCTGTTGTGTCTTTCCTCTCAGACTTGTTGGTCCTGAGCAAAAACATAAGGTGTAATCACACCAAAAGTGACATCTGAATGATAGAAAGATTTCTTTGGACAACCCGGGACAGACCCTGTTCCAGGGCAGCTGATCCCCCTTCATGGTTTCCTGATCGTAGAAACAAAGAGACCTTGGCAGGCAGTTGGGAGGGGATTCCAATGTCAGATGCTGGTCAGAGTATGACCTTGGAGGGTGAAATCCAATTCACCTTCTTGAAACGGATGTAGTGCGTGCTGTGAGCAACACCCAAGGGCCAGTAGGGGAATGAAGGGAGAAGGGAGAACTAAGCACATGGCACAGATGCAAATGACAGGCAGATAGAACAAAGAGAACATCAGTGGGAGATGGAGAAAGGACTCCAGGTTGGAACAACAGCTAGAGATAAATGCCTGAAACAGGAACAAGCAAAAGAGTATCTGTTTTTAGGAAGAACTTCTTAGACCTCTCTCACTGGGGAAAGGCTCTCAAGGACAGAGCTGAGCTCCACAGAAGAGTGGGTAGAAATGGATTGAATGAAATAAATTCTTCTCTTTAGAAGCCTGAATATTGATGAGTGGGATAAAGGAAAACATCCAGAGATGAGACTAGAAGCACCCCCTTGCTGTCGTACTGGGTGCCACCCTCAGCTGCTATGGCCTTCTTGGTCTGGTTGGTGGGAATTGTAGTTTTGCATGATTTTAGGGTGGCCCAAGTATTTCACGCTTGCCAGTAATCCCCATATAAGTCAGCTCACAGTCCTGGGCTGCTAAAGTAACTGATTTCTCTTTCTTCTGATTTGAGTCTGGCCCCCTCATCTATATTTACCTCCTTAAGCTTTTGTTGAGGTTCCATCTTAAACACTGCATCTATTTGAGAAAATGTGTCCTCTTTTGTTGGTTTGTTTAAATCACAGAATGATGATTTAATTGGCTGGAATGGGCTTTGCATTTCGCCTATTCTGTGTTGAATGCATTGTGATTGAAGCACCACCCCTTTTGAACAGGGGGGCAGGGCCTGGATCAATGTGACTGCAGATTTTTGACTCATCTCCTGTGGACCCATCAAAGCCAGCATCTTGGCAGCAGGCTGAGCTGCAGACATTGAGAGTCACCTGGTCCTTCCAATCTTCCACAAGATGGAGAGGTCTATCTTTTTTTTAAGGTATAACACTTTCTATATGTGCATTGGATCATTTGTACGTGCGAACCCACGCACATCTCAGCTTTTCTCAAGCTTTATTTTGGAGTGGCCAATTCATTTTCTTTGGGAATATGGTCCTGGTTAGCCTAATTGGAGGTCAGTTGAAAACATCTGCTTCTGAATGAGGCATCTCCTGCTTTGAGCTCACCTGGAGATGGCTTGACTCATTTCAGCCAACGCCTAAAGGGCCACCCCTTGACTGAGCTAATTACATTCAGTGTTCCCCCCTCCTTGTTGGATCAAGCCACTTTCATTCAGAGAAGGGATAGAAAGAGGCAAGCCCCATTGGACTGTAGACGCTGAGCATCTTCCCTTAGAAAGAATCTTCTGAGGTTCACAGTGGAGTTCTGGGACCGTCCATCGGTTCAAGCACGCTTTTACAAAAGGTCATGTAATATTTAAGAAAGAGTAACCACAGCAACCTAGATGGTAAAATAATGCTTTATTTCATGGATGAACAAACACTACTGTGCCACACCCTGGGCTCTCCCTCTACAAAATTTTACAAACAGAGCAAGGGGCCACCTCCTCTGGATCAAGATCAGCTCAGGCATCCTGGCCTAGAAGATTATCGAAACTTGGATAGGTACCATTCACACGGTCTATTTGGCATTTGGCTGAAGGACTGAATTATTCTGCAGTTACTTTCCATATGAATCTTGATGCAGAGTAAACTATGAAAGGGGGCAAAATGCAATGAGATTCCTGATTCCCCGCTCGCCTTGGCATTTGGCTTACTGGTCTATCTCCCGTGACGATTGAATTGCCACCAACAGCTAACAGTCTGAACCTAAAACAAAGCAGAGGTCTAAAGGAAAACGCTGGGTGAAATAAATCACCAACTGTCCTGCTGTCTTGGATGCATGTTCTCCCAACAGTACATGTAAAAATGCAGAAACCTGCGTTGACATTCAAGCGGTCAAAAACAATAGAAAGGAGCCACAGAATTGATTTCATCTGAATGAACACCTCTAAGGGGCCTTAGTAAGCAAACAAGGGTTCTCACATGCACACCGAACACAAGACATAAGAATAAGAATAATCCAAGGTGCGGTAGCAAAGGGGAACTTGACAAATAATCGACTTACATTCCTTTTATACACAACAAAATGAAATATACAATATTCATACTAGTTGTACATTGGGTTCTAAGAAGAATTTACAAGGAGGAACGCTAGCAAAGCAAAAGAAAGGAGAAGCAGGAGGAGGGGAAGGGAAGAAAAAAAAGGAGTTCAAGGAATTAAAAAAGATTGGGGATAGTTTTGAATTGTTTTAGTCTTGCCTCCTCTGAACTCTAGGGGAAAAACATGATGGGAAATGGGGTCTGTGTTCAAAGTTCCAGAGGAGAAAAAAAAATCAAAGGAAAAGAAGGCTAAGTTGCAATGCCCAAACCCAGATTTTTATCATTACATTAATATAACGTACAGATAAGGAAGTGTGTTAGGACTAATTAAAATCTGTATAATATTACGAAGGTAACAGTACAAATGACAGACGCTATAGCTGTGGGAAAAGGAAGGGGAGAAGCAATCCATGAAGTTCTTCGCATATTCATGAAAGTTGCTCGCTTGCTGATGCAAAACATCCCCCTAACCAGTGTTTCTCAACCTTGGCAACTTTAAGACCTGTGGACTTCAACTCCCAGAATTCCCCAGCCAGCGATGGCTGGGGAATTCTGGGAGTTGAAGTCCACAGGTCTTAAAGTTGCCAAGGTTGAGAAACACTGCCCTAACAGTCTAAGCACCATTAAGATCTGATCTTTTGAGAGTTACTTCTCATGTTTTCCCAACCCTGGCCATCTGCAACAATATGGACTAGCAACTTGCTGCTTCACATAAAACCTGATTTGGGGATAATGTAGGATGACAACTGTCATGCAGCTATCCTTGTCCCTCTTTAAAAAAAAAGGAAGAAAGGAAGGGTGTTTTTTTTTTAAAGCATAAGACCAAATAGTTGTTAATACTGGATGATCCCAATCCATAAAGCTAAATTGCAACTGGAGCATTAAAGGAACGGGTGGGAAGAGTTCCTGAGCATTTGAAAAGTCTTAAGCAGGAACTCTTGTGGCCCGCGAGGCGTTAGGAGGTGTTTCTCCTGGAGCCAACACACACTGCAGTGCGAAAGGGTCAGCGCAAGGCTGAAGTGAAAGGAGCAACAACTAAAAACTATATACAGAAAGGCCTGTACAGTGCAAGAACATCAATCAAAGGTGCGTATAGCCACAGCAGAAAATGCCTGTGGAAAGAAAATGCCTGTACAGCTGAGCAGTTCTGCAGCAATGCCGAATTCTTGGAAATGCAGAAGACAACAGGCAAACAACACACAAATCTGTACCCTTGAAAAAGAATTGTGCTATAATCTTTATTCCATGGATGGTCATTTGATCTGAGATGCTAAATAAGGGACCCCTAACACAGACAGATGGTAGGTTTTATTCATTCCTTGGACTTGCATTCTTTCAGTGCTGTTGGCATCTCGGGGAATCTGCCGTTGGAGCTCAGCTTCCCGGTAGAGCAGCTTATCCAGAAGTCACACTGTGGCCAGAAAGGTCTTTTGTTCATTGTGATTGGTTTCCAACAGCAGTTTCTGCTGAGTTCCTCATGCTTAAATGTTCTTCCGTTCGGGAAGGCAGGCGCTCCAAGACGGGCACCAGGACCGTTTTTCCTTTTTGCTTTTCTTAAATACATGCTCACATAATGACTCCTTTCGTCAGGGGACGGGAATCAGGAGGATTCAGTTGCATATCCTTTTGAGAAGTGGCCTTGTGCATCTTAGCACGAGCCCAGAAAGTTAATCTTCGTCCTCGTCTTCTTTCGTGGAAACTACTGGGGGTTTGTCCTGGATTTTGAAACATTCCACAAAGAAACTGACAATGGACTTGTACAAGTGCTGCTCGAGGGCTGGGCTGTTGAAGTAGTGACCTTCATCAGGGTAGATCTGCCAGAGAAAGAGAGAGGGGATGAACACACCTGTAGGGTAATGGTTGAGATGGGCCTCAGGTGGAAACTCAGCTTTGGGAGTCATCAAAGCCAGGGCATTTCCCAAAGTCAAGATGGCAGTCACAACTGTGTGCCCCTTGTTTACATGTCACATGCATAACAAAAAGGGGTGGGGCTTCAGTCACACAGTGATGGCCCCCAACTTGACTTCTGATCTTTCCCTGAGCGCCCCTGATCAAAGTCCTAGGATTACCAATTACGGACAACTCTTAGTTGGGATAGGATATCTAATGTCTTCAGTGTGGGTTGTAATTCTCTAAATTAAGGAAATGGTGGATTCTCACAAGAGACAGAATGTTCTTCTCCAACTGTTGTGTTGCTTCCTGGTTTTGATCAAGCTGAAGGAATCTCTATAAGTTACCCTTCAGGTCTGGAAGTATGAAGAAGAACAGGTAGACCAACTTATGTCAAAACAATAAATGAGAAATTCTGGGACATTTCATGGCACGTTAGTCTTTTGATAAAACTTTGCACACTTAATAGAAGTTTGAATAGGTTCAAGCAAGAATGGCTCCCTTACGTACAGTGCATTGTAGAGCAAGGCAGATTTAGATATCTGGAATATGGGTTTTAGGATTTAAATAGAAACTAACAAAAATCACTACTGTTTGATGTAAAGTTCAAAAATCTAAGCCATGTTTCTCAACCTTGGCAACTTTAAGATGTTGGGACTTCAACTCCCAAATATCTTAAAGTTGCCAAGGTTGAGAAACACTGGTCCAAGCTTTGGCCTAAACGGGAAGGTGCAATTTACCTTTAAAAAAAAACAACCACACCATTTTCTTTTTTTCTTTTACTTAAACATAGTAGTGTTTTTTGAATCCTCTTGCTTTCGCCCCCTTTTTTCTTCTACTTTTTGCATGCAAATATTTGCTTTTCATTTACTCTGTATTCGAATACTTAAATACATTAAAATGTGTAATTTGTAACATATTTACTATTAATAAATTCTATTTGGAAGGTGTTGTTTAAATAAATAACTAATAAATAAATAAAAATGGACTGAAATTTAACCTGCTCAATCCCGTTTTGTTGTTGTTTCCTGCTAACTTACTAAAAGCAAATGGTTAAATTCCCAGGATAACACCTACTTAGCAGTTTGGGCAAATTCTCTACAGTGATTAAAGAAAACGAAGATCCATGGGGAGAAGAGGTCAAGAAAATCAAGATGGCAGTTGCATAGTCCCAAACGTCATCTTGGCTTTTTGGATACCCCCACCCCTATGGTAGTAACATATGGCTGCGAGAGCTGGACCATAAGGAAGGCTGAGCGAAGGAAGATCGATGCTTTTGAACTGTGGTGTTGGAGGAAAATTCTGAGAGTGCCTTGGACTGCAAGATCAAACCAGTCCATCCTCCAGGATATCAAGCCAGACTGCTCACTTGAGGGAACGATATTAAAGGCAAAACTGAAATACTTTGGCCACATAATGAGAAGACAGGACACCCTGGAGAAGGTGCTGATGCTAGGGAGAGTGGAGGGCAAAAGGAAGAGGGGCCGACCAAGGGCAAGGTGGATGGATGATATTCTAGAGGTGACGGACTCGTCCCTGGGGGAGCTGGGGGTGTTGACGACCGACAGGAAGCTCTGGCGTGGGCTGGTCCATGAAGTCACGAAGAGTCGGAAGCGGCTGAACGAATAAACAACAACAAAACCCCTATGGACATTCCTATAAGCCACCCTCAGTTCTTAAGCAAAAGATTGCTTTAAAATCTTAACTGTGAACTATGAACAGAATAGTGATGATAGATTGATAGATAGATTGATGATAGATAGATAGATAAGAGAGAGAGAAAGAGAAAGAGAGAGATAAGAGTCCACACTTGTTTTAAAAGAGTGACTATGTGAAAGCACCTTACCTGCAAACTGTAATTAGCTTTTGTCCTAATTAGTTGTGTGATGAAGTCTGCAGTGTGCTGGAAGTGAATTTTCTCTGTAAAAACAGATTAAGGTAATTAAGTTCCAGAGAGTAAAGAACTGAGTTACAAAAAAACCCCCCAAAACAAAGCTTTATTTGAGCAAAATAAAGCTTTTAATTTGCTTTATTTGAGCAAAATAAAGCTTTTAATTTGCTTTATTTGAGCAAAATGCGGTATGTATAGATTTGGTTCACATAACCTTACCATCAGCTGTTGCGTGGATGATCAAAAACTTCTGGTCTTTGGCTGAAGTCACTCGGTGTGCGAGTTTAGTAGTCTGAGAAGATTGAAAGAAATATTTTTCAGTATTATAGACAGTTTAGAAACCACGATAAGCAACATAATACTTAATGCTTTAACAGAACATTATTTTGTATTTTGTTTGTCTTGTGTACTATCCCTTTTTTTCTGATCTGTATACCACCTTGGTGATATTTATAGAAAGCAGGATATATTTTATGCTACTGTTAAAGTGTTACTTTCACAGAGTTTAACATTACCCCTTGTGACGTCTCTGTCTTCTTTTTTATGTAGCTATTTATTCCATTCTTTAAATATATGAATAATAAATTATAACAGGAAAAATAAAACTATGTTTTTTTAAGGAAAGAAACAACATTTGGAACCCCCTCTCCAAATATTATCCCTTGATACAGTATTTTAATATTCATTTTTGTTGCTGTCATGATTTCAGTGTTTTTGTGATTTTGTACTTCAGGAAAGTAAATGGGAAGGCAGTTTAAAGGTGGTTTGTCAATGCAAGTTGTTTGCTTCTTCATACATTTTAATCCCTCCTATAACCAAAAATATAAAACACAAGACAAGATCCTATTTTATTTGCAGATCAATCATATGTGTTTGTAGAACGTCCTAGATATATTTGCTCTGAAGAATAGCTCATAAAATAAATAAAGGTAGAGTGCAGTCTAACTGCTGTCGTCTCCGTTGCCTACTTTCACATAGCTCTCAGTAAGACAAGGATTCAAACATCACAACGCATCTTGCATTTGTGCTTAATAAAATGGTTGCCCAGTTGACCTGATTTACCTCATATATCTTATTATTGTCAATCCCTTGTAATCCCAAGTATCTTTCTGAAAAGGCTGAAGCTGAGGGAAGAAAAGAAATGAGATATGAAGTTTCAATTCGAATTACAAATACTGAAAGGAAATGCTGAGGGCATTTTCCCTTGCTGGACCTTTCTCTTACAGGTTGAAAATTATGTATATCTGGAAAATTATGATGCCAAAAACACTCCACACAGCAGGATGCTTAAGCAATTTTTGTCAGTGGGATAGTTTTCTGAAATGTGGCCCATAATCAGGGAAGTCTCAGCCCAGGGAGATGATCTTGGCATTTTTGGCCTCAATTTTTTCCAAGGGTCTCAATTTTTTATTTAGTTTTTTAAAATTCTTTATTTGCCATGTCATTTCAATATACTGCAGCCCCTCCTGGTGGACAGAGTGTTTGACTTGGACTCCCAGAATTGTCTGGGATGTGAGTGAAGCATTCTGGATGTTGAAGTCCAACACATCCAGAAGGCCACCGACTGAGAAAAGAATTGAATAAGGGTAAACAACAATTTACCCTTATTATTTAACAATTGTTGCACTGTTTTACTCTTACACAACTCCCTCCCTCCTCTTTCTTTCTTTCTTTCTTTCTTTCTTTCTTTCTTTCTTTCTTTCTTTCTTTCTTTCTTTCTTTCTTCTTCTTCTTCTCTCTCCTATTGACAATTATTAAAAACAAACCAAGGCATTCTTCACCAAGCCCAACAAGAAGGGGGCCTTCTCACCAGCAGTGTTGGAAAACATGACCAGCAATTCAGTGTCAAAGCAGACTGATCATGAAAAAGTAATGAAGATCTGAGCCACATTTGCTTTCCCAGTACAGGATATTTTAATCTGAAATTTAATGGGTTTGCTTCAGATGGCTTGATCTTGTCCCCAGTTCACCCACTGTTGCAGGCTGTCCAAAGCTAGCCAGATTTCTAAAGCATGCAGATGAATACTTGTGGCTATCTTCTCGAGTTCTAGCCAATTTCCTAATTTAGCCTCTGCGTGACACCCTTTTCGCAGCCAGATCTCCTGCTCAGCCTCTACCCTGACTCTCACATGCCTGGCCCGCCTATTTTAATGTTCATCTTTGCAAGCTTGAGGGGTAGAAAACAGAATACTAAGATTCAACACTGGGCCATGAAAGACACGCTTCTGTTCCCATCAGTCTAATTAGATTGGTCTTTACCGTATAATCTGAAGTCCGTCAACGGGGAAAGAGCAGCGCCACATGAGAAGGTTGGGCCCTTACTGTCTTCTCCAGAAAAGTGAATGTATGAACTCAAGTAGCCTCCATAATCCTGAGAGAAGAGGCGAAGAGAAGAGGGAAACAGATGGAATTGATTATGTGGGGGGAAAAAAATAAAGTGGCCCCATATTTCCATGCACTGCAGAGCTGTGGGCTGCTCCTTTTTGAATACTTAGGAAGTGGCAATGCCTTTGGTAAATTGTTTGCCAGGACCCTGGAATGCCAAAGTCCCAAGAAGGGAGTACAAACTTCATCTCCATGTTCTGACTGGCATCTTTTCTTTGGCTCTGCTTCCACCCTATCGTGGGCAGCCAGAACTGGGCAGGTAACTCTTACCGGAGGCCTGACTCCATGGCTTCTGGAGGCTCACCTGCAGGATCAAGGCAAGCCACAGATGCTTTGTCTCAGTGCAGTGGGGCAGAACTGCAGCCTGCATGCAGCCCATTGGTATCTCTATCGGAGACCTTACAGCCATCCGATGGGGTGTGCCCTCCTTTCTTTTTGTGAGTTTGGAATGTCTGTCCCTGTGTGTGTACGTGCATAGTTGTATGCAAGGTTTAAGGGCCACAACATTTTTCGGAAGTGGTTTGCCATTGCCTTCTCCCAAGGGTGAGAGAGGAGAACTGGCTCCAAGTCACCCAGCTGGCTTTGTGGCTAAGGTGGGACTAGAACTCACAGTCTCCCACCTTCTAGCCAAGGGCCTTCAACCACAACACCAAACTGGCTCTCACAATAAACCTTAGATATGGTCAGTCCATCAAGCTGCAAATCAAAATCCTGGAGGACACCAGCATTGAAGGTAGCAATTCCAAGGGCCCTCACCTTTCCAAACACAGCAACTCGGCTCTTATCAATAAACGTCTTTTCCAGAATTGCACTGGAAGAGAAAACGAAGATTTGATTATTTTTGCACTAACAACTGTTAACTGTAGCACAGGCCCAGTTTCCCCTTGATATATGGAAGCACAAATTGCAAAAGGAAGAGGCTACACTTGTACGCTGGAGCTCCTTGGTTGCCTTTTGGTACTCCAATTGCCTTTATCAAATATTGATCAAAAATTACAAATAATTTAGAATTGCCCTGCTGGTGTTGGTGGGGGTGTGGTTTTCTCCTTGGTAGTTCCTTGATTAGGGCATTGTTTTTTGCTTGATTATCTGACCGCTTGATTGTTTGTCTCCTCAGTAGTTCTTTGATTGTTTTTTGCTTGATTGTTTTCTGGGGTTAATCCCTGCTTACCTGGGTGTACCACATTTACACACCATTCAAAAGAGACATTAAAAATGCTAAGAAGGAAACAAAAAGACCAGAATACATCCTCTCCAGCAGACAACACCCAGATAAGCAGGGATTAATGCCAGACAAACAATCAAGCAGAAAACAAGACCCTAATCAAGGAACTACCAAGGAGAAAACCACACCCCCACCAACACGGGCAGGGCAAGCGACTGTAGGTAAACAGGCAGCAAACCCCACACTCACCAGCACTGATGATGTGACCTGGTTGGGTCATGAAACGTCTGCAAGCAAACAGCCAAGCTCAGAGAGCACCAAGGACTCCTCATTTCAACCCTGAGCTACAGATATTCCCTTCTATTGGAATTTAATATTTTTCAAATAAATCATCGTAAGGACATTAAGTATGCAACTAGTGACCAAATTCAATTTCCATGAGTTTAGGCCATTCACCGGACAGCATCTGTTTGGTCCTTCTCCTGAGCAGTGCCCAGTCTCCTTTTAATGTCGTGTAATAGTTTGGTCCCTTGAAGTCCACTTCCACGTCCATCAAACTTCACCACGATGGCATTGTGGGAGCTGACCATGACACTTTCCCAGTTCACTTCAAACTTTTCTGTTACGCTCTGGGTCCCGGGAGTCCCGTCCCTGAAACAGGAAGAGAAACTCAGTGTTATTGCTATGGGCCTGGCAGAGGGTTCTGGAGGACCAGTTAGGAAAAACACCAGGAAAAGAAGGGGAACTACAGATAGTCCTTGCTTAACAACCATAACTGAGACTGGAATTTTCATTACTAAGTGAAGCCGTCATTAAGCAAATCTGACCCAATTTTACAACCTTTTTTGTGGCAGTTGTTAAGGGAATCACCGCAGGTGTTAAGCAATCCATGTGGTTGTTAAGCGAATCATGTGGTTCCTCATTGATTTTGCTTGCCAGAAGCTGGTCAGGAAGGTAGAAAATGGTGACACGTGACACTGCGATGGTCATAAATGCGAACCGGTTGCCAAGCGCCCAAATCATGATGACGTGACTGTGTGGACACTGAGACAGTCGTAAGTGTGAGGACCAGTTGCAAGTCATTTTTTCAGCACTGTCGTAAGTCTGAACTGTCACTAAATGAATGGTTGTTAAGCGAGGACTACCCGTACTCTAGTGGCAAAGAACAGGCTCTGCATGCAAAGATCCTGACATAGGTGAAAAACGTGATGAGAAAATACTCTGCCCCTTTCAGTGGAATAGGAGAGATGATATTAAATTAGATTAGATTCCTGGGCCAGTCCCTCTCTCTCAGCCCAAGAGCCAATCAGGCATGGTAGGAGAGTTCTAGTCCCGCCTTAGGCCTGAAAGCCGGCTGGATGACCTTGGGCCAGTCCCTCTCTCTCAGCCCAACCCACCTCACAGGGTTGTTGTTGTGGGGAAAGTAGGAGGAGGAAGGAGTATTAGGTATGTTTGCCACCTTGAGTTATTTATAAAAATAATAAAGGCTGGATAAAAATAATAAAATAAAATAAAATAAATAAAAATAATGAATGCACTTGCACTTATGTTTTGCGTGCTTCTGCATAACATTGCAGTTTGTGCATTTTCTTTGGGGAGAAATGCCTTTTACATACTGGGAGCTCGTGGATTTCTTTGTGCAAAGTCACCAGCACTGTTTTTGTAGAGTTCCATAATGCCATAGAACGCTAGAGGGTTGGAAAAGGCCATTTAGAGGATCAAGTCCAACCCTGCTCCGCGCAGGATCCGCAACTCCCAGAATTCCCCAGCCAGCAAGCTCTGGAGCAGTGTTTCTCATCCTTGGCCACTTTAAGATTTGTGGACTTCAGCTCCCAGAATTCCCCAGCCAGCATTAGGTTGAGAAACACTGGCGTAGGAGCTGTACCAAGTTGAAGTCCGCTGATCTTAGAGTGGCCAAGGTTGAGAAACACTGCTCGAGAGATAGCTGGCTGCCTCTCACTCAGTCTGTGAGCCCTGCTTTCCTAAATTTGAATTCTTTTTGACTCCCCCATCAACCCCGGCCCCCTCCCTGTTCTGCTTCTTCGGAGCAAGAGATGATTGGGCTCCACAGCATCTCCAGGCATGCAAGTTCTCCCCGGAGGCTCAGTGATGACTGTGCAATTGTGGGGTTGTTTTTTTTTTTTTAACACTGCTGTTAGTTCTCCTTCCTGCAGGATATGGGAGGTGGTCCTAGCAGCTCTGGCTGGTGATAAGACTGCTGCTAACCCTTGGCAGGTGCTAATCATCTCCATTTTGATCCCTAAATCCCAACTCTAGAGATTTTATGCAGAGAGACAAGGAATAGAAGCATCCTGCTGCCTCTTAATTTAATCCCAGAAAGCCATTTTCCCCCAGGGCTAGAGAACAGTCAGTGAGCCATTTTATGATGCAACTTATTTAGGATATATCTCTACGTTTTTTCTTGTCAAGCTCAACTGTCAAATTTTTATTTCTTCAGGGCAGCTGCAAGCTATGTTAGGAGAAACACAGACCATCCGATCAGCGTCAGATGCTGAAGGAGATCTTTAGCAAGGTAGTAAGAATGTCATCAGCAAGGTCAATTTGATCCCTGTTTCAGCTTGAAAAGCAAAACTAAAAAACAACAGAAGACATATCGTTGCTCACTAAATGACACAATCAAAAGTATTCTAAAACCAGCTGCAGCATCAGGTCAGTCCAAAGTGTCCTCAAAGCACCAGCTGATTGAAGTTCATTAGTCTGGCTGAATGCAGAAGTCTGTGGTTGATGCCAAGACCGATCCCCTTATGAGCATCCTTAGGGAGAGAATTCGTGGGAACAATGCTATAGTGCAGGAGAACTCTTCCTACTGTGAACTTCAGCACAACACCCAGGATAAAACCACACAAACCCTTAAAATGTCTTTGAGAAGTCAGTGGGAGGTTATATGGGAGGTGGCCAGACTCTCACCTTGAAACTTAAGTCTAAAACCACGAATTGAGCTAAATCCTTCTCACCCACCAGGAAATCAAGCTAATGTTGCAGGAAGTGGCAAGGAGGATGGATTTGTTTGCAAAAAGAAAAAGAAGAGCCCTACACATCCCTCCTCCTCACTCCTTTTGGTAGCTCTGTGGTGGTAGAAGAACATCTTCTGCAGCCCAGTTGGAGAACATACATGACTGTGTCTGCACGCATGTGTGCGATTGAGCTGATTTGCATGTGTTCAGTGCCCACCCCAGCCATATTTCCCCATTCTGAGGCAGTCCTAATCAAATGTTGTCAGCTTGATGAGCACCAATCTTCCCTGCGCACTGGCATAATGAAGCACATTTCCCCAGAGATCATTTTGATGTGATGGAAATGGCAGGCTTCGTGAAAGAGCCTTTGTTCTCCCTTTGGACTGGCTGACATTTGGACATATTCTAGCAACAGGATTGTCCTCTTCTTTGCTTACAAGAAAAGTAAGGTGGGGATGGTGGATGCTGATTTTCAAACCTGCCCCTCCATCAAGGTTTTTCTAGGAAATGCTAGGAAACTGACCAGGAAACCATATATACAAGAGTCAAAGTCATTTGCCAAGATAGGTTTTAACATGCGGGAGGTTAAAATAGGATCCCATCCTTACCACAAAGCTGAAGGAGTGTGGTTCATTGAGCATTTTATTGTGAACACCTTGTCCTAGGACACGTGCCAAGGCTGGATGCAACAGAGCCATCTTATTCATTTTCAATCTTTTTAAAACTAGCAAGCATAGGTCAGAAGGGGATCTAACAGGGGGAGAGGGTAAAAAAGGTCAAGATGGCAGCCATGGCATCAAAGCCCTGCTCCTTGTTGACATGCAACATGCACATAATGCATGTATAAGGGGTGGGGTTTGATTGTGTGATCAGGCGCCATCTTGACTTTTTGAACCATCAATGCCTCCCGGAAACCCTGGTAATTCAGAATCTATGCAGGCTAGATTTGGCTCTGCTGTGAGCAAAGAAAGAGAGATGGTCCACATAGCAATCCTGCCCTCTCTAAAGACTCATCATAGTCTTTAGAGAGGGCAGGAGACCCACTGGTCTAGCCCGAGGGACACATCTCCTTGCACTAGACCCTCGAAAGCCTCCCTTGGCCCTCCAGTTTCCCTGGGTAGCATGGCCAAAGTTCATGCATGTTATCTGCATTTCCACATGCATGTGTCCTAACATGTAATGCTAAGTAAAGAAACAGCATTAGGACCTCTAATTGCTGGGCTCACATAACACCGCCCAACCAGAAACAAGCACACCATATTCCGGTGTGGTGCATCCTTGTTTTGTGCCTTGGCTTAAAATACATCATTTGCAAACAGCAAGCTCTCTCCTGTGCTTTCTAAAAGCAACCTTCATATCTGCTAAACTTCCATCCTTGTCTGGTCGTCATAAGGAAGCCAGATCCTCACACTTCTGAGATGCCTCTTTTCCCAACTAGCAAAGTCTTGGCTAGGTGTTTCTGGATATAACTGGGATATTACACAATTGATAACGCTACTCACACAATGAGGAGCAATGGGTAGTGCATGTTTTCCGTGAAAACGGCCGGCTTTGAAATTTGCAGCGGCAATTCTGCATACAGAAGACAAGAGAAGAAAGAAGGGGGAAAGCATTTAAGCGCAGGAAGGCTGCCGTTATAATGAACAACCTTTTTTTTTACTTTTCAGTAACACTCAGGTACCTTTTGAGTGGGAACAAAATGGCATTACGTAGAATGGCTAAGCAAATAACACCCTAGCAGGATAGACCCTTTCGGAGAGAAAACTGGCACTGCAACATAAAAGAAGGCCACAAATCTAAAGCTGGGCTTCTCCGAGGCACTTGGTCATGTACAGTATCAAACATGCAATTAGGTCTGCTGATCTGTGTTTTGCCCCTCTCGGCAGGTGGATGAATGCCAGCCCTGTCAAGCAATGTTTGGAAGCATCAGGGAGGGAGATGGAAGGAGAAACACAGAGCAAAATAAAAATCCTCTTCCACAGAGTGAAATAAAATTGTTCTTTTTTTTTTCCCCAAGGGATTTAAGACTGGGACATTTTAAACTCCAGGGGCTTGATTGCAACCTCCTTTGCCCCTTGGGATAATATAAATCAGGAAAAGGGGAGACTTAATTGGATGAATCAAAAAGAGCCTTTGCAGAAACTGCTGGTAGAAAAAATGTACCTTAGAACAACAGTTAACTGTGCTTCACTTTGTCTTAAATGCATATTGGCACAGGCGTAAATAGGTTGCTCCTGCCAACCTAGCAGTTCGAAAACATGCCAATGTGAGTAGATTAATAGGTACCGCTTCGGTGGGCAGGTAACGGCGTTCCGTGTAGTCATGCTGGCCACATGACCACAGAGGAAGTGTCTACGGACAAACGCCGGCTCTTCGGCTTTGAAACGGAGATGAGCACCGCCCCCTAGAGTCGGACACGACTGGACTTGATGTCAAGGGAAACCTTTAAGCCTGCCCCTACTTTTATTTGGGTTTTAAAAAGCGAACAGCCGGGCCAATTTACCAAAGGCCCGGCAATCAAATTTCAAATTAGCGGCATTTGAAAGGCAGTAAGCAGCCAAATGAGTTTTAGTGGTATACCTTTCATCCCATTTGGCCTAATTCATTATTCTATCAGACTTGTAATAGAGATTGTAGTAGTGATTCACATGGAGATCCCTTGGCTTTTCATGCCTACCTATTGTAGATAGGAGGGCAGGATATATAGGATTAAGCATTTAAGGCTAGCCTTGGAAATCTTTCAGGATCACAAAGAAACAATAGTCTACTATACAGGTAGTCCTCACTTAACAACCATTTGTTTAGTGATGGTTTGGACTTGCAATGGTGTTGAAAAAAATGACTTATGACCACTTCTCACACTTACGACCACCCCAGTGTCCCCGCGGTCACGTGATCATGATTTGGCAACCAGTTCACATTTTATTTATGACAGTCACAGCGTCACGTGGTCACATGATTGCTATTTTCGACCTTCCTGGCTGGCTTCTGCCAAGCAAAATCAATGGGGAACTGCATGAGTTGCTTAATGCCAACATGGTTTGCTTAATGCCAACGGTGATTTGCTTAATGGCCTCCATAAAAAAGGTCATAAAATCCAGTGGGATTCGCTTAATGACCGCTTCGTTTAGCAACTAAAATTCCAGTCCCAATTGTGGTCCTTAAGCAAGGACTACCTGTAATTCTCACATCATATGCGCGGGTTTTCCCATTAGCAAGTACACAGGTTAAGAGTTAAATTATGATACCAATTATGTGTGGAATTACATCCAAAGCACCTCATTTTTCTTTAAAATCACAGTTATGGAATGTGATTGGAATTGGAATGATGGAAAGGAATGGAATGGAATTATGGCTTTTGGAAAAGGCCTCTGGGATGCAAGAAAGGGGGTGGTCCTGCGTTTCTATTTACTGCAGTTCAAATACTGCCCCCCCATCCCCCTTCAATTTCCACTGAAGCTGCATTTTCACTGCGGGAATAAAATTTTCCTCCTTGGCTAACAGCAGCTTTGGGGGAGCAATTTTTGCCAGAGGATGAATATCTTAAGCCCCTGTAGAAAATGATATGATTCAACCCTGCTTGGTGCCTTCCCCCAACAGTTCTTTCACAGAAGAAAATAACGATGTATATTAATGTACTCGTAAAACTGATATGCTGCCAAAATTGGTGGAAGGGCAAAGTAGCGCAGATTACGTACGGTAGACTCAGCCACCGCAAGACTTTTGAGCAGGAAATGGACTTCTCTGAACTCCCATCAACCTATTCTACTGTAACGTCTTCTAACATGTTTTTTTTAAAATGGGTTTGTCAGTATCGTATCTGTAAGTAGAAAAAATGTGCCAAACGAAATAAAAATGTGCACTGCGGTGGTGCAGTGATGCTCAAGCGCACATGTTTCTTCTGTCAGATTATTTACTGGATAGACACTTTGGTAGAATGACTGCCTAACAAAGGTGTCCATGGTGGTGGGGTTGGTGAATGAAGAGAGCAAATCACAAAAGCTCCCCTGCTTTTGTAAGCGTGTTGTGATGTTGCCAGCATGTGCAAAAAGGGAGGCTCTTGCGTCGTGACAGCACAAGGCCATCTTCGTTATTTTGACAAAAGCTTTTGGTTCTTCAGACACCCTGTTTCTTGACTAATGAAAAATGCCTCCATCAAGGAGATCTTTTCATCCTAGCAATGGGATGGGAAGATTGAAGCAAAGCAACAAGGAAGAAGGCGAGGCAAACAGTCTACAGATGTCAGATATTTACTGCGCTCATTCCCGAAGCCGTACAATAACAGGGATGTCTACAGGAGGAGCTAAAAAAAGTGAAGAGATGGCTACAATCACGTGCTTGAAGGCCCATCCGTTTTCACATGCATCACAACTAACATAAAAAAGGGTGGGACTTTGACGAATGGTTGTGGCCACCCTCAACTTTTCTGAGCACCTCTAAGGACATCCCTGATAGGTAATAAATGAGTATTGGCCCTGGGAAGTTGATTAACACATCACATGGGATCAAACCACACCAACTTCTTGTATGTTGGGCTGCTAGACCGCTATGGACATTCCTATGTTACAGTCTATTAATACTTTCTGCTTTTGTTCTGGGCCTGCTACCCATCTTACTGATTTGATTTTCTACTTTGGGGGCTTTTTTTTAGCGACATTAATTTTCATTTATATATTTCTTTTTACAGCTGCCCCACTAGAATATGAGCTTTTTTAAAATCAAGAGGCGAGATTCTAAGTCCCTAAATCCAACCAAGAAATCAGAGTAACTTACTGTAATCCTGAATCTTGATATCAAGATATTCCCGCTTGGGCATCTGTCTTTCTGATACTGTCTTCTGTACTCTGGCATTTACTTCTAGATCAAAGAGCTCTGGAAGAAGAAATTGGAAAGAATCTCCCATCACACAAGGAATGAACCAATTACACTCTGATTATAAGCACCACCGTTTCCAGTATGCAAAGAAAGAGGGAAAGCAAGCCCAGGATTTCCATTATGGAAGATCTGAAGCTGAAATCAGTCTTGAGAAGGCTGTTCTACTCCATCATGCTGGGACAGCAGGAGGGAGATGCAGCAGCATTTCTAAGGATTCATTTATCAGTTTTGGAGAATCTGGCATGCGGGAAATTGTTTCGGTGCATTGGTCTGACTAGTCACAGCAGCAGGACTCACACAAGGCAGATCTTGGAGGTGCATTGCCATCACCAATATCCTTGTCTGATATCCATCCTTGGATATTAGACATGGCAGTGAGATGCTGCTATATAAGTCTGGGAAGATAGCTGATCTACCAATGGAACCGGATACTTTTGACACTCTTTCCCCTATAATTCTGCATGGGGCTGCCCTTGAAGACCATCTGAAAGCTACAGTTGGCTTCTGGATGGTAGTTATGGATATTCTTCAATAAGCCCACGTAACACCTTCCGTCCACCAGCAGCACAGGCTTCCTATAGACATCTGGGTACAATTTAAGGTGTTGGTTATTCCCTATAAACCCCTATATGGCATGGGACTGGATTATGGAAATATGGATGGATGGCATCCTTTTACAGGTGTATACAAGTGGGAAAGTAGTGATGGAGCAACAAAGACTTCATTCTATATATTTCTATATACTGGACAGGCGAGTTACAGAGCTAATGGAGCATTTGTGGGGTTTTGTTTATGCATCAGTTTCCTTATAAGGCAGGGAAATATTGATTTCTTTTTCTCTCTACAAGGACAGCTCTTTTACCACTTCTTCTCAGCCTGCACGCCTGTCTCCAGGGAAGCTGCATCAGCCAGTTCCAAATACTGATTTTCTCTCCCTGTAGATATTTCAGCTGGTAGGTGTAACTGTTCAATGTTAAACTTCTTCCTGAAAAGCTCCTTTCTGTTGAAATCATAACCCCTCTGAAAACGCCAAAGCATCAGACTATTAAGCCTGATTGCATGTTAGAATCCTCATTTAATTATGGCTTGCCCAATTAGCTTTATCAGCACAAAGAGGCTGGGCCGCCTGGGATGCAAAAGCCGCCGTTCTGTTTGCTGCTATAATTGCATCCGCAGAAAGCAAGGACCAAGAGGAAGTAACTGAGCAGGCTGACAGATCTCCTAGAGATTTCTGCATGCATCTCCCAATCTTCAGCCCGCTGGGAATCCTTGCCTGCACTGTACAGACAACCAGTTCTTAATTAAATATAAGCAGGCTGTAATATTGAGTGGAATTTATAGTTATCAGATTATTGTAGAAGACTCCCATAAAGTGGCCTCATATTATGGAATAGAACTGCTTTGTGAATAATAAATAATAATAAGATAATATAAAAATAGTAAGAGGCGCTCAGAATGGTTCCTTTTATCCATTACAGCAAAAGAATCCTGCATACAGGTAGTCCTCAACTTACGACCACAATTGGAACTGGAACTTCCGTCACAAAGTGATGAGGTCATTAAGCGAGTTGCGCCCAGTTTTACGATCTTTTTTGCCGCTGCCACTAAGCGAATCACACAGTCATTAAGCGAATCTGGCTTCCCCCATTGGCTTTGCTTGTCAGAAGCCCCCTGGGAAGGTTGCAAATGGTGATCATGTGACCCTGGGACGCTGCAATCATCAGAAATACATGCTGGTTGCCAAGCACCCAAATTTTGATTACGTGATCGTTGGGACGCTGCGACAGATGTAAGTGTGAGGACTGGTCATAAGTCACTTTTCCCTAGTGCCTTCATAACTTCAAATGGTCGTTAAACAAATGGTCGTAAGTCGAGGACTACCTGTAATGAGCGAGACCACTGGCGTCCTTAATCACATACAAAATGAGGCCATTGGGGAAAGCTTGTTTCTATCCACTGATACCTTTCATTCTTTCTTGACCTCTCCTAATGTGCACTCTTTGCCCTTCCTTGACCTTGCCTCTACTATCTGCTCTCCAGCATCGCCAGCCTGTATCTATGCATTTATTTGTTTTATTAACTGGATAAGGCCAGCCACCTCTCTCTCTTGAAGAATATGTTTCCTCTTAATGCAAGTTTTGGTTTTGAACGTCCACCTGCTTTGAATCTTCACTGCAAAATTAGACATTTGGGATGTGTAAATACACTTGTATTTCTTCAATCTCTAGACTTTTTTTTTAACCAGATCCAGTGCTGTATGGAAAAAGTTGGATTCCTTCCTCACTCTGAAACCTCCTTATACATATTTTTAAAAAGCGTGAACGGTGAACAGCGATCAAACCAGATTATTTACAGACGAACAAATAAAATACTTCTGCAACCTATTAACCATTTTGCTTCAGCGTTATTCCAAAACCCAGATTTTTGTTCTCTAAACTTTCATAGGTTAGGTACCATATTCTTAGATGCACATAGGTCGCTGGCTTTAAACTATTAAATAGGACATCAGATACGCAGCAAGTGTCTTTATGTATGGGAGGGAGCCGGTTTCTCCAAATTTATCATATGGGATAAAACCAACACCAATAACTATTCGTTAGCTTTTTACTAATTGGAACTTGGGACATATCTCTGTCTTTTGATCTCTGCTGGGCACGTTGCCTTTCTTCTCAAAGGTTCCCCAAACACTGCAACCTGAAAAGGCTCAGCTACCCCCCAACTACTTACTTTCTGCATTGGAGGTACTGTGGACAGTTACCACTGGGATTCGTGGACCTTGAAAACAGGGAGGAGGAAATACATCAGATTTAAGAAAATAAGTAATATTCAGAGCTACAGTAGATACCAAAGCCCTTGAAGCTAACCGAGGTTTATATTACCTGGAAAGCTGATCTAAGCAACCAGTTGCCCAAAGATAATTAATAGGCACCAACCCAAAACATGCTAGACAGACTCTCCCAGTGGAGCACTGACTTGATTCATCTTCCCTAACTTGTCAATATTTTAATTAGGGCAAACACGATTAAAATAATTTGTTTTAGGTTATTTTAATATCATACCATTTATGTGACACAAAAGATTATACTTCTCAGATAATGCATGGTGTAAAAGAGAAAATAAAGCTCTAAGAATGGATGGATGTTAATTATTCTCCAAGCACTGCTACTCGTCGCCTTCCTCTGCGGTGACCTTCTCCTTCTTTCTAAAAAAAAAGCTGTCTCCCAGACACTAAAATCGGAGATGCTTTCACCCTGCTTCAAAAAATAAAGTGCTTCAGGAACCCAAGCAGGATTGGCTACATTGGAATAAATTCAAATGGACATGTATGTATTGCAGCCATCTGGTCAATCGGTGAGCTAAGCTCACCCGTGGCAGCCATTTTCCGAGAGCACCTTCAAGTTGTTTGGAAGTTCCAAATGTGCCTTCCAGCCCCAAAAGGTTGCTGATTACTAGAGTAGCATATGAAAAGAGAATGAAAGAACGCAAGATTTTGTTAATGTAAATTCACAATAAAGTAGAATTAGCTTATCTGGCCGTGTTTCCTGTTTGGTCTACCTGGGAAGGCTGACATCTGTCTTGCAAGTCTGGAAGTACAAATCTCCCGCTGTCACTTTTACAGCTTGATAACTTTGGGAGGGTCCCCCCTGAGCCTCTTGCCCTGCCCACTATGCAGCTGTGGGCTCCTCCCTCTCTTATCGGACTGTTCCCTAAGCAGCATCTCTTTGCCCCGTCTCCCAAGGTCATTCCCACATACCATTACAACTACAGAAGTAAATCTGAATACAAAAACATGGGTAAAGTGTTTTAAGCGTTCTCCAGGCTGTCTGTTGCTAAAGTGCAAATGAACAAGGTTTTAAACAAATTAATAGATTATTCATGAGTTAATTATTCATCATGGGACAATCTATGGAAGGTTCAGGGAACTTCTTACCCTCCAGATGTTGTCACCCTACAGTTCTCACCATCCCTGACCATTATTTCTTTCACTGGAGTTGATGAGAATTGGCAAGCAAAAACAGGAAGTGTCACTTCAGTAGGATTTTCACTGTATGTTTTTCATCTGACAGTATCAGATGACTCTTTTCATTTTTTCCTGGACAGAGCATGTAAATAACCAGATGGAACAAGCCTACAATTTTTTCTAGTAAGTGGAAAACATTTTCAGATAAATCATTCCAGATTCTCTCTTAGAAAGAGAATATATTGTCAAGGTATTTATTCCTTTTTTCATTTCCTGCAAGTTCCTCATTTACGTGGTACTGGTAGTAACAGAGAAATACTACAATTTTTCCATCTGATTGATGAAGTAATTCTAATTTCCATTTCCTATTAATGAGAAACTGTTCATTATCAAGGTGACTCTTGTGTTCAGCAGTAGCTATATGGGGGAGAATGAAGCACAATCTGTAGAGAATGGAGAAGGAGAAGGAATTTTATTATGTTACTTGAGCCCTTGAGATGATCTCCTGAAAGATGTAAAATGTATTTATTTATTTATCAAATTTGTCACCGCCCATCTCCTCCGACCAGAGGGACTCTGGGTGGTTTGCAATATAAAACAATAAATATATAATAAAATTTCAATATAAAACACACTATAAAACAATTTCACAGAGCTACCAAATATGATAAAATCCAGATGGCTGTGGTGTCATTCAGTCATTGTATAGGAGGGGCACTTCAAGGTACTAGCCAGCCCCAAGTATGACTATTCTCCTCCCTGCCCCAAGCCCAGTGGCAGAGCCAGGTCTTCGACTTCCTCTGGAAGGCCAGGAGCGATGGGGCTAATCTCACCTCCAGGGGCAAGATGTTCCAGAGGGCGGGTGCTACTGCCAAGAAATGCAGTGAAAGGAAACAACATTGCTCTACCTCAATAAAATCTAGCAGAACTGGGGAAAAATTCCAGCTGAAATCCAATTCCAGATAAGCAAAGGATCTGAAATAATCAACAACAGTGAAAAACATTGTCTTTTGCTAATGCAGGTCCAGGGGTATTCATGGGAGGGGAGTCAAGATGGTAGCATGTGTGACTGAAATCCCATCTCTTTTTATGTGCATTGGAACACATGTAAAAAAAGGAGTGGAGCTTTGATTGCAGAGTTTTGGACTTTCTTATCCCTCCCTGCAGATGTCCCTGGCAATTGCATAAAAACAAGGCACCCTGATCTCAGCATATTTATTGTTTCGAAGGCCACCATCTGTGTTTTGAACTGAATCTGGGAAATAGAGCTGATCAATGAAAATTTATTGATTATACTTCAGAGTATAGACTCTGAAGATCCAGGCTTCAGTTAAGATCAATGGGAAGTGTCTTCAGTTTGCTCCATCAACAAGATTGCTGAGAAGGAAAGGGAATTTTGGGGTCTTCTAACTAGAGGTCAGGCTGGATTTAGAAGAAGACGCAGTACGAGAGCTATCATTGCTGATGTCAGATGGATCTTGGCTGAATGTAAAGAATACCAGAAAGATGTTTACCTCTGTTTCATTGATTACGCAAAGGCATTTGACTGTGTGGACCATAACAAGTTATGGTTAATATTACGAAGAATGGGAATTCTAGAGCAGCACCTAATTGTACTCATGCGGAACCTGTACACGGATCAAGAGGCAGTCATTAAAACAGAAAATGGTGATACCGAGTGGTTCAAAATTGGAAAAGGTGTGCAGCAATACCATGGACTGCCAGAAGAACAAACAAACCAGTTTTAGAAGAAATACAACCAGAATGTTCCCTAGAGGCAAAGATAACTAGGCTTAGACTCTCATACTTTGGGCACATCGTCAGGAAAGACCAATCGCTTGAAAAGGACATCATGTTTGGTAAAGTCGAGGGCCAGCGGAAAAGAGGAAGGCCTTTAGTGCGATGGATTGATACAGTCACAGCAACAATGGATGAAAACATCGGAACAGTCAGGCATGTGATGCAAGACCGAACAGCATTTTGTTCTGTTATACATAGAGTCACCATGAGTTGTAAATGACTTGACAGCAACTAACAACAACAACAACAACAACAACAACAACAAGAGATAGAAGAGAGAAGGGGAGGGAGGGAGGGGGGGAGGGAGGAAACCTTGAGTATGGAAAAAGTACTGGAGATATTCTCCCCAGAGCAGCAAGCCTGTCTTCTTCCTAATTTGGCAGAAGAGTGTTACATGATTAAAAAAGGCCTTATTCCAGATCAGTGTTTCTCAACCTTAGCAAGTTGAAGATGTCTACACTTCAACTCCCAGAATTCCCTAGCCAACTATGATGGCTGGGGAATTCTGGGAGTTGAAGTCCAGACATCTTCAAGTCACTAAGGTTGAGAAACACCGTTCCAGATAAATGCTTTCATCTGAGCAAACTGTTACGGATTATTCCGTACTGGATCCTTCTAATAACCTTTGTATGGTCCCCTGAGATCTATAGATTGCATCTTCTTTCTTCATCCCACTTTTATAGAGCTGCGTTAACACCACAACCCATTTTCAGCTTTTGCACCGTCCATTATGCTAAATTCAGGGCAAGCCAGAAAAAAATGACTAAGGACGTTTAAAAGGATGCCATCTGTGTGAACACAGCCATTCCAAAACATTGTTCTGCTACACTGCAATACATTTTCCTTGCAAGCATTCACGTACTTACGGTTTCCTGAGTAAAAGCTAAATTCAACACCTCTAAACACTGGGAATGCACAATGCTTTGTGTGTACACACAGATGTTACTTCCAGATGAATGTAACCTTGCAATCAATAATATGTTTTTCTCTCTCTGATGCAATGATTGACTCTTTTCCCATTTCCCACACTTCAGTATATGTGCAAAAGTACCTACAGTGATATTGTCTTAGATGCACGCAGAAAAGAAAATCTGTACTACAAAAACAGACAAAATTACCATTTTTCCTTTTCAGGCACACTGGTGGTAATCAGGGAATTGCAATTAGGGAAAGCAAGTGTGGTTTAATGTGTCTGCACCACCTAAGAGACTGATTAATAGTTAGAAGGTGTTAAAATTGCTTTATTAGCTTGATCTAGACCAGCCTTTCTCAACCTTTTGACCCTGGAGGAACCCTTGAAACATTGTTCAGGCCTCGGGGAATCCCTGCACATTCAGGCTCAAATATAGGCCAGAAGTTACCAAATTATTATATTCATTTCATGGGTAGGCCTGTATAGATGCATTAACAGTATTCTTAAACTAAAAATAAAGAATGAAACTGACCTCTTTAATGTGAAGTTGCCCAAATTTGAAATGATTTTTTAAATAAATCATGATCTCCTAGGGAACCCCTAGTGACCTCTCGCGGAACCCGAGGGTGCCACGGAACCCGGGTTGAGAAACCCTGATCTAGAACTACCTTTCCCCAGGTCACAATATGGACCAACAATATAGAGATACTTCACCAATATTTTCACATTTTTGTAGCATTTTGCTATCATTGGCACCATTGCAACAATGCTGTTTGAAGGCAGTGCTATTCTCTAGCCATTCATGGTGAAAGTAACAAAATCTTAACGCATCATCACCCACCTAGATCCGGGGCCAATGGAAACACTTAAAACTGCCACACATTTTTGGAAAATCCTGTTTTGCTTTTCCAAAGCACCGTGTGTGTGTGAGTGTGTGTGTGTGTGTGTGTGTGTGTGTGTTAAAATAAAGCTGATGGAAATCATGACGATGAGTAATTGGTATTCTGGGATAACTACTAAATAACCGCTAAATGTGAGAAAGGTTGAAAAAAAGGGTGAGAAGGAGGTAATTTTTTTATTTTTATTTTAATGGTTAAAAGAGAAAAAAGGGTTTTTTTTTCCCCTCCTCACCAAATACCTTCAGGTCATTTCAGAGAAGCAAATCTTGTCCTACACAACCAACAATAAAAACAGTCTCATCACAGTTATCTTTCCGGCAGTGATGAATGATTTAAAAGAGCAGCTGGAAGTAGGGGGTCTCAGACAGCCCTGATACTGCAAGGAGATGATAATTGGCAATAGCAGCCCCCCCAGCCCCCTTCCCCTCCCACCCCGGCATATGGCTTCCGGGATCTCTTTATTTGCTAGGCCATGAATTATGGATCGCGTAATGCATTGAAATCTCATAAATGGAGGCCGTATTATCATACTAATAAACAAAGAGACCAGGAGCATTTTTCAGTCCCTGGCTGTAATTAAAAGTTCTGTCTTGCCAGTAGTATTCTCAGAGTCCATAACAGAGACAAATGTTTCTGGCATTTCCCAGTGATCGCAGATTTTTTTTTTAAAGGTCCCAAATGGTTTTTCTGAGCCTTGAAGGTATTTGCATCCCATCCCCCACTTCCATAGCTTTGTACAGGGGCAGAGGGGTGGGGTCAAAAAGACCTCCTGGATATAAATAATAAAATAAAATAAAATAAAATAAAATAAAATAAAATAAAATAAAATAAAATAAAATAAAATAAAATAAAATAAAATAAAATAAAATATAAAATAAAATGACTGCTTCCTTTTCATATCACATTGACCTGGAAGCTTTGTGGGTGTTCCTATTTTGCACAATAAATCATTGCCAGCAGACATTTAGTCAGTGTATGCCAATGTTCCCCAGCTTGTTGTTCTGTAAATGGGCTTGGATTACATTTCCTATTCACCATACTGGCTGGGGATTATGGGCAAGATCCTACAAGACATTTGGAAGGCACCAGGTTAGGAGATGCTGATCAATGCTGTTAACAGTCAAGCATTTTGAACACTTGAAGAAGAATCCCAAACGTGAAAAGATTAATCTGGGTTTTGTAGGTCCACAACTAATGGAAAGTATTTGTTCCTTGCTTTGTCCAAGTCTTTTTAACAGAGGCCACATCTGGCCAATCCAATGCGGGGCTCTGAAGTAACCCAAGTGCAGAATCTAAGGCAGTGTTTCTCAACCTCAGCAACCTCAACTCCCAGAATTCCCCAGCCAGCCACGTTGCTGAGGTTGAGAAACACTGATCTAAAGCACCAGGGGCAGCTCATTTGAGAGGAGGAATGCTGGAGTGTACCAGATGGAGAAGACTGGTCTCATCTCCGGATGTATTTTGCAAGTTGGAAAAGGACTGAAGCGAAATTCAGTGAATTCTGGGAGAAGTATGGAAGAAACCAATCAGGGTTCAGCAGACCTTGACAAAATAGTATTTTATTTGCTCTTTCAAGTAGTCCAAATTCCAGTTTTTCATCTGGAACCATGCTTGGATGGACCATCTCTTGGAACATCAAAGGAAAAGTAAGCTATAAATTAAAAGGATTCCATCCATCCATCTATCATCTCTATCTCTATCTATCTATCTATCTATCTATCTATCTATCTATCTATCTGTCTGTCTGTCTGTCTGTCTGTCTGTCTGTCTGTCTGTCTGTCTGTCTGTCTGTCTGTCTGTCTGTCTGTCTGTCTGTCTGTCTGTCTGTCTATCTATCTATTTCATTAAGCAAGTGCAGAAGAGGGGGCGTTGCACTTGAAGCAGTTCTAGTCCCTCCTTAGGCATTGCACCAAGATGATTCTAGTCCCTGATCAGCCACAGAAGCTCCCTGGGGGACTTTGGGCCAGCCTCTTCCTCTCAGTCTAAGAGCCAGGGTGGTGCAGTGGGTAAGGTGCTGGACTAGGAGTGGGGAGACCTGTGTTCTAGCTCCCTGGGGGACTTTGAGCCAACCACTCTCTCTCCTCAAACCTACCTTACAGGTTTATCATTTGGCAACAAACATGGGGAGAGTGTGCTGCATATGCCATCTTGAGTTCCTGAAGGTTTCAGAAATCAAGGAGAAAATCCTACCAGCCAATCAAAGACATTTTAGGTCAAGCACCTAGAGGGGCTAGAAATAGGATAGAAGAATTCCCCGGTTCAGTCAGATCTTGTGTGATCCCTCAAAGCTAAGTGCCATGGAATTTAACTAGTACTTGGTTGGGAGATTGGGAGACTACTAAGAAATCCCCAAAAATGCTAGACTGAGAATTGAAACAAACATCTTGGAAGAAGGCCATAACTTCTGTACTGTAGCCACAGGGACATCTCTGAAGTCCCCGAGTCCAGAAGAATAACGTACATATTTTTACTCTTCCATTGGCAGAGAGGGGCTGCATGAGCAGAGGGCTTATCTGCAGTTGGGGGTCTCCTCACGTTTTGGTGGCATTTCCACTGGAGGTGGCAAACTGAAAGTGGAGAGGCAGAAAATCAGTGAAATCCTCAGAGAAATATAGCCACACTGATGAGAATATGCACTTTTTACAAAGTGGGGGAATCCTATATTCTGCTCTGAGAAAATATGCAAGTATATCTTCTACCAGATTCTATTTTTTTTTAAGCTGCTTTTGCATCCATACAGAAAATTGCAGCCAACCAGTTGTCTAGCCCTGTTCCCCCTCCTCCTCCTCCTCCTCCTCCTCCTCCTCCATCATCATCACCATCACCACCATCACCATCTAATTTTGTGCTACACGTGTCATTCTTGCTGGATCAACAGTTATGCTTCACAAACATGAGGGTTGCAGTTTTACTGTTTATTCCCTAAAAATACTTGTAATAAATAAAAAAGGAAAGAAAGAAATCTCAGTATTATTTAAAAATAAATCTATAGGCCACTCAAATGGTTTTGATTCTGTAGGCAGTGACAGATTTACATTTCCATAAGGGGGGGGGGAACCCAACAATTTTTGAGTTCTTCATACTCAAAATGCATAATATAAATTATTTTTCTATTTGAATTGTGTTTCCACCCCCCACCCCCAGAGAATACACAGGTCCTTGTCCTTAATATGCCAGTGGGGTTCATAAAAGTTAAACAGACTCTTGAAAATCAGAAAAGAATAAACCTAACGAAGACGCCAGCTGGAACTGCATCAGGAAGACACAACTCTTCTTAAGACTAAATCTTGACGGAGAGGAGCATCTGCATCTCTGCACTCATGAATCAGGAGTTCAGCCAAGGTCTTTTATAACCATCCACCTTTCCCATTCTGAGAAGATGCTGCCTTCCAATTTCTCTGTTTTTGTTGGGAAAGGCATTATGGGGATATGTTGTTTTTTTTTCAGTATAAACCTTCACTGCTCTTGAGGAATTGGAATTAATGCACATTTATATTCCTGGTTTGAGCTGGTTCCACCCTATTTACTGTCTCCAGGGAACCATCATTCTTGGAAGGGAGAGGAAGAAAGGTCAAGCCAGACCACATTCTCATCATCAATCCCCAGCCGGGGATTAGGGTTCCTAGACAGAACCCTGGAAATGTTCCTAGATAGAAGCCAGAGTTTTTGGACCCCTTTTCGGTCCAAAAATGATGGGCCAAACATTCTCTCCCAGACCAGCCCTACCCCTCCCTGGGCTTCTACTTTTAACACCCCCAGCCAGCAGGGCTCAAGAAAGGCAGACAGGTTTTCCTGCAAAGGTGCTTGAGTCCCATTATCATCAGATTTCCAGGTAGTCTGCAGCTGATCAGGAAGGGTCCTTACTCCCATTCATTTGCAATGAAGAGGTTAAGGGTTAAAAGTCTTAAACTGGGAAGGCCTGGGTTCAAGTTCCCACTCAAGCATGGTGGCTCTGGGTCATTCTGCACAAAACATGTAATAGCAAGGAGCAGAGATTCCACACTCCTAAATTTGCTTAGTGAAATTAAGAAAGTTGGGCAGGAAGTTGGCACAGACAGGGGTGTGCAAAGATTTATGTGCAAGTACTAGTTCTAACATGGGGAACGCGGTGGCGCTGCGGGTTAAACCGCTGAGCTGCTGAGCTTGCTGATCGGAAGGTCGGCGGTTCGAATCCGCGTGACGGGGTGAGCTCCCGTTGCTAGTCCCAGCTCCTGCCAACCTAGCAGTTCGAAAACATGCCAATGTGAGTAGATTAATAGGCACCGCTTCGGCGGGCAGGTGACGGCGTTCCATGTAGTCATGCTGGCCACATGACCACAGAGGAAGTGTCTTTGGACAAACGCCAGCTCTTCGGCTTTGAAACGGAGATGAGCACCGCCCCCTAGAGTCGGACACGACTGGACTTAATGTCAAGGGAAACCTTTACCTTTACCTCTACTAGTTCTAATATAGGAAACACCTTCCTAGTTCCACTTCCCCTTGTTTTGCAGTTTTGTTTCCATGTTCTTAAGCTCCAGTTTTGCACCTGGTGGACTTCAGGGTTTCACTGAAAAGCGCAATACAGATTGTAAGTCCTAAGTGTGCCTGTCCTTGTTTTATGGTGTCTTTCGTGTTAAACACCTGCTCATTGGTTTGTATGAATTCTGTACATCACAGAACATCTTGTAGCACTTTCAACAACAGTAGACAAGTCAAGCCCTCACTTGACTTGTCTACTGTTATGCGCATTGCATGGGGCTACCTTTGAAAACCACATACAGATAGTCCTCGCTTAACAACCACAAGTGGGACTGGAATTTGGGTTGCTAAGTGAAGTGGTCATTAAGTGAATCTGACCCGAGTTAACAACCTTTATTGTGTCAGCTGTTAAGTGAACCATGTGGTTCCTCACTGATTTTGCTTGCCAGAAGCCAGCTGGAAAGGTAGAAAATGGCAATCACATGACCACTGGCCACTGTGATGGTCATAAATGTGAACTGGTTGCCAAGTGCCCAAATCATGATTACGTGACTGGGGGGACGCTGCAGTGGTCATAAGTGGGTTTTTCCAGCACCATCATAAGTCTGAACTGTCACTAAACGAATGGTTGTTAAGCGAGGACTACCTGTAGAAGCTTTAGTTACTCCAGAGTAAGCAGCTGGTGACAAGTATTTGCAAACATGACCACATTACACCTGTGCGTCAGGCCCTGGATTGGCTTCCCATTAGCTTTCATGTGCAATTCAAAGTGCTGGTTTTGATCTTAAAGCCTTACATGGCTTGGCACTGAGATATCTCCAAGAATGTCTCCTCCATTGCGTTTGACCCATCCAATGCAGAGCTCTTGGGAAAAATCGGTTAACAGTGCCACATTTCCAAGAGATTTGGGGAATGGAGGCTCACCAATGTTTTTCTGGGGCAGCAATGATGCTACAAGAACTCCCTGCCTCCCTGAAATCTGATCAGCTTCTCCCTTCTTAGGTTTCAGGGAAATATTAAAAACAGAATCATCTGAGAAGGCCTTGGAGTGAGAGAGGTCACCTTGTGTTTTGATGGCTTTTTGATTGGTTGTGTTGTGATTTTCCTCCACGCTTCAATCATTACTCAGTGCTAGGTCAAACTATTTGCACTGTGAACTTTTTATTGTTGAGGTTGCGACCCTCTGAGAGTCTCTTGATTGCAGCAGGTGTGTGTGTGTGTGTGTGTGTGTGTGTGTATCTCCTAGCTTTTGTGAAGCTGGAACAACTGGAAACCACTGTTACTTAGTTTGGTTCCAAATGATTGGAAAGCAGAGCAGTGACCGAACTGCCCCCCAGTTAACTGTTCTGCCATGTTGTTTTGTAAAATCCCTGCCCTAAATATGTACAAACACAGTACCCAAGTATCTTCTCCTTCTCAGGGATAATGGCAAAGCAAGGTCAGTATAGGTCCTAGGACTGCCACCTACAGAAAGAACTTGTGATGTGGTTAGTTAAAATAAAGCACAAATCCCCGAGACTTACAAAACATACCCACAAAGCTGGAGAGCAGCTTTTCAAATTTCTTGGCCACCAAACATTGGCCTTGCAGAATGAACCTGAATACCCAAGTCAGAGGATCCCTGTCAAAGGAGCCTTCTTTCATGATTAGAACCCAAACCATTTCCAAGGTCCCAGCTGACTATTCTTTTCATTCCACAAACATCACACAGTTTGGAAGAGATCCTTCCTTAAGACACAATGATCCAAAAGGTAGCTGGCTGGCTGGCTGGGGAATTCTGGGAGTTGAAGTCCACACCTCTTAAAGTCACTGCGGTTGAGAAACACTCGTTTAGAGACTCCAGTTTAGAACTTCCCTCCTTGCACTCTCAACCATTTTCATTCAGCTACAGTTCAGTATTACTCTCAAACTTGTAACTACTATTTAGAGAGATAAACCATCCATACAAACCACTAACCATAGTTTGGCCATGCTTGAACACAATGCTAATTTAAAAATGTTTCTGAATGTTTCTGAAGATGCTTTCATAGCCATTCCAGGAGAGGGGAAGCTAATGAACGATTGTTTATGCCAAGTGAAACATTCTCTAAAATAGGGCAAATCCCTTGGAATATCAATCACAGTATGGTTAAAGAATTCTTTTGTTATGATCAGCCAATGTCTATAAACTATGGACAAGGCTTGGAGTTAAACAGTTAACTTCCTCAGGTTGGATATTCAAAGGGAAAAATATTAAAGCAGAGAAAACTAAGTAAAAACAGCATGAAACTTTACTTATCTTAGCTTGAATTTAGGTTATAAATATATATTTATCCCTATGAGCCAAAATGGCTATCCAGTTCTGTTCTGCTTTGGGAGAAAAATCTCACAGATGTTTTAGAGAGTTCCAGACAGGTCTACCTCTCCATTCGCTGTGCTCTGAAACACCCTTTTGCAATTAAATCCAAATCCAAATTAAATCTGCATCTACTCTGCACATCCTAGAAGCACTTGGGACTGTTTAGGACCCTTGTTTCCTGGGCCAAAAACCTGGTAGATGCTCTTAAAATATTCTACATACAGTACATCTGCATGTCATTTCTCTCCCAACACCTTCTGAATGAATCAGCACTTTGTACAGCATCAACCTTTTTATAAAACGCCTGAAATAACTTGGTGATTATGCGTAAAACCTACCTTCACAGGTCAGCAAGAAATATGCCATGTTGTGGCTGAACGATGCACTGAAGTATGTGCAGTTGTTAATCAAATCACAAGAGAGACACTGCCTGTTGAAGTCCCTTTTAGTGCTGGCACTGAAATAAACAAACAAAAACAAGCAGAAGAAAATAATGCATGCTTAATTGTCCAAAAGCGAAGAAGGCTGGAATATTTATTAATGTCTGATCCAGACCCCGAGGTGAGCCTTGACCCAAATTCAGTAATCACTGAAGATCAGTCTGATGCCAGCCAGATGAGTTGCAACCCATGTGGGCTGGAAATTCTGGGAGTTTGTCACCCTACACATTTCAAGGGGTAAGGGAGGCTAAAGTAAATAGTATTGGGCCAGGTGGATGAATAATCTGTCTGAATGAAAGGCATCTTTTTATATATTCACCATGGCTAGATGCAACTGAAATGGGAACAAACCAGCTGCAATCGTGCCTTCAGCCACCTTGAGCAGTGTTTCTCAACCTCGGCAACTTCAAGCTGTGTGGACTTCAACTCCCAGAATTCCCCAGCTGGCTGGGGAATTCTGGGAGTTGAAGTCCACACAGCTTGAAGTTGCCGAGGTTGAGAAACACTGACCTAGAGGAATAATGAGAAGATGGAGGCTTTCTTTAGGTTTCGGTATAAATAGAACAAATCATTTGGAGATTTTTTTAGGAATGGAATTAAGACTAGAACCTAGGCCTAAAGTGACAACAGGTGAATAAGGAGGGCCAGACACAACAATCATTACATATCAAGAGTGAAACAACCAGTTTGGTGTAGCGCAGTGTTTCTCAAGCTTGACAACTTTAAGATTTGTGGATTTCAACTTCAATATGTGGAGGTGAAGTCCACATATCTTAAAATTGCCAAGACTAAGAAGCACTGGTGCACTGGAGACGGTGCTGGATTAGGAGACCCAGGTTGTAGGCTTCCCTTAGGCATAGAAGCTGGCCCTTGACTGTGATATCAAAAAAAGCCTGTCAACCAACTTGCACTGGACCAGCATGGCAGATCATGGTTCAAAACATTCAGCGAAGAGTTTTCATCCTGCAGTGGATTGATTTGGGCTGATAATAACAATAATATCACTCTGCATCACAAATCTGATTAAAACAGTGGGAGAGCCAAGATTTTTGATTGAAATTGCCTGCTTGGTGCACATCCAGTCCTCTGAGTCCTGAATGTTGGGTCCGCCTGGATAGTTCACACATGGAGTATGAAGGTGATTGACCCACCTCCCTAGGAGGAGGTGTTCTTCAGAACCTGCCATCTCAGAAGATGACAGACAAGCATGACCTCTTCCACATAATGAAACAAGCAAAACAAGAATTGTGTTATCTGCTTAGGTATTGCAAAGACCAGTCATTTGTTTTGCCTAAAATCGGGTGGTGATGTCAAAACATGCTCCTAAAGATAGTTGATAGAAGGGAAGGATCTTGACATTTTGTTCATCTTTAAAATGCATTTTGTCCCATTTAAAATATTCTGTGTTAGCATGCTTGTTTTCTCCTCTGCTCCAAAAAAAAAATAAAAGGAAGAGGGAAGAGGAAAAGGGAAGAAGTGGAAGAAGACGACAAAGACAAAGACAGATAAATAATAATATTCCCAATATAAAGCTTTGGGAAGCTGACAGCAACATTTTTTTACAGTACAAGCGGCAACAGCCTTTTTCCCAACTATAATCAGAAAGTTGTCTCTTTGCATAAAACAAATCATACCTGTATAAATGCCGAGTCCTTGGTAACTCTTCTGTGCTGAGAAAATAGCTAAAATAAAATACACATATAATTAGGTTTTTAGGACCAACGTTTCATTGACGTTTGTTCCATAGGCATAAACTTCCTTTAAAACAGAAGTTTGAAAAATGTTCTGGCCAAAAGTTTTGTACGTGCCAGAAACATTTTCCAGAGTTTTAGTCTCCTGATAACATCTAGATTCTAGGCAGCTTTTTCTTAAACAAGTCTCTAGTCCTCATGGCTGGGAGTTTGACAAGAAAAGTGTGTGGGGGGGGTTAGGTCCCCCCTTCTTGCAGTGTGTTGAGTGAATGAAAAGTCTTTGGATATGGAATATTCAAAATCTCTCCTTGTCCATCCCAGATGTGTTTACTTCTCTCTCCCATTATTGTATAAGTATTTTTTGCAGTGCATGTAAATGTGTATTCAGCTTTAAGCTGGTGAGGTGGTGCAGTCTATCTGAAACTAGCTGACAGGTTGACAATGGCAGCCTGTTAATTTTGTTTACTTATTAAATATACTTCCATAGCTAGAGCGGTTCACAAGAGAGCAAAAAGGACATAAACGAAGTGTAGATATTGATTAAACCACAGAATCATTTACGTTTGCCCAGTTTTATTCCCACTGAACCTCTTCAATTAAGCCAATCCCCAATTTTCCCACCCCCCACCAACTTGTGCTCCCAAATTCTCTACATTCCCTGAATTGTGGATCTATACTGACTGTAGACAAGCAATCAGAAACTCTTGTTTGCATTTCTTTGGCTAAGACTGTAGTTGGATGTAGATGTTTCACATCTGGGGCAACATGTCCATGAACTGTATTTGAACACATTTGTCAAAATAACATGGAAATCAAGCAATTAAATATAGTCCCATGCAATTATGCTTTGCAAATTAGTCATGGCTTTCCAGCTGTCAGATGAAACTGCCACAGAATCTCAATATTAATAAAAGTGATCGAAAAATAAAATTCGTGTTGTCTAGATTTTAAACCGCTGCTGTAGCATTGCTGAGGTTTCAGCAACGAATCCTCTTTAGCGGTCCGCATTCTTCTCCCAAAAACTAACACTGTGTTTAGACACAAGGGGTTATAATGTTCAGTGCATTTTAATACTCCTTTTAAACAAAAAATACTGGAAGTTCATTAAATTCTCTTTTCTGATGATTGGATCAGTTCTGCACAAAGAACCAAGGATAAATAAGGTATATCTGAAATGCTTCTTAGATTTTTATATATCCGAAATGTCGTAGAGTCAAAGAATGCATGAGTTGCAAGGGAACCCAGAGGTCATCTAATCTAACCCGCTGCTCAATGCAGGAATCTGCTTAGCCATTCCAGACAAGAGGCCTTCCAGCCACCATCCAGCAAATAACATCTGCTGCCATCACAAAACTCACTATAAGATTCAGCCTGGATATTCCTCTTTTAATTCAACTTACTGGTCATGACCTGTCCTTTTTTTAAAGCAGGGAATCGATCTGCCCCTTTACACATTATAGCCTTATGTTTTGATTACAGCTAACTTGTCTCCCCTTGGTCTATTTCAAATGCCTTTGGAACCTAAGATTGCCCCATTCCTTAAATTGTTCCTCAATGGGGTTGAATTCCAGGACCAACATTTACCTCCCATGAGCTGAATGCAATGCTTGTGTTAATGAAGCCCAAGACTGCATTGGCCTTTTTAGCTGCTGCAGCACATTGCTTGCTCATGTTCAGCTGCTGGTCCGCTGCCACCAAGCGAGATCTTCCCATTCCATATGCAGTAGAAATAATTTCAGTGGGCCTATGACAGCAGGAGGGTCTTCACAACAGCCCTGTGATTCTTATACCCATTTTGTAGATTGGGACTTTCAGATCAACCGAAATAAACCAGATACACATTTCCTGGGTTTCAGTAGGCCACAGATGTTCTCCACTGATCCAGTTCTCGCACTGCAAATCTCAAATCAGCGATAACACTGGCTTTGCAAAAAAGGTCAGCTTCCTTTACTTTTGAAAAATTACTTACATTTTATGCTGCTTTTCATCATAGCCCAAAATTTTGGTCACATCCCAGTCACCCGATGTAATAGATTGTAAATTATCATTGCTGCTATTGGGCTGCCAAGAAAAGGGAAAAAAAGTAGAACTTCAGGAATATCGAGCAAAACGTCTTATTAGAGCAAGTCAGACTTACCTTCTTCCAAACACATCCCCTCAAACTCTACCACAGACTGTGAAAAATAGCATTAGGATTCTTCCTTCCTCTACAGTCCTAAAAGTCCCAATGCCATGTAAATAAATGGGCTCGACCTTGTGCCTGAAATAAATTTATTCCAGAAGTGGTTAAACTATGCCCCCTAGAGCAAAGGGGGAAAAAAATGCTGAGGTCTTTCCATTTGGAGGACACAAAGAACAACTTGTCAGTTTATCCTTTTTGCCTTTTGTTCCTTTTGACAAACATATAGAATTTTGGAGGCAAGATTTTCCAAAGGATGCATTTTTGCAAGGAAACCTCTTTCCAGCACATATACTGTAGCTCCCTGATATATTTCTCGAGTGGGGCTTGCAAGTCAGCCCTGCACTGCTTCAGGCAGTGGCCTGGACCTGATCCCTGGACCAGTCCTGAGGCTGCATCTCCAGGCAGAGAAGAAAACTCTGGTTGGAAGCAGTGAGGCTTCACCCACCAGTTCGCTTTGGTAGAAATATCTTCCATTCATGCCCACACATCTTTAGATTGTCAAAGCATCCGGTGTAATGCTGTATGATGTCCTCAAAGTCTTGATCAAAGCAAACGGCTCCTTTGAGGATCCACACCACAATCATTTGGGGGACTTGTATTTATTGATAGATGCACTTTATGTCTACTTACCCTGCAACAACCAGCAAGCCAGGGAGGGCTGGTGGACTTCTTGGGATCCTTGGCCAAAATCCCCACTAGGTGGACCCCCCCCCCGCCCCCATTCTGCTTATGGACAGGGATGTGAGTTTGGGAATGCGGTTCCATTTTCTGCTCGGGATCAACCTCCCATGTCTCCCTTCGGGTTTTCCTGTCTGGGGCAATTAGGGGTCCCCCAACACCCCCTCCCTAACTGGGCACAATAAATCAAGCTTTCACAACGGGTGAGGAATGACCTCAAGGCCATTGCGCTTGAAGATGTGGTGCCAGAGAGTCTCCCCCTTGGAATATAGGGAGAATCAGAATAATCAGAATAATCATCAGAATAAGGCAGAATACAATGAAGAATAGAAGCTCGTGCAAATACCTGGCCAGGGTACCAACTGTAAAAACTAAAGCAGATATTCCTGAACCCAGAACACTTTCAACTTTAGAACGGACATTCTCTGCTCCAAATTCAACAGCTTTTTCCAAAAAAAGAGAGAAAACGAGTCTTACTAGATGAGATCAGAGGACCATCAACCAGGTACTGAGTTTTTGATACATTAAACCAGTGTTTCTTAACCTTAGCAACTTTAAGATGTATGGACTTCAACTTCCAGAATTCCCTAGCCAGCCATACTGGCTGGGGAATTCTGGGAGTTGAAGTCCACATGTCTTAAAGTGGCCAAGATTGAGAAACACTGCATTAAACTCTAATAGACCCCTGGCTGTCTTTTACATACCTTCACATACACATTTTTGTATGCATGTATAATTGGTGGATTGCACTGCAAAGGTCAGAGAAGTGGAAATAATTGTGTTGCAGTTTCTGCATTGGTTCCAGAAGTGTGAATAAGGTAAGTTCTATTAAAATGGGAACAAAATATATTTGTTCTCATTCTTCTCCCAGCGTAGCTAAAATCAGGTGAACTGAGACTAATCCTAATCATGTATTTATTCTAGTTTGGCATTTATTGTATTTTTATCTCCTCCAAGGAACTCAAATGGCATATACTGCTCTCCATTGGTTCACAGAACAATAAGATAAATTATGTTGGAAGGGAATGTGTGACTGTCCCCATGTCTCCTATTTCAGTGGGAATACATACATACATACATGCATAATATGTATGTATGTATGTATATATTTGCGTGTGTGTGTGTGTGAGTCCATCTTATCATTAGCCTGGTCTTTACTTTCTAAAGAAATGAGCCTTCAAAGTATCCACTGAAACCTCTATTTCTAATGAGATGCTTCCCATCTTGATGTCCCACAAGGATACAGCATTTAGGTCCTGCCCAGAGGCAGATGTGCGTGTATCTGTGTGTGTTAGTCTCCATCTCATAAGATTTCAACCAGTACTTTTTTAAAAAGAATAATTATTTAGTTTGTAGAGGGGTGTCCTATGGATGCCTTTTGGGGGAACACCCATGCTGGGGTGCCTGCAAGTTCCATATTGTGAACCCTGGCTTATGTGGCGGTCCTCAAATGATGAAGTATGGTCTGCATTAAAAGGAAGGTCGGGACCCGTGTCTCTAACTCTGTCTGCAGTTCATCCCTTTAGTATTCTAATCCAACAAAGTCTTTTCTCATTTTCCAGCAACTCATCAAATGTCCTTAATTGGTGGCTATTCATGAGTCTAACCTCCTATATCCAAGGGGACTTGGCCAATTACAGTATCTTCCTTTGATATCTACTGGTTTCTTTCCTTAGGTGATGAACGATGGTTTCCATTTCAATCCTTCTGGGTATCAGTGCTGTCAGCTTCCACCTCTAACAAACCAGACCTCCTCCTGCAAAACCTTGAGTCATATTCAGAAGTTTTTGCCTTGGACAGACCCATATTTCCCCAGGGCATTCTGAGTGTGACTTTAGAGGCAGCCAATCTCTCCTATCATAAGAACTATGCATATCTACCTTCTTCTCACCCACCGGCTAAATTAAGGTAGTCTTACCTGTGATGATGACATGGCAATATGGTAGAACTCTCCTCGTCCCCCCTGAGGAATGGCTCGCACAAAAAAGAACTTCCTGCCATCTTTGGAGAAGATAGGTTCTTCATTCTGCAAATAATGAGGAGTTGCAAATGAAAATGAATATAAAGATGATGTAATACTTCTAAATCAGTCACTCTAGACAGAAGCCATGCAAGTCCATTCTTTTTCAGATGCTACCCATCATGTATAGTTCCAAACCATGGATTTTCTAGGGAGTGTAGCTGAGATTTGGCAGAGACAGTGTGCTTTGGGCCTTTTTCACAAAATGAAGTCACCTAGTGATGCCAGGGGGCATTCATTTCTGTTGTAGCATCTGTCCAATGGAACATCATTCTCCCCAAAATTTGGACAGCCTAGATCCTCTTTCTTCCTGAAAGGCCCTAAAGACTTGGCTGTTCCCCCAATCATTGGGCTAGAACATGGGATGAGTGTGTGTAGTATGTAAGACCCGTGAATGAGATATGTGTTAGTTGGCCTTGGTTATTTCTATTATTATTGTTATTTCTGTTATTCTGTGTTCTATATCCTTAAGGCTTATTATATATTATTTTATTTTTAATTCCTGGTTTCATGTTTCTTCAAATTGTATGTCATCTAGAATCACTCTTGCCAACTGGGTAGCCATATAAATCATATTAAATCAAATCAAATCAATCACTCTTCCAGATCAGAGAATCACTGCATTCTTTTTGTAGTAGTTGTATTAACTCCTGGCCTTGTTCTCATACCCTTCCTCCACTAGTAATTATGGTATGCTCTGGAGCAGTGATTCCCAATGGTGGCAACTTCCAGGCATGTGGACTTCAACTCCCAGAATTCTCATCAGTGGCCATACTGGCTGTGGAATTCTGGGGTTTGAAGTCTACAACCCCTGGACATTACCACCGTTGGGAATCACTGCTCCAGAGCCTACATAAACTGTCCCAGCTCCACCTGTCCCCCCAAGATTTTCTTCCCTCCCTAAGCCTTCTTCTGCTAAAATGCCATTTGGAAAGAGTTGGTATAAAACCATGGGTTGGCAACCGGTTGCCAGTAGACGGCATTCAGCCTTCAGGCCTTGTTTTGTGCCCCTTGGACTCCCCACCACCTATTTTGCACTTCTGAAACCTACAGACCACTGCTGAATAGGAGGAGAGCGAGCTTTTGGTCTTGTGCAGGGTGCAACAGCGATAAGAGTATCTGTGTTATACCTTTAACAGTACCTATTTTAGTACTCTAACCAACCTCCAAATGGGTCTGAAGTATCTTCCCTGCTTTCATTAGTGCTGTCACCACCCTGAGATCCCTTGTGGACCTCAGAGGAAAAAAGAGAGAGTAAAGGTGGTTCTCCAGCTCAAAATGCTGCCTGTCTCCACATGAAAATCCTCAGCTCATTATGTCCCCAATTCATTTCCATGAGTCCGTGCCAAGTGCAGCAGAGACAGTTTTCATTTGGACTCTCTCCGGATTCTGCGTCTGTTCCTTGGTAGCTACAGACTTAGCTGAGTCATCATGCAGCAGCATATCTGACAATCCTAGGCTAGCTGCTCATTAATAAAATAGATCTGGTTTTCCTTTTGATTTTAGTAGGAGCCCTTATCAAGGGAAGGAGCCCTGAGGAGACTTGCCGGCGCCTGAAGCACCTTGATCTTCAAAGATGTTTTCCTTTGGCAAAGTTTTTAAAAAGTTGCAGACACACGTACGTAGATCTACAGAGAAATAGCAAGAAGACATCTCTATATTAAAGGAGCTTAGTTTCAGCCTTCATTTCTGCCAAGGTTACTTGCTGTGCTGTAATAACTAGACCAAATGTGTTTATTTCTTTAGGTTGCTACCCCACCTTCTTTGCAAAATCCGGACATATAATTCTTTTCTGGCATTCAAGGTGTCAAAAAACTGAACGCATGGGCTGTGGTTTGGGTCACTGATCCCATGTCTCAGTCCCTTGTTTAATCATCCACACACTGATTCAGGGAGAGCGGTGTCTTCAGGATGGATGTCAGTCCTTTGAATTAGGCCAGGTCAGGAAGCAACTACTGGAACCCTCCTTTATTGTTACAGGGTATAACAACAGAATCTTGAACTCTTGACAGTTTCTTTGTCCCTCCCTTTAATACCAAAGCAAATCAAAGTGGGCAACCTTGAGTTTCTTCCTGACCCTCTCCTGTCTTTCTGGGCTACGCTGATGTTTTCATAACTTCTTCAAGGCTACCTCCGTACTCTTCTACCCTGGGTCAAAAAAATTAAGATGGTAACCATGACCCAGCCCCTTCAATTGTCTGGTTGTGATCACATCTTGACTTTACTGACACCCCACCCCACCCCAGACACCCCTGTTCAGGGAGATCTTTGGTATAAAAGCTTTTCAGTCTATGCAAGCTTTGAAAATGGTTCAGAACAATTGAGCAGCCTGACTTGTTTCAGGGACTGACTCATTACAGTGAATGAGACACTTAATGAAGCATTAGCCTTTTTTTAATACTTCAAGTGAGTTTGGAGTACAGTACATTAAGTCTGAGAATATAATCAGCTCCACTTAGCATAGAAGGCTAATCTCAGCTAGGTATTTCAGAACAACTCACCACATACCCCATTGGGCTCCTTAAACTGAGCAACTACCGGTACCATGTGTTTGTCCACAATTAGAAAGTCTCCATTGCTTTATGGCACGTAGGCAAGTATCCATCAGAATTCTGAGAGTGAACGGTGCATTTTGACCTCAAAACCATGAGTGGCGTAACGATTGTATATTTCATATAGGTGTTTAGACTAGACTAAGTAACTTGCCCACTTGGACAGCTTGCCATCCCTTTTGGAGGAGGACTGATGGACCAGGAGCATCCGTAGGAAGACACGATTTCATCAAAATGACGAAATGTGCATTGTGACATCATGACACAAGCTCTGCCCCTTTTGTATTTGCACACAACATCATGATACAAGTACAGAAGTGGCGGAGTTTCCATTTCAACATACATGTTACTCTTTGGTCCCCCACACCGAACCTCTCTCCAGACGCCCATACACTAGACTGTGGCACCTAAACTCCATAATGGCTAAAAATAATTTCCACTCCGAGCTCCCACATCTATCTTTCGTAATTGCTCTAAAGATGATAGCAAGATGAAAAAATGTATGTGTAACACATTCAACTTTTAGAAAAATTAGTCTGCAGACACTAATAATTAATTAACTGAATTAATCAATTTGCTCTACGGCCTCTTCCCTTCACATCCATCATTCCGTACACCTCTATAACACAGTTTTAAATTTCAGGCGGTGCTGATTCTGTTGAAACAACCTGACAGTCCAGTAACATTTTGTTGGGATGCTGCTATTTAAAAAAAAAAAAAGCAGCAGAACCAGGTGCTGTTGCAAAAAGTTCTGAGAAATGATGTCAACCACACCGGTTATAAATTCCAGAGGTATAGAAACATTAGTCAATTGCAACAAAAATAGACGTGATTCCTGTATACCTTAAAGACTAGCATTTATTTCTCTATATATACAGGTAGTCCTCAGTTAACGACCATAATTGGGACTGGCAACTCCATCGCTAAGTGATGCAGTTGTAAAGTGAAAAATCCCATGACTGCATTGTCTTACGATGGCAGTTCTGGTTGCGGTCATTAAGCGAATCACATGCAATTGTTAAGCACGATGTCACGTGACTGCAACTTGCAACTTTTGCTGGCTTCCCCATTGACTTTACTTGTTGGAAGCTGGCAGTGAAGGTCACAAATGGCAATCACATGACTGCAGAATGCAGCAACTCTTTGCGCCAGTTGCCAAGCACCCGAATCACCACGGGGACGCTGAGATAGCCACAACTTTGAGGACTGGGTGTTAGTCTTCTTGTTCAGCATTGTTGTAACTTCTAACAGTCACTAAACAAGTGGTTGCTAAGTAAGGACTAACTGTATGTGTCACAGAGAGCTAGTCTAGTGTCGTGGTTAAGGCACCAGGCTAGAAACCGGGAGACCATGAGTTCTAGTCCTGTTTTAGGCACAAAGCCAGCTGGGTGACCTTGGGCCAATCCCTCTCTCTCAGCCCTAGGAAGCAGGCAATGGCCAAGCACTCCTGTAAAACCTTGCCAAGAAAACTGCAGGAACTTGTCCAGGCGGTCGCTAGGAGTCAAAAACTGACTCAAAGGGACTATACATACTGTATATATATTTGTGTTTGTGTGTGTGTGTGTGTGTGTGTGTATGTCATACAAACCTTTGTAAGCTAGAGGCCACTGCATTCATATTTGATAGAGGTTTATGGAATACAAGTTGAATATATATATGAATCTTGAATATAGCAATTTAATCCAGCTCTAATCCTAGATAATAATAGGGATGTAGTGACTTCTAGGGGAAAAAAAGTCTTCACTAGAACCAATCGTAACATTGACCTGCTAAGCTGTGACAGGATCCAGGTCAATCTTCAAATTGTGTATTTAGACCAGTGCTCGCTCGGAAGCACTTTGCCTGTTTTTGATCATTTGCAGCCCTGTTTATAAAACGAAATTAAATTAATAAAACAAAAACGTTCTCAAGTCCCCATTAATCTGCAGCTGGTAGCCTGTCTCTCTTAAATCCTCACCTCTCTAGAAATATAATCCTTCCAGTTAGTGACAGACAAAACACGTTTTCTTTTGTGAAGAAAAAGAATGCTGATCTCCTTTAGAAAAACAAAACAAAACACCCGCTATTACCTGTCGATGCAGCCAGGCTGCGCTCTCATCCTCATGTTTCTGAAATGAAGAAACATAATTAAAGTATTATATTGCACTTTCCATTTATTCTATTTTGCTCATCAGAGCAGAAAGCAATTGGATGCCGTTCCAACAGCGGACGAGCAAGAAGAGAGGAACCATCTGAGCATGCTTTAAGGGAAGACAACATGAATGATACACATGCGGTTCTTGGCTCTGGCTCTTGGTTAAACAAGTGAATGCATTTACAGGACAGTGGTTATCTATGGAAAGATGCTAATCCAGCCACTTTCGCTTTTTTCATTCAGGGTGTCTTGAGTACCCTGAACGAAAAAATGGATAGGACAGTGTTTCTCAACCTTGGCCACTTTAAGACGTGTGGACTTCAACTCCCAGAATTCCCCAGCCAGCCATGCTGGCTGGGGAATTCTGGGAGTTGAAGTCCACACGTCTTAAAGTGGCCAAGGTTGAGAAAAACTGGAGTAGAAGCTGTACCAACAGCTTCAGATCCAAATTTTCCCCAATCCAAAACTTGTCCCAATCTTATTTCAAACTAAGAGCCACAACAGAAGCTCTAAGCCATATGTTATACTGTTCCCTATGTAAGGACTCTAGATAAGGTAAAGGTAAAGGTTTCCCTTGACGTAAAGTCCAGTCGTGTCCGACTCTAGGGGGCGGTGCTCATCTCCGTTTCTAAGCCTTGGAGCCGGCGTTGTCCATAGGACACTTCCGGGTCATGTGGCCAGCATGACGACTCGGAACGCCGTTACCTTCCCGCCGAAGCGGTACCAATTAATCTACTCACATTTGCATGTTTTCGAACTGCTTGGTGTGCAGAAGCTGGGACGAGCAACGGGAGCTCACCCCGCCGCGCGGTTTCGAACCGCCGACCTTCCGATCGACAGCTCAGCGGTTTAACCCGCAGCGCCACCGCGTCCCAAGGACTCTAGATAGATCCTTATATATCCAATATTGAAGACATTTCCGGGTAGGGAGTGTGATTTCTATTTAATGCTACTTCTTTCAGACAAGGACTCAAAAATATCTTCCCAAGTTGCCCAGTTTTGTGCTACCGTCTGCACGATATGCTGCACCATTACTTAGGTTTAGAATTGCTTAAAATAGTACTGTATTTTGATTTATTTTAGTATTTTTATTCTTAATTAATTTTAGATCCTATCATACTTACTGTTTTACTGTTATGTACATATAACTACCTACCCACCTACTTACCTACATACATATATGATTGTTACTACTAGATCTTTTGATTGTACCTGGCCTTAGGGCTGTAATAAACTTGATTTGATTTGAAACTAAGAGCTAATTTGGTGCAGTAGTTAAAGGCACTGGAGGATAGGCAGGAAGCCTGCTGGGTGAACTTGGGCCAGTCCCTCTCTCTCAGCCCTAGGAAGAAGGCAATGGCAAACTACTTCTGAAAATGTGGCCAAGAAAAACTGCATGGAACCTGTCCATGTAGTCACCAGGAGTCAGGGTGGATTTGAAGGACCATTAACAACAACAGGTCAATCATGTTAACAGGGCCTCTATAAGAATGGAAGTTTGCATGGAGGACTTGATTCCTATATTCCAGGGTTTCTCAACCAGGGTTCCATGGCACTCCAGGGTTCTGTGAGAGGTCACTAGGGGTTCCCTGGGAGATCACAATTTATTTAAAAAGTTATTTCAAATTCAGGCAACATTACATTAAAGAGGTAAGTTTCATTCTTCATTTTTAGTTTAAGAACACTGTTAATTCATATAGACAGGCCTACCCATGAAACAAATACAATAATTCGGTAACTTCTGGCCTATATTTGAGCCTGAATGTGCAGAGGTTCCCTGAGGCCTGAAAAATATTTTGAGGGTTCCTCCAGGGTCAAAAGGTTGAGAAAGGCTGCTATATTCTGTAATTGCAAGGGCAAGGTGGAAGGATGCATGCACCAATCTTCTGCCATGTAAAATATATCAAGTAATATCAGTGATATTACTTAATCCAAGCACTGGAAAAGACACGTTAACCCAAAGATAAGTTTCTTGCTGGTGATGAATTGAAAGGTGCACAGTCATATTTTTCATGGGATGTCTAGTTCCTGCATCTCACATACATCTTTAGGAGCAGAATAAAAAATGCAACAAAACAGAAACATCTGCAGTGTACTTAAAAAAAGCCCCTCATATGCTGTGATATCCCTGAATGAAAGGCAGCTGCAAAATTGCATGATGCACCTTAAAGGTGGAGAAAAAACCTCTATGGATAGAACAGCGGTCCAGACTGAAGTTCTTTTTTTTTTCTTTTCAGTGTAAATATCTTTTCTGTGATAATTCCATTTTCAGACTTCAAAAATAAAAACTGACTACTAACACCATAGAAAGAGCTACTGTTTAGATACTAGCATTCAGAGAATTTTCCTCCTTATTTTTTTAAATTCATTTGACTGCATGCTGCAAGTTGTCCTGGGATTTAAAATGATAAAGCAGCCTTCATCTACGGAAAATAAATGCAAATATATACCTTTGTGCAGACGCCTGTTGTTGCATCACAGAGAGTCAGAATGGAAACATTCTGTGCTCTGTTTAGCCAGTTGACTGCGATTTTGGTGCTGGTTGCCCACTTCACCATGGTTATATAATACTCCCTGAAAAACAAACAAGGGCATTTCAAAGCTTCCATTCTACACACGTGGGAATTTAATAAAGCCAAACAAAGAGATAGTACGATGCACGGATTCTGTCCCAACAAAGGATGACCCATGAAGACCATGAGACAGATGGCCTTGAATCATGACTGTCCATGCCTAATCGTGAAGGTGAATGGGTGAAGAGTGCTTCATGAGGTTGTGATGCAAGCCCTGTTCACTGAAATTTGTGTTACAGTGTTGCACGCAAGCGGTGGAGCTTCCATCATCACGATGCACATTCGTGGACTCTTGCCCCACCTGGCAGACACCTATGCTTTGAACCGAGTTCCCTTAGCTGGCTACCTCCATGTATTTCTGTGATAACCATATGGAAGTGATCTGCCTCGTCCACAAACATTGGTAAGATAATAAATTTGTTAGTCTGTAAGGAAACATGAGACTCTTGGGGTGGGGTGGGGTGGGGGTGGCCAAAATTCTAACACAGCTATCCCTCTGAAAATCCACCAAGGTATATACAGTCCAACTTCCCCTGCGCTGTCAGAGCAGAGGCATTCCACAATGCCATGCCCAACTGTATGGCCTTTTTCATGACTTTCATACACACATACCCTGTACATGGGAACATGACATCATGCAACAGAATCTCTGGGACCTGGGCAGTGTACAAATTAAATAATAAATAAATAAAAGTAAACATCTGTATCTCTCTGCCCTGACAGCTTAAAGGAAGGTAGACTGTATATACCCTTCAGGTAACCCCTTTCTCCATTCCTCCCTGTAACCACTGAGCAGCAGGAGAGCTCCTAAGGCTAATGTCCTTTATACAGCCATCTAAAGTGCAGAGGTCTATGAATTCAGTTCCTAGTAGAGAGTTTGACCCCCTGGCCACCCCCGTCTGATGAATCCCATTAGGATGAAACTGGTCGTGTGGTGATGACCGGGGATCAGTGCAACTGAAAACACCTTCTAGAAATTGAATTGGAAACAGAGAAAACCAGGAGGGGCTGCTTTCAAATATGCACGCACAGAGAAAGCCAACAGTGCTTTCTCTGTGCATGCATGCAGAGCTTACAGACTTGCCCTGATGACATTACCTAGTGGGGTCATGAAATGTCTGCAAGCAAACAGCCAAGCTCAGAGAGCACCAAGGACTCCACAAAGCTTACAGAGGCCAGCAATAGATCAAAAGGTGAAGTTTTCTTCTTGGTCCAGCTGGAATCAGGCACCATTCTAGCTCGTCCCCGCTTCTGACTGTCCCTCTCAGGGTTCCTGCGATCCTTTTATTATGCAACATTATAATGTGCATAATAAAGTGACTCCTCGCCTTTCCCTTTTCTCTCCTCAACCCATCTTCCTTTTGTTCTGGAAAAGGGAGAGGCCTGTAACGTTAAACGCTAAATAAATAATTGCAGCAATCCGGGGAACAAGCAAGTAACACCTTGATTATCTCCCCTATCTCTGTTAAATGTGAAGTAACAAATCACATGGCGCCTGTAAACAAGCAGTTTATGCTTCTAGGTTGGTGATGTTACTGTTCATTCAGATCAGCTTCGTGCAAAACTCTGGAATTGTGCAGCTCTGGTCCAAATGGCTTAGATTACATCAAGCACCAATATGAATCAAGTGTTAAAAATATGTATTATGAGTGGGGGAAGAGAGAAGTAAAAAGCAGATTTTTCTCAAAAACTTCTGCTGAAGAAATAGCTATTGATGTGGATTGAGACTTGTTCACTTTTTAACCCCAGACACAAACACTAGAATAGACAACAGCAGATGGTTGCTATCCCAGCATGGTAATGATCTTGGAACAGGGAAAATAATGGAGGGACCTGAGGGACCACCTCTTCCCCATTACATCAACGTGTCCCATCCAATCATGCAGAGAGGGCATGCTACGGACCCCGTCTGTAAAAGAATTTCATCTGGCGGGGTCCAGGAAGCGGGCCTTCTCCGCAGTAGCTCCCGCCCTGTGGAACATGCTGCCCCCGGAGGTGAGATTGGCCCCATCGCTCCTGGCCTTTCGGCGGAGTCTGAAGACCTGGTTCTGCTGCCTCGCTTGGGGTGGAGAGGGGAATAGAGCTACTTGGGGATGGTTGCTATAGACCACTCCTCCCACACTTGGACTGTTTTAGATCTTTCATCGCTTGGATTTTTATTCTTTATTTTTATTTCTATTTATAGTATTTTTATAGTATTTTATTATTCTGATGGTTTTAATCATTTGTTGTAAACCGCCCAGAGGCCTCCGATGGGAGGAGATGGGCGGGGATAAATTAGATAGATAGATAGATAGATAGATAGATAGATAGATAGATAGATAGATAAATAAAGTATTTATTATGATTGGTTAGATTTATATGCTGGCTTTCCTCTAGGAGCCCAAGTCAACACACATAGTACTTCCTACTCTGATTTTCCTCTACAACAAGAAGATTGGGCAGAGAGAGAATGACCAGCTCTAAATCACTCAGTGACATTAAAATAGACTTGAACCTGGATCTCCCAAGTCCTACTCCAATACCTGAACCATCACGGTGACTCTCAATACATTTTAGTCTACAATGAGTCACCTCTAATCACCTCCAGCCAAAGTATAGAAGCACAGGGAGACCACCAAAAAGCCTTAATAGGCTACAGCAGATCACAAGAGACTAATATCTGTAAAAGGTTCCTTTAGTAGCTAAAAGGATGCTCACATGTCCTGGTTATAAAAAGATGGTCCTCTATTTGAAATCCAGGTCTCCTATAAAAATAAGTAATTTTGGAAAAGGGAGAGAATGGGTATCTTGAAGTCTGTTAGCTGTGAACATCTAAGCAGCAGGTGGAGCAGACCCTCAGAGCTGACCTGGTCAACTTTCCCCATTGTAGTAAGACAATGCCTTCTTAAATAATGACATTTTTTGCCTTTGTACATCTCACACACTCCATCTCACAAAGAAGGTCAGGGTTTGGGGCAGAATGTAAGAGCTTTGTTTGGTGTTAGACTTTACTGTAACATCTCAGGCATAATATGTGCAGCGTCTCTGTCTAGAACTGGGAAGGGGGGTTGGGATAAAGAAAGAGGAACAATGCCAAATGGAAAGATTGACAAACCACGCTGCCTTATCATATTCAAGCAGAATCTGCAGTCAGAGCCATCTTTAGATTATCATACAATGGCTGTTCACAATGGGTACAGTCCATACAATTTTTATGAGTTCATTTGTTTGCTATAAAATATGCATAAGGAGCCGTTGCTCTCCTTGGGATTAATGTGCTGCATCGCTGGAGAAAACTCTTGTGTTTTGGAAGGGATTGGCTAGGCATACAAAAGAGTCAGGGATCGAGGAAGGAAGATGAAAAATAATAAACTAGAGATTAATTCTGTAGTTGTCAGCACAAGAATTCAGCTGCAGAAAGGGAAGACAAGGTATATTGAGTAAATTTAAGGATTTTTGCCAAAGGAACTGAGAGAGGGCAAAAAATGCAATCCCACCGTGCAGATTGGACAGCTTAAATATTCTCTTTTACTCCAAATTCACCACCAGGATATTCTGAAGAGCAGGAGGGTGGAATGAGACAATGCATACAAACCAAGACAAATCCTTGTCAGATCTTTCTCCCCACCTGACCCTTTCTTGCAATGATCCAAGGCAATTGGAATACAGAGAATTTTCAGTGGTGCTTGAGGTCTGTGTCTGTGGTAAAAAGTAAATAGAACCCCTTTGTACTGTTTCCTCACCATGCAGTTAGATAGAAACACTGGGACACAGTGAGGAACTAAGGGCAGATCTACACTTCCTGCTTGCCCCATTGTCAGTAGGGGCCACCAGCCACTTCTTGGTGCAGGAATGGATGACTCTATACCGGTGTAGGCTTTCACAGCTGGTATCTGTTGGGCAGTGTTGGCTTCAGGATTTAGTGACCATGGTCTAGATAACTGATTTCTTGCATAGTAGACCACCTTACCTCTGAACATGTCAGCCACAATTGCTAGCAAAATGCCAGGAATTGTCTAGACCATGGCCACTAAACCCTCCAGCCCAACGCTGCCCAAAGGATGACTTTGTTTTCCATCCACTCCCAACCCATCATAAATGCATTTTCCTGTTTTCCATCCAGAATGGTCTTAAGCCATTACAGGCCTCCTTTTGGTCTAGTGACACACTGGTTACAGCACCTGGAACTTTCCTCCCATCTGGTTGCTACCCTGAGCATCCTGGGCTGCTCTATTCTCCGCTGGTCAGGAGCTGCCTTTTCAAAATTATCATGCAGTTGCTCCAGCGATGACCCAGTCAATGAACTTTCCTTGCCTTCTATTTTTCACTGCTTCTAAAAGCTCCCTGCTCCATTCAACCCTTATAGCTCCCAGTGGGCCCCCATTTGGTTTTTGCCCAGGCTGAGTGAAGCATGATCCCTTGCTTTCCCTCTCTCTACCCACAGTACTGCAAATATTCCCATTTCTTCCCTCCACCCCAATATTTCAGTTGCAATGCATCCTAAATCTATAAAATTGCAATGCAATGCAATGCATCCTAAATCTATAAAATTGCAATGCAATGCAATGCATCCTAAATCTATAAAATTGCAATGCAATGCAATGCATCCTAAATCTATAAAATTGCAATGCAATGCAATGCATCCTAAATCTATAAAATTGCAATGCAATGCAATGCATCCTAAATCTATAAAATTGCAATGCAATGCAATGCATCCTAAATCTATAAAATTGCAATGCAATGCAATGCATACTAAATCTATAAAATTGCAATGCAATGCAATGCATACTAAATCTATAAAATTGCAATGCAATGCAATGCATACTAAATCTACAGAGTTTCAGTGAACGCTGCTGTAATTTGCTTCAATGAAGCTGAATCATCAGTTCTTGCTTGCTAAAAATCTCCTACGGCCCTACCGAGGAATGCAGGAAAGACCAGGATGTTCCCTTTTTGTTTGATTCCTGCAGCATCAGAGCCAGGATGGTACAATAAGAGAACAACAGAAAAAAGTAAGTGTCTGAGATAGTGTCAAAGGAAAGAAGGTGGGAACGTGGTGTGAAAGCATCCATGTGTGCAAACTGTGGAGTCCTTGGTGGTTTCTGAGCTTGGCTGTTTGCTTGCAGACGTTTCATGACCCAACTAGGTAACATCATCAGTGCTAGTGAGGGTGGGGTTTGCTCCCTGTTTATATACAGTCGCTTGCCCTGCCCGTGTTGGTGGGGGTGTGGTTTTCTCCTTGGTAGTTCCTTGAGAAGGATATTGTTTTCTGCTTGATTGTGTGCAAACCTCTGAAAAAGCCAAGGAAAGGCCCAGGGACTAATGAGGAGGGAATAAACCCTAGAATGAGAAAGTGGGCACAGGGAGACCTGCCCACATCACAGTCACCCAAAAACACTTGCCTTCCCTGTACAGATGGGAAAAGCAAAAAGCAGCAGAATGATCAATCAGGTTCTACAGTGGCTGTAGTCAAGAGCACCAACCTGGCTTCATTGCCAACCCATCAATGTGAACCAGTTGCCAAGAGCCCAAATCGCGATCACATGACTGTGGAGACGCTGTGATGGTCATAAGTTGGTTTTTGCAGCCCTGTTGTAAGTCCAAACTGTTGCTAAATGAATGGTCATTAAGTGAGGACTACCTGTAGAGTTTTGATTAGAGGAATGAGATGGATTTCATAAGGTGAGTCTTAATAGTGATTCTGTCATTACTACTACTTCAATCCTGTCCCCAGCAGACATAAATCTGTGCCAAGCCAATTAGACAAGCCTCTCTGAGGTCCAAAAAGATACAACCAGCACCCAAAAGAGGGATAGAGAAGTGGAGAAAGAATTGAAAACGTAACGGTAAAGGGTGACTCAGTTATATACCAGAGTTCCATCTCATGCTGTCATCTTTGCTTTAAGGTAGTACCACACAAACCTCATTCGTGGATCATCAGGAGGAGTCATCTCTAAAACATGAGGAGGCCCATTCAAAACAACTGCATGTAAGGAAATGCTTGGATTTTCTGTTCCAACCTAGAAGGCAAAAGGAAGACAGACCGACAATAAGGATAGAGAGTCGCCATTGAGGGATTTGTGTTTAGACTGGGAATAGTCCATAAGGCACAACTCCACATAAAATGCCCTGTTTCCATCCCACTCCCATGGATCGTCTGGTCAGCCTGAAGCCTCTGACAACAGCTTTGCTGGGAAAGCAATCTAAGTATAGGTAGTCCTCATTTGGCAACTGCCTCAGTTAGTGACCGTTTGCAGTTATGACAGTGATAAAATACCTTTGCGACCAATCCTCGCATTTACGGCCTCCGCAGGTTTGTAAAGCAAAGGAAAGCTGATATAAGATCAGAAGCACAGTTGCGGTTTCACTTAGTGACCACTTTGCTTAACGGCCAAGTTGTTGGTCCCAATTGTGGTTGCTAAATGAGGACTATCTGTGTTACAGATTTTGATTCTATAATACGACCCTGAAGTGCTTAAGGCTGCAGTTAAAATATCCATTCAGAAATAAATTTGCTTTTCTAATTACACTCTGTTAACTCTGAATTACATTTCCTAAGTAATTCAAATCTTGAGTGTTAGATGAACAGTCAAATCCATCCTACCTTTGGGTAGTGATAGGTTTCCACTTTAGGGTAAAGGCTTCCGGTGAACATGGGTATCTCCATTAATGGGACTCTGGAGTCATTAATAGTTGCGTATGCTAATCTTGTGCCATCAGGGGACCACCAGTGGGCAATATGGGTCTTCAGGATCTCCTCTGGAGAAACAAAGGAGTTGAAAAGAATACTGTGATATCCAAATTGTTAGTTAACAAGGAGATGTAAGGATGGGTCAGAGGAGATTCCTACTCAATGGGCCTCATATCACCAGGAGGGGAAAAGTAATGAGCAAAATCTATTTTATCCGAATCTATTTTATTGATAGCCGTCTTCATGAATAGCTTCTAACCTTGATGAATTTTCTTTTATGTTATATAAAGGAATACCTAATCAAGGGAAGAAAAAAACTACTGTGTAGCTGTTGATCCCAATGATTCATATATCCTGCTCAAGTTTGGAAGAATTTACCCTGCAGCCTTAAATTGGGGGGAACCTCCACTTAATACCAAATTGTTAACTGCAGTGTTATGAAGGTGTTAGGACCCATCTTTTACTTTAGGCAATATGCAATCACAGAAAGTACAGTCCAGCATTACAAGCACCCAGCCTGGTGAGCTGTAGGTCCTGCAGAATTTCTCACGACTTTCTAAAACATTTACTCCAGGACGTGCTTTTAGAAGCTAACATTTTTGGTTGAACTCTGTATGATGTGTGAAATTCTCCTCAACTGAGGACTAAATTTGGTTAAGCACCATCCCAGGGACCATACTCCAAAAACTAATGGACAGGGCAGATCGAAACTAAATTCACTTTGCTTTCATTTATATATAATTAAAATTGAATGTAAATGGTATGAGTACTCATACCATAGATATCATATTTTCTCCTTCTAATCTGTTAAAAGTTATGCTTGGTTTGGTGGCAATTTTTGCAGAATTTTGTGAGTTGCACATAGCCCTGGGTCTCAGGCTTTGCCCTTCTGACGTGTAATCTCTGGACTTTTGAGTATCAGCTGCCTTAAATTTCCTGGCCATGTGGGAGCCAACTTGCACTGGTTCCCTGCTAACTCTGAAACCCAGCAGATAATGTGTTGAGGACACAGCATACTCTGTCCCAAGACTTTTAGTTAAATTTGACTTTGATCATGATATTTGTTTTTATTTGTAAAACACTGAAAAAGAGGGAAATGTAGTAATTGAAGAGAATTAAAGGCACAAGGAAAAGGAACTCTAATTAACATTTACTACAGTATACTTTCCCACACCCTTTGATTTTGTAAACCATCCTAGCTTTCAAGATATCCATAAACAACTTTATACCTTGCCTTTGGCTGATATCTCTCTCTTTCTGAGAATCTCATCAGTTCCTTCCAACCATAATTTACGTGGTCTTCCCCTGCCTCTCAATTTTTGGGTGTATTAAACAGTCCATATTATTGGCCAAGTTCCATTCAGATGTCATGCAATAATAGGTTTCCAATGGGTACTTCTTCCATTCATTATTTCTAGGAAGGTGATATTACCTAAAATATACAAGAGCCTCTGAGTTTTACAAAGGCAGCTTTGCTCTGTATTACTATATGGCCTTATGAAATAGCCAGGACAGATTCATGAAGGCTGGATGAATTTCATTATAAAGACCAACCTTGCCAAAAAGAACAGACAAATCTAGCTAAAAACAGATTAAAAGCCAAAGTTTCTTATAAAATCTCTCCCTCTCTCTCTCTGTAAAATACTAAGCAGAAGGAGATAGAGGAAGTAAAAAGCAGTGCTTTTAATTGAATGTATCAAGCTGTGTTTAATCATATTGATCTATCCTGTCTTTCTGGATGAAGGTAAATATTTCAATTCATTAGTTTCCTTATATAATAGGAGAAAATGATGTTTCATTAAAGCTCTGTATTTATTTTACTATAATGCAGAGTGTTCTCCAGAGTGCTGAAACCCACTCAAATAAAGTTGTCAAACCTAAAGAAGCATGCAAAGAAAAAGAAAAAAAATTTCTTCCAAAGATGCCATTAACCCACTAAAATAGGCTGCTTATTTAAATTAGGGAATGCACTATCATCACTAAAACTCACGGTTTAAAGAGATATTTACCATGTGTAAAAATAAGAGCTGGGGATGTCTGGAAAAAAATACGTCAGACATACATTTATCTATTTGACAAGCCTCCGTCCAACATGGGTAGGACAACCTAAGACTACTGGCCTACTTTGTAGAGCCATTGTAACTATTACAATTATGACTAAATCACTGATAGGGCATTTAAGCCCTGCCTCTCCTCCAAGAACACAAGGTGATCCACCTGGGTGTTCCCTCTGCATTTTGTCATCATAACAATATTGAGTCTAACTTAGAAGGTTAGACTGAGGCACAATGAACTTCATTTCATAGCTGAGTGAGGGTGTGAATAATGGTAATAGAAATAGAGGAGGAGGAGGAAGAGGACAAGCTTCCAGGTAGGGTTGGACCTCATTGGTACTTGTTTGGCAGACCAACAGGAATCCCAGTAGTGTAGGCTAGAGTATGAAGAGGAAAAAAAATCCCAGAAAAATACAATGGCAAATCCTAATTGCTGCCAGGAAAACTGCATGGACATGTCAATGTAGCCACCAGGAGTTGAGGACTCAACTCAACATGGTATTCTTATTAGGAACGTGTCAACGTACAGATGAAATCTTGAAGAATTCATAACAAAAGAACAAGGACCTGAATCTAGATCAGAGCCAATAATTTTAGCCCAAGACCCTTTCTTTACTGGCCACAATGGTTCTGGTTCTCCATAGTGTCTATGAATTATTCCAAGGGGTAATTTCAGCTTGGTGTTAGATATGCACCACACGCCATCAGTGTTCCCGTCTTTCTTCTTAATACTATTTGACATGATGCTTTCATTAACTTGCCTATAAAAAGATCAGACTCCTTTCTTCTCCTCCCAGCCCCCCCCGCCCCCATCTGCCACTGAACAGGATCAATAGCGCTCTCTTATAAAGAGATGAAAAACAAGCATGTTCCCCTCAGCCTACAGAGTTTCCGGCCTCGCCGCAATTTTCTTCCAGCACGAACTGTCACTCAGATTTGATGTAGTGCATGATATATTTATTACAGACAATGTTGTGCCTCCACAATGGCAAGATCATGTATTTTCAACAGCTCCGAATGGCAGCTCACATAGAGAAGCAATAGATATTTATTAAGCCCGCATTCCAATGCAATGGGGCATCCCGATCAACAGTGCTTTTGCAGCTGAGGGGCAATATTTGAAGCAGCATCCAGGTAATAAACCTTGCTTTCTTTTTTTTGCTTGCTGATTATTATGTTTTATTTACAGAAAAGACTGCATGCCAGCTTTTGCCTGTTTAGTGCCTTCTGAGCATGCTGGGTTGTAACTCCCACACCCTCTGTGCTCATGCTGGATGGGAGTTAAGGGAGCTGTAATCCAGGACTCCTGGAGGTCTAGGATTGGCAAAGGCTGTTAAAGCAATAACTCTGGAATTTCTTCTCTAATTTAATGGACAGAGACATGAATCTGGCACATGGAACACTTCTGCTTATAGAACTCCACATGCAGGAAGGTAAAGATAGCAACTCTGTTGAGTTGGGATCAACTCTTGATGACTTCATGGATTTTTTGGCAATAGTATGGAAGTGGTTTGTGAGTGCCCTCCTTTCTAGTCCAACTCACAGCCCTGAGATTTCCACTGGTCTCTCATCCAACTCCTCACCAAATCTGACCCTGCTGAGCTTCTCAAGATCAGCTAGGTACTGTCAGCTAATGGGACCATGCGGGAAGACCCAGATTCAGATCTTTCACCCAGCCATGAATCTCCCAGTCTAACCTAATTCATCAAATAGCTGGGGGTTTACACTAAATTAAGCCAGAGGTGGGCATATCAAAGCCTTAGGACCATAGGTGGTTGCTGAATCCATTTTTATGACCCACCAGGAATCTCAGGGATAAAGGTTAGACTGGGGAGTCAAGACGTATTTTGGAAGAATCCACCCAGAGTTGTTGAGAGTTGGGTGGCATACAAGTTTAATAAAGTATTATGATTGATCACACAGCCAGCCAGATGTTTAGACTGGATTTGGCATTTTTGTCCATCTACTGAGTCCTTTCCAAGGACCTGGGATAGGCAGATATTGTTGTTGAATAATACTAAAGGTATTGCCACAGGATGTAAGCTGTTCCACATAAAGCTGCCTTTTGCAACTGACTCATGGTGATTTTGTCAGTGCTGATGGTATTCAAGTGATGCTCCACATGTTTTGGAATTGCACTCAAGGCATCTATTACTATTGGGACTATCTTTGCTTCTTTTGTCACAGTTCTCCTCCTCCTCCTCCTCTTCCTTCCTATTATTATTATTATTATTATTATTATTATTTGGGAGAAGGCAATCACAAACCACTTCCATACTGTTGCCAAGAAATCCATGAAGTCACCAGGAGTCAAACTCAACTCAAATCCTGATACCAGAATAACTGAACATTTCTGGCACTGTTTCCCACCACAGAAAAAGACGTAAACTGAAGTATAACATTAAACAAGACTTATCATAACTTGGAAAAACAAAGAATAATCTTCAAACTCCCCTAAACCAGGAAAAGTCTTGGCTCCAAGCAGATGCAGGACGGGTCCTATTTCATAGCTTTGTAATCCACATCCCACCTATTAAGGTGCAGCCACTGGACACCCAAAAGGTGGCTACCATTAAGCTCTAACTTGGTTTTGTTCTTAACTTAGCCCAATGTGTGAACCAGACATTGTGGCTTACCCAACAATCCTGGCTTAATATTATATATCTAGGGGAAATGAAAAAGGATGGGGCTGAATTATGTAGCCTACCTGGAGAAAGGTTGGGCTTCACATGAAATAACAAATTGAAAGTATGTTGACCGGTAAAATGAAATAGCATGCAAGAAGAGATATTCTACATACTCCCCATTCACTTTCACCTCTTATCTAGCTCAGTATATTAGGAAGGGACAAGCAATACAATTTCAAGTTTCTTTGTTTATAGTTGGCATAGCTAACATCTTCCATTCTCATCTGGTTGCAAACATGTCCCTGAGAAGATGAAAAGCCAACTGAGATTTACCAAGGTCTTATTTGTCACAACTTGGGAGACACAATGTGGCTGGAGCAAAAAAGGCAAAGACAATTAAAAAGCCCCAAAGAAGAACAGCTAAGTTGGCCTATCCAATAAATGAAGTCTGTCAAGTTCAGCCTAGTCTCCTTCACTGCTATCTCTTCAAAGAAGCACAATGAATTCAACCTTACGCAGGGAAAATCCCACATTTGTTCATGGATCTACACTCTACACTCTTCTCATGAACCAGCTGCAATCCATCTGGGGTGCGCTAGGAACAAGCCAAAAAAAAAAATCTGGCTTAACATCTCACAGATGTTGTCCATATTTCTGCACTCAAGAGAGCTGGAGAGCACATTCAGGCACCACTTCCTCCCAGCTCCCCTTTCACATCATAAAGTGGTGATACTGGAGTGAAAGCAAACTAGCTGAGCATGCAACTGACTTTCTGCCTTCAATTGGTCTGAGTAGGTCCCTGGTCCTCTAGCACAGGACAACCTCCATCAGTGAGAGATAATGCCACCATAATGATAGAGCTTAGAAGCTGGGGCCAGTGAGAATGAAGCAGAAGAAAGGCATGATGGTGTCAGAATAAACTTAGGATAATATGGTAGAACTCAAAACTGGCTGGAATCCAGCCCATCATTAAATTTATTGATTTCTATTGATTTTACTTGGTTTCAAGAATGTTTAGCAACTCATTGGATTGTTGCGGTAACTGCTCAATCTCCTTTTCTTCCCCAGTGACAGCATATATACAATTTTCATCCTCTGTTGCTTTTTGGTGACATTCAGAAAATAATAGTGCACCCTGGGAATTGCCTCATCCTTCTCAACACACTGCTCATTTAATAACTTATGTTTTCTGTTTTTGCAATGCTTTGCTAATGTATGTGCTGTTTCAAAAACCAGATTTCTAAATAGATGTCTCTTTTCGGGAGCAATTATAAACTGGGATGCAGTAGATTTTTTAGGTAATGAGGTGGTAGATTCTGCTCCCTTGGCATTATTAAAGCCAAAAAAGCAAAGTTCTATAACTTATATGTGATGGAAACTCCCTTAGGTAGGAAGTGAAGCTGCTATATGGCACCAGTAAAAATCAGGTACCTTGATATTATTTATTCATTCTAGTGGTGATGTTATAAAGCAGTCTGAGCTTTCATAGCTGTGTGACAAGGGATTTCAGAGGTTTATAGTAGGACCACTGGCAACTTAATTGAAGCATGACAGAATCACTAAACAGGAAGCATTTCTTATCTCTTACTCCATGTTCATGGATGAATTCTCAAACTATGAGTTGCAACTCCCTGGGGATCACAAGTAACTTATGGGGAGGATTGCAATTTTGTTGAAAGCTGATCAGACTTGCAGGCAAAATAGGAGTGCTGTCAAAACTCACTCCAGCTTTGTGTAAGCAAAGCAGTATGAGAAGCCTAGAGCAACTTTTGAGAGATGGCTAAGCCCATGGGCCCAGCCATCTGTCAAAACCACCTGCCAATCACATTAGTTCCATTTGATATTATTTACTTATTTAGTTATTCTTCATTTTTGTATGAGGGTAGTCAAATTCATTTAGAGTGTTACAGTATCACAAAGTATGAGAACCTCTGGATCAGTTTAAATTAGAATAAAATAAATGGAAAGCACTTGTAGCATCTTAATTCCTAAAATTAAAAAAAAACAAACCCAAACTAAGGGATCTAAGGATACCACTGAACATTGCCTAAGCTGGGTGCATCCTCAAGGGACAGAGTTGGTCTCTAGCCTATTGGTACATTGTTGAAAACTGGTATCCCCCAAGTGTGTCAAGCTCTGTTGGAAGTGCTGAAGTAGTGTTTATGGAGAAGATAGCTGGTATTGTATGATAGTGAAAAAGTTGAGCTATTAATTTTGCTATGAACTTTCTAAGTGGTCTTAGGGAAGGGACACAAGAATGCTAACTTTTCTTAAGAGGGTTGCTGTAAGACAGATATGCCCAATTTGCTACATAGGGACCACATGCTTCCTGCATCTGTTGGATAAAGACTCTCCCACTCTGTCACTTGCGAAGCAGTCCAGACAAGAAGCACACCCAAAGTACTGCCTTTGACTTTATTGTAAGGTTACATTAACAGAATCTTGCAGGTCTGAAAGTACATCTCCCCCCTGTCACCTTTACAGCCCAAGAAACTAGGGAGGGTCCCTTCTGAGACAATTGCCATTCACCCATTGCTTCTGCGGGCTCAATTGCCTCTTATCTGATGGTTGCCTAGTCTGCAGCTCTTCCTCCTGTCTCCCAAGGTCATTCTCATAGACCACCACACATTCAGATTTATTTATTATTTTCCTGGGCTTACATGCCACTCCAATCATAAACAACTGTGAGCAGCATCCATACCTGAATGGAGTAGCTGTTGTTCGTCTTAGTATTTGTCCTTCTTGGCTGCAAGGTCTGCTTGTTTTTGCATGGTGCTCACTTGGTTCACACAGCAATGCTATCAATGCATGATGTGACAAGGGGTTTTGTTTATCAGCTGGCCTGTCACAAACAGCCTATGACAGATTGGCCCAAGATGGCCCAGTGGGTTTCCTCCCAAAGAAGGACTAGAATTTGGGTCTCCCCATTCCTAGTCCAGTATCTTAACCACTACATCACGCTGGCTCTCCACATGCCTGAATGTAGTAATAGGATCAGATTAATATGCAAAAAGATACAACAAAATACTCCAGGTATCCCCGAACAATCAATCCAATGCACTCCATCTTGCAGGAGGGATCAACAACAACTATGTCACACCCTGAAGGCTTACTGAAAAAGCCAAGTCTTCACTGCTTTTTGAAAACCCAAGAGAGTTAGGTTCCATCGCCCACCTACAATAGTCCCACACACCCTCTCATTGCCTCATTCTGCCACCTCTTTGTATACAAGACATGTGTATTTACATATATGGGTATAATGGTTGATTCACAGAGTGATAAAGATTCAGGAGCCCATTAAATGCCAGCTGCAAGTTTCTCCATGATCAATGATGAGTGAAGTGACATAACTCCTTGCTGGATGATAGGAAGGCCATCAGAAAGAGAATCAAAACATCTCCACCCTACGGTACACACAGGGTAGTCTTGGCTCTAAATGGGAAATAGTGAAGTTGTTAGGTAAGGTAAAGGTTTCCCTTGACATTAAGTCCAGTCGTGTCCGACTCTAGGGGGCGGTGCTCATCTCCGTTTCAAAGCCGAAGAGCCGGCATTTGTCCGTAGACACTTCCTCCGTGGTCATGTGGCTGGCATGACTAGACAGAACACCGTTACCTGCCCGCCGAAGCGGTACCTATTAATCTACTCACATTGGCATGTTTTCGAACTGCTAGGTTGGCAGGAGCTGGGACTGGCAACAGGAGCTCACCCCATCACACGGATTCGAACCGCCGACCTTCCGATTGGCAAGCTCAGCAGCTCAGCGGTTTAACCCGCAGCACCACCACGTCCCTTGCTATTCAATAAGTTAATGTCAAATGCTTTCTAATTCCCCAGCCCCCCAATTGTTCTGAGGCAGGCACAAATAAATAAGTGCACTTATAAATGCACTTATAAATACATAAATATCGATGAATTATTATGAGTCCTCAAATATTAAAAGCAAAGCCAACCCCCACTATAGTTGTAATAAATACTCTTTCAATCACTGAAAAACCTGAATATACCGCAGCTAGATAGTCCAGGGGTCTGGAGAAGCCACAGTGGTATCAGGCAAGTGATTACATCATTGCACAAATGACACACATTACATCATTCGCATCACTCACAGGTGATGCATGTGGTCTAACTTGCCCTCCCTGGTGGCTGCCAATGAAATATATATTCATGGAAATTTGTAAAATGCTTCATGTAGAATCAAAAATAAATGGAATAATTCCCTTCTCATCTTCTTCCTTTCTAACGATCTATTTAAATTGAAAGAAAAAAAGAAGCAGCATGGAATTAAAATTGGGTCCCCCCTCCCTCACAAAACAACAGCCATCCAAAGCAGCTATATACAGATCAGATGCTAATCTTGGATCTTCTCCAGCAGTAACAACCATTTCTAATTAAAGCTGTCCTATTTGCATTTACATTGTACTGGCTTAATCACAGAAGATGGTTCTCAGCTGGAATCTTTTCAAATTAGGGAAACAAAAGGATGCAGTGAGAGATCCATCTTGGATTCATCTTGCCACCAGGTGGTGCTTTCTTGTTAAGAACTGTGGATTAAATAGGAAGGAAGATTCTTGATAGTTTGCTTATGAGCTATGAACGACACCCAGACATGCTTGAGTGAGACCTGAATTTCACTTGATAGCCACAAGAGGCCCCTTAGGACACGCTTCTCCAACCTGATGCCTCCAGATGTTTGGGACTATAAGTCCCAACATTCCTAGCTACCTGGTAGTGACTTCTGTTTTTAAGATGCATCTTGAAAAATACTTCCTTAACAATGTAAGAATTATCATTACCAATCACATCCTGATGCACTGTGAAAACACTCTCCCAATACCCATGCAGGGTTGCTGGTACTGACTTACAAGTTACAAAAATATTCCTTGTCAGCGACTGGTGTGATCCAAGTCGACAGTTTACCAATTCCAGAGAAGAGCTGACATCACAGTAACAGGAAAGCGTAAGTACACAAAATAAATGAAATAGCTGTAATAATTACAAGAGTTACAAAATGAACAGTAATATAACCTCCAATAATGTCTATTTCCCATAAGAAGCATAAGAGAAAGTGAAGAGGTCCTTCCCAAAAGCCGTTTTCTTATAATTTCCTGTTACTCTTAGGGCCCTTCTATGCCACTATTGTTTTTACTTTCTGGTCCTTCAAAAAGTACTTTGAAATCAAGCCATGATTCTTTTTCCTTCAGCCAAACTCAAAATACAATACAATAACCGCCCAGAGTCCCCCTTTGGGGGGAGATGGACGGTGATAGAAATGTGAAATACAAATAAAATACAATGTACGCCATGAGCCAATCAATGCTCTCCATCCAGCTGACCAATAATTGAGTGCCCAAAATGTTTTATCAGTCAGTGTCTTCTTCCCCAAACTACCACAGGTCTGAGAATACGTTAATGTAACCTTACAATAAAGTAGAATTAGCTCATCTGGTCATGCTTCCTGTCTGGTCTACCTGGGAAGGCTGACATCAGTCTTGCAAGTCTGAAAGTACCAATCTCCCACTGTCTCCTTTACAGTCTGAGAAGTTAGGGAGGGTCCCTTCTAAGCCTCTTTCTCTGCCCATTATGCAGCTGTGGGCTATGCTGCCTCTTATCTGACCATTCCCTAGGCAGCATCTCTTTGCCCCGTTTCCCAAGGTCTTTCCCACATACCATTACAATCATAGAGAAGTATGTCATGCAAATACAACTATTATTTATTTATTTATTTATTTATCAAATTTGTCACCACCCATCTCCTCCAATTGGAGGGACTCTGGGCAGTTTACAATATAGAATAAATATAAAATAAAAATTCCAATAAATATATGATAAAACTCTAATAAAATCCCATTAAAACTAAAACGATTTAACTACCCCAGCTCATAAAATCATAATGCACTGGATCTCTCTAAATTTCTTCTGACATTAATGAGCACACATTGGTATACTTGATAACAGAAATTGCTGCAGTTTCCCCATATGGTAAGATGTATCACTTATCAGGAAAGTGATGGCGTCCATCCAATATGGCCACTGGATTCTGCTGAGTAGGAAGGATCTAGGAGGACTTTCTATCTTCAGCAGAAGTTTGAGCCTGCATGTATTTCTGAACCTGCCCCTTGAGTCAACCTCTTAATTCCAGTTACCCTTCAGTTTGGATTCCTGCTTGCTTGTTTCTATCATTCTCTTAAATGCCAAAATAGATATTTCTATGCAGCTGAACTATACAATGATTTGGAGGGTACGATGCAGAAGCAAAGAGCCCCTGCAGCCATGAGACATACCAGGTCATTACAAAACCCATAAAACCAAGGGACAACTTGTTTCATGAAGAAGGAAGCCATACCTACGAGGAACTCAAGAAGAAAACCAAATATTTCTGGCCTACTAATTTCAGGTAGTATTAAAATTAGATTTGGGATATCTTGTCAATTATATAATCTCCTCTGCTTCACTACAGGCATCTGACTATGTTATTTTGAAGCTGGGCAGGTGAAGGAGAAAAAGGAAAAAATGGAATCCCACCACTAGGTGGCATGTAATATTCAAAAATATTTTCTCAGAGATAATGAGAATGTCAGAATACAATATCGCCTATGAAACCATGGTGATGGGGAGATTAATTCTGTCAAACTCGAGAAAGAAGAAAATTCTCTGCAAAAACCCAGGATCTAAGAATCCAGGGCATCTCAACTGTGTGTCAGAAAGCTTGCGCTCTAATTCTGGATAAGCCATTTACTTCAAAGTAGCTCAACTGGAATAAATAACTCCAGGATGGTATGTAAGGACGCCTATTCCATGCAAAATCCCATAATGCAGATTAGTTGCCTCTTAATGTTTTCAGCCACCCCCCATGCTCATACTCAAGACAACGAAAAGATAGATTTGCTTCCACTTTTCACTCATGTTTATGAACCAAACAGGGTTTCTACTTGCATTACCGATTGCAAATACTGAGTCAGGAAGTGGCAAATGAGATTCATTAATTCAGATCACACAACGGATGTTATCCATACAGAGTTAGACTGAAATGCGGCACATCTTTTCTCTATATTTGGGCCAGTATCATCCTCATTATTTCAAGTTGGTTATGCTTAACAGAAGAAGTCCTCTTGGGATACACAACATGAATTGATCTTCATCGCTGACCAGTTCCATAAACAGTCGCTTCCCTATGGCTAAGGAAGAAGACATGAACTGTTCCATGCCTTCATTACTAATGGCAAATCTGCAACCTGTTCAGTCTGGAAGGACTTTGCAAAAGGTTACATGCCTCCCTTTATTCACATCATGGATAACCATCATAGACGAGGTTTAGGAACCCTTGTGAAACAAATGAAGATGGCAATAAGTTCACTGAAAAGTGAAAAGGGGCCATCGAACACTAAGGCAGATTGCGCTGGCTTTCACTGATTCGAGCCTTAAGCTGCCATAAACCTAATGAGAAGCATATATTCAGAGATGACTGGACTTCTTACAGCTTGAACGGTATTTAAATATCCAGCGAGAACAGATTGCCACTGAAACATTACTTAAAATTCTCTGAGCAAGGGACGCATGTTCCTACAGGGAACAATGGGTAAGAATTTATTCCTCCAAACTTGATAATACAGCCTATGTGAGGAATGACAGTCCTGATCTATTTCTGCTATCAGCATAACCTTATCAGGGGTCTAGGCGCCTATTTACCAATTTGTTTAAAAGACTGAGACACTGTCACTGAACTGAATGATTCTTGGGTCGATTATAACCACCCCCGGGGGAAGAAGATTTGGCTTGCCATGGGAAAGAAGACCTCAAGGCTGTCCTCCCCTTCTGCTTTTAAATAAGGTCATCTACTTATCCCAATGAAGCTGCTTGAAGCTACATCAGCTGGAGCAGGTACAGATAGTAGTGGGTAGAGGTGGGAACTACAGAACAAGTTCTTCTTTGCTGCCCCTTTTATGGAGACATTCGAACCCGGTTCATCCTACCTCTGATTAGTAGATATCCTAGTCGCTCAGACTCAGCCAAGGTCCAGATGCTGCTCATAGACAAACTGTCTTTTGTTACAGCTCACATGGCTAGATTCTGGGCAGCAGCCCAGAAGATCCACCGGACCCTGATGGGCCAGTTTCCCACTAGCCAAACACATTCTATGTAACTGTAATTCATTTAAATTGTAGATATTACCACTTCTTTGTAATTTTAGATGTTATTCTACTTACATAATTCTAGTGTCTATTTTATAATTTTAGTATAGGCTGCACTCTGATCCTCGCTCATAGATGGTAGTTAGGTTGTTTTAGAAATGTATTTGAACTTTGTCTTAAATTTTATTTTGTAATTATCTATTAAGATAGATTTATATACATTTACTGAGCACTCTGCTTGAGGAAGCCTCAGCAGGAGTGAAGCATCAAACCAAGGATGGTCCAGTGGCACCAGGCCTTTAAAGAGATTTAATGACAGACATGGCATGCAAGGTCCAGGAGGATTCCAGCAAGGGCAGCTTAAGAAGATATCTTGTGTGGCTTTAGTGGGGTGGTGGGTGAGGCCACCAAAACAACCCCACAGCAGGCCATACATCTGCCAACATGGAAGAGACCTATTGAAGAAAATATCTGTAGCTCAGGGTTGAACTGTGGAGTCCCTGGTGCTCTCTGAGCCTTGTTGTTTTCTTGCAGACGTTTCATTGCCAAACTAGGCAACATTTTCAGTGCGAACAGGGAGTGAGACTTGCTTATGTTTATATATCATGGTTTGTCCTACTTGTGTTGTTGGGGGTGTTGTTCTCTCCTTGGGAGGTCCTTGATTGAAAGAGACCTTGATTGGAAGAGACCTACTGAAGGGGCCCCACCAGCCAATAATCCCCAGAAGAAGTCCAGGGGCAGAGAATAGCCATATCTGAGCAGGCTACTAATCAAAACCATGATATCCAACCTCTTCTCTGAGATATTGCAAAACTGCAAGCAAAGAAAATGTGAGACATCAGTGCTGTAAGCATTAAAAAGCCACAGAAAAGTAATTGCTTGCTGATCTCTGTTGGTTATTCCCTAGGTTCCGTATCATCTTTGGAGCAAAAATAACTCAGCGACGGTGCTTGGGGCACCAGCTGACGCTAAGATCAGCCCAATGACTCTCTTGCTACCAACCCTGTTTTTTCCACAAGATATTTAAATGATGGATAAATGCTCATGTGACCTTAAGTGGCAGGATATTTTCAGCAATGTCTCTGGGCACAAAGACAACAGCCAAAGAGCCCATCCGTCAACCTTTAAAGCCTGTTTCTAGCCCGTTTTCGCTGTGACACTCCATGGAAGTGAAAATTGGACTTTGAAGAAGCAGGCTAGAAAGAGTATTGATGCTTTTGAAGTTTGATGTTGGAGATGACCCCCGTAACCAATGGATCACAAGAACAAATCAACCCAGAGCTCTCACTCAAGGCACAAATGACCAGGCTCAAATACCATACTTTGGACAAATAAGTCCTAGCTCTGAGAAATCTATAATGCTGGGAAAGCTTGAAGGAAAGAGAAAAGGACTACCAGCAGCAAGGACTCAGTTACAGGAGTGATGGGTGCACTTCTGGAAAACTTGAGGGGCCAGGCTGGGGATAGATCATCTGGGGAAAAAGTCTACCTACATCCTACCTATGTTGCTAGGAGCTGACCCAGACTTGATGGCACATCACCAGTGAATCAAGCTTTACTCCAAACATGCAGAGAAGAAAAAAAAATCTAGAACTGATCAGGTGTTTTTGTTTCATTTATTATTTATTTTATTTTTATCCCGCCTTTATTATTTTTATAAATAACTCAAGGCGGTGAACATACCTAAGACTCCTTCCTCCTCCTCTTTTCCCCACAACAACAACCCTGTGAGGTGGGTTGGGCTGAGAGAGAGGGACTGGCCCAAAGTCACCCACCAGCTTTCATGCCTAGGGCGGGGCTAGAACTCTCCTACCACGCCTGATTGGCTCTTGGGCTGAGAGAGAGGGACTGGCCCAAAGTCACCCACCAGCTTTCATGCCTAGGGCGGGACTAGAACTCTCCTACCACGCCTGATTGGCTCTTGGGCTGAGAGAGGGGGACTGGCCCAAAGTCACCCACCAGCTTTCATGCCTAGGGCGGGACTAGAACTCTCCTACCACGCCTGATTGGCTCCTGGGCTGAGAGAGCGGGACTGGCCCAAGGTCACCCAGCCAGCTTTCATGCCTAAGGCGGAACTAGAACTCGCAGCCTCCTGGTTTATAGCCCATTGCCTTAACCACTAGACCAGACTGGCTCTCTTTTATATTTTTGGTGTCTCCTGTGCTGCAGTTAACTGCAGGAAAAATTCAAAGGGCACTCCTGTCATAGCACACAATAGATTGATTCTACAAATGGAATGCTAATACTTATTTTAGCTTCAGAAATCATGTTTAATCTAGCCTTTCATGTTACAACTAACCTGATTGTCAGCCTATAACCTCCCAGCTAAATTCACTAAGTAGATTATGCTGTTACATCAGTGCTGATTGATTTGAATATATTTTTGCTCTTCCATATCATCGTGAGTCAACTTCAGTGTAATACCTTGAAGAAAAGTTTTACCCGATGGCAGATTGATGAAGGATGCAAGGAAATACATCTTGAATGCCAATGAATGTAGGCATTTTAAATAGAACGTTCTCCTGGATTTATAAAATAAATGGCACACATTTCTTCTCTCTCTTTCTCTCTCTGTATATGTGACAAAGGAACTTCCTGCTTCAAGAAAGGGAGGGTCCAATTCCCTTCAACCACTCAGTAATATTAGACAATTTGAACCAATTAATCCTTTATCACTTGAAACATGCAAAATTACTCTCTGACTTTTCTGATACAAAGATTGTCCTTTTTCTTTATTTCTACTCTACTCAGATCAAGAGGCTGGCTGCCTGGTTAATGGTGAGAAACAGATGAGGAATAAATACCAGTGTATGTTCAAAGTGGGTGGGAACTCCATTTTTCTTTGATTCTAATACTAAGTGAAACCCTAAAGGCTAGGACCAGCTATAAACTATCCATAACCGAAGAGGGCACCACAGTCACCTTGTCCCCAAGGTCAATTCATAGGGACTAACTGATCACACACCAAGGAGAAGGTATAAAACAGGATTCTGGTCTGTTAGTTCAGACTTCTGAAGTAAGTTACTTCAGAAGGCCAGTTACTCAGATCTTTTATGAAACCAGGCTGCTAGTGTTTTCAGCAGCCCTTACCTGAATGCTGAATGCTGTACCTAAAGACATCTTCGGTACCAAAATGATGGTAGAGACCAAAATCCAATTCCAGGTGGATTTTGGAACAGTAGAAGGTAAAGCTAGTAATGTGATCTTGCTAACCTACACAGACTCATCATCGTGATGATGTATTATTATACTTTTTTCTCCTTACACTTCTGCCTAAATACTCAAGTCCTCTGTCAGGTTATGAAATGACCAAAAAAAGTAAAGGACGGAAAGACAATGAAAATTATAAAATGCAATTAATCAATAGTGGCACATCACATTGTCACACATGAAAGGCATGCCTGTCTAGGCAAATGGCCTGCATTTTTTGTGCAGTAAATCTGCTTAAATTGGCACTCACCCCTTTTTATTAAATGTAAAGATGTCCTTGAGTTGAACTCAACTCAATGTATCTCCTGGACAGAACGCAGCAGTTCTCTTGGCAGGAAAAGAGAAGTGGTTTGCTATGCCTTCTTTGAGGATGGTTTTCAACATCCAGGTCTAGTCCAGAATCCTAATGGTCTACCAGCCAGTACTAAACAAACTCAACTAGTTAGTAGTGTCATCCATGTGAATTTTGTCCAAATGTGTGAAGTTTCAAACTGCACTGAATTCAGGAACAACGAATCCCTCCCTTTTCGAGCAGAAGCTAGTTACGGAGCTTGCAAACTGAGAAACCTCAAAAGGCTATTTGCTTCCCATCTTTTCTGCTTTACTGAATGATCTTCCCTCCCCCTGAGAACTCAGCCAATGAAGTGTGAGCAAGCCAGCCGGAGTTGGCTATTGAAGGTCAGAGAAAAGGAATGAATATCATAATATCATAAGCTAAGTAAGGGTGTGCAGGTGTATGTCTCTGCATTTCTAAAACAAGTATGTCTTATTTTGAGGCTATCCAACCAGTGAAGCTGGCCTTGCAGAAGCTTATGAGTCTAGATGAGGGATGCTACTTATTTGTCTCAGCAATGAAGTTGCCTGTTCACTCTCTTATTGCACTGTGTTATGAGGACAATCAGCTTGTACCTCACTGCGCAAGGGAAGTTCCTTCATGTTTCTGAAACAACCACTTGATATGGCCTCTCCTCTTGAGCTGTGAAGACAGTCCCTCCAGCAGGAAGGAGGGAGTCTGAAAGCATGGTCTGGGTGTTTTGACAACATGCCACGTTTTTCCATTTATTCATATTGTCCCCACCCCTTCCAAAGAATGCTGAAAGAAGCTTTACAATCTGGCTATGCAAAGCAACATTTGATTGAAGGACGAAAGGGGAGGCCATGTAGCTGGAAGGACGACGTAGCTGGAAGAATGACTTGGCATTGCATTATAACTCTATAAGCAGATATGAAAGGGCCATCTGCCGTATTTGATCCAGAATGGCCTTTCTGCAAACACAAGGGCTCCTCTGCTGACAGCGCAGTCATCGCTTAACAACTGTGTCTGTGCAAACGCATCCTGGCATTCCAAAAAGAAGAAAACAATGGCTAGCTCAAAGTTGTGCGCGAGGGCATGTCTTAATTAAAATTGCTCACAGCTGAAACAGAAATGGACATATTGTCTAAATTGCAATAATGCAGAAAGGGGCACCAACCTTTTCCCAGGTGTTTAGATATTTTGGAGTGAAAGCCTAAAGCCCATAGAAGACTACTGCTCACCGTATTAGACTGGTAGAGAGGTTAAGACTGTTGGATTGAAAGTGGGGAGACCCAGATTCTGCTTCCTACTCAACCGTGGGGCTCACTGGATGACTTCGGGTCAGTCACAGTCTCTCAACCATCTCTCTATTATGATATGTTATACACACCTTGAGCTCTTTAGAGGCAAAGCAAGATAAAAATGCAATAACCAATAGATAGAAACAGCAGCTGGCGAGGTCAAACTGAGAATCACAAACTATAAAACCTATAGCAGCTGGATCATTCTGAGACACCCAGAGTTGTGTTTTAAAATGGGCAGCCATACAAATCAAATATGTAAATAAATAAAGTAGGAAAGTAGTAATAAATTCATCATCAACATCAACATCTAGTTCAATGCTGGGAAGAGGAAAAGCATTTCAGAGATCCTTTGGCCAAGTCACCCCAATAACCTGACTGTAATAGGGGACTGTGGATTTTAAATTCTGTTGTTGGGGCTACCATCTGCTGATTTAGGCAGCAAAATATCTTGGGCCAGCCCTGCAGGAATCAACGTTAGGTCTTCATGGAAAGAGTGAAGCAGCATGGTGCTTCCATTGTATAATGGGGACAGAAGGGAGAGCAGGTTTTGCCGATGACCTATTTCAGGCGATTTCAAACTTTTCAGGCCGCAGAACCTATCAGTTGAAAAAAAAACTCCCAGAAGCCTGATCAAGAGGGAAAGCTCTAATGATAGAAAATTGGTTCTGTTTAAGTCAACTTTTTTTTCTTTTCTTGCCCCTAGTCTCCCACACAACCCCATCAAGTTCTCATGGAACTCTAGGAATTCTGCAGAACACGGTTTAATCTATTTCTTTTGGACCATGACGTACCTACTGGTTGCCTGAGATTTTCTTTTCGAAGAAAGCTGCAATTGTCCTACTACAGCAAATTATTCCTTGTGCAGTTCACAGTCAGGACCACTTTAACACGCACCATATAAACTATAGTCATCCATAGATCCTAAGCGTTTGTGTTTGCTTTGTGAATTCAACTGAAGCCATAACAGGAAGCCTTGGTGGGTTCTAGTTCAGCCTTTCCTAGATTGTTGCTTTCCAGATAGAGTTGGATTCAGCAAATTAGACATTAGGAAGAATGTCTTGACAGTAAGAGCAGTCAGCTAGTGGCATAAATTATTGCATGGAGTGGTTTCTTCCCCTTCATCAGAGGTTTTCAGACAGAGGCTGGATAGTCATCTATCAGGGATGCTGTAGTGAATCCTACACCGTGCTGGGGGTTGGATTTGATGACCTCTTACGCCAGGTCCCTTCCAACTCTATGGTTCTATGATCCCTGGAAGGTGTGGTCAGTACAGACAGTCAAAGGAAACACTGAAGAAACACTCTACACTTTTTAAAAGTAGATTCTGTAAGTCCAAATGAAGCATGATAGGATCCAACGAAAAGAAAAGCTCATAAGGAAGAAATGTTTCGTATCACTGGTTTTCAGTACGAATCGCCACGAAGAATAGACACACCATTTGGTTTGTCATTCTTAGGGAGAAATCAACATTCGGACGTTCTTGGGGTTGTCAGAAGATTGAGTTTGTCTCTACAGGTAGTCCTCACCAGCAGCTGTTGGGACTGGCAACTCCACTGCTAAGCAACGAAGTTGTAAAGTGAAATGTCACCTTACTGTGCCAACTTACGACGTCAGTTCCACTGAGGTCGTGAAGCAAATCACCGTTCATTGTTAACCGCAATGCCATGTGATTTGCAACTTCCTGCTGGCTTCTCTATTGACTTTGCTTGTTGGAAGCCAGCTGTGAAGGTCGCAAATGGTGACCACATGACGCCGCGGCTGTCGTAAATGTATGCTGATTGCCAAGCACCTGAACTGTGATCATGTGACCGCAGGGACACTGCAATGGCCGCAACTTTGAGGACCTGTCATAAATCTCCTTTTTTCTGCGCTGCCATAATTTTGAACGGTTGCTGAACCAACAGTTGGTAAGCGAGGACTACCTGTATTAATATTTGTTCTTGGACATGTACCTTCATGGGAGGGAGGGAGAAAGAAAATGTAAATGCTTGGAGAGAAAACTCAATGAGGAAAAGCTGAGGAATTGAACATATTTCACAGAAAGAAGATGATTTAGAGGTGTTATGAATAACTGCCACACTGAAGATGGATCAAAGTTGTTTTCTGTCATTTCAGGCTCAAATTACAAAAAGATTTTGACTAAAAATTAGTCATGATGGTACAGACTGTCTGGAAATAAAAGAGAGGGCCTCAGAAGGACGTTGTCATGTTCGCCGTTTCAATGTGCTTGGTACATCGTAACGTTTCACATGTCATTAACCTGATACGTGTTTCATCTTTGAAGGAAGGACAGTTCATGCTGGGAGAATGCTTATCTTTTGGCTGTGGGCTCGGAATGTATTTGGGTTATCTCATGTGTTCAAGGTTGCTTTCCCAGGCTAGAAGGGATGACGGTTACCAGCACCTGGGATGGGTGGTGGTGATGCTGCTGGTAGGGAGGCAGGGTTACGTTTGCAGCAAGGGTTTTTAGTTTGTATTTGGCGCGCTTTCTGTCATTCTCAGCTTTCTCTGTATTTGTCTCGTTTCCTAATAAATCAGATTTCATTTAGCAACTTCTTGTGAGTCTGAGTATTTGGACTAGGCAACCATTACAGACGTAGACTCTCATCCATTAAATGTTTTTATGCAGAATTTGAATCAGAGCTGCTCTCATAGAAAGTTGGTCCAGAACCCCTTCCTATTGCACATTATTCTATGTAATTTCTAGCATTGTGAAATAAGTCCTCCCAGAAATATTAAGAGGTTGGCCACGCTTTTCAATTCTCATCTTACCTTCATACAGCCAGTCACTGAGTCCGTTGAAAATAACTTTGTCTTTTCCAGTGGAGACCACGCGGATGGCTTGCTTCCCCATATGGGCACAGTAGTAGATGTTGTTTTCAAATATAAATATCTACGCATAAATGCAGAAAGAACAACAATTAACCCAGAAGGTTCAACAGCGAGCAATGCTATAGTCATTGGAGCACTAACAGGCATATGGCCTTTGATATCTCCTCTTTGTAAACTGAAAACAACTTGTATAATTGAGGTTAATTTTCAATATGATGGATAACTGTGACGGAGAAAGTTGCTCCTTGGTTAATCTGACTTGAGCATCCCTCTTTAGAAGAGGATAATTCGTATATTTCACAGAGGAGAGTTTTAGGTGGGGGGTTTATAATTAAAACTCTACTTTAGGGAGAATACTGTTAGGATTAGGACCTAAGTGTTGCATGTGAACAAGGCCATCCCTGATTAACACTTCAGAGCCTTCAGTGTAATAAAAAAGATTAGGTAATAACTGATGGAAAAAGTACTGGGGAGAAATCATATTTTACAAGTATACCTGCTATTCATACAAACATTCCTAAGTTTGGTGCCCAGCATTTCTAGTATTTATTGACTAAAATTAATTATTAATTAGCCAGTGATTGATACTTGTTGTTTGCAACTCCTACTGGCTAAAAAAGATAGTAAGAATAATATGCTGTCCTTCTGCTTAGAGGCTACTTATTACACATCGATTTAGGAGAAGTTAGTGGTCCACCGGAAGCTATAGCTAATCTTTTCACCCAGAGACCACTTCATCAGAAACTATATACATCAATAATTGAATATGATTTTTGCTATCTACCAAACCATGAACGGTAAATAAATGATCACATGTACACAACCGGTGGCTACTGAGTGATGAAGTGCAACCCTCAACTTGAAGACTGCATACCTTTGATATAGATAAATGTTATACGTGATTTATATAGCCCAAGTAAGAAGGAGATAGGACCCAACACAACAAAAAAAATATTTGGCGGTTAATTTAGGTAAAGGTAAAGGTTTCCCTTGACGTAAAGTCCAGTCGAGTCCGACTCTAGGGGGCGGTGCTCATCTCCGTTTCAAAGCCGAAGAGCCGGCGTTTGTCCAAAGACACTTCCGGGTCATGTGGCCAGCATGACTCACGGAACGCCGTTACCTTCCCGCCGAAGCGGTACCTATTGATCTACTCACATTGGCATGTTTTCGAACTGCTAGGTGAGCAGGAGCTGGGACGAGCCACGGGAGCTCACCCCGCCGCGCGGTCTCGAACCGCCGACCTTCCGATCGGCAGCTCAGCGGTTTAACCCGCAGCGCCACCGCGTCCCTTGGCGGTTAATTTAGTATGCAGTAAATCAGAACTCATTCATAGGCCTACAGTTCCATCCTCAGGTTTTACAAAACGCCTAGAATCAACAGCTTCCATCAGTTCCTTAGACTTTTCTATCCTTTACTACAGATCATTTGCGTTCCTTGCTCAGCTTTAAAATGTATCTGGGATTCGTTTAATCTGGATGAGTTCGGAGATGGAACAGGCACGTCTTCATCAGAGCACTGTGATTTGAAAGCACACTTCATGTATTGATTTATTACAAAAATACCTATGCCTCTCCATTCCAGCAGGACTCCGAGCAAGTTTGTTATTTATCTTTATGTGTTTCTTAGGGCTTTGCGGATGCATCTACGCTATCCTGCAAAAGGGTATTGCTTGGCAGAGAAGGAATATCTGCCCTGTTGAGGCATTGATGAAATTCAGTCAGTCGCTTTGATTAGGTAAGCATAGTGTCTCCCGAGGGGCAGAAACCAGTCTTAAATGGTGAAGCAAAAGAGGCAGGTTGCCGTGCTTTGCAGAGTCGCAGTGAAACCTCCACCAATGCAAAGAGAGATTCTGAAGCCCTATTGTTTATAACCTTGGGTAAATAATTGAGGATTAGAGGTAAGACATCGAAGGATGTTTAAAATAAAGTGATAGCACTGCCGTAATACTATGGAGCAGTTCTCTGCGTCCTGCTTATACAAAAAGGCAGCCGCGGGAAGCGCAATTGGCTTTCTCTTCAGGTTTCACAAATTACAACAGTGAAAATAATGCTCGGAGGTTTCAACCAGAGAAAAGCTGGAATGGATACCAAAGGGCAGAGATTCCAGTTTAATTTCCATAGCTGCTCTAGTGGGTTTATCCTAGGCTAAAAAATAAAGTAAGGCTTCAAACAAAATGCAGCGGTGCGAACCTCAATCTCTTTGCAGAGTTACGTTTTTTAAAAAGAGCTTCATCTAGCAAATAGACAAGACGTTATGTTCAAAGAAAATGCCCCCTGCTTTCAAACCCCTTTTTATTATGTGAAGCATTGAAACTAGCATAAAGCAGAATGGAATTCAATCAAGGAGCCAGCGTGATGCATCTGCTGTGACAGAAATGGACTAATTGAGAGAACAAAATCTCTGCCAATTCTGTGGAAGCTTGAAAGGAAATTGGAGGTCCCTACGTGTCGTTCGTCTGATTCTCTGTGCCTAGAGTGTTATGCCTGAACTCGAGGATCCCAATTTTATTGTTGAGACACAAAGCCACTCATCACTGCTCATCCGACTTTGCGGAATGGCTGTGAGAAAGAAAACAAAGCACCAGATAAATTGCCCTGCACAGATGTAGCTCTGCCTAGGGAGTCATCACCATTGATAATATTGGTGTGATGACTGGGTTTTAGAGCTGTCACTCAAAGCATGGGAATGCAGGGTACCTCTGCCCAGTTTATACTCTGGAAGTAAAGGGGACTAAGGGGAGAGACACTGGGGAGATGAGGGTAGAAGGACAGAAGAGTTCGGAGTCCTGGGAAACCTCCAACTGTCTTGCAGGTTATGGATATTTGTTTTGTACCAGGAAAGGAAAGGATTGATGGCCTACAGCAACCTTTCTCCACTGGGGTTCCACAAGAGCCTAGGGCAGTGTTTCTCAACCTTGAGAACTTTAAGATGGGTGGACTTCAACTCCCAGAATTCCCCAGTCAGCTGACTGAGGAATTCTGGGAGTTGAAGTCCACCCATCTTAAAGTTCTCAAGGTTGAGAAACACTGCCTTAGAGCTCCACGAGAAGTCACTCGGAATACCATGAAAAATCATGATAAAAAAATAAATCAATCACTTTTTGAACTTCACACACCACACAATGCTAGCGCTCGCCACGGGGGGGATTTTTATGCACTGTGATTCAGTTGCCAGCTTACAGCTTTGCTGTAGCTGTAAATGCTGTGAAACGTGGGTTGTGTAGGTTAGAAGTGAATTGCACTGTGAAATAAGGAGAGATCTTCAGGGCCTGAGCTTCACTCTTTCAGCTATTTCAGGCAACTCTTTCACTCTGTCCACTTAACGACCGCGACCAGGAGTGCTGGGATTGCAGTCGTTGAGCAAAGTAGTCACGTGGGCATCTCACTTAACGACAAATTCACTCAACGACCAAGATTCTGGTCCCGATTTTGGTTGATAATTGAGGACTACCTGTACAGTGTTATTCTTATCACTGGAACTTCTTAGCTGGGATAACTAAATGCTTATGGACAAAGTACTCCTGTGCCACTGAAAGTCACATTTTGAAGATACATGGACATTCAGAGACCACTTCTTTCTTTCCTGAGCTCCCCTGAATCTTTTTGGCCAAAACATAACTCTCTGGCTCTGCTTATTTTTTTCTAATCAATATTATTCATTATCTGGTGATGTAATGCTAAGGTATGTATACAAATCAAGGCTTTCCTTCTAAAGTGTATTGTTTCCTTCTTTAACTTAAAGCTTTGTTGGTGTCTCTCAGCTAAAATGCCCCCTTGGCATAACGCATAATGTTCATGCATCGTTTTCCCCCAAGACACTTATATTTGTGAATTCTCTGAGCACATATGTAGAGGGGGAAAATGGTTAGGTACACAAATGTTCTATATAATAGGATACCAACAACAACAACATATGTGCACTTAAAATAAGGTTATGATTGAACAACAAACAAGTCCAATTTTCTTATAATAGTGGCCATATGTTATTTTAAAAGGCTATTTTTCATGTCTGGCTCTCCATCTGGAAATACGAAAATCAAGTTAGCACCATTATCAGTGGTAGATATTTCAGAATGAGCTCTTTGCAAATAAATGTTACATCCATAGCAGTGATTTCTTTTCTGGGTGAAATACCCAACAACATATTAAGGAAATGGATGCAGCTTCTGCCTCTTTGTGAATTGGTTTAAGATAGAGTTCTCTTTCTGGCGCACCCCTCTCAGAACTGAGATATGAAAATCAGTAACATACTGGTATGTAGTAAAGTCCCCAAAATGTCACTTCTTCTGGTGGAGAAATACCATATCAGAATGCTATTTTTCATCAGAAACATTCAATATTGATGCAATGATTAATAAGAAAGAAAGCTAGACTAGAAACTAGCTTGACTAGAAACATACAGGGATTACTTCCCCCAACAGCTTCGTATAGATATTAAATACACAGAGTCCTCACTTAACTACTGCCCTGTTTAGCGACCATTCAAAATTACAACAGCACTGAAAAAGTAACTTCACAACCAGTCCTCGCACTTAAACTGTCACAGTGTCCCTGCAATCACGTGATTGACATCTGGGCACTTTGCAACCGGTGGGCATTTACGACCTTCACAGTGTCCCATGGTCACATGATCACCATTTGTGTGCTTTGCAACTGGCTTGCGACAAGCAGAGCCAATGGAGACTCTGCTGGCTTGGCAGTGAAATCGCAAGTTGTGTTCATGTGATATCTTGCTTAGTGACCCACAGTGACTCACTTAACAACTGTGGTGGAAGTGAGGTCATAAGTCCATTGCAGTCACGTGATGGCTTGCTTAACAATTGCATCACTTAGCGACACAAGTTGCTGGTCCCAATTGTGGTCGTTAAGGAAGGACTACCTGTAGAAGGGGAAACAGCATCCTACAATGGAGCAACAACTGAAGTACCGTCACCAACTGTAACAGTCTGCTAAGATAGTAGAACCACTGCAGGGGAGCATGACCAATCTGCAACCTCCATAGACAACCCAAGAGGGCACTATGTTTTGTCAGAAAGCAGTTATTAGATAGCCAAATTAATGCCATTTTAGAAGGGAAGTTAGTGCTTCACCATTATACAGAAGCAAGCGTGTCACCTAATGTAGATAAGAAAGGAATGCAAGGACAATATTATGCTCATAGCCACAGAGATAAGATGTGCCAATTAGAAAGTGAGAAATTGGGCTATTCCTTATTAGGAAAGTAAAACTTAAAAATTCTAGAACCAGACATGTGTTTTTAGGTCAGTTTACACCTGACTTAAAAATGGTTTTGCGCCCCTTGAAAGGGGCCAGCTGCAATCAATGCTAAATGCTTGAGCCTTGTGTGCTAAATAAAACAACTGAACTATGAATTACTCTGAATTACAGCCTAGCCTGGCCTTCTGACCTGAGCAAGGAATGAACTACAGGGAAGAAAATCTTCTAACAGCTTAGTGGCATCAAAAGCCAACCAGAGATCTAACAAGACCAGGATAGGCTTACCATCCCTGTCCAAGTCACCCCAAAGATCATCTACCAGAGTGTCCACTGTCATCTCAGACCTGTAGCTAGGCCTGAGTCCTGGCTAATATGAGTCCAGATAATCCATTTCTCTAGAGTGCTGTAATGGTGTGTGGGAATGACCTTGAGGGACGAGGGGGAGAGATGCTGCCTAGGGAACGATCAGATAAAGGGGGGAGGAGCCCACAACTGCTTAATGGTCAGAGGAAGAAACTTAGGAAGGATCCGCCCTAATTGATCAGGCTGTAAAAAGAGACGGCAGGAGATTAGCACTTTCAGACTTGCAAGATTCTGTTAATGTAGCCTTACAATAAAGTAGAATTAGCTCATCTGGTTGTGTTTCCAGATGAAGGGCTGAGAAGTGCTCTGTAGTTGGTCCTGAACCACCACCTCAACAAACTTCACTTCGCAGGAAGATTAGCGATCGGGAAATAGTTGTTTAACAACTCTGGATCCAGAGAGAGCTTTTTAAGGAAGGATGCATCACAGCACTGTCTTCTTCTGTAAGCCAGAAGAGGCAAAGATCCAGATAACAGGCTTAAAGGAATCCCAGACAGCATAGCCAAACAATACCCCAGCCATCACACCAGACTTTGCGCATGTGGAGCACAGGCTACAGTGAATCTGAGTGACTGCTAAAATGTTGGGCTAATTAATTAGTCACAGTGGCTGGATGGAAGCTCTGGGGGCTGACTCTTATCCAAGGGGGAATTGGCCATCCAAGACAAGTCCGAACCAGGCCTGACACTGCTTGGTTTCTGAGCCTAACAAAGTCAGCCACTTGCTGAGGGCACCCTCCAGGACGTTTTTGCTTCAGATGAACAAGCTTTATAGATGTATGCATTGTTTCCAAAGTTGTTTGATCAGATACAAGACAGCCAAGAGACAGAATAAATGTCCAGGCTCCCTTAAAATAACCGGAGTCCTTGGTGCTCTCTGAACTTGGCTGTTTCCTTGCAGATGTTTCATTACCCAACTAGGTAACATCATCAGTGCTAGTGAGTGCTAGTGAGTGTGGAGTGCCTGTTTACATTACTTCCAGTGTTGGTGGGGGTGTGGTTTTCTCCGGGTAGTGCCTCAATTAGGGTCTTGTTTTCTGCTTGACTGATTGTCTGGTGTTAATCCCTGCTTATCTGGGTGTTGGCTGCTGGAGAAGATATGTTCTGGTCTTTTTCTTTCCTCCTTAGCTTTTTCATTGCTTCTTTTGAATGGAGTGTAAATGTGGTTTATCCTTATGTGTCTTATTGATGGCTGACTTGTCTGAATGCCAAGCTTCCAGGAATTCCCTAGTGTTTTTGGATTTAGCTTGGGCTAGGATGCTCACCTTCAGCAAAGGATCGTTACCTTGTTGTGGTGCTGGAGCTTGAGAACCTCAATGATGCCATGAGCTAAACCGTGAAGGGCCACCCAAGACGGGAAGGTCATGACAGAGAGGTCAGACTAAATGCGATCCCTGGGGAAGGTAATGGCAACCCACCCCAGTATTCTTGCCGTGAAAACTAAATGGATCAGTACAACCAGAGATATGTCGGTATACCACTGGAAGATGAGACCCCCAGGTCAGAAGATGGTCAAAATGCTACTGGGGAGGAACAGAGGATGAGTTCAACTAGCCCCAGACGTGATGACGCAGCTAGCTCAAAGCCGAAAGGACGGCTAGCGGCTGACGGTGCTGGTGGTGAACGGCGAATCCGATGTTCTAAGGATCAACACACCATTGGGACCTGGAATGTAAGATCTATGAGCCAGGGCAAATTGGATGTGGTTATTGGGGAGATGTCAAGATTAAAGATAGACATTTTGGGCGTCAGTGAACTGAAATGGACTGGAATGGGCCACTTCACATCAAATGACCACCAGATCTACTACTGTGGACAAGAGGACCACAGAAGAAATGGAGTAGCCTTCATAATTAATAGTCAAGTGGCTAAAGCAGTGCTTGGATACAATCCAAAAAACGATAGAATGATCTCAATTCGAATTCAGGGCAAACCATCTAATATCACAGTGATCCAAATATACGCCCCAACCACAGATGAAGAAGCTGAAGTAGAGCAGTTCTGTGAGGATCTGCAGCACCTACAGTGGCACTCATTTCACATGCCAGTAAGGTAATGCTCAAGATCCTGCAAGGTAGACTTCAGCAATTCATGGAGCGAGAATTGCCAGATGTACAAGCTGGGTTTAGAAAAGGCAGAGGAACTAGGGACCTAATTGCCAATATCCACTGGATAATGGAAAAAGCCAGGGAGTTTCAGAAAAACATCTATTTCTGTTTTATTGACTATTCTAAAGCCTTTGACTGTGTGGACCATAACAAATTGTGGCAAGTTCTTAGTGGTATGGGGATACCAAGTCATCTTGTCTGCCTCCTGAAGAATCTGTATAATGACCAAGTAGCAACAGTAAGAACAGACCACGGAACAACGGACTGGTTTAAGATTGGGAAAGGAGTACGGCAGGGCTGTATACTCTCACCCTACCTATTCAACTTGTACGCAGAACACATCATGCGACATGCTGGGCTTGAGGAATCCAAGGCTGGAGTTAAAAACGCTGGAGGAAACATTAACAATCTCAGATACGCAGATGATACCACTTTGATGGCTGAAAGCGAAGAGGAACTGAGGAGCCTTATGATGAAGGTGAAAGAAGAAAGTGCAAAAGCTGGCTTGCAGCTAAACCTCAAAAAAACCAAGATTATGGCAACCAGCCTGATTGATAACTGGCAAATAGAGGGAGAAAATGTAGAAGCAGTGAAAGACTTTGTATTTCTAGGTTCGAAGATTACTGCAGATGCTGACTGCAGTCAGGAAATCAGAAGACGCTTAATCCTTGGGAGAAGAGCAATGACAAATCTCGATAAAATAGTCAAGAGCAGAGACATCACACTGACAACAAAGGTCCGCATAGTTAAAGCAATGGTGTTCCCCGTAGTAACATATGGCTGCGAGAGCTGGATCATAAGGAAGGCTGAGCGAAGGAAGATCGATGCTTTGGAACTGTGGTGTTGGAGGAAAATTCTGAGAGTGCCTTGGACTGCAGGAAGATCAAACCAGTCCATCCTCCAGGAAATAAAGCCAGACTGCTCACTTGAGGGAATGATATTAAAGGCAAAACTGAAATACTTTGGCCACATAATGAGAAGACAGGACACCCTGGAGAAGATGCTGATGCTAGGGAGAGTGGAGGGCAAAAGGAAGAGGGGCCGACCAAGGGCAATGTGGATGGATGATATTCTAGAGGTGACGGACTCATCCCTGGGGGAGCTGGGGGTGTTGACGACCGACAGGGAGCTCTGGCGTGGGCTGGTCCATGAAGTCACGAAGAGTCGGAAGCAACTAAATGAATAAACAACAACAGGATGCTCACAGTCTCCCAGTTGAAGCTATGGTTGAGTCTGTCCATGTGTTGAAAGATTAAGGAGTTTTCATCGTAAACCCCACACTCACTAGCACTGATGATGTTACCTAGTTGGGCAATGAATTGTCTGCAAGCAAGCAACCAAGCTCAGAGAGCACCAAGGACTTTGCAGTTCAACCCTGAGCTACAGATATTCTCTTCTATTGGGATCTCTTAAAATAAAATTATTATCTGCTACCAACTTCTTAACTGGTGGTATCAGAGACTGAATTTGGAAACATGCAAAATAAAAGCTCTAACCACTGATCTATGGTCCCTTCGCATAGACTTTAAAACTGGCTGAGGTGGTCCACCTATCTCTTTCTAAAGCAGAACTGTATACTAAAATTTTTGAGAACTAACATTGGTTTTATTTTAAATTTTGGAAGACCAACTCATATTCATCTTTAACACCCAGAAGGATTTTCTGCATATGATATCTGTAATCCCCAGTAGGCTAGTGACGTTCGGAGCAGAAACAATGTTGTGGAGCTGCTTGCTCTGCAGCAAAAAATCTTCCTCTGATGGGATGCTAAAGCAAAAAAATAGCTCATTTGGACTCCACATACTTTAAAATTATCATTATATTGATGCGCCACTGAGCCAGTGATATTAGCCTTACAAACAATCTCTCCTCTGCACATTTATATTTTGAAAGGAGCCTAACACACACACACCCATCTTTATCAGGACGATAACTTGTCAACAAATCTTGTAATAATATATATAATTTTACACAAAGCTCTGCTGCTCATTTCAGCTGCCTTATAGAACTGAAAAACACCCTTTAATGTTTTCAGATAGAGCTGTGGCTCTGTAGAACATTGTTCCTGGGCTTCTAAAGTAGTTATTTTTGCATGCTAACTGCCTTGTTATATTGTTCCAAGAACGTATCAGTCAAGGTGGCCTTTAATATGTATTCTGTGCTTTAAACTTCTGTGAGATGGATTATCTTGCATTCGGTAACCTAATATCACTGGTGCTTAGGTAGAGCATCCGTGTAAATTAGATTTTCTTCACGTGCAATGATATACTCTGGTTCATTGATTATACTTTATTACATTACAGATACGGAGAGCACATGGTTTTGTGGTTAGCATAAATGATTAAGAGCTAGAATTTCTGCCATGCTTTGGCAGAGCGATTTGACAAGGTCAGATCAAGGTTTCTGAACTAGGACCGGATGCAGAGTTGGTGATAAATTCATCCCTACGAAGAACAAAATTAAGATGTGCGAAATTCCTAGTAGAGAAAGCCCATCAGGAAATATCTCCTCTGAGTCAGAGGCTGAAGGACCTGATCTGACAGGTTGGAAACCTCTACTTTGTGGAGTGCCTCAGGGCCATCTACCCTCTTCACTTCTTTTTAACATCTACATTAAACTGCTGGGGGAGGAATCTGTTGACATGAGGACCTAGATCTTCAATGTGCTGATGATACCCGACTATACCTCTTGGCCCCGGGCCAAACAGACAATGCAATCAAGATGCTGACTCAGTGTCTGGAGCCTGTCAGGGTCTGGACGGGGAGGAAGAAACTCAGATTGAATCCCTCCAAGACAGAGAGGCGTTGGTTTTGTGGGCCTAACAATTCCTGAGAAATACCATCTTTGAACTATGAATGGAATTGTACTCTCCGATTCAAAGATGGATTGCAATTTGGGGGTCCTCCTAAACTCACAGCTCCTACTTGATAAGCAGGTTGTAGCTGTAGCTAGGAAGGCTTTTGCACACTTATATCATGAGTGTCAATTGTGGCCATTCTTGGATCAAGATGCTCTCCTCACACCAATCACCTCTTGTTCGGATTATTTTAATGTGCACGTCTGCCCTTGAAGAACATTCGGAAGCTACAACTGGTACAGAACATGGCTGCCAGGGTGACAATAGTTGTATCCCAGTATACCTGGGTGACTCTACTGCTTATGGACCTGCACTACTTGCCTGTTGGGTTCCTGGTACCAGGTTTAAGGTGTTGCTTGTTAACTTTAGGGCTCTTCCTGGCTCTAGATCTGGTTATCGGAGGGAACACCTTCTCCAATATTCATCTGCCTGTCTGACCAGATCAAACAGGGTCAACTTCCTCCCAGCCCCAACCTTATGAAGCTGCCATTTGATGGGGCCTCAGCGGCAAGCTTTTTCAGTGGATGTTCCCATTCTTGGAATTCCCTTTCTGTGAAGATCTGGTCAGCATCATCCCTCCTGGGCTTTAGGAAAGCTGTCAAGTTTCACCTGTTCTATCTAGCACAAATCGTTCTATCTTAAACGATTTGACCCATTTTCCCAGTCTTGAATACTGCCATTGCCTCCACAAAAAACCCAGATTCTGTTGTTTTACACAAGCATCTCGACAGTGGTAGTCCCATACTGGATCCTCATCTCACAAATAAGCAAATACAAGTTGCTCCATTAGCCCCAGGATATGCCCAAATTAGGAATGCGGTGGCGCTACAGGTTAAACCGCTGAGCTGCTGAGCTTGCCGATCGGAAGGTCGGCGGTTCGAATCCGTGTGACGGGGTGAGCTCCCGTTGCTAGTCCCAGCTCCTGACAACCTAGCAGTTCGAAAACATGCAAATGTGAGTAGATTAATAGGTACCGCTTCGGCGGGCAGGTAACAGCGTTCTGTTTAGTCTTGCTGGCCACATGACCACGGGAGTGTCTACGGACAAACGCTGGCTCTTCGGCATTGAAACAGAGATGAGCACCGCCCCCTAAAGTCGGACACAACTGGACTTACTGTCAAGGGAAACCTTTACCTTTACTATGCCCAAATTACCCCCATCACTGCTCTAGCACATGCGGAGGGGATGTTCTGACTGGCAGTGGGGTTAATGAGAGCACAACATTCAATGTTTGATTTATCTTTTTAAATGTATGCTTAAGTTAGTTTCCTTTTTTCTTATGGATGCTTTCATCTTACAATGAAGTTGTTAGCTGCCTATAGCCTTCGGAATTGGACAGCACACAATGGAAGCAAGCAAACAAACAAACCACGTGAACCTGCTGGATTACACCCAGCAGACTGCAGCTTAATATCGACTCCCATGTTGCTGGAAACTACAAAAAAAAAAAAAAGCTCTGCAAAACTAACCTCACAAAAAAATCAATGGTGCAATTTGCTCAAAAACAAGCAGACCCCCGCCAGGTTTATCTTTATACGCAAATCAAAAAGCTAGCTGGATTCAGAGCAGCATCTGAGGAGCTCCTACAGAGAAGCTCTTCCTTCCCATGTCCATCACAACTTCTGGAGATGAAGAAGATCCACAAGATCCTTGAGTTTTGGTCAGTGAAAGATAAGGGGGGCAGCTGAGATACTGTGAATTGCAACTGGCACTCTGTTCTCCTATTGAAGAGTTGGTGCCTTGAGAAGCTCAAGGGCAGAGCAGGCTATTGCAGGTCAGGGGAATACTTAAAAAGGCAGCAACACCAGGTAAGTTCTCTGTCTTCCAGGTAGGACCACAGGTTACAGGCAGCCCAGAGTTAGAGGGATACATGTGGGAAGAGCCTCTCTGTAATTGCTCCTTATCCAAAGACAGGTTCTTAGAAACCTGTCCTACACTCTAATACAGTGTATCTCAACCTTGGCAACTTTAAGACGTGTGGACTTCAACTCCCAGAATTCCCCAGCCAGCCATGCTGGCTGGGGAATTCTGGGAGTTGAAGTCCACACGTCTTAAAGTTGCCAAGGTTGAGAAACAATGCTGTAATAAATTAACTGTTAATACTAGAATATGATTCAGAACAAGATTCTAGTCCAGCCTTTCTCAACCTTTTGACCCTGGAGGAACCCTTGAAATATTTTTCAGGCCTTGGGGAACCCCTGCACATTCAGGCTTAAATATAGGCCAGAAGTTACAAAATTATTAGATCTGTTTCATGGGTGGGCCTGTATATATGCATTAATTAACAGTGTTCTTAACCTAAAAATAAAGAATGAAACTTGCCTCTTTAATGTGAAGTTGCCCAAATTTGAAATAATTTTTTAAATACATCTTGATCTCCCAGGAAACCCCTAGTGACCTCTCTCAGAACCATAGGGGGCCACGGAACCCTGGTTGAGAAACCCTGGTCTAGAGTAGAAGTCTTCCAAATGTCTATACACCAACTCTTTAAGCCAGCCTAGGTATAGTGACTTGCAGTTCCAGACCGTAGGAAGCACCTGCTTTTACCTGCCATAAAGGCTCCATGACTGGCAAGAAAAAACATTTGCAAACCAGGATCTTAGCTCAGGGCAAGCCCCAAAGCTGACATATAGTAAAATGAACCAGAAGCAACCACAGGTGTATTTGTCTGCTATTACGTCTCCTCGGCCAGTTCAGAAATTGAATCTCATCCCTGCCCCCAAGCAGGGTTCCCAGATGGTTGCCACACCTTGCAAGCCTGGCAAATTCAGGAAACAAAACCCACTTTATATCCATTTGTCTGGAGTTGTATGAATATTCCTGCCCTGGATTTGGGGAAGGTGGTGGTGGTGGTGGTTGGGCTGGAAGATCTCCAAGGTCCCTTCCACCCCTACGATTTTATCATTTTGGAATTCACTTTCTTGTTAGCTGGGTAACGTAACAGAATCTTGAAAGCCTGCCAAAGCAGGCTTGTACTGAATATTAGTAAGGTGGAGTTACCTCTCTCTGTCTCAAGGTTCCTCCCTTCCCTGGACTAAGAAATCTTTTCTGTAACATTCCTTCCTGTAATGGCGTTCTTCCTTCGTCTCCCAGGACCTGTTAGCTTTTCCATCATACCCAGTGGTCTTCTGTGGCTGAAGGGGGACTCTAACCTGGATCTCCCCACTCCTAGTCCAGGACCTTCCCCACCGCACCACCCAGGCTCTGGGGCTCAGAGGGAGGGACTGGCCCCAGGTCCCCGGGGGGCTTCTGTGGCCAAGGAGGGATTGGAATCTGAGTCTCCCAATTATAGCCCCGCCCCTTCTGCCATACTGGCTCTCGGTGTACAAATTCTTCTGTTTGCTGAAACGCAAAATGGTCTTGCTGTTAGTGCTGAATTAAGTCCTGCCCTATAAGCAACGGGGCTGTACAGTTAAATCAGCAAAACAAACCGCGAGGCCTTACGCAATCCCTTTCATTCACATTTGTGACTGACTCTGCCGCAAAGAGGACAAACGGTCATGGTGAATAGTTTCTTACCAGCTGCTGGCCTTTGGGTCCCCATCCTGCATATTGAAGCTTTGCATTGCTAACCTCGGGAGGGTAGAGATTTTGAGGCTCCCTGTAAACAAATAAAACATTGGGAGATTTAAATGAGATCCTGTCCCAGCCCACCGCAGATGGAATGCACCTCCACGACCCTTGATGGGATCTACTTTCACAAGTTCACAGTTGTGTTTGTTACTCTTTGCTCTTTACGGCAAACTTCACCAACTTAATGCAAGACCCAGCCAGGATGGTTTTAAGGATTGTTTACATCCAAATGATCATTAAAAAAAAATCCTTGGAAGAACGAGGTTTTTATCTCCCCAGGTTCATCACAAGCTTACCAGCATTTTTCTTATTGCTGACCCCATACAACCAGTGGGTAAGACTACATGGTGTGTAAAAAGCCAAGGGAAGAAAGAGCTCTCTTGTATAAGACAGGACTACTGAATATGGGCTGCACGACTCCAGATGGTGAATACAGGTAGTCCTTGTTTAGTGACCACAATTGGGACTGGCAACTTGGTCATCAAGTGAAGCATTCGGTAAGTGGAACTGCAACTGTGCCTATGATCTTACTTCAGCTTTCCTTTGCTTTACAGACCTGCAAAGGTTGTAAATGCGAGGATTGGTCACAAAGTTACTTTTCACCCCCGTCGTACCTGTGAACGATCGTTAAACAAGGCAGTCGCTAAACGAGGACTACCTGTAGATGGCAACAAAGTCACAGAGATTTTTTTTTTAAATATCACTTTGCTGCTATCTAGTGGTCACTGAGATCTTCAGAGGCCAGATTTGGTAGCCCCAGTATAAGAACAATAGCATAAGAGCCTCTCGTTGCCCATTGCATGCCCATTAATTTGTGGAAGCCAAGGCCACTTCTGTTTTTTAATTCTTTATAGCGTGTGTGTGTGTGAATATGCTTGTGTGCGTATGTGTGTTTCTTTGTGTGAGAGAGATCAGGAACCAACCTTCATAGCAAAAAACTTTCTCCTTGGTTATAATATGTGAGCTGATTGGAGAACAGAATACTGTTTGTACTATTTAATAATAAATATCGATCTATTAACATTCCCTTAATGCTCAAGATCCTGCAAGGTAGACTTCAGCAGTTCATGGAGCGAGAATTGCCAGACGTACAAGCTGGGTTTAGAAAAGGCAGAGGAACTAGAGACCAAATTGCCAACATCCGCTGGATAATGGAAAAAGCCAGGGAGTTTCAGAAAAACATCTATTTCTGTTTTATTGACTATTCTAAAGCCTTTGACTGTGTGGACCATAACAAATTGTGGCAAGTTCTTAGTGGTATGGGGATACCAAGTCATCTTGTATGCCTCCTGAAGAATCTGTATAACGACCAAGTAGCAACAGTAAGAACAGACCACGGAACAACAGACTGGTTTAAGATTGGGAAAGGAGTACGGCAGGGCTGTATACTCTCACCCTACCTATTCAACTTGTATGCAGAACACATCATGCGACAAGCTGGCCTTGAGGAATCCAAGGCTGGAGTTAAAATCTCTGGAAGAAACATTAACAATCTCAGATATGCAGATGATACCACTTTGATGGCTGAAAGTGAAGAGGAACTGAGGAGCCTTATGATGAAGGTGAAAGAAGAAAGTGCAAAAGCTGGCTTGCAGATAAACCTCAAAAAAACCAAGATTATGGCAACCAGCTTGATTGATAACTGGCAAATAGAGGGAGAAAATGTAGAAGCAGTGAAAGACTTTGTATTCCTAGGTGCAAAGATTACTGCAGATGCTGACTGCAGTCAGGAAATCAGAAGACGCTTAATCCTTGGAAGAAGAGCAATGACAAATCTCGATAAAATAGTTAAGAGCAGAGACATCACACTGACAACAAAGGCCCGCATAGTTAAAGCAATGGTGTTCCCTATAGTAACATATGGCTGCGAGAGCTGGACTATAAGGAAGGCTGAGCGAAGGAAGATCGATGCTTTTGAACTGTGGTGTTGGAGGAAAATTCTGAGAGTGCCTTGGACTGCAAGAAGATCCAATCAGTCCATCCTCCAGGAAATCAAGCCAGACTGCTCACTTGAGGGAATGATATTAAAGGCAAAACTGAAATACTTTGGCCACATAATGAGAAGACAGGACACCCTGGAGAAGATGCTGATGCTAGGGAGAGTGGAAGGCAAAAGGAAGAGGGGCCGACCAAGGGCAAGATGGATGGATGATATTCTAGAGGTGACGGACTCGTCCCTGGGGGAGCTGGGGGTGTTGACGACCGACAGGAAGCTCTGGCGTGGGCTGGTCCATGAAGTCACGAAAAGTCGGAAGCGACTGAACGAATAAACAACAACAAACATTCCCTTTCCCCAAAACCCTGTTTTATCTACTCCTTCCAGTCATTAAGGACATGCTTTTAAAAAAATACTACTAATATAGTTGTGAAACACTAAGTTAGGAGTGGGAACTCAAGAACATAACATGGAAAGTGCATGAATAAGCACCGAATATCCTTTCATTCCTGTAGAAATCCTAACGGTTGTGAGAATGCACAAGCCGCCCCCAAAGAAATGTTCCTCCTGAAAGTGCATGGTCATGCTGACCTGAAAAGCCTTCTGATCATCCTGGGTAGAAAAGGAAAGTGTGAGCTCTGATAGCAGATTCATTTGTCCTTCAGGAACCAGGCTTATCCTACCCTTGCCCAGGATCTTAGTTGCAGTTTTAGCAATCGGTACATTGCAGAATCAGGGATAGGGCATCAGCTGTGAATGCTTCCTAGTTAATCTGATCTGTATACAGTTGTGCATGTTGTTGCTTATTTGTTCAGTCACTTCCGACTCTTCGTCACTTCATGGACCAGCCCACGCCAGAGCTTCCTGTCGGTCGTCAACACCCCCAGCTCCCCCAGGGATGAGTCCGTCACCTCTAGAATATCATCCATCCATCTTGCCCTTGGTCGGCCCCTCTTCCTTTTGCCCTCCACTCTCCCTAGCATCAGCATCTTCTCCAGGGTGTCCTGTCTTCTCAATATGTGGCCAAAGTATTTCAGTTTTGCCTTTAATATCATTCCCTCAAGTGAGCAGTCTGGCTTTATTTCCTGGAGGATGGACTGGTTTGATCTTCTTGCAGTCCAAGGCACTCCCAGGATTTTCCTCCAGCACCACAGTTCCAAAGCATCTATTTGCCTTCTCTGAGCCTTCCTTATGGTCCAGCTCTCGCAGCCATATGTTACTAACAGTTGTGCATAGCTTAGTTAAATATCAGTGAGCTCAATGGTGAGATACCCTTGAAAACCAGTTGAAAATTGCCGTCGTTGCAAAATGCAGAAGCCTGACTTTTAATTAGTACATGGTCTTGTGATCATGTCCTTCCAATAGTTCTGGGCTCAGTTCAATGTGCTGCTCCTGCATTTTTAAAGCCCAAACAGCTCAGGGTCGGAAGGATCATCCTCTTGATGCAACCTTCACCAACCATTAAGAGCTGCAAAGAAAAAAAAAGGGTGCCCTTGTTTGTGGAGGTCCTGTTAGACCTGCAGGGATGGGCTTTCTCCAGTTCCACTCCTATGCTGTTGAAAGCTCTCCTTCAAGAGCTAAGGTTGGTTTCTTCTCTCTCTGTCTTCTGAAAAGCAGTTAAGACACATTGCTTCCCTCTGGGCTTCCAAACTGCTGAAAACAAGGTCAGATGTAGACATGGTGAGGCCCTAAGACAGAGGAAGCTGTAGAGATTCCCTTTGGAAAGTGCTGGCAGAGAATAAGGCTGTGTAGCTGTTGAACATGGCAAGGAGGCTGCCAAGATGCATAACAAGCCCTCTTGGAGCGGAAGGTGTGAATGCATGCGGGAAGAAGTGTATCGTAATGACGCTGAATAGGTGTCACGTGAGCCCCACAGGAAGGCTTAATTTATGGAGACTTTCATATATGAAATCATAGCAAAACTGTAACAAATGAAAAACATTCTAAATTTTGAGAAGCCGCTTCAGATTGTGAGGCCCTGAATTGTAGCCTTCTTAGCTTATGCTTAAATCTGACTGCGGCTGAAAATTGAGGGTGTTCTTTTTTAAAAAAAAATTGTCATCGCCAGTGGATTCCTTTTTAGAAAATAGGAATCCATCTATAGTTGTCCCCAAACAGTCAACGAAGGTATGATATACAGTAGCTTGGCCAGCTATAGAAGAGGACTTGGCTTCAATACACAGAGTAGCTGATTTTCTTTTCTCGTGTACCCACAAGACAACTGGCAGCAGCATCTTGTGAACTCCAGCTGACGAAATTCTCCCTTTCAAATGTAAGTGCAGGAGAAGGGGTGAAGCTGAAGCATCTTAATATCCATAACGCCTTTTCCCAATCTATTACCTCCAGATATACGGAGAACAATTATGCATAATCATTGCCAAAAATTCTGGGAGTCGAAGTCCAGACTTCTGGGAAGTACAAAGGCTGGCAAAGGTCAATCCACAAGCCAGCAATGTGTAAGTGTTTAGGGGCAAATAAATACGTTCTCTCCTGCCTGTTTCTACTTGACTTTCTATTGGTTCTTTTGGTTTTTCCACCTCTATTAAACGCAGCCCGGTTTAGCTTCGAAAAGTCTACTTCCTTCATTTCTCTGATCATTCATTTGTAGGGTCTTGGCATATAAACAAAGAGGTGTGGTGTACCTATAGCAATGAATACGGCATTGTCTCTTGGATTCCTCTTAAGTTCAAGGTAATTTGAACTTAATGGTATTATTTAACCATTCAGCAGTGATGATGTTAATTACCTTGCTTTTCATTTACTTAATTTCTCCCAGGATCTTTATTTAGTTGGAATTTATGTACTGCCTAGCTCTCAAAAGTCATCCGTGTGTGTGTGTGTGTGTGAAAAAATTATACCACATAACTTACTCTTAGCACAGTGCAAAAGAAAGCAACTTCTGAACTGACCAGTATCTCCCCTGTTAGCATTCTAGTACTTGTCCTTTATGGCTCCATTTCTGACAGTTTTATTATACTGTGCTCAAATCTGGTCAGTGACCATAACAAAGCGATCAGATCTAAGTTCCCTTTCAAATATAAAAAGAGATGTCATACAGCTTTATTCATCCCCCTTCTTAAGTGTTGCAATGGATATGTACAAGAAGAAAATAATAACTTGCCGAATAATCTATTTGGTTATAGTGACTAGCCAGACATGGATCAAGGTTCTACGCTTTGCAGCGTGGATTTCTCCTAAATCTGAAGACGTTTTCCTAGCAAAGGTAAGATTTTGTTCCCTCTAAGTGAGGCCTGTCTTGCAGTCTCTTATGACTCAACTATACTAAGAAAGCCAAAATTTTCCACACAATGAAATGATGCGTTCAGAAGAAAATTAGGATTTCACCATATACAATTTTTTGCAGGGTTCCTTGACTTTTGTTGTGTTGTGGGTCCTGTGGGAGAGGACACACACTGTTATGTATATAAACTCACCTTCTAGCTGGTTTGGCAGTTCAGATACACAATCAATTTAGAGATGGAATAGGAGAATATTTGGGTTTTATTGATAATGTTCTCTCCGAGATCATTTTGGATGCAAAGTGGGCTAAAATCTAATGTAAGATGAGTAAACAAACTTTTGATTCCTGAGCGTCTTACAGAAACTTCTTCTGGAAGAGAAATATTGTCCAGGCTTAGCCCATCACGCTACAAAGGTTGGCAAATAACAATGTCTCAATAATTTCTTGAAGAAATTACATTCTCAGGGAATAATGACAATTCCTGGTCATACTCCAAACTAACTGTGACATTTTTACCAAAGCAAGAAAAAAAGAGTGCAAGGAAAAAAAACATGCATTTCTGGGTTACACTATTAAGGGACATTTTGGATGGGCTTGTTTTATAATTTTATGCAGCAACTGGATGACTAATTTGGCATCATGAGCTGAGATCTATTTCGGTTGTCCATTTCTATTTCTTCTTTGTATGGAGTATCACAGCTCATTAAGGAAGTCAGACTTCTGCATAATGACCTGGAATGCCTTTTCTCTCACTATCCATCCTTCATTAATACTGCTTTTTTAACAAAATGTCAGGTTTGAGGCACATAGAAAACTGCCTGAATCGTGCTTATCCTGAACCAGGTCACTGTTCGTTATAGCAAAGTTTCGTTTAATATTCTGACACAGATAAACTCAGCCACAATTTCAGCTGGGACACTGTTGATCAAATCAAATCCCATCCCCCCAAATGCTAAGGAATTAGATGCTATGGAGATATGCCTCCCCCCCACCTTTCTTCTTCTTCTTCTTATACTCTCAGACTAGCAAGCCTACAGGTATTAATTTTATCTGGGCCTTGTACTAAAGGCTTCAAGACCTCACCCCTAATGGGGAATTTATAGCTTTTTCTTATACGTTGTTTTATTTACTACTGACCACTAGGAGGCACTGTCTGACTGGTTTCATCCTGTATTGGGACTCAGCAGTAGCCTCTATTATTGGCAGCTTCCATTTATTAGGTCTGGTATGTATGTATATAGGCTGGGTGGGGAATTCTGGGAGTTGAAGTCCACACATCTGAAAGTTGCCAAGGTTGAGAAACACTGCCCTAATCTCATTTCTTAGGGTTTAACATACAAGTCCAGAGACAATGACCTGTCTTGAAGCAACAGCTGCTCAGTCCTTGGAAGACCGTCCAAATGAGATGTGTTTGGTCCCCTTGCTAAATTATTTTGGGGAAAGATTGAAAATAAAACCTTTTATTTTTGCAGAATTTAATGTCTAATTATCTAGGTTTGGTTGTTCTCTAGTACACTAGTGTGCCATTTTATACCATGAATTGGGATGTTATTCCTGGACATGTAATTAGATTACTTTGTATATCACTTCGGGGTGAAAAATAAAGGAGGGGTATAAATAGCTCATTAACAAATGTATTAATTATATTTATGACTCACGGTTCTACATTTAGTAATACCAGGATGCAACTTCTCTCTGCCAGGCCTGCTTAAATGTAATTCTGAATTCAACGAAGAACAAAAGCAATGACATTTGACAGATCTGAACATAAGACCACAGGATGGAAGGGTTGAAAGGGAGCTTGGAGATAATCTAGTCCAACCCCCTGCCCTTTGGGGAATCTGATACTGCGGAACCCAAAACATGGCAATCCGGCTTCTGTTCAAACGCCTCCAGTGATATCTGCCATAAAATTTACTCTTCACCTCTAATCCATAAGACGCACCTCAGATCTGATATTTTTGACATGTTTTAAAATATGATAACTTAATAAGCTATGATCAAGAAGGAAAAGATCAGCGATAACATTCATAAGTCTTGCAGTCTGAAAACACATGAAACTTTGTGTTGAACGCTGAATGTAGATTTTTACTGTCTTGCCTTTTTAATTTCTGAACTACTGTATTTTTTACAAGATTGCCAGTCACTCTCAGGAGGGCTATAAATCCTACCAATAATAAAGATAATGACAGTATAGAAACTTACTATAATTAACTGGATAGTCACTCTGGGTTCATACCAATCACAAAGTTTGGTTCACTTTAACTTTCAGAACTTTTTTTTCTAGCTTAACATCTTGGGAGAACCCAGTCCTTCCTTTACTAGTTTAGTTCAACGTGTTCTGCAAATGCCGAAAATGAACTAATTGAGGAACTGTGCATGGAGGAAAACAGAGATTAAGTTGGCGAAGCTGTGCAAGGACCATTAGCAGATTAAAGAGGCAGGAAAGGACTTCTCAGCTTGGGAAAGGAGGAAGCATGAAAAAGAAATTTCAAAGCTTTGATTCTGAATGGTATAAAAGTGGATAGAGCAGTATTTCTCAACTGTGGCAAGTTGAAGATATGTGGACTTCAGCTCCCAGGATCCCCCAGCCAGCATGCCCTACAACAGCCTTTCACAACCTTTTCATCCTGGAGGAACCCTTGAAATATTTTTCAGGCCTTGGGGAACCCCTGCACATTCAGGTTCTAATATCAGCCACAAGTTACAAAATTATTATATTTGTTTCATGTGTAGGCCTGCATATATGCATTCACAGTGCTCTTAAACTAAAAATAAAGAATGAAAGTTACCTCTTTAATGTGAAGTTGCCCGAATTTGAAATAATTTTTTAAATCATTTGTGATCTCCCAGGGAACCCCTAGTGACCTCTCGCAGAACCTGAGGGTGCCACGGAAACCTGGTTGAGAAACTCTACCCTACAACAATAGAGTTTTGGTAGTCCTTGCCACTTCTTCCCAGACCTGGCCTACCTTGAAGAGCTGACATCATGTTTGAACACAGAATGTGAACCTTATAAATGACTTCCATGGAATATAACCACAATGAGATGCAGGTGGATGCTGACTGATAGACCACAACGGAGAGTAAAAAGGTAAAGGTTTCCCTTGACGTAAAGTCCAGTCGAGTCCGACTCTAGGGGGCGGTGCTCATCTCCGTTTCTAAGCCTTGGAGCCGGCGTTGTCCATAGGACACTTCCGGGTCATGTGGCCAGCATGACTCACGGAACGCCGTTACCTTCCCGCCGAAGCGGTACCAATTAATCTACTCACACTTGCATGTTTTCGAACTGCTTGGTGTGCAGGAGCTGGGATTAACAACGGGAGCTCACCCCGCCGCGCGGTTTCGAACCGCCGACCTTCCGATCGACAGCTCAGCGGTTTAACCCGCAGCGCCACCGCGTCCCTACAACGGAGAGTAGATTGCCATAAATAACATGGGTGTTCTGAGCTGCCTTTAAGAATTTGTATGATGGCCATGGAACAACAGTTAAAATGGAGTATGGAGTAACTAAATGATTCGGAATAGGGAAAGGAATAGGTTGTCTATTGTCAACTTATGTGTACAATACATCTTGAGAAATGCTGGACCAGAGGAAACAGATATTGGAATTAGAATAGCTGAGAGACACATCAACAACCTCAGATATGCTGATGATACTTAATGGCTGGAAGCAAGGAAGACTTAAAGAGCCATGTTGTAGGTGAAAGAAGAGTTCAAACACTGCTCTGTTGCTGAAACTTAAAACAAACAAACAAACCACAACAAACAACCCCCTCCCCTCTAAACTAAGATTATGTAAACAGGCATTGCCAATCCAAAGCCAGTAACTGAAGTAGTAACAGACTTTATCTTCCTAGGGTTAAAAAAAAACAATTCACAGGGATTTAACCATGAAAGAAAGAGACATCTGCTACTTGAGAGAGCAATTATGGAATATCTAGACAAAATATTAAAATGCAGAGACATCATACTAGCAACAAACGCGCGTACTGTCAAAGTTATCGTTTTCACGGTTGTGACATATGGCTGTAAGAACTGGACCAGACGAAAAACTGAATGAAGATAAATGGTTGCCTTCGAATTGTGGCGCTGGAGAAAAGTAGAATGAATCATTCACCATGAGATGACATAAAGCCTGACTGCTCACTGGGAGCACTGATAATGAAGCCAAAACTTAAAATATTTTGGACACCTTATGAGAAGACAAGAGCCATTGAGAAGATCCTGATTGTTGGAAAAATCAAAGGCCGATGAAAAAGAGACTAATAAAAGACAAGGTGGCTGGATAGTACTTCTGAGGACATAAGGGTGAGCTTTCAAGAACTCAAAGAAGCAGTCCCTGGCAGAAAGTCCTGGAGAAACCATGGCCACAGGTCATAAAGAGTCATAGGCAACTGCATGACTGAACACCAACATGCAAGCTTTTATCGGATTCTTCTTCCACTTGAAAATTAGGTTTTCCATTGCTCAAAACATTCAGTCCCTCACTGGAATTTGGTCTGATTATTTGTATTTATCTGTATGGCTTGCTCGGTAAGAAAAGGAGGACATCAGAAAGCCCACAAGATGGCACTCTGGCTTAACCCGAACTTCACTCCCAAACTCAGGAAAAGAACAGAAAAGCAAATGGAAGGAGACCAGAGTGGCCAGAGGTTTTGTTTCCAGCACTGCTAATAAGCCTTTAATTTGAACATCTGCTGCTGAAAGCAGGGACATTCAGGAGGTTGTCCTGTTGCAAAAATAAGGACAATAAAAGGTGTTCTTCTGGATAATGATTGTGGAGTGGCCCTGGTTTCACTCCAAAGGATGGAAAGCTCTCAGACTGCAATACGTAGGTGCTGGTTACAGATGGCAGCACAGCTGCTAAGAATAATGCTAAGGCAGATGATTAAAAAGCCCATATACGTTTGGTTCAGTAGCAATACATATGAAATGGCTTTTCTCATCACCTCTGGCCACTGATCACAATTAACTGCATTTTAATAAAATATGCCAAGCCAAGCCAGATCTAGAAATAGGAGACCAGTTCTGAGCCACAGGCATTTAATGGATGGATCAGGCTATTTTGCTTGGTGCCTTTTTTGCACATTCTGCGCTGCCCCTGCAGCAGCTTGCAATATTTTTAATTTAATTTAAACATATGTTTGAGAAGAGGCTGTTTAGCCATTCATTTTTCACAAAATAGGTGTTTCTGTATGTACCTTATGTCAAAATATACACTTTGTGTATATTTTACCCTGAAAGAGAAAGAAAGAAAGAAAGAAAGAAAGAAAGACACATACATACATACATACATATTAAGCATTTTTCAGCCAAGAACTGCATCCTAGAACATACCTACAAACCAACAATGGGGGGCATCTTGGCTCAGAGTAGTTCTGCACCCAAGGCCCTCTAGAATAGCCACATTTTAAGAACTTTCTGAAAAATCAACAGGGGACAGTCTAACCTCAGGGGGAAAGCTGTTTCAAAGATAGGGACCACGGCCGAGAAGATGACCATCTCCCTGAAGATGACACAGGCATCTAGAGTAAGCCACAATCATCTCACATGCATCATGACATCATTGTGCAAATGATCATGGTGCCCTCTTGAGCCACCTCCAAGCACTGTGTAGTAGTGGTTCTTCTCTCTTGTTTAGAATACTGGAAAGTGGTCTACACAGGGCTGCCTTTGAAAACCATATAACTGGGTCAGAATGGACCATCCCAAATGGTGAGAGAAGAGATGAAGTATCCCCACATAATACTTCTACTTGTGGAGTTGTATTAGTGACCAGTTACCTTCTGGGTGTCATTCAAGGTGCTGATGGTCATTTTTAAAACCCTATATGTCTTAGGATATGGGCCTCTGCAGAACCCCCTGTTCCCATGGGCTTCTGTCCATCCAGTAAGACCTAGGAGAAGAGGTCCTCCCCTAGGTCTTTCTAGCTACCAGTAACTCTCTGTCTGGGTCCCAAAAAAATAACACTGTGGCACAGAATCTATATATTGGCTTCTCATGCCTCTAACTCTCTATACCCAGAGCAGTTCCCTTTGTTTATCTACTTGCAGACAGATCAGACCTCCTCTGAGATCAGCTTTATCACAGAATCTTGCAGACAACACAGGATCACGTCATAAAGGAGGAAGTCTGGACACCAGCTGAGATTTCATCCTTGTAACAAGAGAAGGCAATATGTGGATGCAGGCTCCTTCACCGTCTTATCTCAATAGCTAGGTTTATGCATCAGGCTAAGTCGAGTTTGTTTAAGCAGGATGGTGGAAAAAGCCACAACTGGCTGGGTTTGCAGAACATACTAAGACACAATTTGTGGTTTACCAACCATGCTGGCTGAGTTCACGTAATATAAGCTAAGCAAAAACCTTTTCTTTTCCTGCATAAATGAAAGACTCAGTTTAAGAATGGAATATGTGATGGCAAAGACTAATGGCATAGCAAATGTAGACTTCGCTGCTATCCATAGAATAAGCCATTAACCGTTAAACTCTATAGCAACATAGCAGCAGTATTCCTGGAGGAGGTGTCAAAACTGTCAATATGGTGGCCACGATTGCATGATTGCAGCTCCACCACGCATCCTGGAATGCGTGGAAAAAAGGCGATCACTTCCTCATTATTTTATTACAAGTTCTGCTTAATGGTTAGAGTTTGGGAATAGTTTACATGTGCTCAGTATACAGGTTGTTTTTTTTAATCTGTTCAATCATGTCCGATTCTCGGAGACTGCCTGGACAAGTCCCTGCAGTTTTTTTCTTGGCAACGTTTTTCAGAAGTGGCTTGCCATTGCCTTCTTCCTAGGGTAGAGAGAGAGTGGCTGGCCCGAGGTCACCCAGCTGGCTTTGTGACCAAGGTGGGACTAGAACTCACAGTCTCCCGGTTTCCAGCCTGACACCTTAACCACTGCACCAGACTGGCTCTCATACGTAGGGTCGCCCTCCGCAATTATCCCACATAAGCCAAACAGCCTACGCATGGAATGAATAGTCTTCATTGTATCACTTACCCATTAGGCAGTTTTCTAAGGACATAAAAAGCAGTATATGAATGCCGGTACATCTGCAGAATGAAATAAAAATGAGAGAGGGGAAAAAATGGGATTAGTAATGTCCAGACACAGATGATTGCTCAAAACCTAGTGCAAAAAAAGAAAACACAGGTTCAGTTGCATTTATTGAGGGGGGACAAAGGCATAAAAGCTCATTTTCTTCTGCTGTAGAAGCGTGAATTAATCCACCTTCGGCTGTTGTGAGATCTTTCCACCTTGCACCTGACTGGGAGGTTTGCTGAGTCCTCAGGCTGTGTTTCATTGCTATGGAGACCAGATCTTTGATGCTACTGGAGCACAGGCTCCCAGCAATAGCTAAATTTGGAGTAACCAATAATGAGGGCACTGCGGCCTGCCAGAGGCCGCATTCACAGTTATAACTAGAGCCAACAGGGAAGTAGCCCATCACACGGTTCTAATCCATTGTAAATATACCCAGGCATTAATTTGCTAGCACCAGAGGAAAAGTCAAAATGTCCTTTTCCTGTTGTCGAATGAGAGTTTATTTTGTCAGCCCTTGTTCCTCAACTTTTGATCTGAGCTTCCTGTTTACTGTCAGGCATACCAATTTATAGCAAGCCAGTGCATAAATCTTTGACCCAGGAAATCAAATTTGGCAACTCTGGTGAGGATAAAATTAAGAGGAAGATGATATTAGCATTGGGAAAGGAGAGAAAATGCTGCCAACAATGCCAGCTAGGATGTTAGTTCTCACTGAAGTCCCGAGGGAGTGATGAATCATTTGAAGGAGCTTATTCTATTCAAGTAAATAATTTAAAATATTAATCACATTCAGAGGATTTTCACATAGTTCAAAATAACCCCTAACACACCTGTATTCGTCATGAACATTCTTATCATTTTTAAAAAAAATGTTACTTTAATGGCACCTGCATTTTCGTAGTTTTATGCAGGTGAACCAATGTTGCTAAGGACAATATCTCAGCATCTTTATTTCCACTTGAATTACTTGAACACCTGTAATATCTGAAATATTATAAGAACCTATATTTTACCGTGTTGTGGTCAGGAGTTTGTTACAAAGGCACGGTTGGTGTTACATTGAAAAATATCCAAGATGGTAACTCTCAAAGTTATGTGGATGGGGTTTTTCATTGACTTTGTCTACTTTGGGGCCCCGTGCTGATGGTTCTCCGGTAAAGCTTCCTCAAATGCTTCTACAAAATTGCTTTGAGAGAGATCAGTCTCTGCCCTGCTCTCTTAAATAGCCACCATGCAAAGTTCTGATACTGAAGTAAGTCTCAGTGGTGGCTGTTTCTTCCCACTCTCTAGCAGGATGAAAATACGCACTGAAGTGAATCACTGATTTGGAACTGCAGGGAGCAAATTAGTTCTCTCTAAAGGAACTCTGCGCAAGAGATGTTAGAATGTTGTCCATTTTCACTGCTTTTAGCGTGCGAGCGTGTCAGGGCCTGTGGTCATGGAAACGCTCTCATGTCTAATTGCCACTGCACATAACCTTGACATTTCTTGCTAGCCATGCCACTGAACTATCTAGATCGCAAGAAATAATGTCAACATGTCCAGTTACATGAGCTCTAAATGGACAACTAAAAAACAAATCATCTGCTGGTAAATATCACAATTCTAAACCCTTGTTCTGAAGAGACTCAAGCTCACAAGAGGTGATGGAAAGATTTATTATATTTTTATATCCCCTCCTTGCCTTTGCACAAATGTGCAAAGAAGGAGGGCCTCATCAAACAGTTGCATGGCCTCAACACTACTGGGGCATAATTACAAACGATAAATCACTCTTTGCCATAAAACCATTAATAGACCATGTCTCTGAGCCCAAGACTGATGTAGACTTGGTTATCAAGTTGCTATTTGGAAAAGATATTCAAAGCTGTGATGTGTGTAAACCTACAGATGTCAGAATCATGTGGGTAATGGTTTTCCCTATGACACTCTCTGTGCACAAAAGTTGGACTTTGAAGAAGCAGGATAGAAAGTTTATTGATGCTTTTGAGCTTCGGTGTTGGGGAAGACTCCTGAAAATACCATGGATAACCAAGACAACAAGTGGGTCACAGAATGAATCAATCCAGAGTTCTCACTTGAGGCACCAATGACCAGAGTCAAATTACCATATTTTGGATACAACATGTGAAGACCCAGCATTCTTGAGAAGCCCATAATGCTGGGCAAGGTGGAAGGAAAGAGAAGAGGATGACCAGCAGCCAGGTGGATAGATTCAATTACAGTGTGATGGCTGCACTGTTGGAAGATCTGAAAGACCAGGTTGGAGATAGATTGTCCTGAAAAATGTCTGTCAATGTAGTCACTAAGACGCAACACTGATTTGATGGCACATAGTCAATAAATCAATCAAGTTGCTACAAGTGGTGTGCTTGCTGCCACCATGATGCATTTACCTGACAACATACAATATATCCTAAGCCCAAACCCACAGAAGTCACATGTTATCATGTATTAACAGTTAACACATAAACTTTCCATTCCCACCTGGCAAAATTCCAAAGATACCTTAAAAACTCCTGTCTTCTTTGAGCTCCATGTTAATTATTTGGGAGCCATCTTAGAGGTGAGAATGTCCATCGCAGACAAAACCCGGGTCTCTGTAATTAATGACCATCACAATGCAAGCCAGTACTTAACTATTCAGAAGTAAGCCTCAATGAGTATAAAAGGATTTACTGCCAAGTAAGTGAACCTAACATTTAAGCTTTAATTTGTCCTACAACCAGGTAGCTCTGATATAATAAAGCTGTTTTGCTTTATTTTTGCCGTCTTGAGCAGTCTTAGCCAACTTAGCATTCTCCAGATGGGATGGGTGACAATACTCATTCAGACAGAGGGAGAGAGCATTGATTCTACAGTGAATTATGGTGGCTGTAGTCCAACATATCCAGAGTGCCTCGGGTTGTGGAAAGTTGCATCATAATCAAGCCCTTTTGATGCAAGTTTGTTCTGGCTTGTAGCTTCAATCAACCAAACCATCCATCGGCCCATCAATCGGTCATTGGAGGAATTCATTTTCATTGCGCAGTAACAGGTGTTGTTTGCTTCCACTGGCTTTCATTTTTTTTAATCAGAAAGGATCAATTATCAATGAAAACCCCAGTTATGATGCTGAGTAATGAACTAGAACTGAGCTGCTTTGGAATTAGCTTTATTACTTGCCCAGATTCAGTGCAGAAACAGGCCATAAATGTTCACAAGCTCCCTTAAAATGAAATGTTTCTTTCATTTTAGTGACATGGAGAAAAGAAAAACTGGATGGAAATACAAGAGCTTTGCAGCGATTCATAGGCCTGAGACCCTCCCTTCCCTTGTGTCCTATGTGGATTATTTCTTCCTCTGCCTTCAACTGTAAGATCATTGAAGAGGTCCAGCCCTGGATTTCCTTCCCCTTAGAATGGAGATCTGCTGGGGCCAATGGGACCAGGAGCGTGTAAGTGTCCCACAACTAATATTCTGCCTAATGACACACTTGTCTGGCACCATCCCTTTGTTTTTAGGAGATTAAGGATTACAGGCCTGTATTTGTAATGGCTGCTTGTTGCTATAAAATGATTCCAGCTTTATCTTTTGGTTCACTGTGGGCCCTTTATCACATTGTGTTGGGATGATAAGTCACCTTCAAAACATCTCCAAAGGACAAACATGACATTTATGAAGTGTTACATATGGGGCCAATATAGCAAGGGCAGGACATCTACAATAGCACTTCATTCTTGTCTCTTCCTGCCTAATGCAGATATTCCTAAAGCTCTTTGTTTCCCACCCACAAAGACAATTTTGAGGTGCCTTTGAAGGTTCTTCCTATGCTGCAGTTCAAATTGTAAGATTTCAAGGAGAATGTGGCTTCATAATTTATCTTGAATTCTTTTCCCTATCTTCTAGAACTCAAATGGTGCTTGAGACCAAGCATTTCCTAACAGTGATGCAAAGGCGTTTATTTGAAGTTGTCAATCCAGGAGATAATAAATGTTTTAATTATATATCACTCAGGCACACAAGCATACAATCCACCTAGCATGTTCTGTTGCTTTCAAAGTCAGGATAGATCAAAAAGCCAAATTAAGAGAACCAAAACACTTGTCTCATTCCATCTACCTTGAAATAAGCATGAGGTTCATCTGGGAGAAAATTAAATGTGCTGAAGAGGCATTGGAATCCCAGCGGAAAATGATATTCACTTAACATCTTATGGATTCCATCCTATTATTTTACTTATTATGGTCTGCACCAATCACTTTCAAGTAGAGGAAAAGATCAGGGGATCCATTGTAATGTTCTATACGACCTTTTGCCCTTTCCAAGCCACAGACTAATTTCTTACTGTGCTCTTCTTATATCAGCACAAATGATTTTCAAGTAAGCTATTTTGGCATGTTATCAGCCTCAGCATCTCCTCTTGATAATGGCAAACTGTGAGGTGATCTCTTAGCACCTCTCAATACAAAGAGGTTTTTCTACAACACTGGTAGCAGATATTTGATACCAATTAATTTTTTCCCCTCTAAAGCTGCGGAAATGTATGTATTTTCTGGCTAAATCTGGAATATTTCCTATATATTTTACATGATTTCAATCTGTTCTTTCTACTGAAATACTTGTTCATTATAAAACCATCTCTACGTGTTTCTACTAAGCCACATTATGCTGATGAACAATTCTGAAAGCTGAAGAACACCAGGAGTAAAAGAACAATGACCTTTCGCAGCCCAGGTTGTCCGTTAAGATTTCACAAATGTTCTTGCTTAATTGCTACAGAAGTGCTTGAGATAGATCAATGGCTAAAGTAATTTTGGTATGTCAGTGTGTGACACAAGTTTTAGTCAATTAGAATTTCTGCAGCCAATCTGAAATCGGACTGGCCTAAAGAGTTCACAATATCTAAGAAAGAAAGTGGCTGTTGTGGATAAAAAATATCACCCTGCAATGATCCTCCTGTAACAAGGAACTTGAGAAAATCTTCCCCATTCTAAGAGCTTCTCATCCAGAAGGAGCAGGAGGAGATAGACAACTGGACCAGTGTGTAGGCAGGCATGCTTGTCATATCAGCCATGTAAATAAGATCCAGTTAGTGTGAACATTAATGTTCTTCATCTGATGGTTTCCCCTGCAGAAATGAGGAATCTTTTCCTGGTATTTCTAGCTGTTGGCATCACCTGAACTATTTTCTTCTCTTACCTTGTGTCTTCAACTATATCAAGCTAACACTGCATGTAGTGAGTCTCACCTGGGTTCACTCATCCATGCTTTATAAAGCCAAGCAAATAAACTTAGATTAGGGCCTTGCTCCAGCTGATGTAATTGTCATTATTCAACTATCAGCTATTTACCTGACAACCAATCCCACCCTAGGAAGGAAACTGTGGGAGTGGTTTGAAGTCCATCTCCCTCCTTTTGTTAATCCTAGATCTTCATGTTTCTTCCAATACAGTAAATGCATAGCTAACTTAATGCAACAGTGTGTTCATCACGCCCTAAGCCACCCTGTACTAAGGAACCATAAAATAATTAATAACTACAGACTGAACTTTCATACCATCAAGAGTAAACACAAATGCAATACTGAAGGAAAGCAATTACTTTTCCATCAAATTCAATGAGAATGGTTGAGTGGGTAAAAGCCTTTTGCTTCAGGTGCCTGGAGAAGGGATGAAACAATCTACTATTTTTTTAAAAGGTGGAAAAGTAAGCTTAGGGAAAGAAAAATAACCTGTTTCTGCCAGGTGTTGTGAACCAACAGCGCTTTGCATTTTACATTACTGCAGGAATACTATTAAGGTAGCTTTAGATCAACATTTTTCAGCCCCAGCAACTTTAAGAAGTGTGGACTTCAATTCCTAGAATTCCCCAGCTAGCATGGAGGTTGAAGCTCATACATCCTAAAGTTGCTGAGGTTGAGAAACACTTCTCTAGATGATATTAGAAACCCTGACAACCACTGACTCAGTTGAGGGGGCGTTCCTACCTCGGAGAAAGTAACATGTCCTGGGCAAAAGAGATGGCTGCGCTTGGTGTGATAAAATAGGAATTTGCTCCTACTTTGAAAGCGAAGTAGGAAAATGTTCCTGGACTTTGTGGTGGCTGGGTACAGGGTGACATCATCCATGTCTGCCATCCAGAAATGATGGGTGACCTGTACTGGCAATTGGGCAACCAGGCAGGGTGGATAAGCCCTCTCTCTCTGAAGTTTCATGACAATATTTGTAATAACGTCCCATCCTGGATGCTGGGGAGGTGGTTATTTTGTGACAAAATGTGCACTTTGCTTTTCAGTTTTTGTAAATATGATCTGCAATGCGTTTGGTTAGTGTAGAGCAGTGCTTCTCAACCTTGGCAACTTTAAGACACGTGGACTTCAACTCCCAGAATTCCCCAGCCAGCATGGCTGGCTGGGCAATTCTGGGAGTTGAAGTCCATACTTCTTAAAGTTGCTGAGGTTGAGAAACGCTGCTGTAAAGAGTCATGGAGATGGCCTGGAGGGAAATATTCAGAAGCCGTTACAAAAACAAAAAGGTCAGAAGCCTTCTTTAAGTCCTGGGAAGGGGGACAGTCTTAAGGATGGACACAGATTGGCTCCTCCCTGACCGAGGGAGGGGATGGTAAACACAATCAGATTTGCAAGGTTCTACTAAGCTTAGGCAAAGATTTCCCTTGACATTAAGTCCAGTCGTGTCCGACTCTAGGGGGCGGTGCTCATCTCCGTTTCAAAGCCGAAGAGCCGGCGTTTGTCCGTAGACACTTCCTCTGTGGTCATGTGGCCGGCATGACTAAACGGAACGCCGTTACCTGCCCGCCAAAGTGGTACCTATTAATCTACTCACATTTGCATGCTTTCAAACTGCTAGGTTGGCAGGAGCTGGGACAAGCAACAGGAGCTCACCCCGTCATGCAGGTACGAACCGCTGACCTTCCGATTGGCAAGCCCAGCAGCTCAGCGGTTTAACTCGCAGCACCTCTACTAAGCTTAGCTCTAGTCTTATTTCTGATCTGGACAACCTCAGTGGGTTGAAAGTTGGTTCCAATCTTGCTAGCCTTCAGGAAGCTTTAAAAATATGGTTATTTCCCCAAGTGTTGGAGCTGGAATGAGTACATTCCCATAGAAAGAAGGTAGTAATGTGATCCAGGCTGTGTATTAGTGATTATTACTGCTATTTTGTGTGCGCGTGTGGTTTTATTTTGTTTTCTTTCCTAAGCTGGCCAGAGTCATATTGTTTGAGCTGGGCAGCTATTGAAATTCTTTAAATACAGGAACAAAAACAATCTGGGCTACAAGTACTGAGAGTGCACAAGTCGGCATTTGGCAATATGCAAGTGGTTGTAATTTCCTTTAGCACAGAACTGATATGCCAAGCATTTAAAAACAAAACACAAATTTAACACCACTGAAAAAAGGTGAACATTTTAAATTGTGTCCTTTACTTATTTCTTCCTGAATAAGTTATGGTCCCTATAAAAGCACCACTAGTACTAACAGGATGTATCTCATTTTGGGGTGTGTTGTTGAAGACTTCGTCATTCTTCTTGCACCCCTGTAGGCAATGCTTGCAGAGAGAAAAATGTGGAGGAAGAAAGAAAAGGAAGAGCTAAGGCTAGGATGGCTATTGCTTCTGATTTATGTGGTTTTTATGTACTTCTGAGTTGCCCTGCAGCAATCTGAGACTTTGCCTAGCAATGCTGTATCCCTGACAGCAAGTTATTATGCTGTGAAGTTGATCAGCTGTACTATCTGGTAGCAGCTGAAGAAACCAATATTTGTTCTAAGTCCCGTTGAGTCAAAGTTATCCCAAGATAAAAGGCTGCAAAGTCACACAAAGTCACCTTAGGCTATAGGGAAGGAAGAAATATTGAATATTGAAAATGAGAGGCAGAACATCTTCCAGTGCAAAGGTCCACAGTTCTCCTGCCTTTCACTCCCTTTGGAGTGAAATGGAGGAGAAATGGGGAAAAGGGATCCATGGGGCTACTTAATGCAGTGAAGAATGCCTCAGGTCCTGTGTTCTACAGGCAGGTGAACCAGGAAATCAAGAGGCCTCCTAGGAGATCAGCACAATAGACGTACAGGAAGTCAGAAGCCAGCTGGGAAGGTTGAAAATGGCGATCACGTGACCACAGGATGCTGCGACAGTCATAAATGCAAACCGGTTGCCAAACACCCAAATCGTGATCACGTGACTGCGGGGATGCTGCGACAGTCCTAAGTGTGAACACTGGTTGTAAGTTGTTTTTTTCAGCACCATTGTAAGTCTGAACCATCACTAAATGAATGGTCATTAAGTGAGGACTACCTGTAGAGTGAGGGGGAAGGAGGGAAACTTGGCAGCTAGTTTAAGTAGGACAGGGTTTCCCAACCTTAGCAACTGTAAGAAGTGTGGACTTCAACTCCTAGAATTCTGGGAGTTGAAATCCATACATCTTAAAGTTGCCAAGGTTGAGAAACACTGAAATAGGATGTGCCAAAACTTTCCCTGTGCAAATAAATATGTAAAATTTACCTCCAAATTTACCCTTTGGGGAGGATAAATGCCCCCTCAACATGGAATAAAAATCAATTCAGTGTTACAAAGGTTAGCATCTCTTAGTCCTTGGCTAAGAGGTTCAATGTTTTCCCCTTGAGGAAGACTTGCAGACAACTATTTAAAAAGTCACCATAAAAGAGTTAACTAAAGTTCGGTTTACTAAAATTTATCACATTCCCTGCTTGGTTTTTACAAGTCAATTCTTTCTTTTCATTACCACTCAGGCTATGCAGAAACTTCCCCCATTATTCAGTGCTCTAATATCCCTCCATGTATCTCAACTGCACAGAGAGCCCACCATCCAGTTAAGAAGTTCATGAGATGACTGATCTCAAGCTGCCTTGATTCTATAGTGGTTTTTGATACTCATAGGATCTTACAGTTCTTTATATTATAAGTCTTCCTGAACTCTGGTTGGGTGGGATGTATAAACACTCACTGAGAATTACATTAAACTCATTGAGACTTACTTCTGAGGAGGCATGGACTGAGATGAAAAGAACATTTATATCAGTCTTTCCCAGCTACCCATATTTATGTCAAAGATGAATTCTTTGCTTTTTAAAAAGAAAATATGCATCAAATTTCATTTAGCATGAAACAGTTAACAACTATTGTATCGGCTCCAGAAAGCCAGTTTGTTAATTATGTGCTTGTAGAACTCTTTAATACTACAAGTGAAGAGAAACAAAGGTCATCAAGGAAGAGAACACCAAGATAACGATAACCCAGAGTTGTAGAGTTGATATCAGAAGGGACAAAGCTTAGAATGAGCAGAGATTGATAAAAGAAGCATATATTTCAGATATTTTCAAAATAAAAGAGAAATGAATCCATATATCAGCTACTCAGACAGAAAAATGCTAACAGAAGCAAGGGAAAAGCAGAAATTTTCCTATATTTTTTCAGTCTTTCTTCTCCAGTAAGAAGGTATGTGTTCTATCAGAGGCCTCCGACGGGAGGAGATGGGTGGGGATAAATTAGATAAATAAATAAATAAATAAAAATCAAACAAATGTGCAAAGTAAAATATAAGGGCAGGACTAAAGCTTGAGATAGATAGAAACATGGTCTGAGAATATCTATTTAGTATGAACTAGTTTAAACCTCCAGGGCAAGATGAACTGCATCCTGGTTTGCTGATGGTCTGTCTGAAACTTTAGGTAGCAACCTTTGATAAATTCTGGAGAAGTGGTGATTATGTTCCAGATGACAGGAGGATAGCAGATGTTGTCCTTATCTTCAAAAAAGAGAAAATGGAGGATCCAAGGAGCTATTAGCCAGCCAGTTTGATAGTAGCACCTGGGAAGATTTAGAGCGTATAGGACAGAAGGCACAGCAATTAAATTTTGAGCATTTTATTTAAAATGTACCTAATAACAGGTGCTTATCAAGCTGAAGTGAGCTATAGAGTAAGATGCCACAAAGTTAAGACCTGGGCCCTGCATACTTCAATATTTTTATTAATGACTTAAAGGAGATGAAAGAAACACTTGCCAAATTTGCATATTACAATTTGCAATATGGGTTGGATAGCTAATGCTCTACAAGACAGAAACAAAATTGAAAATGATAGGTTAAAAAATAGGCAGAGACAAATGCAAACAACTTTTGAGAAACAAGAATCAAAGTCATTGTGTTTAAAGTGAAGAATATTTTGTTTGATGAGTGTGCTGGTGAAGAAAATCTTTGAATAGCAGTAGATTAGAAGCTGAATAGGAGAAATAGATATTTTGACTGTATCTGGCCTTAAGGCTGTGATTTGATTTGATTTGATTAGTTTTGATTTGAATAGGAGAAATTGGAACAGGTGCAGAGCAGGGCAACAAGAATAATTGGAGACTAGAAATTAAATCCAGTGAAGAAATATTAAAAGATCTGGAATGTTGAGATGGGGGAATTTGAGAGCACTTTTTTAATACCCAAGAGGGAGTCACAGAAGAATGCCAATGGGTCTTCTGTTGGTCCAGATGGCAAGATATGAAAGATTTATGTTAGAAGAAGCCAAATGGGTTGAATGTTAGGAAAATGTTACTTACAATAAAAGCACTTTGACAGTGGAATTAATTAGAGAGATGGAGGGATCTTCTTCATTTGAATGCCATCACTTCTGGATGCTTTCGTTTAGATGCCTTATACAGAGCAGAAGGTTGGACTCGAGGACCTGAATTGTCCTCACCAATTCTAGGACTGTATGCTTCTGTTAATTGCAGTTAGCTAACTAGCAACACCAACAAATCAATGTAAGAAAGATACAGGGAAATTTTTATTTTTATTTTGGTCATAACCATAGTAGCTCTACAAATAATCCTCACTTAATGACCATTCGTTTAGTGATGGTTCAGACTTACAACAGTGCTGAAAAAACTGACTTACAACCAGTGCTCACACTTATGACTGTCGCAGCATCCCCACGGTCACGTGATCACAATTTGGGTGCTTGGCAACAGGTTCACATTTATGACCATTGCAGCATCACGTGGTCAAGTGATTGCCATTTTCAACCTCCCCAGCCGGCTTCTGGCAAGCAAAATCAATGGGGAACCACATGATTCTCTTAATGACCATGTGGTTCGCTTAATGAGCATGGTGATTCACTTAATGACCAATGCAAAAATGGTCATAAAATAGGGTCAGATTTGCTTAATGACTGCTTCACTTAACAACTGAAATTCTGGTCTCAATTGTAGTTGTTAAGCGAGGACTACCTTTGTAGCCATTTATACCAAAAGCAATTTAGTATTCTCAGTTTAACATCTTGTTGTATGACTACACAAATGCTTACTTTTATTTACTGTTGTGTGTTTTTTGTATTATGCATTAGACAAAGTGCAGTCATTAATTCTAAGGAACATAAAGCTTTACACAGTGGTATACAGTGCTTAAATAAGATGTACCACTTCACAGATCCATAGATTCTAGTACGGAGAATGCGTAGTTCTTTAGTCGGGCAGTTTAAAATTCATTCTTTAATCTATATAATACCCAGTTAAAAGTCTGAGTGCAGAATATGGCTTCCTGTACCAACACTTGAAAGTCCTTTGGCAAGACAGTTTAATATCCATCCAATGAGTGGCTCCATTAAAACACTGATGTCTTTCTTCTTAGTATTGTCCACAAAATCTCCATCCTTTTAATAGGGGCTGGCAGAAATCCAGAACAGAACAAGTGTTTTAGTGAGTGATAGAAACTGAGCTTAGAAACTAGCTGCCATGTCTTCAAAACCTGGGATAATTTCTAAATCCTTTGCATTCTTTACAATTACTCAACTGAATCTACAGCCAAAACAAGAGAAAGGCAATAAAAGAACATTATCCTGAGCTGCATTTTCATGCAATGTACAATGCCAGCACAGTATAAACTTGTTTTTTTATTATTATTATTAAACAAATGGTGCTTGAAGGATATGTAACTTACCCCAGGTAATCCATTCTTAGAGAGACAAGATTCCATTAAAAAAAAAAAGCTCTGAACAGGAGATGTGAAACATGTTCTATAACAGCTGGTATTAATCCTACATTAATATTATTATAGATTTGTATAATAAATGTGGTTCATAAACTTAAATGTGGTTTACACACTGCCCTGAGAATACCCCCAAAAGGGCATTGTGCCAAGGTAAAAGGGAATAAGTATAGTATGGTAGATTAGGACAGAGAAAAATGCAGACTTCACGATGGAAATATGTCAACTGACAATTGTTCCAGTAGAAGATTAAACTTTTTATTTAGTGATATTACATTCCCAGGTATATTTATTCATACTGGTTATCTACTGTTCAACAACAGCCTTCCTTGATCTGGTGCTTTCTAGTTGTTACAGGGCACAGATTTGGAGAAGGTTGACCTAAATCCTCGTATTTAAGTCAGAATGCAGCAACAGACATATTTTGTGCCAGTGATTGGCACCCATTCACTTCCATCAACATATTATATCCCACCTCTCTCCCATTCAGCCTGTGTTAGGCTCTCAAGTCCATTCACAAATATAATCATTAAAGCTTACTTGGACAATGGTGTGAGTTTTAGTCTGCTTATTATATTTGCTTGGGGAAAAAAAAAATAGCTCTGAGCCCTAGCAGGCAGCAACTTGGCAGAGACGCTTATTAAATTTAAGAAGCATTTCTATACCCCTTCTCATTGCAAAGAATTCCTGTGTCAGAGGAAAGAGGCCCATTAATGAAAAATGCTTGCCACTTCTATTACTTATTAGTATTTGCATTCTCTAGAAAATAAAAAGTTATAAAATCCTGGCCCAATTCAGGGAACTTTTTTTTTTTAACTAAACAGGAGGTCCCCCCCTGTTCAATTAATTGATTGCCAAAAAGCTGCCAACATTAAAAAAAAATCATTAAAATGTAACAAGTATCTAAAAATGCTCGGAAAATGTAAACGATCAGGTAAAAGATAAAATAGAAATAAAACCAACCAAGAATGAAATCTCTGTGTGGGTGCAGAATGCCATTCTTTATCAACCCGTGGACAATGACACAAGCTTATGTGTGTCACATAGTGTGTGTGGATCCAGATATAAGCCCACCATAGCCTTTTGCTTACCAATATACCCAGGTGGAAATTTGCTTGTCCTAACCCTATTCCATGTGAACAAACTATCTGGTATTATGCATTTATTATTTTACTCAATGATTTTTAAAAAAATCCTTCCGAGTTAAATAGATCTTATGAATACAGGTAGTCCTCACTTAATAACCATTCGTTTAGTGATGGTTCAGACTTACGATGGTGCTGAAAAAAAAGACTTCTAACTGGTGCTCATACTAATGACTGTCGCAGCGTCCCCGCAGTCATGAGGCAAGCAAAATCAATGGGGAACCGTGTGATTCACTTAACAACCATGTGGTTCGCTTAACAGCCACAGTGATTTGCTTAATGACCGCTGCAAAAAAGGTTGTAAAATCGGGTCAGACTCACTTAATGACCACTTCACTTAGCAACTGAAATTCCGGTCTCAGTTGTGGTTGTTAAGTGCGGACTACCTGTACGGAAGCATATCCTCTACTGAAAATGGCCAAGGAGTATTTGAAGGCTATTAGGTTGAATCTGTGATGAGTCCAAATTCTTCCCAACTTAGAAATATGGGATGGGGATTTCAACAGTTTTGTTGGGGCCTCCCACTGGGTTCTCTCTGCCTGGCTTAAATTTGTTTCAGGATTGCGGGCATCTCCCTAGTCTGCTTGGGATGAGGATGTGGTATAATTGGGCTCCTTCCTTGCCATAGCGTGTCTGTGCTCCTTTTTTTGATGCTGCTTTTCTGCCAGCAGATCTCAGAGTCAGCCAGAAGAAAAGACTTTCAGATGGATGTTTCAGTCACCCTGTATGACTTTCACTTCATCCTAACCCTTCCAGTAAATTGGGATTTTAGCTGGAATTGAGCTTGTAGCTATTTCAACTTTTCTGTAAGATTTGCACTCCAAAGAAATAGCCATAAAGGTTCATATGTCCTGGGCTTATGGCTTAGGCCAGTATTTCTCAACCTGAGCAATGTGGACTGCAACTCCCAGAATTCCCCAGCCAGCATGGCTGGCTGGGGAATTCTGGGAGTTGAAGTCCACACAGCTTTAAGTTGCCACAGTTAAAAAGCACTGGCTTAGGCTAAATAGAAACTCCAACCAAACCAGTAATTCTTTGATGGAAGACAATACCTTTTAATTAACTGTGCCATCAGGCCAGAGCTGATGCCTATTTAGCAGAATGAGCAGGAAAGCTACCAGATGAACAGAGCTGGCTTACTCCCTTTTGAAGCAAAACCCCTTGGATTAGAGTCATGACCACTTTAGTTCCCACTGATTACTACAGTTCTACTCATAGTACGATTATCTGAATTGAACCCACTCCCATCTATCCTGAAATTACTGTTCTACAATTCTGAAATACAACTCGGGCTGCAGAATCTCTTTATTATTTATGAAAAAGGAGACGAACATTCTGCACCGTTGCTGTGAACTTTTCTGCTGCTTTTGCATAATTTATTCAGTTCAGCTCTTAACGGAGAGAAACACGCAGCTATGCATGAAACGGAAAATCGATCAGAGTTCCACATTATCTTCAAAGATTTAACTAAGCGTTTTCAAGAATCTCATAATCTATGTTTCTCCCCCTTCTCTTTTTCTGTTTGGAATATAAATTGCTTAGATTCTGCAGACAATGGTCTCAAGAAGATTGTTGGTCCAATTGTTGGGTTTAAATTCCTTGGACATCTGAGTAACTGAACATTAATGCATGCTGATAAGTCAACCTCAAGTCTGACACTGGGAAGAGAAATATTATAATTAATGAGCTATTTCAGCATGAAAGGCACTGACATTTACCTTCCGTTAAATTTCATAATGATTAAGAAAGTTTAGTAAGAAAGTTATGGAAGATTATAAAGGAAGACTAAAAATTCTTGCAGCAAAGTCAACCTTCTGCAGCAGCTTTTACCTAGGGAAGTTCAACTTCTGAGTTATGGAAGTTGGACTTCAGCTCCCATAATCTTCCAGCCAATGGCTATGTTGGTGTAACGTAAGGAACTGAAGTTCCCATGTGGAAGCAATAGGTTGTAGACAGATGTTTTACAGTTTCAACAGCTTCTCTATCCACCAATGTTACCCTTCACATTTTGCTAGATGGCAGCACAACTCCCTTGGGTAAATAGGGATTTCTCATCATGTCTACAAAAGCTAGTCCTAAAATCAGTGGTGGCATAGATGTTATTGAAGAATAAGGAAAATCTTCAAGTTGAACTGAACTCCAGATAACTTCAAGGGCATGTCTATGCAATTTTCTCAGCATACAGTGCAATTTTGGTACTCAATCCTACCTACAGACCTAGCTGAGTCCACCATAGTGACCAAGGGCCCATGCAACAACTATATGGCTATATTTTTTCCTAAATTGTCCTTTAGCTGGTGTGTCTGTAGATGCTTCAGCAAAAATAACAACAACAGTAGGACCACCTCTTAAATACATTATCCGTTCCAAATAATTTATCTTTCCTTCCTACAGATGCCTCATTTTACCTCCTTTAAATTAATAATCCACCTCTTCCTTGTCACAGTGTTGATGTTATTCCCTTTCTTTATGCTCTATTTCCATTCCATGAGGTTATTACGTACAACTATGTATAAAGCAGCCCTGACTTTAAGATTTATCATTTCTGTAGGAATCTTTCTGTTCGCTAAGTGGGAAAAGTAAAGCTATACCCATTGCATCAAGAGAAGAAAATGCCATAAACTAAAGCTAAAATAAATATAGTCTGCTTACTTACCGGCACAATGTCATAGGCAAAAAGTCCATATTCTCTGTCTGGTGAAACTTCATACTTAATAGCTTTTATAGACACCTGAAAAATAAAACAAAACCCAACACCCCAAATAAATACATTTTAATATGTATGTGTAAATTTTACAACATGCCTAATGCACTGGTATGGTTCCTAAACTTGTAAATATCTGCTTTAGATTTTGATCTGTCTTAGAAGGGTGAATATTTGCTTTATATTTAAAGGCCTGGTGTTATGACTGTCAGCCCAAAACAAGTTTTTTAAGATCTGGCTCACATTCTTGCCTCTAACACAGGTTTCTCAGCCAGGGCTCTGTGGCACCCTCGGGTTCCGCGAGAGGTCACTAGGGGTTCCCTGGGAGATCACGATTTATTTAAAAAATTATTTCAAATTCTGCACCTTCACATTAAAGAGGTAAGTTTCTTTATTTTTAGTTTAAGAACACTGTTAGTGCATATATACAGGCCTACCCATGGAACTGATAGAATAATTTGGTAACTTCTGGCCTCTATTTGAGCCTGAATGTGCAGGGATTCCCCGAGGCCTGAAAAATATTTCAAGGGTTCCCCCAGGGTCGAAAGGTTGAGAAAGGCTGGCCTAAAATAGACTTAAAGGATATATTTCAGCTTTCTCCCTGCAGAAAGGAACACTGGGCAGATTATGATAAATTTTGCAAGAGATTTACTGGTACATTATTTCCAGTTCAATTAGAAACTAGAATGGCACTACATTTTTGCAATATTTACATTAATAGAGTATGGAAAGACCACATAGGCCAATAAGTCTAATCTTTGCCCAGTTCCAGAATCTAGAAATAACGACTCCCTGCAAGGTACCTGTTCAACGTCGCTTGAACACCTCCGGGAAATGGAAGCCCACACCTTGCTAGATAATTGGTTCCATTATTGAATGGCTCTTCCTGTTAGGAATTATTTCCTCACATTTAACTGGAATCTGCTGTCCTGGAATTATAGGGCTAGAATAAGGCTCTTTTTTGGGGTCCTGCATTCTGGGACAATATAGAAGTGATTGTAGCCATTGATTATGTGGAACATTCCCTGATCAAGCATTCTTAGAGGTTCCTTGCTGTCTAAAAAACACAAATTTCATATCCCTTTATTTACTTTCATATTTAATTTTCTCCGTCTACCTAGATTTCATACGTTTACCTCACCCATCACAGGTTCTGTGCCTTGGCCATTATGTTAGGCCAGCCTTTCTCAATCTTTTGACCCTGGGGGAACCCTTGAAATATTTTTCAGGCCTTGGGGAACCCCTGCACAGTCAGGCTCAAATATAGACCAGAAGCTACAAAATTATTATATTTGTTTCACGTGTAGGCCTGCATATATGCATTAACAGCGTTCTTAAACTAAAAATAAAGAAACTTACCTCTTCAGGCAACCATGTGAAATTTTTAATAATTTTTTAAATAAATCGTGATCTCCCAGGAAACCCCTAGTGACCGCCCATGGAACCTGGGGGTGCCACTGAACCCTGGTTGAGAAACCCTGGTTTAGGCTGAGCCTAGCAACTATGAGAAACACTTGGTGTCCTGGACCCTGCTTTCAAAAGTAACTCACAACGTGAAGACAAACAGGTGGGAAGAGATGCACTGATTCCTTATTTCTTACAGATAAATTAAGATATTTTCTTATCCTATTCTGTTATTGGTTGCCAGCTCTCCATTTTACAAAGAGAAAGAATAACCTGATTCGCTTACTGGAAGTGTCTGGCCAAGAATACTCACAAATCTCAACTTCAACTCTGGTAAAAGATGTGTTTTTCGTATTTTTCAGTGTTGTTTCAACCAGAATATTCAACTTTTGTGCAAGCACTGTACATTGAAGGCATTTTTTTCTATTTTTTAACCTGAGAGCCTGACAGATGTGAAACTGTTTAACCTATTAAAGAAGATACTCACAATTATTTTGTTTTCTATTAAAACTGCTGAATGGTTTGTTTCCACATTGTGCACTATCACAGAGCCACTCCGGTCTCTATAAATGAATTCTGTATCTAAAAGAAGAGAGAGAACAAAAGGAGAATGTGATTCATATCTATCACATGTGGGCGAGAGGATTATTATGAGAGGACAACAGCTTAGTATGAGAACATGTACTGTAGCTTAGCTTAACAAATATCCAGGTTCCAGGCTAATGAGAGACCTAAACTATGCCTAGAATGCTTCACAATGCACTGGGTAATGTCTAAGGTAGAGAACCATCTTCAACTCTCATGATCTCAGCTAGCATCAGAAATGCAAAGGAGTAGATTAGATATTTTAAACCAGATCTTTAAAAACTCAATTTTTACAATGTATCATTACCTCCCACCTCCATCAACATATACTTCCAAATTGCTTTATATGTTTGTTAAAACTTTGGTTATTGTTTTGTTTTGTTTGCACTGGATCATGGCAATTATTTTGGTTGGTTGATTGGTTCATTTTTACCTGGAATCAGGGCAATTAAAATAAAGTTTATTTGTGAAACATATTGCCAGGTTTTTACAATCCTATGTGAAATTGGATTTTATACCGAACTATTTTATCATGTGTTCTCATAGGAAAAATACCATACTATACAGGATGACCATATTTCCTTGAGACAAAAATGGGACATTCGGATGGCAATAATGGGATGGCGGTAAAGAATATATAATAATAATTAAACTTGTATGCTGCCTGACTCTCAACAACTGTTGTCTCTCTGTGTGTATATCTATATCTATATCTATATCTATATCTATATACACATATACACACATATGTAATATATGCATGTACATATACATCCTATTTATTCAGGACTATACCAGATTGATTTGGCGAACCGGACTGTGATTGAGAAAAGCTATTGGGTAATACAGTTGCTAATGCTTTGTTGGTTTTGCTCCACAAAAGTAACACATCAAAACGCCGTCTGAAAAGCAACGTTTTTTCCAAGTGACCCTGGAAGCTCTTTGAAGTTCTTAAGCTCCAAGTCTCCCATCCGCTCCCTTTCCCCAGTTCGGCAATCACAGGTTCTGGCATCACTGCCTCCTGCTGCTGACTCCCTATTGGTTCCCGGCGCTCCAGTAGCTGCCGCCGGGGCTGCTTGGCTTGGGCTTTGCTCGGGCACCTTGGGGAGTGGGTGCGAGACAACGTTGAAGGAGCCCATTGGCTGAAAGTTGGAGGCCTCCGGGGGTTGCGTGACGGTTGCTGCTGGACAAGAGCGAGGTCCGGCATCATGCGTTGGGCATGGATGGGGAAGAGCCCATCCATTTTAAAAAAAGGGACAAAATTGACACTTACATTAAAACAACGGGATGGTCAGGAAATGTGAAAAAAGCAGTACTGTCCTGTTTAAAACGGTACATATGGTCAGCCTAATACTATACCTTCTTCAGAATGTTTGAAAAGAAACTGCACATTCTTTTTATTGGGCTGAATTCCTGTGAAGCTATCAGCCACAATGACCTGACTCAAGATCACTTAAACAGAAATATATCAGAGGAACAGTTACATAGTGATCCACACATAATATTTACATTTATATGTCAAGAACCCAAATGATCATGGTGGAATGGTGCTTTGAATTCTGGTCTCTCAGTCCATCCTTGTTCATGGAAGAAAATGTTTGCACCTAAGGATTAAGCTTGTTTTGCAGCAAGTCCTCTTTCCAAGCAACTGAGAGCTACGATTCTTTTGACAAAGAGGGACAGATCTCAATAAATGGCATTAAGGTAAATTTACCTTGAGGTTATATCCAACCCTTGGCAACTAGACATCCACGTCCATGTCGTTTTCTTGGAAACGCTACAAAAATTACTGCTATTGCCTTCTTCCGTGATTTATTTCAATTTCTTAGTCAAGTATACAGCCCTGGGATTTCTTGGTATTTTCCCATCCCAGTATTTATTTATTTATTCGATGTATTCAATTTATTCAATTCAACCCTATTTAGCTACTTTGAGATAAGCCAAAGTTGGTTAGGGACTCTTAAACTGATACTGATTTGAAGTGAAACAGGAAAATAGAATGTGAAAGGAAATGAGTTATTGGCATCACAGTCTTAACTTTTAGCCCTAAAGAAAGTAGAAAACTTGGCCATTCCATATTGTGTAGCAAGCCTATCAAAAGTGTTAGGAAAGCAAGCAACGTGATGACCTGCAGAACAACTGATGGTCCTAGTCCTGGCTGTGATCTCCAAAGTCTGTCCACACATTGTGTTTAATTATTTAATACATATGGTGTAATCATATACCTGGCCTCACCCATCACTGCTCACTTTTTAAAATAGCCTTCCCTAATTCTGGCACCCTAAAGATGTTTGGACTTCAACTCCCAGAATTCATAGTAAAGGCTATGGGTGGCTCAGGACTTCTGGGAGTTGAATTTCACACACATCTGGATGATGCCCAAGGTGGGGATGCCTGTTTTTAGGTATAAACCCTGTATGTTACAGAAAAGTGAATGTCAGCCACTTGGACTGGAGAGCTCCGTGCTCTCCTGAGAAATAAGGTCCTTTTTGTAAAGATTTCACTGCCTTTGAGAAGTTAATAATGTATAACCCTATCCTGACTTTATAAGGTGAAAAGCAAAAAATTAAACCAGCATTGATTGGTTGGGGCTGGTACAGTCAATACACGTCATCAGCAAAGGGTTGAAATTTAATGAAGAGCAAATTGGCTTGCTTTAAAGAAGCCAGAATTGATTGGCTTCATGACCCAAAGGAAAACACAATAAGTCTTTGCTAGTCTCCAAGTCCTGTAATCATCTCAGTCCTCAGAATCAATGAGTAATTGCTCTCCGTTTGTGTTTTGAAATGTGTGATTCATATTATTGAAGCTGTATTCATTTTCACTGGGCGTCCCTCAATCAAAGACAGAAAACCACGCAGCAGTCTTTGTCTGCAAATGAATTCTGTCCAGCAGGCTGATGAGAATTTCAGCCTGATTTATAGCTGTCATCAAAGCTGATAAAGGTCATCGCTGAATCTCATTTTTTACTGCTTCCAATTGCTCTGGCAACTATTTTGAGCTCCAAATGCCCACCTCTTTAAGCAAGTTATTTATTCCAGTTTCTATGGAGTATACATAAATGCTCTTGACTCGACTGTTTTCCTCACTTCCAGTTCCAGGGATTTAAAAAAAAAAAATCCACATCCATCATCAGAATGTGCTTTTGCCACTGGAATGTACTTCTCTGCACACATAGCAGAGAAGCACTTCCTTATGCTGGCAGGTCCTTGTTTATGAAATGTCACTCCAAGGAGAAGGATTTCTGGAGGCCATTAAGTAGGACTGCTGGCAGAAAGGAAAGATGAGAAGACTGCAAATGTGGCAACTCTGCAGTGCATTCCCATGTTCTGTTCCTGACAGAATGATTTCCTTTATCGATTTCTCCCTTGTCTGCAGCAACCTTTAATGGTGGTGTGAGGCGAATTAAGGGTATGGGAAAGGCTCCCCACAAAACAGACCAGGGTTTCTCAACCAGGGTTCTGTGGCACCCTAGGGTTCTGTGAAAGGTCACTAGCAGTTCCCTGGGAGATCATGATTTATTTAAAAAATTATTTCAAATTTGGGCAACCTCACGTTAAAGGGGTCAGTTTCATTCTTTATTTTTAGTTTAAGACCACTGTTCATGCATCTAGACAGGCCTACCTATGAAACCAATATAATCATTTTGTGACTTCTAGTCTACATTTGAGCCCGAATGTGCAGGGGTTCCCCAAAGCCTGAAAAATATTTCAAGGGTTCCTCCAGGGTCAAAAGGTTGAGAACTGTGACACGCACCATGGCCATCAAGAATTCATTCAAGTTTTCTTCAAGTTGCAAGCTACCCACTGCCTCCATGCAAATGTTATCTCTGTTCCTTCCTTGCAAATACGATGAGAAGACCTTGAGCAACATTATAAGAAACAGACTGTTCTTTGCATGACCAAGACTGTGGCATGCAAAAAACAGTCTGTTTTTTATGAAATGTGGTAGAACTCAAAGCACCCTATTGACCAAGCCAAACATGTTTTTTCAGGCTGGAGGTGGCAACCTAGTAGGCCTGTGTGTATCAGCCTTGATTCACGTCCAGTTGGAGACTGAGATTCACAGAGGACATGAGTCTGGTTGCGTTTGCAATCTGAGAGCAAACCAATTTGATTCAAAGGGCTTTGAGATTTTATTGGCAAAAGATTCTTCCCTAGGCTCGAATGAGGAAACATCACTCTGCGGCTGCTTCATATTTGGAGGAACGGAAAACCACAGGGATGAGCAGAAGACCCTTTAGAGGACATCATCTAGTTTCAGCTGGATATCTTCAAGGGCTTCACAGCCATTTTTTGTTGAAATATTTCCCCTGCACCTCTTTTATGGCAGGGATGACAGCTGATGAAAAGACAGCCCAGCAACCTTCCAAACAATCTAAATTATGCTAAATGAATGCAAACTACTGTTTCAAAATATGCTTAAAAGGTAAGGTCTGACTTTTCCACATGCATTTCTAGGATGCCAGGCTTGGCATGATGGAGAATAACTAGGGACTGCCACTATGGTGCTGCCTCTAATCGCTAGATTATCTGGGGTGATGGGAGGACTGGCACAGCTAGCCAGCCAGATTGACACATCCTGGGAAAGAACCCCTCATCAGCAGCGAGATTCAATTGTGACAGGAGTAATGGTATCTGGGAATGACCTTGGGAGACAGGGTGAAGAGACGCTGCCCAGGGAAAGGTCAGATAAGAGAGAGCATAGCCTGCAGCTGCACAGTGGACAGAGCAAGAGGCTCAGAAGGGACCCTCCCTAAGTTTTCAGGCTGTAAAGGGGATGGCGGGAGAATTGCACTTTCAGACTTGCAAGGTTGATGTCAGCCTTACCAGGTAGACCAGACAGCTATGTTAACAGAATCTTGCAAGTACAATTCTCCCTCTGTCTCCTTTACAGCCCAAGAAAGTAGAGAGGGTCCCTTCTGAGCCTCTTGTCCCACCCCCTATCCAGCTGTGGGTTATGCTGTCTCTTATCTGACCGTTCCCTAAGCAGTGTCTCTTTGCCCCGTTTCCCAAGGCCTTTCCCACATACCATTACATAGGTTTCTGGCTTGCTGACAATACTCTAATTTAGTTAGGTAGCAGAAGCAGACGATATCAGGCCCACTAGGTAGATCAGCCCAAGAATCAGCGCCACAGGAGACTAAAACTTCTATTATTGAGATAGGCTATAATAAGAGAATCTTGCGAGTCTGATTATGCTGTATTTTCTCCTCCTGATTATAGCTCAAGTGAATTAAGGAGGTGTCTGTCTGGGCCTCTTCTGAATATTATCTGTCTGTTGTGGACTAAAATATGTTTTACCCTTTGTCATCTTGGCAATGGAGCTTGCTTATGTCTGTCAAGGTCATCTTCCTCACTCCCTTCAGGTTGGCATAGTGTGATAGAATGACACAGTGATAGGCAAAACACATAGGAAGAGGATGGCACAAAGCAAGTGGCATTGTAGCCTTGCCAACCTCTATTCTACAACAGTAAAGGTATGGACTACTTCCTATAAGTGTTTGCCTGGCATCTATTCACCCACTGCTGAGATTTAATCCTGCCCCAATCAAGTACAATTGAAAAGCTTGATCCAAGACTGCATTCTGGAATGATCAGCCTCAAGCCCATATTTAGAATGGGGACAGCTGAATTTAATTCCCAGGTATTTGGCAGCGCCAGCACGGGAGTGTAACATTCCATTAGCACAAGAGAGCAAAGTTACAGTTTGTGGCTGGCTGTGTTGAAGAAGCTGAAAAGATAAATGATGCCCAAAGGAATGTTAGCCACACTGGAAGAGCTCTGATAGGCAACGCACTTAATGAGGTGATAAATCTCATTGGTTAGGTGCTCATGGCAGTGTCAAACAAGCCACCACATGACCCCAACCCCTCTCAGCATTCTCCATATATGGAAGTGAAGTTTGTCTCTGACCATCCCAGAAGCAGCAAAAAGAACAAATATGGGAAATGCTCTGAAAGACTAGGAAATGCTTCGAAGTCACCTGATTTGATCTATTGCCTCAGAACAGGTCCACACCTTGACCCATGAATCTGCTTCAGTGGAGTGATCTGATTGAAATGTGATAAACTGAAGCACTCTGTTGAAATTTCCCCAAGCCTACAATCCTGTATCCTGCATGACTACATCTCCTGCAATCTTCTTCTATTGGCCAACAGACCAAACTAATTAGAGGACACCAGATTGCCTATTCTGATATAGGCCTGTCAAAAAGATCTGACACTGATTAAATCAGCATCTTGCTGCATCTCTCCTACACAGTTCCCCGTATTTTCTTTGAAGATGAAATAATAATTAACAAAGAACATAAGGAGAACACAAGTACATAAGAAGTAACTTGCTGGATTGGACTCCTTACCCATCTAGTCCAGCAGTTTGTTCCAACCAGTTGTTCCAACCAACTGTACAAAGAAGCCCGCCAGTTTCCCAGCAGATGGCCTTCAGAGGCAGTCTGACTGCCATCGAGGCTAATAGCCATCAATCCCCATGAGTTCCATTAACTGATCCAACCCTTTTTTTTTTGAAGCCGGCCACACTGGCAGCATCACATCTTGTGGTAGAACCCAGAAAGATGAAGGATGGACCCAGGATAGACCCAGAAAGATACAGATTATTGGTAGATATACACAAAATGATTAACCCAACACTGTTATAAGTTCTTTCTGGCTCTCACATTTAGCTATTTATATTCACAGCACATCTTTTTGCACTTATGGCATAAAACCATTTGGGCAAACTATTTCAGCAGGCTACATTGGTGGAATTTGCAGCAAGTTTACCAATAGAAAAACGAATCAGCTATTTGCCCATAAATCCTTATAATCTCATTTGGAATATAAACGGTGCACAAAATAGAGGCCATGGTAGTTAGAAAGGCATTTTTGGAGTGGTATAAAAGAAGCCCATGACAGGTAGATGAGAACAATATAATTTTATGACCAAATCATGCTGGAAACTAACAATAACAAAGGCCTTATGCTGCGTTCTTGCAGCTCCTGTTGACAGATGTTTGCGGAACAGCTTAGCAAGCACAAACCCTGGTTGGGACTAGAGGAAACATGGCCTGAAAGTACCAGGGTGGCTGGAGCTGAGAAAATTAAATGCTATCACTCCTCTTGGGGATAAAACTAAAAACACAGTAATAAACAAAACTCCAGTAATGATTAATGTATACATTATTTTTATTATGCATGGTGCATTAGACAAATGCCCTAAAATGCTTACAATCTGAAGTAGGATGTAGATGAACCCCAGGAACAGGCCTTGAGCAGCTGTTCATTCTTGGAGATGAGGCTGACTAGACTGAGAGGTGATTCCAGTCTCAGCATTTTCTGCTGCTCTTGAGTTCAGCAGATTTGCTTGGGGACCCACAGGAAGACTGTGCGTACCAGCCCCTCATCCACACTCCCTGTCGCTGTTCTCAATGGCGTGACCAGGTTTGCATGGGAAACCGCGGTTCTAAAGCTTAGGATAAAAGATCACGAGACTAGTGGCATCTTGGAAAGCCACAGGACAGCAAACGAGAAAACATATAAAGTCCTTTGAAGGAGAAAGAGACAACCTCGTCTAATCGTCAGACAGCAAATCAGGAGATGAAATATCGGACAGAAGTACATGGGAAAACATGACAGAAATGATTCAAAATCAGTAAATAAAAATGACAAAAGATAGAGAAAGAACAGAAAGAAACATGTTTAGGTTAGGAAAACCACATTGGATTCAGTTTGCGTCCACAAACAGGACACCAGAGACATTTTTGTCTTCCTTCCCCCTCTCTCAGCCCAAGAGCCAATCAGGCGTGGTAGGAGAGTTCTAGTCCCTCCTTAGGCACAAAGCCAGCTGGGTGACCTTGGGCCAGTCCCTCTCTCTCAGCCCAAGAGCCAATCAGGCGTGGTAGGAGAGTTCTAGTCCCTCCTTAGGCACAAAGCCAGCTGGGTGACCTTGGGCCAGTCCCTCTCTCTCAGCCCAAGAGCCAATCAGGCGTGGTAGGAGAGTTCTAGTCCCTCCTTAGGCACGAAGCCAGCTGGGTGACCTTGGGCCAGTCCCTCTCTCTCAGCCCAAGAGCCAATCAGGCGTGGTAGGAGAGTTCTAGTCCCTCCTTAGGCACGAAGCCAGCTGGGTGACCTTGGGCCAGTCCCTCTCTCTCAGCCCAAGAGCCAATCAGGCGTGGTAGGAGAGTTCTAGTCCCTCCTTAGGCACGAAGCCAGCTGGGTGACCTTGGGCCAGTCCCTCTCTCTCAGCCCAAGAGCCAATCAGGCGTGGTAGGAGAGTTCTAGTCCCTCCTTAGGCACGAAGCCAGCTGGGTGACCTTGGGCCAGTCCCTCTCTCTCAGCCCTAGGAAGGAGGCAGTGGCAAACCACTTCCAAGAAAGCCAACACTGACTCGGAAGAGGAAGAGGAGGAGAACCAGCTTAGGACACAAGGTTTCCTCCAGAGAGCCCATCTCAGGGGAGCACAAGAAAAAGAACTCCATGAATAAGGTGTTTATATTTCTCAGTCCTCCCCTTTCCCATTGTCATTCACAGCTCTTCTCCTAGTCCATCTTGGACTTCTTTTAGTAGTATGGCCATGACGTTTCCAGAGAGATTGAACTTCCCTCAGCTTGAGACCTGACAGTAGTGGGAGTTCCACAGATGTCATCTCTCCCAGTAAGAGCAGTTCTGCCCAGAAAATGATTACATGCTGTACAGTCCTATTTCTTACCATTACAATAATCTTGCAGAATTGAAGAACATGTGAGGAATAGCAGGTGATCCTGGAGAAGATCATGTAGCCCATTCAATACTGCTGAACTAGAAATCCCAGCAGCCTTACGCTAGTATGATCAATGGTGATGGATGATGGGGGCTGTAGTTCAGTTCCATGTCTTCCACCAACTATTCCTTTTTAGGGGGTTGCTATGTGTCATGTCCCCCGTTGCAATGTATACATACATCACAATGGGGAACATGCCCCTCCAGTGAAGGGGAGGGGAGAGGAAAGAATCAGTGCTAATCCCATAAGCACTGAAAGACAATATAGATAAAGGACAAAGGAGCATACCTTTGCCCTGACCCGGGAAGCCATCATCCTATCTCCCTGACACCTCTGCATTACCACGGGGAACACACCTGCTCCGGACACAGGAAGAGGACAGAGGCAATCAGCGCTAATCCCCCTGATCACCCATCGAGACTCCAGAATCGCCCCCTGATCACCCATCGAGACTCCAGAATCGCCCCCTGATCGCCCATCGAGACTCCGGGTTCACCGTCGGTCAAGACTTTGGGACAATGGGGGGTGGGGAAGGATCAGGTCTGCACCGCAGGTATTTACCGGCTACCTCGCACGCCATGTGCTCATTCCCGTCTTTCTCCGTGTCTGCATTCTATTCCTAATAAACCAGAAATCCTTAGCCCTGGCTGGTGAGTCTGTGTTTTTTTCGAATAAGGCAACCATCACACTATGTCATTATGTGCCAGAAATGATCAAAGGGGATTGCTTTCTCTTGAATATTGTCTTTAATTGACAGCTGCAGCAGGGTCGCCTAGCCAGGAAGGAGACACACTGCAACAGAAATGTGGCCTGGTATGATATCAACACTCTTTTTAAGCAGGATCACTTACAAATGAGATTCACGATTCTGTCCATTGGACTGTACATTTTGGAGTGAGTAAAGAAAATTTTGTTCAGTCCAGAGAGTGGGAACTCAGAAATAAACACCAGTTTCTTATTTTTCTAAATTACCACATTAGTATTAGGCAGCTAATTTGAGGAAGATACAGTTGGTTATAATGCTACAAGCTTTTAATTCTTAGGGGCACCTGAAATCTTTTCAATTCAATTTCTCTGTCCATATGGGCCATTATGTTCTGAGTCCTTTGCGTCTGTCCTTTGTTGTAAAACTCCTTGCTCAATTTCTTTCATTTTCTTCCTCCTTAATGTGAAATGGAGGAAGGAAAAGCAGCTTTAAATATTCACTGTGCTGTAATTTACCTAAACAATGAACATCTCATCACATTGGTACATTAAGCAAGCTGAACACGGCTTAGCGTGCTTTATTATGCAAGAAGTAGCTTTAATCACTCTTCGTTTTAATGCAGTGCAGACTCAGGGCTTTAATCTAGCAGATTTTGCGTGGATGTGTATCGTTCGGCGTAAACACACATTTGCCCTACACAAACAGCACTATCTCCTCTTGTTCCCTCACTCCTGTCTTAGCCAATCTTCCTCGTTGCCTTTCCATGTAGATTGTAAACTGGTCAGGAATCTCTATGAAGCCCTAATACAAAAGTAACACCTGTAGATCAACAGAAATGATAGTAATCAATATAATTTAGAAGGATTTTATAAGGATTTTGTTATAGCATGGCTGAAGTTTTATAACCAATTTTTGTGAACGGAGTATAAGATTTTAGAGGCCTCTTAAACTCTTACCAGTCAATTCATAGTACCTTTACATTCTAGCATCCTCTCTTATTTTTAAATCATCTGTTTCTTACACTCCAGATAGTATTTCTAATTGTCTTTGCTATAGGGGAACAGTAAACTCCCTCACACCTTCCACACATATTAGATTACAAATCCCATAATCTGTTCAGGGTGCCTGTGGACCGACTGATTACATTGATGTCTGCCAGTCATTTCTTGCTATCCCACTTGACCTTTATTGTGAATATCATTCAGTTCTGATCCTTCAGACAGAGAAGAACCAGTGTGTGAAATAACACCTCTTCATGACCATATTGGACTCAATGAGTTTTGAAGAACAGGAACACAGAATGGCTGTGTTCAATCATCTTGACAATTTCTACTGTACCTTACTGGGGTATCTTTTTGATCTGTCTGCCTAACTTGAAATCTTTTTGGTTGTTGGGTTTCTCCCATAAATGTTTCATCTGATCCAGGTCTCCTAGCAGCTTCACCATTCAGCAAAACCCTTAAGAAGATGTCACAGGTGTGTGTTGCACTCAGCTTTAATAATGCTTGTTTTGCAGGCACACTGAGAAACCTGTTTCAACTTCTACTCCTACTGCAGAGGCACTTTGGTTATCAATTAAATGTCTTTGCTGATTAATTCATTCTTCAATAAAACATTGCAATATTACAATCCATCTTTCCATCCATCTCTGCCACTTACTTCCTTCTTAAGGCCAAGGAAGACTTGCACTGTAATGCTATGCATGTCTATTAGCAAAACCATCCACACCAATTAAATGGACCTCTTTCAAAATAAATATGGGATTTCAGCCAAGGTGGGCTTTATTGGCTAATGTTAAAACTATTATTGAGCGAAGATCACAGCACAGACAGAAGTCAAGCCATCAAAATCTAGTCTTGTCCACAGTTCAACCAACACTTTGTTTTATACTACCTCATTCTTACTATGCTTTTATTAGTCTTTGATATTAATTATTCATCCAACCTTGAATGTGAGCTCTTTATAAAGAGCTGTTTTACTATTCTGTTCTGAAAGGCAATATGAGTGGCCAAGACCCACAGCTGTCTAATTCTAGTTTCTCTACCACTCTTTTTTTTTGAGGGAGGGTGCCTTTGAGTCAGCGTTGACGTCTGGAGACTGCCTGGACAAGTCCCTGCAGTTTTCTTGGCAAGGTTTTTTTTAAGTGGTTTGCCATTGCCTGCTTCCTAGGGCTGAGAGAGAGCGACTGGTCCAAGGTCACCCAGCTGGCTTCATGCCTAAGGTGGGACTAGAACTCACAGTCTCCTGGTTTCTAGCCTGGTGCCTTAACCACTACACCAAACAGGCTCTCTTACCACTCTTACAAGCTACATTATCTATCTCTATCTCTATCATCTATCTATCAGAGAGCCAGTTTGGTCTAGTGATTAAGGTGCTGGGCTAGAAACCAGGAGTCTGTGAGTTCTAGTCCCGCCTGAGGCACAAAAGCCAGCTGGGTGACCTTGGGCCAGTCCCTTTCTCTCAGCCCAACTCGGTGCAATGTGGACTAGGCTCCTCATGGTGCACCCCGGGCAACGTGACTTGTCACGGCTAAATAGTCTACACATCTGGCTGCTGGACCTCACAAGGATTTCCCAGCAAGAAAAAAGACAGCATGAACACCTAACTGCTATGCCATACGATTAAAAAAAAACAACTATCATCTATCTATCTATCTATCTATCTATCTATCTATCTATCTATCTATCTATCTTTTATACAAACTTTGTTAGATTTTCAATGTAGATAAAATATAAAAGACAGAAAAAGATTAAAGAAAGAATAAAGAAAGGAGAGAAAAACTTAATAGTTCAGAAATAAAAAGGAAGAAATATAGAAAAAAGAGTGACTTCTGATCTTTTTCAGTATACATACAAATAAAAAGTACATTAACCTCTTACTCTATTTTTAACTATAGTATATATTATTTCTATAATCTTATAACAACCTAATCGTCAAATCCCAAAATCAAAACTTCATTTTTTTCAGTTACAAGCAAAAGGTCCAAAAGTGGTTTCCAAGTAGAAACAAAGCTAGACAAATTGTTTTCTTTAATCAATATAGTCAATTTCGCCATCTCTGTGTTTATTCGTTTAGTCGCTTCCGACTCTTCGTGACTTCATGGACCAGCCCACGCCAGAGCTTCCTGTCGGTCGTCAACACCCCCAGCTCCCCCAGGGACGAGTCCGTCACCTCTAGAATATCATCCATCCATCTTGCCCTTGGTCGGCCCCTCTTCCTTTTGCCTTCCACTCTACCCAGCATCAGCATCTTCTCCAGGGTGTCCTGTCTTCTCATTATGTGGCCAAAGTATTTCAGTTTTGCCTTTAATCTCATTCCCTCAAGTGAGCAGTCTGGCTTTATTTCCTGGAGGATGGACTGGTTTGATCTTCTTGCAGTCCAAGGCACTCTCAGAATTTTCCTCCAGCACCACAGTTCAAAAGCATCTATCTTCCTTCTCTCAGCCTTCCTTATGGTCCAGCTCTCGCAGCCATATGTTACTACAGGGAACACCATTGCTTTAATGATGTGGACCTTTGTTGTCAGTGTGATGTCTCTGCTCTTAACTATTTTATCGAGATTTGTCATTGCTCTTCTCCCAAGGATTAAGCGTCTTCTGATTTCCTGACTGCAGTCAGCATCTGCAGTAATCTTCGCACCTAGAAATACAAAGTCTTTCACTGCTTCTACATTTTCTCTCTTTATTTGCCAGTTATCAATCAGGCTGGTTGCCATAATCTTGGTTTTTTTGAGGTTTATCTGCAAGCCAGCTTTTGCACTTTCTTCTTTCACCTTCATCATAAGGCTCCTTAGTTCCCCTTCACTTTCAGCCATCAAAGTGGTATCATCTGCATATCTGAGATTGTTAATGTTTCTTCCAGCGATTTTAACTCCAGCCTTGGATTCCTCAAGCCCAGCATGTTGCATGATGTGTTCTGCGTACAAGTTGAATAGGTAGGGTGAGAGTATACAGCCCTGCCGTACTCCTTTCCCAACCTTAAACCAGTCCGTTGTTCCGTGGCCTGTTCTTACTGTTGCTACTTGGTCGTTATACAGATTCTTCAGGAGGCAGACAAGATGACTTGGTATCCCCATACCGCTAAGAACTTGCCACAATTTGTTATGGTCCACACAGTCAAAGGCTTTAGAATAGTCAATAAAACAGAAATAGATGTTTTTCTGAAACTCCCTGGCTTTTTCCATTATCCAGTGGATATTGGCAATTTGGTCCCTAGTTCCTCTGCCTTTTCTAAACCCAGCTTGTACATCTGGCAATTCTCGCTCCATGAATTGCTGAAGTCTACCTTGCAGGATCTTGAGCATTACCTTACTGGCATGTGAAATGAGTGCCACTGTTCGATAGTTTGAACATTCTTTAGTGTTTCCCTTTTTTGGTATGGGGATATAAGTTGATTTTTTCCAATCTGATGGCCATTCCTGTGTTTTCCAAATTTGCTGGCATATAGCATGCATTACTTTGACAGCATCATCTTGCAAGATTTTGAACAGTTCAGCTGGGATGCCGTCGTCTCCTGTTGCCTTGTAATTAGCAATGCTTCTTAAGGCCCATTCAACCTCACTCTTCAGGATGTCTGGCTCTAGCTCACTGACCACACCGTCAAAGCTATCCCCGATATTGTTATCCTTCCTATACAGGTCTTCTGTATATTCTTGCCACCTTTTCTTGATCTCTTCTTCTTCTGTTAGGTCCTTGCCCTCTTTGTTTTTGATCATACCCATTTTGGCCTGGAATTTACCTCCGATGGTTCTAATTTTCTGGAAGAGGTCTCTTGTCCTTCCTATTCTATTGTCTTCTTCCACTTCCACGCATTGCTCATTTAAAAATAATTCCTTATCTCTTTTGGCCAGCCTCTGGAATTTTGCATTTAATTGGGCATATCTCCCCCTATCGCTGTTGCCTTTGGTTTCCTTCTTTCTTGGGCTACTTCTAGTGTCTCAGCAGACAGTCATTTTGCCTTCTTGGTTTTCTCTTTCTTTGGGATGTATTTTGTTGCTGCCTCCTGAACAATGTTGCAAACTTCTGTCCATAGTTCTTCCGGGACCCTATCTACTAAGTCCAGTCCCTTAAATCGATTCTTCACCTCCACTGCATATTCCTTAGGGAAATTAAGGTAAAGGTAAAGGTTTCCCTCGACGTAAAGTCCAGTCGTGTTCGACTCTAGGGGGCGGTGCTCATCTCCGTTTCTAAGCCTTAGAGCCGGCGTTGTCATAGACACTTCCTGGTCATGTGGCCAGCATGACTTGGAACGCCGTTACCTTCCCGCCGAAGCGGTACCTATTGATCTACTCACATTTGCATGTTTTCAAACTGCTAGGTGAGCAGGAGCTGGGACGAGCAACGGGAGCTCACCCTGCCGCGCGGTTTCGAACCGCTGACCTTCCGATCGGCAGCTCAGCGGTTTAACCCGCAGCGCCACCAATCTAGCTGATCTGTGGGTCTTCCCTAATCTCTTTAGTCTGATCCTAAAGTGTGCAGTAAAAAGTTCGTGATCTGAACTACAGTCAGCTCCAGGTTTTGTTTTTACCGACTGTATAGATGTCCACCACCTTTGGCTGCAAAGGATGTAGTCAATCTGATTTCGGTGTTGTCCATCTGGGGAAGTCCATGTATAAAGCCGTCTCTTAGGTTGTTGGAAGAGAGTGTTTGTTATGCAGAGTGAGTTGTCTTGGCAGAATTCTATCAGCCTATGTCCTGCTTTGTTTTGTTCTCCCAGGCCATGCTTACCTGTAATTCCAGGTGTCATTTGACTGCCCACCTTAGCATTCCAGTCTCCTGTGATGAAAATAACATCTCTTTTAGGCGTGTTGTCCAGTAGGTGCTGCAGATCCTCACAGAACTGCTCTACTTCAGCTTCTTCAGCATCTGTGGTTGGGGCGTATATTTGGATCACTGTGATGTTAGATGGCTTGCCCTGAATTCGAATTGAGATCATTCTGTCGTTTTTTGGATTGTATCCAAGCACTGCTTTAGCCACTTCACTATTAATTATGAAGGCTACTCCATTTCTTCTGTGGTCCTCTTGTCCACAGTAGTAGATCTGGTGGTCATTTGATGTGAAGTGGCCCATTCCAGTCCATTTCAATTCACTGACACCCAAAATGTCTATCTTTAATCTTGACATCTCCCCAATAACCACATCCAATTTGCCCTGGCTCATAGATCTTACATTCCAGGTTCCAATGGTGTGTTGATCCTTAGAACATTGGATTCGCCGTTCACCACCAGCACCATCGGCCGCTAGCCGTCCTTTCGGCTTTGAGCTAGCTGCGTCATCACGTCTGGGGCTAGTTGAACTCATCTTCTGTTCCTCCCCAGTAGCATTTTGACCATTTTCTGACCTGGGGGGTCTCATCTTCTGACAGTATACCGATATATCTCTGGTTGTACTGATCCATTTAGTTTTCACGGCAAGAATACTGGGGTGGGTTGCCATTACCTTCCCCAGGGATCGCATTTAGTCTGACCTCTCTGTCATGACCTTCCCGTCTTGGGTGGCCCTTCACGGTTTAGCTCATGGCGTCATTGATGTGCTCAAGCTCCAGCACCACGACAAGGTAACGATCCTTTGCTGAAGTCGCCATCTCTACAAGGCTACAAAATATTAATGTTGGTCATGAAACTCCATCTATTGTAAATTAATTTGTTTTAACTTGTATTTGTCCATTCACAGCAAAATGATTTTTCCCATTTGCACTCTGTGCATATCTGTAAATCTGCATATGTTTGCAATCCATGTGGAGTACGGTTTAGAAATACAGGTTATGAACTTCAATATGAATATACTGTATTAATAATTCACATATTGATCTATACCACACCGCCCATTTTAAAATGAGGTGACAATGGATTAATGGAATCAGATGGCTGAAATTATTCCATATTTGCTATTTTTATAGGTATTTTTATTTTATATTTTTCTATGGGGAAAATAAAAGTTTAGCAGACAGATTACTTTCTACTCTTCACTGAAAATGCATTGGTAGACTACCCACAAGGGGGCTCCCTTATCGAACCTAAAGGAGACCTCTGAACGATATAAAGAAATACCTTGAAATTATTTGGTGTTGGGGCAAAGAGAAGAATGAGACAACAACACCCGCCATTTCTGAACTTGCAGCTACTATGGTCTCATGGCTACATCTACAGAAAGACTAATTCAGGATGGGGGCGGTCTATAAATATTTTAAACTAATAAATATTTTTGAAACCTAAAGTTAAATCAGGATTTCCAGAGTGAATAGTTTTTCCTATTTCCCATTTGTTATTGCTAGAGATACTCAGATCAGACCATATCCTGTGTATGCCTCTATTATATGTATGCATTCATTTGTCAAATCTCTGTTTCACTGTGCACATTTAAAATTTAGTTTCTCATGTACAATCGTTCTGATATAGATTTTGTACGCCTCTTGAATCAGGCTTCTCCAAAGGACTCATGTGTTTCCGTGTGCCGTTTTAAGCCAAAATATTTCAAGGTGGACAGATACTATGAATTATGTGCCCAACTTAATCACAAGAGATTCTATTCTGGCAAATCTTATCATTTCATCTCAGAATACACCCATGATGGATGTCACCAACATCCCTGATGAAAGCTGCACAGAGTATTATATCTATCTTCCAGCAGGAAATGCAACACTGAAATAGGAAAAGAAGTATCCATGCAAATGTTAAATCTTAGCCTAAAGCCACGATAATGAGGTTAATGATGGTTCAGGGGATTCCAGTTGTAGGACAAAAGAACCCGTCATCGTTTAAATATTTTCAGCCCCTAACGGATATGTGTTATCCAGAGGATAGAGGAAGGAGGGCAGGAGAAGCCATTTATTTATGCAACAGATGGAGAGGAAGAACAAAGAACACCAGGGGAGAACATTGAAATGTTCATCACATTGTGGAGGCTTAATTTAAGGCCCACATTCTGACAATCTCAGTGGTGTTCCTGGAATATTTCTCTACAAAAATTGGCAGACAATTGCATTTAATTTTTTCCCTATGCCTTCGTCTACAATTACTTTCAAGGTAATTGTCTATCTGGTCCATTTGTGGTTTTGGAATGCAAGATACTGTTGTACCCAGCTGCCTGAATTTCAAGCTTGTTCTTTTCTCAGCAACAATCCTTGTTTACTTGCTCAGTCAATTGAATGCTTTTGCCACCAGAATCAGAACTGATTTCTTTCTTTGATGTTATTACTTAAACTCCAATTCTTCCTCCTCCTTGGCAGTTGAGGCTTTTATTCTTATTCTACCTGCCACCCCTCCAATTTCATTTGCTTATCCTAGCCAGGATTTCTTAATTTCTTAAATTAGATTTCTTAATTTTCCCCTCCCTTTCTTAATGGCATTTACTTTTTTTGTTGTTCAAGGAAATCTGAATACCAGGCAGGTTCTACAAAACATTATAATAATGAGTTCCTCAGATTAGTTCAAATGTAATTATGATAGGTGCTTGACACAGACAGATTTATCATACAGGAGGTTTTAATTAATAATATTTATTTCTTTCTGAGCGCCTAAACATAATTAGCTTTTATATAAAAGTGTGAGGGGGGGTTTCAATTTGAAAAGGCTGCATAGAAAGGGAGAGAGGCAGAGAGTGGGGTGAAATCTAATAGAATCAATCAGAATTTCTTGCAAGAAAACAAAAAATAAGCAGAAACCATAGCTTCCAATGAATAAATATAGGGATTTTATTTAATTTAGAATTTTTTTAGAAAGAAAGAATGTCCAAAGACGGAGACTATTCATGATTATGTGGAGGCAAAAAGAAAAAAGATAGAAGAAGAGATAAGTTGAAGACAGGATATATGCAGGAATGCTTCCAAATGTAGCAGGTGAGCAAAATATGAACATAAAGACAATGCAAATTCCTTTGAAAGTTAAGAATAAAAAAGTGGGTAATATACATGCCTGCCTGTAAACCAAGAGATTTGCTCTAAGGCAGTGTTTCTCAACCTTGACAACTTTAAGATGTGTAGACTTCAACTCCCAGAATTCCCCAGTCAGCATGCTGGCTGAGGAATTCTGGGAGTTGAAGTCCACACGTCTTAAAATTGCCAAGGTTGAGAAACACTGCTCTAAGGCTTGTTAGTCAATCCCTTAGATTCTCTTACATTTTTGTTTGGAGGACCAAAGCTTCTGATATCAAAGATCATGGAATATACTCAGATTTTGGAAGAAAATGAAAGAACGGAGCTCTCAGGATGAAGAAGAGCATCAAAGAACATTCCTTCATAAATTCTTTTCAAAAAAAAAAAAACGGATACACATAATCTGTTTCATTTTTTATTTTTTTTCCCACTCAATAGTGACCAATCCTGGGTGACTGCCTGGACAAGTCACTGCAGTTTTCTTGACAAGATTTCAGAAGTTGTTTGCCATTGCCTTCTTCCTAGGGCTGAGAGGGTGCAACTGGCCCAAGGTCACTCAGCTGGCTTCATGCCTAAGGCAGCATTAGAACTCATGGTCTCCTGGATTTTAACCTGTTGCCTTAACCACTAGGCCAAACTTGCTCTCCTGTTTCAGTTAATTGCAAGCATACTTTGTTTTTTTCCTTAAGATAGGTTTTTCCTCCACGTAGTAATAACATCTGGGTTGCTTTCCTTCTTTTCTGGACTGTCCTTTTAATTTGGATTCCAGATTTTATGCTGAATCTAAACCTTTCCTTGCTGTGCCTGTGAGAGATTCTAGTGAAGTTGATGACCATGGTAAACATTTAATATTTTTCTAACTTCTTGTAGATTTTCTGGGTGGTGATAAAAGACTCTGCTTTTTTCTAATTGCTCCTGGGCAAAATAATAAGAAAATGAAACTCTCTTTATTATGTGACTGTGATTCCTCAGTTCTTGCATTAATGCTACATCACCGTAAACCAAGAGCAGCAAGCAATTATATGACTGGTTTTACAATCTGAAATTTCAGCCACAGCACACAATGGACTATCCTGAATCTATTACAGTAAGGTGCATAATTACATATTTAGCTTACTTATCAGCATGTTATTACCCGCTTCAGATTCTGAGATGCAATGGGCACCAATATTCAGACGGTATTTCATTCTCCACATCTTCAATTCTTTGTTTTGTGTGTTGAATACTTGGTTGTAACTTCTGCTTGCTGTTGTGTGTGTGAGGGTGAATTTTTGACCATGCATGCAATATACCTATTTGAGAAGCTGCATTGTCTCCTTCAGTATTTGTTAGCATAGTTATCAGTCTGATAATTTTCTTTTCATCAATTTTCTTTAAATAGTAGATGCCTATTCTTTTTGGCCACAGCTATTCTTTGTTCCTTCTGATGCTTCTCTGTGCCATATCATTTCCTTTCCCATGTTTATCCCCTCTAACCACTGAACTTCTGTAGCTGACATAATTAGTCAGATTATTTATTTGTTTGTTTGTTTGTTTATCAAATTTGTCACCGCCCATCTCCTCCGACCGGAGGGACTCTGGGCGGTTTACAGTACAGAACAATAAATATACAATAAAATTCTAATAAGTATACAATAAAATTCTAAAATCCCACTAAAACAATTTCTTAACTACCCCAGCTCATAAATTCCAGATGGCTGTGATCTCCTTCAGTCATTATGTAGGAGGGGCACTTCAAGGCACTAGCCAACCCCAAGTATGTCGATTCTCCTCCCTGCCCCAAGCCTGGTGGCAGAGCCAGGTCTTCAACTTCCTCCGGAAGGCTAGGAGCAATGGGGCTAATCTCACCTCTGGGGGCAAGATGTTCCAGAGGGCGGGTGCTACTGCTGAGAAGGCCCACCTCCTGGACCCCACCAGATGGACTTCTCTTATCGACGGGGTCCGTAGCATGCCCTCTCTGCATGATCGGGTGGGACTGGCTGATGAAGTGGGGAAGAGGCAGTCCCTCAGGTAACCCGGTCCCATGCCATGTAGGGCTTTAAAGGTGATAACCAACACCTTGAACTGGACCCGGAAGCAAACTGGTATAGTCTTGGTCTCACTGAGTCAGTAACACTTTGTGAAGTACATATGTTATATGCTCTCAGTTTTGTTCTGAGGTGCATTCACAATTGTTTTCACAACTTTTGAGCTGCCCATGGATTAAGCATTCATTACAGCCAGTCAGTTCTCATGACCACCTGAGTTATTCCAAATTTAATGGAGAACCTAGTTTGATTGAATGAAGCGAATTCTCACTGAAACCACATTCTGTTAAGTTGCCATCCAATTTTCTACCAAGTAACATGGAAAGGCAACTTTAAGTTCTTACTTGAGAAAAATATCCAAAGAATACTGATGAAAAAGTTGATTGTGACTAGCAGGATATTTTGGGAGTGAAAGTAGAGCAAAGTTCTTTTTATTGATCTGTGAGTTACTGTTTCTCTAGGAGATAATCTCCTTCGTGGGTTCTACCTTTCAAGTGTCAACATAAAACAATATTTCTACTCCTACTGCCAACTTTAACAACAAAAAAAATCTTCATCTGAAAGCAGAGATACCTATGATTCTTCCATCTCATCTCACACAGTAAAAGACAGCTTCACTACCTCCAAAAAGCTGTCTCACAAAAATATCCCACCCCCATTATGACATAGTTGGGGACAATTCTGCAAGTCTTCAGACTAATTGGTTAGAGTGGGGAACACATTTTGCAAAACATAGTTCAATGATGACAACCTGAAGAAAGGAATTGGAGGTAACATCTTTGTAATCTTATCCATATCTATTCAAAAGTAAGCCCCACTGAGTTCAGTAAGACTTTTTTTTCCTGTGTACAGTATGTCTGTATAGAATTGCTGCCTAAATTTTCATTTACAGGTAGTCCTTGTTTAATGACCACACTTGAGACCAGAATTTTGGCTGCTAAGTGAAGCAGTCATTAAATGAATCTGACCTGACTTTACTACCTTTTTTGCAGTGGTCATTAAGCAAATCAATGCAGTTGTTAAGCGAACCAATTGGTCATTAAGCAAATAACGCAGTTCCCCATTGATTTTGCTTGCCAGGAGCCAGCTGGGAAAGTCGAAAATGGCGATCACATGACCACAGGATGCTGTGATGGTCATAAATGTGAACCAGTTGCCAAGTGCCCAAATCATGATCACGTGACCATGGGGAAGCTGTGACAGTTATAAGTGTGAGCACTGGTTGTAAACTGGTTTTTTCAGCACCATCGTAAGTCTGAACCATCACTAAACGAATGGTCATTAAATGAGGACTACCTGTATTACTTTATAAGAAATGCACAGTATTAGTTTTTATTAGCATATATTTATTTTGGTAGTTCATTTTTATTTATTATTGTTTTCTTGTATTTTTAATTGTGTGAGCCACCCAGAGTCACATATGTGAGATAGGCAGCTATACAAGCTGAATGAATGATGAATGGATGAATGAATTAATTAATTAGTAGCTACTTCTGAACTTCTACATTTGTCAAGATTTTAAATTATTTTCTTAATAGTACCATTCTGGTTTCTTCGAAACTACACAAAAGCAAAGACCATCAATGCTGTAGTTCTAAAATATGAAACAATATCTTCTTTTGTATGCATGTCACCAACGGCGATACATTTCGAACTATTCTGTTTGATCTTTAAAAAGAATATTATGCTTTACATTTAATCTTGCATTTATTTCTGCTTTAAAGTTAGAAAAATTGATTTAACTAGGACCATTTCATTGTATATTAAATTATGGACATATACGTTAAAATAATTTAGTCAATAAGCAATGAATATTCATGTGAATTCTTCCTTTTCTTTTTGCAAACAATAAAATAAAAAGGGAATTTAAAAATATTGTACCAAAAAAAGAGAGTAAACCTCACATCGTTACGTTAAGAACAAACAGAAGTACCATTCTAGAACTGAACTTTAACATTGCTAAAATAAACAAAGCTTTTGATAGAGAACATTCTAAGAATACACGTCAAAGGAACTCTATTCTTTATTGTAAGGACTATTTAAATTAGGAGTTCATTTGGATAATAAATAAAATACTACCTGAAATGGCTATAGCAGTAGGAGATGAGGGTAGGGAGTGGATTCAGAATTTCCAAACTTCTTTGTGTTAATCAACAGCCACAGATTAAATATAACTTTCACACATTTCACACCATCAGACCTAAAGCTTAAACACAACAATCTTCAATGATGGGTGAAGAAAACAATTCCCAGGTATGAATCATCATTAAATTCAATAGGAACACAATGAAATAGTTCCAAAATTCTCTCTTTTCTCTTTCTTCCTTCTTTCTTCTCTCTACTTGTTCACTTCCTTCTTTGTCAGTTCATGTCTTTTGCAGCTAATAATTCTGCTACCAGTTGACTTCCCTCTGCTCCAAATCCTCCCTCATCCATTACCTGACCTTTCAAAACTGACCTTCATTCTACCGTACTTGCCCTTTGGCTGGACTATGCCTGCACAGAATGGCTATTTTTAAACCCTAATACTAGAGGTTTCAGGTCCAATTCTCACAATCTTGAGACCACAACTGGAACGTAAGATCTAACTTCTCTGAGGCTGTTACAGAGCCAGGAAATGGTTAATTCATGGGGGTGCGTTTTTCGTGTATGAAGGCTACAGCCATCTTGTATCTCATATGACCCCTACTCTTCCATCTGGCAGCTGTCACTCTTATGGAGAGGAAACTGTGAACCGAGCTTCCGTATACATATTTTCAGGATTGGCTAGAGCTCCAGAGGAAGCAGATGGCAATGCAACACTCACTGATGTACCACATCAAGTAGAGCAGAGTCATAACGATTGCCCAAGGAGCTTTGAGTACTTTAGAGAGCATTTGGAAGGAGAAACCAGCTGGAGCATCCTCGCTGAACGACAGCTGTTGTTCCAACAAAGGACTTAAGAAGCTGACAAAGACCAAGTGATGTCAAGCAGCTCCACTCCTCCAGGATGCTGAGAGGGGACCACCTGTCATGCCCCTAGGTGATTTCCCATAGTGTGGCAATCCACGGTTCTTCCTTGGAGGGATGTAGCCTTGAAACTGGGCAACCACAGCCACCAGCAGTTGGGAAAGCTGTGTTGGCAATGTATGAATGTTGCCTAAACCCCATAACTATGTCAAGCTGAGATTTACGACGGCAGTAACTGTTGGCATAATGTACTATTCAGTATTACTCTCAAAACAAATTTGATGCAGAAGATGGTAAGAAATGGATTAATTATTTTTTTTATTTATCAAATTTGTCACCACCCGTCTCCTCCCACTGGAGGGACTCTGGGCGGTTTACGACAAAATCCTCAATAAAACAATAAATATATAAAACACATTATAAAATTACATATTATTAATAATATAGACAAAAATGAAGTCCAGATGGCTATATCTCATTCAGTCTTCACGTGGAAGGGGTTCTTCAAGGCACTAGCCAACCCCAGGCATGACTCCTCTCCTCCCCGCCCCAGGCCAGCTGGCAGAGCCAGGTCTTCAAGTTTCTCCGAAAGGCCAGGAGCGATGGGGCTAGCCTCACCTCCGGGGGCAAGATGTTCCAAAGGGCAGGTGCAGAGAAGGCCTGCCTTCTGGACCCCGCCAGGTGGAATTATGGATTTAACTTTGCCAGGCTGCAATTATCTTGGACAGAGTATGTATGAACTGGGGTGATGATCTTCATATAGCTGGAAACTGTCTCCTTAGCCCATCAGTCTAACTGAAGCGTAAGCTCAATTGCAGAAAAAGACTCAATTACCTTCCATATATATATATGTGGAGGATTCACGCACTGCTGATTCTGCCCACTGGACACCATACAGACTACCCTGATCCCTGCTTTCCATACTGAAGGGACCATGAAATACAGCTGTTCTTAATTCAGCTCTCTGAGCTAAGGGCTCTCTTGTTTATTTATATCAAAGCTGAAAGGACTTTGGGGGGGCGGGGGAAGCACAGTAGTGCTTAAACAGGAAACGCCGGCAATATTCTGTTTATGTTACTGTTAGGAGGAAATTAAAAAAAATAACATGAGTCCTTACCGTTGGAGAAGGGAGCAGAGATTTAATTAATGGGCCTCCTTAGGTTCAGAAGGAATTTCCCTCATTCCGCTTCTGCCTGCAACTCCTCAATTTTGCTAGTTAGTTCCAAAGTAATTTCCCTTTCCCTCCCGGAAAAGTGGAACATGATTTATTCATACTTGTCTTGCAGACAAATTGCCTGGCAGACCTTGATAACACCTGCTTTTCTTCACCATAGCTTCTGGAACACTAATGAGCATAAATTGGGTCCGACAAGAGGACATAATGTGTGGGGAGCGCTGCTCTGCCTAGCAGGATAGTCAACTTTTCAGACCCAGGATCCACCGGCTGAATGAGAAGTCAATGCTGTCTGCAAAAATCACAAAAATTGAATGGCCAAAATGTAATCTGACCTCCAAGTCCTCGAAAAAAAGTCCCATGCAAGGTAATGTAGTTGTAGTTATCTAAAATACAGCAAGTGATGTAGCCTTCTTATGGAAGTTGATCAGGACTGGACTGGGTCAAGGCTGAGTCTGAGAGGTTGCTCGGCAGGCGGGAAAGAAGGAAGGAAGGAAGGAAGGAAGGAAGGAAGGAAGGAAGGAAGGAAGGAAGGAAGGATTAACTCAATAGCTGAGTTTAGCATCCCTCAACCACAATGCTTGGAAACTGAAAAGCAACCCACACATGCAATCTATGCTTTATTGTTGAATTACACAGAATGAAAAACTAGCTATGTGTCATTCTGATTCAGGCTAACTCTTCGTTATTATTGTTGTTGAAATCTTGGAAGTATCTGGGCTTTTTATAAAGTGCTAAAGGACTATGGAGAGTAATCCACAAATCACTCATGCCCTGCCCACATATCTGAACACAATAAAGCCTCAGTGGTTTTATTGGTAAAAGTGCAGTAAGGCTCTGTTACACAAACAAATGCAAGATAAACTACCTTAGCTACTGTGAAAAAAAACCATATGAACTCCTACACAGGTATGCATGTATGCACACACCTACCAGTTTGTAAACCTGCCCTCTAGCCATGATTGTAGCAATTCACAAGTCAGGAGAAGCATGGGAATCTTGGCTTATGGAATTCTTTTCAGCCCCAGCAAAATAGCTCCATTGTGGTTAAGGGTATTGGATTAGAAACTGGGAGACTATGAGTTCTAGTCTTCCCAGCTGGGTAACTTTGGGCCAGTCAATCTCTCTCAGCCCTCGAAAGAAGGCAATGGCAAACCACTTCCAAAAATCTTGCCAAGAAAACTGCAGGGACTAGTCCAGGCAGCTTTCAGGAGTCAACACTAATTTGAAGGGATGAATGAATGAAACTTAAGCTTAGAATTTACGATTTGGTATGTGACATGCTATATTGTGCATTATTTCCTTATTTTACTTTCTTGGAGTACTTATGATTCTTTTTGTGAAGTTCACACTAAAAAAGAAGTAAGACTCTTTCTGCTCTCTGATGAATTTTGTCTCATGAATTTTTCTCTGTATGGCCACTAAGTCTCCCATGTTGTTGTTGTTGTTGTTGTTTATTCATTCAGTCGCTTCCGACTCTTCGTGACTTCATGGACCAGCCCACGCCAGAGCTTCCTGTCAGTCGTCACCACCCCCAGCTCCCCCAGGGATGAGTCTATCACCTCTAGAATATCATCCATCCATCTTGCCCTTGGTTGGCCCCTCTTCCTTTTGCCCTCCACTCTCCCTAGCATCAGCATCTTCTCCAGGGTGTCCTGTCTTCTCATTATGTGGCCAAAGTATTTCAGTTTTGCCTTTAATATCATTCCCTCAAGGGAGCAGTCTGGTTTTATTTCCTGGAGGATGGACTGGTTTGATCTTCTTGCAGTCCAAGGCACTCTCAGGATTTTCCTCCAACACCACAGTTCAAAAGCATCTATCTTCCTTCTCTCAGCCTTCCTTATGGTCCAGCTCTCGCAGCCATATGTTACTACTGGGAACACCATTGCTTTAACTATGCGGGTCTTTGTTGTCAGTGTGATGTCTCTGCTCTTAACTATTTTATCGAGATTTGTCATTGCTCTTCTCCCAAGGATTAAATGTCTTCTGATTTCCTGACTGCAGTCAGTATCTGCAGTAATCTTTGCACCTAGAAATACAAAGTCTTTGACTGCTTCTACATTTTCTCCCTCTATTTGCCAGTTATCAATCAGGCTGGTTGCCATAATCTTGGTTTTTTTCAGGTTTAGCTGCAAGCCAGCTTTTGCACTTTCTTCTTTCACCTTCATCATAAGGCTCCTCAGTTCCTCTTCGCTTTCAGCCATCAAAGTGGTATCATCTGCATATCTGAGATTGTTAATGTTTCTTCCAGCGATTTTAACCCCAGCCTTGAATTCCTCAAGCCCAGCATGTTGCATGATGTGTTCTGCATACAAGTTGAATAGGTAGGGTGAGAGTATACAGCCCTGCCGTACTCCTTTCCCAATCTTAAACCAGTCCGTTGTTCCGTGGTCTGTTCTTACCGTTGCTACTTGGTCGTTATACAGATTCTTCAGGAGGCATACAAGATGACTTGGTATCCCCATACCTCTAAGAACTTGCCACAATTTGTTATGGTCCACACAGTCAAAGGCTTTAGAACAGTCAGTAAAACAGAAATACATGTTTTTCTGAAACTCCCTGGCTTTTTCCATTATCCAGCGGATATTGGCAATTTGGTCCCTAGTTCCTCTGCCTTTTCTAAACTCAGCTTGCACATCTGGCAATTCTCACTCCAAGAATTGCTGAAGTCTACCTTGCAGGATCTTGAGCATTACCTTACTGGCATGTGAAGTGAGTGCCACTGTTCGATAGTTTGAACATTCTTTAGTGTTTCCCTTTTTTGGTATGGGGATATAAGTTGATTTTTTCCAGTCTGATGGCCATTCTTGTGTTTTCCAAATTTGCTGGCATATAGCATGCATTACCTTGACAGCATCATCTTGCATGATTTTGAACAGTTCAGCTGGGATGCCATCATCTCCTGTTGCCTTGTTATTAGCAATGCTTCTTAAGGCCCATTCAACCTCACTCTTCAGGATGTCTGGCTCTAGCTCACTGACCACACCGTCAAAGCTATCCCCGATATTGTTATCCTTCCTATACAGGTCTTCTGTATATTCTTGCCACCTTTTCTTGATCTCTTCTTCTTCTGTTAGGTCCTTGCCATCTTTGTTTTTGATCATACCCATTTTGGCCTGGAATTTACCTCCGATGGTTCTAATTTTCTGGAAGAGGTCTCTTGTCCTTCCTATTCTATTGTCTTCTTCCACTTCCGCGCATTGCTTGTTTAAAAATAATTCCTTATCTCTTCTGGCTAGCCTCTGGAATTTTGCATTTAATTGGGCATATCTCCCCCTATCACTGTTGCCTTTTGCTTTCCTTCTTTCTTGGGCTACTTCTAGTGTCTCAGCAGACAGTCATTTTGCCTTCTTGGTTTTCTCTTTCTTTGGGATGTATTTTGTTGCCGCCTCCTGAACAATGTAGCATTTTGACCATCTTCTGACCTGGGGGTCTCATCTTCCGATGGTATACCGACATATCTCTGGTTGTACTGATCCATTTAGTTTTCACGGCAAGAATACTGGGGTGGGTTGCCATTACCTTCCCCAGGGATCGCATTTAGTCTGACCTCTCTGTCATGACCTTCCCATCTTGGGTGGCCCTTCACGGTTCAGCTCATGGCATCATTGAGGTGCTCAAGCTCCAGCACCACGGGAAGGTAACGATCCTTTGCTGAAGAAGTCTCCCATACATTGAAGCAAAGCTGATCAGATCCCAGATGAAGCTTCTACTCTGAAGCCTATTATCTACTGTGGGACTTATCCATGGCACCCTAGTGCTCAGTAATTACTCAAAAGCAGGGACTATGAAAAGGTAAATTGTTAAACCTTAACCTGACAAGTTTTTTTTTCTTTATTTGTAACTTAATTAAAAATCTGTGAAAGAAAATGCCACCAGCACACAACTGCAAGTCCAGAAACATTTTACAGTCACCTACATAGCAATGAGACTTTATTGGGTGTAGTCTCACTCTTATTCTTATTTTATAGCTAGGTGCAGGGACTCTCTAGGAGGACTTACATCCACGTATCAGCAAAGGCAGTAGTTTTCTGCTTTGAAAAACGGAAACATCAGATGCTTCAGCCACTCTCTGACTGCCTTCTCCCCTTTGAATGTATATAAACACAACTAACAAATCCAGCCTATCTTTTGGAATTCAATCCATCTGTAATCAAGTGAATAAAATTGTGGTACCATTTCATATTATTTTCTTGAGTTCTCAAATAAAAGATCTTAATTCATCAATTCAATGCTCATTTTTAACAGGTTCTACTACTGTTTCCCACTAACTAGGTTCTCATGTAATGTAATCCAAGAATCGAAAGACTACACTGGAATCTATTAAAGACTAAAGTGGTTTATGACAGGGCCTATGAGAATGGTACACCATATTGTATTCCCAGCTCCACCACTGTTTTGCTGATGACCTTAAAGAGTCATCACTCTGTTTTGTTGTTTACCCAGCTGTAAAATGAGTATAATAATAATATTTGCCAGCCCCACAGGGGTGATGCAAGTCCTAATTAAGGCTACAGAATTGTTCTGATGACCTCTGATGAAAATGGTGGCATTTAATTTTTTTTTTCCAGCAAGATGCCCATCTCTGTAACTCAGGACTCATAAACCGGAAAGAATGCTAAGTTATACCACGGAGACCTTCTGAGCTTTTATGCCAAAAGTAACTGAAATCAGAATCTGATACATCCTAATATAACGCAGCAGCAACAGGCTAAGCCGTTCAGTTCAAAAAGCCATCTGACATTTATATAACAGCTCTCCCAGTGACAGCTCGCTATACATCTTTTTCAGTGCCTGATCAACCTTCAGTCTTTTCAACCTGTTAATGAGACACACAGCTCAATTCTTTTCCGCCAAGACAAGAATAAAAAACATACATTATATGGGGTGCTGGGCAACTTCTCTACCTCCACCATGCCTTAATGAAAAGTAAGCATCTGAGATGGCAGTCAAGATGACAGAAGGAACAGATAGGAACTGAGCATCTATCCATGCTGTCTTGGGTTTTGGTTTGTAAATTACGCCACAAGTTGTTTTCCTTTCCAAGAGAAAAATACAGGAGTTCCACCTGCTATTTCCTCTTCCACTGCTACATGGCTCAAATCTCCCACTGTCCCTGCAAGCAGCGCACTAAAATGAGACTAAAATGCTTCAATTGATAGGGAGCTGTCCAACAAAAGCGTTGCTGAAAGAAGAGCAGAAGAAAATGTTGGACCTGCACCAAAAATAGGCATCAACTGAGTTTCTTTGTAGCTGTCCCTGCAATTCCAGTCTCACCAGGGTCCTGATCCAGGATGTATGCTGAAACTGGCTTGTTCTTCATATTTCTGGGAGCCTTGTGCGTCAGACGATCCAAGGGTTCTGTTTTAATGCTAGCTTCCTCTACTCCTGCAGTCCCAAAGGTATACCAGGCTCTAAATTCTACTACTAATCACCCCGGCACTTTTACATGATTTAAGACCAGTGACAGCATCCCTAATTCTCCAAGGAAGACTCATCTCCTTCTGGGTAAGTCCTGACAGCAAGGTAATGGGGAATGATGGAAAGAGAAAGGGGGAAGGAAGCCGTTTGAGGAAGCCATTTGAGAAGAGATATAGTTGGTAGATCCAGGCACTCTCTCATCACTTGGTCATTTTCTAATATTCATGAATGCCCCCAAGATCTTCAATAGTTACACAGAAATTTACACACTACATAATTTGGTCCCAATATAACCCAATACCTCAATAACAGAGATTGAGATGAAGTTCCCTGTGCTTACTTGGGGGCATGTCCATGGGACTTACATCTGAATAAACAGGGATAAGGTGATGGAGCTCCTAGTCGCTGTTTGTGGAAGTGAGATCATGAACTTTGTAGTCACCCTCCTACTACTTCAAGTACTTTCCTCACTCTGTCTCCAACCTTCTGAGAAGAATGCCTGACTGTCCATTGCAAGGAGAAATGTAGCTATTCCAGTAATGGTGTCTTTCTATTAAATTAATCCCCTTATATTTTGGTAACATTTAGCATCTCCTAAATAGAAGGGAGGATTCTCTTTGCATACCTCACTGTTGCTGCTGACAGCTGCAAGGACTGTAGATACCCATGACATGATGGGTGCCCTTTGGAAGGTGAAAATGCTAAATGTCTACTGTAGATAGATAGATAGATAGATAGATAGATAGATAGATAGATAGATAGGGGGGGGAGCATTTGCTGGGGGATGTTTTTGCATCAGTATCCCTGTAGTGACTGGGACATCTGCTCACACTCCTCAGGCCTTGTTCTAAAATTGGCAGCTGGTTAACAGTGCATTCATTTACCTCATCTTGAGGCTTAACTGCTACATAAACATTGAGCAACGGAATACATGGGTAACAAGATGCGTACCCTCCTAAGTGAAGAATATACAGGTGAAATTAAAATATTTGGCATGCTCCTCATCCAAAGTTGTTAGAGCCTTTTAGAGAAACAGGAGTCAAATGTTCTATGCAGGCATCCTTGGTGCTGATAGGATGGGAGGCTGATATATTTTGTAATGTGGTTGGGAACATTTGTTCTCATTCATAAGAATGAGATCTTTGTTAGGGATTTGAACAATGCAGGATGAAGCAATGGAAAACAGGGTGGGCAATTGAGGGCTGGATTTTTTATGTTGGGCAGGGAATCCGGGAGTTGCAGTTCCAACAGATCTGCAGATTGGGAAGGCAGAAACCCACAACTGTATCATCAAAGATAAGGAGGAGGAGGAGGCGGTGGCGGCGGCAGAGGAGGAATGGTGGTGGTGGTGGTGGAGAAGGAGAAGATGGAGAAGGAGAAGATAGAGAAGGAGAAGATAGAGAAAGAGGAGGGAGAGGAGGAGGAGGATCTATATTCTGAAGCTAGCTCTCATTCTGTGTGCTTTTATCCTCTTTGTGTCTCCTGCCCTTCTTGGAAGGAATTCGGGGTAGCACATGTTGAGTTTTTCTTGTTTTATCTTCACAACTCTGTCCAGTAGCTCAAGCCTCAAAGCAGGTCCATGGACAAATCAAAAACAACCCCTGTATTTCCTGTATAAGTGAAAAACATCTTCTCCATTTGGAGATAGATTTTTGTGGTAATGCTAACACTCTTACTTTGGTATATATTCCTGTGGGACATACACCTGATTATACTACTCTCTTTGACACCAGATTAAAGCCTTTTATTTCCTTTGACATTTTGCAGTTAAACTGGATAAAAAAGCTTTTATGCTTCTCAGTTTCATGTACTGATGTTTAGCTTCCCCTAATCCATAAAATATTTCATTTTTCTATGTGTCATCCTGGAATCCCTTTTCTTTTCCTTTTTTTATGGAGGCATAACCTTTTTTTGTTTTTAAAAAAAGAAAATAAATTACATAAAAGTTTTCTAGTTCAACTCTTAGCTACATCTTACTTATAAAGCCCAAAGGGATATTTGTGCTTCATAAAATTGGAAAGAACTTGCCAGCTAGAACAGTTGTGGCATAACTCTGCTCACTGGATAAAAGGTTTGACTCATAGAATCAGAATCTCTTTATAAAATTTTGCTCAGCTGAAAAATACAATGAAACACCACAGGCAAGAGCAGGGCTTGAAACAGAAATGGTGTAAGAAGTTATTTTTATATGTGATTGCAAGACTCACCACTTATCCATTTAGCCTCTGGGTCATGAATTTTGAAATCTTCACTGAACAGATCTTCCACTGTAATTTTTTTCTTCTGAGACTGGCTATTATCTTCAACTGTAAATCAGAAGGGGGAAAATAGCCATTATTATTAATTTGCAATTTACCTGCCCATTCAGCAAATGAGAAAAGTTATCCATTTTCTTTCAAACTGGCAATGTCTGGATGGATGTACATGGGATCTGTTGCAGCTTTTTACTGCATTACTGTTGATCGAATTAGCCGAGATTCTTTCCGTGTGCTGCTTTGGATGTATGAAGGAAATCTGGGCTAACAGTTATCAGCACAATACAGATGGCTCAACTAAGATGTCAGTGAAAGGGTTTTTCCACCAAAGCAACACAAGAGAAATTTACCGCAGTCCTTGTGAAACAAGGGTGGAAATAGGGCAGAATGAATGGAAGTCAAGGGGCGTTTCTGCATCTACAAAACAAAAATCAATAATGTCGCACCATCTTATCAAACTCTTTTGCACAAAACACATTTCACATGTTCACAGATCAGATTCCAAGTAGTTTTAAAGCAATGGTAAGAAAGGACTAAGCTCTAGCTATAGGACTTTTTGATAGCCCTGAAGGCCACAATATAGAAATATGATAGAACAGTCCCCCTTAGAACATCAGTGGCCTTCTGGAAAGTGGTGAAACCAGGGGGTATCTTCAGCAGTAGTCACTGGCTTGCAAATGGCAGACTGCAGTGGTACGTGGGAAAGACCCTGGGATACTGGGCCAAGAAACAATGCCTAGGGAATGGTCAGATAAGAGAGGGCATAGCCCACACCTAGATACTGGGAGGGGCAAGAGGCTCAGAAGGGACCCTTCCTAGTTTCTCAGACTGTAAAGGAGACAAGGGGAGAATTCTACTTTCAGAGTTGCAAGATTCTGTTAATCTACCTTTACAATAAATAGAATTAGCTCATCTGGTCATGTTTCCTGTCTCATCTACCTAGTAAGGCTAACACAGGCACAACCAGGCATCAAAGCCCCACCCCATTTTAACATGGGCTCTTGCACATAAACAGGGCAGGGCTTTTATCACTCGGTTGTGCCTGTCATTTTGAGGCTGGTGACTGTCCCTACAGGTGTTTGGCAAAGACCCAGCTGCTGCAGAGGACCTTTGAGAATGGAATTTCATCCTGTACATAGCTGATGTACCTAGTTATGAGTATCAGGTGAGGGGCTCTTTATAGAATATTAATACTGCTAGTTAATAGCTGTATCCATTTGTTGTGGATTTTAATTGTCAGCATGGGTCATCTTTAATGTGTGTTACTGACTGTGGGTACTTCACTTCTACTTACCCTACCGTGGACCTTCTATTCATTTCATTTTAAGTTCTATTGGGGATATTTATGCTTTAAGTGAAACGGTAGATGTTTTAACTGTGATTCTGTCAGTTGCCCTGTGTCTGGTTGGAATTGGTGGCATAAAAATCCAAAGGAACAAACAAACGAATAGTTTTGTGCACCTTTAAAACCACTCATTAGATCTTTCTTGAAAGGAAGAAAACCTTCTGTAGTTGCAGATCAATCACATGATGAATATACAGTAATGGACTGAATGTAGTCAGTTTAGGGGCAGCAAGGCTAAATGGCTTTAAATGTCCAGCCTAAAATTGTTACCATCCTCCTCCTCCTCCTCCCTCCTTCCTCCCCTTCTTCTCCTCTTCCTTCCTGTTTTCTATCATATCATCCTGAACAAGGCTTCTGGAGAGTTACAAAGCCTCCATAGATTCTCATATTTATTTGACTGGTCACAATAAAGTAGTGTTTCTCAACCTAGGCAGCTTTAAGATGTGAGGACTTCAACTCCCAGAATTCCCCAAACACTCTGGCTGGGGACTTCTGGAAGTTGAAGTCTATACACTGTAAAATTGCTGAAGTTGAGAAGCACTGCAATAAAGGAATGGTTCAGTTCTAATTTAGGATGGATTTTGATTTTGGTTTTCCTGCAGACCAATATAATAAATACTGTATGTATTTTCATTTATTAAAGAATTCATAGTCATAGACCAAAAAAGAAAAAAAAATAATGTTGAAATACAAACTAGCTCAGATAAAATAGCCTATTCACAGTGGGAGCTAAGTGTATCTGTATTGTGTTCAGACCCAGCCATTTCTGACTGCCATTACTATGGCACAGAATTTAGAAGAGGCTTTGCAGTTTTGGTCACTTCATCGGAAATACATAATTGCTTGCTGGGATCAGTCCTTAGTGATCAGTGATTAGCGAAGAGATTAACTCTGTCCTCTGCAGATGATAGGAGGAATATTTCCAGAATACATATGTGACTATCTCAATTTTAGTGTCTGGATAGGGGATATTAATGAATCTCCTGGTCAATATCAGTAGGGAGAAAGGAAGATTGCCTTTACGGAGATACGCAGGAACCATCACTTAAGTGAAAGGGGCTGAAACATTTTTAAAGTCCAGAATGTCCAGATAATGTTTGGAAGCAGACACCTCCCTGATTCACTGAACTATAAGGAGGAGGCACAGCAGAGTCAGATTTGCAAGGTTCTGTTATTACGGGCAATCTCAATAAAAGTAGTTTTAGTCTTCCCGTGGAGTTGATTTCTTGGTCTGGTCTACCTAGTGGGGCTGAAAATATTACTGACGGCAAAGCACCTAAGTGTACCGGTGTGAATGCCCTTCTATGTGGGAGCACAAGTATATAATAAAAGTACAGACAGACCTCACTTAACGACTGCTTGTTTAGTGATTGTTCAAAGTTGCAAGAACGCTGCAAAAGTAACTTTATGACCAGTCCTTGTACTTATGACCGTCACAGCATCTCTGCAGTCATGTGATTGACATTTGGGCACTTCACAACTGGCGGGTGTTTATGACCATCACAGTGTCCCACGATCATGTGACTGACATTTGCGCACTTCACAACCAGCTTCCGACAAGCTTGGTCAATGGAGAAGCTGGCAGTAAAATTGCAAGTTGCAGTCACATGATGTCTCACTTAATGACCGTGGTGGAAGTGAGGTCCTAAGTCTGTTGTGGTCATGTGATGTTTCACTTAGTGACTGCATCGATTGGCAATGGAGTTGCCAGGCTCAAATGTGGTTGCTAAGCGAGGGCTACCTGTGTTTGCGGATAGTGAAAGGTGGATCTTTGAATTTATTGGAGCAGATGCAAGAGATGCTAGTATATCCCTTGTCGCATCGTGGTCCAAAAATCTCTGCTTGACCTCACTCCAGGCTTTGTGTAAGCCCAATGTAAACAGATACTGGGGAGAGAGCCAACAATGGACCAGATCAGATGTTATTTGCTTCTTCCACGGAGAATTACATCAGTCTATCAGTCCAAGCCTGTAACAAGCGGTAAGAGCAACCCTGAGGAACTGGAGGACAAGCCACAACCAAGACAACGGTCAGATAAAAGAAATTTGAGTCCAGGGCAGAACTGTAGTTTGAGAAAGCGTCTCAGACTTGGCCCTCCCTAGTTCTCTTGAAGATAAAGGCAGGGAGTGGGGGAAGCGCATTCAGCCTTGCAAGATTCTGCTACTGTAACCTTACAATAAAAATAGGATTAGCATTCATAAGTTTGGTTTCCTAGTCTGGTCTGCCTTGAAGGGCTGACAAAACCAGACTAGGGATTTGCCTCCATAGATTCCTTTGAGTCAAACTAGCAAAGCCTTTAGATCGGCTGCCCATCTATGCTGATGGTTTTTATGACTCAAAAAAACATGCACTCAAATGGGTTCCACTATCATTCCAAAGCCAATAAAGGACCAGCTTTTGATTTTACCTGGAAAGTGAGATCCGCTTGTAATTTGCTTTTATACATCTGCTTTTCTTTTTCCCTTCTTCCTCATTTCTCCTAACCCTTTGTCTTTCTCCCCCTTGCTAAGGCCACCAAATGCCTTAGCAAACTTCTGGTAGAATCCAGACTTCTTGGATTCAGTAGCTCGACAAGCATCTCCTCCCTCTCACTCATTCACTGTCTGTGTTCTTCTTCCACCCCCGTCCTAGAATGAGACCCTTTCCTTAAATGACCCAGTTCTGGGTCAGCCCTCTATCTGAAGGCCAGTGTTAAAGATAATACCCAACCCTAAATGCACTTCCATGCATGGGAGTGTCACTGAAACTAATGAGGCCGTTTCCAAATTGATGTGCTTCAAATCAGGATTCTTGTATCCCATGATCGAAGGAGTCCTGTGGCACTGAGCATTTCTCCCATTGTTTATGCTAACTTGTTATGCAGGCAGAACACATCCCTATTTAAAGATGCCATAAACAGTTTCTGTTGAGCCAATTAATGGAGGGGAAAATGGCTTTTTACTTCAGTAGTCCCAAAGTACTTCAGCCACTTAAGATTCAGCCATGAAGCATGCTTTATTTCATTAATGGGCACACAAACTTCCATTTGTACTACATGCTAATGGTTTAGTTCTAAGAGCGATTGCCAGCACGCAAATCCTTACGAGGGAAGGCGAGGACTATGCAAGTCAAAACAGGACATCACGGCAAGCACAGAAGGGCTATGCAGGTTAAAGCACAGCATCACGACACGAAGGGATTTTTTTTTTGCACCTATGCAAATGAATGCATGATATCGGAGCAGTTACAAATGGGTTATGCCAAAGAAAGCATGACATCAGAGCACCAAGAGATTTTGTACATCTTATCAGATGAGGCAGAAAGATCTCAACTCAGATCTCTTGGCTCATTTGCAACAGCTGACAGGGTGAGAAATTAATGGATTACAAACCAGCATACAGGATCCTGTAGTGTTTCTTTCAGATGATGTACTATCTCAATAAATCATATCGTATGGAAGGTAAGTGCTGCTCCTAAAAGTTTCAAACTCCAAGTTATTCCCTGAAATGCTTGTTTCAAAACAGGGTTTTCACAGGGGACAGTTCTGAACCCATTTCATCCATGATGGCCAGTTCTGGCAGGTTGTTGCAGACCTGAACAAACAGATCTATTAAAATCTGAAGCTAAGTCAGTCCCCAAAAGGCCTTTGGTACAGATGGCCCAACAATTAAACCTGTTCACGAAATGCCTGCACTAATCCTTAATACAAATTAATCTGTTATTAATGCAGCCTGACATACCTACAAGGTTTGTCAAGAAGCTACACAGGATTCTCCCCCTCTAAATACGGCTGTGGTCATGCCTCAACGAGGTCAGCTGAAGTCTTGGTTTCAAACATGCAAAGTTGTTGTGGGGCAAATAGGAGGAGGAAGGAGTATTAGGTATGTTTGCCGCCTTGAGTTATTTATAAAAAGGATAAAGGTGGGATAGAAAATAAATCAATAAATATAAATCAATAAATAAAAAATAAATCAGTCATTAGGTTTAAATGTATGGTGCGAGCACAGCCTATAATTTCTTAAAGCATTCTACATGCCGCCCCCACTAACCCAGAATCAATGCGATAAAAAGTTGCTGCGTTGGGAAAGTATTCCTAGCAGTTTTCTCAAGGCTATTTGATCTGTGATTATGACATCTTTTTTCTATCATCTTTTCATCTTTTATTACGCAGATCCTTGTTTGAGTGGAGCAAGAGTGTGGTCCAGCAGAGCTCTGGTATGCTCTTGAAGGATTTCAGCCTTAGGCATCCATATCTTATGCCAGCTCGCAGCTGGATTGCTGCTGGAGGGACGAGTGAGGATCTAGAGCACACCCATTCAGGGTTTCAGCTTGATCATGAAGGACTCAGCTCTGGAGGTCCGTGGTTGAATCACCTCCAGGTGGGGCAGGGGCCTGGAGCATGATTTTGTATGGCTCCAATGTAGGGATTCAGATCTAGTAAGTGCAGTAATACACCGCAGGGCTTCAATGCTATTGGAGTTCACTCCTACTCTGCCTGGACAGACCAGCAGAAATGTGGAGATTTTCTGCAGTTGCTGCTCCAGACAGCAAATGCCAATCCGGAGTGAGTATGGGGGTGGGGTCTCAAAGGTAGTGCCAGATTTTAGATATCCTTCTCATTGAGTTTAGTTTTCAACTTGGTTCTCTTCTTTATTTTATTTTATTTTATTTTATTTTATCTATCTATTTATTTATTTATTTATTATCCCACCTTTATTATTTTTATAAATAACTCAAGGCAAGGAACATACCGAATGCTCCTTCCTCCTTCTATTTTCCCCACAACAACAACCCTCTGAGGTGGGTTGGCTGAGAGAGAGGGATGGCCCAAGGTCACCCAGCCGGCTTTCATGCCTAAAGCGGGACTAGAACTCACAGGCTCCTGGTTTCTAGCCCAGCACCTTAACCACTAGACCAAACTGGCTCTTGTTTGTCTCCAACCCTGTGAGGTAGAAGGGTTCTCTCTTTGTGTTTTTTTGACAAGCAAACTAAAACGCTATTATTGAACTTGGTGTGTGTGTTTATTTCTTCCCATGAAATTGTTGGTTTTGCTCGAAGGGAGCATCACATGCTTCATTTATTGCTTCGATGGGCTGCAGCACTGCAAAGTTCGAGAATCCCTGTATAAATGAACAGCCCTAACCAAATATAAGGCAAGGTCTTCCAGGAATCACCCCACAGACCACAACATACAGGTAGTCCTCAACTTACAACCACAATAGGGACCTGAAAATCCATTGTTAAGTGGTGTGGTCATTAAGCAAGGCACTACATGACCCCATCTGATTTTATGACATTTTTTGTGGCAGTTGTTAAGCAAATTGCCATGGTTGTTAAGTGAATCATGCCTGGTTGGCTCTTGGGCTGAGAGAGAGGGACTGGCCCAACAGTTTCCCATTGATTTTGCTTGTTGGAAGCCAGTTGGGAAGGTCACAGATGGTGATCACATGACCCCAGGATGCTGCAGCTGTTGTTAATACACGCTGGTTGTCAAGTGCCGAATTTTGATCACAGGACCGCAGGGACGCTGCGACAGTCATAAGTGCAAGGACCAGTAGTAAGTCACTTTTTTCAGTGCCATCATAACTTTGAATGGCTGCTAAATGAATGGTCATAAGTTGAGGACTACCTGTAGTGGCAGATCACCTGCTTTAGTGGAGAAGGTCCAATGTCCAATTCCTGCCTTTTCCAGTTGGAAAGATCAGATAACAGCTGCTGCAAAAAATCTCCATGGTAGATCCTAAGGAATCATCAGCAGTTGGACTGAATGCACAAATGGTTTGACTGAGTGGAAGGAACATCCTTTACACCCCTAAACACGTCAAACATGTTTTGTAAGCCATGGTTTCAGGGTGGCTAATCCAGCTGAATATATGGGAAGATCAGTTGCTATATCATTTGAGCAGCCCTTTCCACGTACTAAAATGTAGGATATGGATACCTATGACTTTTTAATATATGCATATATATTCTTGGTATCATTTTTTAAAGAAAACCCAAACACAACCTCTCCCTCAAGATCAACAGGACTCCAAAGAACAGGAGAGAGATTTTCGCCCTATGATGGATCTCTCAGCCAAACGGAATATAATCAGGCCTCTGCCTTTTTAAAATGCATTTCCGAAGACACCGAAATTACAACAGCAGCAGCAACAAAAGCTAAAGGTTATATAAATACCTGGTGTCAGCAAGATAACGGAGGTGACAATCAAGGAGCAGATAACCAGAATAACAAGTAGCGCAATTGCAATTCCTTTCCAGTTTCTTTGCGGAGGATTGCTCCCCACCAGCTCCTACAAGCAGCAAAAGGAGGAGAAACAATCAGCAACAGGAAAGGCAACAGCTAAATCCAAAGAGCAATAATAACCTACATCATTTTAATAGCCATAACTATTAAATCACCCATGGTTAGAAGAGCCATAGCTTCCATAGGCTTGTATGTTATAGATACATCTTCAGTAAGTAGGGATGGCTCTGCTTAAGTTAATTGGCTGGAGTTTATTGTAAGGTGAGGGCTCAAACCCCGCTCTATTCGTTGGCAGAGTAAAACGTAAGTCTCTAGCAGCAAAGTATTGTATTGAGAAAAGACACAAATGTTCATTATTTCTGTATCTTTATGGCTAGCAAGGGGAGAGATGCCAGTGGATTCTTCTCTATCAGATTCCAAAAGATCTTTCTGGTCATTAGGAAAGGCTCTGTGGGGTGTGTGTATGGAGGGGAGATCATTTGCTATCCTTCTGGAAGCAGCAAATTATCTTGTGCTGGATCTGCCTAAAGCAGCATTTCTCAACCTTAGCAACTTTAAGACGTGTGGACTTCATCTCCCAGAATTCCCCAGCCAGCCATGCTGGCTGGGGAATTCTGGGAGATGAAGTCCACACGTCTTAAAGTTGCTAAGGTTGAGAAACGCTGGCCTAAAGTAACAGGATATAACCAAGCCAAAAGCCTAAGAAAAGAGGATTTGCACAAAAAAAGATCCACAGAAAAAGGAAAGGATTGTTTTCCAAAAGAGAGGAAGAAGTTCTTCAGGAAGGAAGAGATGGAAAGGGCAAGTAAAAGAGACATACATTTGTTTATCCCCTCCAAATAGCCAAAACAACAACAACCCCACCACAACTAAACAGCCACTTTGACATACGTTTATATATTTGTTTACTATAATTTATGTGCTGCCCTAATCCAAGCAAGATGCCAGGGGATGCCTCCCCTTGGTAGATAACTGTTAGCTCATGTCCAGCTCCTGACAGCTAGTTTATTCCCATGCAGAAACAAAGACACAGAGCAGCTGCAAATACTGCCAGGGAGTTGGAAGCAAACAGATAAGTTTGTGGTTATTTATATAGGCTTAGCATCACTTGCAAAGCTATGACTTCAATTTCAGGCATAAGCAACTGTTATGAACTGCAACCCTCACCAAAGAGTTTAATAGTTTAGGGATGGAGGATGGGCCAACCCATTTATGGAAATCAAATCTATCAGGAAATATGGAATAACATACACTGGTATGGATCTCCCTGTCTTTTCGCTGATGAAGGGAAAACATTTCCCTTTCTAGCGTTTTTTTCTAGGCATGACCGTATCAGTCAATTCCTTGTCATTCACTGAAAGAAAAAAGGGTTTTTTCTCTCTCCTGGGGATACTTAAAACTTCCAAATTGAGTAGATTTAAAAAGCAATTGAACAAACCCCGCTATAACTTCTCTCCTTTCATTTAAAACATGTTATAAATGTATCAGGGGCTTGTGAAAATCCTCTTCTAAGTTTGACATGATTACTTCGAAAATTAGGCATCATAACTAACGTTAACCACTGATTTCAAATTTATTATAAAACAGAAACCCACATTTTATATTTATCAATAAATATTCCTTCTGCTCAGAACAGTTAATTATACGATTTACAAGCAGAGCAATAGCGTATCCAGAACGTACTCAGAGAAACAGATACAATGTTCTAAAGCAAATATACAACACGAAATAAATCTATCCTCTCCCTTCTCCCACAGATTATGGAAAAGAGTCATTTTTCAGGAAGTTTATGCAGATCGTTTAACAAGCAAAGCTTCCCTCTGGTTATGCACCAGATTGGCAACTTTGATGTGGTTGCTTGGAGGCTCTTCAAGGTCTTCAGGGTCCATGTGGACAAGCACTGAAATATCAATCGAAGCAAGTATTTGTAGCTCAGGGTTGAACTGTGGAGTCCTTGGTGCTCTCTGAGCCGTGTTGTTTTCTTGCAGACATTTCATTGCCAGACTAGGCAACATCTTCAGTGCGAAGAGGGAGTGGGCCTTGCTCTCAGTTTATATACCGTGGCTTGCCCTGCTTGTGTTGGTGGGGGTGTTGTTCTCTCCTTGGGAGTTCCTTGATTGGGCTGTTGTTTGCTGCTTGGTTGATTGCCTGAGTTAGTAGTTCCTATTAACTATTAACTCAGGCAATCAACTCAGGCAACTATTAACTCAGGCAATCAACCAAGCAGCAAACAACAGCCCAATCAAGGAACTCCCAAGGAGAGAACAACACCCCCACCAACACAAGCAGGGCAAGCCACGGTATATAAACTGAGAGCAAGGCCCACTCCCTCTTCACCGTGAAGATGTTGCCTAGTCTGGCAATGAAACGTCTGCAAGAAAACAACACGGCTCAGAGCACCAAGGACTCCACAGAAATATCAGCCCTTCAAGCTAGACCAGACTAGGAAACCAGTCATATAGGCCAACACTACTTTTATTGTAAAGTTATAGTAACAGTCTTGCGAGTCTGAATGCTCCTCCCCACTCTCTGCCTTTATCTTTGTGTGAACTAAGGAGGGGCTTGTCTGAGACGTTTATACACGTTACATTCCTACCCTGGACTCAAATTTCTTTTATCTGACTGTTGCCTTGGCTGCAGCTCCTTCTCCTGTCCCTCTTGGTCATTCCCTCTGCCCTCTACAAGAAGCCACGTCCACCAGGATAGCTGGCAAGAAAAGCCAACTCGAACGTGAGTTACAGATTATCCTGCCACAGATCCAGCAGCAGTGAAATGATCAGCACAGGCCTACAAAACTGGCCATAGATTTTTTCATTTAATATTCTTGATACCACTTCCTATATCAAGAAAGAGATCTTATCTTCCTTGAATTAAGAAATTTATCTTTTCCATGGTGTCTTATCCTGTTGTAGTCCCAATAGTCACAGCTGTAGTAGTAAAACAAAGCTTAAAAAAATCCCTAAACATCTATCTCTGTAATTCAGTGGTTAAAGAAAGCAGCCCTGACAGCTGTTCCAATTTTTTTAAACACAGGAAAATCACAGCATAAATGAAATAATCTGATTAAAAATGTATATTTGCATATAAATCCTGCAAGCCATGCTGTTATCCTTAACTAAACTTTGCAAAACCCAGAGATGGACTCAGTAGTATATTTGATAAATACAGATTTGGAAGAAAGATTATAATCAAGCTCTGCTAAGAAATATTTGACCAAGCTGCTTTAAATTGCATAGTTCAAATTACTTTCCCATCTAACCTTGGTGAATATTGAAAAGATACATTATATGTTCTACAGGCCATTTGTCATGGGCAGAAAGGGTAACAACAAATTTAAAAAACCCAACAGGGAATATTTTGGGAATGTTAAACAGTTGCCTATTCATTTCTATTTCCTGTAATAAGAGATTGGAAGACCAGGAAAGATACTTAAAATAATTCCCAGGGCTCAATTGCAAGATTTATGCCTTTCATCTCAATTTCATTCATTCATTCATTCATTCATTCATTCATTCATTCATTCATTCATTGTGCCTTTGAGTCAGTCTTGACTTCTGGCAACTGTTTGGACAAGTCCATACAGTTTTCTTGGCAACATTTTCAGAAATGGTTTGTCCTTGTCTTCTTCCCGGGACTGACACTGAATGACTGGCCCAAGATCACCCAGCTGGCTTTGTGCCTAAGATGGGACTAGAACTCCCGGTCTCCTGATTTGTAGACTGGTACCTTAACCACTACAATAAACTGGCTCTCCATGGGCTTTCATGATTATCACTGATTAATTCATTAAAACATACTATCTTCCCTTACCCATCTTCTTCAGACCTTTTGTTCCCCCCTGGGTTAGGGCCCTTTGCTCTTGGTTGTAACAATAATTTAATCAGTAACAATTAATTGTTACTAATTAATATCCTAGGTGTCTAATTAATATCCTAGTGGTTTAGGGATGGATCCAGGATAAAACAAGGAAAATTTGTTTCTTTGAAAGTGCTCAAAGTAAAAATATACCAGTGTTTCAAGCCCCAAGTCCTCTCTAATTTGCAAGCTTTCCATCTTCATGAAAATGTTAAGATTTTCAGCATGTGCATTTGGGAGAAGCATAATCAGAGAACTGTACTATATATCTCCCTGAATATTTGAATAAGCATTTTCAATAGAAGAGTAAAAAAGACAAAATGAGAAATGCAAATCGAAGACAAAACAGAGGAACTCAGATATAATTTCTACATTCTTTCCCTGTCTGTGGAAAAGCTTAATTCTCATTTTATTTTCTTCTGACTATACACTCATGAACTAGTGAAGTTACAGTTGGAGACTACCCCAGGAAGTTCCTGGATTATGAGGACAGAAACTGGGTTTCCTTCATCCATTGTAGAAACTGCAACATTCATTATGACATACAGTTCCTTAAAATTAAAGCTATAAGTTAATACATTCTTCAGGCCCAGCCTCACAACAGGGAATATGGACACCTGTGGATAACTGTGTTCATGACTATGAATAAAGATCTGACAAAGGTCTAATATAAAGTCCTTCGCGTTTCCAATAACATGCAGTGTTCCAACTGAAACATTTTATAAAAATAAAATGACTGCAAATAGCCCATGATTCTGCAGTACTGTAAATTAGTTGTATGCTGATACAGGAAGCTAGTTAGCTTCCATTTAGCTCTTCCTATTAGCACTACATGCTAAGCAAACCAGGAAAGGTTCATTTATAGTGTGGTTAAACTGGGAATCCTGGCTTCTTGCTTTTATACAAACCTGGATTGCAAATAAATGACTTATTTAGGAGTGATAAACTAGGGATGAACTCAAAGCTGGTTACGCATACTGATGGCGGTTTGTGGTTTATCTCAGCTGCCAATTATGTATTTATTTTTATGTTGTGCTTTTTCCTGTTGTTAGCCTCCTGGAGTCACAATGCTGAGATGGGTGGCCATATAAATAGAACTATCTAAATAAAAATGCATTTCTGGTTTCCTGGATCCTACAGCAGTGGAAGAATCAGGCGACGTTATCCAGAATTCAAGCTCCTCTTTCTGTGTGAACAAACCAGTTGGCTTTTGGGGGCAATTCAAAATGCTGGTTCTCAGCACTAAAGCTTGCATGGCATAGGATCTAGCTATTTAAAGGACTGCCTGTCTCCTGTAGCATCTGCCAGTATTTGTGCTCTGAAAGAGTCAACTTACTTCACATCCCATCAATCAAGCAATGTCATCTACGTAGAAAGACCCAGAAAGGATTTCTCTGTTCACTTGCACCTGCCATCTCCTGGAGAGTTGTATGGCCTCCCATCACCTTCAAAAATTCTTTAAAAACCTGTTTGTCCTTCCAGGCCTTGGTTTAAGATGGTTGGATGGGCTTTTTTAAGCTGTGGGAGTGATATAGAAATTATAGTTTTGTTACTTTTCTATGGATGTTATTATTTTTATGGAACTGTTGTCCTTTCAGCTCAGAGTCATTTAGGGATGGGCAGTTTAGAAATGCTACATTTAATATGCTACAGCCCAAGATTTTGAGAAATCTCTAAGATGCCTGCAATGGCTGAAATTTGTTCTTTTTAGCTCCAAGAATTCAACTGTATTTCAGGCTTCATTTGCAAAGAGGTCCCTAGTCCTTAAATTTATGAGGGCAAATTATTACAAAACAGGAATGTCAAGGAAATGCAAACATACAGGTGCTACAAGAGGAAGGAAAGGAGAGAAAGAAATCCCAGTTGTGGTTTTCTGTGCACCAACGTGTTGCTGTCATCTGAGGTCTGGAATAGAAAAATTGAGAGAGAGGCAGATTTTACAGATGCAGATGGTTACCCTCTGTTCAGCCCCAAAATTCTGCCCCATTCTTTCTCAACACCCTGAAGAGCTTCATCCAATCAGAGTTTAAAGTAGGGTTTTGAACTGAAAAATGCCCGAAAGAAATGTATGCTTATGAGAACAAATCTGCTATAATTTTCCATGCAATTGTCACACGTGATAAGTACGCAGCAGACACAGCACTGATTCAAAAAATTTTTCCACTGCTTCAAGATCAAAGGTGTCAAGTTTGATGAAGATCTTCAAAAAACTATCCATCAGATCACTGGACTCATAGTGTGCAGCACATGGAAAAATACACACACCACACTAAGAATAATTAATAAGGAGATCAAAAATGAGATGACAAATGACTCACTGCATTTGCGCAGACTGGTGGTGTGACAGTTCTTGCAAATGCAATCCTAGGTTGCATCAACAGAAGTCCGGTGTACAGTGTCAAAATAACAGGATCAAGCCGTCCTTTCTATTCTGCACTGGTATTCTTTTATGGAATACTGCAACCAATTCTAGGTACTACATTTTAGGAAGCATGTTAACAAACTGGAGAATGTCCAAGGAATGTAAGGGGTCTAGAAGAAAAAAATTCTGAAGAACAGTTGGAGGTAGTGGGAACTACATCTGGCCTGGAAAAGAGTAGTATCTGAAGGGCTATCATGGAGAAGATGGGGCTTAATTGCTCAGTTGTTCCAGAAGACAGGACCAGAAACAATGTGTTTAAATTACAAGGAGGTAGATTTTGGTTGGACATCGCAAAAAAAAAATTCCTAGCTGTAAGAGTTGTTCAACAATGGAACAGATTGGCATGGGTGTTGGACTAGACATACCTTCAGCTGACCCAGCTATGCTTTTCTTCTATTGCTAGCTTGCTACTTCTTTGCCAGCCCCCACTAATCAATATGGGCAGATCTGGGGTAAGGGACTGCAGTGCAAATACAAGGCAGAGAAACTGCCTTTTACCAACCCAGTTTAATTACTTTCAACCTGAAGAAGACAGAGTGCAAGAAAGCATTCTGTGGGTTCTAGTACTGAAGAAGCTACTTATGTATTTCCTTGGAAAAGATTATTTTAGCCACACGCTCAGCTACAGCTGCTGTCTATCTGCACGCAACCTATTTCCTGTATTTTGAATATTGAGAAGCTTAAAACCAATGGCATCATTTCCTAAATGGGAAAACGATGAATAAGCATGGAATGGATGGAGTCTGGAAACCATTCAGGTCAGGAGGCTGTCAGCAAGATCATTACCAACATACTCATCTCCAGCCTGCCAAAAATCTGCTTCCTGGTTGGCCGCAGAATACACCTTTAGACAAATGCTTTCCAACTGCAACTTCAGTTTGCCCTTTAAATCATCTCATAAAGAAGGAAGTTGAAAAAAATCATCCATCACTTATCAGTAATCTCTCTCTCTCTCTTCACTCTGTGGATATTCAAAAGGGGGGGCTGATGTTCAGTGAAGCATAAGATTAGTTTGGAAATCAATAATTCTCAGAGTTAATATCCCTAAATAGCTCACAGTAGATGTGGGTGTTGCTCATCAAAAACAAATCTTGGCAAGAGAATCCAAATACGATTTTATTCCAACATCTGCAAGTTTGGATGATTTAATAAATCTGCAGAAACAAACCCTCACAACTATTTTTCAACTGCCAGATATCTCAAAGAGTTTATAATTTAGTTACATCTTGTCCGATGTCATGAGTGAGGATGGCGAGCAGGGGGCTCCCATCCAGGCTGAAAAGCACATGCGTAGTACTGAGGAATTAGGTGGCCATTCAAAGAGACACAGATCGGGCCCACCTTAGTCTTTGGGGTTTATATGTCTGGGTTTTCCCCACGCTTCTTCAGTTTGTTAGGATTTTCTGTTATGTAGCAGTAATAAAACACTAGAGACCTATTCCTTGTCTCAGCGTGGTTCCTGGCTGTTAGGACATCCGTCAAACGTAGGAGTTGCCTTTTAGCTGTATGATGAAGATCTCCCAACCCCTGAGGGAAACGAAGTGTCTCTCTCCTGAAAAATACTTGCATTTAGTCACATACTACCATTGGAGACAGGCCTTTTCCAGAACTTGGTTTAATGCTCTCCCTTCAGCCATCCCGGAAGGCCGAGTCCAAAAAATGCCAGTGTCACAAAGACTATGCTCAGATGGATTTGGTAGGATTGAATCCATGAAGTTGGGCCAGCTATTTTTAAAACATCTCCCTAGTGAACAAATTTATGTAAGCTCCCTTAGATTGGACAAAAATCCTAAAATCACCAACTCCGTGGCAAGGGATATAGATACCTTGTAAGAAGGTCACCATCTCCAGACAGAATGACTATCTGCAGAAGTAACCTTGCTTACCTATGAGAATTTATTGAATGTTTTACTATGTATTAGGCTTTATTTATTATATTGGATTTCTGGTCAATGGCTGTCATAAAGTTTTAATTTGATTTCACCATCTAAAATCTGCCTGAAGGGTCCTGTATCAGAAAAGGAAGAGCTTGCTTATAATGCAATCTTAAGAATATCAAAAGCAGTGATACTGATTGGATTTACACAGTGGCTAAGCACAGCTTGCTTAACCATGGTTTAGTGAATGTAGCATGAATGTTTGGCATCATGCAAAGAGAGCAAGCTAATTCAATTACTTAGCCTAAATCCAACCTCTGTGATTCACGGCATTTCTACCCTCAGAAAAATGTGATTGTTGCTCCATTTGTTAGGATGCTAAACAGAGAGGAATACAGGCATTCCTTTCTTTAATAGCTCTTGGAGTCACACCACCACACATATGACAAGAATTCTGTAACTTAATTCACATTATTTGGGCAAAGGCATAATGATGCACATGACACTGTTGTGGCTTCTAATCACAGAAGTGAAAGGGTCCACTTACGCCAGACTGGTTTTGAAATTTCAGCTGCAAAATGTCTTACCCACAATGGCAGAAGGCTGTAACCACATGCTAGCAATTCCAAATATGGATATCTGCATCTTAGAAACTTTATTAATGGCACAATGCCCTGCTTCTTAAATCAACTGCTTTCTTTTAAACAAAGAGAAGAAAAGGTTTACACAGAAATGACCAACCCCAGAAGCAATACAGCTTATATAGGTGGGGCTTATTGCAATAAAATAAGAAGCTGGCAGGCCTAAAGGACATGTATTTTATTCTTTAAGGCCTCCAAATTGCCTGCCAGCACAGAAACATCCTCACTTTCAGAGGAGAAAGTCAGTGCTATTTTTATCTATTTATTTGCAGTCATCATTATACCAGCTGGCAGGTGGCTATTAAATGCTGAGGATGCTTGTCAGAACTTGGGTACATTTGCCCAAATCCTGCAAGGACAAATAATGGCTGAGAAGAGTGCTTTGCATGTGCAACTGATTGCAAATATTTGAGTCAACATTAGTTGGGAAAGGCCTTCACTCACAAACAACAGAGCCTACTAACATTGGGGTTTTTTTCCCTCTGAGGTTTTACCAGCAATGGCTTTAAACAATGTGCACCACAAAAAAAGAATACTTCTAAAATACCGCTGTCATCTATTTTAGGGTTTAATGAAGATTGGATACTCCAAGTGGGGTTCATGTTCCATTCAGAACATTTGAGACCTGGAAGAGGAAGTCTTCCATGGAACTCTGGGAAACTATTGCAAATGAGTGTTATCATTATGGTTATAATCAAAAGCAGGCAATACATTTTAAAAATAAATGACTAGGCTGGACGGACAAGAAATCCAGCTTAGCAGAAGGCATCTCCCCTTGCTCTTGAGCATTTGTTCCATCTGAAGACCATCACTTAAATCAACTATTTTGTCCGCATTCCAGATTAGGTACTATTTTACGGCAAAACCAGATTGACAGTTTCATGCTCACTAAATGAGATAAGTACCTCGTAAAAACTGGACTTTGGGATTAGTGATTTTTTTAATATTGAGAAGCGGACTAAAGTTTCATTCATTCAATGACTCATTCGAAGATAAATAGAGTGAATCTTTAATACACTGGACCTCAGAAAATCTATTTGTTCATAGTTCTGGCAATGCCCAATACAACAGCCAAGCATCAAACACTGTGTCTTAAGTCAGTATGGACAATATTCCCTGACTCCCCTCAAAATGAGCATTCAGTTATTAGTTAACGTAGGTTTGCTGATGGACGGATATGTTTGGGGTTTTGAAAAACCTCATCCATCATTTAACGGACATTCGGCTTTAATGGACAACTCTTCCTTCCACTAACCCATTAAATCAAGGATTTACTGTAATGTTTGTTGGCAAAAGTTATCTTGAAGCGGATAAGCAAGAACAAGCATAATATCTGTGCTGATTAACACATGATTCTTTGCCTTCTCACATACAAATGTGGACTGTTCGGTCCAGCCATATCACAAGCCTTGTTCAGTGGGCTTCCACCATTAAAACTATGAACAACAAGAGTTGGGGAACTATTGGTTGTGGTACCCTAGTTATGTACTACAATCCCGTCAAAGTATAACATTCTTAAATTAATTTGAGAATTGGATTTGACTAAGGATGAAAAGAAGTAGAACAATCCTGGGAAAGCAAAATTACCCAGATTGGTGTCTGCTTTCCCCAGCCACCATCATGTTCAGCTTATGCCCCAATTCTTTACTTTATCACTTCTGGGAATTCTGGGAAATGCATCAGCTACCATATGAATTGTGCCACAAGGTGGAAAGTTGATCTAAATTTAACAACGGGAGCTGGGGACGGAGGGCCAGTTTGGGGTAACTGACACAGCACCAGGATTGAAACGGGGAGACTGAGTTTTTTATTTTTATTAATTAAGTAATCAGCAACGGGAAAAAAAAGGGGGGGAAGAACGTAAAACATACATATAATTGCACACCTAGTGGGGTAATCCCTAACTCGTCTATATTGTTATTGATCTTATATATATATATATTATTGCTGTTGCATAAGCTTTATACCGAGATGAGGGTTACGGTGAGAATGCAAAAGATGAGATTTAGGATAATGGTTAAGAAAAAGGGGGAAAATGTTTCTATAAGAAAAAGCATTCAAGCAGCCTCCCCTTCTGTTTTTTTCCCTCCTTTCTTTTCTCTTTTTTCCCCAACCACCAACTGCTACTTAAGTATTTTTATACTATGGTTTACCCTTCTGCAATTATTACTCATTTCTGTTTAGATTGTCTTAATTATTTTTTAAACAGTTTCTCTTTTTCTTCAGAAACCATATTCCCAGGGCCTTGCCTTGCCTTGCTGTGTGATATGTCATTTGTAAGGAAGCCATTCCTGCTTGAATGTGGTTAGACTTCTGTTATGAATATACTGAGAGCCAGTTTGGTGTAGCAGTTAAGGCACTGAGCTAGAAACTGGGAGACCGGGAGTTCTAGTCCCACCTTGGGCACGAAGCCAGCTGGGTGACCTGGGGCCAGTCCCTCTCTCTCAGCCCAAGAGCCAATCAGGCGTGGTAGGAGAGTTCTAGTCCCTCCTTAGGCACGAAGCCAGCTGGGTGACCTTGGGCCAGTCCCTCTCTCTCAGCCCAAGAGCCAATCAGGCATGGTAGGAGAGTTCTAGTCCCTCCTTAGGCACGAAGCCAGCTGGGTGACCTTGGGCCAGTTCCTCTCTCTCAGCCCAAGAGCCAATCAGGCATGGTAGGAGAGTTCTAGTCCCTCCTTAGGCACGAAGCCAGCTGGGTGACCTGGGGCCAGTCCCCCTCTCTCAGCCCAAGAGCCAATCAGGCGTGGTAGGAGAGTTCTAGTCCCTCCTTAGGCATGAAAGCCAGCTGGGTGACCTTGGGCCAGTCCCTCTCTCTCAGCCCAAGAGCCAATCAGGCGTGGTAGGAGAGTTCTAGTCCCTCCTTAGGCATGAAAGCCAGCTGGGTGACCTTGGGCCAGTCCCTCTCTCTCAGCCCAAGAGCCAATCAGGCATGGTAGGAGAGTTCTAGTCCCTCCTTAGGCACGAAGCCAGCTGGGTGACCTGGGGCCAGTCACTCTCTCTCAGCCCTAGGAAGGAGGCAATGGCAAACCACTTCTGAAAAACCTTGCCAAAGAAACTGCAGGGACTTGTTCAGTCAGTCTCTGAGAATCAGACACAATTGAATGGATTAAAAAAATTAATATATACAGCCAATTTTCCCTTTGCCACATATTCTCCAATTCTTGTCTTCCAATCTTGTATTGTTGGCAAGGTTTCTCTTTTCCAATGCTGTGCCAGATTGGTTCTTGCCTCTGTGTAGGAGTGCTCTTAAATGGGGCTGTCTTCCTTTCACAAAGTAGAATATAATCCTTTCTCTTTAGCACAGAGGATTATAGAACAAACTGGAAAACGAACCATGTTCCTTAGGAAAGAAAGGGGGAAAGAGTCGAGGAGTTTTAATTTAGAAAATTATGAGTAGCTGATGAGGATGAATGAGCTTTCAAGACTCAGAACCATCCCGTGACAGGTAAGACTTTAATTCAAAAGAGCGTACTTCTTCAACAAATGGATAATTAATTACCAGAGGATATTATGACAGCCACTTGCATTAATAGCTTTGAAAAAAGACAGAAACTGGTGGAATAAGATCTGTCTGAAGCAGCCAGATGTGATGGCCAGAAACCAACTCCCTCTATACAGATACTACTATACCACTGAGTACTTCTGACAGTCATGGTAAAAATCTACCTATGCGATTGCTAATGGACGACAGTGATTTGATGGCATATCACCACCACCACCACCACCACCACCTTCACTTCTGACAGCAGTGGATGACACAGTTTTGATCCCTCGGTGAGACACCTCACCGCCTCATAAAGTTCAAGAGCAACACTTACCAACTTCATCATGGTTCACTGGTGGAATTTTGTCAGGGCTGTTAGGAGAAGCTAAAAGAGCAACTTAAGTTATCCTTGCCTCTGCCTAATAACGTGAATAATTCTAAAATGTTGACTCAGAAGTTGGTCCAACTTGGCCCGTTAAACGTGTTCCTGGCACTACAGCCACAACTGATTTCATATAGTGAGTCAGACAGTGAATGCGATTTGATTCCCAGTAGCTTCCTCAAAGGATCTGGTCTTAGGGACGGAGTTTTTTTTTCTTCTGATTTCATGAGAATCCATCTACAACAGCCTTAGTCAACTTGATTACCATTCTGATTCATTGGACTCTCCTATGATGGATGATCATAGGTCTTATAAATGGACATTTGTTGGGCCCCAGATTTAGATAAGCAGATCTACAGAAACACACAATTGGAGCAGGACAAGACCAGAAGGTCTTTGAGCATTACACCTTTCCGTTTGGTCTCTTTATAATTGGCTTAATATTTTGGTTTATCTTCATTTCCAGACTGCAAAGGTTTGGACAGCACTAAGCAAGAAATAAATTATTTCTCTTGGGAGAATATTCCCTTTGGATCATATTATGTTAATTTCTGGATAGATCATTTGGTGGTGGCATAACAATTCATCAACTTGCTTCTTCAAAACTGGAAAACAGGTAACATGTTTCATTTATAAAAGGACACATCTGGATGAAATAGTGTGTTGTAATGGAACCAAATACATTTGCAACGCAAATCAATGAACATGTCATGAAAATGAGGTCAAACTATACATTATGTTAGATGCATATCTGCATTTAAGGTAACTGTGTTGATCTCTGAGTAGCAGGTAATTGCAGGGAAGGAGGGAGAGAGAGGGAGGGAGAGGGGGAGGGAGAGAGGGAGGGGGAGAGGGAGGGGGAGAGGGGAAGGGGGAGGGAGATGAGGAGTGGGAGGGGAGAGGGGGAGGGAAGGGGGAGAGGGGAAGGGAAGGGGAGGGGGAGAGGTGGAGGGGAGGGAGGGGGGAGGGGAAGAAGGGGACAAAGAGAGGGGGAGGGAAAGGGGAGAGGGAGAGAGGAGAAGGGGAGAGGGGAGGGAGAGTAGGACAGGGAGAGGGGGAGGGAGAAACAGAGGGGAGAGGGAGTAGAGAGGGGGGGAAGGGAAGAAGACAGGGAGGGGGGAGGGAAAGGGGAGAGGGAGAGGAGAAGTGGGAGGGGGAGTGGAGGGAGGGGAAGAGGAAGACAGGGAGAGGAGGAGAGGGAGAAGGAGGGGGCGAGGGGGAGGGAAAGAGGAGAGGGAGAGGGAGGGGAGGGAGGGGGGAGGAACAGAAGCAACTTAGATGGAACGGAAATGCAACGGAGAACCCCCCCCCCTTTTTATTGCCCCCAAATCTCCCAGAGATGTGTCTGTGTGAGCCACCCGGAGTCTCTGTTCCCCAGAGACTTTACTTCTACCTCTGTGTTTCAATTTACAGCTTCCCGGGTTTTCCAGGCTCTTACTTGTTGCAGGCACTCAGCTGAGTGGCTGTTTAACAACCTTCCAGCACTACCACCTCTTACTACGACGAAGAGGGAAGGAAAAAAGAAAAACGTGCTTATGATGCCAAAAAGCAGAAGGCACCTATATTAATAATATTTAAGTGCTCAGAATCTTCTTTTCACCTGAATATCATGAATGACTAAAGAGGCCAAATGCCGCATTCTGTACGTATCTTTTTAAAGAATTAATTGAAGGGACTTTTTTTTTCCTGCTGCAAATTAATCTCCTCCACTATGGGATGATGCTTCAAACTTAATTTAGGAGAAAGGAACAAAAGCATTCAACTGAAAAAGTCACAAAGCCCATTGATGGAGGCAGACAGAAAACATCAGAAGTGACATGTATCCCATTCTTTATCTTCTCTGATAACTAAAAGCCTCTTACAGGGGCAGATGGATGTTGAGTCATAATTAGAAATCTGTCTCTTTCTCCCCAAAAACACACGCGCACACCTAGAAAGCGGAATACAGCCTTTGCCACTATCCCTTGGCCCATCTGTCTTTCTCCAAGTCAGAATTTGGACATCTGGCCTCTGAAGAAGCTTCTACATTTTTTCTTCAAAAGGCTGCATTTCGGTGTCCCCAATATTATACTTTAAGGATAAAGACCGGTGGCTTATTTCTCCCACCCCCAAACCCAGATTCTTGTTCGTTGATACCAGTTAGGTTTTTTATGTGGCATTTAATATTTTGTTGTAAACTGCCCTAAAAATGTGTTTTAAGGTTACAATATCAATCTAAAGGATAAAACGATAAACGAAATAACAATTTCAGGTGCCACTCTTAATACACTTTTAATATGCTCCCTCCAATACTTGCATTTATTGCTTTGGGATTTCCTAGTGGTCTCCCATCCAAGTCCTAAACAAGACCTTGTCTGCTTAGCTTCTCAGGCCAGAAAAGGTCAGATAAGGGACACCATCTGCTCAGACATACAAGGTATATTGGAAGGAAGGAAGAAGTCTTTAAAATATACTGCTGGCATCTGACGATTTCTTGCAGGCAGAGGGGTCAAAGAAAACAATTAGCTCCTTCCCTAATGGATTTACTGCATTATATTCCAGGGGTAAATGGACTTTCCAAGTTACAGAGCAGCTCATTAAATTTCTGCTTCTCTCTTGATACATTCAGTTTGTACTAGAAAACAACTCAGCCATTTTTTCCAATCCATATAACACCCCAACCTATAGCATGCTTAAGTGGAAGCGTTCGGTAGAACTGATTTAATCCCATCTATTTCAAATCACAAGCACGTTAGCAGAAGTGGCTAGTGGGTTAGCAATATTCTAAGATATTATCGTTGTTGTTATTATTATTGACTTCAATTGTTGCATTGCTCTGCTGGGCTACCTCTATTTTCAGCTCCACAATGCACACCTCCATTCGTGCCATTAATTCACACGCCTCCATTTCAAGTACTCATAGAGGTAGTCCTCGTTTAACAATCACAATTGGGACTGGAGTTTCAGTTGCTAAGTGAAGTGGTCATTAAGTGAATCTGACTGGATTTTACAACACTTTTTGCAGTGGTTGTTGAGCGAAGCACTGCGGGTGTTAAGCAAACCATGTGGTTGTTAAATGAATCACGCAGTTCTCCACAGATTTTGCTTGCCAGAAGCCAGCTGGGAAGGTCAAAAATGATGATCACGTGACCATGGGATGCTGAGATGGTCATAAATGCGAACTGGTTGCCAAGCACCCGAATTGTGATCATGTGATCGTGGGGACGCTGCAACAGTTGTAAGTGTGAGAACTGGTCATAAGTCGTTCTTTTCAGCACCATCGTAAGTCTGAACAGTAACTAAACGAATGGTTGTTAAGTGAGGACTACCTGTATGGCTTCTCCTTAGCCCCAAGGTACGAAAAATTGGGTGGACAGTGAGCACCGGTTTAAATAAAGCATTTTTGAACTTTGGAGATCTGCAAAGGAAGCAAGCAGCAACACTGAAGAGGGCTAGGTTGGAATTTGGGGGCCATTCTAGCGCTTTTGGAGCTTTGATGTGGCATTTCAAAAAAAGCCAATCAGAGCTTGAAAATACATATTTCAATGCTTTCAGAATACCATGCTGCTTTATTCAGCAATTTAGCAACGCCGTCTGGGCCCCACTGTAATCTTGGAAGCGCCTCCCCCGCAAGAGGGAAACCAGCTGCACATGGCTTGCAGAATTTCTATGCCTGCCAAAGTTGGCTGTGCCCTTTCCCCACATTACTGAAGGCCTTCTAGAGAGTTTTTCAGAAGTCCAAAGACATTTCCAATTTTCCACCCATGAGTTCCTGTTGAGAAAGCATCTGCCTGTCATTTGGGGTTCCTGACGTGCAGTCTGCTGAGCCAAAGACATGGGTCAGCCTTAATAGCATCAATCTAGGTTTAAGAAAATGATGCTTTCTATAATGGCTTCCTCTCAGTTGAGAAGAAGTTAATAGGATTTGCACTTTCTCAGGTCAAAGCTAATGGGCACAGCAACTCAGGCCTAACTACAGTTTCTGATCAGCCACTTTCAGCTGTATCCTTGCCATTTGCTGTTGGAAATAGTTCTTTTGAAAGATTTGCGATGTAAACCACTGTCTTATATTTTTCCTGAAGCAGAGAAACTAAATGCAAACAGATGGAAATGAATGATTGTCTGCAATGGCTACTTCTTGTCTAATGGCCCTTCTTCAATGGAGGGCCAGTTTGCTGTAGTGGTGCCAGACTAGAAACTGGGGGACCACAAGTGCTAGTCCTGCCTTAGGCATGAAAGCTGGCTGGGTGACTTTGGGCCAGTCCCTCTCTCAGCCCAACTCACCTCACAGGGCTGTTGTGTGGAAAACAGGAAGCATGAGGATTAGATACGTATGCAACCTTTAGTGAACCAAAAATAAAGGCGGGATAAAAATCTAACAACAACAACAACAACACAACAGCAACAACCCAGTGGCCTTCCTGTGTGCTTGGGAAGCACCAGGAAGTTTCAGATTTCCTAGGCAGAGTCACTGTGCTGGTTGGGAATTCTGGGAATGATAAGCTGGGAGTTCTGGGAGTTATAGGCTCAACAAATCTGGAGGGCTTCAGGTTGGGAACTATTATAGAATACTTATGCCTGAATTTTATTGGACAATGGAATAAAAAGACATATAAGGAGACTTCAATTGGAACCTCAAATATACTTTATCAGATAAAGAAAATACTACAACATGCTATGTTGGATAGTTAAACAGATTAAAATAAAATTAACCTCCCTCCCCCATCATGAAAATGCAAAACCAGCTAAACTGAAAAAGAAGTTATTCATCAAAACAATTTATCTTATCTTCTGTGATGGAAATGCTTTTGAACTTGCCATACACCGTGTTGCGCAGGTTCTTTTTATGAATTGCTAAAATAACCAAGAAGCAGGCAAAATTAAGCTGATTGTAAGATAAAATAGAGGTCAGTTCTGATAAATTGTTATGATCTGGGCGACAGTATCTCTCTGGCAGAAACAGTATTTCTAATTTTCTTTTTACAAGTGCTAGCATTTAACATTGACACATTTAGACGGCGATCCAAAGGGAACTGTTGCTGTTCTGTGGTCATTTCAAGCCCTCCCCATTTTGGGCCCCTGCAGATTCAGCTGGCGTGAACCTAGCAAGCACAGCCAATGGCAAAATCTCGGGAAAGGCTGATCCAGCTGATCAAGAACACATGTAGTTTTTTTAAAGCTCGGAGTTCAGTTTTCACTTACACTCTCCGGGGGAGGCGGGGGAGAAGGACCGAGGTTGACCACTTCCACACTCCACCAGTTTTCAGACAAGAATGATTTCTTGTAGGCAATAAACTTTGGACAGCATTTTTTTCTTGAGCATCAGGAACCTAATTCCAGGGATACTGTATGTCCAGAAGACGTTTCATGAGCTGCACAAAATGACCCCAAAGCAAGGGCCTTTTTCTTGCCCAAGGTACCAAATGGCAAATGTTCAGCCTTCCAAAAGCTTAGCAGGCTTCCACACTGTTGACTCCACTACATGAATGATTGACAGCAGAAAGACACACCCCATGCTGTGCACAGATATGAAGCCACAGGCTTAAATGAAAGTTCTCCTTCGTGTTTGCTAGGAGGACATCACCTGTGGTTAACTGCCATTTCTTTCAGTAGCCCAGAATCACACAGATCGTCTTATCAGGGGAAGCAGCTATCAGCTACTGTATGGTATGGAAAGCTTTCTCACTATAGGGTGACTTTCTTGGGAAACCGTCAGGTGCCACTGATATTAATGGGAGTTTTGAAAATATCAGACCTCATAAGGCCCAAAACATCAAGAGGTTGATTCAGGTCGACAGTGTTGCTGCTGTCATTTTGAGGTTGAGGCAGGGAGCTCAGAAAGCCATTCAAAGCAAGTGGCTCTTGAGAAATTTCAACTTCTTTCCTGTCATTATTACTTCCTTCCAAAGAAAATGCCCAGTTATCTGTATCCAATGAAAACTATGTGGCAAGCAAGTTCAAAACAGAATACCCCACACTAGCAGCACCCAGGATGCAGTCTTAAATTTTCTCTATAAGCCAGGCTCACTGGCACTTGCATCTGAATAAATCTAGCCTGCATTCCTGCTAAATCGCTCTTCCTATTTGTTTCTTTTTCTCCCTTTTTGGAGATCCACTGCTAAAACTGTACTGTGAATTTCTAGTACTATCATGGGTTCCTTCTCTGGGTAAATATTTATTTATTTATCCTTCAAATTTCTATCACTGCCCATCTCTCCCAAAAGAGGGGACTCTGGGCAGTTAAAGGGGTAGATGTAGCTAATCCAGTGTTTTTCAGCCTCGGCAACTTTAAGATGTGTGGACTTCAATTCCCAGAATTCCCCAGCCAGCATAGAATAACATGATGCACCAACTTATAAGGGACCATAGAACACTGTACAGATGAGTACAAAGGCACTATGAGATACGAAGGCAGCCATATCACATCCTGCAACTACCGGTATATATTCAGAACTGGCGGTAACATTTTTTGAGATAATGAAAGCTTTCCTAATATATCTTTACCCAACCCCAACCCCGCTTCTTCTTTTCCAGCCTGGTATCAGTACAGAATCAGCCATTGCTCACTGCAGCAGAAACGAAGGAGAAATGAAAATGAATCTGTGAAAGAGTCAAGCCGATGAAGGATCTGGCTTGTTAGCTTGTTAGCTTGTGTAACTTTCTTTTGCCTGGGAAACAGGAATGTCTCTATCTTTATCCGTGTGCTGTCAGAAGGGCACGTCACACTTAGAATACCCCACATCAAGAAGGGCTAATTCTCTGATCAGTACTGCTAATTCTCTACTAATGATCCATTTCCTTATTTCTGCACCATGAGTTCAAAGGCTCATCAGCATAATTATCACAAGGAGCGGATGCGTAAAACGTGTCTACTTTACAAATGTTAGGCAGCCTTTGCATGTTCCTCCTGGAATTTCGATTTGGAAGGCCTGTGTATGCAGCATTTCTTACGTGTTCAGATGCCCATAAATTCTGGTCAGTGACTGTAATTAAAAAAAAATTCTATTCAATGCCCATAGCTAACCCCTGGCAGGACTTCCACCTCCACCTCCCTTAGCTGCTTAGATTTTTCAGCCAATTCTTGGAGATGATGATCAGAAGCATAGATATGAGCAGATTCCGGCTGTGATAATTGATTGCAACAAGTTCGGCTTATCTAGTAAGACATGCCGTTACCTCACAGATACTAAAACAATATCTGTGGCAGGATCTTTCTTTTTTTTCTTTGTGTAATGCATTAGTGTGATTTTAGGAGAGGCTTACAGAAAATTTGAAAGAGCAGTTGATACTGAACCATACTGGAATCCAATAATATGGGCAATCAGCCAAGCTGAAAAGATTTTCTAAGCGAAAAATAACTTCCTTTCAGTCCCTTGATAGATAACACAACACAACGCATAGACATTTTTAGAAGATCAAACTTTCTAGGCAACGTTGTAAAGCCATTGCAATAAGGAATCAGTGTTCTGCCTGCCTGTTTCTCTAGCACAGTGTTTCTCAACCTCGGCAACTTTAAGATGTGTGGACTTCAACTCCCAGAATGCCCCAGAACGTTGGGAGTTGAAGTCCGCGCGTCTTCAAGTTGCCGAGGTTGAGAAACACCGCAAGCCCAGCATGTTCAATTTGTCTGAGCCTAATTTTATTTTATTTTTCTACAGATCTTCCTAAAACTGGATTGTTGGCCTGATCTGGCACTGTTTTTACATTCTATTAACATTTGATCCTATGAGCTGCCTAGTTCATAGGGTGGTGGGTTTTGGGGGTATTTTATTTGATTTTATGTATATGTTTTTACTGTGATTATATTTTAGCACATTTTATTGTAAGAGCTTTTGCTATTGGGCAGTTTAAAAAAAAATCTGAGTAAATAAATATATAAAACAATCTCTATTTTTTTTATTGCTATGGTACTTTCTTTTTAGGGGATCCTTGTATCTTATTGTTTATAATGTTGACTTGGGATTCTGCCTTTATACAAAGGTGGGGTATGAATTCATTCACAGTGATTGCAGCTTGGAGAATAAATGTATGGAGGCAATTATGCAATTATCCACCTTCTATCTGCCGGCTCTACACACAGTGATAAAGAGTAATTTCAGTAACAAAACACAGGTCCAGGGATAATCTGGTTTCATTATCAATGACTACTGGTAGTTCTCGCTTAACTACCACAATTGGAACTGGAATTTAGGTTGCTAAGTGATGCAGTTCTTAAGCAAATCTGGACTGGATTTCATGACTATTTTTGTGGCAGCCATTAAATGAATCACCATGGCTGTTTAGTGAATCACATGGTCATTAAGTGAATCATGCAGTTCCCTATTGGTTTTGCTTATTGGAAGCTGAGTGGGAAGGTAAAAAATGGAGATCACATGATCATGGGATGCTGCAACCATCATAAATGTGCAACGGTTGCCAAGTGCCTGAATTCTGATCACGTGACTGCAGGGATGCTGCAACTGTCTTAAGTGTGAGGAACGGTCGTAAATAGGTTTTTCAGCACTGTCATAACTCTGGATGGTAGCTAAACAGATGGTCGTTAAGCAAGGACTACCCGTATTAGGAGTAAAGAAAGGGTCAGCTGGTTCAAAACAAACACTTGGCTGGAATGGGCTTCCTCAGAATAAGAAGGAACAATTGCTTCACATTTGGTTACCAAATTCTCAAATCAAAAGTGGTTTGCCCCAAGAGGCAACTGTCTGAATACAATGGGAAGATTGAAAGTGTTCTTTCGTTCCTAGAGATACATCTGATTTCTTCATCCATATTCAACAGCCGTAGCCGTTTCTCTAGAATGATAGCCAGACAAGAAAAACAAAAGCGGAGTCAAATAATCTGAGCCGGCAGCTCCTCTTAATCATCTGTCACCACGGCTGAGAATCAGTGCTATTTCACTAGCTTTCCCAAGAGAGGACAGAATAGATGAACTCAACCTGAAGAATAATACCCCGTATTCTTATCCTTCCTCCACAAACTTGCAGAAGTCATTCAAGTTTTAATACCTTTTTCCTGTTTCATTGCTCCTTTGTGCTGCATGACCAAATAGCCTGTTCAGCTTGGGTTGAGTATTTTTGCTATTCATTATTGAAATTACTAATCCCGAGAAGGCAGGGGCCGGTAATGGAAAGGAAAAGTTGTAGTGACCATAAGGAGTCGTTCCCACTAGAGACATTCTAACATTAAACCCTATTGTAGTTTTACCTACATTCTGGTTCTGGATCCAGAAAGACCTTTCAGTTAGGGGTACAACCATGGTATTTAACTCAATGTAAGGCTGTATGAAAGCCATCTACCCTGATTTTCAAACAGTTACTTACTTCCAGCGCTCTGGGTGAGAACCACAGGGTGCCTGGGCAAATGCCAAAGTTCTTCTGCCTCTTTTATTTATTTTATTGTATTTTTGTTTATGTTTTATCCCGCCTTTATATTTTTATAAATAACTCAAGGCAGGGAACATACCTAATACTGCTTCCTCCTCCTATTTTCCCCACCATAACAACCCTGTGTGGTGAGTTGGGCTGAGAGACAGGGACTGGCCCAAGGTCACCCATCTGGCTTTCATGCCTCAGGCGGGACTAGAACTCACCGATTCCTGGTTTCTAGCCCAGCGCCTTAACCACTAGACCAAACTGGCTCTCTAATTTAGCGAATGCAGTACTTTTTTCTGCAATACCCATACCTGGGCTTATTAAAATGTAAAGTGAGTCACAATAGTTCTAGGGGATCTTTTCCATTCTTCCTGTTTTTTTTTAAATTGGGAGAAAAGCTTTGGGGCTATGAGAAGGAAAGCCAACCAGGAAAACGGAGAGAATGAAAGAACCAAGAGCAGAAAATGTGAGCATCCGGCCTTTTGTCTGTGATACATATAGAGAGCGGCATGCCAACGGGCAAACAAGTTCAATTCTTTCTATTAATGCAGAGAAACCCTCTAATTTGGGATCTATTTAGTTCCCATTATATAGACTACAACATTCAGCATGTGAATCGCTGTTTTGCCCATTCGCAATAAAAAAGAGCCACTGGCTCTAGAGATGTGTAAACCAATTTGATTTTGACATGTTTTGAGCTCAAACTAGCCTCCGCTCAAAACCTCAAAGGGAGGATTCCAAGCTGCAAAGGATCCTGTATATGCACATTTCTAACTGGGTCCAATGATCAAGTGGTATTTTATTACTATTAGCCACCCAGAGTCACTGGCTTGAGATGGGCGGCTATATAATTGAATGAATGAGTGAATGAATGAACACCTAATAGTTTCACATTCAGGTGAATCATCAACAGATGCCATGTCTCACAAAGCCCGATTTATTCACTATTAATTAATTAGGCAACTTGGAAAGGTAGCTTAAGGAGAAATTTGCCATGCTACCCCTTAATTAATAAATACCTCCAGCCAGCCTCCTCCTGAGACCAGATGTCAGAAAACTATGAGCAACGCTTCACCCACCATTATTCTTCAAGTCCTAACCTCCAAATAGATTGGATTTTCCCAAATTCCCAGCCAGCCTCACAGCCAAGGGTCTTGAGCACCAGGCTGGAGAATGCTGAATGAGACCTTCCTTACTCCAGAGAATTCAATGAGATGTTAAATGTACAGCACCTTGAGCATGTAATCTCAGAAAATGGTTGTTTTGAAATAGCAGTTAAGAGGGAATGCACTTTCAAATATGTAACTACTTAGGAACATAACTTATGCCTCTCCCTCACCATATGCAACTGACATATTAGCATCTCATAAAGCTTTATGGAATCAAGTTGCCAGAATCAATATAAAGTTGCATTTTATTACCTTTTTAAAATGTTTAAAATAAATCACATAAAACGACGCCGTTCAGGAGGCATTCTGCAGATCAAGAAGAAGCAAACATCCAAGCAATTCAGTCAGTGATGTCTTTCAGCAATAAACACACAAACTTTGGGGGCACCGAAAGAAGCTGTTGACAAGGAGGAAGTCAGGATTTTGAAGGCAGACAACAGCCAATGCTGGGAATTTAATTATGTATTATAATTTTATAAATTAAATATAGACTGGACCTCACTCATAGATGTTAGTTAGGTTGTTTTATAAATGTATTTTAACTTTGTCTTAAATTTTATTTCATTTATTATCTATTAAGATAGAATTATATATATTCACTAAGCACCCTACTTGTACTGGTCTACAACCATAATAAATAGATTGATTGATTGATAATGATCACTGAAGGGATGGGCTGTGAAAGCTCAGAAGGAGAGTTAGGCACATGTTTGGTGGACCTGCTGGCCTCCATTATTAGGCCAAGACAGTTTGAGCATCCACATGGATCCTTCTGTCTCCTCTCCCACCAGAGACTCACTTGCTTTTCCAAATTTAGCAAAGTGAGGCAGCAGTGGGGAACTTATATTTCTATTGGTCCCTGGAAGATATTGCTCTTCCTGTGTACTGAATCTAGGAAAGTCTTCTCCAGTCTGGTGGTGTCCACATTGGATTGCATCTTCCATCACCCCAATGGCCATGCTCTCTGAGGGTTAATATAAGCTGTAGTCAAACACATCTAGAGGTGCCAAATTCATGAAGATCCATCCACAGTAGTGGTGATGGTGAGGGAGCCAAATTTCAAAAGCCCACTGTAAAATAGCTGGTTGTTAATCCAGACTTGGGTCACTCCCCATGACTTCCTACTTGGAGTGGGTAGGAAAAGAGAAGTTAGTGTGTCAGGAGAATAAAAAGGAAAACGAGAAGTCCTAGAAAAAGAAAGAAATTGTTTCAGAAAAAGACTGGGTATCCACTTTTGGTTCTGGCTCAACCCATCAGGTAGTCCCCAAAATATTAATGATCTGGTCTTCATTAACAAGAATCTTGCTTATTGTTGCTCTATAGCATAATGGAGATCCTACTGATGGCATCTTCTGATGAAGCTACTGAATATTGCCACATCTGCATGGCATCAGAAAAAGCCAGCAAGGAAGAAAGCTGTTTATGGAATATGGGTAAGGGTCAATCTATTCCAGACATAATTTGGAGCACAAATGGCCTGGAGGATATCCAGAAAACATAACCTGGACCCCATAAATTACTGCCTGTGAGGACTGGGCATCCAGAGGACAGAGGAAACGAATAAAATGTTAATACCATTGTCTGGTTTGCTTCAGCATGGCTCTAATGAGTAGTTATAAATAGTTAAACAACTATATCAAAATTCTTCATCTTATTACTAGGTGAGGAAATTAAATTTCAGGATAGCAGCCCATGTTGCAATGACTTATCTATCAGCAACTCATTAATCTTGATATTAAACATATACCCCTCCAATGTACGATTTATCGTGGGAGTCATGATTAAATCTGTTACACCACTATGTATGCATAATGTAACAACTTTGGGGGGAGGAAAAAAAAGGGACATACTTCCTAATGAAGATATTATCAAGCCGTGGCAAGAAAACAAAATTATTTTGATATGCTATATATTGTTCATACTCTATTTCAGATTGGTTAGTGATGTGTGTGTGTGTGTATTCATACTGTATTTCCATTTTTTTCCTTATTTTCCTCTCATGGTTATATAGCCACTCAATAGGCTATTTAATGTATTGCCATTTTTTTGTTAGATTCAACATTTGAGAAACTGCTCTGAAATCAGGTGGGAAGAATTTATACTGCACTTGGGACTTCCCAGTGTTTCATTCCAGAACAAGGGCATGCATGCATTTTTCCACATCACTTGGCAATATCTTTGGACGCGGTGGCGCTGCGGGTTAAACCGCTGAGCTGTCGATCGGAAGGTCAGCGGTTCGAAACCGCGTGGCGGGGTGAGCTCCCGTTGTTAATCCCAACTCCTGCTCACCTAGCAGTTTGAAAACATGCAAATGTGAGTAGATCAATAGGTACCGCTTCGGCGGGAAGGTAACGGCATTCCGTGTCGTCATGCTGGCCACATGACCCGGAAGTGTCTATGACAACGCCGGCTCCATGGCTTAGAAACGGAGATGAGCACCGCCCCCTAGAGTCGGACACGACTGGACTTTACGTCAAGGGAAACCTTTACCTTTACTATCTTTGGTGTACCATTTTGGATGCATCAGGATCTGAGCACATTATAAAAGTTGGGAACAGCTATCTTTCTAACAAAGAAAGCTTAACTTATTAGCTCTGCCCCTCTGCCCTCAGTGTCCACTTCTCCAAAGAGGCCCCATACAGAAGCAGAAACCCCTAGAATTGCCACCATGCTCAATCTCATTCAAAAAGAAGGTTTCCTCTTTAAGGCTTTTTGTCTAAAGATTTCTGTACTTCTGCAGCTGTCCTACTTGCTTCATACCTCCCCCGGCCACCCATTAGGTCTCTTTTGTAAGTAAGAATGTGTTTTGGATGAATCAGGACTTCGCACTCTGAGTGCATTATAAAAATCACTCCTACATATCCTGATGGCATGCTGATGAATCACGCACATTTCAGTGCATCCCTTATTTCTCTTAATTACATCCTGAGGTTTCGAAATTGCTGATTGGTAGACATCCATGTGAGAGCACAGACTAATAGAGAGCAGGAAAGACAGTGAGAATTCACAGGAGGGAGCCTACTAACACAGAGCGATTTTTCCCATTTCCCCCCCCCCGCCCCCCGGCTTGCAGAGAACAGAATGGTTCTTCTCTGCCAGATGACCCAAGGCTACTTAGAAGGCAGATGTTGGGAACAGTAATAACCTGATAGTTGAAGAGTGGATACTGGTCAGAGGTCATCCACTCTTTAATTTTCTCTAAAGGATCTGGAGATGCTTCTGTAGGTCATTTGGCAACACCGCCATTTTTGTTCCCCCTTAAAACCAGTTTTAAGATAATCCACAGCCACGTTCACTTCTGTGCACGCAAAAATGCTGAGAACAAGGAACAGAATGGATTGAGCTGCCACAGTTCTTACAGAATGACAACCAGCCATCATCTCCAATTTATGCTACACTTGCTTCCTCCCACTGATCCTCTATAGCATAATGGAGAAGCAGCTACTGATGAAGCTGCTGAATATTGCCACATCTGCCAACGAGGAAGAAACCTGGTTATGGAATAGGGTGGGTGGGTGGGGGTCAATGTATTCCAGACATAATTTGGAGCAGAAAAGGCCTGGAGGATATCCGGAAAAAATAATGTTGTGATTATATGTGACTCTGGGCGGCAAACAAAGTTAAAAAAAAGACAGTCCAATAAACGATAAAAAATAACTACGAAAAACATTAAAAACATTAAAAGCAGCCAAAGCATTAAAACCATAAAACATAATGTGTGGAAGAGCACAGTGTTTCCCTAACACTATAACCACCTTACAGATTCCATACCCCCATTACCGGCTCCCAAGGCCAGATGGCAAAGCCATGTTTTCGGCATCTTACGCGGCGAGCTGAAAAGTCTTGAAAGGTCCTTCCAGTGTGACTGCAAAGGAGGAACTAGCTGAGACAAGAGTTTTCCAGATGACCTGCTCGTAAGCTCCACCGGGTTGCAGAACCTCAGACAAACACTAGCTTCATAAGGATTTCAAGTATACCACAACTGAATTAGAAATAAAAGTGGCTCAGCTACCAGACAGAGAAGCCACAGAGCCATAGGGATGTGGAGCTGAACTGGAATTGTTCAGATGCTATGGAGAGGTGACCCGATTCAAGATTTCAACTTGTGTGCTACTGTGACACACACACGCACACGCACAATAGTCCAACAAGGAGCTGAACAGAATAGAAGCATCTAAGCCACACCATTAGAGTAGTCATTTAGTAAAGAACGAGTGTCAATTACATTCGTCTTGCCTGTCCTAATCAAGTCCACATTCCATTTCAGAGTTTTAAAGATTTAAACCCTTTTAGGGAATTCAATTGGACTTTACAAAAAGTCATCATAACTGTTTTATATAAATGGATCATGGGTAAAAATAATCTTACGTAACTGCTTCCACAGATTTTCAGACACATTGCCGCACAACTACCGCCTCCCCCCCAACAAACCACCCTTATGCCATATTCTGTTACAATATTATTAATCAAACAGATTGCTCTAACATTTAATCGCAGTTACCCAGGCTAAGATGACACAAGAAAGAACAGCAGCTGCCTTTCTGTGCTCTAGTTGCTGAGCAGGGAATTCTGCAGAGCTGATCTGTTACAAAAATTGTGGGTTTAGGCGTAAAGCAAGCCCGAAATGAAATGCAGGCCTTCAAGCGGGTGATTTAGGTTAGCAGTGAATATATTTCCTTCACATTAAAAAAAATGCATAAGAAAAGAAGTCGGTTGGGATTGTCTTCCTTCCCATTCTTACCCTGAATCAAAGCAACGATGTTTAATTTTATGGGGCATTTCCAAGAAAATAAGCCTGATTTACCCCATAAATAAATTTCAAGACAATCCTAGAATGGCAGGAGGAGTAATGAGTCTGTCTCGGATTCTATAGCCAGCAGCTTTTGGTTTACATATTTTGGACAGGGTGAGATTAGAAAGGATTCCCACTCTGTTCTACAGATGGTCCTCAGTTAACAACCACTTGTTCAGCAACTGCTCAAACTTACAACAGTGCTGAACGAATGGTACTGACAACTGGTCCTCGAAGTTCCGGCCATTGCAGCGTCCTGTGGGCACATGAATGCGATTTGCAACCTTCCCTGTTGGCTCCCGCCAAGCAAAGACAATGGGGAAGCCGGCAGGAAGCCAGAAGTCATGGTCATGTGAGGTCCTTGGTTAAGAACCCATGGTGATTCATTTAACAACGGTAACCAGGGACTGCCAGAACTGCCGTCATCTGATGTTGTGCTTTACGACTGTGTTTGTTTACAATGGAAATTCCGGTCCCAATTACCATTGTTAAGCAAGGACTATCTGTACTTTTTGAAGTAGAAATTCTTTACACCACTTAGTAGCTGTGGCTTTTTCACCTCGCTCTATGTGCGTGCTCTACTTTTGTCTTCCTACCAGTATTCATCAACTGCTGAAATACTGGGATTTGTTTTCAGCCTTAGCTGGGGAGCCAGATCTCTCACCCTACTCTCAGGGCAATTTTCTGCTACTCCTGTATTTCCCCATCTTCCCTACCATAACCGTCTTCCTTTACAGGGACCGTTTAATCTGAAGGACGATACACACATAATATTTGAGGGTCATTACGCTACTTTTCAAAATAATCCTGTTAGCGTATATACTGTTATCATCAGAATTATGCAGCTGCACAGCATTATAATGACAGTAAAATATGCAAAGAACATTCCTGATTCAAAGAAATAGGAATGTTATAGTTGAGAAAAAGAGTAAAGAAGAAGGGACAAATGCTATCAATTCTTGTCATGCATACTTATTCTTCATTTCAGTCGGGGATGAAAAAGTAGCTGGTTAAATCAAGGGCTGCTGGGAAAGTGGCATTTGGAGAGCGGTATGTGGCCACTCATCGATGAGCGGAAATAGAATTTCAAGTATGAGGAATGACAGAGTTGAATGACTCTACTGAGCAGAAAATGTTGGAATGATAGTCTATGCCTTCCTTGGGGAGGAATTTATAAGCAGAACAAGACAGGCACCAGCTCCCCGATTTGTAAATGTTACATCCTACAGAGCACATGCTTGCAACATGAGCACCAGATATTTAAGCCGAAGGGATCCCTGCATTCCTTTTCCTGTGGTTCAAAAGGAAAAACAAACGTCTCCAGATTTCAAGCAATTCTCCCAGGTGATAACAGAACTTGTAAGACTGGCATGAGCACCATCAGTTCTAAAATATATCACCTCCTTCCGAACGTCAAGAAATATGTTTAGCAAACAATGGTAATTCATAAATCGACACTTTTTGAAGGTATGAACACTTAGAAAGTAGTACAGGAAACACCACTGAAAAAATGTGATTATCAGTTGCTAGAGAACCCCAACAGGTAGAAGCTCTTCCCCTGGTACTTAAGGACTTCTTATAGGCATTTGTGGATACTGGACTAAAATGACCTTTTTTCTGATCTGGCCTGGCTTCTCCCAGATTATTCTTATACAAAGACTTCTTATTTCCATTAACTATTGCTTTCATTAGCAAAGGTGCCAATACAGTAGAAAGGATGAAGTGTCTCCTTTCACTCCTGAGCATTTAACAGCAAGTACCTCTTAAGAGCTGCTGAAAATCTGCCAAGATTTCCAATGATTTTCAAAGTCAGTCTAGAACTGCTAAGACCAGCAAGAATGCCATTTTAAATAATTTATTGGCATTTCTTCATAAATTAGAGACTTGGGTGAGAATGCCACGAACCTTTGAAGTGCTGGATGTTCACTACATCATATGTCAGCCCAAGAGAAGTGTTTTCAGAAGGCTTAAAGCCTGACCATATTTCTGGGAAGTAGTTCAAGGGTTCCATAAAGTGCATTATGTTGGCCACAAGGTCCCCTGGAGGAAAATGGGCATTAAGTGGCAATAGTTGACTACTGTAAGGTTAAAGTGATACATATTTAGACAAAATACAAATACAGATAGTCCTCAACTTACGACCACAATTGGGGCTGGAACTTCTGTTGCTAAGCAAGGCGGTTGTTAACTGAGTCATGCCCAAATTTATGGCCTTTTTTGCCTTGGTCGTTAAGTGAATCATCATGGTTGATAAGCAAATTAACACGGTCATTAAGCAAATCTGGCTTCCCCCACTGGCTTTGCTTGTTGGAAGCTGGCTGGGTAGGTTGCAAATGGTGATCACATGACCCCAGAACACTGCAACTGTCGTAGGTGCAAGGACTGGTCACAAGTCACCTTTTTCAACACCACTGTAACTTCTAACGGTCGTTAAACAAATGGTCGTAAATCGAGGACTACCTGTAGAATATAAATATGTACACAGCTGATGAGGCCTAGGAAGCCTGAATCCAACAGGCTTTTGGGATCTGTGGAGTCCTGGATGTCTCTCAATGTATCTCTGTAGTACACTGATGGGTCCCAACCGCTCGTGATGACGGCTGCTTTGGAATGACAAACATGGCTTTAAGACTATTTCACATACCTCAAAGTAAATGGAAAGCAACTCCCCTCCCTCTTCGAATGCCTGAGTTCCAAACCAGTCCTACCATATGGGAATTATTTTGTGTCTACTGTTGTATGTAGTCCCCAGCGTACACAAGATGGACGTAAACACTTCAGAGGTCCTGGACGCACTCACAAAACCACTTTTTATCTCCCCCACACTTCAGGCTTAATTCAAACCTGCATTCCATTTGCCTACCATGTCTCCTCATAGTGGATAAAGCATAGAAGTGGAGGGTGGCCAGCCATATCACAGATCCCCGCCCTTGATCTGAGGGTCCAGATGTTTTCTACGCTCCAAGCCATTTGCATTTGCAAGGTATCATCAGCTAAACAACACGAAGGAAAAGTGCACTGCCTTTATAGGACCTAGGTAAAGGTAAAGGTTTCCCTTGACATTAAGTCCAGTTGTGTCCGACTCTAGGGGGCGGTGCTCATCTCCGTTTCAAAGCCGAAGAGCTGGCGTTTGTCCGAAGACATTTCCGTGGTCATGTGGCCGGCATGACTACATGGAATGCCATTACCTGCCCGCCGAAGCGGTGCCTATTAATCTACTCACATTTGCATGTTTTCGAACTGCTAGGTTGGCAGGAGCTGGGACTAGCAATGGGAGCTCACCCCGTCACACGGATTCGAACCGCCAACCTTCCGATTGGCAAGCTCAGCAGCTCAGCGGTTTAACCCGCAGCGCCACCGTGTCCCTTTATAGGACCTATTTATGCTTTATGTTTATATACGTATGTCACAGTGACATAATTCAGGGCTGACTTTAAAATGAAGTAGATCCTGTTTTTCTTCTGCTAAATAAAAAAAGGAAAATTGGAAGGCACCTTAAAATGAGTCAGACTTTGGTCCATTCAGCTGTTTTTGGAATGACTTACAATAGCTCTCCAGCTTCAGATATATTTTTTCCTATCTGGAGATGTGAAAGAATTAAATCTAGAACCTCTGGGCATGTAACATACTGAACAACAGGTCTTTCGCAACAGGAAAAAATATATTTGAACCACTGAACAATCATGAAAAGAATACCCAGTATATCTATTGCAAACAAAGGGGGGAAAATCCACTATTTATGGAAAGTCTTATCAATAAAATGCAGAAAAGGGAACTTAGAATTGCATTAAATGGAACTAAATGTGAAATGTAAAAATAATTAGAATAATGGGGGGTTAATTTGATTTTTTTTAAAAATTCCTCATGAGAATGGAACATTACACTTTTATTCCAAATACCCCTGAAAATGCTAAAGATTACATTTTTTAAGAGCTGTTGTAATCTGATTTTTTGGGGAATGGATGCCAGTGCTTTGTCCTTTCTGATCCTTTGCCACAGAGAGTTGAAACAAATGTTTGGGATGCTGGCATATTTCAGGATTTGAATATTTGAAAATATGTTTCTCCCACATTTCTATTTCTTCCTCTGCCATGTCTAGCCAAAACAGGTTTAGAAACACACACACACAGACACACACACACACACACACACTCCTACTTGTAACCTATTCATCAGAGTCAACAATAGGATGAATGCACACATCAAAAATACCCTCCTACTTTCTAGAAAAATGCAACTGCCTATCTGACACTCAACAGCTTGGATAGTCAAACCCGGATGAAACTGTGGATGCTAATCCTTGTTTAATCAAGGGAATATTGGCCAACACATCCTAAATCCCTCTTGGTCATGGCTGGATGTGGGCATCAGTCTGAGGGAGACAGAAATCATAATCAGTAAAACTTGGTAAAGAACGAAGGCAAAACCAAGAACTAACCTCAAGAAGCAAACTGAACTCAGGGCCAAAGACTAGCCAAGTGTCAGCAAACACACCTGAGCTCAGGTAAAACTTGCTACTATAGCAAGGTTCAACTGGAAATGGTGACATAGCCCTTGATAATCCTTCCTGCTTAGGAGGATCTAAAGGACTTTGAGGAGAATCTAACAAAACTCCATCCTACCCAGAAGGAATTATTGGCTGGCTCAAGGCCATGCTACCCGGAAGTTTTAGGAGCTGTAGCCCCGAAACAACTAGAAGAACTCCAGACACCCCATTTGCAAAACTAAGACAAATTAGATGGTAGGAAACCTGAAGGACCAGGTTGGTGATAGATTACCCTGGAGAAGGCCTACATACATGGTTGGTAAGAGCGAATATTGATTTGATGGCATATAATCATCAACCATGGTGATTAAAATGAACTAAACATAATAAAAACCTTAATTAAGAGGGGAAAAAAAGATTCATATAATACGAATTGATAGCAATGTAAAAGTAATTAAATCTTTAAGCTTAACATTAAATGTAGATCATAGAGACACATACTGCTTATTATTAGAACACCAAGCCTTTTCAAAGACAAATAACATATCCTGGATCCATTCCTTAAAATCAGGAGGGTAAGTTTCTTTCCAATTTCATAAAATTAGTCTCTTTGCTATGTCCCAGAGTCAACTGAGCCAAATTTCTTTACGAGATGAATTTCACATTTTAACCTATATTGCTAAAACAAAATTGATCATAGATTAGCATTACAAGCCATTCGCCTATGGAAGTGCCTATCTACTCTTACCAGAAAGCGTCATGCAAATGACTAATTGTTCATTACTGGCTGATTTTTAGAAGGGTTATAAGAACACTATGGATACCTTGCATATTTGCTATAGTTAAATACAAATGCTTCTAAAAATGCTGATCTATTGGACAAAAAGGACCATAATCTCCAGGACAGCTCTAGCAACTTTTGAGACGCATAACAATTCCTCACTGTTAGCAGCCAGAGTAAAACTGCATGAAGAAAAATCAGTATGCTCTGCAGATGTGCTAAGAGCTCAATTTCTCATGCTTAGATGCTTTGACTGTCTAGCCCTCTGCCTACTTACCTTAGATTCGGGCAAATTGTTTTTGTGCAAGATTTTCAAAGCCATCTGAACAAATGTTTATTTCTCAGGCATTGGACTTGGAAAACCACAGCTAAAAAAATATGTTTAGTGCCAAATATGCAAAACTTATCAAGAAAAGTACATGTAACAGCACCTGATAGTTCACAAGTTGACCTGTTGATCATCGACATTGTGCAATAGGTAACTGGGGAAGAGCTTCGCAGAGCAACACTGCATCAACCCAGCTCACTTTATATTGGGGAGAGCTTTACATCTCTCAAGCCAGAGATGTGGCATTCCCGCCAAGCTGCTGCCATCTAAAAGCGGCAGTCCATTTTTAAACTGCATGAAACCTTGGCATATTCCTCTGATAATATATTCCTCAAGAGTGACTGTTGCAAGCACCAGAGTACTCAATCCTACTTCCCTCTGAATATCCTACGCCAATTCATATCCTAACCCACTTCACCTTGATAAGTTACAACATGTTTAGTTTGGGCTTAGTTTGCTGCGTGAACCCAGCCTCCATGACTTGTAAATTATGATTCATGGGCTAGCACGGCATGCAAACTCAGCTAATTCAACAAACTATTTTTTTTAGCATAATGTGTGAGCCCAACCATTGTGTTGGTAAAACCTGTTATATATCAGCTTACATTAGATTGCCTATAGTTGTGCCTGGGTGTGTCTGCCTTTTAACATTTGGCAGGCAGGGACCAGAGAGACTGGGCACCCAACTGATTGAATACCATCTCTAGGCTTGTCCACCCATCATCTTTTTAGATGAGGTCACCTAATCATACTTTTTGTTTCAGATATGTAAGAGACGAGTGCTGACAACTTAGGCAGTGGATTGTATTTGCCGAAAATATACAAGTGACAAATCTGTGAGAGCTTAGTGACAACCGATGGTGACCTCTGTTGGCAGGGGTTGGGGCAGGAAACTGAGCTAAAAAATCGAAGTATTCTCGTCCCTCTACACATTGCAAAATTTTCTTGTGAGATCTTGGGGACTTCTCCCGATATCTGGGCCCCCCTTCTAACTTATGTTCTTGTTCTCGTTTCCCTTATTTTTATTTGTTTCCTTTGTTTTACACTTTTATACTGGCTTCCCAATTTACCTTGTAATCCATGCAAAAAACTATCCATATTTCCATGAGTAAATTGTACTGCATTTCATTTATTTATTCATTAGTAACTCACAATAACTGATAATGTGATAACTTTAAAAGAGGTTCACATTAAGGCTGAGCCAATTATCCTGATAGGATTCAATTTAAATGTGAGGATGCAGAAGTCTTTTTCGGCAAGGGACAATATTTTCTTGAATTGGTATACAATTGGCATGAATATAAAATTGCTTTATTTGTTTTTCATCCAAATAAAATATTTGGACCAAGAGTTGTTAAAAACACTTTTCTTTCTTCTGTTTTATTTTCAAAAACAGTGAAAATCAAACAGGAACTCAAATTCCAAGATGGGTAGTTTTTGGACATGCAAAACCTTATCCAAGGTAGTATTTTTATTTATTTATTTTCTATCCCGCCTTTATTATTCTTATAAATAACTCAAGGCGGGGAGCATACCTAAATACTCCTTCCTCCTCCTATTTTCCCCACAACAGCAACCCTGTGAGGTGAGTTGGGCTGAGAGAGAGGGACTGGCCCAAGGTCACCCAGCCAGCTTTCATGCCAAAGGCGGGACTAGAACTCTCAGTCTCCTGGTTTCTAGCCCGTTGACTTAACCACTAGACCAAACTGGCACTAGACCAAACTAGTATCAGCCTAACTTGGTATCGTCCAGATTAATTGGATTTTAACATCCAGAATGCTGGGACATCTGGGAGCTAAAATTCAGTATGTCTAAAGGTCAACATGTTGGAGAGGGCTAATCTCACGACTATCAAAAAACAGCCATGTAGGACAACAACACAGTCCTGTGGTGTAATCTAGTTCTTTGTCAGCACTGATGATGTTACCTAGTTGGGCAATGAAACATCTGGAAGCAAACAACCAAGCTCAGAATGCATCAAGAACTCCACAGTTCAACCCTGAGCTACAGATATTCTTTTCTATCCAAGTTCTTCATTTACCCACTACCTTAATCAGTCAATATGCAACCCCATTACAGTGACATAAGCAGAGGCAGGTGATTAAAGAGCAATGCTGACAAACTTTCTTTTAAAAATAAAAACAAAACTAGGGTGCCCACTTTGATTTGCAGTAAGCCCCACTGAACAAGGGAGCTTTTGTCCAAGGAAACATGCTTAAGACTGGACTATCCACCATGGATTCTTACGTTTCACTTGCTTTTCCACAAGGTCATTCTCTTACACACAAATGTAATTGTGGTCAGTTGACCCAAACACCATATACTACCAGACACCACAATTCTCTGTCAGTTGGATTGTTTCAGCGTGCATTCTGTAACAAGGTTTTTATGGATGTCTCATAACTCCAATCCCTTCAAAAGAGTTGTAAAATTTGAAAGGGAAAGCAGAGAGAAGACAATGTTTGAAAACCATCAACATCCTGATTCTTATCTTTAACATCTCCTCTCTTACTTGTATCCTGAACTCAATAATCCTTTGAAGAGGTCACTTCAGCTGTGTGAATCTGCAGTATGTAGATGGACCTGACACTAAAGTTACCACTTTGATGAAGAGTCTACAGAAGCAAAGGCAATAAGTCTATCCCACAGAATCCTTGGCTCTCTCTGAAGTCCAGGAGGTCCAGCTCAGAGATGAGCTTGTGCTTAGAAAACTGTACTTCACTTATTGTTTTAATTTTTCTCCAAAGCACTCCAATGTATTGCATCATAAGGTAAATATTGATCTTGTTTGGCCTCAATCAATGACAAATTAATAACCGTATCTAGTGTTTGCATTCAGTTCTTCTTGGAGCACTTGAGCAAAACTGAAGGTGACTTATTTGAAATTCCAGCTACTTAATTCTCAATGCAATGAATGATGGAAAATCTTCCATCAGGCAAGGAAGAAGGGATACATGTAGCTGAGACTTCCACATTTGTCCAGCCACCCAACTAGACACCAGAAATAGATGAGGAAGTGAATGATCAGGGACACAAAAGCCTTGCATTTTTGCTGCCCCCTGCTAAAATAGGGGGCTGCCACTTGTCAAGAAACAAGCTGGACATACTGCAAGACTCTTCATGTTGCATTGGGATACCTTTACATAGCCCGATCTAACTATTCAGAATGGCCACTTTATCTACCGTCCACTATAAAAAGCACACACACACACCCCACCACCATCATCACACATTTCTAGGAAACAAAACAACCTTGAAAGGCAAATCGGCATTAACTTCAGCTTCTAAATGTTTGGCAGATTTCTAAATGCCATATTCATGGAAATGATGCACTCTTTCATTTTTTTCCTAATGGGATGGGGTGGGTGGAGAATTACATTATTACCATTGTGCTTAATAAGGGGAATGAAACAGTTTTCCAGCTTAATTACACATTGTTGTTGCAGAGTGTTCTATTATTATTATTATTATTACCATTTTTGCATTTCCTGAGGGGAGCACAGGTAGCAAGATGCTACTGTTACTGACAATATGGTATATTTTATTAATTGATCTTCAAAGTACACAGCACAGCTAGCCAAACAAAGTGTCATACATGGGACATCAATTATGAATCTATGACCCATCTCAGAACTCAACATGGGTATATTATACTGGCTGCTGTTGTTAGTCATTGAATATTGACTTGATTTTAATAATATTCTTTAATATACAGCACTAATCATATGTCACTCCATTTATTTATTTATGTCTGTAAATCTCTTAGACATGCAAAAGAAGTGAACTTCCACGCAAAATGCTTTCTCAGAAAAAATAGCCGTTGAAGGAAGGGGAGTGATTTGATGTAACATCTCTGAGTGCTGGTTGGTTTGAAAGTGACTTTAGCAAATAACCTTCCAGTGATATTCTGGTCATGTACTCTTTTTCCTTAAAGGGAGAAAAAAAGCAAAGGGGAAAATTCTAAAAATAAAGATGAGGAAGAAACCCAATTTGTACAGATTGATAAGCAAAATACAGCTATGTATGTTCATTAATTATGATGGGTATATGTTACACCTTATATCAAGGCAATTAATAACCTCTCAAAACTCAGCTGATGGGACAAACAGGTCCTGTCTGTAAGCTTCCCAGAGGTAGATGCACCAGAAGAAAATGCTGGACCAAATAGATCTTGGGACCATCTATCCCAGGGTTTCTCAACCAGGGTCCCGTGGTACCGTAGGGTTCCGCGAGAGGTCACTAGGGGTTCCCTGGGAGATCACAATTTATTTAAAAAATTATTTCCAATTCGGGCAACGTCACATTAAAGAGGTAAGTTTCATTCTTTACTTTTAGTTTAAGAACCCTGTTAATGCATATAGACAGGCCTACCCAGGAAATGAATATACAGTAACAATCTTGTAGCTTCTGGCCTCTACTGGAGCCTGAATGTGCAGGGGTTCCCCGATGCCTGAAAAACATTTCAAGGGTTCCTCTGGGATCAAAAGGTTGAGAAAGGCTAATATCCTAAAATCTTCACATATGGAGTAGATGCAATGTAATGACTTTGAGCTCTTCCCGGTGACCACGGCAGCTGGTGAGAGTGAATGTCTGCAAGATACAGACAACTTCAACAGTTCTGTTTTGACTTTGAAGACCTTCACATGCTGTTTCTGGGAAATGGTTTTTAGGCTCTTTTATTTTGATTTAAAAAAAAAAAGCAAAGCAAAAACGGCAGTGGGTTTATTCTGATCTCAGCTTCTCAACATTGAGGTCCTCCTACCAAAAATTCTGCCTGGAGAAAACAGGGTTCTTGTTATTCCTGTTCAATATGGGAAACCCTAGAACAGTTTTTCTCAATCTTGGCAGCTTTAAGATGTGTGGACTTCAACTCCCAGAATTCCCCAGCCAGCAGGAACCAAATATCTAGTTATCGGCAAGCTAAGCTATTGTTATTGTACCGTACGGCTGCACTAAATGCAGTTGCAGAAACACTGCATTTTCCTTGACGTGGAAGTTTACACCCCCATCTCCTAGTTCTCTGCCGAAGCTTTCCTTACTTAGAGAAACCGATTCACCTCTTTTGAAGTTACAAAGCCATGAAGCTACACATACACTTCTCAATCATCATTATTTTCCCCCAAATGACCTTCTACTCCATTCTGTCACAACCTGTCATTTATTTAATCAATCTAATTGCTGTTTCCTATATCAAGGAAAGACATCTGAAAGTGATCATGCAGCTATACATTACGAGTAACATGAATTCCTACCACACTCAGTCTTGTTCTAACTGTACTTCCCAGTAACATTAATCAAAATCATTACATGTCATAATATATATGCTATGAAATATCTTATTTCTGTAACAGATGCAGTCAACAGTCAGAGGTGAAGAAGAAAGCATAGTATTGTCTCTTAGAACCACAGGGTTTGATTGAAGGTGTTTTGTATGTTCAACATATTTATTTATTTATTTATTTATCACATTTATAAGGCCGCCCATCTTGCAAAAAGTGACTCTGGGCGGTGTACAACAATCAGTAAAACAACGAATACATGCAAATACAAATACATAAAAATACAGTTATTATAAAATAATCTAGGTTGTACAAACACATGTTTACGTAAAATGGAAAACTAATGTTGTTCAGCTCATAAACGTCTCATGATATCATGGGATGATAGGGTTGGAAGCCTTGTCGTACAACTCCCTGCCTTGGGCAGGAGTGCTCATATCACTCCAGACAAATGGCGTCCAATCTTTGCCTGAAAATCAGCTGTGATGGAGCATACGCAACTCCAGGTAGCAGACCGTTTCACCGCTTAACAGTGGTCATGGTCAGGAAATTCTTATTGCAAGTTTGGATCTCCCTCTGTAGGGCTTCCACCCACTCACTCTTGTCCTATACCTTTGGAAGCTATGGAGGATAAATCCACATCCTTTTTTCTGTCACAGATGCTTCTAAGTGAGGAGAAGAGACGTGCTCAAGAAACAATAATATTATTCTTACATCACACTTAAAAAACAAAAGTGTGCGTGCATCTGGCTCTCCTTCCCAGGAAGTTGGTTGGAGTCAGATGGCCTCCACATTGAATAAAATAAACTAAGTCAACTAGAATGGCTCCAGGCCAATATGTAGCATTCCTTCTTGGGAATAACATCCCAAATCGTTAGTAAGCACAAGTTTATTTGAGCAGCTTGAATAACACTCCACGTATGCATGCTTGTATCTTTTAATCTACTGAATTGCTTGCAGCCTCATCATTTATAGAGAGGATACTGCTGCTGGTAATAATCCTTTCAAATGTACTATACACAAACTAAAGCAGCAGAACATATGTTCTGCATGGACAACAGCCTCGCAAATCATATGGGCCAATTCCATTCCCTTAGTAAAGGTAAAGGTTTCCCTTGACGTAAAGTCCAGTCGAGTCCGACTCTAGGGGGCGGTGCTCATCTCCGTTTCTAAGCCTTGGAGCCGGCGTTGTCCATAGGACACTTCCGGGTCATGTGGCCAGCATGACTCACGGAACGCCGTTACCTTACCTGAAAGCAAATATGTGACTCAAAAAACAGACGTTCCTTTCTACACACGCCATTCCTTCATACTTGTGAGTAACTGCATATTTGCTATTTGTATTTTATTTCCCAAGCCATATGGTCAACTGGGGTTTTTTTTCCCTATCTTTTTTCTTTGTTGTCTTTAAGAACCCTTTTACTCCTAAAATATGTGAGCTCAAAGAATTTCATTACCTGCATATTTCAAGATCTATTTATCAAATCATTGCATAAGGGTCAATTCAGTATGAAAATGGTGCCTTACTTTTGACAGCTGAATGACAAAGAAGGAGAAAAGAAAGCTATTTCAGGTAATAGGAAACAAAGCTATTTCTATGCTAATATGTTGGGAAATATTATGTTTCTCTGACAATATTGTAATGTTGGAGTCTACAGAATGTCTGAACGTCATTTGATTCCTTGTTGTAATATGCAGCAAACATTCATTAATATAATTTTTGTCCTTCGGCTTCGGTTTGAATAAAAGAAGTGAAGTGTTCATAAGGTCTCTCTCTCTCCCTTGTTCCCAGACATACAGTACATACCCATCACTATGCCCAAGAACAAAAATAATTATCAGTTGCAATACTAAAATCTATTTTTCTTGGCTATTAACTGATTATTAGGCGTCATCTAAGATTAGCTGGGGTCAGGGGGCAGCTGACCAAGGGAGATTTCAGCCATGGTAATTCTGCTACTCATCATATTTGCGTACTTGTGACAATAAAGTAGGTTTCTTTTTATGTCTGTTTTCTCAAGTACACAAGGAAAGCAGCATTGTCATCACTGCAATGACATTTAGTTTAGATTTGTTCTTGTAAACGGTTACAGAGAACCACTAAAATGTATTGACTTTGCATGCGACAAACTAGTATTCAAGTGACAAGACTCATGGCATTCAGCTGACCTTGGCTAATTAAGAGATTCACTTCTTTGTCTGTGAAACAGGGACAACGGGAAGAAAGCTGGTTTGAGAACAGTACTGCACATCTTAACTGCATGTACTGCAGGTTGTGGATTATTGTTATTCCACCAGCTATTATAGTTCAGGAACAGAGACACTGAATGATGATTCTTGCACTCAGCTATTGGTCATCTGGATAAAAAACGCATTGCCATTGTGGTGTTCCCTGTCTGTTCTCCACCTTCTGAACTTGCAGAAGGAAAAATGTCATGGTCACCTTTAAAATACTTTATAGGGATGGGCTGTGTAAAGATGCTCTCAAAGAGACACCCAATATAAGAAGGTGCTGAACTAAAGTTTAATAGCTGAATTAATTCTTATGGATTGGGATTCAGTTTAAAGAATCTTTCCAAATGCAAGATGATGGTACAATGTCAGAAATAGTATAAAGGTATTAAGTGCCAATTGTTCTAATTTATAAAGTACTCTGTTTATATGTTTTAACTTAGATTGTAATGTGATTTAAATTCTACTGATCTTTATATTTGGCATCTGTGTGACCCATTGTTCATACACTCACCACCTCTAGTATGCATATGTGCCATTAGAGTACAACACTTCTTTGTCAAAGTGGGTGTTAAGTCTACAAAACCGAGACTTTGGTTTTCAGGAACTTATTTGTCAAGGTGCTTCATGCCTCCTGCTTGTTTGTTAAGTTTCTTTCTCTACCTTAAGTCAAATATGTGAAGCAACTATTGACCATGATGCTGGAGTTAACTTTTAATGTGTTGCCAAACTATGGGTTCATCTATAGCTGAGCTACTCCCAAGATAACTACAGACAGCATTTCAAAAAAAGAGAAAAAGAACTATCTATTCTCCATTTTTGTGAGTTTACCATCTGTGTTGTCCCAAACAATATTAATTCACCAACTTATTCCTCAAGGGAGTTAAAAACAGCTCCCTTCCTTACAACCTGATTTACAGTGAGTCAAATTCTAAAACAGCAACTTGGGGATTTTCATAAATTTGAGCAGGAAGTATCTACAGGCACAAATGTTTCCATATGGGGACTTAATTAGACTGCTGGGTTTGGAAGCAGATCAGCAGATTCAAACTTACCAGTTCTGATTCTCATTTAAGTATCTTCACATACTGTATCTTAAACTAATTTGTTTCAAAGGCATTTGCAGAACATTCATTGTCCACAAGGGGAATTCATGAAGTAAATAGAACCAAGCCAGCTAATCATACTTCTAGCCTCTACAATCTTAACAGAAAATCCTGGTTTGTATATTGTGTTAAGCCATGATCTCTTTAACCATGGTTTATTGAAAGAACAGAAATATCTTAGTCTGTACACTGCATTAAGGCATATGCCACATTGGTTGAATTCACATAGTGCACAAAGCCAAAAATGGACAGACCACATTATGGTAATGGTGATGTGACTCTGCCAATATAACAGTATGCATAAAGGTAGCATGTAGAGAAGGTAAGGCTTCTTAAAATAATCTATTTTGTTGTTTATTCGTTCAGTCGCTTCCAACTCTTCGTGACTTCATGGACCAGCCCACGCCAGAGCTTCCTGTCGGCCGTCACCACCCCCAGCTCCCCCAGGGATGAGTCTATCACCTCTAGAATATCATCCATCCATCTTGCCCTTGGTCAGCCCCTCTTCCTTTTGCCCTCCTCTCTCCCTAGCATCAGCATCTTCTCCAGGGTGTCCTGTCTTCTCATTATGTGTCCAAAGTATTTCAGTTTTGCCTTTAATATCATTCCCTCAAGTGAGCAGTCTGGCTTTATTTCCTGGAGGATGGACCGGTTTGATCTTCTTGCAGTCCAAGGCACTCTCAGAATTTTCCTCCAATACCAGAGTTCCAAAGCATCTATCTTCCTTCTCTCAGCCTTCCTTATGGTCCAGCTCTCACAGCCATATGTTACTACTGGGAATACCATTGCTGTAACTATGCGGACCTTTGTTGTCAGTGTGATGTCTCTGCTCTTAACTATTTTATCGAGATTTGTCATTGCTTTCCTCCCAAGGATTAAACGTCTTCTGATTTCCTGGCTGCAGTCAGCATCGGCAGTAATCTTTGCACCTAGAAATACGAAGTCTTTCACTGCCTCTACATTATTTATTTATTTATATATATATATATATATATATATATATATATATTTTATTTTTTTTTCTATACAAACATAGATATCATATGTAGGTTCTGTTTCAACCTTCTCCTGGACATGTGGCTGTTGGGATTTGAAAGCAAGATCTTGCTGCCTCTTATCATCTATGTGCACCATGTTGCATGAACAGTGCTAAAGTTAATGGGATATTATAAGAATTCAAGTTAGTGGAAAGTTAGCTGCTGCCCAGTCTGGAAACCATACATTAAAAAGGACATACACAATTCTCCCCAAAACTGGACAGTTAAGAGAAAGCTTACATATCCTTGACCCAGGAATTCAATGAGAATATTTTGGTTGCAAGCCAGCAGAAGAAAATTGTGCTTCAGGCACAAAATGATTCTCTGAAACATATGGTGTGCCAGCCACAATGTCAGACTTTCAGAGCCCTCTAATTTAGTATTTGGGAAATTAAAAGGCTTCTCTGCACCTGCAGATGCATTGAACAATTTTTTAAACCAGTTTTCCTTAGCCAGGACCTTCCAATATTGAGAGATTTCAACTCCCATAATTCCCAGCTAGCACAGCAAAGTCCAACACAACTGAAAGATATTCCGTTAAGGGAAGCTTATTTTAGCCATAAGCAGAATTTTAAAAGCTTTGTCTGAAACATAGGATGCCTATTGTGGGACAAAGAAGAGTCCATTCATGTTTGCCCCATGAGCAGAAGGACAAAGAGAGGGAGGGAGGGAGGGAGGGAGGGAAAGAAGGAAGGGAAGGGAAAGAGGGAGGGAGGAAGGAAGGAAGGAAAGTAAAGGAAAGAGGGGAGGGAGGGGGGGAGGGAGGGAAAAGAACCGTACAATCTTTCCACTGGGAAGATAACGGGAATTTCCAATTTTTTCCAGGTGAAGGTCAACAAACTTGCTATATTCTTGCTGTTGCTTGTAATGATCATTGCAGCAACTTTAGACCCTCTGCTGGGAGGTGAAGCAAAGCCTCCTGTGACTCAAGGCTGGGGAGAAAGTATGTTTTCATATGCCCCAGAGAAGCAATCATGCACAAAAGCTGAAAGGTACGACTGACGAAGAAGAGTAATATCTTCCAAGTTATAACAGAAGGGAAAATTGGAATAAAATGTGGGTCATCAAACAAATCAACCCAAAGTCCTCACTTGAAGCACCACTTCAACACACTATGAGTTCCCAGAGCTCCACACCGTATGTTTTCGTTGGAACTATTTTGGAATTATATACCTTGAGAATTGGGGTTAGGGGCATATTGAAAAATAATTAGCTGCATACCAGGCTGTACCAACTGTAGCACATGCTCTTGTGAATCCATCCAGGCTGCCCTATTTCAGAAAGGAAGTGGTGTCGTTAACTCTTTGCCACTAGCTTTTGCCTTTCAACACTTCTGTATTTTCACAAAGTTGGGAGGGGGTGGGTGGGAGTCAGGCTGAGTGGCTATAATTTAAACATTGAGAATGGGCTTACCTCAAGAGCAGGCACACATAATTTTTTCAGTGAGCCATGCCTTAATAAAATGACCCATTAGAAAGCACTTTCCATGTGCTTAATAAGCTCTCCCATGGATTTCTCCCCCACACTGATTAAGGCATTGTGTCTCAAAGTCCTGCTCTCTAGTAGCCTTAATTTCCCTTCTAGAAACTGCTTCTGAATGTTGGTAATTTCAAACACAAAAACTATCCATTTGGGGAAGCTCAGCAGGTGTTTCCAGATGCCAGAAATGTCCCATTATGCACAAACACTTGCATCAGGCTTATCACTGTGGGAACCATGAACTTTCCCCAGCTAATCTTTAGCAGAGAATCCAAGGGTTTTCAAAGGATTTTTTGTTTTCTTTTGTTTTTTGCTGTCAAGCTTCAAGAGAGGCAGGCCAACCAGAAATTCCAGCTCCCCCCTTCATATCCACTTTTATTCAATTTTGGCGGAGTGATTCTTGTTTGTAGCTTCCATGCGAGAAGTTGACCCTTTGTCATAATTGTGTAATGGATCACCCTGGAGAAAATGATGACTGATGGCAGAAGAAAAAGGGTTGGCTTGATTAAGAGAACCCCTACAGGGATGAAGGAAGGCTATCTAGTTGGTGGGTAGGTGGTTCTGAAGCAACAGGAACTTACAGCCCAGAGCATCCTTGCAGAGAGAAAAAGGAAGTTCTTCAGTCTGCAGCCTGCTGGGGAGAGCAGGGGAGATCTTCAAAGGACCTGAAGATGCAAATCAAGGCTAAGCTTTGTCACTTCATCACAGCCTGGCTTCATTTCCTGAGTTAGGCACTGTGAGTACATCAAGACCGGATCTGCTGCTGGTGCCTCCTCCCCCACTCCCTATTCCAACTGACAACCCAGCTCCCTGGAATCAAGATACAGTGGAAGACTGGAAGGTCCTTTGGCAGCTTAGATAAATACATAAATGGAATGACTAAATCACTCAAGAATACAGAAGAACTAGGGATCAAAACGCTGGGCATCAGACGTACAGTGGAATACAGATATTGTCCTTCCCCACTTCTTTGTTGCACCCAGTGTGACATGCATCAAAATGCATGGCCATGCTCAACTAAACACATCTAAATACTATTTTGGCATGCAGTTAGAGCTGCACAGAATTGCATATATAGGTGACTGTGTTTGAACTGCAGTTATTCTCTACATCCAGATTCAATGGGAACTTATATACTGCTGTGCCATAGGTCTCTGTCCCCCTATGCCTTCTTCCGAACTCTCCCATTCTCTTTCTTCTTTCTCTTTCGTCTCCTCCACTTTATTCTTCCCAAGAGTCAGTCAATGCGTAAGCAGAAAATTAGACCTGATGGTTGAAATGGCCCCTCTGTGTTCTCACACTCTTATAACTACCACATGACCACTGAGCAGTATCTCTTCTGTTTTCAAGGGCCTCCCTTTAGGGTTTTTCTATGGGATTTATAGCTGTCTGCAAACTTGTGGCTCTCTCAAGTCTACTGGAACTTCCCTCTTGTATCTGCATATTTTAATTTGGCCCTATGAGAAAAGCATTCGTTGTCTGAACACTGGAAATACAGGAAGGATTGACTTACACCCATCTAGCATTAGGAGCTACTGCGAGGTGGGGTGTAGATGGTGAATGAATACCATGGTGTCATAAACTGTGTGTAGCAGGGGTGACTGAGGTGTGAAAACAGGGGTTTCTTCTTATCTGTGAGATGCCGGAGGGCAATTTTCTGGCTTCTGGTCACATCAAAATGGGAAGAAATGGAGATGATCAAAGGCCGTGCTTGTAAACCTATTACAATTTTTGTTCTTTTTATTCCTACTGTTCATACAGCACAGTATCAGAAGGAGAGGCTGCCAGGCACTCAGACTATTAATGTAGATAAATAGATTAAAGAAGTGGATGGGGCAGAAAATGCCCACCCTCTGATGCCAGTTGCGGAAGACAGATATCCTCAATCCACCTCTGTCATCCCATGGAAGAAGCCTCAAGCTCTTAGTGACTCAGAGGGGTCAGAGTAAAGAAATCAACGCCACTCATGTGCTGCATGATTCCTAAAAGCAAGGCTGAGTGCCTTGGTTCCATCTAGGAGAGGGTTTTTACATAATGCAGTCGCTTGATGAAACTTGACAGGTAATTAGTAGTGTAAATGGCATTTTCTCTCTCATGAGATGCTTAATATCACAGAATTTAAATGATCTGGCCCTGAGTTTGTTATCTGCAAAGGACCTTAGGCTAAGAAACAGGAGAATTCGAAGCTCGGTGCCAGCTTGCACCAGTCACGGTAGCTGCTGCTTGACAGATCCCCAAAGCAAGGAATGGACTCAGCCTCTCTGTGTTCCTTCTCAGGGTTCAGAAGCTGTTCTGATCCATTCACCCATGCAACTTGAAGGATGATGTGCATGCATCAGTGCTTTCTGGCTTACGAAAACTGGCAGGCCTCCTTGCTCATCTTACCCTTTTCCTGCTTCATACTTTCATCCATTTTGCATCCCAGATGCAAAAGTTTCTTTTTAATTACAGAGAAAGAATTCTAATGCCAAGCTGCATTGCAGATCAGCTGTCTAAAAGCTGTTTTCTTGGACCTCCCTTTGCTTCATATGAATGTCAGCCCCTACATACTTCCGAAGAAGGAAGGTTCCCACGGTGAGTATATCAGTGCAAGAAAAATTAACACTTTATTGTCCACCAATTTCCAAATGTGTGGGCTGTCTTTAAGGGCAAAAGCTGTCTGAAGGCAGTTTACACATATAAAAAAAGGTAAAACATTAATAAAGTCAACATTAAAGCCAATATATGGCCCAGGTTGACTTCCTTCTAAAATATAATGCCAATCCAAGTTGCAGTCCAAGGACCCTGGGAACAGCAAGCAGATCTGTTCACGGGAAAGCTTGAAAAAATAGACAATATCATAAGAACCACCAACAGAGCAAAGCTTGCTCCCTTTACACAGTCCTATGAAAATTCCCAGAAACCTAATGTACTTCTTCAGAAACAGTTAGTGTAGCATAGTGGCTAAGAGGCTTGGATGGGAAGGTCCATGGCTTGAATCCTCCCTTTACCATTGACTCATGAGATGGCAGTCTCAGCTATACTTCTTCCTGGTATAATAACATGAATTATTGTGAGAATTACTACAAGATAATGCTTCATTTACCTGAAAGCATGACATGAAATAGTCGTTATTACTACTGTTATTTGATGATGATAATGATGATCCCCTCAATTAAATTCATACAATGATTCTAACTGGCAAAGCCTGCAATGGCTTCCAGACTTTCTGTGCGTGTGTCCATTTCCAAATTGTTAAGCCTTTAAATCTTCGGAGGTTCATCCAAAGGGGGGAAAATAAATGCCCCTAGCAGGTATTCTTCTGTGTCTAACCATGGCACTTAGCCACCTTCCTATGTGCCCCTAATATAAATTAAAGGTAACTTGGTAGGCCACCAAAATGCAGGTGATACACAGAGCAGAATAGATGAAGGTGCAGAGAACCCAGGTGTACATACCCTGTCTTAGATTTTCGAAAAGGGATTATCCTTTAGTTTATAGAATTCAGCCCCCTGCTCCACAAGACCATCAATCAACTGAAGAAGTGACATGACATTGAAGACATTGCGTATACCTTTTACATTTACTTGTCACGTTCTAAAAGATATAGTAATATGTCCTGCTCTATTTCTTAATTGCTAAGCAGATAAGAGAGCCAGTTTGGTGTAGTGGTTAAGGCAACAGGCTAGAAACCAGGAGACCATGAGTTCTAATCCCGCCTTAGGCACAAAGACAGCTGGGTGACCTTGGGCCAGTCACTTTCTCTCAGCCCTAGGAAGGAGGCAATGGCAAACCACTTCTGAACCTTGGACCTTGCCAAGAAAACTGCAGGGACTTGTCCAGGCAGTCTCCGAGGCTCATATGGCAAATATGGTGGGCAACAGAAATCAAAACAATTTATAATTAATTGTTTACCTCTTTGTGCCAGCAGTTCTTTTACATGGTATTATCGTGGAAAAAGTTGCCTGAAATTACAGATTTCCATTACTCTCACTTTTCCTGATTATGTCAAGAAAGCAAAATAAGAAGGATTGGTGAAAGAAATATGTGAAATACAAGAATTAATTATTATCATACGCAGTCTGGTTGTAAAAGAAGAGAACGATCCTCTATTTTTAATTTAAGCCTTGTTAAAAGGATTGGGAAAATAGAGTAGTATGAACCCAACTCTTTATGTAGAATAATGTTAAATAATTTGGGTATTCCCCTGAATTCTCTCCTCTGAAGTGGAACCATAGATGCATAATCCTTGATATGTCTAGAAAGGAAGGAATGATGGAAGGAATTAGCAGCATACAGAAGAGACCTACATTCTGGAGAGGTCATAATAATAATTAAAAAAAACACCCAATATTGAATATATTCCTGTATTGTTTTTCTTTATGATAGATCAGAAAAGATTTTATTTCTTTATCAGCTGTCACATTCTACATGATTAGTCCAAATTGCTATATTCAAAGCTGTGTCATTTGTAAACGCACTGCCTAACATAAGGGACTCTATCAAAGGATATATGCTTATGAATTTTTCTGGCAAACTTCATGTACCTGGCAAACTCAACAAGTGAGAACCACATGGATTTCAGGAAGGCATCTTTAATGCTGTCAGGGTAAAACATAAACTCTAAGGTTTGATCCCAAGAAGATTTATGGCAAGCCAACCAAGGCGGAGTCTTTTTGAAATATTTCTTTTCTCTCCCCCTTCCTGGCTCTGCTGCCTCTTCTTGCAACCACTGAATTCCTTCCCTGCTTGGTTTCCACAGTTTTTCTCACTTTTCCATGTACATTTCTGCCCAGATTCGGATGGACCAGAATATCTGATCCTGTTTCTGGAGTAGCTCGAATGTTTAAATGTTCCAACCCACTTCCATTCTAAAAGTACAAGAAGAACCATGCTAGATGAGATCAAAGGCCTGTCTAGGCCAGCATTCTGGTTCCACAGGAGCCAACTGGATATCTCTGGGAAGCCCTCAAGGTGGGTATGACAACAGTACCATCCCCTTAATAGCAACAGTTATTCAGTGCATGCTGTCTTAACATAAGATACAACCTTGACTACTAGACAATGGTAGATTTTCAAACTGTAGTAGAAGGATGGGAAACCTATGGTCCTCCAAAGTTGCAGAAATTACAATTCCCAGTAGTTCCATCCAGCATGGCCTATGGTGAAGGATGCTGGCAATTGTTGTTCACCGACCTTTGGAGATCACAAGTTCCCCATCAATGAGCAGTTTCCTGCAGGCTCCATCACTGCATTTTTTTCCCTTGTACAATCTGCTTGTACAAGGTTGAGAAGACAAAAACACTGATTGAATTACTGCATGGCCCTTAGTACAATAGGAAATCTTTATGGTTATCTTTCTAAAGCATAGGCTTGTACAGTAAGAGCAAGGATCCATCCGGGACACATATGGAACTTTAACTCCAGGTTGGAGGTAGTCCAAGGGCATTATATTCTAGCAAGCAGACTGACTGCCAGTCCTTTGCCAGCCTTCCCTGTTTGGTGTCCTCCAGATGTGCTGGGACTGCAACTCCCAGAATGCTGAATCAGCCTGACCAACAGTCATACTAGTTGACATTTTGGGGAGTTGAAGTCCTCACAGGCAGGACACAAAGATGCTGTATGTGCATAAAGCCCATATTGCTCTAATTCCTGGTCAAGTAGCACATCTTGAGAGAGCACTGCAGCTTCCGAAGCAATATTCTGCAGCCCCACAGATCTGACTATGCTGGGAGGTCGCATTTCCAACCATTTTGCCAAGATTCATAGCACATGATTTGTGAAGTGCCTTCTTCTCTATCCACACTATTCTCACTCTCTTCCATTAGCAGCAAGAATGAGGAAACTTCTCCGATTCCTTCTGTCTGGCTGTTATGTCATGTAATCAAAGGGGATAATATTTCCACAGTAATAACCTTTGCTTATTTTTGAAAACTATTATTACGAAGTGCTTATTACTTTTCCTCTGCTCTGAGATTTCTCAGCTTTCCACGCAGTATCATTTGCGCACTAATGCATGTCAGTATCATAGTCCTAACACTTCATAATTATCTATCCAATATCCATGTGATGTGACAAAGAAAATGTTTTTCCTTGTCCTCGGAGACAAGAAATTTGATTCATAGCAGCCTACTTGGATCAGTGCTCTGCCAACACTACTAGCCTAAAAGATAGGGCAGCTGATTTCTTTGATAAAAATAACATTGGGCACTTTGTGGCTGCTATGTGAAGAAAAGAAATCATAAAGCCCCTGCAAGGAATAATCTTTGATGGCCTGGCAACCAGATAAACCTGCTGACTATTTGCAGGAGCGTGGAAAATACCAAATTTCAAAATGGTAGACACTTATTCTGAATTCAGCTCTTAAATAAGGGAAGCCAGAATCTTCTGTTCTAATGCAATAGCCAAATCCACTTCGAATATCTTTGGAATTATCAAATATGTGGTGCTAATTATGGTTCTATGCTGAATTTTTCTGAAGAAACAAGACAATAAGGATTAGCATTCATCTGTGGGCATAAAAACAGGGGAAATTCTAACTCTTAGTTCAGCATCTAAAGGGAAGCTCCAGCATGATGATGTGTGAGTTGCATCCAAGCCCAAGACATGCAAATATTAGATCCTAGAGTAAAGGTCCAATTGCTTCTACACTTCTGGTTGCTCATCGTTTTTCTTCTAGTATATTTTAAAACATATCCATGAATTCATGAAGATTAGAAATTCATTTGCCTTGACAAGGTCTGTTGTGCTTATACTGCTCTGTAAAATATAAGGAAGCCCATGTGATATATTGATTCAGGAGCGGAATAAGAACTGAGACTTGGTTCCGAGCCCACACTCAGCTATAAAAGCTTAGTAGATGACTAGGCTTCTCAGCCCAGTCCAGCTGACAAAGTTGTTATGGGAATAAAATGGAAAGAATTATAAGTTATAATGCCTTGGCCTCTTGATAGAAAGGCAGAATATGAATCTAATAAATAAAATGGGAGAGTTCTGTCTATGGACCTTCCATTGGCTAAAACAGGAAGTGGTATTTCAGCACATCTGGTTGAAAAAGGGAGGGATAGAGGTTCAGTCGAGAATATTCTTTTTTCCAAAGTCACTAAGGAAGAAAGTTATAACTTTAAGAATCCAGACAAGGTACTAGACAACCTTTATCATATTCAGCATACTTTATACTAAGTAGCATCGTGCGGTGGGATTCAAATGTCAAACCAATAAGTCTAAAGTAAAGGTTAAAGAAAGCAATGATTAATTAGTGTTTTTCCCCATCTGAATTTTTCTCACCTGTCAATAAGATGGCTAACCAAAGTAAAGCTTATTCCAACTCTCCACCACCGAAAAAGAGGCAGAAGTTCAATTTAACTGCTGTAATTTATTGTCTGAGAATTAAGATTCTGTACACAACCTTTCTCAGCGATTACCTTCAACATTTCCCAGAGCTATTTGTCGTGTCCTACCTAGCTTTCTAGTTTTTGAAGCTAATTGATGCCTGTGAACCAAAGTCCAAATCTCCAGATGTCTAAATAGGCTTTTGCTGGTATATATTTATATGTTTACGTTTGCGCGTGCATGATATTGCATAAATCAATAGAGAAATAACACCACTGACTTAAACTTCGTACTTTTTTCATACTGGAAAACAGTATAAGCCTATTTATACCATCTAGGTAGGAAATAAACAACAGAATCGTTGTTGAAATGAACCGGGTGTCATGTTCACCGTTCCAATGTTGCCGGTACATCGTAACGTTTCGCATGTCATTTGGCTGATGCGTGTTTCGTCTGGGAGGGGAGGAGGATTCCATCTCGTGGGATTGTTGTATGTTAGCAGAAGGATTGGAATGTGTTTGGGTTATCTCCTGTGTTCAAGGTTCCTTTCCCAGGACATCAGCAGAAACGGTTACCAGCACCTGGGGGCGGGGGGGGAGTTTGCAACGGCAGGGCGAGGGGAGGGATTACGTTTGAGCCGAGGGTTTTTAGTTTGTATTTGGCGCGCTTTTGCTCATTCTCAGCTTTCTCTGTATTTGCACACTATTCTTTAATAAATCAGATATCATTACATTCCTGCTTGTGAGTCTGAGTCTATTAGGGTAGGCAATCCTTACATCGGGGCTTGGGAGAATCACAGAGGAAATGGAAACAACCCACACAGAGCTGTTGGCAATTTTTGGAACAAGTTAATTGCATTCACACTCTGCACAAGAAGTATTTTCCAAAAGAAAAACCAAACTACAACAAATCAGTAAACGGGGGTGAAAGCAACAATTCTATTTCCTCAAAGCAAGCCAGAACTGTTCAGGAGTCAGGATTGAAAGAATGGCACTTTAACATTTATAAACTGGAATATTTTGTTCGTACTGCTGTTCTGCACGAAATATTCACATTCCAGTTTGGCTGAGCTGGAAGTGCAAAAATAAATTAAGTCTCTGGTGTGTAACCCATCCAGCTGTTAGAGTCTTATGATAGCTGCTTGTGTTGTACATGGCACCATGCACATATATTGCACTTTCTTGCATTATTAAACGACCAAATCCCCAAATTAATGTATTGCAGCCACATATAAGAACATCTTACTGCAGATGCTGCCTGCAGTCAGGAAATCAGAAGACGCTTAATCCTTGGGAGAAGAGCAATGACAAATCTCGATAAAATAGTTAAGAGCAGAGACATCACACTGACAACAAAGGTCTGCATAGTTAAAGCAATGGTGTTCCCTGTAGTAACATATGGCTGCGAGGGCTGGACCACAAGGAAGGCTGAGTGAGGAAGATCGATGCTTTGGAACTGTGGTGTTGGAGGAAAATTCTGAGAGTGCCTTGGACTGCAGGAAGATCAAACCAGTCCATCCTCCAGGAAATAAAGCCAGACTGCTCACTTGAGGGAATGATATTCAAGGCCAAACTGAAATACTTTGGCCACATAATGAGAAGACAGGACAGCCTGGAGAAGATGCTGATGCTAGGGAGAGTGGAAGGCAAAAGGAAGAGGGGCCGACCAAGGGCAAGATGGATGGATGATATTCTAGAGGTGACGGACTTGTCCCTGGGGGAGCTGGGGGTGTTGACAACCGACGGGAAGCTCTGGCGTGGGCTGGTCCATGAAGTCGCAAAGAGTCGGAAGCGACTAAACAAATAAACAACAAAAATAAGAACATCCTTGGACACTGGCCCATCCAACAAGATAGTTTCCCTCTCTACTGGATAAGAGTAGATTCACCAAGTACAACTGTTATGTTTCAATAACCCACTACGCCTGCAAAATTAAACTGTATTACGGCCTAATATCATATCTCGTTTACACAATCTGCTAATGCAATGGCTGGGTTCCCACAACATCCTAAATCACAAAGTACTCAACCCCATTTTAGTCCACTTTAGCATACTCATTCATAAGATGAATTGCGGTATGTCTAGATTTCTAGGCATTAGGAATATTTTAGCCAGGTATGGTGCGCATGCTCAACAGCACGATTTGAGATAACGGTTATTTGGGTAATAGGCTCAGTTTAAGTTGCAAATTATTAAGGTAGCCTTAAGATTTATTTGCCTTGCTATAACGCAGCCTTTGTAACTAAGAGAAAATACGGCCTTTCATTGTATTACAAGCACTTTCTCCCCTTCGTGACCGTACTTAAGAGAGTTTGGTCTAGTGGTTAAGGCTCCAGGCTAGAAACCAGGAGATTGTGAGTTCTAGTCCGGCCTTAGGCACAAAGCCAGATAGGTGACCTTGGGCCAGTCACTCTCTCTCTACCCTAAGAAGAAGGCAATGGCAAGCCAGTTCCAAAAAACCTTGCCAAGAAAACTGCAGGGACTTGTCTAGTCGCCAGGAGTCAAAAACTGACCTGAAGGCACAAAAAAATCCAGACCCAACCCAACCCAACCATATTTAAACTATGCCTCAAATTCTACACTCACTTTACAAACCATATGTACTTCATTCCTCAGCTAAACAAGGAAGTTCGTTTTATCTTTGCTCTGTGCTTTGTACAATGGACATGACAGATAGATTTCCAAAGGCTGGATCATGAATCGTGATGTAAATGTCCACTGTTATTCTCCAGTTGTGTTAGGACTACCAGTCCCAGAATTCCCAGCCAGCCAGCAAATGTCCTAGTGGAATTGTTCCCCATGGATTTAAGCAGCACTGCCATTTCTACAAGCAAATGTTGTTATCAGCCTGCTAGAGCAATATTTATGCATGTATTTAATGGCGTTGCCCTCAGACTTATTTATGCAGAGAGCAGACCACTGAAATTATTGATTTCGTTGTATCTAAACTCACCATGATTAAGCTGGGATCCAACCTAATTAGAAGAAAATGCCAGAGCAGGAAAATATAATCTAAAAATCTTGCTCAGACTAGGAATACACCAGGAACATAGATTAAACCTGCAGAAATCCAGACAGCCAGTAGATGGTAGCAGTGAATTAGCATTTCTACCTAATGGTCATCTCATTTATTGCAACAAATTTATTGCAAACCAAAAACCTCTGTTCTTCATCATAGGGAAACCATGATGTTAATATCTCATATTTGTTCATGTCATTATGTCTTCATTATGCATATTTTCTGGAATAGGCTTCAAGAAAAATAGCATTACAGCAGAAGCTAAGTTTCTGGTACATATTCTAGTGCAACTGTTCTTCCATTAACATCTGAAATTATGGTACTTATTAGATAGATATAGAGTATGTGGTGGCATTTTGCTTTTCTTACAACAAGGATAAGCATGGTTTAATAATCTTCAAGGGGCAATTTAATTCCCTCCTCAGGAGGCCCCAAGCACTCATCTTCATCTCAAAATTTTTCAGTCAAGAGATAGGAGTTCATGAGCTCAATTGTCTCCTGCCCTTGAATATACCATGTTAACTTGCTGTTGTCAGATCTTAAGAACTATTTTTGCTGCAGTGTAGAATTTTCACTCACAAAAAAGTTGCTGTGAATGGCACACCACTTCAGAAGACTATGTTATTATTTCTAATTCCTAAATGTTACGATCCGACCACAGGCAACTTGGAAAAGAAATCCGCAGATTAATATAATTTTCTCTCCTTTAGCTTTTTTGTCAGTTGGCATCCTAATAGGAAGCCATTGTCCTAAGCTGTTGATTTTGATGTGACAACTGATGGAAAAAGACCCGCTTAAAAAAAAGATCTTTCTTGAAAAGGTGTTCAACCACCAAGAATCACAAATAACATTTTTGCAGTTAATTTTTTTGCAGGTTTGTCTTACAAGGATACAAAAAACAAGCCTTTAGGACTCATTGTCACACTGTGTGGTTAGAGACACTGTATTAAACCTTAGTTTGTTGACTAAGCCACAACTGGCCAGGTTCATTTACAAACCATAATGGATGGATTCACACAATATATCAATTCATAAGCAAAGAAACCACATAGGCTTAGCCTCATGGGTGAAGCCTAGTCGTTTTAATTCTGACTCAGTAATTTTGAGTCTTACAATTCTTTCTTAATTTCATTAATTCCTTTTTTTTGGGGGGGGGGTATCCAGATACAGAATAATACAGACTTTTAAACAACTCTTTGATTCGGTAATGATATTTCTCACCAGCAAAATGAACCTAGCTTTGAACGTTCAAACAAATTATGCAAGGCAAAAACATAAATCCATTTATTTTCATTTGAAGTTTTGCGGGTAAATTTAGAGAATACATTTATGTCTGTAGACATTTAACTTGAGAAATCTGGTAATACCTTTTCTAGCACCTCTTTTGACTATTAATTTTATTAAAAGGCATAAGCATCTATGCATCTGATGAGGTGAGCTGCAACTTGCAAAAGCTTTTGTCTTTTAATAAAACGTGTTAGGTGGAAAAGGTACTATCAGATTCCTGATTTTTTGTCAGCATAGACTAATATGGCTCTCCTCCTATAATGTTATTCAACTTCAGTGATTTTTCAGACTTCCAAGATTCCAATTCTCAAGGAACTCTCATCTTAGTACTGATAATAAATTATCTTCGAAGGAAATATGCTGATTTTCTGATCAAGAAACCATGTGACAGTGAGACTTTAGCAGCATTGTTAAGATTGCAACCCCATGTAAACTTTCTTGAAAACAAGTCCCTGTGAGCACAGGGAATTTGCTTCTGAGAAAACAAGTATAGGATTGCGTTACAGATTTTTCAATATGCAAGCATATAATCATTTATTTGTTTGCTTGTTTACAGACTTCTGTGGCTGGCTGTCTCTCTCATATCATGACTCTAGACGGCTTGCAACAATCCAACAGTCATAAAACTATTCTCTTAAATGCATTTTTGTAGCCATGAAGATAGATCAAAGGTGCACAATAAGAAACATTGCCTACTTAAGGACAATTGCTGTTATCTGAAAACTTCTGTAAGCTAATAGCCTTTATTCCTAACGTTACTTCTTGCAAACAACTTTTAATCTATTATTTGATTTATGACCTCATAAAAGAAGCCTCATCTGCATTCTGATTACCTCATTATTTATATACCTTTAGACTGGTAATACAGTTTTTTTAAAAATATGTATTTGGCCTATAAAATTATTACATAAAAATGTACTTATTAATTACAACAAATGCTTCAAAAAGATAGCTGTTTAATCTACCACAGTAAACTAAGGTATGATTTACTCTTCCTGTAATAAATTTTTTTTTAAAAAAACCCTCTCTAATCAATAAAAATTGCACTAACGGAGAAGTCTTATATGCTAGGCGCTTTCAGAGGATATTTGAATCCATTTCTCTCTGGGTTTTGCTGCCTTATAGATTCAAAATGTTTTTCTCGTCTTCCTTTCACTTAGGTGTCTTTGCCGTTCATTTATAGCAATAAAACATACAGGTACGACGAAATGTAACCGTAAAGGTTAGCATCTTTCGGAGTTATGTAAAACTCTAAAATTCACCTCAAGAGGAAATGGCTGCAGAAAAGAATTGAATGTAATTCTCTTGAATCTTGTTCTGATTAAGCTTCATCAAAATTAATCTTTGAGCCTTTACTTTCAGTTGATCATCATTTTAAGAAATGACAGCATGTTGAACTTTTTCATTAACCAGACTAGAATGCTTTAATGGTTTCACAGGAAGAATGAAGGACTTGATAAATGAATAAAAACGTGACCAGGAAAGGAGGGGGGGGGGAACACCTCTCTTGAAACACTGAAGAATTATTTTCCCATGTTATCTATAAAAGGAATCACACAATTCCTATTTATACTGAAATTTTATTGAATGCCTTTAGAACATACTTAGAAATAGATGCTTTGTTGGATACATTTTACTGAGTAGCTTACTGACATTTTAAAAGTTGGTCCCTTCCAACTCCATGACGCCAACACCCTGATTTCAATCTGCTAGAATAATGGCCATTCTAACCTGGTAACATTAAAATGCCGAATGTACTATTCATTACTTGAATCCTTTTACTGCAAGAGAAGCAGCTAAGACATAGGTCAGGATGATGTTCTGTATTTTATTTCTGCTTTGCCTAAGTCCACCCACACACCTGAAAGGCATACAAGCTGGATGCCCAATTTTTTACTTACTTACTTATTTAATTTCTATAGCTGCCCATCTCAAAATGACTCTGGGTGAACAATTCTAAAACCATTAAGCCCATTACAAAACAATACAAAAATAAATATATACGGCAGCTGAGGAAATTATTTTATTTTATTTATTTATTGTCATATTTCTCCCTGCCCAACTCATACAACAGTGACTCTGGGCTGTTTACAGACAATTAGACTTAGAAGAATCAAATGTCATTAAAACAATATAATATCAATATAAATATATGTAAAAATATAAAATATATAAATATTTTAATATTTATAAAATATAAATATAAAATAAATATATAAAGTAATATATATATATATATTATATATAAAATATAAAATAAATATAAATAATATATATATATATATAAATATAAAAATATAAAATAAGCGATATAGAATAAATAATGTTAAATTCAAGATGGCAAATAGTGATGTTATCATTGGCCCCATCAGGGAGCCAACCACCCCCATGATCGGCTATCCCCCCCCCCATTATAATAATTAGCACGAAAGCCAAGAAATGGGGCCCTTAACATATTCGGGGTCCCAGGCCCAGGCACATAACCAAGTCTTTAAAGCTTTGCAAAAGGCCAACAGGATCAGGGTCATCCCAAACTCTGAAGGGAGAATTGGGGCTCACGTCAGTTCAGTTGCATGCTATTTGAAAGATACCCCAATTGCTTAAAGACTTTAGCAAAAGATACTATCTATCATATCAGAAAATTCTGAGTGCCTTGGACTGCCAGAAGATCAAACCAATCCATCCTCCAGGAAATAAAGCCAGACTGCTCAGTTGAGGGAATGATATTAAAGGCAAAACTGAAATACTTTGGCCACATAATGAGAAGACAGGACACCCTGGAGAAGATGCTGATGCTAGGGAGAGTGGAGGGCAAAAGGAAGAGGGGCCGACCAAGGGCAAGGGGGATGGATGATATTCTAGAGGTGATGGACTCGTCCCTGGGGGAGCTGGGGGTGTTGACGACCGACAGGAAGCTCTGGCGTGGGCTGGTCCATGAAGTCACGAAGAGTCGGAAGCGAGTGAACGAATAAACAACAAAGTATCTATCATACATCCATCCAGTCCCAATTCTGGCAAACACAGCAAATATATATATTAGGGTTGTAGTTACTGAAATGGCAAAAATAAAGCTTGAACTGTCACCGTATCCAAATCAAATCGGCAAGTAATATGTGCTAATTAAGTTTAAAAGAGCACGTAGAGATTACAGTATCCTCTCACTGGAAAATACGACAGATTGGTTTACAGCTCCCAATTATGCTGAATTAAGATTATGTTATGGGCTACGTGTAATAAGCACAGCATGTATTTACAAACAGTCAACTCCATGTTTATCATCGTATCCGTGCAGAACCACGTCAGCAATAAATCATCCACTGAACTATATTTCCATCATGTAATGCAGTGGAAATAACTATCTCGCTGAATGATCCCAGCAGCAAAATGTATTGAGATTGGACATTAGGGATTACTATTTATATGATGCATCAGTAGATTAAGTAAAAGGCATGTGATCTTTTTTTAAATGTATTTGTTCTTGTATAGCTTGTTTTTTGTTTATTATGTGGTTTTTGATGTTCAGCGCTCAGCTGACCACCGTTTTTCAGTTCCCAACAAATTTAAAATCTAAATTGGACTTCTCCAACAATGGTGGCATGCAATACTAAGGAAGCTGATGTTCAGCACATATGGAAGGTGTCAAACCAAGGAAAGCTGATCTAAATAGTAGAAAAAGGGGAAGACGCCGCTAGAAATTAAGGTGAACAAATACAGATCTGTGCTGTTTCTTTTCAGAGGAGAGCTAACAGTTCAACTACTTTCCTAGGGCTGGATCACAGGAAGCAATCCAAGGTGATCTGTGAGCTGTGAAGCACCCATTCAGATTCCAAAAAATGACAAAGCATAAATCAGTAGTACACTTAAAAATTATACACAATGGCTGAATTCACATAAAAAACTAATCTGTAAACTACAATTCACAAACTGCAGTGGCTGGATTCTCATAATATGTTAGGCCAAAGCTAAACCATTACTAACACTTAGTAATGTATGAACACTATCTCCTCTATTTACTGTATTAAAAATCCCTGGATGGAGAAAAAGTGCAGGGTGGTAATGTGTGATTTCGATAATGTATGTTTGGCATTTCCAAACTGCTAGCAGTACAGTAGTTACTATATTTGGCAATCTAGTATTCCATAGCATATCTCTAAAAACTTATTAGAGAGATGTAAAATTCTGAGAAGTGGATTGTGTAATGTGCAACTTGACAAACCTTGGACTGATTTCATTTCTGCATTGTGTTGTGCTAATGAAAGGCATTACATTGTAAAGATAAAAATGACTTCAGACATCAACGTTCCTAAGATATCAAGAACAACAGTGAGGGCCAACCCAGAAACATTACAATATGTTCTCCAAAACAGGATTTACAGGGAGAAAGAGAAAGACAGAAAACTTCAGATCACAAAATAGAAAGCACTGACAGCTCCAAACTGGGCTTAGGAAAATTCAGTTCTGTGCTCAGACAGAGGTAGGATGGACCCCCCAGCAGAGAAGCAGGCTTGGTTCAACCTGCATAGAGTTCTCCACGTCTGGAATCATCTTAAAGAATCTTCCCGTAAGGTTCATTGCTCCTGGTTCTACCCTCTTGGAAACAATGACTGGTACTTCCAGGGGCCCGTCACTATTCATTTGTTTCATAACTCCATTAAAAATATTCAACCAAAGAGATACAGATTTGATAAAGGAAATGGTTACTCTCAGACAGGAATTCACATCCTGGGAGAACAGGTTTGACCTCCAACCAGTATTCAACAGAAACTCAGAAACCAGTCTACAGAAAGAGATGCTGATTCAGCAACTTTCCTGGCTCATTTGCTTCTTCATTGGCCAATGATCCGTGATTCAGCAAAACTTCCTGGTGAAATCCTTGACGTAATTCTTCAGAAAGCAGGCAGGGGAGTCACGCTTCTGATTCCCTCAAAAATGAAACGGTTTTTCTACTGTGAATATTGAAAAGCTGCATGCAATGTGTAGAGATTCTGGCTGGCTTCACGCAGCATGCTAAACCACAGTTTGCTAACTTTAGTTTAAGACAGGTCTTGGCTTAGCATGAAGCAAGAATCTACCCAGACTTCCTACAGTTTTTCAGAGCAATTAAAGTTTATAGAGTAAGAAATGAAGCAATAGTTATTGGAGTCCACTACAAATTATACTCTTTCTGAGTGTATAGCCCTATCATATCCTTTATTCTATAACCACAAATACAAAAAAGGAAAAAGAAAAAAAAAGAGATCATTATTAATGGTTCTTATTTAGCAGTTTGTATCAAACTCAGAAGGAGGGAGAATCAAGCAAGTCCTTCTTATCCCTTTGGTTATTTAACAAAACTTCTAAAAGGCCAAATCAGGATTCAGGAGTAATGTAGAAAAAGCTGTGATACTACCAAGCCTTTACACAGTTCAGGCAGCCCAGCTGGTGAAACACCTATATCAGGGTTCCCCAACCATGGCAACTCTAAGCTGTGCAGACTTCAACTCCCAGCAAAGCTGGCTGGGGAATTCTGGAAGTTGAAGTCCGCACAGCTTAGAGTTGCCAAGGTTGAGGAACCCTGGACTATATTACTACAAGGAACTACTGCAACTACTATTACTATTAGGAATAGGGCAGATTTAAAGTGCCCATAACATATTCTGGGACTGAGTACTTGCATTCCAGGTGCATCATACCGGTGTTCTTCCTCCTAGTACAGTTTTGCTAAAGCAACCTGGGGTCAAGCTTTTTTTGTTGACTGTGGATAAATAGTGCTAATCCTCTTGGCATCTTGTTAATATTAAAATGATAGTGGCTTAGCTTCTAAGGAGAAACAAACTTAGCAGCCCCTGCCTTCTCCTTCCCTCCTCCATAGAATTGTACTGCGCGTGCCGGCTGGGGAATTCTGGGAGTTGAAGTCCACAGATCTTAAAGTTGCCAAGTTTGGAAAACACAGCACTAATCTCTACCCCAGGGTTTCTCAACAAGGGTTCCGTGGCACCCGAGGGTTCTGTGAGAGGTCATTAGGGGTTCCCTGGGAGATTGCAATTCATTTAAAAATTTATTTCAAATTCAGGCAACTTCACATTAAAGAGGTAAGTTTCGTTCTTTATTTTTAGTTTAAGGACCCTGTTAATGCATATATAAAGGCCTACCCATGAAATGGATATAACAATTCTGTAACTTCTGGCCTATATTTGAGCCTGAATATGCAGGGGTTCCCCAGCGTGAAAGATATTTCAAGGGTTCCTCCAGGGTCAAAAGATTGAGAAAGGCTGCTGTACACTCTGGCTTGTACAGGCCATGCATTTTATTGGCACCCTTTCTGAGTAGACACAATACACTATTTTATGCACACTGGAAGGAGAGCTTTCAAGTACAACTTTGCAGCGGTCTGGAGTCAAAGGGCTGGGAAAGGAGTACGACAAGGCTGTATTTTGTCACCCTGATTATTTAACTTATATGCAGAGTACATCATGAGAAATGCTGGGCTGGATGAATCACAAGCCGGAATTAAGATTGCCGGGAGAAATATCAAGAACCTCAGATATGCGGACGATACTACCCTAACGGCAGAAAGTGAAGAGGAACTAAAGAGTCTCGTGATGAGGGTGAAAGAGGAGAGTGCAAAAGCTGGCTTGAAACTCAACATTAAAAAGACTAAGATCATGGCATCTGGCCCCATCACTTCCTGGCAAATAGAAGGGGAAGAAATGGAAGCAGTGACCAATTTTATTTTCTTGGGCTCCAAGATCACCACAGACGGTGACTGCAGCCTTGAAATTAAAAGACGCTTGCTCCTTGGGAGGAAAGCTATGGCAAACCTAGACAGCATATTAAAAAGCAGAGACATCACCTTGCCGACAAAGGTCCATATAATCAAAGCTATGGTTTTCCCAGTAGTGATGTATGGCTGTGAGAGTTGGACCATAAGGAAGGCTGAGCACTGAAGAATTGATGCTTTTGAACTGTGGTGCTGGAGAAGACTCTTGAGAGTCCCTTGGACTGCAAGGTGGTCAAATCAGTCAATCCTACAGGAAATTAACCCTGACTGTTCATTGGAAGGACAGATACTGAAGCTGAAGCTCAAACACTTTGGCCACCTAATGCAAAGAGAGGACTCACTGGAAAAGACCCTGATGCTGGGAAAGACTGAAGGCAAAAGGAGAAGGGGACAGCAGAGGATGAGATGGTTAGATAGAATCACCAATGCAATGAACATGAATCTGAGTGAACTCCGGGAGACAGGAAGGCCTGGCGAGCTGTGGTCCATGGGGTCACGAAGAGTCAGACACGACTTAACGACTGAACAACAACAATGGAGTCAAAGGGCAGCCATGCTTGCCAAGGAAAAGATGTAGCTGCTTTAAAGTTCTCCTGACAGAGGCAAGGTGGCTAAACCACGTGCTCTGAATCACATTTTTGGCTCAGCCCTGTTTTCAAGTGTTTTAAGAAAATGCTTTATCTATGTTTCCGAGATCTATTATCACCTTGAGACAGCAGTTGAGACAATGAAAGCCATCAACACAGTTACTGGGAAAGGTAGGCATGACTGAACCTTAATCACTTATGAAACTTTTTTTCATTTAAGAATGCTAGAGGAAATTCTATCCAAAAACCAGTTTCTGCAATGCTTTCTCAGGAGTAACTCTCACTCCATTAGGTTTACTTTCAAAGAAGTGTGCATAGGATTGCAACTTTGCCAGTATAAAAAGTAGAAAGGAATTATTTACGTGAAAACAGTATCAGTCATGAACAATTTCTTTGTCTTTTTGTTTGGAGATCAGGCTAGCTTATAGGATATCTACAGCTGCAGACTGGGCAATTGGTGAACTTTTTAAACCTATGAACATTTAATAGTGAGGCAGAATTCTTCAGCAGGCACAATAAAATTATCTGCTTATCTACCTTATTTTTATGCCACCCATTAGGCTTAAATTACCTTACACCTAAGTTAGAGAAAGGGTGGGCAAAATTTATTAATGATGTAAATGTTTCTCGAGACATCTTGGCTGGCAGCTAATTCACAAAGCTTTTAGCTAAGACAGAAGACCCATTAACCAGCAAGAAAGATGTTGCAAAGATGCAGGAACTGTAACAAGAACACCTTTCATTTATTGTCAGCCCCAAATTATTCCTTTTAAATTCACATCTTAGATAGACTTTATCTGTGGAAAACATGAGTCTCAACTGACAAATAAAATACCCTTGAAAAGAAAAACCAGTCAAAGGAAGTTTTTTGTGGGAAGGCACAACCTGGGAGGGCGGCTTCCTTTTTAATTAGAAAAGCTGGTTGCAGCTTTTTGTTTCAATGAAATGTCACCCTGGGAAGGCAGGGTGTCCTTCCTTTTCTGGTATTTCAGATAACGCTGCTTCTAATGAAAATTCAACCATCTGCTTTCCCCACCTACCTTTAAACTTATGCACATGCCCGAAGAGGGGATGGGGAAAAAAAATATTGCCACTCTCAGCATACTGAGACAGAGGAAAACTATTTTAAGAATTAATTTGCATCTGGGGAGATCTGTTTAAATCAGTGCCTTTTACCATCCTACCCAGTAAGTTAAATCACAGTGTTACAGTCTCTTTCCGTGACAGTGAATTGGTCTGGCTGTAACATTAAACTACAGTTTAGCAATAAGTATTGCAAGAATTATGAGCCTCGTGTGGTGCAGAGTGGTAGGCAGCAGTATTGCAACCAAAACTCTCCCCACGACCCGGGTTTGATCCCAGCAGAAGCTGGATTCTCAGGTAGCCGGTTCTGTTGACTCAGCCTTCCATCCTTCCGAGGTCGGTAAAATGAGCACCCAGCTTGCTGGGGAAGGTGACGACTGGGGAAGGCAATGGCAAACCACCCCACGATAGTCTGCCAAGAAAACATCACGAAAGCGGCATCCCCCCAAAGGGTCAGACATGACTGGGTGCTTGCACAGAGGACCTTTCACCTTTCACCACTTTGCAAGAATTATCTGCAGAGACAATTAGCAGATGGATGTATAATGCCTCGCAATATACCTACAGAGAATTATTATGAAGTTTACACATATTTACAATTAACTGTAGCCTGGTCTCTCATCTAAACTTGGACACATTCTGATTCATCTTGATACGCTGAAGCAAGCCAACTTCAGAAACTGTTAATGTATTAATCTGGTTTGTTACAACAAAGCATAATTAACATAAAACATACTCTAGAGTTTCAGTGGCATGCCTTTGTCAAATGGAAGTGGAAGCTTCCAATCTCTTCCTCATGGCCATGTTTATGGAGGAGAAAGAGAAGACAATTCATGTGACAAGGGATAGGCTAGGTTTTTTATCATGCTAGTTCCTGGTAGAACATGGTATCTGAATCTGGAGCAAATGGGTTCACTTCTCAGAGGAGGATCTGCAAATGCGATAAAGGGTGGAAGCATCTCAGAAGCACCTGTGAAATTTTTGCAGACTTCAGCAGCATCTCAGATGTCTCAGCCAGCCTTTCTGCCTGCACCCTATTACACAGGCCCAACGAAGCGGCTGTTACTTTACCAGTATGGAAAGTGGTTTCCATTGAGAAGGAAATCTGTATTCATTTTATGAACCACACAAGGAAAACACCACCCATTCATAGATAAAATTCAGGAAGTGGCTAGAATGGTCTAGTTTTTTTTTTTAATGCTCTTGCTCCTGTGCATTTAACAAGTATCTGGCACAAAAACATTTATATAATTGAAGATTTTTCTTGACATGGGGATAAGGGGAGGGGAGGTTAACATGATAATTTTTTTGTGCATCAGGACCGATACAGGAGTTTTGCAACTAAAGGAGCAAAAACAGGCCGTGTGTGTGTGTGTGTGTGTGTGTGTGTGTGAAAAAGGTAACAAGCTCACTAGAGACACTGCACACGGGATACAGTACCCAAGACAGATTTATTCTGCAGTAATCTCCACATAAGATAACACCAACTAGGTTTGACCTCCATATCTCCACAGATTTTCACAATCCATGATGCTATCAAGGTAAGATTTGGGACCAAGCTCTAGAGCCCCACATCTCAGGATACACAGGAGCATCCCCAAATATAGCAAAACCCTTTGAAGTAAGTGAAGCAACAATCGCTGTATAAATGTATATAAAACATGGTTCCCCAAAGACTATTGCCCAGAGTCTAAAATTATCTATTAGCTGCCCTGTTAATAAAGGCAATGATATTAGACTTGTACAAAGGTGAGGATGCTGGACAAAAGGCAGACAGATCAAATCTGCTTTTGTTATTTAAGACATATCTGGTGAAGGGAAGTAATTACTCATTGTAAGCAAGTAACACATGGTAAACTGGGTTAATGCTCTGAGGAAGAGATGCTGCTCTGACCCCCTCCCCATTTCTCACCTGGTGGTCTACAGGAAAATCCCAAATATCCAGCCAGCTCATCAATACATATATATGCACAGACAGACATACACAAACACATGAACAGAGGCATAATACACATCACTGAAAACTGCAGAATTCATGCACATGTATTGATATTCAATGACAGCTGATAGTCAACATCCTGACTGGATGACTCATTTTAGTATGTTAGTCGCACATTGTCAGAAATGAAAGGGAAGCAAGCAAATCAACTAAGAGGCATAACATGCATTCAAACTATCTATCTGTTCTCCAAAAAAGAAAGTCAATTACCTGTTCCTGTTGTTGGACTGATTTTCCTGAAGCACTTTGCTCCTTAGCTGTAGTCATGTTCACCTACTTGTACCCACTGCAGTGACAAACAGGATTTCACAGGTCTTGTGTGTGTGTGTGTATGTATGGGTCTGCTTGTGCGGATGTGCATGGGAGGCAGAGAGAAAGAGAGTGAGCGTGCAACTGTGGAAGTGTCTCAAGCCACCCCAGCTTAAGGAATACGGATGAGTAACTAGCCCATCACTTAATCACCAGTGGAGAGCGGGTGAGCACAAATTTATTGCCATAAAAATATACAGCACCCTTAATCTCCTGTCTCGATCTGAATGGTCTCTCTCACCCTGGTGTTCTTTTTTTCTCTCTCTGCCTCTCAAAATTAAACGAGAAGAGTGAAAGAGGAGAACCAAAGAGGCTGAAAGGGCTGCTTCAATTAACAGCCTCCGCAACCGTCAGAAAAACAGTAACTGCTTGGCAACCAGGAACCGGCAGCTCAGAGCTGGCAAAGCGCGATGTGGTACTTCTCTCTCTCTTCGTCCGTCCCCCCCCAACAGCCGGTTGAGGACTGAAGCAGCGCATGCTCCACCCAGCATTGTAAGAGAACGTGCAGAATATAGCTCGGCACTGAATGTAAATGCCTAGCCTTTGCAAGAAGGAATTAAGGAGGATGTGTAATTGCCAAACAGTCACCTCGGATAAATTGCCCCCTGTTACGTCCACTCCCTTAATCCCTGGGCTTCCTCACACAGAATCAGCAGCTCTGTGGTGGCTCTTTCAGAGAAGCCATGGAAGGCGTTCTCCACGGGGTGGCTGTTAGGCTGTTTTCAGGGGACCATCTTTTCCTGGGAGCTGTGTGAGGGCACATCTGGCAAATGGACACAGGGAGTGGTCAAAGAAGGCCAGAGCATGTTAAAATCTCCATGGGGATCCCGCTTACCATAGTGGCATTTCCAACAGTTTTCTTGAATTTGGCTATCAGATCTGAGCTGCAAAGCTCTGGAGAACCACCAGACCAGTGTTTCTCAACCTTGGCAACTTGAAGATGTCTGGACTGCAACTCCCAGAATTCCCTAGCCAGCATGCTGGCTGGGGAATTCTGGGAGTTGAAGTCCACACATCTTCAAGTCGCCAAGGTTGAGAAACACTGCACTAGACTCTCTCTCTGCTATCACTATCTAACTCTCTCTGTTGCCACCAACTGGTTGTCTGAATTTTGGCACCCCAGACCTGATACCCCTACCCACATGATAACCACATTGTGCCCCATGATACAGTTCAGCCTTGTATTGGGCCTCAGCTTCTAGGAATTGAAATTAGATACATCTGCAGAGCACTAGGATGTAGAAGGCTCAGTCAGAAAAGAATCAATGAGGAATAAAAACTTACATATTTCAAAATATGGTAGCAAAACAGTTCCTACCCACGTTCATAAAACGTGTCCAGAAATCACACGATACTGTTCTGCATTCACAGTTAGTCATGTAGAGAAGAATCTCTGTGAAATGTTTAAGCAAGCATTGAATGTAAGCATGCACTGAATGTGGAACGTATTAACTCTTTTATGATACCATTAGTAAAGGAAATGGTTGCATGGAATTCTCCAAGAACTTAAATTTAAGTCACATCTTAGCCTCTGAATCCGTTTTCAGCATTACAGCTGAGCCTGGCACTTGGGAAGAGTTAAAATGAAATATTAACATGGAATTCTCTTGTTCAGAAACTAAATACAGGAACTCATGCCCCCAAACTGTATTTGGCATTCAATTGCAGAGTATTTTTGCAAAAGGTGGGAAACATCTTTGATAGACGCAACAGTTTACCCCAAATCTGTCTGTTGGCTGACACTTCCCAACTAATTTTTCCCACTTGAAAAAAAAAACCTTTCCGATTTTGAATATTTCTCTTTACAAAGGCACAGTGGGTTTGGTGAGTGGATTTTGAGTCAGCAAACAATGGGACAGGAAAGAGTTGAACATCCCTTAACATCTCCCTTCCTTCTCAGTCATTTCTTTTCAATAAAATGGATGGTGGAGAGAATAATGCAAATGAATGGCATATGTAACTTGAGCCTGACTCATTATAATGACCTCGCCCTTGAGTTAAAACTGCAAATCTGCTGGAAGGTGGGAGGCACTTCTTTGCAAAAGAGTTAGCAGTGTAGGGCGCAATTCTAATTACTGAGCATTTTAAGCATGCATGTGCTTTGCTGCAACCCTGCTTGGGAACTGTGGTGCAGGAGGATGGCATGTTGCCTTGGCCACTCGATGCCTGAAATTTTCCTTCCATCCTTCCAGCTCCAGCAGTGCCTGCATGTCATGGGGCATCAAAAGTGGTGCCCTCCCATCAGGCAAATGACGACTGCTTTATCCTGGGACTAAGAGCTTACATTTCTGTAGAACACTTTAGGTGAGTGGTACTGTGGATTCCAAGCAAGGGTGAGAATCACGGTAGGACTTGCTGATGTGATCACATTGTGAAGATTATGCTGTGAATGGTGATAATGTGTGTGGGGGGTGAGGCCTGAAGATGTGTGAAGGAAATTATGACCTTCATTATAGGATTCTTCTGAGTCAGTACATGAGAAGATACAATATGCTAAGTATGATATGGCTTTTTTTTTTTTAATCGTATAGCATAGTGGTTCGGTGTTCATGCTGTTTTTTCTTGCTGGGAAATCCTTGTGAGGTCCAGTAGCCAGATGTGTAGACTATTTAGCCATGACAAGTCACGTTGCCCGGGGTGCACCACGAGGAGGCTAGTCCATATTGCACCGAGTTGGGATGAGAGAGAGGGACTGGCCCAAGGTCACCCAGCCGGCTTTCGTGCCTAAGGCAGGACTAGAACTCTCAGTCTCCTGGTTTCTAGCCCAGCACCTCAACCACTAGACCAAACTGGCTCTCATATGGCTTATTATTGGGTATGAATCCAGCCACTATCAGCTGTAAACCATGGATTATGGCTTATTACGCTGTGTGAACTCAACTGACTTTTTAAAAAACATGATGGCTTAAACTAAACTACAGCTTAGTTTGATATGTGAAGCACATGATCTGGGGCTGTTTTCAAATTGGGTTTTTGCTGTTTATGAGCCCTTTTCTTCTGTCAAATTAACTTTCTCCTCCCAACAACAGGCAGACTATCCATCCATCCACAGACCTATCTCCTGCCTGTCAGACATAGTTCTCATACAGTCAGTTAAAGAAACATAACAACAAAAACGACACTGCAGAAACAAGGGATAGGTGGAAACCAGCCCTCACAAGTTGTAAAGCCTATTATATAGGATGTAAAAGGATGTGAATATTATTTCTATATGATGGGCTTGCTCCACATCTGAAATCTGGATTTCTCTAAATATAATGTCTTTAATTGCTTGTATAAAAATTAGTGTAATTCTTAATGTCATTTATGATTTATGCTCTGCTGACTACACCGTTGATATTAATGTATTACCTGAATTTTAATGATTTGTAGTCTATTTAATTACTTAAATCAATGAAATATTGGAAATTTTAACCTAATTCCATGATGCTTGTAAATACCTTGTTTATCCCCTTTTTGTTTAATTCTTCCTTTTTTGCCTCTTTTTCCCATTTCTTTTTTTTTCCATTTCTTAAAAATGCTCAATAAAAATATAATTTAAAAAATAGGGCTTGCTTTTACTGTGGCTTTCTAACTTGATTTTAATAAGGACTATTTATCAGGAGTTCTTGGATTCTCACAAGCTGCCTATTTAATTCCAGCCTCCTTAAACTGATTACTCAGATTAACATAGGATGAACAAAAGTATTGCTGTTTGTTCCTCAAATTATGTGATTTAAAAAATATATATATATAATTCCATTAATCCACAAACATGCACCAACATAAAATTGCCTTTTTAACACATGGTTAGAAGGATGTAGAGAACACAAACTCACAGAGTTGGTTTTAAAGTATGAGTAGAAGACTGTTGCCATGGGACGCGGTGGCGCTGCGGGTTAAACCGCTGAGCTGCCGATCGGAAGGTCGGCGGTTCGAAACCGCGCGGCGGGGTGAGCTCCCGTTGCTCGTCCCAGCTCCTGCTCACCTAGCAGTTCGAAAACATGCAAATGTGAGTAGATCAATAGGTACCGCTTTGGCGGGAAGGTAACGGCGTTCCGTGTCGTCATGCTGGCCACATGACCCGGAAGTGTCTACGGACAACGCCGGCTCTAAGGCTTAGAAACGGAGATGAGCACCGCCCCCTAGAGTCGGACACGACTGGACTTTACGTTGAGGGAAAGAAGACTGTTTTCAGAATGAAAAAAAAATCCACTTTGGAATATACTGGCTTATTCTGAGGTGAGTTATCTATCTGTGAGCTAATTCATTTAAATCATTTTCTGATCTGGTAAATTAAAAAGCAAGTCCAGCCCACAATATCTTGCTGAGTCAGGCAAATGGCAAAATAGCAGTGGTTCATTCCATGTCCAGATCTTTCAATATCTTGAAGCCTAAGATTGCCCTGGGAAAATTTAGAACAGGTATTAAGTGTACTTTGTAAATGTACAAACAATGCATTTGTTCTGGGTAAATTGAGAACAAATGCTACTTTTACTATGTATATATAATTTGTTCTGCATTAAAGCTGTCTTCATTTCATAAGCAATCAGCATATACTGTAATAACCTCATGCAATGGAAGAGGAAAAGTCACCCAATAAATGTTGTCAGGCACCTCACACAAAATAAGAGGGATAGATTTTGAAAAGGGTCAGCAGAAACGTAATAGTTTCTCCAGAAATGATTTAATGTACAGTACATTCCTCAAATCTAGGGCAGCAGTGAGGAATCCAAAGCTTTCCAAATTTTGCTCAAAAAAAAGCCACAGCCAGTATAGTTAGTGGTGAGGCTGGCTGGGAATTGAGTTTCTGATGTGATACAAGTCACTTATTCTGTTTTAGGGCATTTCTGAATCAGTCAAGAAGCTTTATACAAACAGAAGGACATACTTCAGTAAATAAACCATGTATTTTTCATTTCTGTTTTTGTCCAAGGCTCTGATTCTCTTTTTTATTCTACTAAATGCTGGGCCTGAACCGTCTGCCTTATGAAGTCACCCACCATTTTAAACAGTTTCATCTAGCTTCCATGAGATGGTCAACCTGTGTCTTTCTCTTTATTTCTCACAATTCACAATAACCCAAACTGTGCCCAGTCAGCAACCTCATGAACAGCATAACTTTTGACCCGAAGAAGACTCTGTGTTTAAATATCCCCCTTAAACTCACAAGGAGGGCTATTTAACTATCTAGCTATCTATGTATCTACTCAACCATCTATCATCTAGCCATCCAACATCTGTCTTCTATCCATCGTCATCATCCAGCCATCACTAGCTAGTGTTCTAAATAGCCAACAGATACATCATGTGAAGCTGTTGATCATCCTGAGCATTTCTATAAAACGGGAAAGTGATTTAACACAAAATTAAAGTGGCTTTCCCTCCTTATAATACTTAAGTGACAGAAAGTGACCCAATCGCTCACAAGGACCCCCCTCCCTCCAAAAAAACCTCAGTGTTTCCCCCAGTTACACTTTGCCATCAAAACACAAGGCTACCATTTCCTGCCTCTCTTCCGTGGGTTCATTCATAGCCATCTGTCCAAGGTCAACCCTGTGATGTATGTATAGAAACAGAAATGAAAGATGAGTGATACAAAAACCAACACATTTTTACTCTCTCTGTGTTATTTTTAGTCCCTGTTCTTTTCCCAGCAATTCTAACATCTGCTTCCACTTCACAACCTAGAGATCCACCTGTGCCAAATCCTGCTACTCATCTCCATCTAATTAATACACAATGAAACAAGGCATCAGTGGGGAATTAAGACACAACATTAAATGAACGAGTTCCTGGTGCTGCCAGGGAGGGAGATTAGCCTTCTAACAGTTTATAATCAAAAGTTTCTCCACCCCTCCACCCCCTGCATTTCAAGAGGTTCTGTGTGGACATTTACTACAACAAAAGCTACAAGTGTCAAGGATGTTTTAGCATGGACGTCTTCAATAATGAAAACTGAAGTATTTGCAAGAAGGATCTGTGAATTCTGTCAAAAATAACATACCACGGAAATGAATGAAAGGATTGGTTCTGGGTGATCTGTGACCTTATGTGTAATTAGAGATTCACATATTTTACTGATGTGAATTATCTGAGTACCTACTAGAACAACAAACTTCCTTGAAAATTGGAGCATGATAATCCTTCAAAACTGCTAACACGATTGTAGTTCTAAGATGGATAGCCGCTTCGGATTCCTAAAGGATAGCATGAAAGGGAAATGATCAGAGTTGGGTTAAAACAGACATGCAAAATAATTAAAAGAAGAACTAATGTGTATTGTTAACTAGAAGACCCTCTTACCAGCACTTTTCTGAGTAAGTAGATATATTTACGTAAGAAGTACTGAGGCACGTAGTAAAGAGGGAGCACAAGATGCTACAAGATGTCTCATAGTTTTCAAGCTCACTGAACTATTGAAATAATTTCAGTCTGAACGTTGGAAGTTCGTTCTGACTGACTTTCACTTGAAAATACAGCTAAGACAAACATAAGGTTCAACCTTGGGTGATGTGAAGTACAGGTAGTCCTCACTTGCCAACTGCCTTGTTTAGCGACCATTCAAAGTTATGATGGGTTAAAAAAAAACCCAATTTTGCAACCAATCCTTGCATTTACGGCTGTCGCATCCCGCAGTCATATGATCACTATTTTCTCACTTCACAACCGGCTTCCAACAAACAGAATTAATGGAGAGGGCAGAAGTGAAATTGCAAGTTGTGGCCATATGATGTCCCGCTGAACAAAGGCAGTGATTTGCTAAATGACAGAAGCAGAAGTGACACTATTAAGTCCATCATGGTCACGTAATTTTTCACTTAGTGACCCTGGCGCTTAGTGGTGGAGTTGCTGGTTCCAATTGTGGTTGCTAAGCGAGGACTACCTGTGCCTCTTTGAAGATCTTCTCTGCTCTAATAAAAGACTATATTTGATATTTATAAAACGTACCCAGAGACAGATTTTCACATTTGGTTTCAATGTTGGCTAATAAAAAGTGCTTATTCTTTTCAATTACATCTGAAATCCTGAATAGGCCTCCCTTTTTCTATTTATCACATTCTTTTCATGTTACAGGTGACGTTAATGCTTTACTTTCCAAAAACAGTGTTAACATTTTCAGTGGTATCTTCCAGAATTTAATAAAGATGTTATAAAAGAGAAAAACAAGAACTTTTTTCTGCCAGGAAATTTGCATTTATGGGAGGTAACCCATTCCTGCATTTTCCACGATTACATGCATTATTTTCCATATAGTGCACGCTGTTCAGGTATTGTGAAGACCAAGCTTGGCTATATTAATTTCTTGCTCCCCGACCTCCTATACCCAAGTATAACAGAAAATCTAGATCAGTGTTTCTCAACCTTGGCAACTTTAAGATGCGTGGACTTCAACTCCCAGGATTCCCCAGCCAGCATGGCTGGCTGGGGAATTCTGGAAGTTGAAGTCTCCACATCTGAAAGTTGCCAAGGTTGAGAAACACTGATCTAGAACATTAAGTCTGGTTAATAAATATTTCTATAGGGGATTGGCAGAACTTAAGTTTACAATTTGAAGATGTAATTATTATAGTTTAAAATAGGAATAGAAAGTGAAAAAATTGCATCTACAGTTTCTAGGAGAGATAAGTTTATTTTTTTCCTGTTTGCCTGATTATGTATTTATTTACTCAATCATGCATACAGAAGTATTTAGCAAGCTTTTTTGTTATTAACAGCTTTGGCAGCCCTTTTGTTATTAGCATTCCAAAATACCTGAAAGAGGAAAATGTAAATTTTAATCCTCAAGTCCCTGAATCTCCCCCTTTGAGAGTAACATTGATAAGCAGAAAATATCTGTTTTGTTCTTTTCGAGTCCACTGGTAATTTTACTTCATGAAATCAGGCAGGCACATCTAGAATGTCAAAGTCTGTTGAATTAAAAGTGGAAATAAAAATACGGTTTTGCATGCAGGCTAATTATATGCTCAGAGCAATCTATAGAAATCTGGCACATTGTGACGTATTTTTGGATCCTCTCCACCAGAATTGAGAAAAGGAGTGACAAGAACGTATGTCCCTGTCTTGGGCCTCTCCTTAAAGCAATTGGATTAATATTCTAAATCTTGGGTTCCTGGTCCTCTTTGTTTCTCTGCAGATGTTTTGTTACCAGGCTAGATAACTTTATCAGTGCGAGGGAGAGAGGGATTTGCTGCCTGTTTATACTGTGTATATAGCAGCTTGCCCTGCCAGTCTTGGTGGACTGTGGCCGCCTCCTTGCTGGTTTCTTGTTTGGGTTAATGTTTCTTCCCTGATTGTTTATCTGGAGCTGTTTCCTGTTTATCTGAGCGTTGGCTTTTTTTGAGGGGGGGCAGTTTTTCACTGTAACTTTTGTGGGGGATGCCAAGAAAGTTAAACACTTAGTGTCTCCTCCTTTTCTCCCCATTTGTCCTCCTTTCCAATTGCCTGTGTCCTCCTTTGTCTGTTCTATCAAAAAGTTTTGTATTCCAGTGTGGAAAAATACACAGGACACAAGCTAAAGAGCTATGCTAAGTATCTGATACTTGACGCTACAGGTAGTCCTCATTTAACGACCATTCGTTTAGCAACAGTTCGGACTTGTGATGGCACTGAAAAAAACGACTTACGACCAGTCCTTGCACTTACAACCGCTGCAGCACCCCCAACGTCACGTGATCATGATTCAGGCACTTGGGAAATGGTTTGCATTTATGACCGTTGCAGCATCCCACGGTCACGATTGCCATTTTTGACCTTCCCAGCCGGCTTCTGGCAAGCAAAATCAATAGGAAACTGCATGATTTGCTTAAGAACCATGTGATTCCCTTAACAACTGCTGCAAAAATGGTCATAAAATCGGGTCGGATTTGCTTAATGACTGCATCTGGTCGCAATTATTATCACTGTGTGATTATTGAACATGCTGTGTTAAAGTGCTTAAGACTGACAATGTGCTACCATGTCCTGAGAAGTTAATTCATTTGGTTTCTTCTCTGTCATATATGAAGTCATATTCATCTAACAATCTTTTCCAATTTGGGAAAGAATTGCTTCAGGGTATCAAGTCAGCGGACTCTTCTTCTTCTTCCTCTTCTCTCTTCTTCCTTCCTTCCTTCCTTCCTTCCTTCCTTCCTTCCTTCCTTCACTGCCCATGTCCCACAAACTACGATCAGAAACATATTACGATGCAGAGGTTAGAAATGGCCTTTCTGGATCATTTTTAAAACAAAAGACCATGTTTTAAATGGTACCAAGATTTGGGCTTTATTGCTCCATGAAGTCTATTGTACAGTAACAGTGAGATGTCTACCATAAGTTAGGTTCTATAATTATTGCTATTTTGGGGTTAAAATAGCTCTGAGTCATGCTGGAGGTAGAACGATCCCATAATTGCTTTCTATTGTGTTGTTTCGTTTTCCATTTATTCCACAGTAAGATTTCTTGCAAGAAAATAATAATAGTGCAATGATACCATTGTAATTGGTGTTTCTTTGAGCTTAGCCCCTCAGATTTACTTCTGGTCTCTTCATCTTTACATCCATCGTCTATTGTATAGATAAATACCCTGAACCTTTGCAATTATTCTCTGCAATCAGCCTGTAAGGATCAATGGACCTCTGTACCAAAGCTAGAATTGGGCAAGGAATATAGCTGGATATTGCTGACTCTTCTTAAAACCACACAGAGGAAAGTATAATTAAAAATGAGCAAATCAACCAACAAACAAAAACTCATGAAAGAACAGTTCCAAAAATCAGTCGCAATGAACAGCTGTTCAGTTATCCCAGGAATCCCTTGGTCAATGAACCACCATGAGAATCCTCTGCTAGACAGTTTGTGGCTTGTCGGGGAGACATTCAGTTTGTCTCTAGATCTGGATTTTCTGTAGATGTTTCTGCTTTCCAACTGTCCCTCGTCCTCAGTGGTGGTTCAGTTCACATTTTGAGAGCAGCTGTCGTTTTGAGAGAAGCACTGTGGTAATGGTCCACAGTGAAGAGTGAAAGCCCATCATGGTTTCTGTTTCAAGTTTAGTGAACACACATCTTCATGCCTGGAAAGGGTAGCAAGCATTTATAGAGATTACTTACCTTCTGCCTCCTGCTCAGCATGTCAGACTATAAATCATACTCATGCAGTGGAACAGACATCTAATGATGCTTTTTTCCAGCCTCACAAAGTCATATCTGTCCTTACTTGAAGGCCATTATGGCCACCAAGAGTATTTTGTTCCAAAGAGAAGCGTGTAGCACTATTCAATGAACTGTGTTAATTACATTCATTCTGTAACAGAATATCTACATTATACTTCTTTTGCCCTGATCTCAATCTTCTCCAGTTCTTCTCTCTGCAAGCACTTTAGCAGCTGCAGCAGGAAGATACCATATGCAGATTCATGTTTTGTGGAGCCCCCTGACAAGTAGCTGGCACTGAATAAAATATATATTAGTAAACATCCTCGCTGATATGCCATAATGTTCATTAGAGCAGGTATTCATGCTGAATTTGACTTCAGTGAGTTTGATTAGCTGGGACTCCAACCAACCCAAGTGCTGATCAGTCATATTCAGATGGATCAAATCAACTCCGACTACATCAGAATACAAGCCACTAATATTGCTATCCATGTTTACTAGGAGTAAGTTCCTTCAATTCAACAAGGCTTACTTCAGGTAAGCATGAGTAGAATAACAACTTAGGTCTACTTGTTTGAGAAGAAAGCCTTGCGAAGCCAGAATTGTGGAAGACAAATGCTTGTTTCCTATCTCTTAACTTTTAGTAAGCAACTTGTTTTCTTCATCTAAAGCTGTGACCTTTCAGCACCAGAGGACTGAAGATTTATACAACTGCCACACTCACTTGGCACAATTAGTTCTAGTGTTCATATTTGAAGCAATCTGGCAACTTTCCTCTGGCTTCCTGTGCCCGTTCCACTTGGCATGACCTTGACAGCTTCAGCACTACAGAGGCATAATTCTAGCTTGCTAGGGAACCATCTGTGGTATCTTACATAATTGCAGTTCACTGCCTATTATACAAATTGTGGTAGGCATGATACTCCCTTAAAAAAAAAATCCAGTTACAAAAAATAGTATAAGGCATTCAATACTGTGCTCAACTAAAATGTCAACATTAGTAATCTTTCAGGTTTCCCAGAATTCTAATTTAGACCTTTTTCTTTTTTTTAATGTGGGGTGGGAGGGGAAGAATAAAATCTGAGCATTTTATGGTTGGCTTCCCATCCTGGGCACCATTTGGATGTGTAAATTCTCAGATGTTGCTGATCAGCATGGCCACTGTTGATGATTCTGGGTTTGGTCTAGTGGTTAAGGCTCCAGGCTAGAAACCAGGAGTCTGTGAGTTCTAGTCCTGCCTTAGGCACAAAGCCAGCTGGGTGACCTTGGGCCAGTCCCTCTCTCTCAGCCCAAGAGCCAATCAGGCGTGGTAGGAGAGTTCTAGTCCCGCCTGAGGCATGAAAGCCGGCTGGATGACCTTGGGCCAGTCCCTCTCTCTCAGCCCAAGAGCCAATCAGGCGTGGTAGGAGAGTTCTAGTCCCGCCTTAGGCATGAAAGCCGGCTGGGTGACCTTGGGCCAGTCACACTCTCAGCCCAACCCACCTCAGAGGGTTGTTAAGGGGAAAATAGGAGGAGGAAGGAGTATTAGGTATATTCGCCACCTTGAGTTATTTATAAAAATAATAAAGGCAGGATAGAAAATAAATTAATTAAAAAATAATAAAAAACGGAGGGCACCTAGGTTCAGAAGGCAAATACAGCCTCACCATCTGCAATTTATCATGGAATAAAGATGGAATACAAGAAGAACAATCTTGTATTAGATGATCCTAGGTGCAAAAAGGATTTCAGTCCTTGCAAAGATCTCTGAGTAGAGACACAACACTTGGCCAACAGTATTGCTTCATTTAAAGGAATTATGAGCTGTTGTTATGGATGGCTTCTTAGACGATGGACGGTTGCTTGATTTTGGCAAGAAATGCCACCAGCTGGGCCAGCAACACCATAGTGACACCTCATGGCATTGTACTAGCACTGTAAGTGATACTTCAGATCAAAATGTCAATAAAGAAGGAACACAGTATACTTTGCTTTTACCTGGATTTGTCACTCTAAATTCATTAGGAGAGGAAGAAGGACCTGTATGAACAAAATGAAAATGGAGAAGGCAACCTTGCTCATATTCATCATAACTTCGTCCTTGAATAAAGCTGGCAGTTCAGAAATGCCCAATTTTTGGGGATTGGGCTTGGAAATTTGAGAGTATGTTACAAGGTTCTGTGGTGATTATAGCCAGTCATAAAACACTCATGTAACAGAAGGCAAACCTGGCCCTGGGATGCAGCCTATCACCACGTTATCTTTTAAGAATGCCTTGTGGGTCTATGCCATGTTTGGGGACCCAGGAAGGATTCATTCTTTGCCATGTTCACAAATGGGACACTATCGTTTTCATGTACCCATACTAATATAACTATTATTATTATGGGGTGAATAAAATTATGTATATCAACGAATTGGTGATTTTTGCTATAACTACTGTGAAACAACATCTCATGGGCTGCCTAGGATCTTCTATATATCCATGAGCAACACAAATGCTCACTGTGGTCAGATGTTCACTGACCCACCTATTTCTAAGAAATGTTGAAAATGAGAAGTTTATTTAAAAGCACAGACTCCTGATATATCAGGGCTATATACTCACTTATTCATTATTTTGTGCCTCTTAAGATACAGATTTGGCAGTATATTCCTGTATGCCTAACAATCAGCTTCTCCTAAGGAATAACTTTACCTTCATTTTATGGAATAGCTGAGGCCCTATTTGAGATGATGATGATGATGATGATGATGATGATGATGATGATGATGATGGAGGATTATGTGCCTCAAGCCAGTGTTGACTTTTATTGATCATATAGATAGAGTTTTTCCAGGACAATCTATCCTCAACCTGGTCCTTCAGGTCTTCCAAGGGTGCACCCATTGCTGCTGTAATTTGGTCCCTCCACCTTGCTGCTAATCATCCTCTTCTCTTTCTTCCCACCTTTCCCAACATTAGAGCCTTCTCTGGAGAGCTAGGTCTTTGCCCAATGTGCCCAAGGTAAGATAATTTGAGCTTGGTCATTTGTGTTGAGTGAGTGAGAACTCTGGGTTAATTTGTTGGATGATCCATTTGTTTGTCTTCTTGGCTCTCTCTCATTATGCCCTATAAAATAGAGTTCCAATGTTTTCTGGGCTGTCTCCCTTGAAGGCCTGACACATAAGCATCTTCCGCTACATTTTGAAATATTTTAAAGACCTGAAGGCTCAAACAGATCTGATCCTGGACATTTTTGGCCCAATGACAGCATTATTGTAAGGCCACCAGGAATGGCTGAGTTCTCATCTATATTAAGTCAGATACCCCCCTGGCCTTTCCTACATAGCTTTCAGTGCAATGTGTGTTGCTATGATACAATTTGAGCTGACAATTACTATCAAACAATGAATATAATAGATGCTGCAAAAGGCTAAAAGACATTGTACAGCAAGTGAACTCTTTCCCATCTGCAGTATAATCAAGATAGCAAGGGTGAAATTATAAGATGTTCCTTCTTTCAAGAATTTCTGGGGCAGACTAATGAGCACTTCTCTAAACGGCACATCATGTTGGCCCTTTTTACCTCCCTCTCGTTTTATGAAATGACATCCTAGTGAAGATGGGAGGAGAAAAAGAGCAGAAGTGCATTCAGTATAGTAACGTGAAATAACTGTACTGAAGGCACAGAACTATCTCAGCCTGCCAGGCACTGAACCATCAAATACGTTATTGCCTCTTATGGGGATCTTACATGCCTATGTTTGCATATTACCAGAGGAACATTTCTCAAAATGGGTTTCTCCAGCTGAATAATTTTACATCATTATTTCACCAAAGTCCTTCAATGTACTGTGGATGACACCTGAGTCTCAATGAGACTCAAGTGCACAATGGTTGCTTGGTGCTAATATTGTAATTGACACCTTAAGCTGTATAGTAAAACAACCATCAGTGAAGTCCCACCAGAGAACCCCCACCAGAGTACAGAAAGACATCTTCAACACAAAGAGCTAGACTGCGTTCCACCAGTCCCAATTCTGGCAACTAATTCTCTGGCTGCAAAGTGGAGGTGGACGTGAAAGGATTAAAGTTGGTGATGAACATGCCAGTGGAATAACACATTTTTTCCTTGTGACTCCTTAGAGTACAGACTGAAAGCATCTTCCTTATTCCACATGATGTTAGGATGATGCTAAATCACCATATTGTATTGTCAGGTCATACATCAGTCTCGTATTTTAGGAATTCCTGTGTGTGGGTCAGGAGAGCAGGGAGGCAGCTGCTAATGGTCCAGGAAGCACCATCAGCAAATCTGTGAAACGCATGGGCCAGGGGAATTTTCAAGAAAATCTCTGCCTGAACACTTTCCTGAAAAGTATTATAAAGTTTCCAGTAAGCATGTTAGGTTTATATTAATACAGATCATTTTGTGGAGTCCTTGGTGCTGTCTGAGCTTGGTTGTTGGCTTCCAGACATTGCTTGCTTGCAGCACTGATGATGTGACCTAGTTGGGTAATGAAAAACCTGAAAGCAAGCAACCAACCAAGCTCAGACAACACCAGGGACTCTGCAGTTCAACCCTGAGCTACAGATATTGTCTTCTATTAGAACAGGTAATTTTGTGGTATCTAGTTTTAAGCTGTATGATTCATATTGTCAATTTGATAGATTTAGCTCCCTTTCCAACCATTTGCAAAATCTGTTCTCTCTGCGCATACCCTTCTGTTCTTCTCTTAGCTCTTCAAATGGACTATGTCTACATGTGAAGGACAGGAGATAATTTAAGAATCTCTGGATTCTTAAGTGTTGAACAGATATAATTGAAAATGGGTCTATGCTGGCCATGGGAACCGTGAAACGTTGAGACCCAAGACTACCATAACTATGGAAAACAACACCACACTATAGAACACTCCTTTCAGTTTGGGAAGGGAAATCTTTAGGATGCTAGGTGGGCTATACACTAATAAACTGACCACCCACAAATGCTCTGTGGCCAAGTCTTGAAATCCTCATATACTAGGCCTACCTCATCCCCTCCCCTCAGATTGACACAGTGCAAATTTAATCTAAAGTTGAATAACAGACGCGGTGGCGCTGCGGGTTAAACCGCTGAGCTGTCGATCGGAAGGTCGGCGGTTCGAAACCGCACGGCGGGTTGAGCTCCCGTTGCTCGTCCCAGCTCCTGCACACCAAGCAGTTCGAAAACATGCAAATGTGAGTAGATTAATTGGTACCGCTTCGGCGGGAAGGTAACGGCGTTCCGTGAGTCATACTGGCCACATGACCCGGAAGTGTCCTATGGACAACGCCGGCTCCAAGGCTTTGAAACGGAGATGAGCACCGCCCCCTAGAGTCGGACACGACTGGACTTTACGTCAAGGGAAACCTTTACCTTTACCTTTACCTGAATAACAGATGCTGGTCATAAATTACATTTCTAAATAATATTCTGGCATATTTGAAAATTAAGTCATCTCTCACTTGAAAAAAAAAGTGTTATTTGAAATCTGAGTTCCTGCATTTCCTGTTATTTATCTTCCAGGGAATTAAAATGAATGAGCAACATTCCTCAAATCAATGCATATAAGGTTATGCAACCACTTTGAGCTTGGGACTACTGTCAATAGTATCTGTCTTACAGTGCAACAAGTAATACTGCTTATGGATTTGGAGACAGGGTTGCTATCTACCATCTGCTTTTGTTTTGTTCTTTAAATCATTCAGCTCTGATCAAAAGATTTTTTTGCTTCTATTGACTATCTTAGTCTGTAAACAGTGATTCTAATCTGAAGAAGCTGAAGCATTCCATCCAGTCTACTTATATGCCAGTAAAGGATCACATTTTCCAGTTCAACACAGCCTGCATAAAAGGTATGGGAACCTAATACTAGGATTTAATAAGAGAAATTCCATGTGACTGCATAAACAAGATCAGAAATTGCAGGAGACCTTACTAGGTAGCTAAATTCAAAGTAATGAAATAATTAGGGAATATACTTGTAAAAACACCTACATTATGGAAATTACCTTTGTGTGGATTTTGAAAATGAAAACACAAACTGATGCAGAAACGTGTACTTTTTAAAAATGCAAACACTGTATACAGAATTGTTCATCATTTTTGAAACTAGGGACTTCATAATTCACAATTCTTTATTCATTATGTTACATTCCAGCCCATTCTATAAAATGGATGGTGGATCTCCAAAGCATTGTCTGTTAATAGGCATTTGGCAGAGACCAATTACTTAATCAGAAGATTCACATCAAGCAGTCCTATTTCAGAATTTATGAAGGGTCCAACTTAGCCAAATGCTAGGAAATCGTAACTCATACTATGAAAAACTGGCATGTTAGGGAAAAGACTTGGCTGGAAAATCAGACTAGCATCGTGCAGAAAAGTTCAATCATGTAATGAACCAACAAAGGCTCTACATACAATGGCCACCCCATCCAGCTTCTATAGGTCTTCTGATGCTCAGCTGGTTAACTTCCTTCTCAGCTTCTGCTCCAGAAGAAATGTGAAGATATTATGGCAGTGCTTCCTGGAGGGCTAATGGTTTCCCACAGGGGTTTCCATAGGGGGGGATTTTAAAAAAGTCAAGATTGCAGCTTGGATTGCACAATCATGGTTACTTTCTTGACTTTTTTGGCCTTTCCTCTGCAGATGCTTCAGGGCTCCCCACCAGTGAAAACTCCGGCCTTCTCTCCCTCTTGGCTCCTAAAATTGACCTCTTCCTTTAGGAAGTGAGAGGACCATGGTATCTTACTACTCTTCTTTTGTCATTTCCCCTCTTTCTGAGGGGCAGTTTTGTTCTTCTCCTTCAGGGTGCTCAAGACATTTTGTTTTTCTTTTCCTTGTGAAACAACAGTACGATGAGGTAACAATATGCCAGGCCCAGCCCAGGAACTTCAGAGAATCAGTCCAGCCAAACTCCAGTTCTTTATTTGCTCACACCGTAGAGAAAGGATCTTGCCAGACTAAAGCTACTCTACCTCACCTAAGGGGGAATAACCTGGGAAGGCTCCAGGGCGGGGCTATCCTGAACCTCTTAGCTTTCCCACATTCCATTTCTGGACTGGGTCTCCTCTTATCTTGCCCTCCTCCTTGGAATGTTCTCCCTCCTTCCTGAGAACCAGCAGCATTACTGAAATCCACCCTACAATAAGAACAGTGGGGAGGGACACCATTTCATGTTCCTTCAATCACCAGGTGGGGAAGAGCACTGGTCTTCCAAATGAAGATTCTGAACAGTAATGGAGAAGATTACCTCCCGGGGTAATGTGTGAAAATGACGACTGTATGAAAGTTCCTCCACCCCACCATTTTCCATGATTGTTATCCCCTGTGATTCTCCTGAATAACAAGAATCTTTTTTTTTGTCCATTTAATGCTAAGGATGGAGAAAGAAGGAAGAATCTCACAAGAAACTGCAAGAAATTAATTGGGTAATGTGGGTGTATGTGTAGCTTTACCGCAAAAGTGAAACAGGCTAGGAATAATGCATCCTGTGAGATATTTTTATCCAGGTTTCAATTTCAAAATGAGAAGAGTGGGAACATTTTAAAGCATAGTTCCTCCAGTTAGCAGAGAAGAAGCAATGTAAAATATGATTTAGTATAGTTTAATAGAATTAAGCATGTTTGTCTACAGGTCATGTACGCCTCTGGCCAAAACCATGTTAATCCTAACCCTAACCCTAACCCAAATACATTACAATTTAAAGATGTGTTTTTGTTCCTTTACTATTTCTTGTTTTTAATATTATTTAATGGGGTTTAGATAAAGAGAGCACTGCTCTCATCTATGAATGTCTAAACTTGCCAGATGGGCACATCTAAATTAGCAAAGAAATAAAGAAGAGACATCCAGCAGGCCATAAATAGCTATTGACACCAAAGTTGCATTACTGGACTATTAGACTAAAGATCCATCAGTCACAGTAACCCATCTCAATTGGAGCTAGCAAGATACTAGGAGAAACACAAGCAGGTTAATATTTTGACAGCCTGTCTGCCGGTTGTCCTAAACACTCAATTCTCAGAAGCATTTTATTAAAATGTGCATTTTCCCCATATGCTCTCTGTCTCTATTAATTTTCCTGGGGCAATCTCTGTTTTCTGGTCCCTACTGAAACCATAAATCTGTTTTTTCCGTCCTGCTTCCTAGTGAGAAGGATGGGCCCATTACTGGCCTTGAAAAGAGGTCAAGCATTTGCAAAGGTTCTCACTGAATGCTTTGCAAGGTTTCTGCTTTGGAGGAGCTTAGCACAAATCATCTCAAAGGCACTCTGAAAATGCCCATATCTCCCTCTGCAAAGGTTATAAAATATACTTCTGGGGAATATATCTGTGCTCCTAAAGGCCACTGTAGGCATTCCAATCCTAAAGAACCAAAAATGGCCAGAGATCAGCAAGGGAAATTATTTTTGGATGTCCAATTGATTTCAGTGCATTGCACATTCCTTGGGATTATCTTCAGCTTGGCTTAGATGTGTGCCTGAATGGTGGGTGTTGGATATGATATACTGTAATTTGGTTTCTTTTTTGCCCCAACTGCTCCCTGCCCCCTTTTCACATTCTATATTCAAATCAAATCAAGTTTATTACAGCCCTAAGGCCAGATACAATCAAAAGATCTAGTAATAAAAGTATTACATTCATACACACACACGCACAATAAGTATGATAGGATCTAAAAATAATTAAGAATAAAAACACTAAAATAAATCAAAATAAAATACTATTTTAAGAAATTCTAAACCTAAGCAATGGTGCGGCGTAGCACAAAACTGGACAACCTGGGAGGATATTTTCGAGTCCTTGTCCAAAAGAAGTAGCATTAAATAGAAATCACACTCCCTACCTGGAAATTTCTTCAAAATCGGATATATAAGGGTCTGTCTAGAGTCCTTATATAGGGAACAGTATCATAACATATGGCTTAGGGTTTCTATTGAGCCATCACCACATGGACATAACCGAAAACATTCTATATTGGAAATATCTCTCTGGTTTGATGGCAGATATTAAGAGTCAGATGACACAAAGTGGTCTTCAACAGTTACTGCAACCAATTTATGGCTCATCCTAATCTTTTCCAACTCATACATTTGTTAGGATTTGTTAGGATCGCACACTTACATGTAAGAGCTTGTATATATAAACGTAAGCAATAAGTGTAAGTTGTTATGGTCACTGCAGCCATAGCAACAGTTGCCAGTCTAATTTCATATTATTAGATCACAATTTTTAAAATTCAGATAGGGCTGTGACATTCTGTCTGGTCTATCCTATAGCATTTAATTTCTGCCTTATATTATTAATACTGGGGAATTCAGAAGTACATGTGTGTGACAAAGATGGAATGCCTTACCAATATTAAATATGCTATTTACCATTCTAATCCAACAAGATAGGTTCTTTCGTGCAAATCACTTCAATGATATTATGCTTTCTTATCTCTTTTCAGCTTTCTCATGTTATTAACTGAAGTGACAAATTGAATACAGTTTAGTGCATGTTGGTCATCCTAATCATCCCTGCCTTTATTATGCACCACTGTCCCACAGAATTTATTTTCATTACAACATTTAAAAATGTCCACACAGTTAGGAATTAGCACTTGATATATGGGAGCTTCGAACTGATGAAGTAATTAAATAAATTAAAATATTTAACTTAAATACTTTTAAAATTAAGTAAGTAAATGAAGCTAGCAAAGACCCTCAAGTCAAGATCAGCTACTTGTGGCACAGCAACTATAAGAAGTATCGAAAGATGCACATTTTGGTCAATGGCCACCATATATGCTATGAAGATACATAATCTCCAGGCTTCATTATGGGTGTGTTGACACTTGTATTTTGCTTGTATGAACAACAATACAACATATAAATTAACCTTTCCCATTTGTACCACCTGCTTTATCAAACAGATCTGGATTTCTGGATGAGGAATTCTTTAGAATCATTCTTAAATGTCAGGCAAAGTGGCAAGTCACTGATTTCTGTTGTTGTCTACAATATAGTGTGTCTGTGTCATGAAACAACCAAGTATCATTTGAGGGCAGCTCAAGGGCAATCTATCAATTGTACCTGGAAGATTTATGGACTGCAGCACTATCTAATACTGCAGGTTTTTAATTGTCCAAACAACAGAAGCTCAAAGAAAATGGGACATTCTTGAGATCAGAAAGAATGGTATTCTCACTGTCTTTCTGGGCAAGTCATAGCCCCCAAGTACTTTTAGCAGGATCCACAACTGGTGTCTGATGTTTATTGATGAATTTATAAACTGACTCTTAAGTGGTGTACAAAAGGAACACTATCAGTCTAGGCAGGATTTCTCCACCACGGTTCCGTGGCACCCTCGGGTTCTGCGAGAGGTCACTAGGGGTTGCCTGGGAGATCATGATTTATTTAAAAAATTATTTCAAATTTGGGTCATTTCACATTAAAGAGTTAAGTTTCATTCTTTATTTTTAGTTTAAGAACATAGTTAAGGCATATATACAGGCCTACACATGAAATGAATATAATTTGTAACCTCTGGCCTATATTTGAGCCTGAATGTGCAGGGGTTCCCCAAGGCCTGAAAGATACTTCAAGGGTTCCTCCAGGGTTAAAAGGTTGAGAAAGGCTGGTCTAGGGCAATTTAGGAAATCACAATAGCGGCTAAAACTTTTGGGGCATGTAACTTTTTCCAGGCATCTCTCAAGCATAGCAGCAGTGAGGTCAGGAAAAACAACTTTTTGATTTAATGTTATTTGAGTTTAAATTTAATTTGTATTAAATATAGCTAATGCAATTACTTTGCATGATACCACCTCCTGTTATATTAAAACATTGTAATTTGTTAACAAGATTTCTGGCTTTCCAAGCCTTCTGAGTTAGGAACCTTGGAAGCTTTAATTAACTGGGTACCTCTGGACTAGATCCAGCCAGTTTCTCAGGATATTGTGGATACTGCCAATGCCAAGCATTATGCGCTACGACTGAGCAAGTATGTTGGGGCTCAATAAAATGTCTACTGCTCACAGTCATTTAAAACTTGAAGGTATCCTATCTTACAGACTTTTTACTGTTTATAGTAGCCTTCCCCAACCTGGGTATCATCCATACATGTGGACTTCAAGAATTCTCAGGCATAGCTATACTGGCTGGAGAATTCTGGGAACTGAAGTCTCCATCACTTACAGGTTGAGAGAAAGATTATCTGTAGCATGAGGAGCAGGAGATTTTCCATTTGTGGCCTCAAGATAAAGAAGACTTGGTTGTTTACTGAACATTCATTGACTAAAAAATTGAATCCCCATACAAATGGGGTTTATTTTTCACTCTTATTTATATTATTTATTACTGTAATTTTATATTGTATATTTTATTCATTGTATGATTGTTGTTTTAATTGATTACTGTAAACCGCCCAGTGTCCCCCAAAGGGAGGAGATGGGCAGGGACAAATTGAATAAATAAAATTAAATTTAAAAAAAAATGATTGAGGTGAAATTATTTAGCTCTTTTTCATAGTTCTTCACGCAAACCCACAGAATTAAACCTTCTGGAAGAGGGAAAATTAGATGATAAAGCTTCTACTTATTGGGACCGTGCACACCGGTGTGTATATTTCATAAAGAAAAACAGTACTTGGGCAAGTGATTTTGGAAAGAGGAAATAGCATGGGATAAAAGAATTAAGCCTACAGTTCCACTGAAAAAGTGTGCTCTCCCCAAGCTGTTTTTCATGTTAAAGAATGTTGCATGCTTTAAACACATTTGTAATTAATGTTAGTTTATTCTCCAAAAGAAGACCATGGAGAAAAGTAGAAATCCAAGGGTTCTCTGTTCAAAAATAATTTTTTTCTGCCCTCATATTCTTAGGGGGGGGAAAGCATTTTTGCTCATTATGGATCATCTTTCTTTTTTAAGAGCATAGCAGTTACTGCACCATGGATTACATACTGTATAGACATAATCTGAAAGCAGCAGAGAATGGCACAAAGTGAATCAATACAATCTGAAGATAGAGATCTTTTATACAATAATAGAACTAGTTCAAAAGAAGTACAGATAAAAGATGTGCCTTAACTTGGACAGTTCCCTGTAAAAAGGAAAGTAAACAATGGGATCTCGGACAGCTTTTGAAACTATGTGGTCTGAAATAAATTCAGGGCGCATCTACCTACCTACCTATCAACGTACATGCTTCCTCAATCACAAAGTGATTCTAGGTGACTTACAGAATAGGATTAAAACATCAAGTAAAATTTTACAAATAAAAGGGACAACATCAACAAAAAATACATAGCTCACATCAGGAAAGGGCAACTAAATACATTCCTAGCCAACTACCATCAGCCGATCAATTTCAATCAAGAATAAGTAAAAGGAAATAATTCCCAAATAAAATATAAACCACTGTTTTTGGATGTGATCAGTGGTAAGTGACTTTACATGTATATATGAACCTGGAATTAGTTTACCATTAAAAGTAGCAACCATTCTTTAAGTATATTTGGTCTAATGCAGTGTTTCTCAACCTTGGCAACTTTGAGATGTGTGGACTTCAAATCCCAGAATTGAATGGCTGGCTGGGGAAAGTAGGAACATGGCTGGCTGGGGAATTCTAAGAGTTGAAGTCCACACATCTCAAAGTTGCCAAGGTTGAGAAAGACTGGTCTAATGTAACAGAATGGGAATGCAAGAGAAGAAAGGAACCCAACTGAATATATCAGCCATACATACATACACAGGAATTCTGTATCACTAAAATGAGAGAATATTCTTTCTCAGTTCTGGCTCCATGCAAACAGGTAGCCTAAGGAGAAAAGGGAGACCTCCAAATAATATAGGTTGATTTGCAACCAAGTTTGGCAATGAAAACCTGAAACTGATTATGCTAAAAAATGATTCAAAGAATACAAGGTTCAATAAAGTGACTCTATCCTTAGAAGATTTTTCCATCCCTCATTCTTTTTCTTCCCCTGCATTTGGTATCCTTCTGTCTTTTCAACAGCTGCTGGCAGCTACTGGCTTTATGCTGGAAGGATGAAGAATTCCTTGATGGAGTCAAAAATAGAACTGTATCATGGGTCACCATTGCTCCCTACACTGCTCCCTGAAATGTCTGGGTGCATAATCAGGAAGGTAATAAATGCATAGAGCACATGGCTTCCACTGTGGGCTGGGACAAGTGTAAGGCACATCAAGAATGTAAGAACATTGGGAAAAAATCAAAGATAAGCATGTTCCCGTTGAGCAGATACTGCCTCTTTGATCGTTTTGATTTGAAAAATAAAGTTTGATAAAAGAATCACATGATGGGTTGCTTAAGGCTACATGTAGATATTGGGTTAAACCAGAGTGCAGGAAATGGGTTTTGAGAAAGGATGTCAGCTAAGAAAAAGAATTGGAGTAATTTTTCTTTATCCTGTCATTCATATTAATCCAGTCAGGGTTAGCAGTGGTTGGTGCAGCTCCCAATGTGGTTTATAAATGTTAGGCAAACTGATTTCCCAGGTCTGATGCTTGAAAAAAACTGTCAGGAAGCTCTCTGGGAGGCAGTAGAGCTGTCAGTGATGGGGGCAAAGGGCTAGGGTAGCTGAAGATCTCATGAGTATCTTCCCTTAAGCTACAACAGAAAAAATGAAGGTCACATCTGCAAGCCAAGAACACACATTCCTCTAGGCAGCAAAAAAACCCGTTCAAAGGTTTTATGATTATGCCATGGCAGATAGTTAAGCAATTGGGGCTGTGTGAAGTTGACAAGACAGGAGGTCCAGCTGAACTGCATCGGAGAAGGAATGAGATGAAAGCGGAGAGCAAAACTGAAATCTGTTCGCAGAGACTGCTAAAGTACAAGGTGGCTGAGAAACATTGGGAGGGGAACAGGAGGGATAAGGGGAGAAGTGAAACAGATGGACTTTGAAAGGTTACTTTGATAGAAGATTTGACATATTCTAGACCCAACCAATCAACTATAGGAAAGAGTAAAAAAAAAAAGTGGGGGGGGGGGAATAAATTAAAGGTAAGTTCATTTGATGGGAAAACTTATTCAGACAGTATTTTTTCTTTAATCTTGTCTTAATGGATTACTGAAGAATATTCCTCTGCCCAATCAACGTACTTGCCTACATTTGTTAAATGCACTTTTATCCACCCTTCTTCTTCTAGACTAACAAGGCTTTTATCAGGCAAACATACCGTCTTATTCATACTTTTTACCAGGAGTCCAGAGAAGGACATGTTCCATTTATAATGACTTACAAGAGGGAAAAGAAAATCTGTTAGGAGGAAAAGAAAGAATAATTCCACAACACCTTCTGATCTGCAGCTCTAGGAACACAGGTGGACTTTGCTAAGAAATAAATCTTGTCGATTTAGGCCATTGTCAAAAAGTTCTATGGTACAAGTCTCTTCGCTGAAAAATAAATGGGTCCACCACTGAACTTTTCCAGCTGTTCTTAATCCAGGATTGGATGTAGCTGTCCTCCTACAATGTCTTAAATCTGGAGTGAGCTTCCACTGTAAATGCTGCTATTGTACAATAAATGGCTTTTCAAGGTCAAGAAAAGTTGTTTCATCTATCCTGCTCTTACCTATCCCAAATTTATATGCTCTCAGAATTTCAGCCATCTCATTTAGGGAGAGTGTCCTATTGTAAGATAGGGTGACTCTATCCACAACTCAGGATCCATCACAAATAAATCCTGGAGTCACAATCTGCAAGCTGTGCTTCTGTATAAATTATATGTATAATAAATAAAATAAATAAAAATCTCAGGGGAAAAAAAACAAATCCGAAGGGCAGCTGTTACTTCAAAGGATATGAATGGCTATCCAGGTTGACGGTTGACCCAAAGGAAGACAAGCAGACAATATTATAACTGGATTGTTATAAATGATTTTAGACTATTTTGTTCAAGCAAATACAATAATTTGAAATCCATTTTCTAGGCTTCGTATTTTCACCAATACGGCATTAAAAAATACTGCATGAAAAATCTCTCCAGCAGGAGAAAAGAAAGAAAAAACAAAACAAAGGCAAACTAGTTTTACCATTTTCATGGTGTCTGCTACTTTCTTGCCAAATCAATGTTCAAAGCCCATCAGCCATGAGAAATAGAACCGTAAAGGATTATTTTTATCACTATCATTGGTTGTTTTGTATAAATGCCTTTTCAAGGAAGATGTTTTATGACAACAACTGAGAATCTATTAAAATATAATACTTACAAGCTATAATACCTTCAATTTGAGTACAAAACTGAACAGTTGAAGAGTAATATAGTTGGTAGGGTTGCCAGTTGGGGGGAAAAAACCCAACAATCATTCTGTTCTAATTTAGAACACTCACATTTTATCTAGCTTTGCTCACCAGGATGGAAAGGGAAAGAGAATGAATGATGCCTCACACTAGGAAGGAAAAAAGGGAAAATATTGACAAATCACTAAATTAACTCAATTACCCCTTCTACAATAATGGGTGCTGAATAACAACAAAATCTGAACAAAAACATGATCAGTTAAAGCAATGGTTTTGAAAACAACAGAACAGAGGAAGCATCACAGGAATAAAACTTCTAAAAACTATGCAAGAAGCAGAAACACCATATAATCTGAATTAAAAGTGGTAAGAATTTTTTTTTAAAAAAGGAAAATAAAGAAGATGCCAGATGGACTTTTTTATGGAGGGCATTTCACAGCTAGTGGGCTACTGCTAAGAAGGTCTCCAGAGTAATCATCCATCACACTGCAACATACCAAGATACTTGAAACTAGCTCCGGTCAGTGTTGATAGGGAAGGAGAGGGCCAGCCAGTGGCCTCTGCTATGTGGGGTGCTGCAGGGGTCAGTGTTCTCTCCTCTCCTGTCTAACACCTACATGAAGTCTCTGGGGGAGATCATCCGTCCATTTGGGATGAGGTACAGGTAGTCCTTGACTACATTGATCACAACAGGGACTGTAAGTCGTTGCAGTCATAAGCTGAGTCACCACGTGACCGGACCTGATTTTATAACCATTTTATGGGGGGTCATTAAGTGAAGTACAGGTCGTTAAGCGAATCCAGCTTCCCCAATGGGTGTTTTTTGCCGGAAAACAGCAAAAAAGCCACACAACGTGATTATGTGACCACGGGATGCTGCAGCCAGTCGTAAATGTGAGCTGGTTGCCAACTGCCCAAAATGTGATCATGTGACCATGGGGGGTGGGGTGCGCAATCTTTTGCAATGCTCAGAAGTGCTTTGCAGGCCATAAAGCACCTATTCTGAGGCCATTGTCTCTTGGACCATTGTTAAACAAATGGTTGTAAGTTGAGGACTACCTGTATCATTAATATGCAGATGATACTCAGTTATATATCTCCTTCCTGGGCCATCCGAATGATGTCTCAGGATCCGGAGGCTGTGGGGGTCTGGATGGGGAACAAAAGGCTTCAGCTCAACCCTATTAAGACCAATGGCTTTGGTTTTTAGGACCCCTGATTCTGTAGACCTTCCATCTCTTGTAAAGGATGGCGTTGCACTGCCCCAGGCAGGTCCTGTGCACAATCTGGGGTCCTCCTGGACAAAGCTTCTGAGCGATGAGCAGGTGGCAGCCATGGCCAGGAGGAGGCCTTTGGACAGCTTCATGTTGTGTGCCAGTTGCACCTGTTCCTGGACCGGGTGGCCCTGCTCACAGTCACTCATGCCTTAGTCCCAAATGGATTGCTGCAACACGCTCTGTATGGGGCTGCCCTTGAAGAGTATTTGGAAGCTTCAGCTGGTGCAAAATGTGGCAGTATGGGCAGTTATGGGTGCCGGTCATTTGGTACATGTGACGCCTCTGCTCCACGAGCTGCATTGGCTCCCAGTATGCTTCTGGGTGCAATTCAAGGTGCTGGTGGTCACCTTTAAAGCCCTTCACGGCTTGGGGCCAGGTTACTTATGGGACCATCTCTCCCCAGTGGTATCTACCAATCCTCTGAGATCTGGCAGAAGAGGCATGCTCTGGGCCCCACCTGTGAGAGTGTCACCTGTCGGGACCCAGGAGCCTTTTCTGCCATGGTGCCTGCCCTGTGGAACATCATCCCTCCCGAAATTAGACTTGCCCCTGCTGGCCTTTCACAAGCTCTAAATCCTGGCTTTGAAATCGAGCCTGGCATCCTGAGAGCCAAAGTAAGCCTATGTCGTGGCTTGTTTGAGTGTTCCTGGGTCTTCTCGGCTGCTATTTTTATGCCATTTTTCTTGTTTTTAACTCTTTTTATTCTGTTTTAATTGGGAACCACCCAGAGTCATGTATATAAGATGGGTGGCCTAAAAATTTACTAAAGAAATGAATAAATATACAGGAGGAAGCATTTCTCCGCTTGTTATGATCCAAAACGACCTAAATAAGTGGCAATAGTTTGATTTAGCTAGGTGTGCAATGTGGTTGCAGCAGTGCAATCAAAGCCACACCTCTTTGGTACATGCATGTAATGTCAATGTCTATTTAAACCCTTTGCCATGGCTGCCATCCTGCTTCTTTCACACCCACAATTCCCCCCCCCCCCGCAAAGCCAGGCGCTACTGCCAGCTAAAAAAAACTTTGTGCAACAAAACTTGATATAACAAGATATAACAAAAAGAGAAAATAGGTACAAAATGTTCTACAGATGGTATATTACTCTATCCATCATAAAGTGATAAATGTTGGATATGTTGTGATACAGAATGAATTTTTTATCATATGTGGTAGTCATATATTAAAAAAAAGTCCAAAACTACTGGAAAGAAATACGTAGCATTATTGAAAAAATTACTGAGCTAAACTAAAACTAAAACAATTTATGTCAAACATACCAATGGGCTTTTATACGTTTATTCTCGGTGTCAATCTCAACCACTCTCAAAGGTTTCTTTTTAATATCAAACAGAAACATAATTTCTGGACTGAAAAATAAATTTGCAAACCTCTGTTTGTTAATAATTAATTCATAATCCTCTACCCCTTTGCTCAAGACTAGTTCTCATTGAATTCCATGGGATTTATTCATAGGAAAATAAACTCCCAAAGAAACCAACTTAAATAATTTGTGAACAAAATCTATTTTTCCCTTCCCTTGTATGTATCAAACATGCAAATGTGAGTAGATTAATAGGTACCACTTCGGCAGGCAGGTAACAGCGTTCCATTTAGTCATGCCAGACACATGACCACAGAGGAAGCGTCTACGGACAAACGCCGGCTCTTCGGCTTTGAAACGGAGATGAGCACCGCCCCCTAGAGTCAGACATGACTGGACTTAATGTCAAGGGAAACCTTTACCTTTACCTGTATGTATCATTACAATTTTAACATAAAGCCTTTCTTCCTTTAACACTCCTCTCCTCTTTCTTCTCTAATTTTATAAGCCTCTGTCAGATTCCTCTGATCAAAGCATTCACAGAACCCCTTCCATCTTCCATCACTTCCTTATCAAGACAGACAGAACCGTCTGTCGCCGAATGGGAGGCGGTGTGAAGTTGGAGTGTGAATTGCATTATTATGGCTACAGATTTATGATGGTTCACATCAAGGCCAGTCGATAGAGATACACCAGGAACACCACCTGGATGGAAAGCGGGGTGAGATACTTTCCTGGGAAAGGGAGGCAGACAAGGGAATGTAGTTTTAAATGTATGTTTTAGCAGGAATTCTCCATTCACAGCTTTACCTCTGTCCTAGTCATTTCACTTCATTAAACCGTTAAAGGATTCCAGGCTACCGACTGTCATTGTGTGAATGCTTGAATGGTCTAGGGCTGACATTTATTTCTGAGCAGAAAAACCAGATATAAATTGTATCTAACAATTCACTATTGTTTGGGGCTTTGAATGTTTCAAAAATGATTAGGTAGTTGTGCTCTGGAACACGTGGGAACATGAATACATGTTCTTTTTTTTTCATATTTCCATGCATGCCTAAAAAAGGATGCAGCTGCTTTAATGAGCCAACATGAAATGAGATCTTCTCCAGAAATCTTCATCAACAGAGACTTGATAGTTCAGTACTAGGAAAAGGACTTCAAAAGGTATTTTGATTTTGGAATGCTTATTTTAATCATTTCAATTGCAGCACCTTTCCCCCCTCCTCTAAGATATTTAATTTCAGGCCACTTTATTCTTATTGGAAATTATTATGCCACTTTTAGACTGTTTTCATCTAACATATCCTTTTAAATCTGAGACTTGCATTTTGATATTTTTTTCTGATATTGTAACAGTGGGATACAAATTATTAAAAACACACAAACACATTAATTAATAAACAAGCAACGATCATTCAGATCGCCAAGAAAAAAATGATGTTATGCAGCATGACGGTGCAATGTTTCCAGCAGCAACTTTACAGAAGAGCTCAGTGAAGCTTTGAATTCGAAAGGGTTTTATTAGTTCATAAAGCTGATAAAATGAAACTAATAATTTTAGTTCCCTGCTAAACTGCAGATCCAACAGATTTTGTAATGGAGCCCATTACTCAACAATATCTCATAGTAATTATAGACGTTTATATATTAAGCATATGCAGAAAGCATCCATGTAGAAGAAAGGAAAAAGCCCAACCTTATTCAGAGGTGAAGAAAACCTTTTGCCATATCTAGCATAGCAACATGAGTGTGGTATTTTATATTTGAGCAGCATTGGATAAAACTTTCAGGCAAGGTAGAATATTTTTGGAAGGGATGAAGAGCTACTAATGTCATAAATACTTCACAAAGGACAGGGCTAACAAAGCATCTTTATTTATTTTTCAATTAAATTCAATCAAAAGGCATCATCCTCTCTCATGAACATCCCTTCCTATAGCAGAGCAATTTCCTGGAGGTTAAGGTAGAAGTATAAGGGATTTTGCTGATTCTTCCATGAAATAAATTGGATACTAGATTACATCTATTAACTAATCTAGTTTAGAGAATGGTGACAAAGTGGAAAACCATACAAGGGAAACATAATGTCTTAGGGACTGCCTTGTCAATCATTATTATGCCTAATCCAGTCATGGAGAAAATCTATGTGGTCACTAAGAGATGATGGCACTCAGTCAATCAATCAATCAAGTCACTGAGGCAGAGCCTCCTTAAGATTCCACCATTATGCGAGGTGAAGGGGACATTACTTAGAAGACACTTCTTGGAAGTGGCTCCTTCACTACCACTTTCCTGCCATGATAATGCCTGGCATCTTACTCTTTACTCCTGACCTTTATTTATTTATTTCTCATATTTCTACACCGCCCATCTTGCAAGCGACTCTTTAGCAATTTGACTAAAAATATCTTTTCAACTGAGCTTCCAATTATTTTAATGTCTACCAAGGATGGAGGGCCACCACTGGTGTTGTGTTATTACTGTGTTGTATTATTGTATTGTGAGAGTCTTCTTTGAGAGTCACTGTATACTTTCCAGAGTAATCTGATTGGGGTACTTTTAAAAATTTTGCTCAATCAATCAATCAATCAATCAATCAATCAATCCTCTCTTGAGCTCCCAAATCTGTCTAGCTTCTAAGAACCTGTCATTGGAGTAATCAGTGATACCCAAATCAGGAAAGCTATTGATCTGAGAGTGGATCTATCAATCACTGGATCCAAAACAAGGATCCAAAACAAGGATCCAAAACAAGTTTATTGAGGCTTTGAAGTGGAGCAGACCAGATTCAGTCTTATCTGCTGTATGAAAATTCATTCCAAATTATCCCATCTTAGCTTGGTATTGGGGTTAGACTAAACAGGACATAGCCCCTTGTAAATATGTATGCCTATTATTCTTAATTATCTCTATATATATTCTTTCTCCAAGATACTTGACCAATATCCTGAATTACAGGAGTAGTTCCTGGATTTCAATCCCAAAGTATAAAATTGAAGACAAGGGCAGAGCAGAGCCATGAAAAATGTGCTTTTTATCATCATAAATATTATGCCATTCCCCACTCAATACTGCATCTGGTATGTGCTCCAGTGACAAATGGTGTTATTAAAATAACAAGCAACATATATTTTTGCATGGCGTTGGGGAGCTATATTTTATCCTCATTAAATCTGCATTTCAAGCTCCTACTGAGAAAAGGAGGAGGCTAACAAAACAATGGGATGGATATCCGAAGTAGTAAAGATTGGATATTCTTGGAAAAGAAAACCTCTAAGGAATTTTTAAAGCAATTTTTGGGAAATTCAGTCCAACCGTAATTTGAAGCAGCCCTGATCTCCAATATCTAAACTAATGCTAAGACTGGAATTTAACTATTCTTTGGATTTCTTGGGCCAAATGAGAGATGCACTTTTTCACTTGAACAGAAGCTTTCCCTTCTCTAGTGCAAAACACTCATCTTAGGCACTTGTATTTAAAAAGAAATCTTAGGAAAGGTATCTGCAGTATATCAGAGGGATTATGAAGTATTATTTCAAGGGAGACTTTAACCACCTTATGTTCCTACAAATTATCTGGAAACTCAGAACTGTGCATACCACTACTAATATACGATATCATTTTATTTCTTTATTTCATCTATATCCCACCACAACCTAACAACCTTTCATAATCTTTAAATTGCCTTCGCCTGTTGCACAGTTTATTGACTATTTAAGTTTAATATGTCCTGTATCTTACACGTAAGTTGTGATATCCATGAAATATTTTTTTAATGTCAAGATTTAAAAAGGTGAGTAAAACCCCGTATGATTAAAAATAAAAAAGAGGAAAATAAAGTGATGTCTGTATAATGTACTGTGTAAGATGAGTTATAAAAACTATACCACATTTTGTAAAGGTTAGAATTAACCCAAATGTCCATGATAAATCGATTTTAGGTCTATTGTAAACTTGGAGGTCGTAAGAAAGATAACAAGTATATAATGGCAAACAAGCATTGATGGATATGAGTCAGACCGGGTAAAGGAAACTAAAGGTATTCTTCTTTCCTATTTTCATAAGTTAAAAGCCTATCTTATATTTGCATAATTAAAACAAAAAACTAGATTAAAGTGTAGCAAAGGATGAACTGTTTAATATTTAATACATTAAAGTACAACACCATGCCTGTATATTCCTGTATTTATTTATCTCCCCAAATGTACAGCCCATCTTTTAAATGCTAAGGAGATGCTGACTACATACACAGTGGTCGTCTGTAGGATTTCATAACCCTCTTCCTGGTATCTCAGTTCCTGTATCAATATTCCAGGTTCATGCAAATGTTAACCTTTACTTTTGCTCAATCCTCCCTCAATTTCTCAGCACTTGTTTCTTGATACTTCCTATATTTCCTGAACACAGATTCTCCCTTGGTTCTTCCTCGGTTTGCTGCCTTTATGCCTTGCTAAGTGAAAAGATTGTATCCTATCACTTCTTCTGAGCAAGGTAATTGCCAATTACTTACTTCTTGAGATATGCAGGAAATACAATTCAAATCCTGCTCCTAGTGCTGAATTCCTGATGTGGACTGGTATAAATCAGGGCTCATCTCAAATTCTAATAAGTCCAGTCCTTTCTCTTGCAGTATCTTGTTAAAAATAGGAAGTATGTCCATTATTCTCTTTATTCTTTCTGTATGCATACCAGAGGAATCTACAAACTGCAATTTTTGGCTACTTGACTCTGCTGGAATTATTCCGTTTTTAAAAAAACAAACAAACTGGTTTTTTAAAAACAAAACCAGCCTGTCCCATTTATTTATTTTATTTTTCAAATACTCTATTCAACTGAAATTAACCACTGAAACAGAAGTATTAGAGAAAGGTGACCTAACTAAATCAGGGCTGGACAATATGATCTCTAGATCTTTTGGGTTTCAACATGTACCAGTTCTAACGAGCAGATCCAGTGGCTAAGAGCTCTCAGAGCTGTTTCCCAGTCAGGAGAGAATCACATTCCTATGTTAGTTTCTCTTCATAAGAAGATATTTTAAAATGCTCTATAATTATTAGTTATATAAATCTGGACCAAGCAAGGCTTATACTAGCCAACTAGTCACACAGAGGAAGGGTTACCAGACATCTGAACAAGCAAAGGAGAACACAGACAATTAGAATGGAGGACAAATAGGGGGAAAAGGACACACCAACTGTTTAATATTTGTATTTACATTCTTTGGAGAGAAGGGATTACAAGTGAGTAAACAGGCACTCAATGGGAAATACACTTGAGAGGAACGTTAAGATGCTGGGCTAGAAACCAGGAGACTGAGAGTTCTAGTCCCGCCTCAGGCTTGAAAGCCGGCTGGGTGACCTTGGGCCAGTCCCTCTCTCTCAGACCAACTCACCTCACAGGGTTGTTGTTGTGGGGAAAATAGGAGGAGGAAGGAGTATTAGGCATGTTCGCCACCTTGAGTTTTTTATAAAAATAATAAAGGCAGGATAAAAATAAATAAAAATAAAAAAATAAAAGTGCTAGTGCCAGCTGTTTGCTTAGCGTGGCTGCGATCTGCCAGCTGGTTAGAAGACAAAAGCCTTCAGCATGTAACTGATTACAGTCTTGTCAATTTCAGGCAGCAGGAGGGTACTAATCAATTAATTAAGGTCACAGAACAGAGCTTGTTAACTTAGAGTTGGCACTTATTAGGGAAGCACAGAGAAAAGCTGCTCAGAAGGAGATAGCTTGTTAGAGCCTCAAGAAGCCAGGCAATATTTGATTTTATCAGGTGAGAAACTGGGAGGCCGTGCGTTCCAGTTCCACCTTGGGCACAAAGCCATCTGGGTGACCTTGAGCCAGTCCCTCTCTTTCAGCCCTAGGAAGGAGGCAAGGGCAAACCACTTCTGAAAAACCTTGCCAAGGAGACTGCAAGGATTCGTCCAGGCAGTCTCTGAGAATAGACATGATTGTATGGATTAAAAAATAAAAATTTGATTTTAAGGCTATGCCCACCGGCCAGATGGCATGAAGACAAGAAGGAAGACATGTTCTCCTTTTGCGGGACATCTGGTAACCACACTGGGGTTTCTCAACCAGGGTTCAGTGGCACCCTCAGGTTCCATGGGCGGTCACTAGGGGTTCCCTGGGAGATCACAATTTATTTAAAAAATTATTTCAAATTCGGGCAACTTGACATTAAAGAGGCAAGTTTCATTCTTTATTTTGAGTTTAAGAACACTGTTAATGCATATATACAGGCCTACCCATGAAACAAATATAATAATTTTGCAACTTCTGGCCTATATTTGAGCCTGAATGTGCAGGATTCCCTGAGGCCTGAAAAATATTTCAAGGGTTCCTCCAGGGTCAAAAGGTAGAGAAAGGCTGCTCTACACAGAGGCAAGGATCATATATTGTGCATGTTTTTCTTTTCAGTACAGTTGGTGGAAGAGATAAGGTTAAGTCCCAATGGGCGAGTTCACACATCACGCTAGTCAAAACTAAGCAGGCCACATTAAGACTTAGTGCAATATGTGTATCCATCCTCAGACTGGAAGTTCCCAGGCATGCTTTTCACTTCCTGTGCCTCTGCATTCTGGCCCAGTTGAAGCTTCCAAGTGGTCTTCAAGGGCAGCCCATGTACAGCATGTTGAAGTACTGAAATGTAGAAAATTGTATTTCATAACAGAACTGAGGCCTTGTATCTTTACCATTTTCTTCATGACTACATGATTAAAGTAGTAATCCTGCACTTTCTTTCTTCATTCCGCTTGACCAGCAAAACCTGTTTTTTCATTATTTCGATAGGCTAGATCCTTGATTATGATGATGTATTCAAAAAAAAAAACACCCGGGCACCATAAAATGTAACTGACACTGAATAAGATGTTACCGTTTGGATTAATCTCTTTTCATTCGTTCAGAAAATATTATACCTTCTCAATAAATAACGTAATTTGCTAGTCCCATCTTAAGTTCTTTCCCAGGCACCTTTTAAAGATGCAAAGCAATATAGATATACCTTGTTCCTGGTGGGTTAGGACAGTGGTAGGTATGAGACAAGCCTGCAACCTCAGATTCTGGCTTGATATTTGAAACAGGGTATGATATAGGCTTTTAAACATATGGTTAAAACCGAATTATCACATAGCAGCTCAGTCATGAATATGGAAAGATGAAATCTCTCAGCTCCCTATTTTTACAATAAATTACTCTTGGCATTCATCTTATGGAAATAAAACCTTATCTGTTTCATAATTCAAATGATAACCAAGCTTATATATTTTTTTCTTTTGGGGGGAGAAGCCTGCTTTAGTAATAACCAATTCAGAAGATAGGAATGTGTTAGTAAAATAACGGCAAACATGGATGGATTTTCATTTGGAGATCTATAGTTTATTAATATTCTTTACCCTGGTTTTCTGCAGACTGTAAGAGAAGATATGGAAACCGTGTCTTTAAAGGGTAATATTTAATATTTATGGGAGGGAATTCCTTATTTATTTATAAATGATATTTATGAGGCCGGCTGACTCCAGACAACTCTGGGCAGCCAACAACAATAAAAACCACGCACAAAAATAATCATAAAAAAACCCACAATGGTTAACCTGAAGGGAGGAAACCACAACCAACTTCACACACTCACACCTCCCATTCAAAAGGAGCCCTGCACTTAACCTATTCCTAGGCCTGGGGGAAGAGGCACTTACCCCATCCAGTCTAGGGAAGGGGCTGTTCAAGTCTTGGGGGGGGACACAGCACACCAACGGTGTCTCAATGGACACCTGGAGCACACCAACGGTGTCTCAATGGACACCTGGAGCACACCAACGGTGTCTCAATGGACACCTGGAGCACACCAACTGTGTCTCAATGGACAGAACAGGCAGAAACCACAGGGGACTGGCAGTCCTTGAAAAAGCTAGGCCTGATGCCATGTATGGCTTAAACGTTAATAACCAGCACCTTGCCTTGAACCCAGAAGCTTACTGGCAACCAGTGCAGCTCACAAAGCAGAGGTGTTACATGGTCATTTAAAATTTTTATTTTATTTTTATCCCGCCTTTATTATTTTTATAAATAACTCAAGGTGGTGAACATATCTAAGACTCCTTCCTCCTCCTATTTTCCCCACAACAGCAATCCTGTGAGGTGGGTTGGGCTGAGAGAGCGTGACTGGCCCAAGGCCACCCAGCCAGCTTTCAGGCCTAAGGCGGGACTAGAATGGACTAGAACTCCCAGCCTCCTGGTTTCTAGCCCAGCACCTTAACCACTAGACCATTACTGCTGATGCCACCTATTTTGGGCCAACTGTAGCTTCTGAGTGCTCTTCAAGAGTGACTCCATGTGGAGTACATTGCAATAGCCCATATGCAAGGTGACCAAGGCATGAGTAACTGTGAGGAGGGCTTCATAGGAATAAGTACCTCGTGTACCAAATGGATCTGAGCAAAGGCCTTCCTAGCTGTAGCTGCTACCTGCGCATTGAGCAGGAGCTGAGAGTCCAGGAAGATGCCCAAGTTCCACCTGGGGAAGTGTTAGCCCATCCAGAAGTAACAGTGGAAGCTCCCCAGACCCGGGTAGCCCCATATCCACTTGGTCTTGCTAAGGTTGAGACGGAGTCTGTTCCTCTCCAATCAGACCCCTGCCACCTCCAGGCAGTGGGTATCACTTGGTTGACCTGAAGCCAGGTATACACTGGGTATCATTCATTCATTCATTCAGCCACCCATCTTGTACCAAACTCTGGGAGGCTCACAACCAACAGTCAAAACAACATCTATGTACAATAAAAATATTAAAGCCACAAATATTAAAACCTGGCATCACAGTTAAACTTTCACATGCAGTCCACCACATATTGATAATATGTGACCCCAGATGATCTTTCCCAGCAACCTCATGTACATGTTAAACAGGAGGGGTGAGAGCACTGAGCCCTGTGGCATCCTACAAGTAAAGGTTTCAGACTCAATCTCTCCCTTCCTATCAACATTGACTGGAAATGGATGCAGATAAAAAAGAACCACTAGAAAACATTGCCCTCCATTCCCAATGCCTGCAAGGGATCCAGTAGAATACCTTGACTGATGGTATCAAAGCTGCTGAAAGATCAGGAGGACCAGGACAGTTGTACCACCTCCATCCCAGATACTGTAGAGGGCATCAATGAGGGTGATCAGTTCTTTACAATTGGTCAATGGATATTCTCCCTATTTGGAATGCACAGAACAGCTTTCAAGGTCTGAGAAAAATGTAACGATATATCAATCTCTGAAGCCAGAGTAGTTTGCAGAATCCATGCTGCCTCATTAAACTCTCCAGGAATTTTATCTGGATAAGCATCAGTGATTTGGACATGTCTATAGAGGGAGAAGGACATGCTTTCTACAGAAGTACCAAATCTGTTCATGACATGAACTTGATTCTGGAAAATAAGGGCCATTGGGATCAAAGGCTCATGATCTGGAAATGTGTTTGGAATGACCTGGAATCCAGCATCTGCTCTCTGCCACAGGACACATGTATAGCAAGGAAAGTGCCAAGCTTTATTCAGACAACTGTCCCTCTGAGCCTTTCATCTCCAGAAAGAAGAAAAACTAAGAGAGGTAATCATTAGGCTCAACCATGTAAGGGTTAGGGTGCACTCAGAACTTACTGGAACAAGCCATCTCTTACCTGGTATCTTTCCAGGATTCTAAAGCATCTGTCCCTTTCTGCTTCAGTTTCTTGCTCTTTGAGTAGATACACTTAGGCTGTGTCAGACCACAGATTGATCTACTCTCTCCAGAATGTTAAATGCGGCATTTATTTTACAGAAACACTGGAGTTGCCCTAATCAGGATGGAAGCAAAATATGTGTATCATATACAGAAAGCCCTCGTTTAACATCCACTTATTCAGTGACTGTTTGAAGTTATGACAGCTCCTCATAGTTGCGGCCATCACAGTGTCCTCATGGTCACGTGATGACAATTTGGGCGATTGGCAACCAGGTCACAATTATGACATTGCAGAGTACCAAGGTCACATGAATGACATTTGCGATCTTCACTACCGGCTTCTGACAAGCAGTCAATGGGGAAGCCAGCAGGAGGTTGCAAATGGTGATCACTTAACTGTGGGATGCTGTGACCATGCAGGATTCACCTAACAAGAGCAACGGGGACTGCCAGAATCCCCTCCATAAGTCAGCGCAATCACGTGATGTCACGCCTTACAACCATGTCACTTAGCAATGGAGTTCCTGGTCCCAATTACTATGGGTAAGTGAGGACTACCTGCACCACTACAAAAAGCATGTTGTGGAATATCTTGGGGCTTCCTGTAATAAACATGATATGTAGACCTGCCTATGATTGGCCTTATGCAGGGAATTCAGATGATTTAACCTACTTTAAGTGGTGACATTGTAGCAAATTCATAAATGCAGATGTATCAATCATCACCCAGGAAATTGCAAATGAATTGGCTCTATTGAAAAATATTGTGTTGGGCCGACACAAGAATTCTGTAGATTCAAGATAGTCGTATTTTTTCTACAAGAATTAATGTACTTTTAATAGCTTCATAATGGGCAGAAATTTTGAAAATGAAATATTTCCCTGAGGCTGGGAAATTTATTCTATTGTTATAGAACTGTTAAAAGCAGAGATTTCTGGGGACAACGTAACAGGCCACCCTATGTCAGGCACGGGAAAATTGTGTGTGGCCTTTGCATGTCGCTAAACTACAACTTGCAGCAACTCTAGCTACAGTGGCCAATGATGAAGGATTCTGGATGTTGTAGTTCAGCTACTTCTGGAGGTCCTCAAGTTTCTCACACTCTCATATGGGCAATTTTTAGCTCGTGATTCCCATTTTCATATGTAAGGTATAACTTGATATTACAACCTTCAAACAAAAAAAATCCATCCATCCATCCATCCTTCCATCCATCCATCCATCCATCCATCCCCCAATCTTACGTACAGTATACAGCTTCCCCAAATTTGGTGCTCTTCTGTCTGGGGATTATGGGAATTGGTCCTTCTACTTAAATCTGGATTTCCTTGCCTTAAACCTTCTGACAGGTATCTGTACAATTTTGCTGTAGTGTAGAAGGGTGAGCTGTCAAGTGGAAAAAAGGAATGCAGGAGAGAACGAATTATGAATACCTTATTTCAGTGCCAAATGCTAGAACTCTAGAACAGCACATTCCAAATAAATTAATATGCAAAAAAATCTATGTTTCATGCTAAATGGATTCATGCAGCCAATACTTTCAATCCTGACAATTTAAGTAGCTTTTAAATCTGGAGGCTCTGCAAAGAATCTCTGCTTTAGGGCTTGGTGTTCCAAACTGTCTTTTGTAGCCATACTAAGATTATTGCAAAAATGGCCAATCTGCATGAACTGTACACTCCCTGAACTGAATCAGCTTTGCCATGTGCAAAAGTAACTGACAGATGAAGCTGTGTGTAGTTTTGTAAACTGGAAAGAAAGTGATGAATAATGTCCTCCATCTTAATGCAGAACTCTAGAATGTATAATTTAGCATTTACAGTCCTGCTAGCATCACCTACATAAATGCTTTAGTGCACAAAACAGTCAACCAAGTGCATTAGCAAACAAAATCTATATACAAAGAAGTCCTGGAAAACCAAAAAGCAACTTATAAATAATTCAGGAATCCATGCATTAAGAATAATCTTGCTAAAAAGACATAAAGTGCACTTAACTTGTCCCAGAGAAACACTGATAAATTACCAGAATAATTGGTAAATATCAACATAATATTTCAGTTACCCTGAAGAATAAAAGTTGCTTTCTCTGGGTGACTTTGAGCCCAATCTGCAGTCTTACTGAATTGACAGCAACAGTGATTGGTTGATATTTCTTTGAATCGGATCAGCGTCAGATAGTGGGGCACATCTAGTAAAATGGAATATTGGAACATGTCATTCTAAGTTTGAATCGAAGGAGAAAATGCGAGCCTCTTATTTATAATCTGTCTAATCCACATCTCTCCCATCAATGACCTGACAATAATGAAAGAAGGCAGCACCCAATCTAATCTATGACTGAATTAATTGGCTAAACACTTTTACAGTCATCTACATTAAGGTCTAACTAATTCCTCTTGCTGGAAAAAAAAATTATAACCAACCTACCAAACATTGCCATTCAATTAATACAGGACACAAGTCATGAAACACTTGTTTGTAGTCTCTGAATTATGCCAAGAAACTGTCAAGACCCAAACGACACACACTGATTCAGGCAGGGAACAACATATTATTGGAATCAATCCAAGAATCCCTTATTTTAATTCAGCCTCTCGTCCTACTGCAGATTGTGTCCCATTTAAGAGCAACGTGGATCCGTAACATGCTAAACGCATACAAGGAGGTTCAATACTGTGTCAGCATCTCAGCGGGAAGATCAATTAATTTTGCTTCTTCTCCTGCCAAGATCTTGTCTACTAGGTTCAGATGTCTTTTGAAGTCATCTTTATCTATAGCTGAGAAATAAAATTTACACCCTAGGAATGCAAGAACTGCTCTGTGGAAACTTATGGCTGTGAAAACTTTACTTTTTTAAGAACAACTGCTCATAGCTGATATTTATATTAACTTTCAGAGACTCATACTTGGAATTCTTTCGGGACTCAAGTGTGATTCTATACTAGTAGAAACAAATTAAGCTTATCTGGTACTTTTACAAGATATGTTCATTTCTTTACTTCATCAAAGATTTAACATACACTTCAGACACTCAAGGCAGGTCACCTTTGATTATGCCCTAATATATTTCTTTACAATGTCATAGGACCATATTTTGTTTTTTAATTTTTCTCCCCAATCAATTTGATAGCCCTAAACTCCGTAATTAAATAGTCTCAAATTGTCCTAACTGCCAGGAAACACGCTGAGACAAGGAACTGGTCTCTAAAGTTTTATTGCTTGTACATAACAGGAATCCTAACAAACTGAAGAAGCGTGGGAAAAACCCAGCCATATAAACCCCAAAGGTTAAGGCGGTCCCGATCTGTGTCTCTTTGAATGACTACCTAATTCCTCAGTGCTACGCATGCGCTTAACAGTCTGGATGGGAGCCCCCTGCTCGCCATCCTTACTCATGACACAAATAGGTTCTTCACTTCAAACTACAGCTGACTAATGATTGTAAAAGAATAATCAGTAGTTGGATCAGTTAAACCTTTCCAGACCTCTATTGATCACTCAGGCAGAGCACTTGACATAATAATGAAAAAGCGTAGAAGTTACCACACACATTAATTGGAAGAATGCTTAATAAAATAATTCCATCCTGCTTCCAAATAAAAAGATGTTCTGCTGAAACAGGTAGAACCACCAGCTTTAGAAATGACAATGAAGATATCGAAGTGGTAGATAGCTTCTGCCTTTTAGGATTAACCATCAACAGCAAAGGAACCAGCACTCAAGAAATACTGTACACCGCAGAATAGCACTTGATAGAGCAGCCATGAAGGCCTTGAGAAAGGAATTCAGATATGACGTCTCCATACTTACAAAGATCAGAATCGTGCAAGCCATGGTATTCCCTGTGACACTCTATGGAAGAGAAAGTTGGACTTTGAAGAAGCAGGATAGGAAGAATATTGACATTTTGGTATTGCAGAATATTCCTGGGAATACCATGAACAGCCAAGAAAACAAACAAATGGATCATCAAACAAATCAACCCAGAGTTCTCATTTGAGGCACAAATGACTAGGCTAAAATTAGCCTATTTTGGACACATTATGTGAAGACTGAGCTCTCTGGAAAAGGCTCTAATGCTGGGAAAGGTGGAGGGAAAGAGAGGAAGAGGATGACCAGCAGGAATGTGAATGGACTCAGTTATAGTGGCCATGAGTGCATCGTTGGAAGATCTGAAAGACCAGGTTAGGGACAGATTGTCATGGAGAAAATCTATCTATGTGGTCACTAAGAGTCGACAACTACTTGATGGCACATAATCAATCGATCAATCAATCAAGATATCCAGATCACATCACAGAAAGAATCTGCCTACATATTATAATATTAAGAATATACTAGATACAGCACTCATGTTCATCTATTTACATGGCCTGGGCCTGGAACACAAATATATTAATCAGAATCAGTTTTCATAATATATTATTGAAATATCATATCCACCCAAAGATTGTTCCATTTGTTTTCATCCCAAAAGCTCACATATGTAATTTTTCTTATCCTAAAATGTAGTTTTATAACTATTGTAGATAGTATACATTAAAAAAACCCCACAGCCTCCCAAAAGAATTGCTTCAGAGTTTACTTCTAGCTGGATGATTCTTGATATAAATTTGCTCCAGGAATCGTCGTTTTTCAGACTACTAAATCATTTTGCATCACTTACAAAAGCATGGTGTAAACTAAATCTGCTTAATCTATCACTACAGCTCTAAAACAGTATGCATTAATATTCTTCATATATTTTACAAAATGCATGATTTATCTACTTGCATAACATCTGAGTGTCCCATCAGTTTCATCAGATAATATCCACCTTGGCAAATGTATACAGTGATCTACCCAACACTTTTGTAACCATAGTTAGTAAAGAATATTACAGCACAACTTTGTTGGGACTGGGCTTATAACTGACTGAATAATACAGACGAAAACTTGGTTACCAAACTTGGCCCTAATTTGTAGATCTTAACAAAAATCCTTATGGATAGAAAGGCTGATTTTAGAGAACAGTTTTGATTCAACTACCTCCACGTCTGGTTTGAATTTACTTAACAATCTCTGTTCATAGAAACAAGATCAGTATGTGGTACATCTTGTTAATTGATCCACTGCATGCCACTGACTTTCTCATCAAAGAAAAAATTCTGCAGCATTCCAATGGAAAGGCTGGAAAAGGGATGTCCTCAAATTCTCTGCTGCTTCTATCGGTTTCCACTCTGTCATCCTACAGTAGATTCCTACAGATTCAGATTAGTCCTTTTGTGGTTTTATTTACACATATGGGCTTTGAAGGAAGAACATACTGCAACCAAAAGGAACTAACACGTATATGCCTCTCCATAAACAAAAAAGCTGTTGATACCCTGAAATTACTTTATAAGTATGTTGTATACCTTAAACTCTTTTAATTATCCTCACCCTGTCTTTCTGTTCAGGACATGCACCATATTCAAATCAGGTGCTGGGAGATAGATAACACTTAACAAAAATACAATACATCTTCAGTAGACAAATAGGCCCACCAGCCTTTTAGTAAGGTATTATGACAACGCTCTCTCTTCAAAGTTTTCATTTCTGAGCTACACTGATGTTTATGCTGCATGCTAAAAAAAAAAAAAAACCTTTCTCTTCGCTGGCTTTCAATCATTATTAGCAGATCCCCCATTGGGGGAGATGGGCGGTGATATAAATTTGAATGAATGAATGAATAAATAAATAAATCTTTGCTACCATCACATCCATCCAAAAGTAGCTGTCTGCAGAAATAGCCTTGTGTGTGCGCGCGTGCGCACCTTTGAGTCAGTTTTTGACTCCTGGCAACTGCCTGGACAAGTCCCTGCAGTTTTCTTGGGAAGGTTGTCAGGAGTGGTTTGCCACTGCCTCCTTCCTAGGGCTGAGAGAGCATGACTGGCCCAGGGTCACCCAGTTGGCTTCATGCCCAAGGTGGGACTAGAACTCCCGGTCTCCCGGTTTCTAGACTGATGCCTTCACCACTACTGGTTCTCCTGTAATAGCATTACAACTACAATAATTTATATTCTGCCTTCCATCCATTCTTGAAACCATGAGAATTGTTGAAAAGGCAACTGAATTTCTTCAGTTTTGATTCACATTGGTTAGTTATTCAAGGGTTTTATTCTTGTGCCTAATGGAGCTTGCCTGCTCTCTGGGTATGTTGTTATGCTTTCAAGTGCCACATCTTAATTACCTAACTGCATAATTTAACGTAATTTCCAGGTGCAGCAGTATTAATGCCTCTGCAGAACATTCTGCCGACTGAGACTTTTTTTGTTCTTTCGTGTACCCTCGTCCCTTTCACAATATTAATTTTTGTTCCTATCACTTTTGCCCAAATTATTTGCATTCTCTCTGCCAAGAAATTCCTTTTCAGTTCAATGTCCCTTTTCATTTCTCCACCACTGAGCCTACAGCACTAGTAATGTCTAGTATCTAAACAGATGCCGGCTTATTCAAAACCCTAGTTGGTCTTTAAAGAGACTCCTTATAACTGAAAAAAACAGTTTCAGTGCTACATTGGCACCAGAACAACTGAAAAAGAAGCCCTGGAAAAGGTCATCAGATTTCTGAGATAATCTCTGCTGACACACGTCTAACATTCTGGCTGCCACAAAGCAGTCCCTTAAGATATAGAAACTAAAGAGATTCGCAAGGGTAAAAAACAAAAACAAACCCTTTTCACATAACAGTAAAACACTGAAACTTGTATGATAGGATTTTCTATTCCCCACATCTCCTGAAATTTGGAAGAATTTCCACTTTTCTATCATCAACTATTATGGGTGTGCATGGGCGGCAGATGAGTGGCAATCTGTAAATGGTTCCATCAATGGTGTCATTATGAATACTCAGTTTATATCCTGCCTATTGTGTCATGAGCAGCCTTGAAGACTTTATCTTCACAAGATGAAGCTGAGATCCAGAAATCCCCGAACTCAGATACATTCAATGAAACTGCATCAAGGGCCCCTCACCAAAATCCCAGATAGCAGCATCACACTCTGGTACATGTGTGATTTGGAGAACGGTTAAGTACGGCCTTCTCGCGAGGTTTTGGAAGGCCCCAGAAGCCTTCCAAAGCATCATGAGAATGGTGCATGCTATTTGGAGGACCAGGCTATCAATCCGTACTAATTAAAAGCTCTTTACTTCTTCCTGAATCATAGGCAACATATCTTAAGGACTAATCCTTGGGAAACAATAGTGGAAGATGTTCCGTCTATCCACCTTCTTCCATCCAGGCTTGGAGTTCCAGTTGGCCACTGTGTGACAAAGAATGCTAGAGGTCTAAAACACAACATTCTATGCTTTGTGTAGATGGGTCTACCTTGGCTTGATCCACCACAGTCCTTCAGTTCTTATATCCTCAGGAGATATAGAAGGGATACCACATCGTATTTTGCTTTGCTTCCATGGCAGCCATTTTGTGAACAGAAAGTTCCACCTTCCATAGTCAATTTGCAAGAGTGCTCAAAATGTCAGTATGTCCAGCAGTTCAAAAAAGGCTGGGGACTCTTGATTTAATGTAATGCAACAAAAAGGTACATTTGTTTAAATCAGGCATGGCATAAACCTCAAATTTTTGAAGCAATGTATGATAGTGAATAGAGGGGAGAACAGGACTCAAAAAACTTGTGGCTGAGCTCAGCAGCAGATAGACTCCCAGGAGATTCCACGCTGCAAAGCTACATTTGAAACAGTTCATAATTCTGACAAGATGATTCACACCCAACTGCTTTCAAACTAGCATTTCAATTGTTCTCTATGTTAATGCAATGCTAATGGCGTTGAATAATCAGAGCGACATCAATAAAACAGCCAAATGTAAGATTAACTCAGGAAAAACAGGTTATAAAATAGGACGTGAGTGTTGTATAATAATTAGATCAATATTTCCTAAAGGTTTTTAGGAATGGGAAACATGTTCAGAAATGATGTTTTGTGATTATTGTATGCACAATGATGGAAGAAAAATGAAATTCCCCCAGTGCAGGAATGGATTGTGAAAATGTCAGAATTCACAGAAATGGCAAAACTAACCTATTTGGTCAGAGAAAAAAATATTTCTGAAAGATTGGCATATGGACTTTTTGCTGAAAGAAGAAAGAAATGAAATGAAATGATTTATGGATTTGAAGATTAAGAAAGATGTGGATTAAATGAGGGGCTGAAGGGAATTGTATAATATCTAAGAGGGAGGAAGGGAATAAGACTGTAATTATCTATTGAAAAGACGGTCAGGTCAGCCATTTATTTCTAAACTTCAGGGTTTTTTTCTTTTTTCTTTCTTGTTCTTTCTTTCTTTCTATTTGTCCTTTACTCTACGTAAAAAAAATTAAATAAATATAAATAAACAGAAAGGGTGCTTTGTATCTTTTCTAAAATGTATCCAGCCTTAAAGTCACTATCAGTAAATCTCACAAATACCTTATGATAACCTTTGTCAATTCCTTTCAGGGATATATTAACGAATGGTCTTTCCTAATCAGCCATGGTTTCATTCCAGATTAAACCACATGTACTTCATATAGGCTTCATTGTACAGGCAGCTCTTGCATTTGTTTTGGACAAAAAAAAGATAAATTATCACTCCAAGCAGGAACAGCCTATTATGGTTTCTAGAGTAAAAGGAAAGCATTAAAATAGTGCTTAAATACTTAGGACTGACCACAATGGACATTCTACTACCTAATGCAGAACGGTACAGCAAATGTTTTCTAAACAAGACTGTATGCAGGACAACCAGAGGGATATATATATATACAACAGCTCTTTTATCCATTCAATTACAATTGTCTTGCCTTTTGCTACCAGCAACCTCTAATCAAATCCATTATTAGCAGTAGCAGATACTGCACCTCTGTGCCTAGAACCACAGACCCCATATGGCACCTCTATGCCCAGAGCACTAGAAACTTATTAAGATATATGTCTCACATTGCAGGGCTCAGCATATTTAAAATAGGTCTCCACCAAGTTTAGATGGTTGCAAGTGGATAGTAATAAAAGGAGGGGAGAGGCGAATCAGCTGTTAATATTCTCAAGGGGAAGATACACGAATGAGAATAGCCTGGAGGAAAGCACACATCCTTGTTTTGTCTTTTATGGGTTGAGTAGGCAATGATAAATGCAAGGGACAGCAATTTGTGGCTCTGGGTTTCTAACAAGTGAAAGAGTGAATGTAGCAGCAATCTCAATTCTTGGGGATGGGCTGCAACTGCGGCAGAAAATCAAATTGCAAATAACTGAATTGAAGTAGCAGTGCAACTTCTACCATTTACAACCAGTGTGACTAACCTACTCCAACATAGGTTGGGAGACAATGTTCTATATGCTCAGTGCAGGTTGATCACACCATTTAGTTTTATGTTCTGTTTTATAAAGGGGACCACTTGTTCCTGAATGTCAATGGAAATGATCATTTAAATAGTCTAATGCAGACAGGTAGTCCTCACTTAACAACTGCCCTGTTTATTTATTTTATTTATTCATCAAATTTTGCCACCGCCCACCTCCCCCCAAGGGGAGACTCTGGGCAGCTTACAATAAAACTGTTCAGTGACCATTTGAAGTTACAGCAGTACTGAAAAAAGTAGGTTTATGACTGGTCCTTGAACTTACGACGGTTCGGGCTCTTTGCAACCAGCACACGTTTATGAGGGTCGCAGTGTCCCACAATCATGTGATCACCATTTGCAACCTTCACAACTAGCTTCTGACAAACAGAGTCAATGGCAAAGCTGGCAGTAAGTCACAAATCATGGCCACGTGATTTCGCACTTAATGACCACAGATGATTCAATTAATGACTGCAATGGAAGTGAGGTTTTAAGTCTGGCGTGATCACATGTTTCACTTAATGACCAGGTTGCTTAGCGTCATAGTTGCCGGTCCCAATTGCGGTAGTTAAGTGAGGACTACCTGTACCATGAAAACAATGAAGAAATAACATTTCATGCATCTGATCTCTACGTAGGTTCTTGAAACAGCAGGTAATAACTTGCATTAACGTCCAAGACATAATGAGAAATTGATGTGTCTTCTTAAGTACCGATGAATTGTGGCCACCGATAAACTATAGGGAGATTCACACAATATGCTTAGAAAAAGCTTTAAAGACCTAGTGGTTGCATCCACATTACATGCTAAGCATGTTCCTTTCGGCAACAATATGGTTGCTTTGTTCTGTTGATGGCTTAGTGTGCTGTTAGGACCTATTTGGTTAATTTACGGGCATTTGGATGTGCATGGGAAACAAATTAAACTCTATGCTGATAAGTCAAAGGTGTCACTGGGTGATTTCTATCATGCCAGCTCCTGGCTTTCTCCTGCTACAATGGTGAGGTTTTGCAATCAGGGAATGCACTCAGCAATGACGTCAGGAGACCACTGCAGGACTCCATTCACTTCCTGAAGAGATCTGAAGCTGTGTCTGGTAACGCCCTATACCTCGACATATACCCTCTCCTTGTTTAGTGACCACAATCCATCTCTTAAATCAGAAGTGAAATGGTTGCTAAGCGATCACATGACAGAGAGAGAGAGAGAGATGCTGAGAAGATCACTGGTTGCTGCCAACTCATTTTGATAAAGTTCTCTTGGACCGCTCTGCCAGTGTTACTCTCACTCCGGCATGCATTGTCGTCAGGCACACAGATTTGGTCATAAGTGCACTCATCGGCTGGAGAACGACTTTTTTTTATTACTGTCGTATTTGTGAACGGTCGCTAAACGAGGTTGTCACCACTAAACGAGGAGTGGCTGTATTTATTTATTTATTTATTTTATTTATTTATTAGATTTATATTACCGCCCCTCTCCCCCAATGGGCGACTCTGGGCGGTTTACAATAAAAAAGGTAATAAAAACACCTAAGCCTCAGTCACAGTATTAAAAACATAAATAAGATAATAAATATTAAATCCATGGGGAGATGGTGCATGGTGCAAATGACTCAGAATGTTAAGCCTTATGTACAATCCCAGCCAATCAAAGTATCAGTGCTTGTTGGGTTCCAGAGAGCATTCACTGCTACCTTCACCTGTAATTCACCCAGTTCAAGTATGGAAAATTTATAGAAGGCTGGATAAAACACTGTTTCAATTTTGCTGGCAGAGAAATGTTTTAAATGTTAAGGACAGAGTCCAAGAATTCGACAAACTTTTCTGAGTCCATAAACAGGTGGAACAAACAGTATTTCTTCTTCCAAAAAAAAGAGTGTTGGGGGAAAAAAAACACAGTTCATGAACTTTTTTTTTTCCCTAAGCACCAGCATAATATAAGGCCTGGTCTGGTTTACTTGGTTGCTAGGCAAACTTTTATCCAGAGTTGTTCATTAGTTCTGCATCTTTGCATATACATTATATTGTTTTAATGATATTTTATTCTTTCATTCCTAATTGTTTGTAAACCGCCCAGAGTCATCGTAGTACGAGTTGGGTGGGGAGAAACATGACAATAAAATAAATAAACAAATAAAATATTCAGTGAATCTTAACTCTCTAAGAACAATTTAACCCTTAAATTGCACTTCTGGGAAACATCTTCAGTCACTGCTATCACATCTGTAGCCCTACACTGTTTGTTCAATCCATACACCTCCAGCTTTTTTTTGTTTGTTTGTTTAATCCTGAAGATGTGTACTCTGGGAACTTTAGCTCGTAAATCAGGGTTTTTCAACCTGGACCACATTAAGATGTGTGGACTGCAACTCCCAGAATTCCCCCGCTGGCAATGCATCCTGCCTAGAGAAGGAAGAGCTTGGTATGATAGATCTGTCTGGCTGACTTGCTCTAAAGCAGCTTGGGAGAGTTATTAGATGGAATGAAAAATCTACGATAAATTATTTTTAAGTTGCATAAGCTAGAAATAGTTTACAATCTGTAGCATAAATCCAGAGTAAGTGAAGCATGAGTATCTAAAGAACCAGTATTACGTGAACACTCAACATGCCATAATGAACTTGCAATGATATCCAATCGCTGTTACGTCCCATTCCACAATACGATGACTACAATTTTCATTCTAAGTCTAGCTCTGAAGAATATTTTCTGGTAAACCTTTTCTGTCACAAGCAGGAAAAAAATAACGTTTTTTTCCCCCAACCTACAAGAATTTGGTCTATTCAACTTGAGTGTGCCGTAAGACAAAGACAAGGAACAGGTATAAAAGAACTGGATGGAGAAAAGCATAAAATGAAGAAATGAAGCATTTTTACTTATAGGCCAGCAAAATGTTCTGACAAATTGAACTGCTCTCAATGACCATTTAAAAGAGATTCTTTGGCAACCTAAATTATCCCCTATCACCGAATACTTTATAATATCTACTTATGGAAAATGAATATACCTTAATTTCAGTGTAATTACATGTTCTCTTAGGCAACTACCAGATGCTATACTTGAAGTTTTTGTAAAGTTTGTATGCAAAATAGATAGACAGAACACACACACACACACACAGAGAGATATATATAGATATATAAATCCATGTACCTAGTTGCAAAAAAAACAGATTTGCTCTAATATCTTAAAACTTCAATTAGCAAGGCGAACAAAGCAATTGTATTCCTGTCCCTAATGCCACATAATCACACCTGATATCTTCAACATACTTCAAAAGCAACAGTATAATAGTAGCATATTTTACTTAACAAATACAGGCAATTTCAATATACTGCTGCAATGAATCAAATGAAATTGTCAAAGCCTGAGCGATAACCGATCTCAATCCTGCTTTACAGAGTCCAACATCTTTATTGGCTTTATTGGCTCTGCTAATATCCTGCACTATCAGCCACTTGGCACCCGTGTACTCACCGGAAAGCTTAAATCCAGTAAAAAAATTCCATTATTGGAATGCAGATTAAATTAGGGGAAGTGAAAGAAACTATAACCAGCGACTAAAATGTTTTCAGTGTAACTGCAAGGCCACTTCAGTTCCAACATTTATTCAGGCTGGGAATTTTTCAACCAGTCCTCATATTTTGAAATCCAAATCCATGCAGTATATTGGACATGCATATTGATTTGCTTTTTGAGTTCTGTGACTCATCTGGATGTAACTAGGAGGTCAGGAAGGGAATCGTTTGAACTTTTAACAGTTTAAAACAGAATGACTTGTATCTTTTGTTTTCTTATACGTTCTATACCTTTTTGACTTATATTCTTTTCATATATATTCTTTTAAATTATTTAATGCATGTAATTAAAGTCTGAATGATTCATTGGTATTGGGACATACACAGGGATACTTTTGTTCCAGTTTCTTGAGTATTGATTACTATGGATGGATGCTACAAAGAAACTTAGTTGAAAAATTTCCTGTGGCCAGAATTTTTAGAAAGAAAATTCCTGTAAAGACAGATTAGCCATTTCACTTGTTGCATGCACCATCTTCAGTTCTCTTCTGCTAAAAGGATGGCTGGTATAATTCATTAAAATGGAAAATCCATCCAAGTGGTTTTTACAATGATTATGCTCATTTTGCCTTAAACAACTGCTAGCTGCACTACTAGAGACTACTATGAGGATATTTGATAATCTAAGTCTATTATTAAAATTCCACAATGTTCCTTCTCCTAAATTAGTTATATTCCAAACAGTAAGAACAGAAAACAGAAGGAATTATTCAATATAAGTTTTTTGGTTGTTTGTTTCCTTTTTAGCAGTCTTGCCCATACAATTATGTACATCTTAAAAGTGCTGTTACTTGAGTGCAATATTTTTTTAAAGCAAACTATTCTGCTTATCTTGTATTATGTGCTAAACTGATCTTTAGAAGACTAATTTACAAAATTATTTAGTATACTGAAATAATGTATTTCAATTCCAACATGCTCTAGAAAGCTTTCTGTCCCATAAATGAAATACAGAAAACAATTAAGTACTAAAATCCCTTTTTACAATCAAAAGATTTCCTAAAATGAAAACAGCTTTGTGAAGCTATAGGCAGGCTTACACAAACACACACACACACACACAGACAGAGAGAGACTGAGAAAGAAAGAAACTTGTATCAGTTGATTTTTTTAGTAACAGCCTTATCTCAAATTCTTTTCAGCATTTACTTCCGATTACCATATCATTATTTTTCTAAAGGAAAACAATGTTACTATTTAACTCACCCTCCAAATTTTTTTAAGTCTGCTAATTCTGGATAATTTTGCTTTGTTCATTCCCAACATCTGCTTAAAGGTATACCCTGTGCAGATTCAAGGGTGCTCTACGATGCAGGCGGAATGGAAAAACACACACTCCAAATAGTTGTGTGCTAAGTATGTTGTTGAAAATAAAAAGCCCTCTTAGCTTTTAGTGCTCCTTCCAATAGCTGTACAGTTCAAAGCTCAGCATAAAATAGCCAATAACACGCGCCTGTACAAAAGGGGAAAAAAATAATACAGAGAGCACTGAGCAGAAGACTCTGTCCAGCCCATGCTAGATTTGGGCTAGAAGAAAAATAAAACAATTGTTTTACCAGTCAATGTAAATCCTCGTATTTTGAAATCCAAATCCAGACGGACTCTTTTATATCTCTATCTCTATCGGCAGTCCTTGGTTAATGACCACTCGTTCAGCGACAGTTCAAAGTTCTGCCCCGTCCTCGAAGTTCCAGCCATCCCAGCAACCCCATGGTCATGTGATCACGATCCGGGCACTTGGCAACCAGCTCGCGCTTAACGACAGTTGCAGTGTTCCACGGTCACGTGATTGTGATTTACGACCTTCCCTGCCAGCCTCCCCCGCCACCTGCGCACCCTCTCCCACCCGGCAGCAGCCACCCCAAGGCCCACCTCACTCGCGCAGCACCTCCCCGGCCACCCATGCACCCCCTCGCTCCCTCCGGCAGCAGCCATTTACCTGCCTGCCGGCCTGCTTGCAAACCGCCTGGGACTTGCAACTTCCTGCCAGCTTCCCCACTGACTTTGCTTGTTGGAAGCCAGCAGGAAATTGCAAAGAGGGGCTCACTTAACAACCCACAATCCTCACTTAATGACGGCAACGGGGACTGGTCTCTAAGAGATGCAGTCATGTGATGTTGCACTTTATGAACGCATCACTTAGCGACAGAACTTCCAGCCTCAATTGCCATCATTTTATTTATTTATTTATTTATCACATTTCTTCCCTGCCCATCTCGTATTACGACGACTCTGGGTGGCTTACAAACAGTTAAAAATCAAAGATTAAAGTATCATTGAAATAAATACAATATAAATATATCATAACCTGAGGACTTCCTGTATATCTATATCTATCACTATCTCTACCTCTATAGATTATGTGCCATCAAGTTGCTGTCGACTCTTAGTGATCACATAACCATAGCCATATCTGTTCATACAGAGGAAAACTTTATCAAGCCAAATCCAAAAATGCTAGGGAATTTCTGGAAGCTTAGCATTCAGGCAAATCAGCCATCAAGAGACACATAGAGATAAACCCCCTTCAGACACTGTTTAAAAGATACAACCAAAAGCCTAAGATGGAAACAAACCGCATAGGTAGAACCCATCCCTTCCAGCAGCCAACACCCAGTAAACAGGGAACAGTACCAGATAAATTTTCAAGCAAGAAGCAACACCCTAATCAAGGAACGGGCAAAGAGGAAGGCACAACCCACCAGACTGGCAGGGCAAGCTGCTATGTATATACAGGTAGTCCTCATTTAGCGACCACAATTGCAATTTGGTCATTAAGTGAAGCAGTCGCTAAGTGAAACCAAGACTGGGCTTATGACCTTACTTCAGCTTTCCTTTGCTTTTCAGACCTGCAAAGGTCATAAATGCGAGGACTCCTCACGAAGTTACTTTTTCATCACTGTCGTAACTGTGAACAGTCACTAAACAAGGCAGTCACTAAACGAGGATTACCTGTAAACAGCCAGCAAACCCCTCTCCCCCTCATGCTGATAAAGTTTCTAGCCTGGTAACAAAATGCCTGCAGAGCAACAGCCAAGTTCAAAGAGGCCCAATAACCCAAAGGTTCAGTCCTGAGACAGCTAGATAGATTCTCTTCTACAAGAACCTTATGAATGTATGCACAATTCCAGGTGTATGAAATCTGACCTATTTAAAAACACCCACAGATTTAAATATAAATGTACTCTAGAACACGTAATGATATTACTCTCAAGCCGACTGCCTTTGTGATACAGAATTTTTCTGATCATGGAGTTCAGTCTTTTGCAGGAAAAGTCCCAAATCTTACTTCCCATGCCCAGGTCTAAATAAAGGAGCCACAAGGAAGGCTTTTCTCTGACAGGCTAAGAACTGGAGAGGAATCTATGGGGAATACAATGGTTTCCCTCCCTTCATGCGCTTGCTTTAAGCTACCGAAAGACTTAAGTAGATTTCCTTGTAATTATAAGCTGAAGAGTGAGTTTGCTTTGCTAAAGTTACTTATTTATGGGCAAGTTTCTGTAAACGCTGGGCCTGAAAATTATGAGGGTTTTTCATTAACTCTACTTATAAGAAGATCCTGGTTTAATAGAAATATACCCACATTTCCTTACTTGCGGCAGCAAAGAAGAACTGCATTTCATTAAGTGCCTTCCCCCACATTAATAACGAGTCTCCAAAACATTTCTATTAGTTCACTGAACACAAAATCCAAATTTAAATTACCACTCAAGCTGGAAATGGCAATTTTATTTCATCAGGAAGTTTCGGAGACAAGCTCTCTCTCTGGACTGCAGAGAAATGGGAGACACAAGAATTGTTCAAATTCTGTATATATCCCTACCGAATCCTGTAATAGTTCCATGTGGAGTACCATTGCATTGAGTGTAGAACATTCCCCAAGACTGCTCACAAGGCCTCAGGTCTTTCCAAGGAGAAAAGAGTGAGGCATTAAGGATCTAGATGGAGCCATCTCTTACTGGTGTCTTGCTTAGTATCCATTCACCCTTGGCGTTTTATGACACCTAAATCTTGAATTTGCTTTCTCTTCCTTTTTTTTGTTCTCTTTAGGAATCAAAGCAATGGGACTCTTCAGAAGTAGCACACAATCTACTGCAGATAAGTTCTAAAGTGGATTGTTTACTTTGGGGTTAACACAACTGTGCAAATTCAGCCGATGTGGTTGGTCAGCCATGATGTATGGCTTAATGCAATGCATTAAGTTTATTGAAACTCCAGTTAAAACACACCATGGCTTACCAATCAAGGTGAATATTTGTAGCTTAGGATTGAACTGTGGAGTCCTTGGTGCTCTCTGAGCCTTGTTGTTTTCTTGCAGACGTTTCATCGCCAGACTAGGCAACTTTTTCAGTGCGGAGAGGGAGTGGTAGGGGTGTTGTTCAACAACACAACACCCCCACCAACACAAGCAGGGCAAGCCACGGTCTATAAACTGAGAGCAAGGCCCACTCCCTCTTCGCACTGAAGCTGTTGCCTAGTCTGGCAATGAAACGTCTGCAAGAAAACAACAAGGCCCAGAGAGCACCAGGGACTCCACACCATGGTTTACTATGATGATGCCATGTCAAAGCTGGTTAGGCTGTTCTAATTCATTAGTACTGTAGTTGTTTGTTGTTTATTCGTTTAGTCGCTTCCGACTCTTCGTGACTTCATGGACCAGCCCACGCCAGAGCTTCCTGTCAGTCGTCAACACCCCCAGCTCCCCCAGGGACGAGTCCGTCACTTCTAGAATATCATCCATCCACCTTGCCCTTGGTCGGCCCCTCTTCCTTTTGCCTTCCACTCTCCCTACCATCAGCATCTTCTCCAGGGTGTCCTGACTTCTCATTATGTGGCCAAAGTATTTCAGTTTTGCCTTTAATATCGTTCCCTCAAGCGAGCAGTCTGGCTTTATTTCCTGGAGGATGGACTGGTTTGATCTTCTTGCCATCCAAGGCACTCTCAGAATTTTCCTCCAACACCACAGTTCAAAAGCATCGATCTTCCTTCTAATTCATTAGTACTGTAGTAAGAAGTGTAAATTGTGCAAACCAATCTCTCATATGGTGACAACACAATAAACTGGGAAGAACAAAAGGGGCAATTCACACAAAACTTCCTCCCTTTACCGGTTTAATGTGAATTGTGTAGACTATAAGGCTAGAATATGCAGTTATAACTGCAACCTGGTACTTCTTCATTCAAATTAGCCAAAGATTACAGCTCCCTGTTGGCTTCCATGCTATGAACTTACTTACTTACTTACTTACTTGTTTGTTTGTTTGATTGATTGATTGATTGATTGATATTACCACCCCTCTCCCCCAATGGGGGACTCTGGGCGGTTTACAATAAAAAAGATAATAAAATTATGTTGTGAGGTGCTACGCCTCAACAAATCCTAGCTCAATTTTACTTTCCGGAGGCTTTTATTTTCCAAGCCATAACCATTTCAAGACTTCACGTGGCCAGGAAGGCCCAAATCTTTTGTTTGCCTCCTTTCCATCCCTCCCTACCAGCCCCCCCAACAATCATCTCTTCTTGGTCAAGCTTTCTTCATGTTAGGTTGTTCCAATGATTGCACCTCCTAATCTGAGTCAAGTAAAACATTTCTTATCAATGTCCTTCAGTTTTCTACCTTTTATTTATTTCACTTTGTAGACATGGTTTGTTATGAATGTTAATCGGCTTCAAGCTGGGGGCATTATTATTTCAGAGTTGTTTAAGCTCTGATCAAGTTTAAGAATCCTAGGAGTAAATTAGTCTCCTAGCACAGGGAAGAAAAACGTATTAAATACCTATCAACGCAAGTTCACAGAACAAGCAAGCGGGGCTAATAGTTTCTTCAGGAAAATAGCACAGTGCTTCAGTTAGGAGTGTAGATGTTCTTAATTTGTATGGAGAACACCAAGTGCTTTCCAATTTTTATCTCGTGCATCCTTCAGGCCAAGTTAAATATTACATTCCCTCACAACACTGGCACAATACGCTTCTGCAAGATGATGCTTTCGTTCATTAGTTTTAAAGCTTGCAAGTGACTTACAAAACACTGGAATTGTGATTACATCAAGACACAGTGTAGATCATGAATTAATGAACGTTTTCTTAATCGGGGAATAAGCGTCGGGACTGAACGTTTCCCTGTTCTCTTTCCTAGCTTTAAGGCAAAGTTCAAGTCTACCCCAACGTCAGTGTAATGCAGTGTTTCTCAACCTTGGCAACTTGAAGATGTGTGGCTGTAATGGTTGCCTATCCTAAGTTAATCTCAGACTCACAAGCAAGAGCTTAATAAAATCTGGTTTATTTAAGAATAGTATGCAAGTACAAAGAAAGCTGAGAATGGGAAAAGCGCGCCAAATACAAACTAAAAACCCTCGGTACAAACGAGATCCCTCCCCCTGTAGAATCTTCCCAGGCTCACAATCCCAGGTGCTCTCAACGGCTTCTGAGGATGCGGTGGAAAAGTCCTCAAGCTGAGCACATAACCCAAACACATTCCATTGAAACGAACACAGACACAGAGCGTGGCACAAGGTCTCCCAGCAGCTCCCTCCCAACAGCAACGCGTGTCAGTACCATGGCATGTGAAACGTTACGATGTACGGGGCACATTGAAACAGGGAACATGACAGTGGCCTTCAACTCCCAGAATTCTGGGGAATTATGGCTTGGTAGAAGTGAGGAAGTTGAAGTTCAATGACAACGAGAGATGAAGAAAAAGAGAAGGAGAATTTGGCCTCAAGGCTCATTAACAGCTTTGCAGCAAACTTAGCCAGTATGCCCAGTAATAAGAGATACTGGGAATTGTGGTTCAGTAATATCCAAAGGGCCATAGATTCCCCATCCCTGAGGTAAAAAACTACATATAATGGAACAAATCCATAGCAGCCGGCAAGAGGTTCCAGCAGATTTTGAAGAGTCCTTGCAGTCACATGATCGCAACTTGGCAACTGGTTCACATTTATGACCATCGCAGTATCCTGTGGTCATGTGATCGCCATTTTTGACCTTCCCGGACAGCTTCTGGCAAGCAAAATCAATGAGGAACCGCATGATTCACTTAATGACCACGTGGTTCACTTAATACCCACGGCAATTTGCTTAACAATCGCCACAAGAAAGGTTGTAAAATTGGGTTGGATTTGCTTAATGACCACTTCACTTAGCAACTAAAATTCCGGTCCCAATTCTGGTCGTTAAGTGAGGACTACCTGTAGTTCTCTTTCTTGTAAGAAATGGTAACTTTCTCATCCAAAGAGGGGTGACACTGGATGATTGTATCTTCTGCAATCAAAAGTGAAAGAGAACATCCTACTGTATTTTTAAATAATAAAAAATAAATATTATACCTGGAATTAGAAAAGTGAGTAGCCTTTAGATGGAAACAAGCTCAGTGGTTTAGAAATAAAGGGCATTGCATCACTACTGTCATTTTGATAGCACAGAAAATACCAATTAACATTGTAACTCCAGCAAAAAAGAATATCAGCAAAGAGAATAAATTAAGCTGGAGTTGATAAACAATGTTCTTTGTCAGGAAAGGTGCTAGGTTGCATCTTGGCTCTTCCTATGCTGATCCTGACAACGATCAACAAATTTAACTCGCAGAAATTGAATGAGGTGACATATTTGCAAAACACACACAAAAAACCATAATAAATCCAGAAAAACAGCAGCATGAGAAAGAACAGGGAGCTGTTTTCCTCTGCAAGAAGATTAACAGGCTGCAGTTTTATAACCTTTGCAGAAACAGTTGTCTAATCGTATCGCCAAGGACAGGAAGATCTTCATGACCTTTCCAGCTCAAGGGATGGTGTCACAATTCCTTCTCCTTTCAATTTTATACAGAATGGAAGTTGAGTGAATGGTTTCCACATGGTTTTGTACTTTTGCAAATATTTATTTTGGGGTGATGGGACAGGTACACGCCATTCAAATCACAGTGATCACCTTTGGGTGGGTCCACATATTTAGTAGCCCTAGTCCTACCAAAGAGAGCCAGTTTGGTGTAGTGGTTAACGCACCAGGCTAGAAACCGGAAACCGTGAGTTCTAGTCCAACCTTAGGCACGAAGCCAGCTGGGTGACCTTGGGCCAGTCCTTCTCTCTCAGCCCTGGGAAGGAGGCAATGGCAAACCACTTCTGAAAAACTTTGCCAAGAAAACTGCAGGGACTTGTCCAGGTAGTCATCAGGAGTCAACACTGACTGGAAGGCACACAAACACAACACAAAAAATCCTACGAAAATGTTCTTGGTTTGCCTGTCATCTCTTTGATGCAAGTGTGGCATTCCAAACACACCTGGAGGTAGTGGAGAAAAGCAGTCAAAAACACTCCTTTTTCTTTCCTTACTTTTGTAAGTCACTTGCAACTTGCCACTCCTGTAATGGGATGTGAGAATGACCTTGGAAGATGGGGGCGGCGGGTGATGCTGCCTAGGGAACAATCAGATAAAAGGGGAGGAGCCCACAACTGAGTAACGGGCAGAGATAGAAACTTAGGAAGGATCTGCCCTAACTGATCAGGCAGTAAAAAGAGACAGTGGGAGATCTGTACTTTCAGACTTGCAAGGTTCTGTCAACGTAGCCTTATAATAAAGTAGAATCAATTCATCCTGTTGTGTTCCCTGTCTGGTCTACTTGGGACGCTGACAACTTCTAAGGCTGAACTGTACTGTATCATTTATTGTTGCCATAAGACCATTAATTTTCAGGAGTCATTACCAATTAAAAGCTGAAACCATTATGGGACCAGATTAAAGTGAGAACTGGGTGAAGATCCCCTTCCACCTAGTCCTAACTCTTATCTTTCTAATCCCCATGATAGCCTTTAGTGAAGAGGGTTGGGGCATAGTTGGAATTTTTAAGAGGTGGAGACAAGAAATGCCAAATACTGGGGTGGGTGTTTTTGATCCCCTTTACAGCATTCACAGGTTGGTCTAAGCACATTTCAAATAATGCTCCACCATGCAATTTTCCTCTTGTAGGCTTTGCATGGCAGTCTTGTACTTACTCAATGATACCATTTTGTCACACAATGAAGAAATGGGTTCTTACAATGCACCCACCCAATAGCATGCTGGTGACACTGTTCTGCTATTCAAGCATCCACCTTTTCTTTTCCAAGTGTGATATGCCATCACTTCCAATTATTAGTAGCAGTATTAGTATTTAATTTTGTATGCCACTGATCTTTCAGATGGAGGCTTACGACAATATAAACAAGGAAATGTCCATGGTAAATAACACTGTACAATTTCATAAATCAAAGAAAAAATAATCAACAGACACAATAAATGGTACCAAAGAAGCAAAAGGCTAATAAAATCTGGTTCCATGTGACACACAGTCCTCCCCAAAGTCTTCTGGAAGAGGTTGGTCTTCCATGTCTTTCAGAAGACCATCACTGAAAGGGCCATTCTGTCTTCTGAAATGAGGCTGCTCCAGAATATGGGTGCCGTGATTGAAAAGAAGCATTCTCTGGCTTCAGCTCACAAAACCAGGGCTGTGAGGATCTCCAACTCAACTCCGGTGGGAGTAGGTGGCCCTGAACTGCCAAGTCATATATTTTATGTCAGTTTCTATACGAATGGACACTAATCTTGGAATATAGCAGCAACATTTAAAGAAATTAATATGGAGGGGGGTACATTTCAACATTCTAGGGCATGTTCTTCTTGCTGGCATCAATATGCTCATCCCTAGTGAAGTAGTATAATATGAAGGGGAAAAAACCATTCTTCAAGAGCTGAAGTGTATATCCGCCAGATTGTACCATATAGACTCTTTTCATTTCACATAATAGCTCAGAGTATTAGGCACTATCTGCAATTGTTTGCAAATGGCCATGCTTAATATAATTGTCACAATCTGCATTGTTGGCATTTCTGCGTTTTCCATTCAGTATTTACACAATGCCGTTAATAACTCAACATGTACATTGAACTCAGGGTTCTTCATGCATTTGATAGGCAAGATAAAAAAACAGGTATCTCATGATAAGATGAAATAAAGAGTTTCTGAGTATATGAGGCACTGCTGAGATTAATTTATGGTAATTAAAGGCATCACTACTGTTAATATCAATAATGGAGAGCATTAGAGTATTACAACAAAAACAAGACAAAAAAATCCTGTTCAGAGCAGCTGATATGAGTTCATTACAGTACAGTCCTTTGTTGAAATACTAGCAAAGCTATTATAAAACAAAACCAAAAAAAAGATTAATGAAGTCCTGTCTAGAAATAAATTATTAAGAATGTGGACAGATATGTATATGGTACAGTAGTCAAAAAAGGGGGAAAACCAGCTTCAGTATGGTTTAAGTCACTGACTATCACATTTTTTCTGCTGTTGTTTTTTTCCTTTTATGCTTTAAATGAGCCTGTGAGATACACTGTAGAGGTGAAAACACAATACTAGGACTCAGGAAACCAGGTTTAAGTCCACACCCAGCCATGGAAGTTCACTCTCTTAGGGCCTGACATACTCTCTCAGCCTAGCCTACAATGCAGGGTTGTTGGCAAGCAAACAGCCACATATATAAAAATAAAAGGCAAGCCAAAAATTCACTCTGTAGGCAGACTGATTGATTATGTGCCATCAAGTTGCTTTCAACTCCTAGCGACTACATAGATTTTCTCCATGACAATCTGCCCTAACCTGGTATTTCAAGTCTCCCAACAGTGCATTCATCACCACTGTAACTGAGTCCATCCATCTTCTGCTGGCCATCCTCTTATTCTCTTTCCTTCCATTTTTCCCAGTGTTAGAGCCTTCTCCAGAGAGTTGGGTCTTTGCATAATGTGTCTGAAGTAGGATAGTTACAGCCTGGTCATTTATGCCTCAAGTGATACACACACCCAGACACACACACCCATACATACCAACAGACACAGACACGGGAGGCCTGACTTTTGGTACACCTCTGCATATATATATGTACAATATGGAGATAGTTAGAAGATACAGTATATCTTTTTTCTTACAGATTCAGTTATCCCCCAGTAAAGAGGAGATAGCCTAGAAATATGGATAAATTTCAGGGATGCAAGCAAATTCCAGGAATTCAAATTATGGAAAAAGCTGCTTAGCTTCAACGTTTTGGTCAAATCCCATGTCAAGTCTAGTCTTGAATCAATCTGGGTGATTTTCACATTCTTCACCAAAACCCTTCTTCAGCTCAGGTGGGTCTGAGAAGGGCTTTAGTAACATTTGCACTGCACTAAGCTTAGCAGAAATTACCCGGGTCTGCAGAAAACCAAGGCAAATATTTTATAAAAATACATTAGAGGAGAGGTCAACATGTGTTTGAAAAACAGTGCATTTTTTGTTATTAATTCAATGGTGCTCTGTACAGGTAGGTAAAGGTAAAGGTTTCCCTTGACATTAAGTCCAGTCATGTCCGACTCTAGGGGGCGGTGCTCATCTCCGTTTCAAGCCATAGAGCTGGTGTTTGTCCGTAGACCCTTCCATAATCATGTGGGACAGTTCAGACTTAGGAGAGTGCTGGAAAAAACAACTTATGACCTGTCCTCACACATACGAACATCACAGTATCCCCGCAGTCACGGGATCGCGATTTGGGCACTTGGCAACCAGTTCGCAAGTACGACCATCACAGCGTCCCATGGCCACGATTGCCATTTTCAACCTTCCCGGCCAGCTTCTGGCAAGCCAAGTCAGTAGGGAACTGCATGATTTGCTTAACAACCATGTGATTTGCTTAATGCCCACAGTGATTGGCTCAATGGCCACCACAAAAAAGGTCATAAAATCAGGTCAGATTTGATTAACGACCGCTTCATTTAGAAACCAAAGTTCCGGTCCCAATTGTGGTTGTTAAGCGAGGACTACCTGTAGTAAACTTTACTCGACGCCTTTAGAAGCCAAATGGTTCTGCTACTGTGTAAGTGAAACAGTGATATAAGCCTGTCAAGAAAATGTACCTTTTTGCATGGGTAACATTCATCAGATTGTTCTAACTTGCCCATTCAGAGTTCTGTTCAAGGAAGGGGCAGCCTGGCGACCCCCAAATGTATTGGGTCACAACACCTGTTGGCTGGGGATGATGCAATCTGTAGTTCAACACATCTAGAAAACAACAGGTTAGGGAAGGCTGATGGAAAGTCTGGAAGCTGTCCTTGCTCTTCTGATATCATGCTGCATTAATGAGTTGCTTAACCAACAAATCTGCCAGGAGATCGTTTTTTTCCAAATACCTTTAGTTCATTGCCGTTCTTTGTCCTTACTGACTATAATAGCTTTAGCCATTTAAAAAAAAAAAGCATTTGACTCAAAAATCACTACATTACATAAGGCAGGAAAAAAGCTGTTTAATTTAGTGCCTTCAAACTTTTTTTTAAAAAAGGTCAGAGGATCTTTCCTGACCAAATTATGCAGGGAAAACAAAAATTGGGGAAATATGCTTTTTTTAGAATTCAATCTCCTTTTCCATGAAGAATAGGGAGACTTGGGAGAAGAGGGTAATATGATTATATTTGCATTCTACTTCTTATATTAGAGCTGAAGAATCTGCCTTGCTCTGTGTAATGCTCTGTAGGTGCGTTTGAATGCTAATCCAGCCCAATGCAGAGACGTCAGGGTAGAACTTGGCATACAAACCGTGTGCTTCTACCAGTGAATCACAGTACAATGTCTTTCGGAAAATGTATATTGTAGCAGATTTTGGGCTATGTTCCCTATCTTTCAGGGACGCTGGTCTGCTATTACACTTTATTGCTGCAGGTTCTATACCCCAAGAACAGAAATCTTTCCTTTGGCTCCATATTGGTTAATTCTATTTAATACAGATTGTGGCAAGTTCTTAGCGGTATGGGGATACCAAGTCAACTTATATCAACTTATATCCCCATACCAAAAAAGGGGAACACTAAAGAATGTTCAAACTATCGAACAGTGGCACTCATTTCACATGCCAGTAAGGCAATGCTCAAGATCCTGCAAGGTAGACTTCAGCAATTCATGGAGCGAGAATTGCCAGATGTACAAGCTGGGTTTAGAAAAGGCAGAGGAACTAGGGACCAAATTGCCAATATCCGCTGGATCATGGAAAAAGCCAGGGAGTTTCAGAAAAACATCTATTTCTGTTTTATTGACTATTCTAAAGCCTTTGACTGTGTGGACCAGAACAAATTGTGGCAAGTTCTTAGTGGTATGGGGATACCAAGTCATCTTGTCTGCCTCCTGAGGAATCTGTATAATGACCAAGTAGCAACAGTAAGAACAGACCACGGAACAACGGACTGGTTTAAGATTGGGAAAGGAGTACGGCAGGGCTGTATACTCTCACCCTACCTATTCAACTTGTATGCAGAACACATCATGCGACAAGCTGGCCTTGAGGAATCCAAGGCTGGAGTTAAAATCTCTGGAAGAAACATTAACAATCTCAGATATGCAGATGATACCACCTTGATGGCTGAAAGTGAAGAGGAACTGAGGAGCCTTATGATGAAGGTGAAAGAAGAAAGTGCAAAAGCTGGTTTGCAGCTAAACCTCAAAAAAACCAAGATTATGGCAACCAGCTTGATTGATAACTGGCAAATAGAGGGAGAAAATGTAGAAGCAGTGAAAGACTTTGTATTCCTAGGTGCAAAGATTACTGCAGATGCTGACTGCAGTCAGGAAATCAGAAGACGCTTAATCCTTGGGAGAAGAGCAATGACAAATCTCGATAAAATAGTTAAGAGCAGAGACATCACACTGACAACAAAGGCCGGCATAGTTAAAGTAATGGTGTTCCCTGTAGTAACATATGGCTGCGAGAGCTGGACCATAAGGAAGGCTGAGCGAAGGAAGATTGATGCTTTTGAACTGTGGTGTTGGAGGAAAATCCTGGGAGTGCCTTGGACTGCAAGAAGATCAAACCAGTCCATCCTCCAGGAAATTAAGCCAGACTGCTGACTTGAGGGAATGATATTAAAGGCAAAACTGAACTACTTTGGCCACATAATGAGAAGACAGGACACCCTGGAGAAGATGATGGTGCTAGGGAGAGTGGAGGGCAAAAGGAAGAGGAGCTGACCAAGGGCAAGGTGGATGGATGATATTCTAGAGGTGACGGACTCGTCCCTGGGGGAGCTGGGGGTGTTGATGACTGACAGGAAGTTCTGGCATGGGCTGGTCCATGAAGTCATGAAGAGTCGGAAGCGACTAAACGAATAAACAACAACACAATGCCAACCCTCTGGATCCGTGTTTTTCAACCTTGGCAACTTTAAGATGTGTGGACTGGCTGGCTGGGGAATTCTGGGAGTTGAAGTCCACACATCTTAAAGTTGCCAAGGTTGAGAAACACTTCTCTGGATTAAAAGAAAAGTTTCCTTTGAGTCAAGCTCAACGGCTGGCCACTACATGAACACATCCATGTCATTTTCTTGCCTTACTGTGGGTTATTATTATTTTTTAATTTTTTCTGTCTACTCATAGCTATAGAGTTCCCTAGAGGTGTCCTACCCAAGTAGTAAACAGGCCTGACCCTGTTTAGTTTCCAAGGTCAGCCAAGTGCTGCTGGGACCTCACCATAAGGCTTTCAATAAATCTGCCAGCCCTAAGAGGTAGACCAGATTGGGAAACCGACTCCCCAGGAAGACTAGAACTATATTTTATTGGCTATATTAACAGAATCTTGCAAGTCTGCCTGAGTTTTCCCTGGACAGACTCAACTACAGTTTCAAATGGGAAACTGTTAGCATCTTAGACCAAGCCAAATTCAAAATTTCTGGATGTCTCCTGCAAGATCATTCTGTGGCTCCCTAGAGAACCTCATGCTTCCCCTAATATAATTTGGAAACCAGTGAAATGTGTGATTCCATACAACTTGGTTGTATTCACAAACCACATTTTGTCTCTGGAGTTTATCAAAGATACATGAATCAAGTCCAAGGGCACTCAGAAGCCCAATGAAATAGTTTGCTAGTTACAGTAGATACTCTCCTAATAATTTTACATTCAATAAAATATTGCACATCCCACCAGCTTGTTAATGAAAATACATTATTCCCTTTCAGTTTAATTAAATGTCTCTCTAACACTAAATAGAAGGGTTCCTGCTGAAGGAATACATTTACTGGCAGTATGTACAACTTGGGGTTGTAGTTCATGAAGAGTTATGTTTAATCCACTTGAACTCCTCCCAAAGATATGAAATATTAGTACAGTTCTTTTTTCTCCCCTCTACATACAAAAGCACCTTAAAATGAATTTAAATCAAAGTCAATGGTTTAGAATGAATAACTTTTCAGTGTGGCATCTCTAGGGCTGGTTAAAAAAACCACAGGAGCAGAACTGTTTTGTGCTGATATGCAAGAACTTTGATTTTTCTGTCCTTGATCAGAGTTGATTTATACAAATTTAGAGTGTGATCCATTCTCTTGCACAGACTGTTGTGCATGAGGGAGGGAAATGTTACCATCATGACTTATCCCCTTCTTCTCTCCCTTCCTTTTTAACCTAGGGTTTGTGCACACGCATTGTAATAGGCCAGTCTTTGCCTACTAAATCATGAATCAGCCACAATGGTTAAGGGACTGGGTTAGGACTGGAGAGACCCAGGGTCCAATCAACCCTTAGCCTTGCGTGGCTCTTGGCTAGTCACCCTCTCTTAGCTTTATCTATGTCATACAGTTGTTATCACAGGTACTCCTCACTTAATGACCATTCGTTTAGGGATGGGTCAGACTTACGAAGGTGGTGAAAAAACTGACTTGTGGCCAGTCCTTGCATTTACAGCTGTCGCAGCATTCCCCGTGGTCACAATTTGGGTGCTTGGCAACCAGTTCACATTTATGACCATCACAGTGTCCTGAGGTCATGTGATCGCCATTTTTGACCTTCCCAGCCAGCTTCTGGCAAGCAAAATCAATGAGGAACTGCATGATTTGCTTAACAAACACATGGTTTGCTTAATGCCTGTAGTGATTCGCTTAACAACCATGGCAAAAAAGGTGGTAAAATCAGGTCAGAGTCGCTTAATGACCACTTTGCTTAGCAACCGAAATTCTGGTTCCAGTTGTGGTCTTTATACCTGTATAGGTATAAATTAAGGGACAAGCCCATATAAGCTACTTTGAGCTTCTGGAGAAAAGGGGGGATATAAATTTAAATCATAATCCAGTGTGGTATAGTGATTAAGGTTTTCCACTAGGAGCAGAGAGACCAGGTTCTAGTCTACCTTCAGCCACAGAAGCTCCCTGGGTGACTTTCAGCCAATAACACTCTCTCAGCTCAGCCTATCTCACAGGGTTGTTGTTATGCAAAGAAATAGGAAGAGGGGGCACTCCGTACCCCACCTTGAACTCCTATACAAAAAAATGGAATATAAATCTAATAGATAAATCATCATAGCTATGATCACATAGACATCTAGCTATTCTACTATTGTTCAGGCAAGCAAAGGTCTGAACCTTGGGATTGAACATACTCTAATGCAGAAGATTCTACTTCAATCCCTACTATCTGCAGGTAAGAGATCGTAAGCCTCCTGCCTGAATAGCTTCTGTCAATCAATGTCAATCGATGCACCAATAATTTTCTTTGGAAACTGCATAGGTATTCACAGCTCACCCCCATGTTGCAAAAACAGTAACACTGCGTTATGACCACTCCCATCATTTGTATGTGCATCCCGATGTCAAACACAAGCCAAAGGGATCATGATGTTGCCATACACACACAGAGCTGATTATGTGTACAAGTATCCGGGCCTTATTGTTATGTCTTCAACTGATAGGCATGGATTAGGTTCAATTAGAAAAAATATAAATGATTGAATTATAAATTGGACAGAAAAATAAAAATTAAAGATAACCTGTTCAGCATATATGGGTCTGAAAGTCTATATTTTGTTTATATTTTAATCAATTCAATAACTAGAAGAAATGGTGGGCCACTTTAGAGAACCCTGGATAATCCAAAGAGACTCATAGGGAAATCTATTTTTTTGCATTCAAGATTTATAGTAGTTATATGCTCTATAATTACATATTCTGCAGTCATAGATATATTCCTATTAATTCTCTGCAGACATAAATGCATTATTAATGATAATATTCAGAAACCGGCAGGAAAACAAGTCTCAATTCTTTTTTTATACAGCAAAACTGAGGTAAGAATATTAGTGTAATGTTAGCTTCCCACTGCTTGTTTAAGATAATCTTGAAGAGATCACCCAAAATGGAGAAGTGCTCCAGTGGAAAAGGCTGAAATATACCCATCTTCCATTGAAATTGATCAAAACCAGAGCTCCCCACAGTGCTTTAAAGTGAGAAGAAATGTTACTCACAGATCAGGTGATATCTGTTTAGGGGCTCTAAATTTGTGAAGAAACATACAGCTTTGCACTTAAAGGTGCCTTTTACCATTGGCCGTAAGGCTCTGTCCTTGTGACTCTGGAGAGGTGGAAACCACAGACCATGTCCTTTGCTGCGTCTTTTACAGAGATCTCCAGACCAAACACATCTTACCTCTGATTAGTAAATATCCTGATCACCCAGATTCAGACTATACTCAAATGCTGCTTATAGATGAAAAGCCTATTGTCATAGCCTATTGTTTCGTGCAGCAGCAATGAAGATTCGTCAGACCCTGAGGGGCTAATTTTTGTAATGTACCTTATGTAACAGTAATTCATTTAAATTTTTGTATATTAACATAATTGTAATTTTAGATACATACATTTTACAGTTTATATTTAACATAATCTTAGTGACTATATTATCATCTAGTACAGGCTGCATCTTAGATTGCACCCATAGAGAGAAGCTAGGTAGTTTTATAAATGTATTTTAACTTTAACTTTTAATTGTATTTTATTCTAGGTTGCTATCGTTTTAAGATAGATTATGTATACTTTCACAGAGCATCATCCTTGTACTGGTCTAAGACTGCAATAAACTACTGATGGATTGATAGATCGATTAGAGGTGCCTTTATTTAGCAGAGTGTAATACCAATAAGGCAGAGAGCGCATTTGAAGTTATCTATTACAGCAAATTATTTATTTATTTTATTTATTTAAACTTATCTTTGCCAATGGTGAGTCAAAGTCACAAATAAAGCATTACATCAGCATGTGTGCATACAATTTTTATTTCAGATGATATGACCAATGATCTAATTGCATACAATTATATATAATATTTACTGATAATTTTAAACAGAAAGATACAGCTGACTTGTTAAACATTTGTACTTAAACTATCCTCACCCAGCAACATTTAAATTCCAGCTACAAAGCCCTTGCTTTGAATGCTGTATTTTATTTTTCTGTTTAGCAACAGATATATTTTGCTCCCATGTTTACTTTAGAGAGCTTGCTATCCTGGCAAAAGGTGCGAGTGGTTTGTGAGTATTGTAGGGATGGCTGAATTTCATGGCTTATGGGAGAATCAACTGCAGATGGGAAAAAGCATTCTGATGAAAATTATTTTCACCATGGTTGAGATGGTAGTAGACTGCAGTCTGAGAGATAATGTGGCATGGAAGGGTTGGTTACTATTTTTACTGCAGAAGCGTCATAGAACTCTGCAGCATCCTCAATTCTGCATCGTAATGAAAGAAATCAGAAATGTGGAGATCAAAGCTAGGAGGAGTTAGGACCCAGTCATGACTTGGGTAGGAGATTTCTAAGACATCCCAAGGCTGTAGGTTCTAAAGCACTGTTTCTCAACCCCGGCAACTTTAAGATGTGTGGACTTCAACTCCCAGAATTCCCCAGTCAGCATGGGGAGTTGAAGTCCACACATCTTAAAGTTGCCGGGGTTGAGAAACACTGCTCTAAAGGATAGTTGAAAAAAGAAATTCTGGAAGAAGGCAATGGCAAACCACTTTGCATTAATGCCAAGAAAACAATATGAATGCCTCAAGCTTGACTTGAGGAAGTCTTTACTTTCTCAAGTCTTTCTTCAGTGACCACAATTGTGACCAGCAACTCGGTCATTAAGTGAAGCGGTCGCTAAGTGAAACTGCAACCGTGCTTACAATCTTAATTCAGCTTTCCTTTGCTTTACAGACCTGCGAAGGTTGTAAATGCAAGAATTGGCCACAAAGTTACTTTTTCATCACTGTCATAACTGCGAATGGTCACTGTCCGAGGTAGTTGCTAAACGACGACTACCTGTATCTTAGGTGAGGAATGACATGGAATAAGAACTTGGCTTCAGGAAGTGTTATTTAATCTATGCAATTATTTGATGTAGCACCACTACAACAGAGTTTTAAGAGAATTATTAAAAACAATTCAGCTTGGTGAGGTTCACTTCCCATCTGATGCTCAATTTCCCTCATTATTTTCCTTCAGCTATGTTATTCTTAAGACTCTGAGACTCAGCAAAGGTGGCTCAGGCTCAGAGGAGTTTGGCCTATTTGAGTGTTTGAACAGAAGAAAGCAAAATGACACTTCTCTCACATTTGACGCTGCCCAGGCACCACCCTGTTTACCCTGCAAATTCAAATTCACAGTAGGCAAGATGGTTTTCTTAAAAAATATATTGGAATAACAGAATTCTCTCCAGTGCAGTTGGGAAGAGATGAAATGACATGCAAGAGCTAGGTCTGCTGTTCAGACTAAGTTAGGATGTTCTTGCAGACCTACTAGAATGCACAGACTGAGCTGGTGCTACAGAAGGTAAGTTTAAACACAAAAACAGCCACTATTCTCAAGGAACAGAGTCTAATGGTAGAAAAAAGATGAGAGAGAATGGGAAGAAAGGAAGGAAGGAAGGAAGGAAGGAAGGAAGGGAGGGAGGGAGGGAGGGAGGAGTACTTCCATATAATTAGATTCTCACTGAGGTTGGAATCATCAAATATTTAAAAAGCTGGACTTCCTCCAATTTCACTTCAATGATTCAATACTCAGAAGTTTGTGGCTATTCCTGCAACCAACCATTATATATTCTATTTACTTTTAATTCTTGGCTTCCTTTAAATCAGTGGCAACTCTCAGGTATGTCAATGAAAGAGCAAAGACGATGACTCTTGTCCAAAAATTTGCAACAAAGTGTTCGGCCCTGATGATCCCAAGTACGAGAATATTGTCTACCATCCACAGGGCAAGATCAACAGAAAGGTATAATCCCACCTGCTCTATATTGCTCAAAAGATTGATGTACCATGTACAAAAGTCTTCCCTATGCACATATGTCTCTTGCTCTAATGACACAATTAACAAGTTTCTAATTAGTAACACTTACGTTCCTACTCTTTGGAAAAATTACTTGTCTTCATACCCTTGATGGATGCATCTTTTAAAGCTCTATTTTAATGAAGTAGGAGAAAATGCTGAAAGGAACGAATGGCCAAACATTTTTATTTATCCCCCCGTTTTTAAAATAAAATGATATTTTTACTAAAACATTGTTTAAAAGCAGACTTTTTTTTTCCTGTGATGTAATGCAGTTATATTGGTTGGATCAACCAGAGCTTTCCATTACAGCTTCTTTGATATAAGTCTTACTGGAATTCTTACCATCAGGAGTAGAAAAATCAGCAAACTTTTTTTTTTTTTTTAAAAGACTAATTTTAAAAACAAGAGTTCCACTTGCTTTGAATATCCTTTTTTTCTTCGTCATTAAAGCAAAAACTTAACAGATTCAGCCACATGTTACCCAATTCAAGCAAATGAGACAATTATTTTTCACAGATAGAGGTTAAACTCTTACGACTGAATCCTTACCGCTCCACGATAAAAATGCAAAGCTGAATGAAAACTTAGAAGGCCTTTTTAAAGAATATTAAAGTTCTGTAGTATATCTGTGATGACGTGTTACAACTCATCACTCTTCCTTAAATGATGAGTCTCATGATTGGAAAAAAAATTGAACCCAAAATAATTATTTATGGCTTTATCTTTGCTGTTGATCTCTGGTCAGCACTAGAGATACAGATCTTATTCCAGCATAATAAGCATAATAATTCCCAGAGATTTCTTCCATTTACTTACTGATCTGCACAAGTAGTGATACACCAGTTTGAATGAAAACCACCAATTGTTATAGCCCAGGAGGTAACTGGATGGGGATAAAAAAGGGAGTATTACGAGCTGCCTCAGAACTGAATGGACTTTGAAGAAGCAGGACAGAAAGAGCACTGACACTTCTGAACTTGGGTGTTGGAGAAGACTTCTGGGAATGCCATGGACAGCCAAGAAAACAAACAAGGGATCATTGAACAAATCAACCCAGAATTCTCACTCAAGGCACAAATGACTAGACTCAAATTATCATACTTTGGACACATTATGCGAAGACCTAACTCTGTGGAGAAGGCTCTAATGCTGGGAAGGAAAGAGAAGAAGAGGATGACAAGCAGAAGGTGGATGGACTCAGTTACAGTGGTAATGAGTGCACTGTTGGGAGACCTGGAAGATCCTAAGGTTAGGGTTATCTCTAGGACAGATTGTCATGGAGAAAATCTATCTATGTGGTTGCTAAGCGTCAACACTGACTCAATGGTGCATCAGTCAAGAACTGAGACATGAAGCAAGTTGCTAGGCTCCTGGAAACTATATTTAACTGTTGGGCTGAGCTAAATTAAATACAGCAACAACAGAAAATAAAAGAACTGTTTCTCCTCTCCTAACGTATTGTGTGTGATGTGTGTGTTGTGTGTGTGTGTATTTCTACTACCTATACTCAAATTTAAGTTTATTGCCTTATGTACTGTAGAAGATACATGTTTACAAAGCATTTTTACTACGACTGCATCCAAAGTCTATTTACAATTTACAGGTATTTTTAAATACTAAAAAATACTACTATTAGTGAAGTTATTGCTGAGGAATGGAAAGCAGATGCTTCGTCTCATACTTGGGAGAACAGAGATATAATCATTTATAAAAAGGAACTCCCAACAAAAAAGATGAACACCCAAATTTTCAGTGTTGCCATCATCCATGAAGAAGGAAAAAAAGAAGAAATAAAGGAAGATAGGGAAGATCAGTAGTTGTACAGCTATGCTTTAATTTGAAGAAGTGGAAAACAAGAGGTTTTGAAATGGATTTGATGATAAGAAATTTAGCTCAACTTAATTCCTATGTTTTCCTAATTTACACGCAATCTTCTGCTTTCCATTTCTATGAAATCCCACACCCATTTTTCCACAGTAGTCTTTAGAGTTGATTCTTTCAGCGTCCCTTCTTAAAGTTGTAATAAATCTACATCCCGTGTGTTGGGGATAAAATCAGTGTGAAATTTTCCATTGATCACTTTTATGCACCGGAGACACAAACAACTGAATTTGAATATGTCAAACCTTTCCTGTGGGCTAAGTCATAGCAAGTTCTGTAAGCATATCTGTTAAAAATATTCTTAGAGAGCAGTGATATTTAATCATGTGTGTTGGGATTTCAACTCCCAGAATTCCCAAAAAGTATGGCCAGGGACTGGGAGTTCTGAGAGATGCTAGAACAACACATCTGGAAAGTTGAGGAACAATGTAAGATAGGAACATAAAATGGAGGAGACATCTTTCTTTGAATCAGACTTTGTTCCTGGTGATGACACACATATGGTCAACTAATTTTCTTGGCAACAGTAAAGACCAGTAAACACCCTTCTCCCAGGGTGTTTTTTGACTTCCCAGTCTAGACTACAGCCTTGATATTTTCACCTGATATTTATTATCCTCCCAACATCTTTTAGCAAGTATAATCATTTAAAAAACAGGCTTCAATAATTAATTACTAGAGCACAACCAAGAACATTTACCGACAGAAGGGCTGAGTTATAGGCAGCATACTAAATGGTGACAAAGGAATAAACTATTAGACTTCCAGGCCTATCAATCTAGGATGTCCAACCTTCCAACCACTGACAAACTATCTCCACAAATAATGACATTTATTATCAGACAGCAAATTCTTCAAAGATCTAAGAATGGTTAAAGTGCAGCGCACTGCCCTTCTATTCAAATATCAACTTGCTTTTGAAATTTACTGTGAAACCTTAAGCTAAATTGTTGGTTGTGGACTCAGATGTCTGCTGTACTCCAGAGGCCTCAAGATCTATGGAGAAAATAACCAGTGTTTCTATAACTCAGATATAAAAACCAATTCATAAGAACAGGTTTCCCCAGTCCCCTCCCAGTAGAATCCCTTGGTCATCCATGTCTATTAAATATATTTTCTTTTATATGAAAAATCTAAAGCTTCATTAATATCAATAAACTAAACTTTTCTCCCAGCAAAGATTGGGCAGACATTTCTCAAGAATATTTTCAGTTCAGGATATGATAAAGAAATTGCAGGTAATAATAAAATTGGAAGGGCAAGAGACTTACTAAAGAAAATTACAGAAATCAAGGGAAACTTTTCTGTAAAGATGGCAGAATAAAACACAAAGAGGGCAAAGATCTACTAAAGAAAGAAAAGATTAAGAAGAGATGGCACATAAAGAAACACTGTACGAACAAGATCCAACATTTGCTGATATGTGTGAAGATTTGATCAATGAACTATAGGCAGACATTCTGAAAAATGAAGTTAAATGGGCCCTAGAAAATATTGCAAGCAACAAAGCTGCAGGAGTTAGTGAAAGTATCAGTAGAACTGTTTAAAATCTTGCAGGATGATAACATTCAAGTGCTAGGTGTGGTTTGTAAACAAATATGGGAAACTTGGCAGTGGCCAAGGGAGTAGAAAAAAAATCCATGTATATTTCAATACCAAAAAAAGGGGGGCAGTGTTAAGGTATTTATTTTTGCTTTATTGATTATATTTGTATTTGCTTCACTGACTGTGTAGACTACAACAATATGCAGATAGCCTTTAAAACTGTCAGTGTGCCACCTTATCTGTCTCCTGAAGAGTTTGTACGACTGTGAAGTAATGGTTATAATGGAATATGGAACAACTGAATAGTTGACAGAAAATGCACAAAGGTTGCACACAGTCACCTTGTAGGCAGAATATATCAAGAGAAATGCTAGAAGCAATGGGAGTTGGCATTAAAATTGCTGAGAGAAGCATCCACAACCTCAAATATGCTGATGAACCAATTTCGATAGCTGGATGTGATTAAGGAATCTCTTGTTGAAAGAAAAGCTACAAAAGCTGGACTTGTTCAGCATCAAAAACAAAGGAAGATTATGTCAACAGGCACTACTAATGCAAATAAGCAGAGATGAAGTTGAAATACTAAGACACTTTATCATCTGAGATCCAAAAATTCACAGGGATGGTGACCATGGCCATGAAATTAAGAGACACGTGATATTTGGGAGAAAGACTATTTCTTTGTATTTATAAGGCTGCCCAATTCTATGACGATTCTGGGAGACCCACAAGAAAAACACCAAAAAAATATGACAAATGACAAATCTAGCCAAAATATTGAAGTATAGAAACATCACACTGATGATTAAGTTATGCACAGCCAAACCATGGTATCATATGGCTATGAATCTGGAAGTATCAGAAAGGTTGACTGAAGAAAAATTGATACTTTTGCATTGTGGCACTGGAGAAAAGTGTGGGGAATACTCTGGACTGCAGGCAGAACAAATTGAATACTAAATCAAGTCAAACCAGACTGCTCTCTGCTAAAGCTTAAATAAACCAAAGCAAGACTTCAGTGCTTGGAAAAACTGAAGGCAATGAAAAAAGAGAAGATGGCTAGATAATAATCCTGATGATAAAAGCATGAATTTACAAGAACTCAGAGAAGCAGATAATCCTGAAGAATTATGAATTCTTCATGAATTCAAGAGTTGGGAGTGAGAGAACCACTGAACAACAATAACAATAATAGAGAATACCTGTAGCTCAGGACTGAACTGTGGAGTCTTTGCTGTTCTCTGAGCTTGGCTGTTTGATTGCAGACATTTCATTACCTGACTAGGCAACATCATCAGTGCTGCTGATAACAGCAATATTATCAGCAATAACATTAATAATAACAGCAATGATGGGTAATGAAACGTCTGCAATCAAACAACCAAGCTCAGAGAGCATCAAGGACTACACAATAACAATAATGTAGGCGAATTAGGTTAGAAGACTGGCCAAATAAGCACATGTGAACTTCTGGAATTGAGTTCACCTCATATCCATGAAGTTTTCTGGATAACAGTATGAAAGTGATTTGACATTGCCTTTTTGTGGGATCTTTTTTTTTAACTTCCTTGTCTAGCTTACAACGGGCTTGCACTGGGTCAAACACTGATAAAAGTGTCACTTTTTGATCCTTAAATAGCTGCAGAGGTTCCCAGGGAAGGAGATTTTCCAAATGGACAAAGCACTCAACCCATTGTGTCTTTAATCCCTTCCCTCTACCTTATCCATCCTCCTCTTCTACTTCCCTCAACTTTCCCAAGCCGAGTCATTTTTTCTGATCTAGCAAATGCTCACAGCACATACCCAAAATCTGTCCATTTCTGATGGATGATAATTTCCTCAAGAGAGCAATCAACCTTTGATAGGACTGATTAATTGGTTCTTCTTACAGTCCATGGTATATTTAGAAAAAAGTCAAAATCCCCAAAATATCATTATTTCTTAATATCCAGCTTTTATGGAATACATCACCACTAGAAAGATCACTGTTTTAATATTCTGATCTTTGCTCTCCCAGAAATATCCTTCTCTTTCATAATCCTGTATAAATTTGTCATTGCCTCCCTCCCTAGGATTAATCTTCTCCTTACTTCTCCAGCACACATTTCATCTTTATTTATTCATGAGCCAGAAAACACCAAATTATCTCCCACCTTCATTTCTTTGCTGTCAACTGCAAATTCAATAAGCATGCAAATTGACATTACTATTTTCTTCTTAATATTTAACATTTATCTTTTTTATATTTTTATTGTCATAAGCTCTTTTCTTCACTTTTAGCTAAGAAAATGGGGTTGTCTGCATATCTCAAAACTGTTTCAGCCTCCAATTTTGATTTTAGTTGTCATCACCTACCGTTCTTAAAATGTGTTTGCTATAGAAATTAAACAGCTTTGGGGACAACATGCATCCATGTTTCACTTCAAATTAAATTTTTACAGTAGTTTCTTACTTATTGTAAGCGACAGCCGTTATATTCTACATTTTGGCATGATCTTCATATTGCTCTAATCAATAAAGCAAAGATAAACCTCTTTTAAAATACTGTTTGCCTTCTTTATTTTATGTTAGCTATCTCTCTCATATCCCCCCGTCTTTTTTGAAACCCATCTATTCATTTTGGAATTTCTCTTCCCATTAATGGCTGTGTAAGATCTTAAGCAAAACTTTTGGTCACTTTTGCACTTTCTTGAATCTCCCTTCATTTTCACAGGTATAAATATCGACCTTTTTCAATTTCTAGGCCCCAATATGTTGTTCTTGTAGACAAAAAGCTGTCTGAGCTCCAGCAAATTTAGATGTCAATATCCATAAAAAGAGGCTCCAAGATGACAACCACAAGTTTCCTCAAGGCTCTGAGGTGTAAGTGCTGCCTAACTATCTGTTTTAACCCTGAGTTGCCACAAACATCTTTTATCAGAAGGAACAAAATTACAGATTTTCCATTTCATATGTGTGTGTGTATATGTGTGTGTAAATATACATGTACACACACACACATCCCTGTATATCTCTGTTTTAACTCCCAGCACAGCTACAAGCTATGTGCATCCACAGTAGTTTCTTAAACTGAGCCCTCATTTCTTATTAGAATGAGGTATGATGGTACTTCCACTACAGTATATTATTTATACAGCTGTCCACACTATACATTTTGATACTGAAGTATGTAATCTGAAGTGGTGGATAGTTTCTGCCTTTCAGAATGCACTATTAACAATAAAGGAACCAGCAGTCAAGAAATTCACTGCAGATTAGCACTTGATAGAGTAGCAATGAAGACCTTGTATATCCCAAAAGATACTCAGATGCTGTGGTATGCGTACATATGGACAAAAATTAGGATTGTGCATGTAATGGTTTTCCCTGGAACACTATGAAAATGAAAGTTGGACTTTGAAGAAGCAGGACAGAAAGACACTTTTGAACTTTGGTGTTGGGAAAGACTTCTGAGAATACCATGGATAGCCAAGAAAACAAACAAATGGATCATAGAACGAATCAACCCAGAGTTCTCACTCATGGCGCAATGGCCAAGCTCAAATTATCATATTTTGGACATATTATATGAAGACCTAGCTCTCTTGAGAAATCCATAATGCTGGGAAAGGCGGAAGGCAAGAGAAAAAGGGTTGACCAGCAGCAAGGTAGATGGACTCAGTTACAATGGTGATAGGCACACCACTGGAATATCTGAAGAACCAGACTGGAGACAGGTCATCCTGGAGAAAATCTGTTTATGTGGTCGCTAAGAGTTTACACCAATTTGATGGTATATAATCAATCAATCAATCAATCTGAAGTAATAAAACGCTAGTCTAATCTCAGTTAAGTTGCTATGCAATTTCTCTTCTTGTTCAGATGCAATAAAGTTACCCATATTGCATGTTGGAACAATACTGGAAAAATCTTGCTGTGGGAAGACCAGTAAAATAACTGCCTGCTCACCATGACAGTGAAGGAAGGCCCAGCAATGATAAGATAAAACAAACAAATACTGAAGGATAAATTGCTCTGGCCTAAAGATTTCTCCAAAGACAAAGAGCTCTGAATAAACCCAACAATTAAGGAAAAATGTATCCAACTCCTATTATCATTTCTTAGCTACATGAACCATTGAAATATTTACTGTACCTGTTCAAATGTCATTCTGGGTAGGAATATTCAATATCAATCTTTATAATATTGTTTATCCCTAAGATTCTATATGTACATACCCCCTCCCAACTTTCATTTATGTTATCTCTCTTTTATTGTGTTTGTTCTTGGTTGATTTCCCTTCTGTATGTTTTGAGTTTCATTTTGGTGCTTTGTTGGTTAATAGAAAAGCAAAAGGGGAGCAATGACAACACTGGAGAATTAATAATAATAATTTATGAAACGGCAAGAGGAAAAGGATTAATAAAAAAGAATTCATGAGTCCCAAGTTAAATTGGACCAAGACTAATGTACAGAAGAAAAATTAGTTACATGCAGGTTATCATTCTTTTCATTTTGAAGGTATATTTTCTGACAGCAATTTAGAAATGTATATTTGGAGAGAAAAGAAGTTTGGCATCTATATTTAAATATCTGAATGTGAGGTTTTGTGCATTTTTTAAAAATAAATAAAAAGTACATATAAATGCAAAACCTATTCCAATCAGACTTCTGGATGAACGCTAGCTAACTCATTTGTCCATCTGTGGTTATCTAGGATCTTTTGCTAATCCCAAGGCTTTTCCTTGTAAAAAATCTTTAATCCTGAGTTCAGTATTACAGTGTGAGAGAGGAGAGAGAGGTTTTCTCTGTTCCAATTTCGTTAGACATTTCTAATTTGCTTGGCTATTTCAGGCTTTATACGTGGACTTCACCAGATGGACAACACCGAAATCAGATCGACTACATCCTTTGCAGCCAAAGGTGGCGGACATCTATACAGTCGGTAAAAACAAGACCTGGAGCTGACTGTAGTTCAGATCACGAACTTCTTACTGCACAATTTAGGATCAGACTAAAGAGATTAGGGAAGACCCACAGATCAGCTAGATATGAGCTCACTAATATTCCTAAGGAATATGCAGTGGAGGTGAAGAATAGATTTAAGGGACTGGACTTAGTAGACAGGGTCCCGGAAGAACTATGGACAGAAGTTGGCAGCATTGTTCAGGAGGCGGCAACAAAATACATCCCAAAGAAAGAGAAAACCAAGAAGGCAAAATGGCTGTCTGCTGAGACACTAGAAGTAGCCCAAGAAAGAAGGAAAGCAAAAGGCAACAGTGATAGGGGGAGATATGCCCAATTAAATGCAAAATTCCAGAGGCTAGCCAGAAGAGATAAGAAATTATTTTTAAACAAGCAATGCGCGGAAGTGGAAGAAGACAATAGAATAGGAAGGACAAGAAACCCCTTCCAGAAAATTAGAAACATCGGAGGTAAATTCCAGGCCAAAATGGGTATGATCAACAACAAAGATGGCAAGGACCTAACAGAAGAAGAAGAGATCAAGAAAAGGTGGCAAGAATATACAGAAGACCTGTATAGGAAGGATAACAATATCGGGGATAGCTTTGACGGTGTGGTCAGTGAGCTAGAGCCAGACATCCTGAAGAGTGAAGTTGAATGGGCCTTAAGAAGCATCGCTAATAACAAGGCAGCAGGAGACAACGGCATCCCAGCTGAACTGTTCGAAATCTTGCAAGATGATGCTGTCAAGGTAATGCATGCTATATGCCAGCAAATTTGGAAAACACAGGAATGGCCATCAGATTGGAAAAAATCAACTTATATCCCCATACCAAAAAAGGGAAACACTAAAGAATGTTCAAACTATTGAACTCATTTCACATGCCAGTAAGGTAATGCTCAAGATCCTGCAAGGTAGACTTCAGCAATTCATGGAGCAAGAATTGCCAGATGTACAAGCTGGGTTTAGAAAAGGCAGAGGAACTAGGGACCAAATTACCAATATCCACTGGATAATGGAAAAAGCCAGGGAGTTTCAGAAAAACATCTACTTCTGTTTTATTGACTATTCTAAAGCCTTTGATTGTGTGGACCATAACAAATTGTGGCAAGTTCTTAGTGGTATGGGGATACCAAGTCATCTTGTCTGCCTCCTGAGGAATCTGTATATAACGACCAAGTAGCAACAGTAAGAACAGACCACAAGAGCTGGACCATAAGGAAGGCTGAGAGAAGGAAGATAGATACTTTTGAACTGTGGTGTTGGAGGAAAATCCTGAGAGTTCCTTGGACTGCAAGAAGATCAGACCAGTCCATCCTCCAGGAAATAAAGCCAGACTGCTCACTTGAGGGAATGATATTAAAGGCAAAACTGAAATACTTTGGCCACATAATGAGAAGACAGGACACCCTGGAGAAGATGCTGATGCTAGGGAGAGTGGAAGGCAAAAGGAAGAGGGGCCGACCAAGGGCAAGATGGATGGATGATATTCTAGAGGTGACGGACTCGTCCCTGGGGGAGCTGGGGGTGTTGACGACCGACAGGAAGCTCTGGCGTGGGCTGGTCCATGAAGTCACAAAGAGTCAGAAGCAACTAAACGAATAAACAACAAATTTCAGGCATATGCTTGGGCTTTTCCTGTTCATCAAATATCTGCTTCTGCTGTAGAATTGTGACTCTATGAAAGTTCTCTAGGCCAGCATTCATGGCCAGGAATCACCAAGGAAGGAGGTGGATGATAGTTTCACTGCACTAATGGCCGTGATGCTTTCAAAGGCTATTCAAGCATGACCAAGATTCTGCATGCATTATCAGGATAATAGAACAGGATCTCTAATGTGCTTTGCAAGAATACATCCATTATTTAAAATGGAGGCTATGCATTATTAATATTTTTCCAGTTACTTTCCAAACACACTCCTTGGAAATATCAATACTGTTTTTAAGATTCCCGTCGAACTACTGTGCTGCAAGGTTTTCCTCAATGCTGCATAATCTAAATTTGCAGGAAGACACAAACAAAATGATCCAATCCAAAAAGCGTATTTGGCTCCTGCAACATGCCCTTAAAATCCAGACAAGTTATTTAACAGGCAGGAAATATGGAACCATCTCTAATCAAACTATATAACAATAACTATCACTATTATTTATTTTGTGTATTTAGCAATGAAGTATAAATGTGCCATGGAATTTGGGAAGTAATTGTAAATACCAACAGACATAGGTAAGAATTTGTAGAAGTCTTGGATTCAGTATGAAAAATTAGTATAAGGTGACCTTGAAATATGGTTAAGATTGTTTCCTTCAAATCAGACATCTCTCCTAGTAACTTCCACCAAGATGGAAATAGTTTGCCATTCCCTTCTTCATGGATTTCATTTACTTATTTTGTTTACACCCCAGTCTAGCATACATGGAAAGTATCATATCCAAGTATTTAGCAGGTGAACAGCCTGTTTATGGGACAGGCTTTGGAGGCTCAGCCAAGGGGAGTTAAACAGCCGCCATGCTAGACCATGTTTGTGAACAAAAACAGTGCCTATCTCCTTTCAGCTGCTGGGTTACCTCCAAGGCATCTTGGGGTCTTTGATGGGGCAGTGTGGGTGGTGGCATAAGCAAAAGGAGTGCACATGACCACTGGAGCCACAGGTCAATCCTTGATGCTAGCTAGGCAGCAGGGCCCCAAAGGCCCCATTCACTGTAGTGGTGCTAGCTCTTTCCCTTCTCCACCAGAAGGTTCGGTCTTGTTTCAGGACCATGGATCCCTCTGTAGAAGGTCCTCCCCGCCAGGTTTCCATGCACCTGTCTCCACTGGAAAGTGAAGTCAGACCAGCTGGCTGTTTCAGATCAACCATGTTTAATACTATGTTGTTGTGGGCTGCCAAAAATGAGTGTGTAGACCAAGGTCTACACACTCATTTTCGGCAGCCCACAACAACGTAGTATGAGATGCTTCACCTAGATTGTGCTGCTCGACTGACCTCCCATTAGGAACTGTCTCTTCAATAAAAGTCTTCCTTGCCCAGAGGAAAAGCAGATATAAGGCTGGGGAGAAGTAGTGAATCTTGCAGCAGAGGCTACAGTGATGAAATAGCTGTCATCTTCAAATAAATAGCACATCTACCAAAAGTGTATGGGACACGGTGGTGCTGCGGGTTAAACCGCTGAGCTGCCGATCGGAAGGTCGGCGGTTCGAAACCGCGCGGCGGGGTGAGCTCCCGTTGTTAATCCCAGCTCCTGCTCACCTAGCAGTTCGAAAACATGCAAATGTGAGTAGATCAATAGGTACCGCTTCGGCGGGAAGGTAACGGCGTTCCGTGTCGTCATGCTGGCCACATGACCACAGAGGAAGTGTCTTTGGACAAACGCTGGCTCTTCGGCTTAGAAACGGAGATGAGCACCGCCCCCTAGAGTCGGACACGACTGGACTTTACGTCAAGGGAAACCTTTACCTTTACCTTTACCTATAAAAGTGTATAATATTTATTTAAGTTAATTACACAACAACCAACAATATTCCAAACAAACCAGCAGGGTTTCTTTTTCATACTTATTACTGTAGTTTTGGGAAGGGATTTCGAAGTTTTCTTTGTTCCCTGCACTGAGCAAAGCCAACCATAGCAATTTCACAGTGGGGTGGGCAATTCTTAACCAGTGTTCAGATTCAAAAATATAATTCCACATATCCCCAAAACACTAGAAAGGAGCTTGTCAGCCATTAGAGACAGATTAGGTCAGGAAACAAGGACCAAAATAACAGAGTTCCACTACTGAAACTCTACTCTATTGCTGTAGGAAGGGTACAATAACAGAATCTTGAAAGCCCTTTTGGGGGAGATGGGCGGTGATTAAATTTGAATAATAAAACAAATAAATAAATAAACAGAGACCAAAATAACAGAGTTCCACTACTGAAACTCTACTCTATTGCTGTAGGAAGGGTATAATAATGGAATCTTGAAAGTCCTTTCTCTCCCCTCCTGTCATGAGTAAGGATGGCGAGCAGGGGGCTCCCATCCAGACTGTCAAGCGCATGTGTAGCACTGAGGAATTAGGTATCCATTCAAAGAGACACAGATCGGGCCCGCCTTAGCCTTTGGGGTTTATATGTCTGGGTTTTTCCCATGCTTCTTCAGTTTGTTAGGATTTTCTGTTATGTAGCAGTAATAAATATTAGAGACCAGTTCCTTGTCTCAGTGTGTTTCCTGGTTGTTAGGACACCTCCTCTTATACTAAAGGGAATTTGGCAGGGCAAACTTGAGTTTTTTTCTCACCACCTCCTGTCTATCCAAGCTAAACCGATGTTTGCCTAATGGTGTTAAATCTGCAAGGCTATCTCTGTGCTCCTCTACAAAGCTAAAGCCATGGGTGAGGTAGCAACTGGAAGCTTCATCAAGATGAGAAAGCATGCACTGTGATATCACAATGCAAGTTTCCTCCCCCCTTTATGCACCTGCATGAGATGTCACAATGTAAACAGAGAAGGGGTGAAGCTTGTGTCATGGCACAGCGATGTGTACTTCATCATTTGCCCCATGGATACCCATGGCTGAAGCCCCATTAAGATGGAAATTAAGCTAAGGAAGTAACTTAATGGTACCTGATTTTGTAATGTAAGACCAAGACTATATTTTAAAATATTTTAAAACTTCTCTTTAAAATGGTCATATTATGGTGTAAAGATGACATCAGTACAATTTAATATATGGACTGAACATTTAAAAAAAAGATTACTGGGAATTTCCACTCCAAATTCCATGCCTGCTCTCTTTGCACCTCTCATTTAGAGGTTCTTTTGGAAAATCCCATTTTTGTTTTGAGAATTCAGGCATGCTCTTGGCTTTGATACACGTTTTAGGTCAGCGACACATTCCACATTCCATTTTTAAAAATATGGAATTCCTTTAAAAACCTGTCATTTTCAATATCCACCCAGGAAAGATTTCTGCTGATCAAAGGGGGAAAAGAGAGAGAGAGGGAGGGAGGGAGAGGGAGAGAGAAGAATAACTGAACGATGACTGTAAAACAACGAATGCAATCAATATAAGCAATGTTTATAGGCAAGATTTTGAGAGAGAAGTTTAGGGCCCATTCAGAATGAACTTGAGCAGATTCCAAATGCAGCTTATCTTGTTTTTCAAGAGATATTGGACTGATGCAGTTCTAATCACAGTTAAAGTAGGGCCATTCAAAGCAATGGAATTGAAGTTAGTTATGACTAATTTAAGTCTTATTGATTGTAAAAGGTTTATTGTAAGTCTATCTGCATCTGGAACTAATTCATTGCCAAACAAAGAGGAAGGATTCTACAGGATCATTAATTCCTAAGTCTAAAATTACCCAACTGCCCCACTCAGTTGGAGGAAGAAAAGTCACCAATTAGACTGCATTTATGCAAAAATGAGACACAGTTTGACAGGATACATGATTGGGGCAAGGGTGAAAGATGAACCTGAACCAAGATGAATCTGGCTGCTTGATGTTATGGTTATGTTGTTACTATGATTATTACTACTATTGCGCTGAATTTATGCTGAAAGTACTGATTTACTGTAATGTATTCAACGCATTCTATATTATGTGGTAAGCTTCTTAGAGTCATATTTGTGGGATGTCCTATGACTTGACACTCTTCCTCTCTTGTTTAACATCTACATGAAACCATTGAGAGAAGTCATCCACTGGTCATTAATATGACACCTAGTTATACATCTTGACTCCAGCCCAACCAAGTGATGCTGTCAATGTCCTGTTCCAGTGTTTGGTGGCTCTGCAGGCCTGGATGGGGAGGAACAGACTCATGCTCAGTCCTGCCAAGATTGAGTGACTAGATATTTGGGCACCCTAGATCTGGGACTTTCCATTTTTAGTCTTGGATGGGGTTGCACTTCCCCATTCATGTCAGTCCCACTAGGTAGACCAGACCAGAACATCACCTCCACAGGAAGACTAGAACCATAGGTTTCTAAGAGAGACTATAATAACAGAATCTTGCAAGCCTGATTGTACTTTACCTCCCTTTCTTATACCCCAGTGAATCAGGGAGCAGCCTACTGGAGTTGCTTCCAAATATTAATTATTTCTCAGAATGTAAAGAATGTTTCAGTCCCCTCTGCTTATGTAATGGCTCTTGCGTACTTCTGTCAAGGTCACCTTATTTACTCTTTACTTTCGGTGCATAATCTGGGGGTCATCTTGGACTCACAGCTCCTGCTCAAGGAGCAGGTGGCAGCTGTGGCCAAGAGGGCCTTTGCACAGCTCCAGCTAACATGCCGGTTGTACCCGTTCCTGGATCAGGAGGCCTCCCAGACAGTCACTCATGCCCTAGTCACTCCACAATTGCACTATCAGGGTGTGTTCTACCTGGGGCTGCCTGTGAAGACCACTCAGAAGTTACAGATGGTCCAGAATGCAGTAACACAAGCAGTGATGGGCATGCCTTGGTATGCCCATGTGACACCACTGCTTTGCAACCTGTGATTCAAGGGTTTTTTTTTTTAACCCATTCAATTGTGTCCAATTCTCGGAGATTGCCTGGACAAGTCCCTGCAGTTTTCTTGGCAAGGTTTTTTCAGAAGTGGTTTGCCACTGCCTCCTTCCTAGGGCTGAGAGAAAGTGACTGGTCCAAGGTCACCCAGCTGGCTTTGTGCCTAAGGCGGGACTAGAATTCACAGTCTCCCGGTTAAGTTGAAGGGTACTGGCTATCATTTATAAAGCCCTTAATGGCATAGTGCCTGGCTACTTGATAGACTGCCTGTCTCCATATATTTCCACCTGCCTGGTGAGGTCAGCTGGAGCAGGCATACTCGGAGTCCTGTTGATTAAGCAATGTTTAATCCCTCCCTCCCCTGGGAGGGAGATGGGCAGTGATAAATCTGATAAATAAATTTTTTAAAAATGTTATTTTGCTGGACTCACAAAGCATGCCTTCTCGGTGAAGGCTCCTGTGCTTGGAATGATAACACTCCAAAGATCCATACTGCTCCCACCTTACTGTTTTTTCTCGAATTGTTAGAAACATGCTTGTTCTCCCAGGCCTTGGGTTAGGGTCCTGATTAAGCCGCTGTGGGGTTTTTTGAGTTATGAGGTTGGTTCTTCTAGTTGGCTCCATTCCTTTTTTCTTTGATCTATGTTATTTTCTTTTGGATTCTTTTCCACTGTAAGCCACTCAGTGTCATTGTGGAGTCGGGCAGCCTCGAAATTGAAATATTAAATTAAATTAAATGACTTCCTTCAATGGATTAGAGACGATCCTTCAAAATATGCCCCTCGAAATCTACCTACTTTGAAGGGACAATACAAAAGACCAACCCAATACTAGACAAAACAGGCACCAGGTGCAGACTTTGTCACAGTCAAAGTTCTATGCTCCAATGGGACCCAATTTGTTCACATTTATTGACTGCAGAGCAATGATTCCCAAATAATGGGGCCTTTCTTTGATAGTCCCCATCTATACAAAGGGACGCGGTGGCGCTGCGGGTTAAATCGCTGAGCTGCTGAGCTTGCCGATTGGAAGGTCGGCGGTTCGAATCCACGTGACGGGGTGAGCTCCTGTTGCTAGTTCCAGCTCCTGCCAACCTAGCAGTTCGAAAACATGCAAATGTGAGTAGATTAATAGGTACCGCTTCAGCGGGCAGGTAACGGCGCTCCGTGTAGTCATGCCAGCCACATGACCACAGAGGAAGTGTCTTCGGACAAACGCCGGCTCTTCAGCTTTGAAACGGAGATGAGCACCGCCCCCTCGAGTCAGACACGACTGGACTTAATGTCAAGGGAAACCTTTACCTTTACCTTATACAAAGGCTATTGGCGCCTGCCAGCAATTACCGACCCATCAGCCTCTTCAGTGTCATTCAGCAAAATATTTGCTAAGTACCTTGTTGTTAATTCTCCTGGATGGACTCAGATAATATACTGGCTGAGGAACAAACTGGATTTAGAACAGGCTGCCCCATCTTTGACCATGTCTTCATCCCACAACACATAGCAGAAAGGTCTACCTTCAAACCAGTTGGGTCTTTACTCTGGGCAGCTTTCATGGACTTTAGAGCAGCTCTTGGCCCAACCTGTGGCATAAACTACAAAACTCCTCTATAGACCTAAGGCTGCTACTACTAATTTATAAACTACAGTAAAGGTTAGATGTAGCTAAAAGTTAGATGACAATACACCAACAAGGTCTCTATTAATAGAGGGATCAGGCAAGGCTGCATTCTTGCCCCATTGTTATTTTATTCATGCATTAGTTATCATGATGAATGACCTTTCTCGTCACCTCCGAAACTAGCAGAGAAACATAATCCTATGATATGCAGATGATGAAGTGTTATTATCCCTGACGCCAAATTTTTTAAGTAGGGGACGTTGACCAATTATTATGTTTCTGAAGTACTGGGTATTAATTATAACAAGGCCAAGGTGATGGTCTTTGCAAAACAGCCCAGAAGACACGTTTGGACATGAAATCATCATTCCATTGAGCAAGTTCAATTGTTCAAAAACCAAGGCGTAGTTTGTCATGCCACGACCTCATGTGGAATGCAGAGAGAATAAATAGCCCCAAATGCCCAGAGAACCGCAGCAACACTGCAATTTTTTTTCTACAGGAAAGGAACTTTATTTATCCCAGATGCACTCCAAGTGTATTCAGCTAAAGTTTGAGCACAGCTCTTATTTGGTGCCCAGCTAGGCCCATATAACTCTCTTGGTCCCCTAGAAAAAATTCAGACCACATTTCTCAAGAACAAATTTCCAGTCCCCTGCTGGGTCTCAAATATCATTCTTCGCCATGAGGCCAACATCAGTACGATTAAGACCAATGCCGGGTTATACATCTTCACATATTGGGCTAAAGAATATTTCTTCCCTGTAGGTCTGACATCTCAGATTCTCACCAACAATTTTGTGTCAGCCTGGCCCAAAGCAATAAGTAAAATATTGGAGCTCCTTGGATTTTCATTAACCAACTCTGCACATTTGGGTACGAGCGTGCGAATAGTAATGTTGAGGCGGTGGATTAAAGGTATTGATATTCAACTAGATCTGGCATCTCTTCCCAAGATATACTCCTGACCAGTTTGTTGACCCCCTTTAGACCTACTAGATACCAAAATCAAATTACAGTTCCTAAATATAGAGGGTATTCTCCTTGGCTCAATTTGATGCTCTTCCAAGTAAAGTCTTAGAAGGGAGATACAGAGGTATCTAATTTGGGCTAAGGTTTTACCCAGGCAGTGAAGGGGCTGTAGATGGGTTGGTGGTGGGGGGGGCATCTGGGTCATAACTGTTATTCATTGGATTTAGCCTCCAAACCTCTCATGATCTTTTGTCACTCTTTTCTGCCCTCTTTCCAGTTCTTCAGCATCCTTCTTGTATTGTGGCAGCGAGAAATGGATACATTATTCCAGGAATGGTCTTAACCATGCAATATAGAGCAGAATTATCACTACCTGTAATCTTGATACTATCTCTCTTAATGCAGCCCAAGGCTGCATTGGTTTTCTTGGCACTGCAGCCTACAGCTGGCTCGTGCTTAATCTGTGGTCTGCAAGGATGCCCAGCCCCTTCTCACACATTTTTTAATTGATCCCCTTTAAAAGAAAATGCATACAAGACCGTAATTACTTTTTGTGCCAGCAAGTACTGTTTTGATTTTCTCCTGGCCAAAAATGATTTGGGGGCAAGTACAGTTTCCCTGTTCAAATAACATCTACATAATAAGCTGAGGTTTGATTCCTTCTTTGATATCCTCCCTCTTCTTATGTGTGTGTGGTATGTGAGCACGATGGGAAATGGAGGTTGCCATGGCAATTATTCATTATTTTTCCATAATAGGCTAGCCACTTAAAAAAAAATCCAACATATCTCTTTGGTCTGTAGAGAGATCTAATTTATCCTGCACACAGAACTTCCTTTTTCTGACACTTACTCGATAGAGTGCAGAGTGCTGTAATCTTGGTGCATATAACAAAAAGTCAAGCTTTGTTTTCAAGCACAATGCTTGAGGGACCAGGTGTCATGTTCCCCATTTCAATGTTCTGTTAACATTGTAACATTTCACATGTCAAGTTCTTTCCCATGTTCAGTCGCCCTTTCAGGCTTTTTCCATTCCTCCGCCTTCCGATGTTTTGAAGCCTTGGAATGTGTGTTTGGGTTTGCACTCCTGTTCAAGGCTACTTTCCCAGGCACGTGTAACGGTTCCTAGCACCTGGGAGGGGGTGTGCACTGACGGGTGATTGGGGCGGGACTGGCTCACAGGCAAAGCTTTTAAGTTTGTATTTGGCGCGCTTTTGCTCATTCTCAGCTTTCTCTGTATTTGCATACTATTCCTTTAATAAATCAGTTATCCTTAAGCCCGAGCTTGTGAGACTGAGTATTTGGGTTTAGGCAACCATTACACCAGGATGAGGAAGAATGTCTAATCTGCATCTCTGTATCTACTCTATAAAAACGGCTCAGTTAATGGAAATATTTGAACGTTTAATTCAAATTAAACATATGGTACAGGCAGTAACAAACGTCGATGAAGTTCAGATCAATGCAGCAGGGGAAAAAAGGAACCACACAATTGTTACACAATAGTTGCTTAAAGGAACCTTGTGCAGACTTTGATTTGGACTAGAAGCGCAATTCTAAAGAGTTTGATTGGAGTTAAGTCCCACTGATCTCAATGGAGATTTCTGTATGGGGAACAACATACAGGATGTATTTCTATGATTTAGCTCCCACTGAAATCAACAGGAGTAAGACAGGATTTCAGGGACAACCAAGTTCAATGAATTTGTTTATAACATTTATACAGCCTTCATCTTACCTGGTGACTCTGGGCAACTCACCTCAAAGCATAAAAACACAGTAATATATGCATAAAATAATATTACAATGTAACCAAGGCCCTTAAAACGATCTCACAATCATTATCCTACACATGTTGGGGACTCTGAAATGATTCAATCCTAGATGTGCTTATTTAAGTAAACATTTGGCTGCTACATACTGGAATAGTGAAGAATTCTACGTGCCACTTGAATACTTGCTCAAAATATGGTGACATCAAATCACCCTTGTATTTTGCATTAGCTGGCTATCACCATAAACCAAGAATGATGGCACCTAGTTTTGTTGTTTGGGTAGAAAATCAGCCACTTGCCTGATACAACATCAGTTCTAGTCATATTCAAAATAAAAACGCAGAATTCAATTCTGATCCTTTTCCATGTAGCATCAAGCTTATAATTAATATAGGAGAAGCTTCCTTAAATTAAAAAAAAAAGTGCAGAGATTCTAATCTAAAGAATCTTCTCAATCAAATAATACTTTATAAAAACATGAATAGCACCCCCTGGCCTTGATACGGATGTGAAAAGCTGGACAGTTAGTGTTTGTGGAAGGATAGCGGGTTTCACGTGAGGGGTAAAATTAAGGGACACCATTAGGAACGGGATAGTCATGGTTATTAAGAGCTACAGTCCTTGCTGCATGGAACGGCCATTAAATGTGATACTGATCTTATGTAAAAAGGCAAATTTAGGCTAAAATATTAAAAGGGAAATTCCTGCTTAATATCCATGGGGCAAACCATTAAAGTACGATTATACATAACATGAAAGATAGACTAATGTACAAGTGTCTTTTTCAACTGTTCACAGTACCATTTCATTACTACTCATATAAATGAGTATCTTTTCACACATTTAAAGTTATGGAGAAAGAGTGGGGTGGAAGAAAAGGGGAAAAGAAAATATGACACATTGGAAATCTGTTCTATAAAAGACAATACTTTTGTATGGGATGCAGTTTACATCTATAGCTATACGCAATGCATTGATCAGATTATAAAAATAACTTCAGTCCTCTAGAAGTACTAGCATATTTTATGAAATAAGTGAAAAATATGATTTGTAGACTTTGGAGTACTGATTCTCCATATTAACAAATGTACCAGTAACAGTTGATTATTACAGAGCTATAAATTCCTGCAATTTCATTCTGTAACAGGGGAATAATTATTGCCAAGTCTCTTCCTTTCCTGACATTCAGGATAAAAACAAAACAAAACAAAACCTGTTCACTTTGATCAAGAGAAGAATTGAAGGCATCAAGGATGGCTGCTATAACTTCCCAAGAAAATCACAAAACGTGTTGTGCCGAACCAGGCACATGTGCCTGCAGTAACAAATGTCCATCATTTACTCCTACCTCTGCTACTCACTAGTGAACTGGGAGAATTCAGTTGTGATCATATTTAATGTTTATTCACTAGCAGAGGAATTTCCATTTTTGCTATGGGAGCAACTCAAGAAACATTCAATGCCTGCATAGATTCTTGCTCAGCCAGAAGGCACAGATGTTTCTACAGATCCCCAGAAAGGTTCCGGATAAAGCTGACGGTCAAGTCTATGTGCCACATTTCCAATTAAGCTATTTCATCAACATAACTGAGAAGGCCACTTTCAAGACCAGATCGAAATAATGGTCTGAGAAGTTACATAATCTTTTCCTGAACTGAATTTCATGTAAAATTATTCAATCAATAATAGAAACAGCTATTATATTCATTAAGGGATTATGTGAGATTTTCCAAGTGTGCACAGTGGTCCAGAAGTCCACAGAACGCACGCCTCAGAATTGCATTTAGGAAGACATTTCACCTAAAACGCAGCATTTTATGATATAGTCATCGTGCTTGGCAATTCTACTTTCTGATACATATTTATTCAGCACAACTACCTCTGCCCTCTGCTGGTTAAATGAAATGACTGCAGGTGCTGTTTAATTCTGTGGTTTTGTGCTTTGTATTTGCATTTAGATTGCAATGAAAGCATTCAGGACATTTTGAAGAGTCTTTATATATTCCAATCTGAAGGCCTTCATCAAACATAATAAATAAGATTATATTCATCAATCAGAGCTATACAAAAGTGATGAATAGAGCACTCCGATTCTCATGTGAAAATTATGCATTAGGAATTCATCCATCTCATTTGTTTGTTCTCACAGTAACTGCTACGCCCAAGATTTGCTGCAACAGAATGAAAACTTTCCAATACTTTTTAAAGACTGTTTCTGAAGACAGAAAGTAGTTCAAAGAAAGAAAATAAACAAGGTAGCACAGACTTAACGCCTCTCCTATCCTCTGGGGAAAAACACATTTTTTAAAAAATTGGCATTTATTTATTTAAATATTATAGTACTACTTGTGCGGAACCGGTGCATGCATCATACAGCTAGAAGAAATGAGGGGGGGATAACAAAAAACAACAAGGATAAAGAAAACAACAACTTCAAGTTGCCAAGGTTGAGATATATTGATTTAGAGCACAGTATATTTGTGTGAGGGAGCCAGTTTGGTGTCGTGGTTAAGGCACCGGGCTAGAAACCGGGAGACCGGGAGTTCTAGTCCCTCCCTAGGCACGAAGCCAGCTGGGTGACCTTGGGCCAGTCGCTTTCTCTCAGCCCGAGGAAGGAGGCAATGGCAAACCACCTCTGAAAAACCTTGCCAAGAAAACTGCAGGAACCTGTCCAGGCAGTTTCTGAGAATCGGACAAGATTGAATGGATTAAAAAATATGAATACATCCATGTGAAACTCCTTAATAGTTATTATTTGTTTGATTTATATTTAAATTCCCATAGATGTATCCGTGAGCTTTTGGGGAAAAGAGGGGATATAAATCTAACAAACAAAATGGATAGGGAAGTAAGTAAACGAGGGAAATCCCGGTTAGGTGTTATGGGAGAGAAATGTCTTCTCTGAATCAACGGTTCTTCTTTGAAGTCACCCAGCTTCTTCAGCAGCAATGTCTGCTCTCATCTGCACCTCCATCCATCTGCTCATTTGCCACCTCCACCTCCAACAAAGAAAGGTTGAGCTACCTAGCTTCACTCTTCCAAGTTTGGCATTCCTATATTGGACATCCCTCCTTAAACTCCATAGAAGAATGGTAGGAGATGGATGGATGGATGGATGGATGGATAGATGGACAGTTGGATACACACACACACGCACCCACACCCACACCCACCAGAAACAGAAACTAAGTAAACTAAGTACTGTATGGCTGCTGTATCATGAGAGCTTTACTTTCAAAAACAACAAAATCTCTGCACCTCATTCCACCCACCACCAGATGCAGTCTAGCATGAGTGGAATCCATTTTTTTTCTCCTCACAGGATTGGAGAATGGAGAGTCTATCAGATAGGGAACTAGAGCAGCCTCAGGACAACTCTGGCTATATCGGTCATCTCACCATACATGACCCCAAACCTTCAAAAACGGGAGGTGAAAACAAGGCAGCTTGGAACTGTTTTCACAAGAGATGTCTTACTTATGTTCAGGATATCTCTCACAGTCGTCCATAAAGCAGCATGAAAGCCCCTCCAGAAATGCTTCTGCTAGCATGAGAAGTAATCATTCGAACCATTTAGGGTGATAAAATGGCTAAGGTAGAGGAGTAAGATTGGGGAAACCCAAATCCACTCTCAACCACAGAACCATGGAGTCACTATTAAACAGCCCAAACTCCCTCAGAGGGTCTTGTTATGGGGATAAAATTGAAGGAGAGAATACTATGCATGACATTTTAAGCTCCTGGGGGAAAGAAGAAACATAAATCAAAGCCCCCAAAGTCATCAAAGAAATAAATAAGGAGATGGATCTCCATTCTGTCATGCAGTGCTGTTAGAATAATTCATATATTAATCTGTCATTCTGGAGTTTTTCAACTCTACTAATCCCCAGCCAGGGTTTTCTAGGGACATGTCTCCTTCTCATGTCTAACAGAACATGTGCAGCTAATGGATTTCAGGAATGAGAACTTGCAGAATCTGTTCAGGATATAAAGGTTCACTTCTTCACCCAATCACACACACTTTTTTGCAGGCAAGACCTGATTCCTTGCAGCTCACATTTTATATTGTATGTAAATGGGAAGGACGCTAAAAAATATAGAAAGCTGAGTACAGCTCTGTGTGATGTCTGAGTCATTTTTACCCTACTACAGATGGCCACGAGATGATGATAATACAGGTAGTCCTCAACTCATGACCATTCGGTTAACAACCGTCCAAAGTTATGACGGCCTCAGAATGGATGCTTTATGGCCTGTAAAGCAATTCCAAGTGTCACAAAACTCACACCACCACCTTGTGGTCACATGATCACATTTCAGGCACTTGGCAACTGGCTCGCATTTATGACCAGTTGCAGTGTCCCGCGGTCACGCGATCGCATTTTGCGACTTTTTCTGGCAAAAAACACCCATTGGGGAAGCTGGATTCACTTAACGACCACTGTAAAAATTGGCTGTACAATCAGGCCTGGTCACATGGTGGCTTGACTTACAACCGCAATGACTTACAATGGAAATTCTGGAAACCACACATTCCACAATGGAAACCACAAATTCCCAATTGTGGTCATAAGTCACAGACTATCCGTACTTCCCCTTAAATTTCAAGTTGTGTGAAAAACATAAGTTTGAAAAACGATTCAGTGACAGAGTTTGCGGAAAGAGAGACGTATGATTGAAGACGAAAATAGTCAGCTGAAAAGGAAAATGTTAGTATCAAAGGCAACATAGCAGAATACCAAGGAAAGTGCTCAAATCATGTACAGAACACACAGAACACACAAACACACAGAACACATGAAAAAGAAACGAATATGTTTGCATTATTGGCTAACTAATCTGGACTTTCTCAAGAAAAGGTGGAAAATGAGGGAATAAAGCTAATGGAAGTTCTATTTTATGCCTGTACTGCTGATGAATCTATAACAGCTGTAAGCTGAATTAGCTGCAATGCTGGATAAGTGGCAGCATCTACCCAACCTGAACTGAAAATAGACCTAGAACCACTGGCTATAGAATAGACCAAGTATTGAAAACAACTCCCCAAAGTAGGCTGTGGCAAATCACTTCTGTACGGTTGCCAACAAACCTGTAAGTCTTAGTGTTACCAAGCGTCACGCTCAATTTGGAAAAGACGACCTTGACTCAAATTGAGTTACACAGCTTTGAGCTTCATTTAGCTTCTGTCATGCATTCTCTTCCCTTTGCATTAAATGCTTTTATTTTATGGAAGTCCCATGGAGTTCAACAGCTCTCTAACAGCAGCATTTTAAGGGCATAAATCTTTCAGTAATCTTCATTTAATTCTTTGAAAATGGATACTTATAAAATAAAGACAACTTTGGGGAAAATTTATTATGGCATTATGCCAACATTCTGTTTCTCTTATATACAGTTAGTCCTCATTTAACAACCATTTGTTTAGTAACAGTTCAGACTTACAACGGTACTGAAAAAAATGACTTGTGACCAGTCCTCACACTTATGACGGTCACAGCATCCATGCAGTCACATGATCATGATTTGGGCACTTGGCAACAGTTTGCTTTTATGACTGTTACAGCATCCCATGGTCACGTGATCACTATTTTTGACCTTCCCGGCCAATTTCTGGCAAGCAAAATCAATGGGAAACCGCATGATTCACTTAATGGCCACAAGGTGTGTTTAATGCCCATGGTGATTTGCTTAACAATCGTCACAAAAAAGGTCGTAAATTGGGTTGGATTCACTTAATGACAGTTTCGCTTAGCAACCAAAATTCCAGTCCCAATTGTGGTTGTTAAGCAAGGAATACCTGTATGTCAGGACGACATAAGATTTAATGGTGGTTCCTTCATCCAGATACACAAAATTACATCAATGGAAGAAAACGTATGCTGTGGTTTTTCCATTCAGAGAATATACATTTTTGCTAGAAACCTGTTCAATGTGATTCACAGGATAAGCCCAAAACATTTATACCCAAGTCCTGAAAGGTTTATATACCCATACACTAGGCAAATAGAAACTGGGTAAATCTGAGAAATTGATCAGAGATTGAATTATTTCACCATCAGTGTTGACAGAGCTCTTAATAACTCTGCTGCTTTCACTTTCCAGCAGTCAAGCAAGGGGAAAAGGACATCAAGTTTGCTTTTATTTTATTTTACTTTATTTTACAGTACTCTATATTACCCTTTGAACAAAGTTCCCAAGGTCAATTCACAAACATTTCAGAATCACTATTACATTTTATTAAACAACAAAGCACAGTACAATCAAATAGCCATGTCTGTCCTTCCACTCTCATTCCAGAGCAGTCTTATAAATAGGCCAAGTATTACAAAAACACTTTTTATCTTGGTGTTGTTTTAATCATGGGGAAGAGATTTAGATAACATTTCGGACTGCCAGATCTGGGCTGCAGTACTGCAGATGATCACCAGGTGGCAGCGGAGAAATGCAAGAAGACTCTTTTTGCTGCCATCTAGTGGATCGTACTAGTTATGGTAACCCTAATATTGCTAACTAACTAACTAACTATTTATAAATAAACAAATAAGCTGCCTGCTCCTAACAACTATGGGTGGTTCACAAATAAAAACATCAAAAACAAGACAAAAATAGACAAAAATCAGCCTGAGTGAAGAGCCAGGTCTTCAAGGCTCTCTGAAACTCTAGCTGGGTAGGAGCCATCCAGATCTTGAGGGGAAACTCATTCCAGAAATCAGGTGCTGCTACAGAGAAGGCGGACTTTTGGGGTCCCAACAGATGGCACTGTTTAACTGAAGGAATGCCTGATCAAACTGGCTGGACAGATGTTATGGGAGATAGGCGGTCCCTCAAGTAACTGGGCCCTATGCCATGCAGGGCTTTATAGGTAACAGCCAGCACCTTGAATTGCACCTGGAAGCAAACTGGCAGCCAGTGCAGCTTGCAAAGCAGAGGTGTTACATGGGCACACCAACGCATGCCCCTCCCTGCCACTGCCGTTGCCATCTGGACCAGTTGAAGCTTCCAGATGGTCTTCAAGGACAGCTCCATGTACAGGTATTCCTTACTTAATGACCACAGTTGGGACCGCAATTTCGATTGTTAAGCGAATTGGTTAAGCGAATCTGACCCGATTTTACAACCTTTTTTTTGCAGCGGGCGTTAAGCGAATAACTGCAGGCATTAAATGAACCACATGGTCATTAAGTGAATCATACAGTTCCCCATTGATTTTGCTTGCCAGAAGCCGGCCGGGAAAGTCGGAAATGGTGGTCATGTGACCACGGGATGCTGTGATGGTCATAAAAGCGAACTGGTTGCCAAGTGCCCAAATCGTGATCACATGACCATGAGGACGCTGTGATGGTTTTAAGTGTGAGGGCTGGCCATAAGTCGGTTTTTCAGCACCCCTGTAAGTCCAAACTGTCACTAAACGAACGATTGTTAAGCGAGGACTGCCTGTACAGTGTGTTGCAGTAATCAAGCTATTTTTTTTAAACTGACCATTTACTTGTGGACCAATTCATTTGATACAAGGTTGGTATTGATACATAAAGATTATGCATGTATAGTCCAACAACTCTATACACGCAGGATCCTTTGCATGTAGGGAGCAATACAGGTAATATTTCAGCCTCCTATCATACTCTGTTGATGAAACGTTTTCAAAAGTGATGGACATATTAATCCCAAAAAACGAGGAGGAAGAGAGATAGACCAATATCTTTGGCTGCAGTGGTGGGCAACCTAAGGCCCCAGAAGCCTTGAACCCTGCATGAATTTTACTGCTAGAAATAGTGGCACCGTATTATTTTCTTCCTGTTTTGAGGCAGGAAGCTAACGAAGCAGGGTGTAAAAGCCCTAAAGTTAGGGTTGCCCGGTTTAAAAAAGAACGAAGTTCCCTCCAAGCCTAAGCAGGTGGCAGGGCTTAACCTTGAGAGATTTAACAACCCTAGATCAAAGCAAGATCGTGTCTGATTTACACCTGGAGGGAATCCCAGAAATATAGGCTAGATGGGAAAGTTGGAAAAAATATCCCAGAAGACAAGCAATGGGAGACCACTTCCATATAAACTGAATGAAACTGTCCAGGAAGTCCCCACGAGTCAGGCTCTATTTGAAGGAGATTTAATTTTAATGCCCTAAAAAACGGTAGAGAGACAGTTTGGAGTAGGGGTTAAGCAGGAAACGGTGAGGTCTAGTCCCACCTTAGACACAAAGCCAGCTGGGTGACCTTGGGCCAGTCCCTCTCTCTCAGTCCTAGGAAGGAGGCGGCGATGGCAAACCACTTCCAAAATCTTGCCGAGAAAACTGCAGGGACTTGTTCAGGCAGTCGCCAGGAGTCAACACTGACTTGAAGGCACCCCCCCGCAAAAAAAAGGAAGAAAAGGAAGAAAATGGAAAATTCTGGCCCACACATTAAGTGGCAAAGCTCCACAACTTTACCATTGTGTAGCATCATCCCCTTGTGTAGTATTGTCTCCTAGCCAATATTAAGTTATCATCCCTGGCCACTAAAAGTTGACCAGTTGACTTTTCTGGACAACTTCTGATGGAGGTGCAAAACCCCTGATTTGGTAGAATTCCTTTATGAAAGCAAACAAGGGAGTAACATTTAACTCTGGAATACATTTATACATCAATCTAAATTATTATATTATTATGAATTAGTTATGGGGATTTGCTATTAGGATAATTTACACAGTGGTTTAGCAAGGAGCTGTATAGTGGCAAAAATTACAGGTATTCTCAGCACAATTATCTTTAAATTGCAAGATGGCCATTTGAAACAAGGAAGAGGAAAATGAACTAAGAAGGTAGGAAAAGACTGTTTGAATTATTTTATTTGCCTTTCTTCTGAGGCTGCAGGATACATTCTGTGAGCAGTTACTAAAAGCTCATCAGAGCCACAATTTTAAAATAAAGAGAAAGACTCCCATAAACCTCCCAAGGTTTCTACCATCTGTTCCTGTGCATGGAGTCGCGTTGCCCGAATTAGAATTAAATAATGAATAATCAGACAGGTCTTGAAGCAGACAGAGTACTGTAAATACTCTCCAGATCATAAAAAATGAAGGATACAAAAACTACAGCAACTATAAAGAAGTCACGTGCAACAGAATTTCTGAATACATTGGAAGGATAAATGAAGAAGATGTCCAGACAGCAAGACATGCTATGAGAAATCTATGGAAAGAAAAAACATGGATACATGCAAAAATCTTTTGTGGTCAACATTTCTGAACCTTTTTTTTTTGGCTACAATGGAGAACATGAACAGAACAGAAGCAGTGTATAAAGAGAATAGATTACACAGAGGATGGTGATTTTGAAGAAGCATCATCAACCTGCCAGTAAATCTGATAAAGACTTGTTAATACTGTAGTCTGGAGTGAATTCTATCAGGATTAAGAAGAAAAAACACAATTACTGTACAAGGGGGGAAAAGGCCAGAAAAGCCAAAGCTGGAAAATCTCCATATAAGGGGAATGAATTATGCATCTATGAAGTTCAGGCTTACCCAATGGGGTAACATCATCAGCATGAGTGAGTGTGGGATTTGCTGCCTGTCCTTGCACTGATGATATTCCCTAGTTGGGTCATGAAACGTCTGCAAGCAGACAACCAAGCTCAGAGACCATCAAGGACTCCACAGTTCAACCCTGAGCTACAGATATTCTATTGAATTACTCATCTATAATGTAGATTAAAATCTTCAATACTGATAACCTTCAATATTGATAACTTTCTCCTCTTAAAAACCTCAGTGATCTCTCCTTCAGTTCATAGAGTGACATCCACTTATATTCTTTAGGAAAGCCTGGCCATGATCCTCTCTCTCTCTCTCTCTCTCTCTCTCAAATATTCACTGATACGATATCCCTGATTTCAATCAACCCCTTGAATGTAGTTAAAGAAATGGTCTCCCATTAACCTAAGCAATAGAGCAAAGAGAATTTTTTCACTTGGCCAGGAGGAGGATGAAATGAATGAAATGCAAAATAATAGCTTCTGAATTAGAGCTTTCTTAGCCTGAAAAGGCACATTGTGCTTGCTTTTTTTTTAGACCCTTCCAGAAGAAGAGAATGGAAAACCATCTCTGTATCTTCAGGGAAAACTTCATGGTTCTGTCCATGTGTTCATCAAGAGTCAAGCTCAACTTGAAGGCAATTTTATTCTAAGATATAGAGCTCACAATGACTGCTCTATGCCTTTGCTGGAGTGGTATGTATGTATGTATGTATGTATGTATGTATGTATGTATGTATTTATTTAATAGATTTATTCACTGCCCATCTCTCCCCAATGGGGAGACTCTGGGCGGCTTACAATAAAACAAGATTAAAATATAAAACCATTACAATTAAAAAATACAATAAAATATAAATATAATAAAATCTACATGGCGAAGATACCTTAATCAGTCCTTGAGTGTAATAGGCCCTTTAAAGTGATAAAGAATCACTTTATGGCGTTAGCCATCCCCAGGTGTAATTATTCCCCCTCCCATTCCAAGCCTGCTGGCAAAACCAGGTCTTTAATCTTTTGCGGAAGTCCAGGAGCGAGGGGGCTTGTCTCACCTCTGGGGGAAGGATGTTCCAAAGGGCGGGAGCTACAGCAGAGAAGGCCCGCTTCCGACACCCTGCTAGATGGAATTCGTTTATAGATGGTGTCCGTAACATGCCCTCCCTGCATGACCGGGTGGGGCGGGTCGATGTAATAGGGATGAGACGGTCCCTCAGATATCCTGGTCCCATGCCATGTAGGGCTTTAAAGGTGATAACCAACACCTTGAATTGGACCTGGAAGCAAACTGGGACCCAGTGGAGCTCATGCAACAAAGGTGTTGTGTGTGCAAATCTTGGAGCACCCAAGATTGTCCGCGCAACCGCATTCTGGACCAGCTGTAGCTTCCGGATATTCTTCAAGGGTAGCCCCATGTAGAGCACATTAGTCTATATGGGAGATGACCAGGGCATGAGTGACTGTTTGGAGGGTATGCAGTACTGGATTGATAAAACAAATGCACCATAGATTGCATGGAGCGTAGTTACCTTTTTAAAAATCGCTTAAGTCAAAGTGACAGTAAAGGAAAAAAACAGTCAAGAAATATGCTGCAGACCAGCACTTGGTAGAGCAGCCATGAAGGCCTTGGAAAAGATAGCCAGATGCCATGAATATCAAAGATCAGAGCTGTGCAAGCCATGATATTCCCTATGACCCTCTATGGAAGCGGAAGTTGGACTTTGAAAAAGCAGGATAGGAAGAGTATTGATGTCTTTGAACTTTGGTGTTGGAGAAGACCCCTGAGGATACCATGGACAGCCAAGAAAGCCAACGGATCATCAAACAAATCAACCCAGAGTTCTCGCTCAAGGCACAAATGACCAGGCACCAATTATTTTACTTCAGACACGTGATGCGAAGACCCAGCTCTCTGGAGAAGGCTCTGATGCTGGGAAAGGTGGAAGGAAAGAGAAGAAGAGGATGACCGGCAGCAAGGGGGATGGAGCAATGATGCACTGTTAGAAGACCTGAAAAATCAGGTTAGGGACAGATCATCACAGAGAAAATCTATCTATGTGGTTGCTAAAAGTCAACACTGACTTAATCAATCAATCAAGTCAAACTCAACTTTTGATGGCGACATAAACATGTCTATATATTTTCTTCACAACAGCATGGAAGTGGCTTGCTGCTGCTTTCTTTCTGAAAGGTTTTCAGTCTCCCACTTTGCTGGTAGCCATGGGATTTCCTTGTGACTCCAACCAAGTACTAATTAAGTCCAACCCTGCTTACTTTTTCAATATTAGACAAATGTCCCAGTGGCCCACTTCCAATATTACTGTTATTTCAAAGACGGAACGAAACCAGGGAAGAGACAGACTTGGCAAGATCTCAGGGCTACTTGGGGATATATTCAAGGTTAAACTGGAAGAAGACAGGATCATTTCAAGAACTTTGTTGCTTTAATTTGATTTATAGAAACACTAGCAAAAAACAAAGTCATTGTCTTTGATCTGGAATACAAAAAACACCCTTGTACCATAAGTACTGAGAGGTAAAACCGATACGAATTGAGATTTCCTTTTCTATGCATATAACAACTTCATTCTTCATAAAATGGCCCAAAACTGTCAATCAAACAACATTATCCTTTGTTATTTACAATAATAAAATATGTGAGTTATTTATAGTCCTTAATTTGCTTTTTCTGACAGGAAGCCTCATTTGCCAGCTAAGTTCCACTTCTGTACTTCCTTGGTTCTGTCTTACCATAAAATATACTGTCTCTTCCTTCTCTTATTCACAGATTAAAAACAAAAAATCACTACAACTTCCAGTAAGTACTTTTCTTGGTGGTGCTGATGCCAAGATAAGGAAAGAAATAGATATATTCATCCCTTCCAATCATCCCAAAGTTACTCATATTGCTAGCTACTTAAGACAAATATGCACATTAATAGCATTTGCGCAATTAATACCGCATATCCTATTTGCTTGTATGATCAATACAAATGTTATATTTAGCACACACCAAAAGTCACCAAAAATGCAAAACCTACGTCCTTTCCTTTCCTTTCCTTTCCTTTCCTTTCCTTTCCTGTTCCCTCTCTTCATATCTTGACCTGTATCACTCATTTGGAAATACCTGAGCCAGGAGGCCATAAAGATGAGATCTCAGCAAGTAAGCAAGCAATACATAATGTGAAAGAATGTAGCCCTGGCCTGGGGAAGGGAGTAGTGAACTTTTAAGAACAGAGGAAAGATGCCACAGTCCTGAGAAAGAGGAAAGCGTGAGGAAGAAACTCAAAATAACAGCCTTGATTTTGCTCGGTAGAGAGTAGAGAAGAGAGAAATTCTGACAGGCTTTCAAAATTCTGTTTTTCTAACCCATGACAACAAAGAGCACTCCTGGAACCCCGGAAGATGTCTTCCTTCCTTGAAGGGCTGACAGTTTTTTAAAAAGTGTTCTTGGTGATTTTCCTAGGAACCCTACTGTATAGTTTCAAGACAAACCCACAAAAACTGTGACAATGACACAGCATATCACAACTCCAAATTTCTCATTTATAACCTGACAGGCTACCAAGATATATCTTCTCCTGCCTCATTCCTCCTTGATTTTCATAACCCTTTGAAGATCTGACTTGAAGCCCCCAGTAACCTTCCATTCATCACATGCCTGAAAAGTAGGTTTGCGTGTTTCCCCCAGCCTAACCTTGTCATTTTGTCACATCAGTTTTCCTTTCCATCTTTGGCAATCTCTATCCTGTGCAGTGTTAGCAGGCCAGCTTGCTTCTGTAAGATAGTACACTGGTGTCCAAGTAAATAAGTAAGAGCGACGCGGTCTCTCTCTTTAGCATTATCCGATTGCATGCATTTTGGCTCCATCTGACATTTCCCAAACATCAATGCTGATTACTCCTTGTAAGATAAAAGAAAGGGAACGTTCAGGAGGGTGATCAGTCCCCAGTTCTACTGACATGCTGCAGCAAACAGAGAGTTCACCTGCCTGGAGTGTGAAAAATTTAGAGATTTTAAATGGTTGTATATGGTTTAACATTCTGTACTAAAAGAACTAAGATTCTGCAACTTGTAATACTCTCAAAAGAAGAAAGCCAGAAATAATATTTAATCTGCTTATTTATGATGACGGGAGAGAGAGAGAGAGTAAAGAAGAGTTATTGCAGTGTGAAATCTTGACAGAATGGCTGGAAGACAGAAGGTAATGGGAAGGGAGAAAATCTGGCTATGCCCCAACGTGCACCTATCTGTGGCATAAACATGTCCTGGCAACATCTTTTTCCCCCCCCTGCTGTGCGCTCATGACACTGACTTCTTGTCCTGAGTCCATCAGTAAGAGACTGAAATCATCCTTCCCTGTATTTGTATTGAAATGGTGTTATTCTAACACCATCCAAAGGCAGTTTCAAGGCATATTAAAGGCTTTGTCACACGCACCCTTTTTTTTAATTGGTGCCTTCAAGTCAGTCTTTGACTCCTAGTGACTGCCTGGACAAGTCTCTGCAGTTTTCTGGCAAGGTTATCCAGAAGTGGTTTGCCATTGCCTCCTTCCTAGAGCTGAGAGGGAGTGACTGGCCCAAGGTCACCCAGCTGGCTTGTGCCTAAGGCGGGACTAGAACTCCCGGTCTCCCGGTTTCTAGTCTGATGCCTTAACCACTACACCAAACTGACTCTCTTTCGTCACCCGTTGCTTTAGAAGAAAATCTAGTGAGAGCAGAGACTTGAAGCAGAAGCAGTTAAGGCAGCAGAGAGATCAGAAATAGGGACTTCAGATGTCATGCTGATGCAGTTTTCTGTGGATTGAAGGATGAGTGAATAGCGCTGTAATTCAGCAGTGGGGAAAGGCCCTGTCGCATGAGCACGAGGAAGAAGTTGATGGCCATACCATGAGCCCTTGCTAAACAGTGAGTAACCTGTCTAACACTTCTGGCGCAAACATCTCTTCGAACGGTCACTCATGCCCTGGTTATCTCCCATATAGACTACTGCAATGTGCTCTACACGGGGCTACCCTTGAAGAGTATCCAGAAACTACAGCTAGTGCAAAATGCAGCCACGCGGGCGATCTTGGGTTTCCCAAGATCAGCACACGTCACTCCTTTGCTCCGCGAGCTGCATTGGTTGCCAGTCTGCTTCCGGGTCCAATTCAAGGTGTTGGTTATCACCTTTAAAGCCCTACATGGCACGGGTCCAGGTTACCTAAGGGACCATCTCCTCCCCATCACATCAACCCATCCCACCCGGTCGTGCAGAGAGGGCATGCTACGGACCCCGTCTGCAAGAGAATTCCATCTGGCGGGGTCCAGGAGGCGGGCCTTCTCTGCAGTAGCACCTGCCCTTTGGAATATCCTTCCCCCGGAAGTGAGATTAGCTCCCTCCCTCCTGGACTTTAGGAAACAGCTAAAGACCTGGTTCTGTAATTATGCCTGGGGCGGGAGGGAGAGTAGCCATTCTTGGGGATGGCTAGTCTCTTAGAAGGACCCTGCTCGGCTTGCGAATCACAGAGAACTTTCAGCCATCGAGGTTTTTATTATATTTATTGTATTATGCATTATAGTGTTTTACAGTTTTATATTTTTATTTATGTTTTATTGTAAACCACCCAGAGTCCCTTGTGGGAGATGGGCAGTGATAAATTTGATTAATAAATAAATAATAAATAAATAAATGTGACCTAATTGTCCTACAAAAAAACTGGGATGGTGGTTGAGCGATAAAGTTTGGGGGACAAAATAGACAGAAATAAACAGAAGCAGTGGCTCAGGATCTTCTGTTCCTTCATCGTAAGTTAATGATCAGGCTATGCAGTTCTTGGTATCTTTGTAGACATCCATACTGCATCTTAGTTATGTACTGTTTGCAGCTGTTCTTTCAGCAGAAACCAAATATATTGACAATATAATGTCCTTTGAATTTCTTTCAAAGCACCCTCCTTGGCAGGATTAGAAATGCAGACAAGGATGAATAAGATACAATGTACAGTAATACCAGTTAGAAGGTTAAAATGAAATATTCTGTCATGAAATGATTTAAATTTCTGACTAACTCAAAAATTGAGTATCTAACAGGCTCATATTAGCTCACCCACGTTCCTCTAGGGGAAAAAATGAATTCAGAAGCATTTTTCACAATTGAACAGACATTTAACCTCGCAAATGTTCTCTTTTCTGCCTCTAATAAACTAAGAGAAATGGTAGGAAGAGAAAATAAAGCAAATTCCTATGCACACCTAAGCAAATGTAAGCAGACATTAAACCTGTTCCTTACTATTCAGAATTGGCCTGCTTAATTTGAAATGGGATTCGCACCAAAATAAACTGTACAACTCTGGAAGTTCAACACAACTGGAAGGCACCCAGTTGGAGAAAGTTGAGCTACAACCTTATGAAGAAGTAAATTACATTTATACCATATTCAAAGGACATTTAATTTTTGAAAAGGAGCACAGTTGCAACCATTTTTGTGCACAGCCTATCTTTCAAGGCATGTCTTAACCCTTCCAAAAATCCATTCAACAGACTCTCCTCCTTTCATTTCACAAAATGGATCAATGACCATTTCATGGGGGTGGGGTCTTTTAGGCCAGTTCATTTAAGAAAAGCATTTGAAAAAAAAAAATCCGGCCATGCTTTATGCGTTCCAGTGCATCATTTGTAGCTCCTCCCTCTATGGACATCCCATTGGGCTATCATGGCTAATGGCTACCGGCAAAACAGTCCTCATTGAATGAGATGAATTCCTGTTTAAAAGCTAGTAACTCTTGCCAGTGGTTAAGTATAGGATACAGTTTGCTTCTTCAGAGCCCAAGAATTCAGACGGCTAGAAATCTAAAGCAGCAGACAATGATTCCATCAGCCCACATGATCAATGACCAAGTTGCAGTCCAACAAACTAGAGGGGCATTGACTGAGAAACCTTGCTATAGAATATACGGTAGCAGAAGTACAGTTTCTCCCACACTCCACCAGCATGAACACAGTTGCAAAAGAATACTAAAAAAAGGTGCTTTTCACAATCTATCATCCAGGCATCTGGTCGGGACTCAAATGCTGCTATTTTTCCCTCTCTCCCTTTCACACAAGGGTTGCAGATGGCACTTGCTCATAATGTCAATAAGGTTCAAGTTAGGCTTATTACACATGAAGGAAATGGAATATTATAACAGACTGTGCTACTTCAGGCAGGTAGCAGAAAAAGATTGTACTACTGCAGATTTCACTTATTTTGAATGCTCCCTGAAAGAACAGCCAACACAGGAGAGGGAGGACTCCTCCAGAAATGAACTGTTTGATCTTTTAACCGTAGTGAGTTGATCAGTGAAGTTGATCAGTGAAAAACTGGCTTTGCCTACTGGCACTTTTAAGCGATTCAGCACATGCTGCCATTCTCTGCATTAAACTATCATATTCTCTGCATATGCAGACTAGACACAGTTGTCAGAGAAACACCTAGCTGCTTTCAAAGGAAAGAGACCCAACTGCAACATCACAAGTGAAAGTCAGCTCCCAGCTTCTCTCTCGCCAAGGAACACGTGATCTTAACAATCAATTGAAGTCATTAGCTGAAGACTTTGTACTGAGTCAAAGGCAAACAGGATCAGGATACTGGTAAAGGCTAAGTGGGCCTGAGTTATGCTGAATGGCTATGGTTAATTTAGAATCCATTTACTGTCCTTTCCATCTCTGGCAATCTGTACCCTATGCATGGTGTCAGCAAGCTAACTTGCTTCAGTAACACAGTAAGTTAATAACCAAGTAAATAAATAAAAGCAACACTGTCCTTACACTTTCTTCATTATCCTTATCTGATTGCATGCATTTTGGCTCCATCTCACATTTCCCAAACACCAATGCTTATTACTTCTGGTAAGATAAAATAAAGTGAATATTCAGGATGATTTATCAGTTCCCAGTTGTATTGACATGTTGCAACAAACCAAGAAGATAGGTCACGTGCCTGGAGTAGGGAAAGTTAGATCTTAAATATTTGCATGTGGTCTAATGTTCTATACTAATAGAACCAAGATGTTTCAACTCATAATACTTCCATAATGAGTCTATTAAGGGTCAACAGTCAATATGGAGCAACCAAACTTTTCCAGATTTAGGCCTAGATGCTCTAACACTGCATCTTTTCTCTAGAAAATCTCTTGGGAGTGAAGTTACATGGAAATTAACAGGATCTTCTTTGAATGGAACTGGTTTAAGAGCAGAGTAAGGTTAAAACTAAACTTTATTTGGTCTAGAGAAAGGATGAAGTATTGAAACTGTATATGGTGAGCGTTCTCTGGCTAGATACCGATGTCATCAATGACAGCCACACTTCAAGCAAATGAAACAAATTCTAAGACTGCACTATTTGATGCATAATAATCAACTAAAAGGGTGTCTTGACTTTTTAAAATACATTTATAAAAACGGTAGCCACAATATTTAAGATACTTATGCAGAAACAAACTCAATTCAATAGAGTTTATTTCTGAGTAAGCATAAATCTGACTTAAGACTTCACCACTCTTAAATCAGAATGCCTTTTCTGAGATATTTTCTACTACAACAACTCCCTGGATTTCCCCCCAAGGAAGAATTAAATTAAATTAAATTAAATTAAATTAAATTAAATTAAATTAAATTAAATTAAATTATTTTTTTACAGAACTTATACGGATGCCTATCTCATATATGACCCTAGGTGGCTCACAATTTTCTTATTTCACAAGTAAGTTTATTTCAAAAACATTACTTTTTGCACTTCTACATTTTCAGTTGATAAACTGGCCATGCAGTGGCCACTGAAAATACACATAGATGTCTACGGAAGCAGACATATTTTATGGCAATGCTTCAAACTATGAAGATTTCTTTCCTGGTACCAATGTTCTTGGTGTGCCGTGCGGTAAATATACAAGTAATGAGATGACGATGCCAGTGCAAGGTTTTTTTCATCAGCACTACACAAAAATAGGACAATGGAAATGTTCACAGGGTTCTCTCGCTACTTATTCTTAATTCTTTTTCTCTTTTCCTAACAGCAGTGCTTCTGACAACCGTTTGTGACTCTATGGGAAAGCTTCAGCTCCTTCTTCCTAAAAACTGTATCTTCTTACATTTTACTGCCCAACAATTCTTCTGAGGCTAAAATGACAGGTTGCTAACATATTCAGCATCCATAATCAATGCTAGCCTTTCAGGCTGCTGGAAACTGCAGTTTGAAGAACATTTCATGTCTGCCTCTGCCTGAGAGAACACCGTTCTTTTTTCCCTGACACTCCAAGGTAAAAACTGTATATAACACTGCATATAACATCAAATTGCACATTGTGTTACCAGTTCCACTCAAACACGGTAAAGACAATTCAGTTTTGCAGAGTTTGTGGGTTTATTTAAACACAACATCTGCTAAGAATATTTTTAGGGTGTGCATTTGATTTCTATTTTGTAAAGTACTGTTTGATTTAAAACAAGCCAAAACGATCGATATTAAAAGGGACCCAAGGCCATTAATGGCCTGATGGAACACTACATATTTATTGCATGTGAAATATTTGTAGCAATGGAATGAAACTGACCTCTCTCAGAAGAGGGCATTTCAGCTAAGATAATGGAAGGAAAACACAATCTGCAAGGTCCTGCTGGCATATCTAATGTCTGATTTCAGATAACCCAATCCCAGGCTGCTGGGGGGTTTCAGAGTGAAAGCCAGAATTTGAAATGGACTTGGAAATGAACTGGAAGCCATTGTATTCTTCTGAAGAAGCCAGTAGTAGCCAGATTGCTTCATGAGATACTTGCTGACATTCTTTAAAGCAGTGTTTCTCAACCTTGGCACCTTTAAGATGGGTGGACTTCAACTCCCAGAATTCCCCAGCCAGCTAATGATGGCTGGGGAATTCTGGGAGTTGAAGTCCACCTGTCTTAAAGGTGCCAAAGTTGAGAAACATTGCTTTAAAGCAAAGAAAAAATCACCAGAATAGGGCACCTGCATGTGAGAATAGGCATGCTAGAGTTTGAGAGATTTCTGGGTGTGCTGAAAAGATACCGCAGACACCCATTTCCCAGAAGGTAAACTGGTGAGATTGAACCCCATCATATCCTCTAGATACGCTCCAGCACGCTCTCAATCAGTCCAGACGTCTTTTCCTTGAATTCCCCCATCCCCAACAGGACACACTATCCCATAAAGCAGGAGTTGAATACTTTTTCTAAAAACATATTGGTCACATAAAAATTAATGCCAGCATTTTGCTTTGCAGGATGGCGTCCTCTTTACTGCAGAAAAATAAAAGGGATGGCTTCCTACTTACTGAGGAAAAATAAAATAAAAGTCAGATGGGACAGAAGGATGGGAATCTCCCTGGGCCCACAGGTATTATGATAGATCACCTTTTGTCTGCCGTAATCACAGCTCTAATTATTGTTACAAAAATGTGCATAACCCAAGGCACAGATTTCAAAGCAATGAAGAAATAGGGCAGTGATGTGCTATGTATAGTTTCCCCATCAGAATGTATGAGCACAGCAAGAGTTTCATAGAGGGAAGAAAGATAAATTCAGTCAACTTTTATTATGTGCTTCAGTTGATAAAATTCAATTATACAAGAACATGTGAGGATTTTTAAGCCAAATATCTCACCAACTGACAGGTAGCAGGAGAACTACAGACCAATAATGTCTCAAAAGGGCTTATAGTTGAGAAGGAAGGAAGAAGTGAGGCCCATTTAGTTACCCACAGAGCATTCCAGCATCTATGCTTCTGCTTGCAGTTCCTGTGTGTAACAACAAATCTCATGTATATAGCTAATTTACAACATAATGCGACAAGCTGGCCTTGAGGAATCCAAGGCTGGAGTTAAAATCTCTGGAAGAAACATTAACAATCTCAGATATGCAGATGATACCACTTTGATGGCTGAAAGTGAAGAGGAACTGAGGAGCTTTATGATGAAGGTGAAAGAAGAAAGTGCAAAAGCTGGTTTGCAGCTAAACCTCAAAAAAACCAAGATTATGGCAACCAGCTTGATTGATAACTGGCAAATAGAGGGAGAAAATGTAGAAGCAGTGAAAGACTTTGTATTCCTAGGTGCGAAGATTACTGCAGATGCTGACTGCAGTCAGGAAATCAGAAGACGCTTAATCCTTGGGAGAAGAGCAATGACAAATCTCGATAAAATAGTTAAGAGCAGAGACATCACACTGACAACAAAGGTCCGCATAGTTAAAGCAATGGTGTTCCCCGTAGTAACATATGGCTGCGAGAGCTGGACCATAAGGAAGGCTGAGCGAAGGAAGATCGATGCTTTTGAACTGTGGTGCTGGAGGAAAATCCTGAGAGTGCCTTGGACTGCAAGAAGATCCAACCAGTCCATCCTCCAGGAAATCAAGCCAGACTGCTCACTTGAGGGAATGATATTAAAGGGAAAACTGAAATACTTTGGCCACATAATGAGAAGACAGGACACCCTGGAGAAGATGCTGATGCTAGGGAGAGTGGAAGGCAAAAGGAAGAGGGGCCGCCAAGGGCAAGATGGACGGATGATATTCTAGAGGTGACGGACTCGTCCCTGGGGGAGCTGGGGGTGTTGACGACCGACAGGAAGCTCTGGCGTGGGCTGGTCCATGAAGTCACGAAGAGTCGGAAGCGACTAAACGAATAAACAACAACAACAACAACATAATGATAATTTATTAAAAGTATCTGCTGCTCGACTCCCAGCAACTATGGGCAGTTTACAAATTGTTAAAAACATTGAAAACAAGAAAACACCACAAAACAAGAAAGAACAAACATGGCAGAGATAACAAACCCAGATGAGAATTTAAGCGTCTTTCTGTTTGATCTCCCAAAAGTTAAATTTATGTGTACATTCAGTTGGAGCAATTCACAGCTCTAGCTTACAGGACAATCCATTTTGCACGCCAATCCAATTTTATTTCACAGGTTCATTTTGCAGAAATCCTCTCCCCACACCCCCAAAAATGGAACAGGCCTTCTTTGGCACATTTCATTGCAAAGCAATAACAACTGCAGTTTTTAAAAATAAATTACTATCAAGATCTTGCACGATATATTCCTGAAGGCTTGTAAAGGCTAATTTAAGCAACCTAACCCACAGCCTGAATTATTAATATTGAAAATATTGCCAATTACTTCTGTGATACATAACCTGCCTATCTCAGGAGGCAGAAGGCAGCTAGACAGATAAGCAACTATAAAACATCCTTCTTGAAGTTCAGGTTAATTTAGCTAAATAGAGAGAGGATGCATGGGAATGGTACCATGAACAAAACTTTCTCACTTGGTTTTTGCAAATGCGGTATTATTATTATTATTATTATTTTCCATTAAGAGATCCCCTGTTCTGATTATTCTTCAACTAGTAGGACAAACATCAAGCGACATCTGGATATATATAATTCCACGTCCTATTGCAGAGGAGTGCAGAGACGGCCTTGAAGAAAATACATGGCCACCATTGGTAGAACATGAGAAAGCTTGGGAAAGAAACCACCAAGCATCCCTCTTTGAGTGAGACGGGCTGTGACAAAATTCGAAATATAAATAAATAAATGTTTTTTAAAAACCCTCAAGATCGCCCCATTTTAACTTTCTTTGGTATAAGATGGAGAGAAAGAGAAGCTCTATCAGGCTTTCAAGATTCTGTTATTATAGCCTCAACCAGAAGAGTTCCATAATTTCTTGTGATATCTGTTTCCTGACCTGGCCTACCTTGCAGGGGTGATAGTTCCCTACAAGTATCTCATTACCCATTTAACCTAAAGTTTTGTGAAAAAGTACCACAAAAAGTTCCACAAGAGGGAAAGGAGAAGTTAAATGTCTCCTTGTTGCCCATCAGGATCCCAATCATGATCAACACCCTCCATCAAAATGGCTGGTCCTTTTCCAAAACATGCTGCTCAAATAGCAAGGTTATGCTTAAATTATCCTGAAGGGTGAATTAGGGAGAACTCGGATATCTGAGTAACACTACAGAACTGATTTCTGATATGCAACCTTCTTAAGGAAAAATAACTTATTACTGTTAAAGGGATGATTGTTATTATCAGTTTTATTCTCAGTATCTTACGAAATTAATTGATACTTGGATAAGAGAGAGGTGATTTTTTAATGTACTTGATTAATGCATTATTGCCATCACGGTAATTAAAAGGAACAGGGTTATACACAATCTGCATGTATATCAAACTCAGCACCTTTAGCAGTTGCTTGCAGAAATTAAGCTCATTAATCACTTGGTAAAAAAAAGCAAGCTAGAGAATGGAGCAAGGGAAAAATGTTCGAAGACAATATTAAGTAAACTAACTGTCTGAATTCTAGGAATTAATGTCTGAATTAATGGAAAGCATTAATCTCAAAAGGAATTGTATGTGTGATCCCAAAATTATAAACAAACATCCCCCAGTTATACTACTCTGCATTTACTTTCATTTCTTGAATGGTTATCGATATAATCTGGTGAAGCAATTCTTTAACTACAGGAGAAGATTAATGCAATATGCCAAATTTAGGTGACCAGCAAGTTTTAAAACTGATATGCTACAGAGAGCCAGTTTGGTGTTGTGGTTAAGGCATCAGGCTAGAAACCGGGAGATCGTGAGTTCTAGTCTCACCTTGGGCCCAAAGCCAGCTGGGTGACCTTAGGCCAGCCACTTTCTCTCAGCCCTAGGAAGGAGGCAATGGCAAACCACTTCTGAAAAACCTTGCCAAGAAACTGCAGGGACTTGTCCAGGCGGCCTCTGAGAATCAGACATGACTGGACAGATTTAAAAAAATGCTATAGAAGCCATGGACGATACTGAATTGCAGCATGTACAGAACTAACAGGAAATTACAGACATTATCTCCACAAGGTAGTGAAAGTACTGTAAGGCCAAAGCTGGCAGACAGGAATGTAGGCTAAAGTTTTTTGATAGGTTTCCTGTGTATTTCAATGACTCTCTCTGGACCCATCTCAGCTTCTTTCATGCTCTCATTTCTAATATTCCACAAACTGAGGATCTGTCACCTTCATATCAATTGTTCCAATGCTGTAAAATGCATCTCCCTTTCTCCTTGAGCAGAGATAATTAATTCTCCACCTTTATGGCCCTTCTGTTGACGAAAACACACAAACCGCACATTTAGTTTCTCACTACCTATGGGGTTTTATTTTATTTTATATTATTTGCAGGTTCAGTTTCTTCTTAGTTGCCTTTAATTCACTATTATGAGTTTGGTGTACCCTTAGAAATGTAATAAATGTTTGACAGCAAGCGTAGAATAGCGGTTAAAGTACAACATGACAACCACAGACTTTGAGTTTATCTTTCCAATCAGCACATGGGGTGACTTTCAGTTAATTACTGTCTCAGTCAATTTTACAGAATGATTATAAAGAAAAATGGGGAAACAACAAATCCAGATTCTGCTGAAAACGAAACAGGGACAAACAATGTAAATTTATTTGAGCTCTTTGGAGACAAAGCACAATAATAAAAACTGCAAAAGTGGGGAATTTAAAACACAGACCATTGGTTGGCTTGATATGTCATGCTGAGTCCTAATTAATTTTTTGGATTTGGGGTAACATTCTGCGTAAACAAATTTGTTTCAGAAACAATGGTTTATAGCTTAGGGCAGTGTGGGAATCTAGCCAATTAGACTTTATTCAACAAACCATGATTAAAGCAATCTGGTACGAACTAGGTCACTGTTCTCTCAGTATATGTAATACTCAATAAAGAATGGTGTAGCAAATGCCTGCATAAAACGTAAGATACCAGCTTTTTAGAAAACATGACCAAATAGTTATTACCAAGCTAACCAACATGTTTACATGCTGGAATTATTTAAAAACACACTTCAGATGAACTGAAAAAAACACTGAGAAGATCTGTTGGGTATATCAGAGGATACTGTTAAGACATATTCCCACAGCAGCTGTCTCCAACCTGGACAGTTGGGAATTTTGAAGCTGGGTTTGTACGACACACTAGCCCACAAATTAGGCAACTGGATTTTTGCGTAAGCATATCACACAAACACAGCCAGTTATTAGTTGATGGTTTGATTGTGCAAACCCAGGGAAAGAATATAATTCCATTTATCATAGTTATATTAACCACGAATATGCATATCATGTAAACATAGGATCCACTCCTTGAAAGACAGGAGTCCCTTGCTCAGTTTTAGGCATTAATATGAAATTCCGATTTAAAGTGTAATCTTTCCAGAGACAGGTTTATTGTGCTTTCATCTGTTGTGCAGATAGTTATCAAACATAGTCACACAATACAGTAAAAGGATTTGCAGCTACGGTGTATCCAATTCTGCAGAAATCTGGAAAAGATCCTATTTCTCTATATTCCACGTGGCCACTGTTACCCTTGCATTTTCTCCCCTGTCCTCTGATGCCTTATATACCTGTAAAACTATTTGCACAATGAAAGCCACATCACTTCACAATAGTCTTACATCTTCGCTAGGAACCTGGTGATCCTTGCAAGAAGGAAGAGCAATTCTGACTTGCTCTTTGCATTAAAAAAAAAATTACTAAGGTCAAAAATCCTGCCTTGGCATATCAATGGGGTGCGCTTCACTTAGCAGCAACCACTGGAAGCCACGGAACTTCCATTCTCTCATTCCAGAGTTCAAGACACAAAACAATGGGCTATTCTGGGTTACCAGAAAGTAGCTTCCAGCTGAATACTATGCAAAAATATATTTCCAGCACTAACAGCAGTGAAACCAATTAGCAAGAGAGATGGTGGCTTCTGCTTCATTGGATGGGTTCAGGCAGAGGCTAGACAGAGATGCTTTACTCTGGATGCCTTCGCTGAGTAAGGGGTTGGACCGGATGGCCTAACTGGCCCCTCTAACTTGATGATACTATTTTCTAAGGCAAATACAGGTAGTCCTTGCTTAACAACCATTCGTTTAGTGATGGTTCAGACTTACGACGGTGCTAGAAAAAACCCACTTATGACCTGACCTTGCATTTACAACAGTTGCAGCATCCCTGTGGTCACGTGATCACGATTTGGGCGCTTGGCAACTGGTTCACATTTATCACTGTCGCAGCATCCTGCAGCCACATGATTGCAATTTTTGACCTTCCGGGCTTGCTTTTGGCAAGCAAAATCAATGGGGAACTGCGTGATTCACTTAATGACCATGTGGTTCGCTTAATGCCCATAGTGATTCACTTAACAGCCTCCTCAAAAAAGGTCATAAAATCGGGTTGGATTGGCTTAATGACTGCTTCACTTAGCAACCAAAATTCCTGTCCCAATTGTGGTCATTAAGCAAGGACTACCTGTACATTTTTTCACTAGCCTTAAAGGAGACCAAGGCACAGTCTGCGAGCTAGTAAGATCAGGATTGAGGGAGCTTAAACGTTTTCAGCACCTGAGACAGCTCCCAAGATATCCCTCTACAGAACTATCATAGAGGCGGGAATCCAAGCATGGGATGCTGATTCTGGTTTTGCTTACAGTCAGAGTTGGAACTAGCATATTTATGTCTGAACCTTATTTTAAAATTCTCCTTAAACGTAACTTGCACACACCCCTATATACTACTGCCATTCTACAGACCGTTGTTTGTTGTTTATTCGTTCAGTCGCTTCCGACTCTTCGTGACTTCATGGACCAGCCCACGCCAGAGCCTCCTGTCGGTCGTCAACACCCCCAGCTCCCCCAAGGTCGAATCCATCACCTCTAGAATATCATCCATCCATCTTGTCCTTGGTTGGCCCCTCTTCCTTTTGCTTTTCAGTTTCCCTACAGACTGTGTTACCTCTAAAGTTTGGATTATACAAATGTTTCAAGGAAGGCAGTATCATAATAAATGTACATACGTATATATCCCAATCCTAGTTGAACAGCTCACATACTTGATTCCTAGGCAATAATAATTTCTGCAAAGGAAAAAAAAGTACAGATCTCATTGTCATAGCCTCCTATCCACGGAGAAAGAGAGAGGGGAGGCAGGATTTATTAATTGGGAGAAAATCTGAAGTTTTTATTTATTTTTTCTTTTTGGTTACAGATTTAGGGTGAAACCAGAAACTATCTAATGGCAGAGCTTTCTACAGCAGCTTATACAAGATGCTTACTGACCTAAGAGCAGAAAGGAAATTTGTCTCATGTAACAATGTAGATAATGAGAAGACAGGACACCCTGGAGAAGGTGCTGATGCTGGGGAGAGTGGAGGGCAAAAGGAAGAGGGGCCGACCAAGGGCAAGGGGGATGGATGATATTCTAGAGGTGACGGACTCGTCCCTGGGGGAGCTGGGGGTGGTGACGACTGACAGGAAGCTCTGGCGTGGGCTGGTCCATGAAGTCACGAAGAGTCGGAAGCGACTAAACGAATAAACAACAATGTAGATAATTATAATATTAATTAATATTGCTTTGGAAAAAAGAGTGGCTTTAACTTTTAATTTAGCCATTTCAACATAAACCACATGTATCTATTAAACCTTCTATGCAAAACATCCAAGTGCTAGGCAGGCTTTTGCCCGATTCAAAACTGGGAGCAGTGAAATACAAACTGTTAGCTAAATACTAAAAAAAGACAGGAGGAAAAAAGAGACATTAAAAAAATCTTTGCTTTCTTCTACTGCCATCTAGCGGGCAACGCCTGGAATAAGCTAGACAACAGCAAAAATACCATCTTAAGAAAAAGTGAATTCACTTTAAGATTCTGTGGCAGTTGGACTTAGATCTTATTTATCCCCACTAACCATTATAATGGAACACAAAGCATGATTTACCTGTTGTTAAGGAAGTGAAAGTACTGCACGAAAGAAAGCTTCTTGGAATTTTCCAAGATGCTTATATGTTTATTTAAAGATGAATATTCTCTCAAAGAAGAAATAAAAAGAACAAAAGACAAAAATCTCTGCTTCCTTACAACAGTTTCTCAGCAGTGATTTTGAGTGGGAGAAGCAGCAGTGGCTTCTCTTTCAACCATTTTATGCTAATTACTCTTGACTTCGATAACTGCCGTCTGAGCAAAGCTGCTACTGTAATGCAACTTTAGAGGAAAGAATATTTAGACACAAATATTCTTTGGAAATACACTATTAACCTCCAAAGTTCCCCTCTTTAACTTTTACTATATAATTATTTATAAATAAATGCAAGCATGCGCGCACGCACACACACACAATGAAACCTCTCTTCAGCAAGACAAACCCAATTATGAAATGATACGCCAAGCTAAAGCATTAACACAGAATTACTAGTAGTCATTCATACAGGCAACCTGATCTAGAAAGCTAGGCAGGGTCAACCTTAGTACTTGGATGGGGGACCATCTGGAAACTCGAGACCTATAAGCTAGACTGGGAAGCAGCAACGTCTCTACTGTTGCGTAGAAAAACGTCCCAAGAATTCACAGAGTTAAGCAAAACTTGAAGGATTTATTTCTATTTGCATTTATGTAAGTGCACCCAAACACTCACGAACCGGCTATGAAATAGGAGCACTTCAGGAGAAGGCTTAAACTAGTAATATATCAATTACGGGACAAAGAATTATGAATTCCAGAGGATTCCAACTTCTTTTTCTCGGCACCACCTTTCCCAGAACCAGCAAGTGTCCTGGATGAGTCACACGTTACTAAGGAGATATGCAAATACAAACTCTTTTGACATCTCTCCCAGGAAGCAGAAAGGTAGGGAAGAAAGTAGGAATTGGGGAAAGGGTGGGGGGAGAGCGGCAGGAATCCGAACCGAGAAGGGCGCGTTGCTCCCATTTACGCTTCACCACGTTCTTGGAGCTGAAAATACAGCTCTTCAAAATCTGCTTTAGCTCCCTTCCGGGCAGTTTTTAGAACAGAAAGTGTGAAAGAGGACGTGAGGAGAGAAGGGGAGAAGAGAAGAGAAGAGAAGAGAAGGGAAGAGAAGGGAAGGAAAGAGAAGGGAAGAGAAGAGGGCTTCCCGGGAAGCATCAAGGAATTCGTTCGCGAGCTATTCTACGCCTCCCCAACCCCGGGCGAAATGCTCCGACGCGACTCTCCCGGAGGCTCGCTTCCTCCCTACGAGGAACTTTTCGTTAAATCAAAGGCGTCCAAGTGCCACGAGTAGCGTCCGTCTCTTAATCCAAGGGGGACCCCGAGTTTTCTCCTGAGCTTCCACAAAACCCCTATGCCAAACCCAGGAATGGGGGGTGGGGACGAGGATAAGGACCAGGGGAGAAACCCTCCGCCGCGCCCCTTCTCCAGCCCGGGCCCAGGCGCCCCAGCCCGTCCCCCGGCTTCCTCCCACCCGCGTCCTGCCCCCCGAGCCAGGCAGGGGTTGGCTTACATCCTCCTCCTCGCCGTCGCTCCTCCTCGCCTGGTACTGGAAGCGGGGTCGGGGGCTGTGCGGCTGCGACGGGCGCGGAGCCTTCGCTGCTCCGGCTGCCGCGTGGGCCGCGGCGGCGGCGGCGGCGGTCCCGTCCTCCTCGGAGCACCGGGGGCCCAGCAGATGGCTGGCTTCGGGCGTGACGGGGAAGGAGCGGGAGGTGTTGATCTTCCCGCCGAAGCGCTGGTACAAGGACGCCATTCGGTCGATCCAGCGCGGCGGGCTCCCCAGAGGACTACGGCGCACGCCTGCGCCTCGCCGGCCGGCCGGGACCCCTCTCCGCTCCGCCCCGGCGCTCGCCCGCTCCGCACTCGCCACCCGCCCGCCTCAGGGGAGCCGGCGAGGTCGGCGCGCCCGCCCGCCGCCCGGGCATCGGGGGAGGACCAGGCGCAGGAGGCGGGAGGGGGCGGAAGCGCCCCGCGGTCGGTGCGCCGAGCCCGCCGCCCTCGCCGCTGCCCGGGAAGCCGGCCGGTCCGGTCCGGTCGCGGCCCCCGCTTAGAGGAGGGGCGCGGCGGAGGAAGGCGGCGCGGCTCCCTCGCCCGGCGCCTTCGCGGGGCCACAGAGCAGCCGCCTGCCGGGTCGCCTGCCCGCCGAGTGTCGGGGGGTGGGGGCGTGGGGCGGCGGCGGCGGAGGGCGCGCGCGCGAGCGAGGGAAGGGGCGAGCGTCTTCTGCGCGCGCGGCGACGGGCCGGGCGCGGGGCGGCAGGCCGGGCGCGCCTTCAGCCCCGAGGGCGCGGCTCTGCCACTGGGCCGCCGGGCTCCCTCCCTCCGCTCGGAAACTTGGAAAGCCGCCGGGCGGGAGCCGCTCGCCCGCCGCGGCTCGGAAGGGTTGGGCGGGGAGAGGCGAGAGCGGCGCCGTCGCTCCTGCGGGACTTGGCCTCGGCGAGGGGCCGGGGACGCCCCCCCGCCTGCCCCCCCTCCTCTGGCCGCGGGGCTTCTTTAACCCCGCCGGCGCTGCGCCCGCTCCCCTCGTTCGTTTTGCTGCATTAAAACGTGCTCCAGCGCCCCTCCGTGGAAACGCGCGCGCATTGCTTCGCGGGCGTCAACAAAGCGCCAGACGCGCGAGGACCCCCTCGGGCCGCCCGGAGCCCCCGAGGCGCAGCGGAGCGGAGCGAGGCCGGTTCCTGCCCAGCCCTCCCCGGCTGACTGGCTCGCCAGCCCGGAAGGCTCGGGGGAGGTGGGCGGCGATTGCGCCGCTCGGGGCGAGCCAGATGCCAGCAATGCCCGGCGCGGGGTCGCAGTAAAGGGGAGGGACGGGGGGGGGGTGGCTGTCCGGGCTTCGGGAAGGGAAAGCTCCGAGCTCCCCCTCGCAAGTCGCTGGGTTCCCATAGCAACAGATGTTTAGGGTTGGGGTGTGTGTGTGTGTGTGTAATACACATGTGCCTCTGTGCGTATCTTCTGTCTGTGTCTGTCTGTCTATTTGGCTCTTCTCTCCCTTCAGCCATAGCAAAGGAACGTGAGAATTCAGTTAAGAGCTGGTTTCTTGGAGGAAAATGCTCTGGACATTTGCCGGCTGACCGCCCAACTTTACCTCTACCTTTCCCTGCTTTTCCTAGATGGCTTCTGAGCAGAGAGATTTCTCTTCTCGAACCTTGCCTCCCTTACAAGACGATTGTTGTCATCACCATTTTGCAGTAACGACCATGTTACTTCCTTGGATTTAGCTGCCAGTCACTGCAAAATTCCTTCCTCTAACAAGGAGCAAAGGAACACGCAATGAACAAATATTTGGGGCTGTGTCTGGAAAAAGCGTGCTGATAAGCCCAAACATTTAGATTAAGAGGCGAAGAAGGGCCCAGATCCAAAGGAGGAGGAGGAAGAGGGCATCCTGCAGGCTCACTTCTCGCCAGCCAAGGGCCGAAAGAAACCCTCCTTGTGATCTTCAAAACTCAGCTTCTGAAGAGGCTGGGATTCTTTGGAATAAAAAGGGCTCTGCGTTTCATGCAGGAATGCAGCCGGGTCGTTTTTGCAGGCCGATGCCCCAGAACATGGGCTCGTGGTTCTGCCTGCAGATTGGTCTAGAAGCCTTTTTTTCATGTTCATGCTTTTAAATAAACACACAGAGGTACCGACCCCTTGGGTCAAATGTTGTAGCTAATTCTAGGGAACTGTAGAACAGGACAGTGAGTGCGGGTGCCTCGTGAGAGAAAACGGATACGAGATTAGCAGGGGGGAGGTAGAAAATCAAGAGAGAAAACAAAAATGAATGAAAGATTACATGAGGTTTTTCTTTCCTGGGAAATGGGTGATGAGAATGGAAGCCTCAGCAGCCACAAATAATTTGGGGAGGAATTAAAAACTGGACAGCAGAAGAGGAATGTCTTGACTGTCTGGCTAGAATGCTGGATTGTAATATTTGTACAGTATTAGGAGGACAACGTAAAGACAACCTTGGGTTGAACTTGATCCCTCAAGACTTGAACAAGCTGCATATAACTGCACCATCCTTACATGTGCTAGATATCCAAGCCAAATCACAGTTTCCGAGTAGAGAAAGCCATTCTCCCTGGCTCAGTGCCCTTCCTACAGTGGTCTTAGAAGGGAGATACAAAGCATCCCATTTTGGCCTAAGGTTTTGCTCATCAGCGCAGGACTGAAACAGTAAAACATGTTTTATTATATGGCCTTGATAACCCCATATTTAAATAAATTTCTCACTCATACCAGTTTTACTCGCCATGTTTACTTTCAGGATCCTTCTACTCTTAAGTGCAGCTAAATTTTGTTACGTCATATGCAAAATGTGCATTCGATTGACTGATACATTGCGTTAATGTTAGGATTTGTAGTTATCCATATACATGTAGCCTGCTTTACCTTCCCGAGTTTTATGTCCTGGCCCTTGACCACAATAAAGATGTTTTTCTAACTACATTACTGTGTCTATGTAGTCATCGGGAACTGAGCTCTACTTGTCCAATATTTTATTAGTTCTTCCTGTTCCAACAGGAACTTACCGCTTCTTGCCATCTGAGATGGGGTTAAGTATCTCAGGAGAGCAAGAATATATTTTTATTTACCAACAACCATGTACAAAGTGATGGATATAAATACAGAAGAATGGAGTAGCTGCCCTAGCAGCCTTTTTTCTTAAATGAATGCTAACCTTTCTTAGCCTGCTTGGCTCATGAAGCACCTTGCAATTAGCTAGAATCATCTTTGCATACAAAAACAACATCCTTGTACATTTGGTATTCTGGAGTTTGGTCAATCAGGTGACTTTTTTTTTTTGGGTAATAAAACATTACTTTGTATACTCTCTGAGGATGTCCTTGAAGATATCTTGGAAGGTACAACTGGTTCAAAATGCAGTGACTTGACTAAGATAATAGCTTCAGAAGCATCACATCTGTACTAAAGTTGCTGTGTTGGTCATAAACAGGCGTCCAGCTTCATTCTCATTTTTAAACATTGAGCCCCAAATGGCTTGGCAATCCTAGACTTACAGGATCAACTCTTCCAATTGGAATCAGCTCATCCTGAGCATTTATTTCAAGAATTGCCCCAGGATCCAATTCCATGTTGCCTTCTCTGGGTCTGCTCCCACATATAAAATATTTTGAGATATGGGGAGCCCCTACCTTGCTTACATTTTGCAAAGCTCTTTAGACCATCTGCACAAATGGGCTTTTGGTATGGACACTGGACACTGGTGTCTTTCTAATGATTTTGGATTACGTCATTAAGTTGGTACTTCTATTATTATTATTATTATTATTATTAGACCATCTTGAGTTATTTTGAAGTGGGGCAGTACAGAAATGTTATAAACAACTAAAACAACCCAATGAAATCCACCTGATAATGTATATTAAAACTAACATTTCTGAAAACAAAACAAAGATCTCTAAGATCAAAACAAAGTAACAGTACAATAAGACAAAGAGTAAAATGGTGCTATTACTTGGAGCAGTCTATATGTGGTTGTCAAAACAAGGTGGGACAAACAACCATTGGATCACTAGCTGTAGCACCCAGAAAGCTGGGTTCATACACCATGCTATCATGTAGTTTGTTCATTTTTGCTAAGCATGTGGGCTTTGGTAAACCCACCATTAGTGATTTATTCAATAGAATATTGTCAATGACTTGTCATGACGTAGGAAGATTAATTTTCAACTGGTAACCAGTACTATTGTGAAGCAAATGTTCCAAAAACACCAAGCTGTGTATTGGTTGTATATGTGAGCCTAATTCAAATAATACCTAATTCTTCAATCCAACCATGTAGTCACTTGGGCCAACCATTAACTAGAAACAATCCTGCATCTGCCCTACCTTTTAAAGGAAAACAAACAAACAAACAGAATGGGAAAGGACAAGAGATACAAATAATACTAGTCAAATTAAGGATCTTGTCCAAGGAAGCCAATTTGTCAGCCCTGCATAAAATACATCTTACCTGAAGTGGTACAGCGAAAATCAATAGCCATCACAGAATAAACAAGCTGAATATTGCAGCAAGATAAGATAGGTAAGGGAAGAAAGATAAAAGTTCTAGGAATAGCGACAGTCCCCATCTTGAATTTTATTTTTAAAAAATAAAAAATTAAATTTTATTAATGTTTTAAAATTAAAAATGGAAAGATCTCAAGCATGGAGTACCTTCAAGGAAATCTAAGAATATTTATGAGCTAGAAGGATGGTGGTGGGGGATGAACCCAAAAGAAGAACAAACTCTTAGCTGGGTACAATAAATGTTTGAAAGCTGTTATTTCTGCCAAAGGAGGTGCCGTGAAGTACTGACCTGAAGAGGTATCCAAACATCTGCCCCTGCCATATACACTGTTTCCTTATTCTGAATCTGCAAACAGCTGCGAATAAATAAGATGTGTCCACATTTGCAGAAAGACGTCGTGTTTAACTTTATACCATGCGGACAATGTCTTAGTGTCTGTTTACTTAGGGATTTATTGGAACATGCAATCTAACCAGGAGAACCTCAACTTTTGCACACATCTGTAGATTTATGAATTAGTCTGAATATTCACCTTTCAATTGGAATCCTCAAGGAAGCAAAAAGAGAGTCCGAAATATGCTGCAGTCATCTTTTATTTTTTTTCCCCCTGTACCTGAGATGCTACTTGCTATTTTACGTCTCATTCAATGTCTACCAGTGTACCCAAAATGGATGGCTCATCTGGAACTGGACGGATGTTAATCATTTAATTAGATATTGGGATCTGCCACTGTAATTCAGGCCAACGGTCCATTTACCTCAGATTTCTTTTCTCAGACACTGCCAAGTACTGAATGTTTCAGAGGACCAGCTGAAGCAGGAGCCAAAAGCAATCGTAGGATTGAAACTCTTAGCTGTTGCTCAGTTTTAACTGTCAACCAATAGAACTTTAGACAAAAGCTTTGGAAAAGTGGGGAGAATATCAGAGGGCAGATCCCTCAGTGGTGTTGGTTACAACGGCCACTCTCACCTATTAAGATGCACTTGGCAACAGGAACTACAGCAGGCATTTTTCTTTTGGGTCCTGCAGAAACCAGACCAATATTTCTGTTATTGCCTGGAACAATAGGAGGAAAATCCAGTCATTCCCTCCAATAAGAGACCCATTTAAGAGATTGCCTGTTATGAGCTCATGTATTAGCGCTCTATTCTACAGTTCCATCGTCTGTTTCTGGACAGCATGACAAGAAATACATAAAATAATTTGTGGGAGGGTAGGATCTGAATAGCTCTTGCCCATTGCATCCAATAGCAATAGACTTACATAGCTTCTGGTACCATCTAATGCCGTAAATTAATATTTGCTATCATTTTTTTCTTTGTTTTCTTTATGCTATTTCTCTGGGCAGTTAGAATCAGCAATGAAATTAGATACAAAATAAGATTACCTAGAAGGACAGCTGTGTTAGTCTCTTGGGAAGGAAACAGGAAAGCCTTACAGGATGTTAAAAACAATCACATTTATTATGGCATTTGAAAGGAAACTCTCGGCAATTCCAGATTTAAAAACAGCTACTTTAACATACAAGGCTTTGCCCAGGTTCTGAAACTGTCACCAAACGAAATCTGGATTAGCTATTTATTTATTTATTGTTATCCTTTCTCCTAGATAAGTTGCTTTCTTATCTAGGAGAAGCTACTGTGTGTAAACAGGGAGCAAGCCCCACACTCACTAACACTGATGATGTTACCTAGTCGGGGAATGCAGCATCTGCAAGCAAACAGCCAAGCTCAGAGAGCATCAAGGACTCCACAGTTGTTTTCTTTTTGACTCAAATACAAGTATTTATTTTTTATTCAGAGGCTTTTCTATTTCTAAACCTATCTCTTTGTTGGGAGAGATATATACTAACAGGCACTAAGCACCAGATCCACAGAAGCAGGGGTGTGCCACACTAGACAGGACCCGAGGTGCAGACTGTGCAGAAAGGCCTAAGAGACCGTCCAACACATAGTGGCAGGGTGTAAGATGCTGGCTGGAACAGCATAGACTGAACGGCACAACCAAGGAGCTGGCATTGTGTAGAGGAACATCTGCACAGTGTATGGCTAGACCCTCCCAAGTCCAGATGGGAGATTCCACAGAAGGTTGCGGAGAATGACAGGGCTAAGATCCTGTGGGACTTCCAGATCCAGACAGACAGGCAGGTACTGGCCAATCAATTGGACATTGTGGTAGAAGACAAGGCCCAGAAGACAGCAGTAGTGATAGATGTAAAGGTGCCAAGTGACAGCAACATCAGGAAGAAGGAGTATGAGAAGTTGGAGAAGTACCAGGGCCTGAAGGAAGAACTAGAGAGGATGTGGAAAGTGAAGGCCAAAGTGGTCCCAATGGTGGTAGGAGCACTCGGGGCTGTGACTCCCAAGCCGGGAGAGGGGCTCCAACAGATCCCAGTAGCAACATCCAAGCTCTCTATCCAGAAGAGTGCAGTGCTAGGAACAGCTAAGATCCTGTGCAGAACCCTCAAACTCCAAGGCCTCTGGTAGAGGACCGAGGTGGAGGAAGACACATACCACCCATAGGGGTGAGAAGGGAACTTTTTACATATATACTTACTTACTAGTGTGGTGTTAATCAATTTATTTTCATGCTTTAATTACCATTTAGGATTCAACGGGTACCTATTTTAAATCAGACATCTTAAAAGCAGTTCTTTTTTGGATACTTATAACCTGACCCATTCCTTCGTTCTTTACAGCAGTGTTTCTCAAACTTGGCAACTTTTAGATGTCTGCACCTCAACTCCCAGAATACTCCAGCCAGTCTACTGGGTGGGGAGTTCTGGGAGTTCAGGTCCACACATCTTAAAGTTGGCAAGGTTGAGAAACACTGCTTTGGAGGGTCCATACAATAGCTTTTAAACATAATCTTTTATATTGAATTTATGGTGAAGAAAGGTTCTTCTGTCCAGACATAAGTGTTCACTTCCGTATTAATCCGTATCAGCTCAGACGTCATATGCTTCTACAGTACTCCAAGACTTGGATCTGTTGGAATTCCCTCCTCCTCCTTTTGGACTATGGAAATATCTGATGGCTGTCATTAATCCTTTGTTCTGGATGTTTGGGAGGGAAGAACAATATATTTAAAAAGTGGGGAAGAAAACCCTAACGTTCGAAGAAAAGCAATGTGATTCCTCTTCCCTAGATTTTTATTGCCTGCACAACTGCAAAGAAAGCTTTTTCAGCTAGAGCGGGGATTTTTTTTTTTTTTAACTTGAACAGCAAATCCACATTCTGTGTCAGAACTGCATTTGGAAGACCTTCTCATTTCCCAAAGCATTTCCCTAAAAGTTGTGAGAGCAGCCAAGTCAGATGCTTGAAGACTTTAAGCTCCAAGGTTTTCCGGGGGAACACAGCCTGCTATTCTTTGCGTCGCAGCTGTAAATTTGGCAAGTTAGAAAACCATTTAGGATGAAAAGGTTAGTCTATCGTAAGGCAAGAATTCAATATAAGTCCCACCAGAGCTGAGGCGAGAAGGAGAATGACTTGTAGGCACTGCTGGCTTCATAATGAAGCTTCGTGGGTTCTATTATAGAAAGAGAAATAATTTCTAAGACTGGCAAAAGGCAACATATTCTAAAAACTAACGTCCAAATAGTGATAGAAAAATTTGAATCATCCTGCATAGCAGTTGTTCCAGTGTTTCTCAACTTCAGCAACTTTACGATGTGTGGACTTCAACTCCCAGAATTGGTTGGCTGGCTGGGGAATTCTGGCTGGGGAATTCTGGGAGTTGAAGTCCACACATCGTAAAGCATGGCTGGCTGGGGAATTCTGGGAGTTGAAGTCCACACATTGTAAAGTTGCTGAGGTTGAGAAACACTGGATTAATCAATAACTGGCACATTGGCCAGGCAGACAGGAATGGCATTATAGGATGGCATGGGTTTTTAACCCTTTGCTTTCTCAACTGGAATTTGCTCATCCTGGTTGCAACTTGGGATGAGGGGAAAACTTACAGCAGACTCCTCCAGCATGCCAACCGAAGCAGTGCATGCTTCCATTTACATTGCCATCTAGCTTGTTCTCATTCTGAGGTAATTACACTTAGACATCAACTGTATGTTATATAAAAAAATACATAACAGGTGCTTTAAAAAACAATAGGAAAAACGTAACAGAAAGAAATAAAAATATGAAATATATCATTACAATGTCATGTTCCCGTTCCGATGTTTATGGTTCCTCGTAACGTTTCACATGTCATGTCTGCAGTTGCGTGCCTGCCTGGCCACGCTGGTAAATTTCCTTTGTGCTGACTTGTGATCTTCTGGAATGTATGTTTGGGTTATCTCTGCTGTTCAAGGTTACTTTCTCAGGCCGATTCTAACGGTTGCTAGCGTCTGGGGTGGGTGGTTGCTATGCCAGCCTGAGGGGAGGGTTCGCAACGGGAGCAAGGCTTTTTAAGTTTGCATTTGGCGCGCTTTTGCTCATTCTCAGCTTTCTTCGTACTTTGCATACTATTCATTCAATAAATTAGTTTTCTCTAGTAATTACTGATGAGACTCCTTTTATTGGAATAGGCAATCATTACATACAACAAGAAACAATACTGGGTTTTTTTTTCGCTTTTTTCCCCTTTTTCTGTCATTATTTTAAAAAGCAATCCAAATCTATTTATTTATTTATTTATTATTTAAATTTCTATCACTGCCCATCTCCCCCCAACGGGGGACTTCTTATTAAATAAATAAGAAGTCAAATGTATAGGTTTCCAGAAATATAGCTATAGAGAATCAACAATAATATGGTATTATTTATCACATTTATAGCCCTCCCTCCGCCCCCAGTTCCATACGAACCCTGGGCTGCCTTTAATGCCACCTTTTTAAAAAAAAAATAAGGGCTTTGTTTCCCCTAACATCTTTCAGATGTGACTAATGATAAAGAAAGTTCAAAACCATGTTCCAAATATTCCTATCAAATCCTGCCTTTCTTTGAGTTTTCTCCTATCGATGCATTCATAATATTTGTCCATATATTTAAAATTAAGTATGGGAAGGGGGGATTTTTAAAAAAAAAATCAGCTATATATTCCAAGTCTGTGAGATAGGCGGCTATATAAATTTGAAAAATAAATAAAATAAGTGCCCGCTGTCCATGAAGTGAGGCTAGTATCTCAATAAAAGCAAGGTCTTCTCTGTGGCTGGTGAGAGCCAGTTTGGTGTTGTGGTTAAGACACCAGGCTAGAAACCGGGAGACGTGAGTTCTAGTGCCACCCTGGGCACGAAGCCAGCTGGGTGACCTTGGGCCAGTCACTTTCTCTCAGCCCTCGGAAGCAGGCAATGGCAAGTCACTTCTGAAATCTTGCCAAGAAAACTGCAGGGACTAGTCCAGGTAGTCACCAGGAATCAAGACTGCCGCAAAGGTACCTACCTACCTACCTACCTACCTAGGTAAAGGTAAAGGTTTCCCTTGACGTAAAGTCCAGTCGTGTCCGACTCTAGGGGGCGGTGCTCATCTCCGTTTCAAAGCCTTGGAGCCGGCGTTGTCCATAGGACACTTCCGGGTCATGTGGCCAGCATGACTCACGGAACGCCGTTACCTTCCCGCCAAAGCGGTACCAATTAATCTACTCACATTTGCATGTTTTCGAACTGCTTGGTGTGCAGAAGCTGGGACGAGCAACGGGAGCTCACCCCGCCGCGCGGTTTCGAACCGCCGACCTTCCGATCGACAGCTCAGCGGTTTAACCCGCAGCGCCACCGCGTCCCTCTACCTACCTACCTACCTACCTACCTAAATAAATAAAGCAAGCAAGCAAGCAATCCTAAAATGCATTTTCACCTAACTTTGGATCATTGCAAACAGGCTGGATAGGTCTGCTCCCACTGGATTTCCCCCCTTGCACCAGATCCATTTCTCTTGCAGATCCTTTGCCAATGGCACTTAAATCCAGACCTGCTTCATGGAATGCCCACCTTCCTTCCTTCTGTAACAGTAATTTAATGCCTGGGTTGCTGTTTAACTGATCGGAGGGAGATTCACATATGTTTAAACCCAACCAACTGCAAACGAAATGCAAGATATCTTCTTGTGCAAGATTTGCCAGAATGGCAGGAAGGAAAATAAAGCTGGGTGGAGTTCCCTCATGAATTTTCATGATTATTTTACACAGTGACTAACTGCAAGGATTGGAAACCGAGTATAAAGCTTTCGGTGTCCTTTTACTAGCCAATTTATGCTTCTATTTAATTTTGAACTTGGCAGTAAGGTATCAACTTGTTTATTGCACAAAATTAATATTGGAAGGAACAGATTGTATTCGGCTAGCTAGAAACAGGATGGATCTAAAAATGCTTTCCATTTTCAGAGCATTCATTTTCTGAGGGAGAAATATGTCAGCTAAATTTGTGAGATTAATTATGCTCTGATATATAAAAGAGCAGGATAAAATGATGGGGAACAGGATCGATAATTCACACGTACCCAAAAGTTGGACTGCGCCTCCCAGATAACCGCACAATTTGTTCCTGACTCTTACTGTATATAAGCATTTCTCCAGCAATCGGGAAAATAATTTGAATCATTTAAGACCAAGCATATATTGATTTAAAGAAACAGCTGGTAGATCTCCTTTTTAATTTTGCAGTAAGTGTATGAAACCTGATCTGGATTAGGACACTAAAATGGAGGTTAGGAAACTCCTACCTGTTCATGGTCTACATGCAGATTAGGATCACCAAATCTACAATTTATTAATATTTACAGTTTATTAAAGTGGTTCAAAAGATCACTTTTTTACTATGTAAAATGCACGCGCAAAGTCTACCAGTGGGACCACAGCCAGAGGCTTGTGACTTAGCTATCTTCCACGTGAAAATCCCGGTTCAGATGGGGTCCTTCTCACTTTCTATTTGAGCATCAGAGAAACCACCTCCTGGTGGCACCTTTAAAGTGGGTGGCTCTTGCCCAACCGCCAAAGTTAGAGCAGCTGAACATGGTGCAGAAGAGTTCCAAGAAATATGGCCAGGGGAGTGGAGGCTGCTGAGAGTTTTGTGAGAATTTATTTCAAGGAAAACTAAACTGCCTTGTGGAAAAAGGGGTATGAAATTAAAGCCAATTTAGTGGCCTGCTGGAACCACTGAAATGAAGCAGAGCTTATAGCACAGCTGAGAAGCTGACACAGAAAGAGAATATTATCTTAGATAGCTTCAATGAGCATGCCAGAGAAATACAGGTTATGGATCTTACACACTCAGCCCTCCCAAGCATAAAGAATTACACGCTTAGACAGATTAGGTTAAGATAAGTAAAAAAGAGTTTTACTGACTTTATTGATGTTTCTGTTACACCCATCTTGGTGGAAAAGATGAAGTTCCTTTGTTCTTCTTTTCTTTCTAAATACTTAGTTTGCCCTAAACCCTCAGCCCTCTTTGCTGCCAAGGGCTGGGTGGAAGAAAGGGGCAGAATCCTTCATCAAGGCCCGAGCACATGGCCCTCATGAATGGAGAGCAGAGCAGCATGCTCGCTTTTCCCTGGGTGGAAGAAGGAGGAAGAGATAAAGAGGAAGTGGGAGTGGCAACAAACAGCTTCCTCAGAGTTGCATTGTGGGACAACTCACTTTACATGTTAATTCACATGCTAATGAGGCATGCTGGATTTGCCAGGACTTCCAACAGAAATGAGTATCCCTGAATCTCTTCTACCTGCTAGTTTTCTAGTCTGAATATTGGTCTGGGCAAAGCCTGACATGAGATATCTGGTATGACTATCAACCTTATCTTCAAAATGGAAGAATATGTGACTACATGAAGTGAGAGTAGCACGGAACACAGAACATCGAAATTGGCCAAATCAGATATAAAAAAGCAAGGGACCAGTCTTCTGTTTCTCCCTGACAACAGAGAAGAGCTTTCTACAAGATTCATACATTTACCACTGACTGGGAGAAACATGGACTATTAAATGCCTCTTCTCTACCACATTTCAAATATGCCCATTCTGGTCCCTGCATAGACCTGAGAAGCCAGAGCATTTTGCATTAATGCCACGGTGCTTTTTCAAAACAAGCCACACTGAATGCTTTACAAATTATGCACCTCTGAGGCTGCCTCTTTCAATATATTCAAAAAACAATTCATCAGATTTGTCAAGAATGATTTCTTACTTATTACTTTTGCCTGGCCAGTCTATACATCCCAAAGGTATAGGCAAGGATTCTCAGTGGCTACACCTTTAATGTCTGCATTTGGGGTTTGATGGTCAGTATTCTCAGGATCATTTTGCCCCTTATGCTCCAAATCAGAGCATTCGCCTAGCAGCTTGCACTGGGATCTTGCAAGACAGTAAAAGAGTGCCAGAAAATGGCATGCAGTTACAGTGGGGAAAATCCAAGCTATAGGGGCCAGAAGATGACCTGGATTTTCCACTTAAATCAAAGGAACAGCAGACATGAATTAGCTACTTCTAGATCAGTCACAAAATAAATGCAATTACAGCCATTGAAAGAATTAATAGTGAAAGAATACTAGCTTGATTATAGCAGCCATGTGATTATGGTCACACTAATTATACACATACATTGGTGAAAATAAGCACATTTTTGAAGATGTAAAAGGTTCATCATGATGAGAACAGGGCTACTGCCCTTATGCTGATCAGGAGTCAGTATTCCTCCCAACTTTGAGACTGCAGTTCCTCAATCTTGGCCTTTTGAACAACAATCTCTGACATTTTCCCAAGTTTAATGTTGAGAGAACTGGGTGTTCCTGGAGCCTAAAGAGAGCTGAGCACAAAAGTCCAATCAACAATCCCATCACAAACTGCTGGACAGGAGGGAAACAGCTGGAGACCACTGTTTTAAACTGTCTCTGATGCCTTCAAGTCCTTCTACCCAGCTGAATGAATGCTCTTTCTACTGACTGTTCCCTACTGTGCAAATGTTAAGTCATTCTAAAAAGCATTCTGAGTGCCTTGTAGCAATGATTTACAGCCCTTCAGATTCCTAGTGACCCTATGAAAGGCCAAATAATGGGGTATAAAGTGTCACTCTCCCAGCAGTACCCAAACCAGCACATTGCCTGCTAAAGATGACAAAGGACCATGATATGACAGTCTCACTAAATACTGTAGACTCCATCAGTCAGGAACTCAAGTAAGTTTCATGGATTCCAGATGGGTTCAATGGTGCACAGGTTACTACAGTTCTAAGGAATCTCAAGTTTACTTAGTAATTCCAAATGAGAAATACCAGATTTTGAATAACAGAAATCCACAGTGGGATCCTTCTGGGAATTAGACAAGTACCAATGCAGGCTTTTGCCCACCAGGGATACTAGGACAGTGCCCGAAATGCCATTAGAAACTTTCCAAAACTGAAATATTGGGGAATGAAGAGAGTAAATGAAGATTCTTCATAGTAAATGTGCTTACTGGGCTTTATACATCTTTGTGTTTACTAATTGCAAGGCATCATTCTCCATGTTTGAACTATGACACAGAAAACTCTTCATGGTAGCACTTGGCATGACTTCTTCGGTGCCTTGGTGCCTATGCCCATAAATGCTCAATGCCATCCTAGTAACTTATTAAAAATGTACTTTCACACAACTTCCAAGGTTATCAAGGCCAGCTCGTACAATTTTTCTTTCAAATTCACACTTTTGCAATTTTGATGGGGAAGGAGTAACCCACAATTTACAGTGCCATTCAAATGACACATCTCCCTAAACACATTTCATTGCTTTCTTCAATGAGAGATGTAACTAAAACCATTGCAAACGTTTGCGTGTAATGGGAAGATAAAGGATGTTTATATGATTAGTCACCCTGTGTTTATAACCTGCTAAACTATAATGTGCTTAACTTGTTCTGGTTTTGCATGTTATGTGACCCCCAGCCATTACAGCTTCCAAACTATGGCTGATGATTTCAACTGAAGTATAAACCTCATCACTGCTATATATTCAACAAACCCTGGTTAAAACAAATTATGGTTTAGCATGACGTCTGAACCCAAACAATGACTCTCTCAGCACCTCTAAAGATTCTGATGCCACCTTACTGTTCACACAAATAGAAGAATAATCTTTCCAGGATGCTTTTACATTAGCGCAGTGATGGTCCAGATTAGGGGCTGACTGAAAAACAGTGATATTTTTTGCAGATTAAAACCTTAAAAGAAGGTGACCTTCAGAATCTTCAGGATGATGGTGCCTCCACTTCACTGGGTATCTTCAAGAAGGAGCTGGATAACCTTTATAATGGGAATGCTTTACTTTGAATTCCTGTACTGAGCACTCAACAGTCGACATAGCCCTTCCAACATTTTGATTCAACAAACCAATATAATCTAGAATTTCATAAATCGTTTACTGTGTTTTCTGCTCTTGAATGGAAGGGGGCAGATATGGCTGAAAATGGGGCAGAGCATGATTCAAGGGATGATACACCTTGTGATGGGAAGGAATATGCAGAAGTTCAGGATTGGCAGCAGTGTTTTTCAACCGTGGCAACTTTAAGATGGGTGGACTTCAACTCCCAGAATTCCCCAGCCAGCATGGCTGGCTGGGGAATTCTGGGAGTTGAAGTCCACCCATCTTAAAGTTGCCACGGTTGAAAAACACTGATAGGCAGGGTGCATTTTTGGGCTACTTTGAATTTATTTTGAGGCAGCAGATGTTTCATCACCCACCTATTTCATTTACAATAGTAAAATTACTACACTGCATGAACATCTTTCAAAACATTTTCTGCACTGATTATGGAGCAGCTAATACAAAATGATCAAATCCCAACTCTCTTTTAATTCTGAACCAAAATTTTGTGCCAAGAAAAAAGATGAATTCTGAGATTATATAAATCAAGCAAATTAAGCAAGTTTGCAAAAGAAGTTCTTTATCCTGCTTTGGTGGTGAGGAAAATGGGCTATTAAAAAAACAGGGCAGGGTATAAATCTAATAAATAAATAAACAGCCAGACTCTGCATAACATTATCACAGTCTTCTTCTCATCCACAAGAGGCGATGCCTGCTTTTTTTTAAAAAACAGGAACCTAACACTGGATTTTTGGATTCATAGAAAAGCAAAATTTGTGCAGTACCGTACTTCAGCCCTGCACAGAAATGATAGGATTTTGCAGCAAAGGCTTATGTATGCTTACTTGAAAACAAGTCTCCCCCATGTTCATGTGTGTAAGAGCTAGCTTGGTCTAGTGGTTAAGGTGCTGGGCTAGAAACCAGGAGACTGTGAGTTCCAGTCCCACCTGAGGCATGAAAGCCGGCTGGGTGACCTTGGGCCAGTCCCTCTCTCAGCTGAACCCACCTCACAGGGTTGTTGTTGTGGGGAAAAGAGGAGGGAGGAGTATTTGGTATGTTCGCTGCCTTGAGTTATTTAGAAAAATAATAAGGGCAGGGTAAAATCAAATAAATAAATAAATGCACTTATCCTTCATAAATGTGTGGAAGGAAGGAAGGAAGGAAGGAAGGAAGGAAGGAAGGAAGGAAGGAAGGAAGGAAGGGTTGGTTTAGTTAGTCAGTCCTATGGAATAAATGTTGGGAAGTAACATCAGTTCCCAGCCGTTCCTCAATCTTGCAGGACAGAGCTGCAGGCCATCCAATCTATTCTGTGTTCCCTAAATGTCCTAGATAGTTTTTTTCAAGGATGGGTCAAGATGCTACCCTGTTGCCGGTTTGAAACACATGGAATGGAGAGCAGCCCCTTTTTGTCTTCTGCCATCGGGAGTCAAGTGTCTTGGGAAGGTGGCTCCTGTTTTAAATCTAAAGCAGAGGTCTCTCCTCTTACTTCATAGCTTTCATGTAGAAACAAGGGTTTCAATTGAGACACTTTCTGCAGTGTCACTAAGCTACAGGCCTTCCCTTCCCAGAAATATTTTTTAATGATTTAAACAAAGCATAGATGCAGAGAACAGAATGATTTCATTCTACAACTAAAATGTGCACATACAAATCAGCATTGCCACTGGAGGGTGCTCCTGTAATTCTTAACTATGATGAACTCAGGATGCTCTTTTCAACCTTCCTTTCAAATGAAGACTTGCACGGCAATCATCTAATTCATTCAATTTATGCCCCTAATAATGCACCTTCAGCAAACAAGTGTTTCCAAGTAAATCAAATGTACATTGTGAGGCTTCTTGCAAGCTATTTCGTCCCTGAACTTTTCCTCCGACAAAGAGGTTTTTGAATCTGCAAAAAATGGAGCATAATCATCAGGCGTGCTCCTGGCAGGAAATGGTCGAAAAGATGAATGCAGGCTGCATGCAAATATTTTCCCTGAACTTCCAGGAAGAAAAAAATATTTGCAATCCTCTATGAGATAGCTTGAACTACAAGCTATTCTAGGATAATGGTATATTTGAACAACAGCAAGAAAAACCCACAGATAGATATGTACTACCCAGGCAATGATTTCAGAGAACAAAGAAAAGAGAAGGTGGGGTTCAAAGGTAAGTCGGCTGTGCTTATCTTGCTGAAATATGCATCTGGAACCATCTTGACTGAATAGGTTGGTGAGCGTGCCTTCGTAAAAACACAAAGGTACAATATGCCCAAATGCCTACCACCAAGAAGTGACTCTCATACAGTACTAATAGTTCTGATGTATGAATTTAAGTTGCTTAGAGAATCTTATGGCAGCATTTTACAGTAGGAACCAATGCTGAACCAGACCCAGTTGCTGGGAGATGGGCGGCATATACATTCAAGTAAGTAAATAAGTAAATCTATCTATCCATCCATCCATCTATCCAGGACTGCACAGATGAGCAATCCATGGTCCACGGGTAGAACAGCTTTGGGGTATTTTCATTCGGCCTTTGGCTTAACTTCAAGGGACCTCAGGAAGTGATCAGTTGACTTCTACCATGGACTATCTGTCCTTACCCCAACTAACGTCTGGGAAAGACGGAGGAGGGAGGGAGGGAAAGAGAAGAAGCTGTCGGAAAGCAAGGAAGAAGAGAAAGAGGATGGCAGAAGGGGAAAAACAGGATTCTCCGACCCCGTTATTGGCTTTGAACGTCCCCACCCCCAGCAAGGAGCATTCAGATGGAAACAAGCACTGAGGACTTGGATGACAAAAAGAATTTCCATCCTCGTTTCTCACTCCCTGCTCCTTAAATTTATATCTAGGTGGTTTGCTCTCTGGGAGAAAATCTCTAATGGTTAAGTAGGACCAAGAGGGGGAGTCAATAACTGTGCAGAAGAAATGTTGTCAGGAACAAAAATGGATTTTTCTATCCGCATTCCCAAAGGGAGAACATCTAACGTACAATACTAATAAAGAACAAGGTGCTGATGTTGAGCTACTATTGCAGTAGTCACAGTTTTATTTTCCCTGTTCCTGTAAGTAGGCAGAGTACAAAATAATAAAATGCAACATCAAGACATTACTACAATAGCACACTGTAATTCAACTGAAGATCACAATTGAAACAACCTGAGTGGTCCATAGTATTTAGACTAATCATTAGAACTTACACCTAAAGCAACTGTACTTAAATGCAACAGTGTGGCCAAGGGACAGGGTGCTCTCTAACAACTGGGTCCCAATGTGGTGCCCCGGGGCAATCATGGAGCTGCAAAATGGTCTGTTCTAATTGTTTAACAGGAAGTTAGCACGCTAGAAAGCCAAGCACCAGCTTCAAGCATTCCCTGGATATTTCCAACAATACCTCAAGCTCCACTGAGACGCCAGAGGTGTTCTTAGAAAGCAGAATGATGGGTGGCTGCAGCATATGCATATTTTGTGATTGTCAGTGCTCACTGTAGGACCTTGCAAGACTGCCTATAAGATGGACTCAGCATTCCAAATGTGCCCAATAGTTCAGGGTTGGGGTTCCCTGCTTTCAGCTTCACACTTGAGGAACTGGCTTGGCTGACCATCTAGCATGTGAACCATGCTTACAGGCAATCCTTCCTTAACAATCATTCATTTAGTGATGGTTCAGACTTACAACGGTGCTGAAAGAAACAATTTATGACCAGTCCTCACACTTACAACCATCACAGCATCCCAGGTGGTCACATGATCACGATTTGGGCACTTGGCAACCAGTTCACATTTATGACAGTCGCAGTGTCACATGGTCATGTGATCACCATTTTCGACCTTCCCGGCCAGCTTCTGGCAAGCAAAATCAATGGGGAATTGTGTGATTCACTTAACAACCACGTGGTTCGCTTAATACCCGTTGTGATTCACTTAACAATTGCCACAAAAAAGGTTGTAAAATTGGGTCGGATTTGCTCGACTGCTTCGCTTAGCAACCAAAATTCTGGTCCCAACTGCAGTTGTTAAGCGAGGACCACCTGTATTCTTCAGCCTAAAATTCTACAGAGATCCCTGAGCCATTGGAAGATACAAACGGGTACAAACACCTCCAATTCCTGTTTCATTCACTAACTGATCACAGGTGACCCACACATATTCAAGATGAAACCTTCTATAGCCAAGTGTCATCTTGCAATCTCATGATGAAGTCACACTTCAGGAGCTACCAAAGCCCCTCCCTTTCCCTTTCCCATTATTGTGAATTGGGTGGAATCAAATAAAATACTTACAGTATTAAGGACATAGACTAGCAGACAGGTAGTTAATGACCACAATTGGGACTGGAATTTTGGTTGCTAAGCGAAGTGGTAATTAAGCGAATCCAACCTGATTTTACAACCTTTTTTGCTGCGGTCATTAAGCGAATCACTATGGACTTAAGCGAACCAAGTCATCATTAAGTGAATCATGCAGATTTTGCTTGTCAGAAGCTGGCTGGGAATGGCAATCATGTGACCACAGAACACTGCGACGGTCATAAATGCGAACTGGTTGCCAAGCACGCAAATTGTGATCATGTGACAGCGGGGATGCTGCGACAGTTGTAACTGTGAGGACCAGTCTTAAGTTGTTTTTTTCAGCACTGTTGTAAGTCTGAACCTTGACTAAATGATGGTTGCTAACGAACTGGGTGGAGTTTCTTCTTATGTTGAACAGCAGTTGCAAAGTACAAACTGTTTTGGATCAGTCTAAGGACTCCTATATGGTGGCCGAGTGTGAGAGTTCTCATGGACAATGAAAAACAGTATGATTGTAAATCTGAGCACTGCAAAAACAGGACAGATGGAAACAAGATGGCCCACAAAATGAAATGCAAGAGGGCTTGAATATCGTTTCGCCATGTAGGACATGACTGAATCAGAACACTTGCTGAGATTCTGCTGTTACGGCTTCTAACTTTCTTCAATCAATGTTATTTATCTGAAGTACTTGACTTTAGTTGGAGTTTGTCTAAGTAATTCATTTCTGCAGTGGAGTGAATCCTGACAAGGAGGCAGCTCAGAAACCCGTCTTCTGCTTGGAGAACAGCTGGCGGTAAGGAGAACGGTTGTATCTCTGCCCAGCTGCAGTCTGACCTGGAGGAAGATTATGAACCTTTTGTATTTCTTCATGACTGCAGGAGGCTATGGGTTTAACAGACTATACCTTCTACAGAAAAGGAACCAATTTTCTGAAATCTCTAGTGTATCAGAAATCAGCTGGAACAGAAAACTGGTTGTAGAAACCCTGCTTATAAAGCTTCTGGCAAAGACATGCTTACCGCTGAAAGGCAACAAATATAAATCTGGTTCCTGGTATATTATCCTGACATCCTAGGCACTTGGAATTTCTCTTCTGTTTACGGGTTTGGATCTCAATACTGCAGTGATGTTTGCTCTGCTACCTGAGTACCCTTTTCCTTCATCTTGGTCACCATCTTGACATACCCCATCAGCTTCTGATTTCATCTGCTCTGTTCATGAGATATCCTCGCTTTGACTCACAACTGATTGCAGCAGTGTTTCTCAACCTTGGCGACTTTAAGACGTGGGGACTTCAACTCCCAGAATTCCTCAGCCAGCTGTGGCTGGGGAATTCTGGGAGTTGAAGTCCCCACGTCTTAAAGTCGCCAAGGTTGAGAAACACTGGATTACAGTCTGACGTATGTTGATTCTGTCCTGATTCTGCAAACGCTGGTAAAGACCTTGAGCCTCACACAGAGCAATATAAAGGATTGAAAGATCTCTCCACTTCACACAATGCCCATTCATTTATCATATTTTCTTAGTTTTATTTTAATGTAAGAACAACAATAGCTAAGAAATGGTACAGATCAGAAAAACACAACAATTACAAAATTCCATCTAATAAAATGAGTTCACAAACTAGTCAACAAAGTTTAAAACTAAAACCCCCAAACTTAACCACACATATTTAAAACAGTTCCTTGTGATACAACCAGTTGTGTATACCCCCCATAAAAGAATAGAGCAGGATGTAGGGTAGGATAACCAGGCCTTACACTGACCAACTTGTCAAGTAAAAAGACATGTGGACTTCAACTCTTTTAAAACTGTGAAGCTTTCACAGCAATGAAGAAAAGGAGGAAGTTGACTCCACAGGCTGGGTTCCTAAGCCCTGGACTTTGGAAGTCACAGACTTGAAGCGAAAAACAGAAGGAGATTGTACTGAGATGAACAGTAGACAAATATTTGAGATGTGAGTATATGTGACCAGTGTACCCTAAAGGTAAGCATCAATAACTTAAACTGGGCTCTGGCCAACAGTGTCTGCAGCAGGAAGGTGCCACAATCACCATCTTGACTTTTTTGACAGTAGGCCAGGCTCAAATAAGGAGCCAGTGAGTAATCTACATAATGAGACATGAGTATTTTCTTTTGATAGAGCACACTGAATTTTTTTTAATGCAAAAGTAGCCACAAAGGTTTTAGAGAAACCAAAACTGTGAACAGAAATATTAAGACAGCCCTAGATTCAAAATTCAGAGAGCTTGACCATTTCCAACAACTCATTGGCTGAGCCATATAGTTTAAACGCTAAAGAAACTATAAAAATAAATGAACATTTGCTCAGGGAGGATCAGTTAAGTGCTGTGTAAACCATTATGGAAAGACATCTTAAGCATTTGTTAGCTCTTAAAACATCCATGCTCCCATCATGGAGGAAGGAATGGCATCATTATTCTGGCAACCTAACATGGCCAAGATCAATTTGAAGTCCACAGTTTTTTCAGAGATTCAGTGATTAAGCTGAGAAATCTTCCTACATTCTGGTGACTGACATGTATGGCTGCTATTGAGCTGAATGGTTTGTCTGAATAAACTAAACCAAACTTCCACACCTTGGTATCCTCCAGATATGTTAGAGGACAATTCTCACAATTCCCCAGCCAGCAGGTCAACATTTGAAGGTTGACTGCAAATACTGAATTTGCATTCAGTATTCTTGTATTCAAATCAGGTACCAGCATCTTATTTTGTTTTTGAAGTGTAGGAAAAGTATCCTATGTCATTCTTACGATGGAAAACTAATTAATTTATCGTGAGCTAGAATAGGCAAACATTAATGCACAGTGTTCACACAAGTGACCTGGAACGTCTTTGCCCTCCCAGAAAGATCGTTCTTCTAACTACAGTTTATCAATATTTTATTCTCTTTGGACCTGTCGACTAGAAGATAGAACTCATGCCCCATAGTCTGTGTACATGCCTTCAATATTTTCATTTGACGAATCAATTTGAAAAGAGAAGCATTCTTTGTTGAACATAAATGCTAATGACAAAAGTACCAAACTTTTGAGTGATAAAATGTGTTACTATAATATAGTATGCATTCCATTAGGAAAATACACCCAAATTAAAATCAGAAAACTTCATAGATTAAGAAGAAATTCTATAAGCCTTATCAGGGACTAAGCTTCATCAATTTTTATAGAGTAAGACTGCACTATAAATTAAACAGATATTTGAAATGAATGATTTCTCCCAACTATTTACAGAGTCTGGCTTTGAAATTCAATAGATCTTGTATATGTAAGATAAAATAGCTCTAATTTTTTAGTTTCTTAAAGGAGCTACCACATATTCAAAAGAGTAATGTTCTTACCCTTTACACCTTGAATATCTTGCAGCCTTCTCTGATGTACCCCACCTTTTTTTCTCTGATGGTCATGCTCAGAAACTTCAACTGATTTGTCTTTGACTTTGAACTAATTTCCTGACTCTTCGGTGTTCCCACTGACCACAAGTTTAGAATTAGATCACAGAGATCTACTTTTACTGTAACCCGAATCATAATCTAGGTCAGGGTTTCTCAACCAGGGTTCCGTGGCACCCTCGGGTTCTGCAAGAGGTCACTAAGGGTTCCCTGGGAGATCACGGTTTCTTTAAAAATTATTTCACATCTGGGCAACTTCACATTAAAGAGGTAAATTTCATTCTTTATTTTTAGTTCTCATCTTCTTCCCCTTTCAAGCCTATTGTCAACCAGACCAGGAAACCAAATTCAAGTTTACAGTATCTTGCAAGTCTGAATGTGCCTCCCACTTCCTTCCCTTTATCTTCACGAGAACTAGGGAGGGTCAAGTCTGAGATGCTTTCTCAAATTACATTTCTGGTTTGGGTTCCGATTTCATTTATCAGACCTCTGTCTGGGCTGTGGCTCTTCCTCCTGTCTCTCAAGGTCATTCACACAGCCCATTACACCCATACACTCTTCTTCACGCCCAACTAGGCCTTTTGAATATCTAATAATCAGAGTTCATCATTAGTGGCCAAGATTGCAAGTCACTCAAGATGCTCCTTGAAAAATTAAAATGCAGCCACCAAAATTAGTTGACATACTCGCTGTAGATTTTTGGCAGACAGATCTCTACCTTAGCCACTAGCGTTTGCAAAGAACCAAATCACTCCAAATTTATCAAAATCGATCCATTAACCTGGAGTGCTTTATTGCTCTTTGTTCTTCCTTTCTATAGCAAAGACACTCTTCTTTCTTTCCTGCAGTAGGAAGCTACGTATAAATCATGAAAGCCTAAAGGAGACTTCCTCTTTTCCTAGTGTACGATCTCTGAATGATTGGCCTGAACGTGCCAAGATCAGTTACAATGGGCTATTTCTGCCACAGATCTTAAAATGAACTCGTCAGCATCAGAATTATAACCAATTTCCAGGAAGCCCAGAAATCTTCCCAGATGTAATCATTTGTTCATCCCTTAATTATGAGCAGACTTTTTCACTAGTTGTGCCAATGCTTTTAAATAAAGCATCAGGTTTCCAGTACTTGTGGATAGATAGGGGGAAAAAAGTGGTGAGTTCTCAAGAACCTGGCTGTCATTTTTAATAATTAAGTAGTGCTCACATGTTACCCAAGATGCTGCAGAGAAATAGCATTAATAGGTCTATGAAATAAAATATATGAGCATGCCTGGAAGAGGGAAACTGCACAGGAAACAGGAATCAACAAAATGAACTACAACAGCAGAAGGAACGGCTGGGCAACTGAGACTGAAAGACTCAGAAAATGTTCATTGAAAAAAAGTTGCTCTCAAGGTGGCAACTGAAGGAAGACAAGGAACCAACTTACTGGAGAAGCAAAATAGTTCAGTGGAATTATTAAAAACAACAACCCCAGAACACAGAAGATGACCTTGCGTGTAGCAGGAGTACTAGAAGAAGAATGGGTACCCTCAAGGTACCCTCAGTAATGAAATATTTTAGAGGTAAGGTCTAGAATTCTGGATCAGGGAAAAACAGCAATTCCACTCTTTAATTGATTTGGGATTGCCGTGCATGTGTTGAACCGGTGAAATTCCAGTCCGAAGTCTGTCTTTCTAAATGTCAGATTGCAACAGATTGTGCACAATCACTTTGCCCAATGTTTTAAACAGAAAACAAAATTCAAATAATTAAAAAAAAAAGGCCGCATCGTTTCATGTTGAAATGCTGAAGCCGTAAATGCCACTTCATCCATTACGTGTGACCCTTGTACCGGCCAATTTTGTGCTCCCCGGCATTTTCAAGTCTGCAGCCTTTTTCGATTTCCATATTGATTTCAGTTGAGAATCACTGTATGCAAAACAATTGCTTACATGCACAATTTACAAATTGGGGAAGTAGGCTAGAATGACAGAGGTTTTACCTAAGAAGAGAATGGAATGCAGCACACCACAAATTCATTGTTCTTACTAAATATCGTTGTTCTATGTTGGGGATAAAACTGAAAATTCCACCTGCACAGAACGCTGAGTAAATAAATTACAGTATATTTTCTCCTTCCTTCTCATCAGCACTTTTGATGCTTCCAGGCTTAATTTATAAGCCATTTATAATTCATAAACAAAAAGGCTGCCCTCTGCTAATCCCATAACTTCCTTTTATTCATAATTAATGATCAGATCTGAAATTTAATTATGTTTTTAACAACTCATTTAAGTGTGGGGAGCCACAAACAACAAAAATTAAAAGCTCCCACATATAGACCTAAAGTGTTCAGCTATATTCATGCAGATCTAAAATTTATATTTAAAATTGTATCTATTTTAAATTGTACCACTTTTCATCCTGTGGCGCAGGATACCCCCAGGGTCTTCTGAGGTCTGGAATGAATTAAACCTGAACCAAACTCATGGTTTAGGATGCTGGGAACAAGGCAGACAAATCAGATCAGATCAGATCAAATCAAATCAAATCAAATCAAATCAAATCTACAGTCATAGACCAGCATAAGGAAAGTGAGGTACAGTCATTCAAAGCATAAAGGATACATCAAGAGTAAAAATCTACAAAATTATGAAATATATTAATTAAAAACTCCAAGTATATATAAAAAGGGAGAATCTAAAAGAAGGGGTAGGATTATTAGATGGGTGTAGGGTTGAACAGAAAGACTCTGTTAGAACTTGAATTATAGGAACTCTGAAACAGGCTAATTATGGAACAGAAAGAATTACTTGACCCATGAGCTGATTCAAAGATTGCTTTAAAGCAGGGCTTTTCAAACTTGGGCAACTTTAAGATGTGTGGACTTCAATTCCCAGAATTCCTCCGCCAGAAAAACATGGCTTTAAAGAATCTGTATGCGGCTTCTTGACCTATTGAATAGAGTTGTATACAGCTGCAAGAATAAAAGTTAGCATGGAAATAAGTTCACAGAAAGCTTGGGTGGGCAAGACATCATAGATGCTTCACAGAAATCTGGAATGGAATAAGGGCCATAAGCATAAAGCTACGACCCGCTTGCATTTTCCCTCCCTAAAATCATGAAATTTACCTTTGATTCTAGCAGTTTAATCTGACCATGGAAGAAAACAGAACTTGTTCATTTTATAAATTCCAGTAAGCTTGAACAGGTAAAAGTAATATTAAGAGAAATTTACCTTGTTGTTTAAATACATTTAATTCTGATTCATGGCTGTGATATTATTAGTTTGTTTTACTATGCTTCAATGTAAGTTAGTCTTCTGAGAAAAAGAAGCAAGTTCAAACATAGAGACCCAAAGTGTGATTTTTCTAGATCGATTAACTTTTAAGTTAGCATTAGCTTCATCACATATGACAATCAACCTGTGTATCAATTGGCATGATATATATTTTATGCTCTATTGGAAAATTGATTTGTTATAGAATTATTTTTACTTAATTTCTAACTTTTAATTGTAAGGCGAGTTTCTAAAATTCAAGCTGAAAAGTCTATCTAAGAAAGGGGAGGTTTCTCGCGAAGACTAGAACGTTGGCGGAGCACAAAACTGTAACTTGGTTGCTGTATGGAGAGCCGAGGATGTGAGAAAGCCAATTAAATTAAAAAGGATCAAAGAAATTAGTAAAACTTTGGTCAATAAATATTGTGTTGATTTTAACTGGTAGACCATGAGATGTAAATAACAGCCACTGAGCATCTAAACACATCATGACCAATGAAATTAGGAGGGGCATCAAAAACTTGTGGCCAAGGACAATGTGGGTGGTCAGCTTATGTCACTAAGTGACTAATAACCTATACAAATGCTGACACAGGCAAAGGAGGGGAGATCCAGTGGGCCAGATGGCTTGATTCTTCCTAACTTTAGGCGTTAGCCTCTCTCTAAGATAGACTGTTCTATATTTTTTAATTTCAGCTGCTAAAAAAAGCTTTCTCTTCCTACTTTCATGTGAACTCGAAACCATCTAAGAATTTTGAGTCTTCCACTGGGGTGGCAAGTACAATTACATTGTGCAAATACATTACAAATGTTTATGCTTAAAGACAGAATGCTTAACCGCCCTACCCATGGAACGGGATGGGAAAAGATAGAAATCAAATAAACCAAGAAATGAGCAAATAAATAAATAAATAAATAAATTTAATACACCTTTTCTTCAGTGTGTCTCTTGCCACCATTTGTGCTTTGGCAACTGTCTGACAGGGGTATGCAATATCTGGATCCAGAACAGGCAAAAGTGCTTCGGATGTACAACGGGTGTCCTCACTAAACTCTTTAAAAGAACCACACCTTCTCTGGGTCTGACATGCACGTTCAGGAAAAAATACATTTTAGTTAAGGAAACGTTAAGGAGCTACCATCAGGTACACCAAGGGATCCAAATACTGCACAATGATTCTTCATGTATTATAGTTTAATCATCTTAAGTCAATAACGTTGCAGCTGTTTCATACGATTAATCATTCTATTTATTTGTTTGTTTGTTTATTATTCAAATTCTGCTACCGCCCATCTCCCCAAAAGAGGGACTCTGGGCGGTTTACAACAAAATTAAGACTACAATAATAAACAACCAAGATCTTATAAAAACAACTTACAAGTATACTGTAACTTGATCTATAACTCCATCATTATGAAACGTAAGGATATTTTTATATTCTATTTGTTTCATCTTCCTCCTGTGCCTTGCAATCAGTTTGCCTATTATTCCAATACAGTTTGAACTTACATTTGGTTCAGTCTTGATTCAGTGGTTATCTTCTATCAGTTTGCAGGAGCAGTCCAGGATAAAAGAGATGGAAGTATCTGGTTTTCCTTCACAATCCTTTGTAATCTGGAAGGATGTGTCTAACGTTTAGGACTCCCTATCAAGTTACGTCATGTAGTAGCAATGGCAGATGGCAAGACTAATGATACACCTGGGCAGAAATACAGGCCTGTCGTACAAGTTATGGCTTGTAGTGGTCTTATATAGGGATCTGTCTTTTTTTCCCATGCAGTGTCACATACTGGAGACAAAATCAGAAGCACAGAAAAAGGTATATACACTCTAGGTCAGTGTTTGTCAACCTTGGCATGGCTGGCTGGGGAATTCTGGAAGTTGAAGTCCACACATCTTAAAGTTGCCAAGATTGAGAATCACTGATCTATCTTGTTTTCTCCCTTCCAGTAGCTTGAATTCTGCAATCGTTGACTTCTAGAATGGCCAGCAACTGACATTCAGCATCGCCAAGCTTGGCACAGCTTTAGATGACCTGCTGGGGAATTCTGGAAGTTGAAGTCCACACATCTTAAAGTTGCTAAGGTTGAGAAACACTGCCCTAGGCTGTCATATACAAGGGCAATAATCCCTACAACAAAGCTGGTTTTCAGTCAAACAGTGTTTGCTGCAAAGGGTATAGAGCATATTTTCTGAGCATAATTCTATGTTCGCCAGCCAGAGTCACATGTGCAAGATGGGCAACTATATAAATCGTTATAATGAATACATAAATAGAGAACCACTGTAGCTTTGTTTCACTGCATTTTAATTTCAGGGCTAGATTTCAGCTCTCAAAGGCCAACAGTATATCTTTAGCTAATGTTAATTAGCATGCGAGTGGATCCCCCCACAAAAACGGTAGAGTTTGCTTTCTACGCATTGTTAATTTTACCAAGCCAAAACATGAACGAAAAGAATGGGGTCTGCAGAATTTGTCTGAATTCTACAACAATGAAATATCATAGGAGGAAGAAATCCAGGAGCCATCCATGCTCTTGGTAATAGGTAGCAATTCGTTATGGCTATGTCAACCGCTACCCAGCCATATTGGTTTTCAGCACACAGTGAGGATTCCTTTCACCTATTTGCTTTACAGTCTATAGTCTATAGCTTGTAGCTTACTTTCTATCGGACAAGCAAGTTTCCACAAAACCTGTGGTTGCCTAATTTGGCCTTTTGTGAATTGGTTCTAGCTTCATGGGAATTCTTCTTAACAATCCATCTAAACAATCCAATCTAAAAATGGTTAGCAAATCTAAATATATACAAGAGTAACATCCCAGGAATTTTATGGTTTTAATAAAGCTCCTTTTTTTGTTGGCCACAGATGCTCTGAAGATGGTTTTATTAAGGGAAAAATTGTAATAAGCAGATTTTATTTATTTATTTATTTATTTGTTTGTTGGCTTGGACAAAGCGCCTTTTGCGTTGGCCACAAATGCTGTGAAGAAGGTTTTATTAAGGGAAAAATGGCAATAAGCAGATTTTATTTATTTATTTGTTGGCTTGGATAAAGCTCCTTTTTTGTTGGCCACAAATGCTCTGATGATGGTTTTATTAAGGGAAAAATTGTAATAAGCAGATTTTATTTATTTATTTGTTTATTTATTTGTTGGCTTGGATAAAGCTCCTTTTGTGTTGGTCACAAATGCTGTGAAGATGGTTTTATTAAGGGAAAAATTGTAATAAGCAGATTTTATTTATTTATTTATTTGTTGGCTTGGACAAAGCGCCTTTTGCGTTGGCCACAAATGCTGTGAAGAAGGTTTTATTAAGGGAAAAATGGCAATAAGCAGATTTTATTTATTTATTTGTTGGCTTGGATAAAGCTCCTTTTTTGTTGGCTACAAATGCTCTGATGATGGTTTTATTAAGGGAAAAATTGTAATAAGCAGATTTTATTTATTTATTTGTTTATTTATGTGTTGGCTTGGATAAAGCTCCTTTTGTGTTGGTCACAAATGCTGTGAAGATGGTTTTATTAAGGGAAAAATTGTAATAAGCAGATTTTATTTATTTATTTGTTTATTTATTTGTTGGCTTGGATAAAGCTCCTTTTGTGTTGGCCACAAATGCTCTGATGATGGTTTTATTAAGGGAAAAATTGTAATAAGCAGATTTTATTTATTTATTTGTTTATTTATGTGTTGGCTTGGATAAAGCTCCTTTTGTGTTGGTCACAAATGCTGTGAAGATGGTTTTATTAAGGGAAAAATTGTAATAAGCAGATTTTATTTATTTATTTGTTTATTTATTTGTTGGCTTGGATAAAGCTCCTTTTGTGTTGGCCACAAATGCTCTGATGATGGTTTTATTAAGGGAAAAATTGTAATAAGCAGATTTTATTTATTTATTTGTTTATTTATTTGTTGGCTTGGATAAAGCTCCTTTTGTGTTGGTCACAAATGCTGTGAAGATGGTTTTATTAAGGGAAAAATTGTAATAAGCAGATTTTATTTATTTATTGGCTTGGATTAAATCAATAACTAATAACCAAGGTTTGGAAAATGGCACCATAACTCCTTCTTATACAAATCCCCTCGATAAAGCATAGCAAAACATTCAGTTCAGAGCTGCAGAAAGATCTCTAATATTTTTAAAGAAACGTATTTCGGTGCATTTCTCCATGGCCTTGAAACTCTTTTTTGCAAAAATAGTCAAACTGGGCAGTACAGCTGGAAAAACTCTTTTAGAAAGAATCCCTCTTATGACATGAGGCAATCCTGAAATGTAGAAAGTAGCTCTTTGGGCCCCATCATGTTCAAGCAAGATCACAATCTACATAGGCTGTCAGAGATTTGGAAAGAAAATGAACATAGCCAAGGACTGAGAACCAAGTCCAGAAATACGTCTTTGCAAGACAAGCTTTCTTGGATCTGTTCCAGAGTCCTGGGAAGCTTAAGCACAAGGCAAAACAGAGGATCCATGATCACATTCAGAAATACCAGGACAGGCAAGTAAGGACATGAGAATGAGATGGACAGGGGAAAAAAATCAGTGGAAGCAACAAACCTAAGGGATAGCAAATATATTTATCAAGAAGCTGGAAAGACTTTGAAGAGGAACTTAGTGCTGAATCAGGACAAGGATAAGATTTAGAGATATGGGTTACAGTAAGAACAGGACTAGTAGGTCAACACTGAAACAAAAACATAAGGAGGAAGGGTTAAGGTCTGTAATTAGATATGACATCTAGTGATTGATTGATTCAGTTTGTCTGTTGATGTGCAGTACTGTATTTAGGTCCAAAGCTTGGAAAGTGCTTCCGAAGTGGCATGGGTTCACTCGTCATATCTGTTGGCAGCTCCTTAAAGGAGCCATGCCTTTTCCTGGCCTTGCACAGTACGCATTACTTAGCTAAGGAGGTGTTATCACAAAAACATAATTTCCCAAGCCCGCATGGGCACCTGCATGAGCCCAAGAAAAGGTGCAGTTCTTTAGGGAGCAACCAACAAGTACAGAGAGCATGCCCACACCAGATCCAAAGGGTATTTCCTGCTTCAGATCCAAATATGGGCACCCAAAACCTTCAATAGATATTTCCTGGATTGCTTAAAAGGGGATAAGAGGATGCAGCTATCAATTTTTTAGTTATTTTCTTCTTGTTGTTGTTATTTTACACCAACAACTTTACAAATTTGCACTATTGGAAAGAATTAGACAACACAACATTGTTACACCTTATGGCTATACAGTATATAATCATTCTAGATTGGATAAAATTGTGATTCCGCCCTGTGTATTTAGAATTTGAATTCTGTCTGCGATTTTTTCAACCATAGCTATAGACCATACCTTTGAATGCCATTTTTCAGTTGTTAAATTGTCTAAACGTACTATAGATTTGACAAGTAGGAAGAAGAATATAACGAATTCTTTATTAATTGGCTTAGCATTGCCTCACTCAAATATGTGTAATAAGCCCAAATACTTTCTGTTTAATTATAGATCTGACTTCCAGGAAGATTTTCTGTCAGAATAATGCAACTTTTTCACAAGTCCACTATATATGAAGAAATTTACTTTTCTATTTCAACCCTCCAATGTGTTATTGAAAAATGGCTAGATATATACCGTATTCATAGGCTGGAGCATGAAGTGTGAGAGTTAGTTCACACACAGCCAGGAATGTATGATAGAAAATTATTGGTTTTAAAAACAGGACAGATAAAGACAAGATAGGTAGAGTGCCCAAAAGAGGCAGCCATGTAGTCTGTTACACAGAGCAGAAAGGAAAGTCAGACATGAGAGCGGATTTTCTTGAATTGCAACAATCGTTGAAATTCTTTGGTTCCAACTTCTAACCTCCTTGGATAATTATTACTTATCTGCAGTTCCTGATTTTCTTAGGAACTTGCCTGAATGAATGAATGAATGAATGAATGAATGAATTCCTGTGAAGTGAAGCCCAATATCAGGTCACACTAAGTATCAACCCAATGAGCAAAGATGAAGCCAAAACAGGAGCACATTCAAGACAAAAGGACACTGATTAGTTGACCTAGAGCTACAGTAAGTTCAGCCCACTTACTCTGGAGCAGTGTTCCTCAACCTTAGCAACTTTAAGCTGTGTGGACTTCAAATCCCAGAATTTCCCAGTCAGCATGGGTGGCTGGGGAATTCTGGGAGTTGAAGTCCACACAGCTTAAAGTTGCCAAGGTTGAGAAACACTGCTCTGGAGACTAGAATCACAGTTTTCTTTCCAAAACCTAACTTTCTAGCTTTTACACCATATGGTCTTAAGTTGTAATAGTCTTTGAAATATTGGAAAAAGCCTCGGGGGATCTTTTTTTCATATGTGTTCATCATACACATGGAAGTAAAACTAGTCCGAGTTTCAACCCCACTGTCCCACAGCCAATTGCTGTTTGTGGATTCATGAGGATGTTTGCAGACTGAACACCTGTGTGTACAAAGGCTCTATAAAATGCAGATTCTTTCTTACGTAGAATTCTGAATGTCACAGAAAACCGACGCATGTTCCCTCTACACATTCTCACAAATGGGAAAGTGCTGCAAGAAAAATCAGTACGGCTGGCAATTTCACCAGCATTTCATCCATGCTTTGATCCTATATATGGAGAAGGAAGGTATGAATACGGTAATGGAGACTCACATAGGGCACTCAAGGGCTCACACTGGGAGGCTTGTGTGTGGGAGACTGGAGCACATCTTGATGACTCACCTAGGTTGGTGAGTTTAGGTATTGGAAACTTCTTCAAGGACAGTCAAGAATTAGTCGTCATTGGACATTGCAAAATCAACTTTGACCTCTGGCAGGCAGAATGAGGCCTTCAAATCCAACAGGCCTTCTGCCTTCGTAAGGATTCAAACCCAGCCAAATGAAGACAAATTCCCTGCTGTGTTGTAGACGCTAGTTCAAGTCAATGGCAATTGTACCTGAGAAGGTACAATTTGGTCCTGATAACTTGGAGACAGAAAAAAAGTTCTCTCTTAAGAACCTGCTTAAGACTTAATAGAAGGCTTACCACTTTGTGATACGAAGACTAGTATGTTTTCAAATTAAGAAAACACATGAGTCTTGGGCTTTAATGGTCAGTCAAACTGGCCGTTCAAATACTGCAGACTGGACATCACCCATTATATCGTAGTAACGCAGAACACAGAATTACCTTTAAGTGGCGTTGGTACTTCCTTCAATTCAAAATGGAATCTGAAGGACAGAGGTACAATTATCCATCCATTTAAGTCTCTCCTGTGTACATAAACTGAATAAACTTCTTTCCAAACCAAACTTATGATTGCCATTTCTGCCTTTTCCCCACAGCTGCAAAAACTCCTCCACCACATCTATCCATATTCTCATCATGCAGTGCTTTGCGTAGCGCTGTATTTGATGCTTCTAGCTTCTTCTTGATTTTCTCAGCAGATAAAAGCATTAGGGAAGTTACAGAAAAAGGTGCCGGGCTTTGTTTCCCATCTCTCTCCCCAGACTGCCTAAAGCCTGAGAACCATTTATAAAACTCTGTGCATGGAACCCTTGAAAACACTGTCGTGATTTTTTTTAAAATCACTGTCATACAGTACCTGCAGCATATTAACCAGGTGCCATTCTACATAGTACAAAGATTTCTTGGTTCTCCGTTCTGTGGACAAATGGGGCAGCTTCGCTTCAGATTTTCCAAAGGGTAGCCCTCCTCTGCTTTTCAATGTACCTGTGGAAGTCTGGGCCAGCTTACCTGTTTTGCTCCTATTACAGTTTTAAACAAAAAGATGGATATAACATTCTATTCATCCCTATTCATCAGCTTCAGACTCAGTTCTGGAAATGGAGCATGTTCAAGGGGGCAAATGTAGCATCTGTCTGCAACTTTTTAAAGCAGCTGCATCCTTTTCTGCAAAATTGTGGGAAAAGACACAGCTGTTTTAAAGAGTTGAAGCTGAGTGCTGTATTTACTCCCCTGTGTATTCCAAAGCACCTTTTGAAACTGAATCTGAAGTGCTTTATAGACCTATTAGCTACTTCCAGTCTAGCATCATCCAGAAGCACCTCTCCGAATTATCACTTACGGAGCCAGAACGTCATCCTTTGAAATGCACTACGTTGGCCTTGCTGATTAACATACAAGCTGCTGATGCCTCATAAGGTTCAAACAAATGTGCTGACCAAGAGATTTCCAAAAATCTTCAGTGAAAGCAAGTACATGCACCTCACAATGCGATGAATGCTTTTTGTGACATTTTTTCCAAAACAACAGCAGATCCAAACATGCTGAGTTACTTTTACTTCATTTACCACAACCCTTTCTAAAAAAAAAATCAGAAGAGATTATATTTGAAGATACATAAATGGGGAAAGCAGGACAGGTTTCACATGCCTATTACTTTTTGCTTTGAGACAAAAGAAGTGACAAATGTAAAAATAAATGATCTAATCATGAAGAATTGTTGTAGCAAAGTTCAGATAGGTAGAGGTATTTTTGCCCAGAAGGGCAATGGAAATAAAGATGATGTTCCTTCATGAATGGACTGAAGCTGAATGACAGGACTTATGGGTGGAAAATGGCATACAAGAATAACTCAACTCATCTTTTTAATAATAATGATAATCAAGATTTTTCTATGTTAGCCATAGAAGTTCTCACAACTTCTAAGGATGGGAAATCAAAAGGTAAGGAAATTGTTAACCAGTTGGTTACCAGTTCCAACACTCCACTAAGGTGTTTTTAGAACTCTAGGAAGTCATAAAAGATAGTTTTGTTTTAATATACTTCGCATCTAGTCTCTGAACTGATTGGTTGAGTGAGTGCCATCAAGTCATTTTCAACTCCTAGCGACCAGGTAATAGATTTTCTCCATGACAATCTATCCTTAATCTATTCTTTCAAGTCTCCCAACGGTGCCTTCATCACCACCATAACTGAGTCCATCCACCTTGTTGCTGGTTGTCCTCTTCATGTAGTCTCTGAACTAAATGACTTAAAACAGAAGTGTGGGGCAGGACAACACTGATGCTCAATGATCAACTTCTTTATTTCATTTTAAGGTACTGTAATTTCAGAAATACCTTAAATTGTGGGTCTCTGTCCGATAGCATTAAGGAATAATGGATCAAGGAACTATCAGCCAGAAGAAAAAGTTACTGAAAAAGTTATTGTCAGATCCCCCGATCAAAGGTTTCACAGAAACCCTTATCAGGGCATCTCCCATCATTTCATTCTCCCATGTTGCCAGATGGGAGGGGGTGTGAAGTTGGAGTGTAAAGTGGTTTATTATGGCTATGGAGCACATCAAGGACGCGGGGTTGAGATATGCCAGGAATACCATCTGGATGGGAGGGGGAGTGACATGCTTCGTGGGAAAGGGGACTAGCTAAGGGAATGTAGTTTTAAATTAGGTTTTAGTGGGAAATCTTTATTCGCAGCTTGCCTTCTGTACCATTCATTATGCTTCATTAAAACAGTTTAAAGAGATCCAGCCTCTTGACTGTGTATGTGTGAATGCTCGAATGATCAGGTGCTGACAGTTATAATCATAGTTTCTCTGTATCTAGTATTGATTCCATGTATCTTGTAAGAACCACAGACTCAGGGTTGATCTAAGAGCCCACTGCATGAAGGAAAAATGTATGTGTGTACATGTACATGTTCATACCAATGGTTTTTTGGTGAAAGATCTTTGGATCCAAGTCTTAATTGTTAAGAATTGGTCTCTATTTTTTAATATATATATATTATGCATGTTTGTTTTTAAACTAGTTTCTAAAAAGCAGATTTAGCAAAACTATTGGTCCTGAAAATCTGTCATATACATAGCTGAAGTTGATAATGTTTATAGCAAATTATTTCACAAACAGCCAACTATTTGTTCTTCTGTATTTGTGGGTGAGTGATGTGTATGTAGGATTTTCCCCCCAGCCAGATCCCACCCTTCTGACTCTAAATCCAATCTAACTGAATCTAATCTGAAGAGAGCATTTGTTCAAAAAATCTGAAATGACCTTTTCTTTATGTAATCCCTCCTCTACCAATCATTGTAAAAGCTTTTTCCCAACATGTCCCCCCAGATGGCAGTTATTAAGTATTTCCTGACCACGCAAGAGAGAGAGACTGGAATCCATCACCTAATACTCTTAATGTCTCAAATGCTGGATGCATGAGCCATCCTTTGGGTTCTCTATTCCCACCTACAGTAGGTGTCTGAACTAACATAAAAAAGAAATTGGAAATGGAGCAAAGCTGGGTAGCAGAATAATCTTGCTCCTGATTATACAGGCTTATGATCATGAAACTTAAGTCTTCTTTCTTCCATTAACCCACCCATTGAGTCTAATCCTTTGAAAAATGCTAATCGTCTTCTGCTGGAAGAAGATGACCGTGGTTTTAAAATCGGAGGAAGAAACATCAATAAGCTGTGCTATGCTGATGATACTACCCTGACAGCCAAAAATGCAAAGGATCTGCAAGCTCTAGTAATAAAAGTGAAGAAGCCTAGTGAAAAAAATGGAACTAAAGTTAAATACAAAAAAGACCAAATTAAGAACAATGGGTAGAGAAACCAGCCTTAGAATTGACAATGAAGAAATTCAAGTGGAGGTAGCTTTTTGTTTATGAAGACTTTTGGGATCCACCATCACAGTAAAGGAACAAGCAGTCAAGAAATACGCCATAGATAAGCACTTGGTAGAGCAGCCATGAAGGCCTTGGAAAAGATATTCAGATGATGAGATGTGTCTATAGCTACAAAGATCAGAATCATGCAAGCCATGGTCTTCCCTGTGACCCTCTATGGAAGTGAAAGTTGGACTTCGAAGAAACAGGAGAGGAAAAGTATTGACGCCTTTGAACTTGGGTGTTGGAGAAGACCCCTGAGAATACTGTGGACAGCCAAGAGAACAAACCAATGGACCATCAAACAAATCAAGCCAGAGTTCTCACTCAAGGCACAAATGACCAGGCTCAAATTATCCTACTTCAGACACATTAGGCAAAGACCCAGCTCCCTAGATAAGGCTTTAATGCTAGGAAATGTGGAAAGAAAGAAAAAGAGGATGACTAGCAGCAAGGTGGATAGATCAGTTACCAGTGGCGATGAGTGCACACTATTGGGAGGCCTGAAAGACCAGGTTAGGGACAGATCATCATGGAGAAAATTCATCTATGTGATTGCTAAGAGTCGATACTGACTTGATGGCACATCATCATCATCATCATCAATCATCTGCTGAGCTTCTCCTGAAGATACATGTTACTCCCCAGTTCTTGCCACTGTTGTTTCAAGTAGGTTGGCTCTCTATTGCTGATTCCATTTCCATGCTCAAGATTTCACAGCTCATTTACAGTGGCCATACACACATTCCAGTTTTTCAAAGAGAAGGCACCGATCTTTCTTAAAAGACATCTATGGATTTTAAAATTTGCTCTTCTTGATGAGCTGGCAGCCAGATTTCAGTTTCCTACTCTTCGTTCTGAATGCCAGTGCTCACCAGGCATCTCGCTGACCCATTCCCTGAAACATACCGTATTTCTGTGAGCCTTCTCTGGTGCATATCCTTTTCACCTCCCATAAAGCACTAATATTATCTGTTTATGCTTCCCTCTCAGCCAAACAAAGGGGCAAAAGTGCAAAATAAGGTAGTATTTTAGACTGGGTTGTCCATTTTGTTTGATGGCTATACGAAGCCACCCATTACAATTGTTAAACCACGTTTTAGGGAAATGTGCAAACCTAATGCAAATCTTATATAGAATAATACATTTGGGGAAAAAGCAAAGATGGAAATGAACGTCACTGAGCACTGGTAAAAATGCTGTGTACAGACATCAAAACAATACCTGAGAAATGAAAGTTAGGTTGGGGCATGCACTCAGTTCCAGGAGAGGTAATGTATTACACTAAGAAGGTAGAAAGGGTTGTTCATTCAGACCATCTTCTTCTGATAAAACAATTATTAGTCTTCAGGCAAAATCCATGAATGCTTGTGTTGCAAAGGACAACTGTGCTTTTTAGGAACTGTGCTTCTTTCACAACTCATACATTTCACAGGGTCTTTCATCTAAAATAAGGTAAAAGATTAAAAACTCCCTGAAGTCAAACTTCACTCCTGAGGAATAACTATTAGCTCTTGAACTTTTGTGGATGTAAAGCTCACATCCTACACTTCTTCCCTTTTGTGCTCCTGCAAAATAATTGGAACGATGAGTGCACTTTAATTTTGCACGTTGGTGGGTAGTAATATTAATTCTTCTCAGTTATTGAGTTTGTAGATGGCATGCTTATAAATTGGAGGCCAGCAGTCCCTAATACAAGTGACGATAAGCAAGATTGCTCCTCATAAACTTGCACCATGTTTTCATATCATTTTGACTGACTGACTGAATACTATTCAGCTTGTGCTTCTCCAGTGTACAGAGTCCTTTGCTTCATTATGCACAGCATGCAGAATCAGGGAGGAGAATATCCATACTTCAGGCAACTCAATCAGAAGCCTTACTACAGTTAAAAATGCTGACTTCTGGGATTTTGTGCCAATTTCGTTTGCAGAAACACTACATTAAGAATTCCTTGGGAAATCAGGTGTGGCAAAAGACTGGGAAACCTTCTTTAAATGCATATGGGCAGAAAGAGACTTTTTGGAACAAGTAGATAAAATAAAATTATTGATTCCCCCACCACCGTGTTGAATTTTCCACACTCTCACCACCCCAGCCATTTCTTTGGTTCCAGTACAGAAACAATTAAAAAGTAGGCCATTCTCTACTTGTAGATCATGCCATTAAAAAAGTATGGCATAATCTACAAGCAGACAGTGGCCAAGAAGAAAAAGATCAATGAAATCAAAATAACTCCTGTTTCTGCTCTGAACCTGCTAAGTCACTATCATTCCAAAAAGGAATATCTGTACATAATTATAAACCACATGTAATGGTATGTGGGAATGACCTTGGGAGATGGGGCGAAGAGATGCTGCCTAGGAATAGTCAGATAAGAGAGACCTTAGTGCACAGCTGCATAGTGGGCAGAACAAGAGGCTCAGAAGGGACCCTCCCTACTTTCTCGGGTGGTAATGGAGACAGCAGGATAATTACATTTTCAAACTTGCAAAATTCTGTCAATATAGCTTTACAATAAAGAAGAATTAGCTCATCTGGTTGTGTTTCCTGTTTGGTCTACCTTGTAAAGCTGACATCAATCTTGCAAGTCTGAAAGTACAATTCTCCCGCCGTCTCCTTTACAGCCTGGGAAACTAGGGAGGGTCCCTTCTGAGCCTCTTGCCCCGCCCACTCTCCAGCTGCGGGCTATGCCGTCTCTTATCTGACTGTTCCCTAGGCAGGGTCTCTGGGCCCAGTCTCCCAAGGTCATCCCACATAGCATTACACATTACAGAAATGTTTCTGCATTTTAAAGATTACCGAGTAGATGAACCATTTTGAACGTTTACACATACCCCATATAAATGGTAAAAAAATCATTTTATTCCTTCGGCTTTAAAATTCAGTTGTAATTATACAGGCTTTGGGAAGATGAAATCTAAGGATAAATTGAAACCAATTAGTAGACATAACTTAAGATGTTTTATTGAACATTGTGGGATGCATTCACACCTCACTCACAAATGCTAAACTGATGAATTAATGCCTTTGTAATATGTATGTCTGATAGATTCTAAGGAGAAACGCAATAATAGGGAGCAGTGTCAGTTCGGTAAAAATGGAACCTGGCTTGCCAAGTTCAAGGAAATATTGAAAATGTTTTAATTAATATATTCAGTGGAAATGTATTACTAATTAACTCACAATTGCTTCCAGTGATAAGTCATCTAACAAGGTCCATATATTATACTCTGTTGCTTATGATGGTGACTGATGGAAAACGCAAATGAGTCCACTGCGGCGAAATTCATTCCCTGAGATTCATTCTAAGTGAATAGGGCAAAACTGAGAATTGAATTCAAGCTATGGGGTGTGCTGAATGCTCGATTATTCACCTAAGGGAGCTTCACAATTATAAAGAAGGTGAATTCGGAGAAGCAGAATGGTTGAGAATAAGATGGGAAGTAAGACAAAGACGTCTATGGTCTCCATATTTCTTTAACTTAAAAGAATGGTAGGATTGAACACGATGACAGCTAGAACAAAATAGGAAGCCAAAATACTAATACTGGTGGTGGTTTTGTTTTCTGGGACTCACAAATAGATTAAGATGGAAAGGATGCTGAGCCCAGATTGAACATTTTACTTAATGATTAGATTCAGCAAGTGATTGAAGGCCAACCTCTCCAAGTCTAAACTACCTCACAACATGGTTTTTCTGAGTAGAAAATTAGGGAGACCTCCCTGTAATTTCTTTTTCTAAAATATTTTTATTGAACATCTTAAGAAAACAAACATATGAACAAAAAAAAGAAAAAAAAACCAAGAAGGATAAAAAATAGAATCAGATGAATAAACAAGGGATTTATAGGTATCATAAAAGTTTTAATATTCAATAAGTGATTGTAAATAGCTGAGTATCATTTTAAAAACCCAGACATTGCTATTAAACCTTATACAGGCTATAAACGTCCGTGGACAGCACTCTATGAATTGTAAAATGAAACTGTAAGCTACAATAAATTTTATCCATACTACTAGAAGTATAAAGGTGAGATTTGAAGAGTTCATGTAGAAAGAAACCCAAATTTTAGATGTGGTATAAATCCATATATTAAACTGGAAGCCATTTTGGAAGCCATTAAAAATGGCTTCCAAATTAAATTAAATGACATTGTGCCAGGTTTATTTTTAAGATACCAAGTTATTCCAGACATCAAAGCACTCCCACAACTTAGTTAGTAATTATTTCATAGAGGAGATCAGAAATAATGTTTGATTATTTCTAATAAGAGGTATAAAGTATCCCCATAGCAGTAAGCATATTCAAAGTCAGTTTAGTATTTTTCTGGGAATATATGATTTAGTAAAATTTAGTAAGAATATCACAGGCTGAAAAAGGAAATTCAATGTTTAAGATTTGTTTCATTCTAGACATCATTTTTCAGAACTGTTGAGCTTTAGAGTATTGCCATCAGATATGAAAGAATTATCCAACCTGAGTATTACATTTCCAACAATTTTTAGAAAATTATCTATCTATTTTAATGATCAGGACTGGGTAATATATCAAGGATAAAACACCTTATACCGGTTTTCTCTAACTATAGTATTTGGTACAAGTATAATATTCTTCCTTCAGCAAAGGATTGTTACCTTGTCGTGGTGCTGGAGGTTGAGCACCTCAATGATGCCATGAGCTAAACCGTGAAGGGCCACCCAAGACGGGAAGGTCATGACAGAGAGGTCAGATTAAATGCGATCCCTGGGGAAGGTAATGGCAACACACCCCAGTATTCTTGCCGTGAAAACTAAATGGATCAGTACAACCAGAGATATGTCGGTATACCGTTGGAAGATGAGACCCCCAGGTCGGAAGATGGTCAAAATGCTACTGGGGAGGAACAGAGGATGAGTTCAACTAGCCCCAGACGTGATGACGCAGCTAGCTCAAAGCTGAAAGGTTGGCTAGCGGCTGACGGTGCTGGTGGTGAACGGCGAATCCGATGTTCTACGGATCAACACGCCATTGGAACCTGGCATGTAAGATCTATGAGCCAGGGCAAATTGGATGTGGTTATTGGTGAGATGTCAAGGTTAAAGATAGACATTTTGGGTGTCAGTGAACTGAAATGGACTGGAATGGCCACTTCACATCAAATGACCACCAGATCTACTACTGTGGACAAGAGGACCACAGAAGAAATGGAGTAGCCTTCATAATTAATAGTCAAGTGGCTAAAGCAGTGCTCGGATACAATCCAAAGAACGATAGAATGATCTCAATTCGAATTCAGGGCAAGCCATCTAACATCACAGTGATCCAAATATACGCCCCAACCACAGATGCTGAACAAGCTGAAGTAGAGCAGTTCTATGAGGATCTGCAGCACCTACTGGACAACACGCCTAAAAGAGATGTTATTTTCATCACGGGAGACTGGAATGCTAAGGTGGGCAGTCAGATGACACCTGGAATTACAGGCAAGCATGGCCTGGGAGAACAAAACGAAGCAGGACATAGGCTGATAGAATTTTGCCAAGACAACTCACTCTGTATAACAAACACTCTCTTCCAACAACCTAAGAGACGGCTTTATACATGGACTTCCCCAGATGGACAACACCGAAATCAGATTGACTACATCCTTTGCAGCCAAAGGTGGTGGACATCTATACAGTCAGTAAAAACAAGACCTGGAGCTGACTGTAGTTCAGATCACGAACTTCTTATTGCGCAATTTAGGATCAGACTAAAGAGATTAGGGAAGACCCACAGATCAGCTAGATATGAGCTCACTAATATTCCTAGGGAATATGCAGTGGAGGTGAAGAATAGATTTAAGGGACTGGACTTAGTAGATAGGGTCCCGGAAGAACTATGGACAGAAGTTCGCAACATTGTTCAGGAGGTGGCAACAAAATACATCCCAAAGAAAGAGAAAACCAAGAAGGCAAAATGGCTGTCTGCTGAGACACTAGAAGTAGCCCAAGAAAGAAGGAAAGCAAAAGGCAACAGTGATAGGGGGAGATATGCCCAATTAAATGCAAAATTCCAGAGGTTAGCCAGAAGAGATAAGGAATTATTTTTAAACAAGCAATGTGCGGAAGTGGAAGAAGACAATAGAATAAGAAGGACAAGAAAATTTTCTTCCAGAAAATTAGAAACATTGGAAGTAAATTCCAGGCCAAAATGGGTATGATCAAAAACAAAGATGGCAAGGACCTAACAGAAGAAGAAGAGATCAAGAAAAGGTGGCAAGAATATACGGAAGACCTGTATAGGAAGGATAACAATATCGGTGATAGCTTTGACGGTGTGGTCAGTGAGCTAGAGCCAGACATCCTGAAGAGTGAGGTTGAGTGGGCCTTAAGAAGCATTGCTAATAACAAGGCAGCAGGAGACAACGGCATCCCAGCTGAACTGTTCAAAATCTTGCAAGATGATGCTGTCAAGGTAATGCATGCTATATGCCAGCAAATTTGGAAAACACAAGAATGGCCATCAGACTGGAAAAAATCAACTTATATCCCCATACCAAAAAAGGGAAACACTAAAGAATGTTCAAACTATCCAACAGTGGCACTCATTTCACATGCCAGTAAGGTAATGCTCAAGATCCTGCAAGGTAGACTTCAGCAGTTCATGGAGCGAGAATTGCCAGATGGACAAGCTGGGTTTAGAAAAGGCAGAGGAACTAGGGACCAAATTGCCAATATCCGCTGGATAATGGAAAAAGCCAGGGAGTTTCAGAAAAACATCTATTTCTGTTTTATTGACTATTCTAAAGCCTTTGACTGTGTGGACCATAACAAATTGTGGCAAGTTCTTAGTGGTATGGGGATACCAAGTCATCTTGTCTGCCTCCTGAAGAATCTGTATAACGACCAAGTAGCAACAGTAAGAACAGACCACGGAACAACGGACTGGTTTAAGATTGGGAAAGGAGTACGGCAGGGCTGTATACTCTCACCCTACCTATTCAACTTGTACACAGAACACATCATGCGACATGCTGGGCTTGAGGAATCCAAGGCTGGGGTTAAAATCGCTGGAGGAAACATTAACAATCTCAGATATGCAGATGATACCACTTTGATGGCTGAAAGCGAAGAGGAACTGAGGAGCCTTATGATGAAGGTGAAAGAAGAAAGTACAAAAGCTGGCTTGCAACTAAACCTCAAAAAAACCAAGATTATGGCAACCAGCTTGATTGATAACTGGCAAATAGAGGGAGAAAATGTAGAAGCAGTGAAAGACTTTGTATTCCTAGGTGCGAAGATTACTGCAGATGCTGACTGCAGTCAGGAAATCAGAAGACACTTAATCCTTGGGAGAAGAGCAATGACAAATCTCGATAAAATAGTCAAGAGCAGAGACATCACACTGACAACAAAGGTCCGCATAGTTAAAGCAATGGTGTTCCCCGTAGTAACATATGGCTGCGAGAGCTGGACCATAAGGAAGGCTGAGAGAAGGAAGATCGATGCTTTTGAACTGTGGTGTTGGAGGAAAATTCTGAGAGTGCCTTGGACTGCAGGAAGATCAAACCAGTCCATCCTCCAGGAAATAAAGCCAGACTGCTCACTCGAGGGAATGATATTAAAGGCAAAACTGAAATACTTTGGCCACATAATGAGAAGACAGGACACCCTGGAGAAGATGCTGATGCTAGGGAGAGTGGAGGGCAAAAGGAAGAGGGGCCGACCAAGGGCAAGGTGGGTGGATGATATTCTAGAGCTGACGGACTCGTCCCTGGGGGAGCTGGGGGTGTTGACGACCGACAGGAAGCTCTGGCGTGGGCTGGTCCATGCAGTCACCAAGAGTCGGAAGCGACTAAACAAATAAACAACAAAATAATATTCTTCAACTGAAATTCCTATGGTTACATATGTGTTGCTACATTGAAATTCTATAGCCATTTAATAATACAATATTTAATTTGTTCAGTTTCCGAGTCATATTTCATCAACAATTTATAAATACAGCCCAGCAGATGCTCTGAACTGTGCAATTCTCTCTCCACTGAGCAATTTTCTTTGTGCTTTCCTTTTCATAGAAATAAACATTTATTAGCCAAGCAAGAAGAGATAAATCTGGCTAATTCTCTTCCTGTATTTATCCCAAACGTTCAGTGTTTATTATTGCATTATTTCTTATAAATTGTTTGTTTCAATTTGTATCAATCCAGAGATATTTGTGTACAGGTAGTCCTTGCTTAACAACCATTTGTTCAGTGATGGTTCGGACTTATGAAGGTGCTGAAAAACTGACTTACGACCAGTCCTCACACGTATGGCCACTGCAGCATCCCTGTGGTCACATGATCACAATTTGGGCACTTGGCAACCAATTCACATTTATGACTGTCACAGCATCCTGTGGTCATGTGATTGCCATTTTTGACCTTCCCATGGCTTCTGGTAAGCAAAATAAATGGGGAACTGTGTGATTAGTTAACGACCACATGGTTTGCTTAATGCCTACGGTGATTTGCTTAATTACCACTGCAAAAAAGGTCGTAGAATCAGGTCAGATTAATGACTGCTTTGCTTAGCAACTGAAATTCCAGTCCCAATTGTGGTTGTTAAGCGAGGACTATATGTAGCCAGCCTGGAAATCCTGCTCCTTCTGTAGATGTCGCTGAGCTGTAAGGAGATACGATTCACTCTGTAATCCATATTAAGCAATGAGTATTGGAACTTCAATGAGTTTGAAGTTTGGAACTGCCTGACTACCTCAGGAGGCCTCCCTGTAGGCTGCTCTGAGTTTTCAGAGAAAAGAGAGATATTAATGCAGTAAATACATAATAAATAATAACAGCTAATATAACCTCAGCTTTTTCTTCAAAGGATGAAAATTTAGGACTTGGTTAACAAAAAGCATGCTTTTGTCACATGTTTTGACATATACTTTGTTTGCAGTAGGAAATGAAATAGAAAAATGAAATGAAGAATGACAAGGCCATACATTTTGAGAATTCATCCCTGAAAAACAGGCTGAAATGTGTCCCACTTGACAGATTTCTGCATGGTGGGAATTATATAGGACAAAACTAATCATCTTTCACCAGTTCCAGCAGGAACAAAATATGCTTGTTCCACAGGATTGCTTCACTGCTCACTGCGTATCTGGCAAGCCCAAATTTCAAAAATAAAAGAAATCGGCCAAATATTTCTTTCACAGCAAAATGGTGTGATCCACAAATATGGATTTCACTGCAGCAAAGAAAGCAATAATGCCCAGAGTCTGCAGGTATCTTATTATAAAGAAAAAAGAAAATAGTACACAACTGGGAAAGATGCAGCATGTGAAGAAACTGAGTAAGGCGCTACACGGGTGTCTGGAGAGAGGAACCTAGGTACTCATCTAACAGTTGTCAAGTATTCACCTCTTAATTAAACAAGATCAAAGAACATGCATGTGTAAACTCCATGAGAGATGAATGCCCATTATAACCACAGTGAAGCTATAAAGCAAGGCAAGACAGATTCTGAAACACCCTAAAAAATCAGCCTAATTAGCAATTTGCTAATGCCAGAAGCAGCTGGACAACAGCACCACATCTCACTGATGGTAACCATGTGAGAAACGCAGCTAGAAACACATTGACCCTCAGCTATCAAGGTTTACTTGGTACATGAGGAAGCCTTATGCCAGCACTAATCTGCTTGAAGCGAACTCCTGTTTTCCTGGTACTGGGAAAGCCTACCATGAAAACACATGTGTTGCATAAGCAACACCGTGGCCCATAACTGTCAGTGGTTAAAGTGCTGGATTGGAGGTGGAGAGATCCAGGTTTAAGGAGCTCACTGAGTCTGACTCACTGAGTGACTCTGGGCTAGTCACGACTTCTCACTATCTCCCAAGCTTTCTCCAGGACTGCCCTTGTGAGGATAAAATGAAGGGAAACCATCTTCAGCCCCTAAATAAAGCTATTTCCCTCTAGCCTCGTATGTATCAGCACACACACATTGATAGAATGAGGATGCATGGGACAAGATCTAATAATGAACATCTGTTCATAAGCTCTACTGAAAGAAGAACAGGGCCATGCAGCATTTTGGAGTTGATTTCAAAAGTTATTTTGGAGCATGTGGAGATGTTCACACAGTACCTGCCTCTACAGGTAGTCCTCATTTAATGACCACAGTTGGGAATGGAATTTTGGTTGCTAAGAGAAGAGGTCATTAAGCAAATCTGACCCAATTTTATGACCTTTTTTGTGGCAGTTGTTAAGCGAATCACCGTGGGTGTTAAGTGAACCATGTGGTCATCAAGCAAATCACATGGTTCCTCATTGACTTTGCTTGCCAGAAGCCAGGTGGGAAGGTTGAAAATGGTGATCACGTGACCATGGGATGCTGTGATGGTCATAAATGTGAACTGGTTGCCAAGCGCCCAGATTGTGATCCCCTGACCATGGGGACACTGTGACAGTCGTAAGTGTGAGGACAGGTTGTAAGTCGGTTTTTCAGCACTGTTCTAAGTCTGAATCATCACTAAACAAATGGTTGAGGACTACCTGTAACTCTTTAAAGCAGCTCTGTCTTTCCCTGGGGTCATGTGGCTGCCCTCCATAGTTGCCACACGAGCTTGGGGAAAGATGTTCCTGCTTTAAAAGAGTTGTAGACAGATACTGTGTTTGCACTCTTAGGAACTGAATACACAGCTCTAGTAAAGCACAAGTCTAGAATTAACTAAGGGCAACAAAAGTGAAGCAGTCTGGCATTAAAAAAATATTTGGTTCAATCCCTGGACTCCCCAGTTAAAGGACTTAGAGTATTTGAGAATAGTTGCAATAAGTAATACTGGGAGAGACAGTCATCTGACTTATTATATTCAAAAACAATATGCCTTCGAAAATTGTTTCCTGAGTACCAAATGGAGTATTGCCTTCAGCTCCTATTTATGGGCTTTCTGGAATTATCTACAGGGTGATCACTATCAGGAACTAGAATATCAAAAAACCAACTCTTGGCCCAATTTGAAGCTTTTCTAATGCTCTTGAACTTTTTTGATCTATTTGTGTCTTTTCAACCAATCTGTCGGTCTGTCTGTCTTTCTTTTAAACAACACTAAAAACTTGTTCATGCTTTTCAGAATATTACATTGAGTTTGTGGATCAATTCTTTAAAAATTAATATTATAATGTGAAATAGGAAAAAATTAAATATTAAAAAGAATATATGGATATTTCAGTAAAGAGGTACTAGGGAAGAAAGTCACATATTTTTGAGCGATCACTTGTATTTTCTATAATTTTCTGTAATTCGGCATGTTATGATTTTTTAAAGATAAAGAGATAATAGACATTATTTTACGGTAAATAACTTTTGCAACAATTTGAATTTTTTTAACTCAAATTTCTAACTTGACTAGTCTGTAGATTTATCTTCCCAACTATCTGAATATTGCTTCAAAGGACAGTAGCGGAATACACTCATTTTCTAGAAGATATTGCCTGGTTGCTATAGCCCTTACACAAATCTTTTTCCTAAATCAATACTGTCATCATTTTCTCTCCCCTGTCCAGCAAGGTGCTACATTTTATCTAACAGTGCAATCTGCTCTTGGAGTATCTCTTTTTTTTTAATTTTATAAGGAATGGCAACTGTGCTCTTTCCAACCAGTCAAGGGACCTGTAACCAACTCCCAACATCCAATAGATGTCATCATTTTGCCACAGAACCTTACAGTAGTTGAAAAAAACAGATCCTAAAATCTCAACCTTTACAAGTTTATATCTATACCTTTAGAAACTGAAAGAGAAGTGTGATCAGTGTTCAACAGAATCTCAGAAGTGATGAATACAAGTGAAAGTGGTATCCATGCATATTCTCGTGTGTGATTATTTGTGCTCAATTGGCATATTTCTTTGCCAATCATTCTATCCAGCAAATCCATGTGACTTCCTTGCCATGACATTTAACTCATTTTAGATCCATTCTGCATGGTTGGCCAATAGAAATACTAGATAAGAAAACTAAATGAATAATCATCTACTGGGATATGTGTGTATGCGTACTGTTATTATTAGATGACAAGGCCCAGAAGACAGTGGTGGTGACAGATGTAGTGATGCCAAGTGACAGCAGCATCAGGAAGAAGGCATATGAGAAGCTGGAGAAGTACCAGGGCCTGAAGGAGGACCCAGAGAGGATGTGGAAAGTGAAGGCCAGAGTGGTCCCAGCGGTGGTAGGGGCACTTGGGGCTGTGACCCCCAAGCTGGGAGAGTGGCTCCAACAGATCCCAGGAGCAACATCTGAGCTCTCTGTCCAGAAGAGGGAAGTGCTAGGAACAGCTGAGATCCTGCGCAGAACCCTCAAACTCCCAGGCCTCTGGCAGAGGACCCAAGATTGAGGAAGACACATACCACCCATACGGGTAAGAAGGAATTTTTTTTTAATATTATGCTTACACAAAATCTCTCAACATTACAGGAGCAAGAATGGCTATAGATTTATATAATCTATTATCCTAAAAAAAAGTTTAAATAATTGCATACTCCATCATGTACCTAATCCAGTATCATAAAAAATATATTAAAACATCATAATCTATTGTCATAAAAATAAATTTGTAAAAGCCTATTTAGTACCACATATTTTCTATTTAGTACCACCAATTACTAATTAGAAGTACTTTCCAACTGTTACTCATTACAACATAACAGCAATCAGGAGGAGATAGTCCTGACAGGGATCCCATCACCATGAAATTAATTAGAGCTGTCATGAAATGATACTAAAGCATCCCTACTCATTAACTTTAGTGAAAGGCAGGTACTGCCAAGTCAAAATTTTGCAAGGGCATGCAAGATATATACTTTCCCCCCTTTCTTCTTTTGAGAATTGCTTGCCTATTGGAATGGATTTTGGTCACTTTTTTTTCCTCCGATGGTCCTTCTCCTTTTTTCATACAGGAGAAGGAAAGAAGAAGAAGAATGATCAGATTCCCACAATGTGGTGCCCTTCCCTTGGGTAGAATCAGCTCCCCTTGTTTGTCATCTAGCATCATCATCTCCCTGGTTCCTTTCTCATTTATGGATGTCTATTGCTTTCCCTGTTGTTTTCCAGAGGGTAAATTTATATTGTTACAATTTGGGTAAAACTGTTAAGGAGGCAAAGCTGTATCTCTAGATTTCAAGCGAGAAAAGGAATCCAGTTTTTTAATTTTTTTATCCCACTTTTATTATTTCATAAATAACTCAAGATGGGGAACATACCTAACACTCCTTCCTCCTCCTCTTTTCCCCACAACAAAAACCCTGTGAGGTGAGTTGGGCTGAGAGAGAGGGACTGGCCCAAGGTCACCCAGCCAGCTTTCATGCCTCAGGTGGGACTAGAACCCACAGACCCCTGGTTTCTAGCCTGGAGCCTTAACCACTAGACTAGTGTTTCTCAACCTTGGCAACTTTCAGGTATGTGGACTTCAACTCCCAGAATTCCCCAGCCAGCATGCCGTAGACCAGGGTTTCTCAACCAGGGTTCCATGGCACCTGAGGGTTCCGTGAGAGGCCACTAGGGGTTCCCTAGGAGATCACGATTTATTTTAAAAATTATTTCAAATTTGGGCAACTTCACATTAAAGAGGTCCGTTTCATCCTTTATTTTTCATTTAAGAACAGTGTTAATGCATATATACAGGCCTACCCATGAAATGAACGTAATACTTTTGTAATGTCTGGCCTATATTTGAGCCTGAATGTTCAGGGGTTCCATGAGGACTGAAAAATATTTCAAGAGTCCCTCCAGGGTCAAAAGGTTGAGAAAGGCTGCCCTAGACCCCAATTCATTTGTATCTCAGGTGGCCTCTTTCATTATTTTAATCTAAAAGGGAACAGCTTCCTAGGTATTCTATCCAATCTGACAAAGTCTCATATTGACAGCTAAGTTAACCTTCCTTTCAAAGTCCTTCCATCATTCAATTTGCACCCAGACTTTAGAAGTGGGTGGCTTAAAGCCCTATTCCACGTCTTAAGTAGCTTTGCTAGTGTCATTTTCTCTAGACATCTCCAACTGCTTCTGAACTTCTAATAAAGGAAAACTTTACCTTCCTGAAGATGTATGTAAAAGAAAAACTTCAAATTTTCCGATGTTGAAGTGGAAATGTGACCCTCTAAATTTTTGGACTCTGCTCCTATCAGCCCAGCCAGCATGGCCAACAGAACTAAAAAGTCAAATTCCACAGCATTCCTCTAAACAATTATGCCCTGTTGTTTTAGGGTTTATCTTACCTTTTTACACTCCGATATAGGAAGCGAACAAGTATGGTACACTGGTTAACAGGGCTATGCAATGATTCAGATGTGATTCTGAAAAGGTGCTTTGGCACACACAGGAGTGCAAACACAGCACCAATCCATGACTCATTAAAACAGCTGAGTTTTGAAAGCATTACCTAGTCTTGGGATTGCAGATGTTGGACTGGGACTGGAGGATTCATAGTTAAATTCTTCTCAGCTATGATGGGGGTCATGAGTCATACTCTCACAGTTTGACTTATATTCCCAAGGCTATCATGAGGCCAACATTGGGGAGCACCATGTGTGTCAGTATTAGATCCTTGGAGGAAACATACTGTAAATGTAATAAATAAAATGATAATAAATAAAATGAACAGGACTCACAACAGGCAGCAAACCCCACACTCACTCACACTGATGATGTTAGCTAGTTGGGTAATGAAATGTCTTGAAGAAACAACCAAGCTCAGAGAGCACCAAGGAGTCCACTAGCCATTCTGTTAATCATACGATCTAGAATCAGCAAGAAAAAAAATGTACTATTCTTATAAATAAGCAAATATTTGCCATGACAGATATATTCATAAATAAACAAAGCACTGTTACTTTTTATGTTCAAAACTGATGACCTCACACTTATCTAGAATTTTGTTCTCATTCCATCTGTGTACCTAATTTATTTTCTTCCGGCTCCCCATCGATTTCTCTGACAGGTACAATCTATCATCATGAACTTGCTCCATGAATTGAGACTATTATTTTAGAATTTTCTCTGGGTCTCCCACCTTCTGAGATTTAGAAGCTGAATTCCAGCAAAAGGGCCTTTTCTGCATTGGCACCCAATCTATTACCTCATAGCATGTTCACCTAGCACTTTTGGCTGGTGGTTGTTATTTTTTCAAGAGCCAAGCAAAATCCATCCTACTGCTCGAATGATCAATCTTCTTAAGACCCTACCATTTTTCAAGCTATTTTTATTTGATAGCTGTTACTTTCATCCTATGGGTTTTATTGAAGTTTAGTTCTGAAAAAGTATTTTATTTTTTTAAATGACGAGAAAACTATAAGTGATCTTGAGGGCATTTCTACTGAGCGACAGAATATAAATAATATAAATGATTACTGAAAGCACAATCCTTGGCTAAGATGAACTTTGTGGGATGATACTCATGATTGTTTCTGCTTACCCCACCAGATATGGGAAGGAGGACATGCTATGGGGCTTCTCTATTAAGCAATGTTATCTTACTGGACCCAGGAATCATGCCTTCTCTGTCACAAAGCCTATAGAATAGCACTCCCCAAAGATTCAGATGGCCCACACCTTCTTAGCCTTTCATAAGGCACTTAAAATCTGGCTGTTCTCCCAGGCATTTGGGCCAGGATGTCAACAAGCTCTCTCAGTCAATTGGTTGGCTGATGTATTGTTGCTTTGGCAAATGGGAAATGTTTTTCCTCTTCCCTGGACCTTGGTTATGTGGATTGTTTTATTGTAGTTGGTTTTTTACACTGCTCAGAGTCACTGTTGAGCTGGGCAGCTGTATAAATTGTTTAAATAAATAAAATAATAAATAATTGGGACATAGTACTGAAAGTACTATAGCTTATTTTAAAAAAATATACCCAAGAGAAAGGGTATGAGAGTTATACTGTGTGTAAAGAAATAATGTATTTCCACAGAAATTCCAGAGACAGAGCATGAACATCCTGGGAATGTGTTTGGATAAGTATAAAATGAAGAGAAACAAAAATGAAAGTATTGTGTATAATAGAGCCTAAGGCAAGCAGAAGATACGGATGAGATCTTTCTGCATCAGATGACCAATCTTTCCATGAGGCAGGTGGATACTGATGTTGGCTGGGTGTCAGATACTAAGAGTCAGATGTCCAAGCAGATGCTTGTCCTCTCTTGCTGACAATTTCATTTCTCAGAAGGGTAGATAACAGATAACAGATCTGAAGGGATGTCATAGAAATACGGGTAGACTATAAGGTCCCTTAAAGCCCCTGTCATCCTACTCTTTATCACTCTAGAAGGCAGGATCAAAGCCCATGTGTTAGAACTATAATGAATCCCTTCTTGACTATAAGAGCCGTTAGACAGTGGAACATGCCCCCACATGAAATGGGGAGTTCTCCTTTGCTGGAGGTCTTCAATCAGAGGCTGAATGATTGAACCTGGCGGTTCTCCTGGACTCATGACTCCTGCTCGAAGAGCAGATGGCAGTTGTGGCCAGGAGGTCCTTTGCGCAACTGCATGTTGCGTGCCAGCTACGCCCATTCCTGGACCAACATGCCCTTCTCACAGTCACCCATGGCCTAGTCACCTCCCATTTGGACTATTGTAATGTGCTCTACATGGGGTTGCCCTTGAAGAGTATCTGGATGTTTCAGTTGGTTCAAAATGCAGCAGCCCACATAGTTTTGTGCAGGTCTAGATTTGCGCATGTGTCACCCCTTTTGTGGGAGCTGCATTGGTTGCTGGTGTGCTTCTGGGTCCAATTCAAGGTGCTGGTTATCACCTTTAAAGCCCTACATGGCTTGGGGCCAGGTTATTTGCAGGACCACCTTTCCCCAGTCACATCTACCCAGCCCACCAGAGCGGGGAGGCAGGGGGTCCCTTCAGTTAGGGAAGTACAGTACATGTAGTGGGACCAAGGAAAAGGGCCTTCTCCATAGTGGCTCCCTCCCTTTGGAACATCATTCCCCCAGATATAAGATCAGCCCCCTCCTTGCTCCTGCTCCAGAAGGCCCTGAAGACATGGTTCTGTCAATGGGCCTGGGGACCCAGGCTGCTTCGGAGCCAGTCAAGTGGTTGATATGAATGTGTTTGCGGCTGCCGTGGGGTGTGTACTGTGTTTTTATGGTTTTTAATTCTGTAAGCCGCCCAGAGTCACCGTGTGAGAGTTGGGCGGCCTTATAAATTTGTTTAATAAATAAAATAAACAAACAAATAAATAAATAAATGCTGCACTGAGTAGGGGTTGGGCTAGATGACTTCTAAGCTACATTCCAACTGGGTGATTTTAGATATATAGATATATGATTGCAGTTTTAAAGTACTATGCATGCAATGCTGTCTGCTTCTTTGTTCTATTAACTTTTAGGTCTAAATTAAATGTCTCGCTATAAAACAATAAAGACTAAAATATTCGTAGCTTAAGTTCAAGTGACAAACACAATGGATGGTTCACATTTTTAGGAGTCTCTGCAGTCAGTGGCTCAATGCTAGGGTGGAAAAAGAAAATATTACCTAATTTAGAAACTGTCCACATGCGCAAAGATTTTCAAACAGTCAATTCTTCATATCCCCCCCACCCGAAAAAAAAAAGAGGACGGAAGTTCCACACGCCCACCATAAATTCTGAAGCTACTTAGCAGAAATTAATTTGGAATCTGCTCTCTTTCCTACTTCACTTAGAATTAAAATTTGCTACAATCCACTGATTATCAAATGTTTAAACCCTATTTGGGGGGGGGGAATAATTAATCTTGCAGGTGATAAGGGGATTTTGAAATCCTCAGCCTTGTACCAGTTGAGTGTTATGGGAAAGGAATGTGGTGGAAGTGGATTTGTTTGAATTAGTGTTCTTCCCTCCCCTCCCTTCCATAAGAAAAAAGAAATACTTGCAAGAATATTAAAGTATCTGGTGGATGGTGGTGGATATTACTAAAACACAGAAAGAAAATAAAACGGTTTAAGGCTCTACCGCAGTGAAGCAAGTACAGTGGCAAGATTTTTTTTTAAATCCGTCTCTCCCCCCTGCCTCAATTTCATTTCAAATTTAATGGCTGTGAAATACTCTGCCAGGAGAAGTCTTTTGAAAAATTGGCCCCAGAAGGTTCCTCTCACAGAAGGAGCAGGTAGGCAAAGGAGCAAGATGTCCTGTAGCAGAAGCTGTGGGGAAGAGGCCCCTTTGTGCTAAACTCCAGCTAAGAATGCTAGAAAGGGAATTGGGAATTCCAAACCGAAATGTGGAGGAGAAAGAAGTGGGTGGGATTACTTTCCATCATAAAAGGAGGGGGGCATCTCTAACCCGATTCCAAAGGAGCAATCAATATTAATTAAGTGGAGGTGCAGTCTGTAAAGGTGCTGGCTCTTGAGATCTAAGGAGTAGGTCTGGGGACGAAATTTGAAGCTTGGTCAAGGGGCAACACACTGCAGTGGGGGCTGCAAATGAATTGTCTCTGTTCCTCGGGCGCCGTTGTGCTTCTCTACAGCAGCAAGTCTTCAAATCTTCCCCCCAGCAGCCCTGACACTTTTCACTTGGGGACACGGGCCACAGCCTGGCACAAACGGGATTGGCTTGGCGATTTATTGGGAGGGAAGCGAGGATGGCAATTCACTTCAGAGCCCATCAGCTAAATTGTTGGCGGGGGTCAGGAAGGAGCACAGGCTGTAAAGAGAGCTGTCCACACCCCTCCTGGCAACGCTGTGCCGGCAACGTGCAATCCCAAACCAATTAGCCTCTGTGAATTTGGGTAGGCGTACAAGCATGCACGTCTTTGTGTACGCAGATGCGTGCACATATGAAACGGGAAGGCGAACCTTCGTTGTGGTTGTGTGTGTGCGTGCACATGCATCGGTGTGACATTTTTTCCCAACCTTTCATCTCAGCCTTACGAATCAGCAAAATGCTGATCCAGAGCTTTATGAGAGAAAGGAGGTTGTGGCTACTGCTGGTTTAAATGAATTGGGTAATTCATCTCCCTCCCTCCCACGCTCCCCCTCGCATTTGCTTAGCATACCTCTATACATCATGTGCAGACTTGCAGCTGACTCTTCGTTTTAAAGCCCTGTGCAAGGAGAAATAGGCTGGGGAGGGTATGAAAAGCGGCTGGGAAGAAAGGAACTGCCAATGTAATTCGTTGTAGAATAGTAATTAACATGTGTCCTAATTTCAGGATGCGCCCAGGGCTCTGGCTGCTCAACATCCCCCTCGCCAACATGGTGCTTGAAGGCACTGCTGAATTGGGCACAAATTCCTCTGCCTTAAGCAGATTCCCCCTTCATTACAGGCACGCCAGTCCCCAGTCAATGCAGCTCCACCACATGAGCAACCCCCTCACCAAAGTTTTGCCCTGTGCAGCATGCACCACGCACCTCCCCGTTTTGCACAATCCCAAGATAACACCCATCCAGGAACGGCATGGAGATTCACAGTCTTCGAACGCTGCATGAACGGGACTTTATCTCATCCTATTTCTATGGGGAAACAGGGACTCAGAACGAGTTGCGCTGTAATAACTAAAAGAAGGCACGCGAGCTAGCTCTTGAGCTGTTGTTACCTACCAGTTTGCTGATGGCAGAAGCTGCTGACGAGAAGGTGGAGGTCGTCGTTACTTTTTGGTGAGCTGAAATCATCATTGACATCGTGGCCGAGGGGCAGCGATCCCTTTTAGTCGCGCTCAGAAGAAAGCCATCCCTCTTTCTTCCCACCCTGCACAAACCTCAACGCTTTCTTCCTTGCAGGATACTTTCTGCTCCCTTCCATCAGGAAACCATCCCCAAGAAATCCAGGATCGGTTACTCACGCATACAGACACATGCCGTCGTACACAGGCCAACGAGGCGTCCTCCAGATGTTTAGATCAAAAAGAAAAGTAATCCCACTCCCATCGCTTTCCAGCAGCAACAGCCCACTGTGTGTGTGTGTGTGAGAGAGAGAGAGAATGGCTTTTGCACAAGGCTACGCTCAACTACTTCGAAGCCCAATTGCTTGCTTCACCCCTAACTTAGTGCTGCAAATTGTCTCCAGATATCCAGCCAGGCAGATATTTTATAGCCCACCCCCATTCTCTCCCCCTCCTCCCCTCCCCTTCCCCAAGCCCACCAGCTCCAAATGCGGCTTATAGTCTTTGCTTGTGATAAAACCCCAGCGATATTTATGGTGTTGCCTTAGCCTGTCGTTAATTATTGCAGCTCCCAGAAAGAGACAGCCCCTCTGGCTGGGCTGGAATGCCATTTTATTTATGTTGCGCTTACGTACCTGAATACTGAACTCATATTTAAATAAGACAACAAATCAATGCTCCAAGGAAGACGGAAGGAAAGGGGGGGGACCTAAAGAGCGAGACTTACTCTAGTCTTTCCAACTAGCTAATAGATTGAAGAAAACTGCTGAGAAGGGAGAAAGATAAAGATTCTTGCAATCGGAATATACACTTTACCTATAGAAGGAAGCAAGCGGGAGGGGAGAACCACCCTTAAAAATTCAATTAATAATCTTACGTTAATAAATGACCGTTTAATCCAGGTGTCCTACAACCACAGTCACCCGGTTTCTCTCTCATGGATGATCCATTATCGAGGGAAAGAAACAAAAAGAAATTGCTTTCCTACCCAGTATCTTTCTGAGCCTGAGTTACTCAGATGCATTTGAGAGTAACTGATTGAACACAACCTCACTGGATTGGAAGGGTACACAAAGGACCATTTAGATCAACTTCCCATGTTATCTGGGAAGATAATGCACTTAAAAACCCCTGTACAGTATGCTATTTCACACTACATCAGCATTGCCCATCCTGGCGCCCTCAAGATATGCTGGCCCAGCTTGCAAGGGATTTGGGGAGCTTAATACATCTGGAGGGACCCAGTTTGGCAACTGTTTCCAGAGGAGTGTCTATGCTGGTTTACACAAGAGTTGTGAGGCGGTACCGCATTTATTGCATCATAAATTACGCCCACCTCATCAGGCGGTCAAAATAGTATTCTCCATCATTTCTTGGACGCTCATGATATCTGCCAACACCGGAGAATACATCACGTACGGGCAGCATAGTCTCTATTCCTCAAAAATTTATATCGGAATAAATTTACTGCTATAAGGCTATAGGTCTGAAGAGGTCAAAGGACACTGCAGTTGAAGGCAACAGCCAACCACTTCCGTGATATCACCAAGAAAATGACTTGGCCACGTCTATGAATTCCCTGGGAATCAAACTTGACTTGAAGGAAACTCTGCATTTAAGAAAGTGTAAGAATCTATATTGTTTCTGGCAACACATTTACTATTTTTGGGGAGGACAGTACATTATGATCTATTTACATATGTCTGTTTTGGTTTGCAAATAGGCAATGGGAAGCTTGAACTGATGGCAGGTGCCCACCAGTGGTACCAAACCATCCCAACCTTTTCTGCTCTGTTACACATTACTACACACACAGAATCCTCTAAGTAGCATCGGTGTTGGCAGGTGTAGCAAGAGAAAGAGAGCGCCTTCATAGGCAAATGCTTTCTAATGTTTTGATTCTTACATTTGGAAAGGAAAAGGCCAAAGACAGGCTGACCTAAGATAACATATTTAGGTGTAATACTTGCCCCAATCCTTTAAAGCTTCCATTGTGTCTCGTTTGCAAATTAAAAAGACTCCGTAATAACGAAGTGGGGAAAGTCCTGCAATGCTAGAAGAAATGCCCAAATACTACAGGACCCACATAGATTCCTCTTAACATCTCTCTCAATGAGCAAAAAGCTATGGAGAGGGTTTGCCCCATAGAAAAAACAGCAAAGGCCACTGCACCCCGATTTGCTTTCCTCATTTAGGCACTGCCACGTTTAGTGGCCATTGCAGTTACGATGCTGATGAAAAAGTAGTTTTGGGACCATCCGTGCATTTATGACCTTCACTGATCTGTGAAGCAAAGGAAAGCTGAAGTAAGATTGTAAGCACAGTTGCGGTTTCACTTAGCAACTGCTTCGCTTAACAACCGAGTTGCCAGTCCCAATTGTGGCTGCTAAATGAGGACCACCAGAGTCAGTTTGGTCTAGTGGTTAAGGCATCAGGCTAGAAACCGGGTGACTGTGCGTTCTAGTCCCGCCTGAACCACCACGTTGATGTAATAAATGTTATGGGTCTTAAATGCTTGTAGGACACCTGGATTAAACGGTCATTTATTAACGTAAGATTGTTTTAGGAGCTCTGGTTGGGCAAACAGCCCATCTAGTCCAAAGCTGTGTATCTCACAATCAAGCTGTGCATTTTTTATTTCTTTACTGTCAGCAACTTTGCATTCCCTAGAAGGCAAGTGAATGAAACATTTTTTTAAAAAAGCAAAAAAAACCCTACTTGTGTTTCAATTGTGAGTTAAATATGCAAATCCCCAAGGACTGTGGCTTATTTGGCTTATGAATCCCAGATACAGACATCCAACTATGGCTTCTGAAAGGAAAGATCTGAGCCCTTTAAGTGCTTCTGCCAACTTTAAATAGAAGCAGATGTCTACTTGGGGCAATATTTGCAACTCTCCTTGTCAATCACTGCCAACAAGCATTCCTTCACATCTTGATCTTGTGGACCTGTGTGCCTAAGAGACTTTCACTAAAATACTGGAGGAAGCTCTGTCTGAGTTGCAATCTAAACTATTATCCATCTCTCGGACTTGTCTTGGACCACAGCTCTGCCTTCCAGCATCTCTTTAAAAATTGAAGCTGAAAATTGAGGAGCATGTCACATTCAGAATTTCAGTCTCTTCTCTCTCTCTCTCTCTCTCTTTTTTTTTAGGAGAAGTAGCCCCACACCAAAAATAAATTATGAAACACAAAAAACCAAACACCCAACTGCCTTCAGAACAGGATCTGCCAGCCAAAGCTATTAAAGACGAAGGTGCTCAGATGATTCCGTGGGATTTTTTAAAACTTCTGAAAAGTTTCAAGTTCAATTAAAACCACAGCAATAAATGTGAAGCTAGAGTGTTGCAAAGCAAAACACCAGCCTGCAGCATTATTTGTTTTGTTTTTTTTAATGCGTGGAGCCCCATAAACATTCTTAGAAAATAAAGATGAAAATAAAGGGAAACTATAGCCTATATTCTTGTTTGGAGGTGTGCCCAGCAGCTCAGAGAAAAAGACACATTTATTTATTAAAGTATTTATTAATCAAATTTATATCCTTCCACAACCCCACTCATCAGTCTTAATTAACCTCAGCAGCCTGCAATGTTTTGTAACTGGCTGGCCTTTGTATTTTTGATGCTGCCATATATATGCCATTCCTATATGCTTCACAAAAAACACATAGCTAGCCCTTATTCCTTTGCCCTGATTGAAGATTACAGGGAATTCTTTTGAAAAATGAATTTTCTACCAAACTATTTCTGCCCAAGGAAATAGAAATCGGTGTATATACCTTCTCAACATTTTGCACTGTCTCTTTCAATCAGACTAGGGAGGATAGCAATAAATTACTGCCAGATTTTCTACAACCCCAAATCATCAGATTAAAAAAGTGTGAAATCCTGAACTCAGCAGTAGTTAACAGTAAAGTGCACGTGCTAAAAAAAACAGCAACAACATAGTTGGTCTAAAATTATCTACAAAAAATCTGTTCTCTACCTTAGAAATTTTCCTCCTAATTCCAGATGGATGGAATTAGGCACTTATTTGTCTGTCATCGTCACAAAAAAAAAAAAGAGAGAGATTGATCTGGCATGAAGGATGCTGGGAACCACCATGAGAACCTCAGTTTTTGTGTAGAACGATCAGGCTTAACTTGTGATCCATAACTGAATACATACTTGTCAGAAGCCATTTTCTAAACATGGTTTCCAACGATGCCCCATTCCTGATCATTCATGAAGCTGATCCAATAAAACTGGAGGATTCACACACACCATGTCATCAAATTTAGTTTTACTGTATGAACAGATGGTTGACACTTTTCTAATATTATTGCATTTTATTATATTTATTGTAAACACCCAGAGGGCCATTGGACTGAGGTGGTGTATTCATTTCATAAATAATTAAATAAATGTGCTATAGTGGGCTCTAGTTCCATGCAGGAGCCAAGCTCCTGCATGTGTTTTTGTGTGCTGGCTAAGTTAAATCACCCCATAGCACTGTAAAATTAGATACTGCTAACCGGACTGCTTTGATATTGACTTCGATGGGGACTTCTTATGGAACAGAACTTGGGCTTTAAAGAAAATGATTGCATGTTCTGAGCGTAAGCCTTAGGAAAAGAATGACATTAATGGAAATTTTAGGAAATTCAAACAAGATAGATAACACACCCAAAAGACAGAAGTATAATCTATATGTAACCACCTACATAAAAGATACTTGTAAAAGTTCCATACAACTGCATCAGGAATATCCCTCTTGAGCTGCTTGATATATACACACCCATACAATTTTCAGATATATTTATTTGTTTGTTTGTTTATTTACATCCTTTCCTTCCTTCATGAGCTCAAGACAGCATACGCAGCACTTTCTACTCCAATTTTCCTCAAAACAAAACACTATAATCTAGGTTGGTCTGAGACAGTGTGATTGACCCAAAGTCATGGAGCAAACTTCCATGGCTGAAAGTGGACTTGAACCTGGGCCTCCCCACCCTGACCACCTATCATTCAGGCTTCGGGGCTGAGAGAGGAAACCTACGGGGCTTTCACGGCTGAAGTGGACTTCTGCATCCCTTGTCCAGCGTCTTAACCATTCAGCTACACTTGCTCTGATGAATGGGAGTCATAAACAAATATTGCAGCAACGCTGCTTATTGCCGTAATTATATCCATGGGAGACTGCTCACTCGAGGGAATGATATTCAAGGCCAAACTGAAATACTTTGGCCACACAATGAGAAGACAGGACACCCTGGAGAAGATGCTGATGCTGGGGAGAGTGGAAGGCAAAAGGAAGAGGGGCCGACCAAGGGCAAGGTGGATGGATGATATTCTAGAGGTGACGGACTCATCCCTGGGGGAGCTGGGGGTGTTGACGACCGACAGGAAGCTCTGGCGTGGGCTGGTCCATGAAGTCACGAAGAGTCGGAAACGACTGAATGAATAAACAACAACAAAATATCCATGGGAATGTTCCTCAGGGGCCATGGGGTTCCCTGGACACAGCATGCCAATGTGAATACTATATTGCATGATTTATTTATTTATTTATTTAATTTTTATCCCACCTTTATTATTTTTATAAATAACTCAAGGCGGGGAACATACCTAACACTCCCTCCTCCTCTTTTCCCCACAACAACAACCCTGTGAGGTGGGTTGGGCTGAGAGAGAGGGACTGGCCCAAGGTCACCCAGCTGGCTTTCATGCCTGAGGCGGGACTAGAACTCTCCTACCACACCTGATTGGCTCTTGGGCTGAGAGAGAGAGACTGGCCCAAGGTCACCCAGCCAGCTTTCATGCCTAAGGCGGGACTAGAACTCACACTCTCCTGGTTTCTAGCCCAGCACCTTAACCACTAGACCAAACTGGGCAGAAAGCTAGTTCATCAAAGAGAAAGTGATATAGCCTATCCTTTCACCAATACTCAGCTCTTGGCAGCACTTAGCCAATCCTGAGTATTCTCAGAAAAACTAAACGGGGACAGACTTGGTTAGTGCTTAGATGCGAGGCCACCAGAAAAATCCCAGGGCTCTAGGATAGACCAGACATCCCAGAAAAAGTCAGGTGAATCACTTCCGTATCATTCCCAAGAACTATAAGTCCATCATCAGGAATTGACTTGAAGGAGACATCGTCTTCCTACGTTCCCAAAGTCTAAATGTTTTGAGAAAGCACTCAGACATGCAAGCCAGCCTCTATATTGCCAACTTAAGTGATAGAAATCATGACAAGATTTGTAATTTGCTTTGTATGTCAAGGAGATCTGAGATAAAATACCCAGAATACAGTAAACACTTTCCTAATTGGTGATTATCTACACGGTTCAGGAATAGCAGAAGCATTATTTCTCCGAGTATGGTCAGCAAAAACAAGCTGGAGCAGCTTTTTTCACATCTATTGAAATGATTTATCATGAAAATCCGATAAACCTTGAACATCCTTCCAGAATGATGCAAGATCTGTTTCTAAGCCTATCTTTAGTTTGTTTAAATCTTGTATATACCATAATTATCTTTCTGCATATAATGTTTTGCCCTACTTTGTCTTTAACTCCATTTGAAATCAGTGGGATACTGAATGGTCCCACTGATTTCAAATGGCCTCTAAGTGCAGCTTACATAGTTTGAAGCCAATTCTATCTATATTATTTGTTCCTAAAATATTATATATGAGTTTTGGCATTAGAAATAAGGCTACCAGAGTCACTTAATTTTTAGGGGAACCATCAGTTTTGACATGTACAAAATACATTAGGGATATATTCTACCAGCCAGAAAAGGTGTAGGCCTACATTAATAACAAGAGCCTGGTTGACAAGGGTCTCTCCAGAAGGGACTGTACCATCTCAGAAAGCCCCTCTATGGACAGAGCATGGTAAAAAAAAAAAAAAAAAGTCTGCCCCCAATGCATGACAGTTAAATATTTATTTCCACCACAAGAAGTTATCAAAGCTCGGTGGGCATAAGTACAGAGTAGGAAAACTGTAACCCACAAGGCACAAGTGTATTTTACTAAAATGAAATGTGACTATAGATTTAAACACAATAGATTCACTGGAGGGAATGAGGTAGCTTTGTGAATTCACCAGTCAGGTTTGATTATTAGGGCAGGGCTGTGCAAAGCTCTAAAGAGGCACTTGTCAGCCTTGCGAGGCAGACCAGACAGGCAACACAGCCAGATGAGCTAATTCTACTTTATTGTAAGGCTGTATTAACAGAATCTTGCCAGTCTGAAAGTACATTTCTCCTCCCATCCCTTTACAGCCCAAGAAACTAGGGAGAGGGTCGCTTCTGAGCCGCTTGACCCATCCACATTCTTGCTGAGGGCTAAGCTGCCTTTTATCTCACCATTCCTTTGACTGTGTCTCCTTGCCTAGGCTCCCAAGGTCATTTCCACATACCATTACAGCACTTCACCTCAATGTTTTGGTCAAAGCACCCTTTAAAGGAAATGTTGAATCTGTGGATGGACAGAAGTCCAGTTTAGAGAGGTGGCTGACTGAGGTCAGCCCTACCTGGATGCTTCAGAAAGCATCAGGTTGGCATGAGACCTTTTATCAAGAGGGGTGGCTTACCATAGAAGAGAGGTGCCACTTCACATATTCCTAACTGACACACTGTTCTGCGAAGTTTATGACTTCAGTGCAAACTGCATTAATTGGCTGGCATCTCTACATTTGTATAGGCCTGTGCCTAGGGATGCCAGTGTGCTTATGGACACCTCTTTGGTACCTGCCAGGCTCTTGTACTTTCTGACATTTTACATTAAAATGTAATACTTGAAGAGCATTCGGAAGCTTCAACTGGTGCAGAATGCGGCTGCATGGATAGCAAATGGTGTTGGGTACTCAACACATGTAACACCACTGCTACGGGAGCTGCATTGGTTGCTGGTGTGCTTCCGGGTGCAATTCAAGGTGCTGGTTGTCCTTCATGGCTTGGGGCCAGGTTACCTAAGGGACCGCCTTCTCCCAGTTGTTTCTGCCCGTCCAATTCGATCTAGTAGGTTGGGTATGCTGCGGGTCCCGTCAGCCAGGGAGTGTCGGTTGGCGGGAACTAGAAGGCGGGCCTTCTCTTCCGTAGCGCCTGCCCTTTGGAACATCCTCCCTCCAGAAATTAGGATGTCCCCAACCCTGCTGGCCTTTCGTAAGGCCGTGAAGACCCGGCTTTGTGCCCGGGCCTGGGGCCTCGAGCGTGTGGATGGTCCCGTTTCTTGGCTGTATTAACATCCATGCACTGCTCGCTTGGCAGCCATGTATATTTATTCTGTATTTACTTTATGTTTTGACTGTTTTAATTGCAATTGTTTTAATTGTTTTACAGTTTTATTGTCGTAAGCCGCCCAGAGTCCCTCACTGAGATGGGCGGCTGTAGAAATCAAATAAACAAACAAACAAACAAACTTTAATTAAAAAAAAGGGAAGCTGGCATGCAGCAAGAGAAAACAGCAGCCTCCAATATTAGCTTAATTTTCCATTCCAAGAATGTCCACCAGTCCAGCATAGTAAATGATGTCTCTAGGCCAGTGTTTCTCAACCATGCTGGCTGGGGAATTCTGGGAGCTGAAGCCCACAGATCTTAAAGTCGCCGAGGGTGAGAAACACTGCTCTAAGCCAACAAGTTTCTCTATCAGTAGAGCAACTGGATCTGGGCCGCAAATGCTGGATAACCACTAAATGGCAGCAAATGGAGTGTGTTCTGTACCTCTTTGCTGCCATCAAGTGCTCACCCAGGGTACTGAAGCTCCGTTCCAGTAGCCCTGATGAGCAAAAGCCATTAAAAACAAGAACAATGTCATATTATATACTAGATTTTGAAATACGTTTGTTTTTTCCATTTCAACTCACACCTAAAATCAGAGGATTGGGAAGGAGCCCTCAGACCATCCCAGACAAATGGCCATCCAAGTTTGGCTTGGAAGCCTCCAGTTATGGAGCCCCCACTACTCAAGGAGACAGGCTGTTCCACTGCTTAATCAACCTGCAACCCTTCCTTCCCCACCAAAGACAAGTCAACAAAATGAAGCAGTATTAAAGGTATAAGCGAGCAGGGAAACAAAGCCACAGCATTCCAAGGCAGAACACAACTCACCCTATCGATTTACTGGCCCCAAATCTCTCTGAGAATAAAGAGTTGTGAGACAAGTGGTGTAAGAGTGCAGCAAGAAATATAGGTATTACTTCAGCTGTTCCACTTAATGGTTCCACAGAGCCCTACTGTATTTTGAAAAGGAAGCTTTCACAGTAGTTTATTTACTAAGGCTACCCATTATTATTAGGGGACGTGGTGGCGCTGCGGGTTAAACCACTGAGCTGGCCGATCGGAAGGTCGGCGGTTCGAATCCGTGTGACGGGGTGAGCTCCCGTTGCTAGTCCCAGCTCCTGCCAACCTAGCAGTTCGAAAACATGCCAATGTGAGTAGATTAATAGGCACCACTTCGGCGGGAAGGTAACGGCGTTCCGTGTCGTCATGCTGGCCACATGACCACAGAGGAAGTGTCTTTGGACAAACGCCGGCTCTTCGGCTTTGAAACGGAGATGAGCACCGCCCCCTAGAGTCGGACACGACTGGACTTAATGTCAAGGGAAACCTTTACCTTTACCCTACCCATTATTATTATTATTATTATTATTATTATTATTTCATATGAGTGAGATCTATGAACCTGAACCTGGAGTAGAAGTTTTACCATCGTGTTTGACATCTCTTTAAATCATCTGAAACAAAACTCCCAATTCTGTATGCCTATTGACCAGCCTTTGGCAAAGCTCCTTTTATATTTATTATGGTAGTGAGCCTCCTCTGAGAAGGGAATAAAGTGATAACTATGCTTTAGTATTTGTGACGGAAACACCCTAATTCAGAAAGTTTAAAAATTTATAACAACTCCTACTTGAAAATACCAAGCTTATTATTTTCTCTAACAGCTTTCTCTAGTCTGCCGTCCTCCAAATGTGTTAATTAATCTCCATAATCCTGCAGCAAACATGCCATGCTAATTGTGGATGATGGAAATTGTAGTGCAATACTTCTAGATAACACCATCTCAAAGAAGGCGGGTGTAGACAGATTAAGCTGAATCAGTTTTTCCAAGAAAATGATGTCAGCTATGATCATCAGTCTCAATAAGCAAGAACCAGCTGAAAAAACAGTATCATCATTTTGTTTCAGAACATTAAGGGAATTAACATCCCCCCCCCTGAAAAGGATGAGATTCTTGTTTCAGGCTAGCTGTTTAAAGGTGAAAAAGATATTTATAAGGTAATCGTATTGATTACTTTTTCATGCACTAAGGCGTTATCTTTCCAACATTCCCTTTCTTTCACAACCCTCCCCTTAGACAGTGTTTCCAACTGGCCCCAGGAAAAACTTGCAGGCTTCGCAGATGGATAGAGATCTTCATCTTCCTCTCCCCCGTAATACTCCAATAATCCATCTGAAGATCCCATAAAGTAGAAAACTTTGGAGGACTGTTTGAAATGGGAAGGAGTAGGGAGTAAGGTGCAAAGATTACTGCAGATGCTGACAGCAGTCAGGAAATCAGAAGACGCTTAATCCTTGGAAGAAGAGCAATGACAAATCTCGATAAAATAGTCAAGAGCAGAGACATCACACTGACAACAAAGGTCCGCATAGTTAAAGCAATGGTGTTCCCCGTAGTAACGTATGGCTGCGAGAGCTGGACCATAAGGAAGGCTGAGAGAAGGAAGATAGATGCTTTTGAACTGTGGTGCTGGAGGAAAATTCTGAGAGTGCCTTGGACTGCAAGAAGATCAAACCAGTCCATCCTCCAGGAAGTAAAGCCAGACTGCTCACTTGAGGGAATGATATTAAAGGCCAAACTGAAATACTTTGGCCACATAATGAGAAGACAGGACACCCTGGAGAAGATGCTGATGCTAGGGAGAGTGGAAGGCAAAAGGAAGAGGGGCCGACCAAGGGCAAGGTGGATGGATGATATTCTAGAGGTGACGGACTCGTCCCTGGGGGAGCTGGGGGTGTTGACGACTGACAGGAAGCTCTGGCCTGGGCTGGTCCATGAAGTCACGAAGAGTCGGAAGCAACTGAATGAATAAACAACAACAACAAGGGAGTAAGGAAGACGACTTTGATGGAAATGTGTAAGACAAGTTCCCAGGGCAACAGTGTGGAAAACATATTTAAGTCCAGAATGTCCAGATAACATCTGGAAGCGGTTCAGACCGACACCTCCCTAATTCAGTGAACTATAAAGAGGAGAAGGAGGTACAGCACCCACTTGCAAGATTCTGTTATTACAGCCAATCTCAACAGAAGTAGTTTTCAGCCTTCTGGTGGAGTTGATATCCTGGTCTGGTCTACCTAGTGGGGCTGACAATGAGAGTTTACAGCTATGCTGACTGGGAATCCTAGGATTTATAATATCAGAACACCTGGAAGACACCAAGTTGGAGAATGCTTTTTGTTATAATTCAACACGGCACAGCCTAATCACCACAGTTTTCCAAGATTTCCAGTAGAGGCATTATTGAAGAAAGACAAAGCGATAGCAAACCTGCTGCTCTATTCTGGTGTAATGCCATGGAGAGTTTTTGCTTGAGAGCAAGCATTTTAATCCATTACCAATTACAATACACTGAACTCTCTGGGTTGGTATATTCTTCACAGTTTATAAATCATGAACATCATTACTTCATCCAATTTATATTAGGGGAAACCAAATAATGGAAGAGCACCATCTACTTAAGTAACCTCTGAACACTGTTATTGTTCACGTTAAGGACAAATAATGATGGGTTGTATAAAATTTGAGTGCATGTGAGATGTATTCAGTTTTGAAGAGGCAAAGAAATGGATATATTTATGTCTAAAAGCAGACTGGCACAAGATGGAAAAAAATACGTTATTATTTTTATTTTAGGAGAAGCTGAAAAAAAAAGCAACTTCAGTGGGTGGAATGTGAGCAAAATATTTTCGACTACAAGAAATAATCTCGTTACCTTGTCGTGGTGCTGGAGCTTGAGCACCTCAATGATGCCATGAGCTAAACCATGAAGGGCCACCCAAGACGGGAAGGTCATGACAGAGAGGTCAGACTAAATGCGATCCCTGGGGAAGGTAATGGCAACCCACCCCAGTATTCTTGCCGTGAAAACTAAATGGATCAGTACAACCAGAGATATGTCGGTATACCATCGGAAGATGAGACCCCCAGGTCGGAAGATGGTCAAAATGCTACTGGGGAGGAACAGAGGATGAGTTCAACTAGCCCCAGACGTGATGACGCAGCTAGCTCAAAGCCGAAAGGACGGCTAGCGGCCGACGGTGCTGGTGGTGAACGGCGAATCCGATGTTCTAAGGATCAACACACCATTGGAACCTGGAACGTAAGATCTATGAGCCAGGGCAAATTGGATGTGGTTATTGGTGAGATGGCAAGATTAAAGATAGACATTCTGGGCGTCAGTGAACTGAAATGGACTGGAATGGCCACTTCACATCAAATGACCACCAGATCTACTACTGTGGACAAGAGGACCACAGAAGAAATGGAGTAGCCTTCATAATTAATAGTCAAGTGGCTAAAGCAGTGCTCGGATACAATCCAAAAAACGATAGAATGATCTCAATTCGAATTCAGGGCAAGCCATCTAACATCACAGTGATCCAAATATACACCCCAACCACAAATGCTGAAGAAGCTGAAGTAGAGCAGTTCTATGAGAATCTGCAGCACCTACTGGACAACACGCCTAAAAGAGATGTTATTTTCATCACAGGAGACTGGAATGCTAAGGTGGGCAGTCAAATGACACCTCGAATTACAGGTAAGTATGGCCTGGGAGAACAAAATGAAGCAGGACATAGGCTGATAGAATTTTGCCAAGACAATTCAATCTGCATAACAAACACTCTCTTCCAACAACCTAAGAGACGGCTTTATACATGGACTTCACCAGATGGACAACACCGAAATCAGATTGACTACATCCTTTGCAGCCAAAGGTGGCGGACATCTATACAGTCGGTAAAAACAAGGCTTGGAGCTGACTGTAGTTCAGATCACGAACGTCTTCTTGCACAATTTAGGATCAGACTAAAGAGATTAGGGAAGACCCACAGATCAGCTAGATATGAGCTCACTAATATTCCTAGGGAATATGCAGTGGAGGTGAAGAATAGATTTAAGGGACTGGACTTAGTAGATAGGGTCCCCGAAGAACTCTGGACAGAAGTCGGCAGCATTGTTCAGGAGGCGGCAACAAAATACATCCCAAAGAAAGAGAAAACCAAGAAGGCAAAATGGCTGTCTGCTGAGACACTAGAAGTAGCCCAAGAAAGAAGGAAAGCAAAAGGCAACAGTGATAGGGGGAGATATGCCCAATTAAATGCAAAATTCCAGAGGTTAGCCAGAAGAGATAAGGAATTATTTTTAAACAAGCAATGCGCAGAAGTGGAAGAAGACAATAGAATAGGAAGGACAAGAGACCTCTTCCAGAAAATTAGAAACATCGGAGGTAAATTCCAGGCAAAAATGGGTATGATCAAAAACAAAGATGGCAAGGACCTAACAGAAGAAGAAGAGATCAAGAAAAGGTGGCAAGAATATACAGAAGACCTGTATAGGAAGGATAACAATATTGGGGATAGCTTTGATGGTGTGGTCAGTGAGCTAGAGCCAGACATCCTGAAGAGTGAGCTTGAATGGGCCTTAAGAAGCATTGCTAATAACAAGGCAGCAGGAGATGATGGCATCCCAGCTGAACTGTTCAAAATCTTGCAAGATGATGCTGTCAAGGTAATGCATGCTATATGCCAGCAAATTTGGAAAACACAAGAATGGCCATCAGACTGGAAAAAATCAACTTATATCCCCATACCAAAAAAGGGAAACACTAAAGAATGTTCAAACTATCGAACAGTGGCACTCATTTCACATGCCAGTAAGGTAATGCTCAAGATCCTGCAAGGTAGACTTCAGCAGTTCATGGAGCGAGAATTGCCAGATGTACAAGCTGGGTTTAGAAAAGGCAGAGGAACTAGAGACCAAATTGCCAATATCCGCTGGATAATGGAAAAAGCCAGGGAGTTTCAGAAAAACATCTATTTCTGTTTTACTGACTATTCTAAAGCCTTTGACTGTGTGGACCATAACAAATTGTGGCAAGTTCTTAGTGGTATGGGGATACCAAGTCATCTTGTCTGCCTCCTGAAGAATCTGTATAACGACCAAGTAGCAACAGTAAGAACAGACCACGGAACAACGGACTGGTTTAAGATTGGGAAAGGAGTACGGCAGGGCTGTATACACTCACCCTAAATATTCAACTTGTACACAGAACACATCATGCGACAAGCTGGGCTTGAGGAATCCAAGGCTGGAGTTAAAATCTCTGGAAGAAACATTAACAATCTCAGATATGCAGATGATACCACTTTGATGGCTGAAAGCGAAGAGGAACTGAGGAGCCTTATGATGAAGGTGAAAGAAGAAAGTGCAAAAGCTGGTTTGCAGCTAAACCTCAAAAAAACCAAGATTATGGCAACCAGCTTGATTGATAACTGGCAAATAGAGGGAGAAAATGTAGAAGCAGTGAAAGACTTTGTATTCCTAGGTGCAAAGATTACTGCAGATGCTGACAGCAGTCAGGAAATCAGAAGACGCTTAATCCTTGGGAGAAGAGCAATGACAAATCTCGATAAAATAGTTAAGAGCAGAGACATCGCACTGACAACAAAGGCCCGCATAGTTAAAGCAATGGTGTTCCCCGTAGTAACATATGGCTGTTAGAGCTGGACCATAAGGAAGGCTGAGAGAAGGAAGATAGATGCTTTGGAACTGTGGTGTTGGAGGAAAATTCTGAGAGTGCCTTGGACTGCCAGAAGATCAAACCAGTCCATCCTCCAGGAAATAAAGCCAGACTGCTCACTTGAGGGAATGATATTAAAGGCAAAACTGAAATACTTTGGCCACATAATGAGAAGACAGGACACCCTGGAGAAGATGCTGATGCTAGGGAGAGTGGAGGGCAAAAGGAAGAGGGGCCGACCAAGGGCAAGGTGGATGGATGATATTCTAGAGGTGACGGACTCGTCCCTGGGGGAGCTGGGGGTGTTGACGACCGACAGGAAGCTCTGGCGTGGGCTGGTCCATGAAGTCACGAAGAGTCGGAAGCGACTAAACGAATAGACAACAAAACAAGAAATAATCTCTATATTAGAGAACCTTGCTGGCACAGAATACCGTGGGCATGCTGGGGGTAAAACTAGGTTTTGGTTGGCTTATGGCACATTGGCCAAAATCAGAACTGAATGATGCTTTCCACAGCATTACCAAGAATGCTGCACATGCCACATGAGTTTCACTATGACTGGTAAGCTAGTCTGTATCTTCTCTACCTTACTAAAAAGTTCAGTGTGAAAGCTCTGCTTGATGAAAGCCATGATGGGTGGTTGAGGTCAATATCTATAGGTGTAGTCACTTTTGCTGTATGTGAGATGGGCAGCTATATAAATATGGTAGATAAATAAATAAATAAATATCTGGAAGACTGCAACTTGGAATATAAGAGAAGTAGATGGTAAAGTGCATTAATTAACAAATAAAGGGAAAAGAAGAATATATGTGTCTTGTGTCTGAAACAGAGAGGAGGAGGAAGATGTAATAGATCTGAATTAACGTGTCTGATCTCATGGAGTGGAGTTGATGAATACATGCAGGGAACTGCAGGTATGGGTTTAATTATTAATGAAAGGTAAGAATTATTCTGCTAGCTGGCAGAAATAGACAGGAGTGAAAGGAGAGAGCACAGAAAAAAATGATTGGACTGTTTGGACACCCAAGAATCAATGAGAATAATTACTGGTGAGTATCTGCTTAGAAGGAGGCATGTTTGATTCAAATACATGGATTAAACATATTTATACTTATATACACATGATAAAGAAATGAAGATGCCTTTGAACTTTGGTGTTGGAGAAGACTCCTGAGAATACCGTGGACAGCCAAGAAAACAAACCAATGGATCATCGAACAAATCAACCCAGAGTTCTCACTTGAGGCACAAATGACCAGGCTCAAATTACCCTACTTTGGACACAAGATGTGAAGACCCAGCTCTCTGGAGAAGGCTCTAATGCTGGGAAAGGTGGAAGGAAAGAGAAGATGAGGACAACTGGCAGAAGGTAGATGGACTCAGTTATGGTAGCAATGGGTGCATTGCTGAAAGACCTGAAAGACCAGGTTAGGGACAGATTGTCATGGAGAAAATCTATATATGTGGTCGCTATGAGTCTTGATGGAACATAATCAGTGACTTGATGGAACATAATCAACCAACCAACCAACCAACCAACCAATCAATCAATCAATCAACCATGTTCTAGGATTTCCACAATCCCTTGCTGGCTGGGAGAGGGGACAGGATGGAAGGAAGCTTTTGCAAAGCCACTTGGAGTAGGTAACGTGCGATTTTGGAGCACACTAAGCATGTTAGTATGTAACCATTGGGCCTGGGGATCTCATGGAAGTGTGGAGCCCATTAAATGGCTGCTATAAGTTTGATTACATTCTTCCCTGTCTTTTGTTATTACAGTTTTTAATTGTTTTTAACTGTTTTAATAAGGGATAAATTCTATCAATAATTTAGTTTTGTTTTAATTGTGTACGCCACCCAGAGTCACATGCAAGTAATATGGGAGGCTACATAAATTCAATCAATCAATCAATCACCAAAAAATAGAGAACAATAAAGCTGTGCCAAGAGCATGTTAAACAAATCTACTCTGACTTCCATATTTCAGTTTTTCACAGTGACATATACCCCTTTCCTCTTTCTCATTGCAGGTAATGTAACAGATGCTTAGTGGATTTCCTTTTAACAAGATTAAATTATACGATGCTGTGTTGCAGAGAAAGACATGCTTAGCCTCTAAGCACAAATCACACTCTCCGTAAAAGTGTAAGAGTTCTGAATTAAAAGGATTTGCCCAGCTAAACTGAGCTTATGTACCAACATCATATTGCTGACTGCAGGATTTAATTAGCTGATGGTGGCCCTGATTGCGTATGGAGAGGGGAAAACAGATTTTTGCTAATTCACTAACTGGTGAAAGGGAGAGATATTCCCATTCTTACGAGAGTGTGATCAATCATCTTGACACAACAATGCCACTCCGCAGCTCTGCAGAGTAAGAGCTCCTTTGTAAAAAATGAAGGTGTTCAAAAGCTAAAAGGGAAAGTTTTGTTTGTTAATGGATATGCTCTTTTGCTTTCTTCTGCTTTATTCAGAATAAAGGGCCCTGATGATCAAAAGCTCCCCAAACCTTTTTGCAAGAATCCTCCATGCCTGCTGTCAGATGTGGGCTACAAAAGCTAGGCAGAGCACCAAATGGCAGAAAATTGGATTTGGCTGCCATTTACTAGTCACCTGGATTTCCACAAACCAGAAATCTGATAGCCCTAGTATATTGTCTTTAAAATTAGCATTACTTCTCCTAAGATGAGAATAGGGCAAGCCACGGTATTCCCTGTGACAGTCTATGGAAGTATAAGTTGGACTTTGAAGAAGGATAAAAAGAGCATTGATGCCTTTGAACTTGGGTGTTGGAGAAGACTCCTGAGAATACCGTGGACAGCCAAGAAAACAAACCAATGGATCATCGAACAAATCAACCCAGAGTTCTCACTTGAGGCACAAATGACCAGGCTCAAATTATCCTACTTCAGACACATTAGGCAAAGACCTACCTCTCTGGAGAAGGCTCTGATGCTGGGAAAGGTGGAAGGAAAGAGAAGATGAGGACAACCAGCAGGAAGCTGGATGGGTTCATTTATAGCAGTGGTGGGTTCACCATTGGAAGACCTGAAGGATCAGGTTAGGGATCAATTGATTGTCATGGAGAAAATCTATCTTTGTGGTCACTAAGGGTCAATACCAACTTGATGGCACATAATCAATCAACCAATCAATAACTGATTAATATAATCAATCAATCACCCTCTTCTCCCACTAAAGATCACAGTTCTGGAATTATTACATGAATGGCCTATAAATAGTTCTCAAGCCCTGACAAATTGCTAAGCTAAAGTTAAGCATTTCCTCAGCAATAACGGAAGAATTGATGGGTATGAAACTGCACATGAGTAATTCTAAGATACTAAATCATATTCAAGAAACAGCATGTCTTCCTGGCCCAATGAGATGCAGAGTTCAAGTGCAAAAAAGGGTAATTTTACTGAAAGATCCTTATGCAACAGCTTTTTCAATGTGGATTCACTTGGATGGCATATTTTTGGTGTTGAGCAGGTCTTTTTAATCAGCTGTTCTAGTTTTTTTTTTAATAATTTGGTTCATACTATATATAGTCCTGATTTTTTTTTTAAAGAATTAAATGGTTATCTTATGGCAAATTGCCCTGAGAATCATTTTATTATTAAGAACATGAAAACTTAGTTACTAACACATGCAAGAGATAATTTCCAACAAAATAAAATCTACAGTGCAATTAAAAAAAAAAAACTAGCTTAGACCTTCCCACTTCTGCAGTCTTGCAGGTGCAAATATATAAATATTTATCTCTCTCTCACCAAGATGATGATTTCCAGGAAAAGACCTTCAGGTGTACCCTTTGGCAGCTCTAATAGAATGTGTTTTTTCCTCTCTTTTTCCTATTTTAAAAAAGAAATCCTACTGATAGTAAAAGCAAAGGGTTTTTTTTAATGTCTAGAGGAAAACAACATTCACTGATGTAGATAAATGGAAACATAATCCTGCATATCTATAGCAATCAGGTAAGCTGACCCATCTGTCACTGTTTTCCACTTTTTCCATTTGACTTAAGATCACCCAAGCTTATCATGCTGAGGTTTCGCACAAAAGTCAATATTTAGAGGTGACTGACAGCTTTGAAACTGCAAAGGGATTTTTCAAGGAGGAGGAGTCAATGTCCTCCTTTGCCTTATAAAGTCACCAGAAATTGGCCGGCTGCTCTTTAATTCCCCAGCAAAAAGAAAATTAAATAAAATATTTTCTTTTTCTTTTTAACACAGGAATATTTTTGTCTTCAGTTAGGGGCACACTCAAAGTTGTCATCAAGCCTTTTGTTTATTCAGTGTTCAATCAGTTTTTGTTGTTTATTCGTTTAGTCGCTTCCGACTCTTTGTGACTTCATGGACCAGCCCACGCCAGAGCTTCCTGTCGGTCGTCAACACCCCCAGCTCCCCCAGGGACGAGTCCGTCACCTCTAGAATATCATCCATCCACCTTGCCCTTAGTTGGCCCCTCTTCCTTTTGCCCTCCACTCTCCCTAGCATCAGCATCTTCTCCAGGGTGTCCTGTCTTCTCATCATGTGGCCAAAGTACTTCAGTTTTGCCTTTAATATCAATCAGTTACACTGGCACTTTACATTGCTTCCAGATGCATGCTAAAAATACGTTAACATGCCTACAGTGACTATGCAATTCAGAATTTATTTATTTATTTATTTATTTATTATATTTCTATACCGGCATCTCAACAAATGACTCTGGGTGGTGTAGAAATATTTAGAGGTGTTTTTTTTTTTACTATCTAGCTCATTCTGCTCCGTGGAGTCCTTGGTGGTCTCTGAGCTTGGTCCAGCACACCACAGATAACCTCAAGGAGCGACTGGAACAAACGATGACCCCAGAACACAGTATAATGCGCACAACCACCCTCAAGACTGTAAATATCAAGACAAGCTGAAGAAAGGAAAACCAAACTCCCAACCAACTGCCCAAGCTGAACCACAGAAGCAAAGAGGCACCTGAACTCGAATGGGTAGTCAACATCTCCAGCTGACCACGATCTACCGCAGAACACAAGATCCTCCAGAAAGGCCTCAACTATAACACAGACGATGCTAATCAGTTAGAATTCTTTGCAGCCTTGGAAGAGGCACTTAAAACCACAGGACCTGCCACAGAGACCCAAGAAAACATAAGGCAGACCATCCATCATACCACAGACCTGAAGAACACAGAAGCAGAACCAACTCAAAGTAGAGGACAGAGCAGACCTCAGAAACCTGAAGAAGGACCAAACCACCACCATCTTCCCAGCAGACAAAGGCTGAACCATGCTTATCATGGACAGAACCCAATACATACAGAAAGCCAAAGAATTACTGGAGGACAAAGAAATTTACATCCCAGTAAACACCAACACAACACAAAAACTGGACAACCTGATCAAGAGAACCCTGAACAGACTAACCAAGAAAGGTCAAATCACAAAATAAGAACAGTGGCGGATGAAAAGCAGTGGATCCGTCCTCCCACGCTTCTATGGAAGCCCCAAAATACACAAGCCCAACATACTTCTTCGCCCAATTTGTTACCAGGGACCACCACTTACAACATAGGCAAAGAACTTAGAAGAAAGCTTGGGCATCTCACAGAGGGGAGCAAATAGGCTATCAATTCCTCACTACAGCACCTCCAGAGAATCAAAGATCTAAAAATAGAAGAAAATGCAATTATGGTTTCATTCGATGTCACAGCACTCTTGACGACCATAGGTCCAGAACTAGTGAAAGAATCCATGGCAGCAGTACTACACAACACACCTGACCTAGCCAAATACACTAAGATCAAAATATCCAGAATCGTGGACCTCATCAATCGCTGCCTCATTACCTACTTTCTGGTTGATGGACAAATATACCAACAAATCAGAGGAACATCTTTGGGATTGCCACTCTCAGGACTCACAGCAGAGACGGTGTTGCAGCGTCTAGAAACGATAGCGCTTCCACATTCTATTAGAGCTGCCAAAGGGTACACCTGAAGGTCTTTTCCTGGAAGTCATCATCTTGGTGAGAGAGAGATAAATATTTGTATATTTAGAGGTGACTGACAGCTTCCACACATACAGCCAAAAGTAAGAATCTGGTATATAGATGACACCTTCATCATAATAAAAAAGGGACAACTAGAGAAGACACATGAAACCATCACCAGCATCTTCAGAGGAATGAAATTCACAAGGGAAGACGAAAACAACAACACACTACCCTTCCCGGATATCCTCATCAGCAGAGGAAAGGACGGCAAATTAGAAACGCAAGTCTATTGAAAAACAACCTGCACTAACCCAGTGCTCCATTACCAACGTAACAACCCAACCTCCCACAAGAGGAGCTGTGTAAGAACATTATTCAGACAAGCACAAACACACTGCAGCAACCCGGAACACCACAAAAAGGAAACAGACCGCCTACACAACATCTCCCAACAGAATGGGTACCCACATAACTTTATCAAAAAGTGCCTGACCACTCAAACCACTACAGCACAACCAATGCAAGCTATGAAAAGGATAACACTCCCATACATCTCAGAAACCACCAAAAGACTACTACAACCACACAACATCACCATTGTGTACAAATCAACAAAAGCCCTCCAAAACTTCTTAAGCAAACCAAAAGGCCCAAGAAGAAAAAACGGGAGTCATCTGCAACATACAGTGCAAGGACTGTAACAGCCACTCTGTAGGACAGACAGAAGACTAGCAGGGTGGATCCATAAACACCAACTAGCAGTCAGAAGATAGGATGAAAACTCCTTAACCTCACCACACATGGACAGCCTTAGCCATAGTTTCAACTGGGAAACTGTGAGCATCCTAGACCAAGCTAAATCCAAAAATGCTAGGGAATTCCTGGAAGCTTGGCACTCAGACAAAGCAGCCATCAACAGACACATAGAGATAAACCACATTTACACACCATTCAAAAGAGACATTAAAAAATGATAAGAAGAAAACAAAAAGACCACAATACATCCTCTCCAGCAGATAACACCCAGATAAGCAGGGATTAACACCAGACAAACAGTCAAGCAGGAAACAATACTCTACTCAAGGAACTATCAAGGAGACAAATAATCAAGCAGAAAACAATGCCCTAATCAAGGAACTACCAAGGAGAAAACCACAGTCCCGCCAACATTGGCAGGGAAAGCTACTGTATATAAACAGGCAGCAAACCCCACACTCACCAGCACTGATGATGTCATCTAGTCGGATAATGAAATGTCTGCAAGCAAACAGCCAAGCAGAGAGAGAACCAAGGACTCCACAGTTCAACCCTGAGCTACAGACATTATTTTTATTCTACTTCTTTATCAGGTTCTCCTCATTATTTTCTTCAGCAACCCCCATCTCATATTTGCTCCATTCATTTATGAATTATTCTAATAATTCATTTAGCACATCAGCCCTTCCCACAATTCACATTTGCAGAAATTAGCTGCACAAACTTCAATGTATGCAGTTATACCTGTATGCAGCCTTTCTCAACCTTGATCCTGGAGGGACCCTTGCAATATTTTTCAGGCCTTGGGGAACCCCTGTACATTCAGGCTCAAATAGAGGCCGGAAGTTACAAAATGGTTATATTCGTTTCATGAGTAGGCCTGTCTACATGCATTAACAGTGTTTTTAAATTAAAAATAAAGAAGGAAACTGACATCTTTAATGTCAAATTGCCCGAATTTGAAATAATTTTTTAAATAAATTGGGATCTTCCAGGGAACCCCTAGTGGCCTCTTGTGGAACCCTAGGGTGCCATAGGACCCTGGTTGAGAAACCCTGCCTATATATAGAGTATATGAATGAGTAATCTGTTAAAATGTATGCAATGTCATTTGCTCCCAATTTACAGGGTTGAGATGGTTTATGCCAGACATATAACCGATCCCAAGACCAAGATTCTTCCCAAGGAGATTGTAATGATGACAGCCTTCCAGATCGGGTACTTTTCAAATGTACTGACCAGGGAGCTTCTATTTTCAAAATATGGGCAACCTCTGCATAGACTGTAATAAGCAGTCTTCCCCAGCGTGAGGTACTTCAGAAAAGTTGAGACTAAATTCCCCAGAATGTCTCCATGTCTGGCAAGCCCAAGGAAGCAAGAACAACATGGATTTCAGTAATGGATCTTTAATGCTAATTAAATGCTTAATGCTAATGTAATGCTAATACAGAATGTTGAAGACTAAGAAGAATTTCCCAGGAATTCAACTCCCTATAGAGCGTTAAAGTGGAGTCTCTGTGAAACCCTTTTTTCCCACCTCTCTCAGCAGCTGGAATGGATTGACTCTTCGGAGATAAACACTCAAATGCCTTATCCCCAGCTTTCCCACCATGTCAGATGAGAATTTTATTAGTTACACTCTCCCCAAGGTTAGAATTTAGCAAGGAACACACAGAATCCACACCTGCCCAAAAGCATCTGCTGGGGGAGATGTATAAATAACGAGGTTGAACCATAAGCTTTGTACCTGCTTGTGTGTGAAAGGGACTAAGCTTGTGTTTCAAAAACACAGATCCTTCGGACTTCCCAGTTTCTGCCACTCATGGATTGGACCCTCATATTCTAGTGATGACTTCCTGCTACATCAGGGTTTTTTCAAACCTGGCACTATAAGATGGGTGGACTTCAACTCCCAGAATGCTGGCTGGGGAATTCTGGGAATTGGAAGTCCACCCATCTTAAAGGTGCCAAGTCTGGAAAACACTGCACTACATTATGTGCCTGGCGGCAAAGTAAAAGGTATGGTGTGCCTAGAATTCCGCCAACTCATTTGTCTCTTAGTCTTTAGCAAAAATCACTGGATTTAGAAGATACCGTGAAAAGCCATTTCTATTTTAATTCTGAACACTTGCAGACCAATTCAGGGTGCCAAAAGGAAAAGGCCACAGCTGGTACGGAAATTAAATCGACTATCCTTCCAGTAATATATTAGACACAGTAAAAATGTTAGATAATAACAAAAGCACATTTCAAAAGGCAGGTATTTCAAATGTTTACGGAGATTTCAAAACCCTGTTCCTCTTTTGAAAAACATGGCATTTGTTGCTACTGAATTACTGAAAATAATGAGCAACCCATTTTGTAAGGGTCATATTTTACCTAATTTTTAAAATGGGAAAAAAGTCTGAAAAGGAACTACAAAATCCTATTGATTCTTATGAAACAAGGTTCTTTTTCAGTTGAAAACATTTACAAAACTACTAAAGGCCTTTCCAAACATATTTTAGGAACCACATTCGGTGTGCATGTGAACTGTAATATGTGAATATGGCCAGATATATATTTACAAACCCAAGTATTATTCAAATATATTCAGAACAGAATCAATGCCCTCCATGATTTTGCTTTGCAGAATATTCAAAATGAACATCTGCAGCTGCCTTGTAAATAAATCAAAATCTTCAGATCCACAAATGACACTGAGTATATCAGAGGGTATACATGCAGGGACACAGTGGCGCTGTGGGTTAAACCGCTGAGCTGCTGAGCTTGCCGATCGGAAGGTTGGCGGTTTGAATCCGCATGACAGGGTGAGCTCCCGTTGCTAGTCCCAGCTCCTGCCAACCTAGCAGTTCGAAAACATGCAAATGTGAGTAGATTAATAGGTTGCACTTCGGTGGGTAGGTAACAGCGTCCGTTTAGTCATGCCGGCCACGTGACCACAGAGGAAGTGTCTATGGACAAACGCCGGCTCTTCGGCTTTGAAACGGAGATGAGCACCGCCCCCTAGAGTTGACACGACTGGACTTAATGTCAAGGGGAACCTTTACCTTTACTATATCAGAGGCAGAAAATCTGAGGTCCTGCAGATGTTGCAGAAATACAATTTCCAGAAGCTACAGCCATTACTTCCAGTGGTGAAGGATGCTGGGAGTTATCTGCATGGCCAGAGGTTCCCCACTGCTATATTATGTCACTGGAACATACCCTTAAGTTACAGAAAAGCACTTCTCCGTACATGTTCAAGGAATGCACATACTTCTGCAGCAGGATGTTCTATTGTGAACTCTACCCAGAAACCGCAGAAAGGTTTGCTTGCAACTCTATCCAACTTGCTAGAATATTGGAAAAATGCAGTGCCCGATTACCGTAAATGAAGGGGAAAAATGTAAGGCAGATAGTTTGCAGACAAAATATACAACACGTTAAAAAAAGTATTTTTAAATGTAAGAAAACCATTAAAATGCTTTAAAATACATGGACTTCCAGGGGAGATATGGCAAACTGAAGATGGCTCTGCAAAAGTGGTGCTGATGATCGTGGCAAAGACCAAGTAACCAGTGAGTAGACCGGTTCCTTGGAACCTCTCCGGATTAGGAGAAGATGGGAGATTGCCCACATGTGCTCCGGATGGCTGCTCCCTGCAAGGAGACCGCAGGACAGCGGTTTTCCACGGGTTTGAGCACCGGGAGATGACAGGATTAGTCATTTTACTCACAACTGAGGTGGAGACTTTTAAAGGACACATATTTGGAAACCTCACTTTCTAATCACTTTTGGAAATTGCTCATTAACTACTTCTAAGCTATTAGAGGCCTTCAGACTGACAAGTTTGAAAATGCCAAGCGAGTCTGCCTTCAATCCTGAATGAAAGAAAATTTGAACCATAAGCTTAAGAATTTAAACCATCTGAAATAAACAGCAGAAAGCTAAATAAGATTTTCACCTTAGAAAGTTATAAAAGGACTAAGGGTCCAGATAAAATAGGAATATTGAAACTTTTACACTAAGATTTTGGGATTATTTGTCAACAAACGGCTTCTTGTAGGAAATAGATTCTGTTTTGGTTTTTATAAGACAAAACCAAAATAAGCAATTTCATGATTTCAAAAGCTACTAGGGGAACTAAAGTTTTTAGGTAGAGGAAAGATTTACAAGCCTGTAAAATGCCGCACAGCATTGTAACAATGAAAATACTGAAGGAGACTTTTGAAGAATGGAATCAGCCATGATATCAACGATGTCAGAAATTATGTCTGCTTCTATGGATAGACTATGTCCAAAAGAGGTTATTGAGGAAATGACAGCTGTAGGACAAATTTTATCTGAAAAGATAGAGGTGGTATCGAAAGTGAATTGACAACTGACAAGCCAAGAGAAAGCCAATGAAAAAGGCAGACCCAGGGTAAATTACAGCATGAGGTTGGAATGTTTTTGATAAACCCATCCGTGTCACCTTATTATTATTTCTCCCTTCCTTCTAGGTATACTATCTCTGAGATATGGTCAGTAAATAGAAACAGTGTGGTTTCCCGGGCCACTGGTTCTTGGCTGATTCTTCCCTGTCGCCACTCAGGGTCAGTTCAGCTTGCTATACAAGGGCACTTTTAGCAGTTCACATGTGGCAGGGCAAGCATCTCATAGGTTTGGTAGTGAATGCAGCTCACATGTGTATGGGGGGAGATTTTTACCACCACACTTCAAAAGAGCACATCTTAATAACTGGAAAGGTTCATTAGGAGAGTAACAGCGTTGGAGAGTCATGACGTCAACTGTTGGGGCATCACAAGTAAATGCTAGCTCCTGATTCTGAGTCCACAGCTCTCTCATCTCTGGAAATGTGTCAGTGTTCTTGAAAGGTGAAGATCAAATTAACAGTATTCAAACCACAGTGAGAAAACTGATTCAGCTTTTTTTCCCCACCTGTCCTCCCCATCAATTTCCTTGCACTTTAATAGCCAGGCTGAAAACCAAAAGATGCTGCGTTTGTGTTCTACAGAATATTAGATCTTTATAGAAGAAAATAATTGAGGTACTAAAACCTACAATCCAATTGTTTAGACCTTGCTCTTCAGGATATCTTCATAAAAATGTTTGTAAAACCAATTGAAATGCATTGCTCAGAGCTATAATAAATGATTAGGGAAAAACGTTAGAAAGGCCCAATTTATATGAGAAAATATGTGTTAGGGAAGTATTTATGCGTACAGGATAAAACATTAAACTGTAGAGGGAAATGGTTTGTACAGAAGCTTTCCCACAAATGGTAGGATAATTATTTTGAATATTACTCCACTAGAAGGAAAATAGAAAAAGCAATCCATGCTTTGAGGTATAAATTACATGTCTGAAAATGTAAATTCTGAATTATTTGATTTATTTATTGGTTACATTTATATCTGCCTCCTCCTAGGATTTCAAGATTTCCAAAGCACTTATTTTCCTCTACATGAGCAGCCATATGAAGGAAAGTGAGCTGTGAAACAGCAACCCTAGAGACGGGGTTTGAATTGGGTCTCTCTCTCCAGAGAATGGGTGCATTCAATATGACTGCACCCAAGGATCTATCCTAAATTCTCCTGGAACTAATTCACACCTCGGTTGATCAACAAATTCCTTTCTCCCTTATCCATACCTGCTCTAAGTTCCATCACCCCTTCTTTAAACAATATGTTGCTTTAAACACAATATTCTGACTAAGCTACAGTTATCTAGTTTCACACATGACACCTTATTATCTGTGGTTTGATATACGAGGTCCCCAAATATTGAACTGCATGAATTGTTGTTTAAATGTCAGGATTTTGTCCAAAGGAACTTTATATCCACTAATTACAGCTTATTATGGCTAAGTGCCCTAATCCAGACCACAGTGGGGAAAGGTCCTTACTTCATGGCAGAGTCCAGATTTAGAACAGAGGTCTGTTTACTTATTAATTCCCTTAGTTACTAATTGCATGTATGTTATTTAATTTCAGCCAAATCTCTTCTGTCCCAAATTCTGAAGAAAAATTGATATAATTAAAGAGAATCATTAATACTTAATCTTTTCTTCTTTAGAAGTAATAGCATATAATCCTTAAATTTAACAATAAAATTTGGATGGGTTTTGGTAATAACTAATACGAAAGCAAATTCAAGGTAAATTCAAGTTTTCTGAATCCAAAACTAAAAAAAAAAAAGTCCTCAGTTTCCTTAACCTCATGCTGAATCTGTAACACACCAATCAGTAATTGAAGAATTAATTACCAGAAGCCAAAAATCCATCATTATGTTCCAATGCTTCATACATTTAATTTCACTAAAGTTCTCATAAAATTCTGAACACTTTAAATGTTGCAAAGTGTGTTGCCATTTTACTTCTGTGATTCTCCACAGTTGTCCTCTGGAAAGACCTCCGCATTTTAATACTTTCTGACACACCATTTTTTGTATATTGTAAATTCCGAATGAATATTTATGATTTCTTGTAGAAAAGCCATTAATATAGTCTGAATTTTGGCGTTCTTTCTGGGTGAAAATTACTGCAGAATCAAACATATGAGACCAATAAAGAAAAAATGTTGATGTGTGTATATTGTTTTTTAACTCTTGGCTAAATCCAGTTGCTTTAGCCATATATAATGCCAGGTTGTAAGAAAAATGTAAAGCACAGATGAGGGGGAAAAAAATCCAACAATCATATTCCTCTGCATTCTACATCTTTATGCCTCTCTAGCTGACTTCCAATATCATACAAAGGTTGCAGAGAGATCTTAAGACACTAAAGAACAGACAAAGATAAATCTGAGGAATAACAAGGCTTACTGATCTGCCTCATGCACTCATATGTGGGTGTATGTATAAAATATAAAAATTAGACTATCTAAATTTTGAGAACGTGAATGCTTTACTCTTCTAACTTGGCCTCCAGATGTTAATATTTCTGTACTGTACTCTTAATAGTCATCCAGTCGGAGTTTTGCCATTTTCTATAAACCAAAGATTAGTGCAAGCAAAAATTTAAATAATCCTATTAGCACTGACTTTTTCCTGACTATTCTGCTCAAATGTCCACATTGAGACTCAGGATAATCAGCGCAGGGCAAAGCCTACGATGGGCTTGTGAATGTAGCCTGTATGCGAGTCTGCAAGCTCAGATGTGCAACCCACTTCCTTGTGAGAGGAGGCGCTTGGTCATGTTCAGAGTCAGGTTACCCCAGTCCCTCACTTTGCTGGAAACAGAAAAGGAGTGGCCTTTAGAAAAGAAAGGGCAGAAGGGTGGGGAAGTCAGTGGAAAGAGGCTGGAGAAAGAACACAATGTCCATCTCCCCAATAATGAACAGGCAGAACCTCCAAGCAGCTTCTCCAAGAAGCTGGAGAAGTCCAGGCCCAGAAGCAAAGCCTGGCTTCCATTTTTGAAGACAGAGCTACCTAGAGCCAGGAATGCACACTAGGTTTTTTGTTTGTTTGCTGTGTTGTGTTAAGTCTCTTTTTTAAATGAATCTTTACAATTTATGAAATTCAGTGTTTAACATTGGCCTTCATTGAGGAAGATATAATTCTCCCTTTATGGAGATTCTGCAGAGAAGGCTTCACTTGTAGCACGCCAGCACCACCTAGTGGACTGTCTGGAGTTTGGATGTTCTTTCCAACTTTTCTCTTTAATTAATTTGCAAGCTGCTGTTTTACTGTGATTTGGGCACCCTGTAATTACCTTCTTCCACACTGAATATCAACTTTTTAATACTTAAAACTAAAGGGTTCATTTGTTTTTAAAACATCTCTCTCTCTCTCTCAATTTTGATTTTGTTAATCTCTTATGACCTATCTTCTAGGTGAGGGGGGGAAGGGGTGAGTCCTTCCTCTATACTGCACGGCCAGGAGATGGTAATATAAAAATTACTTTGCATTTGGACCTTTTAATCACTAGAAAAGCCACAGACTATGTGAGCCTCTCTCTCTCATGCTGTCAATCCTCAGAGGTAGTCCAGACAGGAAACCAAAACCATGAGTACTAACACTACCTTTATTGTAAGGTTACAATAACTGAATCTTGCAAGTCTGAAAACACTCCCTCCCTCCCCTGCCTTTATTTTCCAGAGAACTAGGGAGGGTCCCTTCAGAGATGCTTTCTCCACCCCATCCCTCCTCTGAACTCAGATTTCTCTTATCAGAGTGGTTGGACTGTAGCTCTTCCTCCTCTCTCTCAAGGTTATTCTCACAGCCCATCACACATATGTAGGCGGTATGGGGATAATGCGAGCTTAAACAGTAGGAATGACCAAGCCACCACCCCAAAGCAGGAGGTGGAAATCAAGATCTGAAGACCCAGAGGCTTTCTCAGAAAGATTTGGCGCCTCCAGCTTTCTTCCCTACAGGCTTCAACGGTTTGGTGCCATCTGTATACAATGATTTGTATACATTTGTTCTTTCTGTTTTCCTCAGGAACATACCTTGCCATCTCAGTAACTTTCCCACCCTCAGTTCATTGTAGCTCAAACACCAGCGAACATGTGAAAGCATGACTCATATTTCTTTTATTTATCTCCCTGGAGCAGTTACTGAATGAATCTGGCTACAGCGGATTTCCATTTACTACAGTAGCATTTTGGATTCAAGGTCAGGCAAACCATTTTCAGGAGCGGAAGCTATAAACACTGGAATTATAGCTTAAAGCTTCTTTTTTATAGGAGGAAGAGAGTCTAGCTTCCTTCTTCTTCTTGACATACACTGCTTCAAGCTTCATCAAAACACGTATTTAGCATATATCACAGAAAAGCTTTCTCACCTATAAAAAAGAAAAAAAAAACATGCCTGAATGTAATGCTTGGATATGAGAAGCTCCATGATTTCCCCTAGGATGGCCCAAAGATATATTTGAATCATTTCTTCAGAGCTCCACTGAAAATAATCACTGCTGGTTGCAGTAAAATACATTAATGGACGCTTTTTTTTCCTGCTTTCTGAGCATAATGATGCTATTAATGCTTGTCAACCTCCCACCCTTCTCTCTCTATGACGATTTCTTTTGTTGATAGCCATGCTTATGAAAGCAAAATTAGAAGCTACCACTGCAGAAGGTGCCACTGTTATTCTTCTAGAACATTCCAGGACCAGATTAAAAACAGATTTAATAAGTAAGTTATAAACAAGTTTAATTTTTTTAAAATGGCGTTTTCTACAAAATCCCCTCATACCCTGCGATAAAAGTGTTGTTTGTGAGTAAGTCATAGGCTTCCTGCAAAAAACAGTCCCAATATTGCTAGGGCTCAGTTCAGTAGGCAGGGCCGCGATGGGGGGTGGGGTGCAGGGGCAAGCGGGGCATGTGCCCCTGGCACCGCACTGGGGGGGGGGGCAAAATGGGTGCGGAATCCATGTTTGCCCCGGTGACACAGACCCTAATTGCGGGCCTGTGAGTAGGAAGACTACCATCTTCAGTTTAATGATGATATCTTCAGACAGAAAAAGGGTTTATAGAGACAGACTGCTCATGGTGGTTTTCTTGTGTCCTTCCGTTCCAAGGAAATAATTGAGAAAGGAATTCGGGTCTTAAGTTCTGACATAACAAAATATTTAAGCCATGAAATTCATAAAACAATATTGGCTTAAATAATGTGTTTGGCTTGGTTGTTTGAAAGGTAATTTTGAACACTGGCGTATCAGAAGAACTCAGATATGGCACACACCTTGGCCTGAATTCCAGTTCGATATGTACATTTTTGAGAGATTAAGCATGCAACCCACAATCTAATTAACAAACCTCTGAAAAGATGATTGGAGAAAAACTGCAATGCACACTCTTGAGATTTATTTATTTAGCTACTTCACAGAGCTGCTCATCTATCCAGAGGAACAGAACAGTAATAAAAATAAAAGTAAAATAAGCTATATACAGGTAGTCCTTGACTTAAGACCGTTCGTTTAACAATGGTTCGAAGTTATGACGGCCTTGGCAAAAGTGCTTTACGACCTGTATTCACACTTACGACCATCGTACCACCCCCACGGTCATGTGTTCGCAATTTGGGTGCTTGACAACCAGCTCGCATTTATGACTGGTTGCAGCATCCTGCAGTAATGTGCTTAATGACCACTGTAAAAATGGTCGTAAAATCAGGTGCGGTCACATGGTGACTTGACTTACGACTGCAACGACTTACAATGGAAATTCTGGTCCCAGTTGTGGTTGTAAGCTGAGGACTACCTGTAAATCCAATGCAAAAGAAAACAGGGTGGAGACCCCTAAAACTCACATTATCAACGTGCAACAAAACCACACTTCTGCCAGAGCTTTCAACATCCTGGCCATAGCGTATGGGGGAACAGCCCAATCTCCACAGTCTTCTGGAAGGCCAACAGCACCAGGGCAGTCCAGATCTCAAGGGGGCACTGTCACAAGACAGGCACTATGACGAAGAAGGCATGTTTCCTGGAGCCCATCAGGTGACACCGTCTCACCAGTGATACCTGGAGCATGTCCACTCTGCCAGATCTAGTAGGAGGGGCAGAAACTTAAAAACTTCTTGATGGGACATCCTGGATGTGATGTTTGTTTTGAGCTTGAAACAAAACATGCTTTCTGTTTCACACACACCCTTAGGTAATACATTTCAAACTTAAGTTTTAGAAGGAAAAAAAACACATTGATTTTATTCAGCTTATAGAACAGGAGAAGGTTCTCAGCAAGATGCAAGAGCCGTTCTTGGAAACTGTTCTCAATTTTGATTCCAAATTGAGCGTAGAAACAGTGGCCGTGGCAATTTTCTTCCTCTATCTTAGTAACAATAAAGTCTTGTTGTCAACACCAGTCAAGCAGTTACACTCTTAAGAACAAGCAAAACCAACATTACCATACAGCAGGCTTTTCCATTTGTTGTAATATTCAACCACTATTAATCCAGTACATTGTCTGGAAATTGAGGAACGCCTAAGTGGCTAGAGATCCTAGAAAATGCTTAATTTATTATACATGATCAAAAACCTCTTTGCCCTTACACACAATTACGGGCATGATTGCTGCCAACATTCAAGCAGTGCTAAAATTCAGAAGCTCCTCTCACCATAAAGCACAGGTTAAACAAAACGCACATCTCATGCCTGCTATTTCCAGGCAAAATCTGGCTGAAGCAAAACGAAGGGACTTTATTTGTATTAAACCATCCATGAGAAACTAATACATTTCATTGAATGCAATAAAACACTAACTTCCAAATGATGAATTTCTCTCTATATGTAACTTTTTTTTCTCAATGTGCTACAAAGCATAAGTTCATGTTGCTTTCACATTACTACCCTCCCGCCCACCTGTTTTATTGCTCCTTTCCCCATTAAGAAATTTTTTTTATCTTCACAACCTCCTACAGATGTCTGCTTTGTGTGAGCACCAGCTGCACGTTGGTTTTCTCAGCGCCATTGTAAGTCTGAATTGTCACTAAACGAATGGTCATTAAGTGAGGACTACCTGTACATACAATTAGAGCTGCAGTAGTTGCTGTTGTACTTAAGTACAGGCCCACTCCACTGCATTCACAAGTTGCTGTGCAGAATTATAATGAACATGAAAGAAAGAGAATTTAAATATTCAGCCATTTGGGGAGACACACATTTGCATCTATAACAGCATCTTTCACGAGATGATAGCCATGCATTCTCTTAAGCACCAATTAATTAGAATTATCATGCAACCCCTGTGCAAGACAGATAGGTATCACTTATTTAAGATAATTAAAACTTAGTCCATAATGGGAATGTTCATACTTTTTTTCCCAGTGTGTGCTAGGCATGCTGCAGTTCATCTCAGAAGTCAACACAAGCTAATACTTACATGCTACCTTGCGTGCAGAAACTGCCTGCATTAATTTCAAATAGTGTGTTTGATGAGAAGATCCCAAAAAAAAAAAAAAAAAGAAGGTGCAGATGGCTAGAAAAGATCATGGATAAGTGGCAAATAGAATACGGGGGAATTTACTGGGCAGGGATTCAGACCACAAGAACCATGAAGGAACTGTTCTTTGTGCTGAAGTTCCCACTGGCTCCTGCTGGCCACAACAGTACTGATGCTGTCCAGTTGGGTTTTGAGTATAATCCAACACGATGAACCTAGGCACTGTGGTTAATAAATCATGATTTATGGCTTAATCCAGGGGTTCTCCAATTGTGTTTCATGAACTGAGAGATCGTAAGGAAATCTGATGGGGAGTCACAGATTTCTGGAATGAGGTCACACAAATTTATTAATTTAGGGCAGTGTTTCTCAACCTCAGCCACTTTAAAATGTATGGACTTCAACTCCCAGAATTCCCCCAGACAGTTTAGGGCATCATGGTGCCAGAAACGCCTGTCTTAGCCAAATGCATGAACTTAGCCCATACTTTTTATTTTATTGCTTAGATTTATATCCCACCTTTTATCCACCAGAAGTTCAATGTGGAAAATGTAACACATTTTCCTTCTCAACAACATTCCTGTTGGGTTGATTGTACTGAAAACTTCTCCCTACCTTATGCAGCATAGAAATGAGCTCACAGTAATATTTATTTTTTTTTAAAAAAACCCTCAAATTCAAGATTTTAGGAGCCTTTTTACAAGTTAGAAGTTTGCAACCTCTATTTTTTGCACATTTTAATTTCTATTTAAGCTATACTTTAGAAAGAACAATCTTTTCAGAGGAAACAGGTTATCACAAATATATTTCTTAAATTGTGATAAGTTTCTTGCTGGCCAGGCTATTTGGCTGAATTCTATTTGCTAATTTCCAGTGTTACAAAAACAATTACTGTCATCTAATACATGCTGGTAATTTAAAGGGAGAGAACATTTTGGAAATCCATTTAGCGCTCCCCCAGAATCAATTCTCTTCTAGTTCTTATGGAAAATTTTAAATATGACTCACATTAAACAGGGTTCATTTGCGAACTCAGGCACACTAAGTTAGAAGAAACAGGTTAATGGGACTAAGTAATATTTATGGGTTATAGCTGGTACGTAAAAACAGCATTTATATATTGCTTTAATTTAAAATAATTTTAATGGGTTAACCCTTAATGCAGCTTTTGTCCTGCCTGCCTGCAGCTTCCCGGCTCTTAAAGACAAGAAACAAAATGCCAAACAAACTTGACTCTGGTTGTTCTGAAGACATGAAAATGTTACAGCATTTTACTCTTTCTTATACCTTCATTTTCCAGTAATATATTCCAGAACCTTCTGAAATCTTCCAGAACCTTCCAGAATCTTCTACAATTATACTATGGAGGATGATGAACAGCAGCTTTTTCTCCTCACTGCAGAGACATCTGTGGCAAGGAGGGTCAAAAAAAGTCAAGGTGGCAACTGCCCCACTCCTTTTTTCTATGTTGGGTAAACTTATGTCTTCACAATTTTGAGTGGTTAATAGTACTGCAGATCTCTAGACGCAGATATGCACTATACTATCTATCATAGATTTTCTTCTGAAGTCTCTGTTCCACCTGAGCAGAAGTACATACCCCATTCTTACGAGACATAGGACAAACTGTTCAGATGCCTTTATGACAATGACAGGACACAGCCTTACTCACAGCCTGCAACTAGACTAAGCAAGAATCAATATAAGGGAGTCCCTATTTTGCCTGTAATTGAATTATCATCTCAAGCTACTTCGCTATAGCAAGACAAGGCTCAGTCACTGCAGAGCAATGAATTCCCCAATGGCAGCTGGGGAATTCTGGCAGTTGAAGTCCACACAGCTTAAAGTTGCCAAGGTTGAGAATCACTGCTGTAGAGCAGGGTTTCTCCACCAGGGTCCCATGGCACCCTTGGGTTCTGTGAGAGGTCACTAGGGATTCCCTGGGAGATCACGATTTATTTAAAAAAAGTATCTCAAATTCAGGCAACTTCACATTCAAGAGGTAAGTTTCGTTCTTTATTTTTAGTTCAAGAACTGTCCTATCTTCGAGCGAAGAACCATGCTGAGACAGTATCTTGGGTCTTCTAGTGTTCATTGTCTATTACAGTAGAAAATCCTGCCAAACTGAAAGGCTGTGAGAAACCTTCCCAGACAAACCCCAAAATTAAGGCGGGTCTGCTCTGAGTTTCTTAGAAGGAAGGTTCAAAGCCCCTGAACTACACATGCGTTTTTCTCCCTGGATAGGGGCCCCCTCCTGCTCACCATCAGTACTCATGACAAGAACATTGTTAATACATATAGACAGGCCTACACATGAAACAAATGTAATTTGTAACTTGTGGCCTCTACTGGAGCCTGAATGTGCAGGGGTTCTCCGAGGCCTGAAAAATATTTCAAGGGTTCCTCCAGGGTCAAAAGGTTGAGAAAGGCTGCTATAGATAGTAAGGAAAAGGACCTTAAAGGAAATATGCAAGAGCCGTTAGCTAGGAAAAGGAGGCTGAAACATTTTTTAAGCCCCAGGAAACAAGATAATATTCAGAAGCGGCTTGGGCAGACACCTCCTTAATTCACTGAAGTACAAGGAGGGGAAGAAGTCAGACTTGTCAGACGTGCAAGATTCTGCTCTTACAGCCAAGCTCAGTAAAAGTAGTTTTTGCCTTCCTGTCAAGTTGATTTCCTGGTCTGGTCTAACTAGTGGACCTGACACACACAGTAATTAGATCTTTTAGCACTGTATCCGACACCAAAGCGTCATTTTCTTCCTTGGAGGCTTTAGCACAGGGTCCAATGGAATGTGTCTAAGTAGATATAAATGAAACTCAGCTATATTTTATTTCCTCTATTTATCCTTGTTTCTGTTGAGTCCCCTCTCACACATTTTAGACTGCAAGGCCTTTGGACAAAGATTTTACTTTAAAAAGCACTGAAGTGATGGATGGCGGAAAAAGTAAATGAATAATGGGGATCCAGAGATAGATCAGGCACTGCAGTCATTTCTACTGTTAAGAGTTTTTCTGTTTGAGATGTTGGAAGTGCTGCAAATACTAATAATACTAGAGTCCCTCTTTTGGGGGAGATGGGTGGTGACAAAATTTGAACAATAAATAAATAAATAAATTATAAAAACGTGTACAGTATTAGGGTGTTGTTGTTTTTTTTGGAGGAAGGACCATCACATTATAAAGTGCTGTTTCTGGTCATCTGAAAGGGATTCTCATTGTAAGCACAGTCTTAAAACCTTTTCACAAAATCTAGTTTCTGTGCACATAGAAACATTTCAAAATCCCAATACCAAACTGTACAGAGATGGGGGCGGGCAACATTTCACAGCAAAATATTATTTTAATGGGATAGGTATGTACAGTTTGCAGGAGGAAACAGTTATTTACTAAGGCTCAGCCTCAAGAGCGTATTATAAGCAAGTATTAGCAAAAGTATTTTTCATGCCCCCATAACGAGGCTTTCATTTCTGGAGAAGCAACAAAAGCTAATAGAGGTTTCACTCGCAAGGGAATCTGTAGCTCTTTCATTTCTTTTAGAACACCTGCCCAAGGAAGAACAGACAGCAATTTCCAATATCCCACTTCCGTTTCCACATCTACACCAGAGCAGCAGTTCTATAGGAAGCTACAGTCAACCTTGAGGAACGTCCCACGTGTTGTTGTTGTTTTCGGTATACGCCTAAATGTGAATGCTCAAGAGGTGCATTTATGGGCATTCTTGGGCCAAACTAGCTTGCTGTTGTACAGGGTTTGAAGGGTTCATAATCCAATTAGTGCTAAAATGAGCTTGGTCTAAATTTGCATTCATATAATGGTTTACAGTTGGCACTTAGCATTTCTGTAGTTGCATTAGTCTTTTTCTCACTCGAGGCACAAATGACCAGGCTCAAATTATCACACTTCAGATGCACTATGCAAAGACCTAGCTCCCTTGGGACATCTATAATGCCAGGAGAAGTGGAAGCAAAGAAGAGGAGAGGACGACTAGCAGCAAGAGGGATGAATTCAATTACAGTGGTGATGGTGCCTTGTTGGAAGATCAGAAGGACCAGGTTGGGGACAGATCATCCTGGAGAAGACCTCTCCGTGTGGTTGCTAAGAGTTCACACTGACTTGATGGCACCTAAGCATCATAATCAGTATTTCAATTTCAGTGCTGACTGGTATTACCAAACTGAAAACAAAATCACTTGAATGAGGGAACGGGTCTTCATCTCCACTCCCTTTGCAAACACACGAATGTAAATGCTACCAAGGTATTCTTGGATGAGGCTGTTATGCAGCTTGCACACTGTATGTTTACTCCCATGTTTTTGAGGCAATTCAAATACATTGCCATTCTTTTTATTTTGGTTTTCCATTCACATTTCTTCTTAATGAGTACTATACCCTCCTGTTTCATACGCTGTGGTTGGCACTGAGGAGGTCTCTCGCAGCCTGGGTGATTTCCAGAGCTACTAGTACTTGTATTCAAGTGGTGTGGGAAAGAGTTTCAATAGAAGAGAATCTCTGTAGCTCAGGGCTGAACTGTGGAGTCCCTGGTGCTCTCTGAGCTTGGCTGTTGGTTTGCAGATGCTTCATTGCCTGACTAGGTGACATCTTCAGTGCTAGGAACTGAATTTCAGTGCTAGGATGGCTGGGGAATTCTGGGAGTTGAAGTCCACCCATCTTAAAGTTGCCAAGGTTGAGAAACACTGGTCTAGGGCGTTGGAAGAACTTAGGTCCAGATCCTGAAGCTTCTTGGTCCCTTCCTTTTATATGCTGCACTGCAGCCTATCCCCTGGAAGATCCTTTTTCCTTCTGGACTTATCTGGCACCTTGTTGGCCTCGTGTCCTTTCAGACACGTGTGTACAACCAAGCCACTCATTTTTCACTCCAACCAGGTTAATACCTTCTCTTTTCTGTGCTCTAACACTGCTTTTGTTTTGCTGCTGTTTATCCTCGTAGATGGTCTGTCTCCTTTCAGACTGGCTACATCTTGCAATAGGAACTCTCTATTTCACCTTGGCCTCATTCTTTTAGCCAAAGTTCCCTATTATCATCAGAGTCTGGCTTGTTGTCTTCAAGTCTGGGGATTTCTCACAGTGGCCAATTCATTCATTAGACCAGTTTAAGGTATTCTGGTGTACCTTAAACTTTTTATAGGACTACCTTCTCCTATACAGTCTATTCTGCCCTTCTGGTAGAGAACCATTTATGGCTCCTGCCACAGATACCTTTGACATCGGTAAGTAGTTCAGCTTTTTCTAGGTTGGGGCTGAATTATAGAATAAATTGCCACTACAATTCAAACCATCACCCACTTGACTACAGCGTAGGAGAGAGTTCAAGCATTTATTTCCCAGACCTTTTAAGGGCACTGTTTTAGCTTTCATGTTTTCTAACTAGCAATGGTGGTGGTGGTAGATACTGATGTATCTTGTAAGCTACAGAACCAGGATGGGTTGGAGGGCATATTAATTACGGTTACTCTCATGTGAGTGGGCAATAACGTTGTGAGAGAAATTAGAAGAGAGGGAGTAAACCAGGGTTTCTCAACCAGAGGTCCACGAGAGGTCACTAAGGGTTCCCTGGGAGATCATGATTTAAAAAATTATTTCAAATTTGGGCAACTTCACATTAAAGAGGTAAGTTTCATTATTTTTAGTTTAAGAACACTGTTAATGCATATAGACAGGCCTACACATGAAACATGGGACGCGGTGGCGCTGCGGGTTAAACCGCTGAGCTGTCGATCGGAAGGTCGGCGGTTCGAAACCGCGCGGCGGGGTGAGCTCCCGTTGCTCGTCCCAGCTTCTGCACACCAAGCAGTTCGAAAACATGCAAATGTGAGTAGATTAATTGGTACCGCTTCGGCGGGAAGGTAACGGCGTTCCGTGAGTCATACTGGCCACATGACCCGGAAGTGTCCTATGGACAACGCCGGCTCCAAGGCTTTGAAACGGAGATGAGCACCGCCCCCTAGAGTCGGACACGACTGGACTTTACGTCAAGGGAAACCTTTACCTTTACCTTTTACACATGAAACGGATATAATAATTTGGTAACTTCTGGCCTATATTTGAGCCTGAATGTGCAGGGGTTCCCTGAGGCCTGAAGAATATTTCAAGGGTCCCCCCAGGGTCAAAAGGTTGAGAAGGGCTGGGATAGACCATAATGCTGCGTGGGTAGAAGAGCCACGACACTTTAGACCACAGACCTGTTATTCCAGCTTCCTCTTACAGAGTAGCCAGAATGCCATGCCTGTACATCCAATTAACTATATCGCCCATGAAGCAGCCCACTTGGTCTAGTTATGTAAGATACAAAATGAGTTAGAAAGCAGGAATTAGAGGCTGTTATGAAAGGCAAATGTGTATCTGTTCATCACAGTTAGCATAGGTCATACTGCATGGACTGGCTAACACAGTTCCAAAAAGGATTAGTGGATATTGGTGGAAAAACGAAATCAAAATTTCAGTTGTATCTGATCACAAACAGCCAAGAATCCATGTTTGTTGAAATCCATTATCCATTCATCATAAAAATAGCTGTTCTGCTTCTAGTATTGGAGAAAGCAAGCTTCAGTATTTCAGTTCTTGGGGAACAAATGGGAGGGCGATACTGTATTCATGCCCCATTTATACACTTCCCGGAGACATCCACCAGGCCACCACAGGGGACAGGTCCTTGGATGGGTCTGTTCCTACAAGGTCCTTAGGTGGATTGTAGACTAGCACATCTATGACAAGAGAGTTAAGATAGCAAGGAAACAGTGGCATCCAGAGTGTGTGTGTGTGTGTGTGTGTCAAAATTGGTAACATGAAGGAAAGAGCATAACGAGCAAGCCCCACCCTCTATGAATATGTATACGACATTGACATAAAAGGAGAACTTGCACTGTGACACCCAGTCTGCTATCATGCCAATTTTAACACCCCCCTGCAGACACTACTACAAAGAAAATGGTTAAGGTTGAAGGCCAACTTCCATAGAACTATCTTTTAAGAGGATCTGGAGATGGACCCTGAAGTTATGGCACAGATCCATTTGTTTAGTGACTTGTTACCATTTACTACTTTTTTAGTTCCTAGATTCAGCTGTAGAAAGTAACATCAGGAGACTTTTGCTATGTCTATATGGTAGACAGAGACTTTGCAACTGAGACTGAAAGTTGCAAAGACATACAGAAAGTTGTTCTGTGTGTCTATTCACTATCTCTATCACAGATGGGTTATAGTTGTTCACTGCACTAACATAACATAATTTGAGAGCTTAAGGTGGCATATATAGGGGCCTCCTTTTGTTTGCACAACAGTGTTGTTAGTTATGCTGAGGGACTGTGACCAGCCCAACGACTCCCAGCGAGCTCTCGGACACATTAATTACTATACTTCATCGGATTCACAACTGCAATAAACCATAATGAGATTGGGTCAAGCCTTGTGTAGCTGGCAAGACTGAAGAAGCAAGAACTACATAGACTTCAGCAAGGTGTTTTTAATGCTCGTCTGTTGTAAGTCTAGAATCTTGGAAACTTTATTACAAACTTCCCAGCCTTGTGTACTGTAAATTAATCAAGGCAAAGTTTCTCTGAAATGATTTTTCCAAGATCTCTTCTCATGGGCTGAATTGATGAGATAATCTGTCAACCAAATTGACCATTATTTTACCAATCATCCACTATGGGTTTGTCAGCAAATCATAGCTTAGTGTTACATACCTATGAACACTGCAGTGGTGTCCCATACACTACCAAGGTTGAGAAAGAAGGAAGGGTGATGGCAGGTCTACATCATGACTTAGAGCAACAGTGGGAAACTTTTGAGGGATCAGGGGTTGCAACGAAGCAGCTTGATCTTCTGCAGGGCTTCAGGATGCCATCTGGTGATGTGGTGGTATCACCAGAGGAGGAATGGTTGATATTTTTTTAGCTTGTGGAAGTGGAATTATTACTATATGCCCAGCCCCCAATCTTCCCAAACCCCAAATATAGCACAGGTTTGGACGAAAAAGGGGCAATTTAAACAGCGCAACCTTGGAATGCTACAGGGCCATAAACAGAGTGCTGAAAGGGCTGAATTTGGCCCACAGCTGTCTACCAGAGTTTAAAAGAAGTAGACATAAATGCATGTTCTGTCTTAGTAAGTGACACATCCGTAACTATTCGGTGAGAGATGCATTTAAATGAAAGGAACATAGAATGTTAAGGCAACATTCTGACCCAAATTAAGTACGTTCAGTAAAACCACCTTAACATGCCAAGTTAATAGCTTGTTTAAGTGGATACAATTACATAAATTACAGAATAATTGTGCCTTTTTCCCAAACCTAGTTCATTGATTTTCACAAGGTGTCAGTAAGGGTATTGTTCAATCACACAGGGATTTATTACCCATCTTGACTTCACAAATTACAGCCACCTCCTCCTTCCTAGCACATGTCCTGTATAACAGGATCTCTAGGTAAGTCGAGATGCTCATTTCTAACCTACGGCTCTTCCAATTGCACAAGGAATTGTATGGGGAACAATGATATTGTACTCTCTTGCCAAATGTATTGACCAGAATATGAACTGAGAGGACGTTAAAACCTATTAAGAGCAATTAGCAAGGCCATCAAATGACCAAAAGACAGAATGTAGAAAAAGTTCTTCCTGACTGAAGCATTCATTACATTTTATTACCCAATTTACCCTTGCATAATCCACTACTTAAATTGAAAGAAGACAGTTACGTTGACAAATCTGAATGATCTAAAAAGCAAGACTGAAGAAGGGCTGAACAGAAGAGAAAGTATTTCACTGACAGGATAGAGAAAAAATGTGGTGTAAAAAGTTGCAAGAAAATGGAAGTATGTTAACATAAACAATTGTTCACTTAGATTCACTGGGAATGCACAAATCTGAGCCCCTTCTAAGTGTGTAGGATCTGACTCCTAGAAATCCCCTTGTCACTGATGAGCAACCTTGGGAGATGAAGTTCAGAGATTTGGAATGTGCCCAAATTGGGGAAGGTTGGACTACAGAGAAGCCAGCTATGTACCAACCTAGGACTCCTGAAACCTCATGAAAAATGTCCTCAATTTAGATGCTTTATGTTGCTTCCAAAGAATATCAGTATCTACCTACCTACTCACCTACCTTCAGTTCTTCACTTCTCCTTTGGAGAAAACATGCATGAAGGAAGGGCCAATGCTGCAGAAAAAAGATCAACATCTCATGTTTGTTCTTTAACATCCTGAAAGTTTGAAAAATGCAACCAACAAAGGATAGTAGGGCTATCCTGCCTGGTCTGCAAAATCAGGACAAACACTAGATGGCAGCAGGGAGAAACAGAGTGTTCTCTCTGGTGTTGCAGTTGCCTGGATTTTGCAGAGCAGATAGGACAGCCATCGTCTTAGTTTTATTTTTCTTTCCTGAGAAACAAAGAGTTTCATCTTTTTCTTCTCCCCCTCTGCAAATTCTGAAAATCTATACTATACATACTCACTGCAAAGCAAAGTAAGAACTGAACTGTGCAACCCAGAGTTTCTCAACCTTAGCAATTTTAAGATCTGTGGACTTCAATTCCCAGAATTCCCCAGCTAGCATGGGGGATTCTGGGAGCTGAAGTCCACACAACTTAAAGTCGCTAAGGTTGAGAAACCCTGGTCCAACCAATAAACTGAGGATGTGTACTTCAATGAGCTTAGCAATATAAGAAATCTAGCTTTTTTGTGAGTATGTGCTTAAAAAAAATAGGTATTAATGCTCAATTTGATTTTTAATAAAGCATTCAGGTTTATTGCACCATCAGGCAAACACCAATCTTGTTTTGTCTAGTCAATTACTAATTCATAAATACCACAATAGATCTGTATCATTTGCAACATTACAAATACACTTTTAAATCAAAATTACCAACTATAAAAAAAATTAAGAATGGATGAATAAGGTAAATAGAAATATATTTACTACAAATTACCAAAAACCCACCAAAGTATTATTAGATCTAATTGGTCAAAATATGAATGGGAAGCTTTTGTTAAACTTTTCAGAGAATAATACTTTTTAGTAATATTTTAATATTTTTCTTCCAGCAGATCTGAGAAATTGTTTTACAGACTACTGAAAATTCAAATGAGTTGTCCATGTAAGAATCTCAGCATGCATATATTGTGAACCGCCCAGAGTCACTCTTTTTGAGTGAGATGGGTGGTAGCTAAATTTGAAATATGAATGAATGAATGAATGAACTATTAATTGCTGAAATATTAACAGTAAAAAGAATGGTAACTTTCAAGACTAAATCTAATGGACTTTTTTGTTCAATTGAATATAATCTATATTCAATAGAAAGGTTAGAACAAAGTCACTGCTGGTTCATAATTCAATTACTGAGTTACAAGTTAAATCCTGTTTTAAGATACAGAACAATAACTAATTTAAGGGATTACTAGAGCATACTGGTATGAGGCAGAAAAAAACAATGAGTTAACTTCATACCTCTAGTTTCCACAGACAATACCTTTAAGGCAATCTATGTTATTTAACCAAAACAAGTCATTTAACTTTGGGCATATCAATGCCCATGTCTTTATGTTGAACAAACCTGTAGAAAAATAAGAATCCAGTTGTTGGAAAATCAAACCAGAGTCCAGAATCAGGTTGAAAATGCTCTATTAACAGTCCCTGCATGTCTGAGCAAATGAAATGCATCATTACAGAGAAGACAATTACTGAGCCAGATGGACTGAAGTTTAAATACTGCTTTGCTACATAGAGAAGCATTTCAGAACTTTCAGTTAGACACTGTATACCCCAAAACTTGAAATTTTTAAAAAAACTTTCATTTCATTTTTGGAATAATAAAATAAGAAACTATGGATTGCAGTAGAGAGATAAATGAAGCAAAACAACATGTCAAAAGTCATTAAATATATTACACAAGCACACCATTAAATCAAGTTAATACTATTTTTTTTTAATTGGCTGGATAATTACTAGGTAAGGATAGCAGGAATACCTATTCATTACAGACAGAAACTCTGTTGAAAGCTTAACCACAGTTACCTGGCAAGGTTTCTTGACAAAAATTGTAGGTTAAAATATGTAAGTATTTCTCCGCTGAGAATACCCACCGCATCCATGTTTCTAACACAGTTAACAAACTTGCTGTTTGGATTCAATCCTTTCTACTACATGTGGTCTCTCAAAGAAATGTTGACATTCAAGTGTCAGGTAAATGTTCAACCTATTTTATATCATGACTATCACAAAAGAATAACTACAAAAGCATTACGGTTTGCTAAAATACTGGTTATTAAGGATTTTGTATTTTGTTTTGACTGAAGCAAGCAGAACTCTATAGATGAGAAAATTCAGCATCTACCACTGAGGAAGATCTCTGGTGAAAACACCAGCTCAAAGGAACGATGGAGGGGCATCTGCAGGGTAGGGTCAAGAAAGCCATGAAGGCAGCTGCAATGACGTAACAGAAGATCTACCTGTTTTATACGTGTGATGGACATACAAAAACCCTTCGATTGTACTGTTGGCAGGTGCCATCTTGATCCCGTAGAAGCAAGAATGACATCCAAGTTGATGTGTCATGATATCAACTTGTAACAATATCATCTGCTCCCTTATCTTCCTGTGGAGGACAATGGACAATTCTACAAGAGACATGTAGAATTTTAGCCATTGTGGAATGAAGTTCCCCGCAAGATTTCAACAGTTCCTACCCTGCTGGTGTTTCAAAGGGCCTTAAAGACCTGGCTCTTCGCCCAGGCCTTTGGAGAGGATGAATGAAGAGGATGACTGATGCCCCTCCCTTCCTTGGTTTATCTTCTTTGCCATCGTTGTTCTTCTGTCTTCTGGTATTTGTGTGTGTGTTTTCCTGTTGTTCTTTGTTTTTAAACGTTTTAACGATTGTAAGCCACCCAGTCATTGGGAGTCAGGTGGCATATAAATTTAATAATAAATGATTGATTGCACTGATATGGCCGCCCATCTCACACCTGGCGACTCTGGGCAGCATCCAACAATTAAATAAAAACAGTGAATAAGTGAAAAACAATCATTATAAAAGATAAAAGTAACTATTAAAATAAGATTATAAAAAAAAATTAAAATATACCAACCCCGCAAAGACAGCAAGAAGGTCAATTATAATAGAGCCATCTGTTATTGTTGTTGCTGCTGTTGTTTTTATACCATTAAAACACACTCATTCAGTTTAATGGTGGGTGTCAGAAACGTGAATTGTAAATAAATAAGTAGATAGATAGAGGGACGCGGTGGCTCTGTGGATTAAACCGCTGAGCTGCCGATCGGAAGGTCGGCGGTTCGAAACCACGCGGCGGGGTGAGCTCCCGTTGCTCGTCCCAGCTCCTGCTCACCTAGCAGTTCGAAAACATGCAAATGTGAGTAGATTAATAGGCACCGCTTCGGCGGGAAGGTAACGGCGTTCCGAGTCGTCATGCTGGCCACATGACCCGGAAGTGTCTATGACAACGCCGGCTCCAAGGCTTAGAAACGGAGATGAGCACCGCCCCCTAGAGTCAGATTCGACTGGACTTTACGTCAAGGGAAACCTTTACCTTTAAGTAGATAGATAGATAGATAGATAGATAGATAGATAGATAGATAGATAAAATAAATGCATTGGCACTTTGTTTTGGGGTTCAGTTTCCATAACTGCTCCCTCTCTTCGCCTCACACTCCCCACCCTTTTATGCATGGATTGTATTTACCTACAAAATATACCAACCCACTAAGAGCAAAATATGTGAATGATGTTGGACTTAGATCTAGTGACATTGCTTAAGCTTTTTTTTTTTTTTTAATCGTATGGCATAGCAGTTCGGTGTTCGTGCTGCTTTTTCTTGCTGGGAAATCCTTGTGAGGTCCAGCAGCCAGATGTGTAGACTATTTAGCGGTGACAAGTCACGTTGCCCAGGGTGCACCATGATGAGGCTAGTCGACATTGCATCAAGTTGGGCTGAGTGTGTGTGACTGGCCCAAGGTCACCCAGCCGGCTTTCGTGCCTAAGGCGGGACTAGAACTCACAGACTCCTGGTTTCTAGCCCAGCACCTCAACCACTAGACCAAACTGGCTCTCTATTGCTTAAGCTGATACAGACTTACTCAGAAGCAATCTACTGGAGTTTTTATTTTACTGTTAGAATCATTTAGTCCTTTTGTGATCTTCTGGTAAAGGATGGAACCATTACATTTATAGATGCGTCGTAATTTCATGGGTTTTATGGACAGAACTCTCCTAACTGTTCCAACATTAAACACTGTTGAATTATGCCGAACAGTTTATATGACAAACTTGGAATTAACTGTTTTCAGTTAGATATGAAGTTTTCTTTTGTAAAAAAAAAAGTCTCTGTAAAAGAAAAATTTTGGCCATTTACCAAAGCATTCCACTGAAAAAACAGGCTGACACTCTGAGCTGCTGAGAGTTTTACAATTTTCAGTCCATTCTCTGTATTAATTTGATGAATGGTGGAGAATGCAACAGAATGAAGAGATGCTTTCCAGATTAAACAGTGGGTGCAATTTATGTTAATGTGTCTGTATATGCAGCTAACAGCATTATAAGGGCTGAATTTGGCAAGGCAGCAACCAGCATTTCCCAGGCTAGAGAAAATTGTGAAAACATCCCAGCTACTTCCAAGGAAGCCAAGAGAATGGGCTAATATTTGTTAATTCAGGAAGACAAGCAGAAAAAGCCTAGAGCGTTTCTCAGCCTTAGCAACTTTAAGATGTGGAGTCCCTGGTGCTCTCTGAGCCTTGTTTTCTTGCAGACATTTCATTGCCAGAGTAGGCAACATCTTCAGTGCGAACAGGGAGAGGGCCTTGTTCTCTGGCCTCTGTGCAAGGCCCTCTCCCTGTTCGCACTGAAGATGTTGCCCAGTCTGGCAATGAAATGTCTGCAAGAAAACAACAAGGCTCAGAGAGCACCAAGGACTCCACAGTTCAACCCTGAGCTACAAAATTCACTTTGATTGGTACTTTAAGATGTATTCAACTCCCAGAATTCCCCAACCAGCATGCTGGCCAGGGAATTCCAGGAGTAAAATAAGAAACATGGTCTTCTATACCAGCGTTGATGTCTTTGCACTTCGGATGGAAAATCACCTGTTGTGCTTAATGTTTCATTCTTGTCTGCAATAGACTTTAATCTAAGCAAGCCATGTCTGCAAATCTTCTGCCAAGTCATGCCAAATGATGAATAAGGGGTCAAGTATCTGGAGAGCTGAGATTTATTGCCATGGCTTGGTAAGCCTGGCGGTTACTATCTGTATGTTCCAAAACTATTTTTCCTCCAAATGTTGATTTAACAAAAGTTAGCAAAATATTGGGTTTCAGAAATACTGTGATAAAGTATTCATAAAAATACACAGCATGATGAATGTTCACAGGGTATCTTGCAGGCTCAAAGAATGAAACATTGCACATTTATAAAGAACTTTCTAGAGAAAAATCAGCATATACAATCTGGTCACTTGTTAGAATGCTAACCTAAGAAAGCATTCAAAGACATACCACTCAAAAGCATTAAATTAACAGTTTTATGTATCTGAGTGAAAGGCAGAAATATTTCTAAAACTTCTGAAAGAAAAATGGATGCATCATTGACTGCTGAAGAGAAAACAGAAAATCTGTTATTTTCTATTTGTATCTTATAAGCTTATTAGCCAGTTACTAACTGAAACACTGTTGGCAGACAAGTCATAACAGATAAATTATATATGTTATATATGCGTGTACACCATTTATTTTTAAAACTATAATTCTAAAAGGGTAACAACTACTAGCAGTAGCACAGGCCAATATTTGTCCTCTAAAATGAGAGAGGTTCTACAAATATGCAACAGGAGCATGGAAGTTCAGAATCAAATAAAGCAAAAGCATAAGAATTTAGGGAATCCAGAAACGTTCTTTAACTTCTGTAGTGAAATATCCTCTTTAAATTAAACCAGTAGAAAAACGTGGACAGGTAAATGACATTTTGCAAATATGTCTAGAATTAGGCAGTAGGTTTGTTTGTCAAAAGTTTTCCAAATATCGAGAGGTTTTTCAAAAAGAAAATATTCTGTATTCCGCTGCAAACACTGCAACCTGTTTGAGTATCACAACCTGTAATCAACTGAAGTTTTATTCCACACTTCTAAATCACTGTCGGACGAACAGCTTTGCGGATTGATCATTTTCTCTGCTCTTTACACATAAACATTTAGCAGAAAAGGCTAAGACAAATGAACTAGGAATGTTCACTCAGGCGAGAGTGAGGGCCCGTGACTCAACAGACTGCTACCACAGACCATGCAATCTGCAAACGTTTAGAACATCCCAAGACTTCAAACCAGACAACTGGAATTAATGGCAATGTGGAATACAGCCAGTTTTAGCACCAACTTCAATGACAAATTGATCCGCCTGTACCCCTTTCTCACTGTACAGCTATTATAGCTTATTCCTTTTTTCCCTAGAATTAACTATGTGGATCTATTCTACGCTAAAGAAACTTACAGCATCTTTTTAAAAAAGTTCTTGCCAAATAACATAGGAAGGTTGCTTTTTTTTTAAAAGGCAAAGCAGTTTATTGCGTCTAGGGGCAGAGATCTTTAAAAGATAAATAGGTTATAGCAGTGTTTCTCAACCTTGGTATCTTAAAGTTGCCAAGGTTGAGAAACACTGGGTTATAGATTTCTATTGGTAAAACATACATGCAAATCACATGTACATACAGTACATGCAAATTAGACTAATTATAACCGGCAATAATTTCTGTCCCTAAATAGTCCTTTTGGCCACAGTTCCAAGTTGTTAGAGTGACAATGAGCTTTAGGAGAGCAGCTAACAGAGAAGAGGGTTCAGCTAATTTTTACTCCATTGGATGGTTTAACCAAAGAGATGGCAACAGTTCCATTTTTAAATTGTTTGCACAAGTTACTGTTGGGCCCTTCCCTTCCTTCAATTCACAGGTCACCTTCTTGTTCAAAGAACATGGGGGGAAAGGGAGGGGAGGCAAGTAGGACAACCGTGACAAAAAACAGCAGCAGTTGCTCCCCACAGAAGCCGAAGAGGACAGTGACTCACCCGCACAGGGCTCGGGTGAAAGAACTAACGATACGAGTTGCTGTTTTTAACTATCTCAGGAGAGACACGCGCCAGCCTTTCCTCGCTCCCGTTCAAATAAATAGGACCGGTAGAGGGGAAGGCTAAACAGCGTGCAAAAGGCGTGCAAAGTCGCCTACCAACAGGTGCTAGGGAGTCCCTGCCCCTAGGTGCAGACTGCGACGATGATGACGATGATGATGATAGGAAGAAAGAACATTCCCCCCAGATCACGTGCCACCCCACGCCGAGCTCTGTAGGTTCACTCTCGAGTGCCAAGCGCAAACATCCCCGACGCCGGGTCAGCCTCTTCCAATAATCGCGGGCAGAAGCACCCCCTTCTCCTCCCCGCCGAAACGCGTTCGCACCAAGGCTTGCCGGCGAGCAAAGCGGGAAGGCCAGAGAAACGTGTTTCCTCCAAAATGGCATCCGGTGTTTCCTCGGGGGGGGGGGGGCGAGAATCAGCATCATCTATTGTTTCTTTTTTTTAAAGGATGCATCCAAAAAGGGGGAGGAAGGAGGTCCACTGTACCCTCGGAAAAAGGCAGAAAAGGAGAGGGCGGGGGAAGAGGGTCCCGCCACCCCCGTTCCCTCGCACGGGCACACACAGACACAGCTACACACGCGCGCCGGTGAACAAGTTATCAAAGTTGGCCGAGCGGCGCTGCCCCTCCGCTTCGCCAGCCGGTCCAATTCAGCCTCTTTTTAAGGGCACCCGCCCCCCCCCCCCCGCAACTCGCCGCCAGAAGCCCGCGCGATGGACCTGCCCCCCCTCCCCGCCAGCTCTTTCGCCCAGCAAGGGGCAGGGACCGTGGGGGGCGAGCGGGCGGTGGCAGCGCGCCAGCCCAGGCGCGTCCCGATCCTGAGGTGCCCGGGCAGCTCGGCCGCTATCCTGCGCGCGCGTCCCCCGCTCCCCCCGCCGCCTGCTTCCCCCCTCCTCGGCCAACGGCTCCCCCAGGCAGGGGGGCGCCGCACGCGAGCGCCAGCTGAAGCGCCTTCCCCCCCCCGGCTGGGCGGGCCAGGCAGGCATCGACGGCGGGGGCTTCGAAGCGGGGAGCTCCCCGCGCAGAGGCGGCGCCGCGCTCGGCCCGGGTCGCCCCTTCCCGGCGGCGGCGACCTCCCTGCTCCCGAACGACCGCCGGGAAGAGGCGCCGCCGGCTACTTACCATCATGTTGCCTTGCATTTTGGCGGTTTTAATCATCGCCTTTTCCTTCATGTTGGCTTGGTCGGGGCGCGGGAGGAGGGAGGCAGGGAGGGAGGGAAGCGCGCGCCTGCTGGCAGTCTCCTTCCCAGGCTGCCCGGCCGCTTGACGATCCTCCGGCTTGGCCACTTTGCTCGGGAAGCCGCCTTTTCACACTTCCGAGATGGGGGGAGGGAACAGGAGGAGGAGAGGAGAGTTCTCGTTCCCCCCCTTTTATTTATTTTTTTATTTTTTAAGCTCAACGCCCTTTAAAAACAAAAGCGCGACGAATTTTGGCAGGCTTCTGCTCGGCTTCCCCCGTCGGAGCAAAATCTCGGTTTAAGGCTCGGAGAGAGGCAGGGGCCGGTCTCCGAAGGGCAGGTTCCCGCGTTTTTCCCGCCGCCGGGCGAGACCTCGCGGGGAGGTAAACGGGGGGCAGAGGCAGCCTCGCCACGCCGCGCGCCCGGGCCGCCCCATCCCCGCGCCGCCTCACCCGGGCAACCACACCGTTCCCGTGCGGCGGCGAGAGAGAGGGCGGTTGTCGTGAGAATCCGTGAGACTTGGCTCCGTCCCCTCACGGCTAACGCGTGTCCCGCTTTTAACGCTTTCTGCCGAAACTTGCGGGGGACGGGCGCGGGGAGAGCCGTTTGGACCGGGCGGGCGCGGGATTGGACGGAGCGCGCCGGCCCCGCGCCTGCTGGAGGAGCGGGGAAGGGTCGCTCTCGGCCTCGCGGGGAGGTCCCGGGCTGACCGGCCGCAGGCAGGAAGCCGCGCAAGCCGCGCAGCCGCGGCGGCACAGCCGGGGCTGGAAGGACGAGTGTCAATCCCGCCGCTCTCGCAGGTTACTAGGGGACACCCGTTCCGTTTCCATGGTTGCGCTCGCTCGGGGCTGCCTGCCTCCGAATCAGCGACCGGCTCTTGCGGGCAGGCGGCGCGGGGGGTTTCCCGCCCCCCCCCCGCCGGCGCCAGAAACCCCTCCCCCGGCCCCCCCGCCCGCGTCCCCCCGCCCCCGTGCAATTCCGGCCGGGCTTTTGCCTCCGACGCGAGCCCCTGGCGGCGGCCTGGCGCGCCCACTCCCGAGCCGCCCCATTTCCGGGACGCCGGGCCTCCCGCCCCACGCTCTCGAGTCTCCGCCGCCCTTCGTCCCGGCCGCCTTGCCCCCCGCTTGGGGTCAGGCGTCCTCGCGGGGCCGGGACCGCCGAGCCCGGGGCCTGCTCTTTCCCCCGCGCGCGCAGCCCTTCCCAAGCCAGCCCCGCTCCCCTCCTAAACAAAGCCGGGCTGGGTTTGGCAGTCTAGTCACGCCGGGAGCTCGGAAAGGCTCGCGGGCGGAGGGCTGCGCGCCGCCACTTCCTTCTCGCCGACAGGTGCTGCGGGGAAGGGAACAGATAACGGCTCTCTCCTGGGCGGGCTGTACCCACCCAGATTTATACCCCACATATATAGGAAACAGGGGTTCTGGTGCTTCTTCAGCAGCCCGAGTATTTGGATTTTAGCAAAGAGGCAGCTAGCGAGCGAGGGCTGTAAGCACCCGAATGTTTTTGGGATCGCCGAAGGGTCAGATCAATGCAAAAACGCCAGAGCTTAGTCTCTACGGAAGTTTGAAAAGATAGCTGTGGAAGTAATTAGATAATGGTCGTCTAAATTAGATAGTCTAATTAGATCATCGTAGTCTGAACCAGTGTTTCTCAACCCCAGCAACTTTAAGATGCGTGGACTCCATGGCTGCCTGGGGTAGAAGTCCACGCATCTTAAAGTTGCTGGGGTTGAGAAACACTGGCCTTAATTGTAAGCACTTCGGAAGATTTATTAAGTCAAGTCTCTCTCTCTCTCTCTCAAAAAATAGCCTTTCACAGGGGTGTCCAGAGGAAGGGGCCAAAAAGGTCAAGATGGAGGCTACAATCATGGGATTGAAGCCACACCCTTTTCATGCACAAAAGGGGCAGGGCTTTGATCATGTGGTTGTGGCTGCCATGTTGACTTTTTTGACCCTTGATCTTTTATCCCAGCTTTCAGGGGGGGAGGGGAATTACCCTTGATCATTTAGAACTAAAAACATTTTCCAGCCTTAAAAAAAAACATTTTGGACATTGAGAGGACATTAACTGTGTTATTTCAGGTGATCCTGAAATGAGTGAAACGAATGGCCAAGATTCAACAAATTCAAACTGTAAACAGGAGGTTTCTCTTGACAGCCATTAAAACTGCTTTAGGCCCATTTTTAGTCTTGTTTTGCCCCCCAGCAAGCTTGGGGGGTAAGTCATTATTTCCACATTCTAATCATATATGTTTTTAAAAATTGTTTCTGGGAAGTCTCTCAATAAATAAGATTGCTCTTTCACTCTGGGTTCATATATTGTATTAAACTATAATCTAGTTTACCGGGTTTGGCTTAGTGTGCAAATTTAGCCAGTAGTGGTTTATTCAATAAATTATGTTAAAGCAAGCCATGGCTTAGTGTAATGTATGAACTCTCCATGTTATCAAAATGATCACATCTTGATTTATTCTCTTGCATTTTTTACTGGAAGAAGCTGGATTCACACAAAATGATAGGCAAAGGCAAGGTTAGGTAGTCTATGATGCAGTGTGTTGTAGAAAACCCAGCCATGGCCTTAAGTATGCTACAGTACATGAACCAGACCATCATGTAAAGTTGTATTACTGGCTACTGGTTTGTATTACAGGTAGTCCTTGTTTAATGTCTGCTCGTTCAGCGGCTGTTTGAAGTTACCATGGTGCTGAACAAGGGGTACTTATGAGGGGTCCTCGTATTCGCAGCTGTTGCAGCATCCCTGCAGCCACTTCATCGCAATTCAGGTGCTTGGCAACTGGCTTGTAATTATGACGTTGCTGTGTCCCGTGGTCACAAGATCGCCACTTGTGACGTTCACGGCTGCTTCTGACAAGCAGAGTCAATGGGGAAGCCGGCAGGAGGTCGCAAATGGTGATCACGTGATCGCAGGACACTGCAACCGCATGGGACTCGCCTAACAGTGGCTGCCGAGACTGCCGTCATAAGTCAGCACAGTCACATGACATCATGCCTTAATGAACACATGGCTTAGCGACAGAGTTCCCCGTCCCAATTACCGTCAGTAAGCAAGGACTACCTGTGTATGAACCCAAGTTTAGTGTATTGTGTCAACCCAGCCATTAAGTCAGAGACCCTCTGCCTTAACACAGATCAGGATTAATCTGTTGCGTGGCCTCATCCTCTGCCCGCTGCAGCTGTTCTTTTCCCTTCAGGCAAACAAGGATAGGGCAAAGGATAGATCATCAGCAACAGGAGGGATGTATAACAACAGCAGGGCAAAGAATTTCTAACAGAAATACCTAAGAGTGAGTAACTTTTGGGTACACTGCAGGACTGGCTGGGTACAATGTCACCACCAGTTAAGTAAGCTCAGAATTGTAACTTCGAACCCAAAACTTCCAGTCATAGCAGCTTTGGGCACATGGCCCATTAAAAAGCTGGTTAGATGACGATCGAGCATTTTAAAACTGACACATACTTCTGAAAACGTTGTTGTTGTTGTTTATTCGTTTAGTCGCTTCCGACTCTTCATGACTTCATGGACCAGCCCACGCCAGAGCTTCCTGTCGGTCGTCAACACCCCCAGCTCCCCCAGGGACGAGTCCGTCACCTCTAGAATATCATCCATCCATCTTGCCCTTGGTCGGCCCCTCTTCCTTTTGCCTTCCACTCTCCCTAAAAAACATTACCTTGATTCATTTTTATTGACAGCCAGTTATTCTAAACAGCGCTAGGGTCACCAAAAGAGGTGAAGAGGGGAGCGGCGTTGCATAATCTGGAAAAGCATGAGAAGTCCTGCAAAAAGGCAAAATCATCCACCCCTTTTGTTCTGACTGTTTCAACAGAGTCAATTCTGCGGAAGAAAAGAAGCTTGTGTTTCACCTTCAGCTCGTAACGTCCATGAAATCCTCGCTCCTTTTCTAAATATTCTTGCGTACCATGTTAATATATTTCAGCTCCTCCTGTTCATTTCTTAATGGTCTTTCCTCACTTAATTTATGTGATTTGGCACTGCTTATCAATAGCAATGATTAAAAAGAATTTTGTTCAAACCTTCAGAATGCTTGTTGTACTTATTGCCACCATCAATAACATTTTTCCCCTCTTTCCTTTTCTATTTGTATCAACTCTCTTTTCTACTTGGACATGCAATCTTTTCTACAGATTGCTTCCTACTTCTCACAACTAATTCCACCTAAGGTATTCCTTAAGCTGCATTCTCCAAACAGCTGCGTCATTTTCAGACCAGTAATCAAGCAGTAAGCTGCTACATGGAAGAGGGGGGAGCAGCCTACAGCTGAAATAGATCTGTAAAGATCTATGGGTATACTGAGGATCTGCATTTAGCATCTAACCAACCTTCTTGGTTGGTCTCAAAAAGCTAAGCGGGGTCACGCCAGGTTACTGCTTCAGTAAACCCAAGACTAGCCTGGGAAGTCAAAAAGTCATCCTGGAAAAATGCAGGGACAACCCACTTCTGCACTGTTCCCAAGGAAGCCATGTGGCTATGTCCTTGGAGTTGCTGGGAGTCGAGCTAGACTCAAAGGAATTTTTACACTATTTAGGACTGTTTTTCAACCTTGACAGCTTGAAGATGTGCGGACTTCAACTCCCAGAATTCCCCAGCCAGCATCTTAAAGTTGCCGAGGATGAGAAACACTGATCTAGACTGTATCATATAAAGACACAAGTATTTATAGTAGCTAACAAAAAACAATTCTGTGCTAAGAAATTAGCACAGAGAATGAGATGTAAAGATTATGATATACAGTATACCTACAAGTTAAATTTGGGTGCCCCCTAGATACATGGCAATGCCTCCTGGGGAGCCAAAAACTAAACTGTTTTTGTTTCTTCTGCACCACTGGTAATCTGAACCTTCTTTTCTTGCCTTATTCCATTTTGTGACTTTCCCATATGCACATTTCATTGGCGCCTTAAAAAAAAGTTGGATGATGTAAGAAATGAGTCAACAACTTGCCAATGATGGCTTACGATCCAAAATATTCAAACACATTGCCCAATTTACTCAGCAATCAGCTTTTATTGGCCTCGGCTTTCTTGAGGAGCCAGAATATTACTTAATGAATTTAAGCATGGTCTAAATCAATTAGAGATTGCTAACCACACTTTAATCATTATGTCTACAGAGGACATTGCGTAATATAGCTTGAAAGGGAGAACACCCAAGCTAATTATGACTATTTCATTTTTTGCCAAAGTGTCATTTTGTGGAATGATCCTTACAAACTGCCCCACAAATCAGTTAAGAGATGTTGGTAGTTATCAGATATTCCTGCAGTAGGCTATTCTCTGGGTTCACACATGGCTAAGGCATGGTTTTTCAGCAATAGCTGAATAGTATAAACCACAACTGGCTGGGCTCACACATCACAATAAGCCAAAGTCAAGAAAAACATGTTTTGCACGATGAATAATACGGCTATGCAGAGAGCTAAATCTGAAAGGCAAATCTGGTCAGAGCACATGTGTACATGTATGTAACACTTGTCAGGAGCATGTTAAACCAAATATGTTCAAATCAAACAGGATGGGATATTAACTAAAAAGGCAGCCACAAGTCCAGGAAAAGATACGGCTGCTTTAAGCTGTCCACAACAGGTGCTACATGCAGCTCCCACATGTTCTGCATCATATTTTGTTCCTCACACGAGGTTTACACAGATCTAATGTGTAAATACAGGCACTGAGAACGATAGTTACAAAGCCATACTGAATTTCAGCTTGAAAGAACATCCTTTATCTGCCCCTTTTCAGTCTTAAATCAACCCAGAGTTACCACTCGAGGCACAAATTATCCTACTTCAGACACATTACGCGAAGACCCAGCTCTCTGGAGAAGGCTCTGATATTGGGAAAGGTGGAAGGAAAGAGAAAAAGAGGACAACCAGTAGCGAGGTGGATGGACTCAGTTACAGCGGCAATGGGGGCACCCTTGGAAGACCTGAAAGACCAAGTGAGGGACTGATCGTCATGGAGAAAATCTTTCACTAAGATTTGCTCACTAAGAGTCAACAACTTGATGGCACATAATCAAACCAAAAATCTCAATCTTAAAATGGTTAAGACAGGCTTTGCTTGAAATAATCCCATCTTTCAAGATTCAGCAGAAGCTACGTCTTAAGGGTGCGTCTTAGCCTCTTACCATTGCATTTCTATGGAAATCTTTTCCACCACAGGCTAGCAAAATCTATCTTACTAGCTTCCTCCTGACTTCTAGGACATTGGGGCTATATTTGATTCACAAATCAGCCAGCCTTCTTTTAGCTTAGTGCATTGTGCAAATCCAGCATTTGTGGTCAGTTGATACTTTAGTGTGCCCTGTGACTCCAGAATACTGGGTTGAGAAAACTATGTATTAGGCAAATATACCCTGCCTGTATTTCAGCTGATGAGAGACAGCTGATAGTTGGTCTGGGTTTTAAAAGCAGATTCAAATATATGGCTAAGTTTTACGTTTTGTTTCGTGTTGGTTGTACTGATCTGGGATTTATTTTCATGATCTGGGGGGCAATTTAAGATTCAAGTAGGATAAAAGTTTCTGAAACAAGCTAGCAAGGGTGATGGCATGTGAATCTGTTTTGTGAATACTTCAGAAATGAATTGCTGGGCAGATGCCAGAAAGTAATACACTAAGGATGGGACTGGATACAATGAAGGGATGTGGAGAGAATTCAAGAAAATGTAGAAATGTAATGGTCTGTGGGAATGACCTTGGGAGACCAGGCGAAGAGATGCTGCCTAGGGAATGCTCAGATAAGAGGGAGTGTAGCCCACAGCTGCATAGTGGGCAGGGCAAGAGGCTCAGGAGGGGCCCTCCCTAAGTTATCCGGCCGTAGAGGTGACCGCAGGAGAACTTAACTTTCAGACTTGCAAGATTCTGTTAATGTAGCTTTACAATAAGGTAGAATTAGCTCATGTCTGGCCTACCTGAGAAGTCTGACAAGAACAGAGGGTAACGGCACATGTTATGAGGGGGACAACTAAGGACAAAAAGTTGCTTACTGGCCTCAGTCGCGTAACATGCTGTGCCACACTGCAATTTGTTTAGCTTTGGCATAGTGCCTTGTGTGAACCTGCCTGTAACGGTTGATTTTCAAACTGGTAACGTTTCAGGAGAAGGTTGTGTAGACAGCCAGCTGCAAGCTTCTCAGTGAGCGACCCAGCTTCTCTTTGGATTGTAGAAAGGCTGATAGAAAGAAAAATTAAAAGTCTCTACCCTAACATGCATGGGAATAGATTGGTTCTAACTGGATTGTTTTTTTAGTTGCTGGAATCCCATCTCATTCTGAAGAAATCTTGCTAAAAAGAATTCAGGGAGAACCATGCTTGAAAAGAATCACTTTTGGCTTTAGGCAACTGCCCTATAGCCTAACACCAGCACTTACTGTTGGCTAATCAAGATTTATGACTTAACATTATGCTTGCCCAATTAACTGTGATTTAATCAATAAACTATGATTAAGCAAACCAAGATTTAATAAGTTGTGTGAGTACAGCCATTGTCAAAGCTTTTTAATTCAGCTGATTTAAGGTAAAGCAAGGTTGTATAACTACCAGAATGGCAACACTTTAACATATTAGCCGTGGTTCAATAATTGTAATTCATAAAACCCCAGAGAAATTGTCCATCTAGAAACCATTCCTTAGTTTTTGTTTCTACCTTTCCATATTTCCATTTCTGCATCTAACATTAACAAAGAGTTCTTGCATTTTAAAACCAGTACATAGTTCAGTGTTTCTCAACCTTGGCAACTTTAAGATGTATGGACTTCGGCTCCCAGAATTCCCTAGCCAGCATGTACTGGCTGACACTGACATAGTTCTTGAAAAGACAAAACCTTCTGATTTAGGTTCAGAAAGGTTTGAAGAAGATAAAACACATCAGGAATTACAAAAGATGTTAAAAAAAATTTTTAAAATATTTTTACATGTATTCCAGATGATAAATCACAGTGTAAGGCTTGGTGTACTTTGTGAATCCACCTAATTGTGGTTGAACAAGCCATGATTTAATATAACCTATAAAACATCCAAGTATGTGCTAGGAAGAGCATTTAGCACAGTCCTTACAGTTATTCCAGACCTCAACTGGCTGTTGATGCATTCTCTGCCAGGAATAGAAATCAGATACCTTGCATTGCATCAGGATGGGCAACCTGTGGTCTTCAAACAGTCTGCACTGTCAGCAAATCATCTGCAGCCCTCAAAGTCTTTGCAGAGTAGCTATGGCCAAAATAGTTGAATATTTTGTCTTTTTTAAGGGATAAGAAGGGTACCTTAAAACTTGCAGTGGTTTAAAGCAACCCTTACAAACTTCATACACAGAAAGAACTGAGCTGATTTTGCAAAGGGATAAGGGTAAAATAAGCCTTTTAGGTATTCCGTGGGACCATCTTTGAAAAAGCCCATCATCCACAATTAATGCAAATTGTGAGCGCTCGCCTGCTAACTGGTGAGTGCATGATGTCACTAGTGAAAGACTGATTTAAGGTCATTATGAAGCCCTAAAGAGAACCAGTTTGGTGTAGTGGTTATGGCATCAGGCTAGAAACTGGGAGACTGTGAGTTCTAGTCCATCCTTAGGCACAAAGCCAGCTGGGTGACCTTGGGCCAGTCATTCTCTCTCAGCCCTAGGAAGGAGGAGACAAGGGCAAACAACTTCTGAAAATCCTTGCCAAGAAAACTGCAGGGACTTGTCCAGGCAGTCGCCAGGAGTCAACACTGACTCAAAGGCACATAAATATAACATTAAAAGGGTTTTGGTCCTGGTTACCTGCTTCTCCCATTAGAAATCTGTTCTGACCTTAAGATCTGCAGGAAGAGGGCCATCCCTTGCATCAATCGCTCTCGGCCTGTGGAATGCACTGGTAAATTTGTTTCCTGCACACTTTCTGCCTTTGGAAGAAGCTAATCAAACAAATCGAAGTGTTTATAGCTAAGTTTCTCTTCAATACAAATGGGAACTGAACTCATGAATAGCACTGATGCTTTATAGTTTTATGGCCAGACTCCTCCTGGCAGAGGCTGAAGTCTGGCATCAAAATGATACATTACTGTTATTAAACATGTTTACCCTACTGCTTTTGAAGTGAACTCCCCGTAGTAAAGTAAGGAATGCTATCTTTTGATTCATGTCTATTCTCGTTGCTTGACAAAGAGTTCCAAGTTGATATTCCTTGACCAACTTACATGAAAATGCCTTAAATCAGAGGTTCCCAAACTTTCTTGGTTCAAGGCGCTCTTAGTGTCTTGGTAATTGTTTGGCCCCTAGGCCAAACCTGTGAATGACCTCAACCTCATAGTTGGCAATCTCACAGCACATCTGTGAGTTCACTGGGCACCATGACACACAATTTGGGAACCAGCATTTCTGGTTTGCATCCAACAGCAGATCTGACAGAGATGTTAACGAATGACTCCTTTGAAATGTTAAGCCTTGGGAATCAACAGTATGGTGAATAAACCCTCTAAAGAAAAAGAAAGCTTCAGGTTTAGATAGTACATACAAATTTAGACTCTGTTAATGCATGAAAAGTGCATCATCATCCAGATACCATCTAATCATCCAGATCACATCTGCGATGTATCTGTAAATAGTCAACGCAAATCATTTTCTACTTTATACCTTTTATTACACACCACCCAGTCACGCACACGAGATGGGCGGCTATATAAATTTAATAAATAAATAGCACAATTATTGATTGGAGCTCTCTCTTTTTTTTTAAAAGGCATCTTAATGAAAAGATGTTAACTAGGTGTGCCAGCAGAGGGCAAACTCACTCTGTATTATGTAGGTGATCATCTCTGCAATAAGACCCAGTAACTATATTCTTTTTGTTGTTTATTCCTTCAGTCGCTTCCAACTCTTCGTGACTTCACGGACCAGCCCACGCCAGAGCTTCCTGTCGGTCGTCAACACTCCCAGCTCCCCCAGGGACGAGTCCGTCACCTCTAGAATATCATCCATCCATCTTGCCCTTGGTCGGCCCCTCTTCCTTTTGCCTTCCACTCTCCCTAGCATCAGCACCTTCTCCAGGGTGTCCTGTCTTCTCATTATGTGGCCAAAGTACTTCAGTTTTGCCTTTAATATCAACTATATGATCTTTATCCAATAATCAGTATAAATGCCTGGCAACATATTGTACCTTATGGTACTCCAAAATATACTAACATTAATACCACGTGTCACTACATACCTTTTCTAGAAACCCGGTTCATATGTATTACAAGCAAACAAATGGCAAGAAAACTGGAAAACATCCTTCTTTCATTAAGAACAATAAACTTAATTTTGTTGATCTGTGCACAAAATAGAAACACAGATACTCCTTGTGGAAGGATGAACTGCCCTGATTCAGGAAAATGTTACAGCAACTATCCAGGTCATGTCCCCCACCCCACCTCTGCAGTGGTCTGACTTGTCAGCTGCCCAGCTTAGGGACACAGGCACTTGCAAAGAAAGGGGGGGAAATTTAAAAACTTTTAAAAACTCCTTGGAAGCACCTGCAGGCTGGCAGGAGATGCTGCTGGAGTGAGAAATGAGAAATGACTGGACAAGGCATGGAACAGAGGAGGCAACAGCTGGAAGAGCCAGGAGCCAGAGGATCCCAGCCAGGGAGAAGATCCAGGAAGATCCCTGAGGCAGCTGAAATCAAGAGGAAGAAAGAAGATGCAGCTTTGGACTCAACAATGGTGGCGGAGCAGATTCTGCATGGTTAAGCTGCTGAATACGTGGGCCAGAGAGCATTAAGAGGAGAAGCTGTTAGCATTCCTAAGTCTGTAGTTACGTAAGAGTGGGAGGAGGAATAAACTAGAAGCAAAGCAGTAGTATAAGCCAAGCAGTAGAGATTTGTTTACTTAAGTTCTAAGTATTTAGATTTTTTTTTTAAATCTGTTCAATTGTGTCCAATTCTTGGGGACTGCCTGGACAGTTCCCTGAAGCTTTTTTGGCAAGGTTTTTTGGAAGTGGTTTGCCATTGCCTGCTTCCTAGGGCTGAGAGAGAGCGACTGGCCCAAGTTCACCCAGCTGGCTTCATGCCTAAGGCAGGACTAGAACTCACGGTCGCCTGGTTTCTAGCCTGGTGCCTTAACCACTACACCAAACTGGCTCTCCTAAGTATTTAGATACTACAGTACACATTGATGCTAGGTCAATATAGACAGATATATATGTAGAGAAGCACTAATACACAAAGTCTTGTAAATACACTCTGAGCTATGTTTATATAGTAATTATCAACACTTCTTCACTCATTAGCGCTGTGGGTGTGGCTTCTGTCCTATCCATTCCCACCCTCCAATCCTCCTAGTTGTGGTAGGGCCACATTAGACTAAGACCAGCCGGTTTATGTACCTGCACATTTAGTATATCTGGGCTTATGGCATAATAAACGTTTGATTCATAACTGGGTTGCAAAAATCCAGATGGCTGCTAGAAGCTAGCAAAGAGAGTTTTCTATCTCTCTTTGCTTTAATCTAGGGCTCATCCAAATTTTCGCAGCCCAGGTATCATGGTAGCTGTGGTAACTAGTCGTTGTTCCCAGAGAAGAATAACTAAATTGACAGTTTCACACTGTGCAAAACTGACAGTGAATGGATGGATGGATGGATGGATGGCCTTCCTGGTGTTTTGTGGTGAACAACCTGTTCAGAAAATGATGGGAATCTCCTTCAATACAAGGGGTTTGTGTAGCACCAGAATTCTTACATGCAGAAAGTTGGACTGGATCTTCCTTGTATCTTCCAACCCTGATAGTTGGACTGGATCTTCCTTGTATCTTCCAACCCTGATAGTTGGACTGGATCTTCCTTGTATCTTCCAACCCTGATAGTTGGACTGGATCTTCCTTGTATCTTCCAACCCTGATAGCTGGACTGGATCTTCCTTGTATCTTCCAACCCTGATAGTTGGACTGGATCTTCCTTGTATCTTCCAACCCTGATAGTTGGACTGGATCTTCCTTGTATCTTCCAACCCTGATAGTTGGACTGGATCTTCCTTGTATCTTCCAACCCTGATAGTTGGACTGGATCTTCCTTGTATCTTCCAACCCTGATAGCTGGACTGGATCTTCCTTGTATCTTCCAACCCTGATAGTTGGACTGGATCTTCCTTGTATCTTCCAACCCTGATAGTTGGACTGGATCTTCCTTGTATCTTCCAACCCTGATAGTTGGACTGGATCTTCCTTGTATCTTCCAACCCTGATAGTTGGACTGGATCTTCCTTGTATCTTCCAACCCTGATAGCTGGACTGGATCTTCCTTGTATCTTCCAACCCTGATAGTTGGACTGGATCTTCCTTGTATCTTCCAACCCTGATAGTTGGACTGGATCTTCCTTGTATCTTCCAACCCTGATAGTTGGACTGGATCTTCTTCTCTTCCAACCCTGTTTCCACCATACATCATATACCACTTCAACCAGTTTTACTACCTTCTGCTTTAAAATAAGGATATGATTGTGATGTGCCCTCCTATGTTTTATCCCTAACCCCAAAGGCACCCTATGAAACAACCCCTCTCTTCCCATCCACTTTGATTGCCCAGAATATATCTTAGGTACCTTATGCACAGGTGTGCTGCTAAAGAGCTGAAGGAAGCTCCTTACAAATCAAAATGCATTAGTGGAGGATCCCCAAACGGCAGAGTGGCACTTGTTGCTTGTTGTTTAAGCCTTCCATTCAGACTTCACAGCTGTAGTACTGCATTTAGAATAATAATAATTGAGTTTTCTTGTTGCTTCCAATAAGGAATCAAGGCATCATGTGGACAAGTTCCCCATCTTATATGCCTCTGTGTAAGTAATTGGCAGGAGGATAAAAGTTGTTAAAATGTATCCCACTACACAGTGATGAACAGATTCAAATGTTCATTGTCATCATTTTAGGCATCCCATTGATGTAGCCGACTATTGCCTTCTTCCCGCATTTAAAGCTAGCATGTGGTCTTAATTAACCTGCTCTACCACTAATCATCCCTGAAGGCATTATTAGCCTGTCTCTCGAAATTTCATATCATATCCATCATTTTCTGAATGGCAACTTTTATAATGCAGGAAAATGTCTTCTCTTCCATAAACTAATCAGGACTATTTTTACATTCCACTCGAAACATGTCTTAGCTGTTTTACAAACAAAGGGAGGGAAAGCTTCTGGAATTATCAGCAGTGGACCAATAAATTAGTGTGTGTGTGTGTGTGTGTGTGTGTGTGTGTGTGTGTGGTGTATACATACACTTTGTTCTGGGTCATGTGACCAGGAGGGAAGAGGGAGGAGCCTTAGAATGGAGCAGTTGCCAGCATTCCAATCCAGCTGCCCAACACAAGGATGCACCTGGGGGAATTTTCTTCTCCATAACGGAATCAATTCAAGCTCAATCTTCATTTTGCCAGCTTTTCTCTCCCCCCGCCATACATATACACATATTTAATCCCATTTTGCTTAGTTTGGGGAAAGTTCTAACCCCTTTTCGTCATTTCTTTCCACCCTGGCTTCTGGAATCCTTGCCAGGCCCTTTAGCAGCAACAACCAGAGGAACATCTGAATTTTCTTCCCTGTAAAAAACGTAGCCATCTGGGTGTGTATGCACTTTATTCCCAGGCACTGATCTAGTGCGTGCCCATCTGCAAAGGTTTAATCAAGGTGGGTGCATAAATATTGTCTGCATTTGAATGTAGGCATGTATGTGAGAGGACCAAATTGGGACACATGTATAAGTTGCATCTCTGTGTTATGTCTGCCCTGAAGAGCACCGGCAGGCTGTGAAACCTCTGATTTGGGTCTTGTGACCAGGAGATACCTAGGCTTAGGAAGGGGCAATCAGTAGCATCCAAAGCCATCCCACAGAGATGCGCTGGGGAATTTGCTTTCCTCTGCAGCTGCTGAGTGGATCTAACCCATTTCTGAGCTCCATCTTTTGTGTGTGTTGGCTTCTGTCCCTGTGCCAAATTTAGCCCCATACCGTTCAGTTTTCAGAGTTACCTTGCTGATGGGTAGAGGGTCAACCTGAGCCCTTTTTACATAATTTGTTTCCAACATTGTACAGGGAGTCCTCATTCAGCAACCACAATTGGGACCGGCAACTCGGTTGTCAAGCAAAGCGGTTGCTAAGTGACACCCCAACTGTGCTTACGATCTGACTTTAGCTTTCCTTTGCTTCACAGACCTGCGAAGATCGTAAATGTGAGGACTGGTTGCAAAGTTACTTTTTCATCACCATTGTAATTGTGAACAGTCACTAAATGAGGCAGTTGCTAAATGAGGACTGCCTGTTTTCATATATTTAATCTTGCTTAAAGCAGATGAAAGTTACCCACTGCAAATGTTCCATATCTAGAGTGATTTTTTTTTTCTTTTATGGCAGTCTTCCCCTTCCCTCCCCTCCCCCTTATCATTCCTCTACTTCAAACTGCATTGCAAAATGGTGGCAATGATAAGAGGGTGGGAAGGATTCTATTTTCAACTTCTTTTCAGCTGCATTCAAGAGTACTTCCACTACTGTCCAAACCACTTTACCATAAGCCATTCCATACTTGATGCTTTTCAGTATCAGCCTTTTGAGGCAGGCGAGGTCAAGAGACAAAGCAGTACAGATTCCAGGAATGTTCTGTTTTATTGCAGGGTAGAATAACAAAATCTTGAAAGCCTGTCAGAATTTCTCTCTACTCCATCTTATGCCAAACAAAATCAAGGTGGGGTTAGTTTGAGTTTCTTTCTCACACTCTCCTCTTTTTCAGGACTAAGTCATCTTTTCCGCCCTCTTAAGATTGATTGCCCCCTTCCAAGGCCAGGTCTCCATCCTTTCAGTTACATAGCTCTACAACTCCCGCACCTACAACAAGTGCCAGGTTTGAAGGTATGCTGTAGTGTATGAGTGTTGTAACTGGTTCTGGCAGGCACAAGGACAGAAGGGTTCCTCTAGAGCAGTGTTTCTCAAGCATAACAAATTTAAGATGTGTGGACTTCAACTCCCAGAATTCCCCAGCTTTTGAATTCTGGGAGTTGAAGTCCATAATGTGTGGACTTCAACTGGTTGAGGTTGATGTGTGGACTTCAACTGGTTGAGTTGAGAAACACTGCTCTAGAGGAAGAGGAGGTAAAACTCAGAATGCAGAACAGTAGAAAATACAGATATACTGTGTACTGCTGGATTATGAGTAGCAAAGCAAAGTTTTACAAAAATGGCAGAACAAGGCAGTTACTACTTTCAGTTCTAATTAACTGAATTCTATTGCTTGACATTACCCATAGACACCACGTTGGTCTTAAAAAGACATTTCAATTAACTGATATTTTACACATGACTTAAGAAAATTTTGGGAACACCTGAGCCTGAAAGACAGAGATGAAATTTTGGATGACTTTTCTGAAAGAAACCATGTAAACTATTAATAAGTAAAGTGCTGTTAGAATTTTAAACAGAAAATGTATTGGATGTATATAACAACATACACTCAGATTTACTCCCTCATATTTATTTTAATTGAAATCTCATGCATCTAGATAAAAAATATTTGGTATATAATGTTTACCTGAGGATAACTTAATTTCATTATTTACTATAGTATATGCCACACAAGAATCAACTGCATTTGACATTATCTGTGAGACATTTTATTACATTTTCTGAATTGAGAACTGCATTGGAACTTTTTTTTTAATCCATTCAATCATGCCTGATTCTTGGAGATTGCCTGGACAAGTCCCTGCAGTTTTCTTGGCAAGATTTGTGGAAGTGCTTTGCCCTTGCCTCTTTCCTAGGGCTGAGAGAGAGTGACTGGCCCAAGGTCACCCAGCTGGCTTTGTGCCTAAGGCGGGACTAGAACTCTCATACCATGCCTGATTGGCTCTTGGGCTGAGAGAGAGGGACTGGCCCAAGGTCACCCAGCCGGTTTTCATGCCTAAGGCGGGACTAGAACTCACAGTCTCCTGGTTTTAGTACAGTGCCTTCACCACCACACCAGACTAGCTCTCATTATTAGTATTTGCTGTCAGAGCATAGAACTAAATATCTGTGAACTCACTGGAATTTAAGGGGATGGAAAAACTAGCAGAAACTAAGATTTAACATCATCCCCACACAATGCCATTAGATGAGTTTTTTCAATTGCCAAACCTTATGTGCCTCAATTTAGGGTCTTCCCTACTGTATGTACTAAACCTATAGTTCACAGATATTTAGCGCTATGCTTTGACAGCAAATACTAATAATGAGAGCCAGTTTGGTTTAGTGGTTAAGGTGCTGGGCTAGAAACCAGGAGACTGTGAGTTCTAGTCCTGCCTCAGGCATGAAAGCCGGCTGGGTGACCTGGGGCCAGTCCCTCTCTCTCAGTCCAAGAGCCAATCAGGTGTGGTAGGAGAGTTCTAGTCCCACCTCAGGCATGAAAGCCATCTGAGTAACCTTGGGCCAGTCCCTCTCTCTCAGCCCAACCCACCTCACAGGGTTGTTGTGGGGAAAATAGGAGGAGGAAGGAGTATTAGGTATGTTCCCCACCTTAAGTTATTTATAAAAATAATAAAGGTGGGATATAAAATAAATTAAAAAACACTATCATAGGGTATTTATCACTTCAATAGCTTGTTGCTGGAAATGCACTAGGATAAATCATGTGGGGTTGCTAATGAGAATCCTTCTTGGTGCTGAATTTCCCAAGTGGTGGAGTTGTAGTTATCAAGTTTTAACCTTATCTGTCATGAGTACTGATGGCAAGCAGGAGGGGGCCCCTATCCAGGGGGGAAAACGCATGCGTAGTACTGAGGAGTTAAGCAGCCATTCAAAGAGACACAGATCAGACCCACCTTAACTTTTGGGGTTTATCTGTCTGGGTTTTTCCCACGCTTCTACAGTTTGTTAGGATTCTGTTTAATGTAGCAGTAATAAACACTAGAGACCTACTCCTCGTCTCAGCGTGATTTCTGACTGTTAGGACATTATCAGAGATAACTACTGCATTCATGAGATAAGAATGCTACTCTAACCACAATGGTTGAATTACTGCACCTGTTCCTTGCAACCAGGAGCTGCGAATCTGAATCAAGCAGCATGTTTATCCCTCATTGCCAAGTGTGCACACCCCGCATGTCAGCAAATGCTGATACCCGAGACTTTGAATTTGGACACCATGGCCGTGAATCTCCTTGGGCCAAATGTTAGTCACGATTTGGAGGAGTTGAACAGAGGCGTTTAACACGGGCAGTGTCAGAAGAACGTGCATGCCCACACGTGTCTCAAATTGCTAGAAGTTACAAGCTGCTTTCCAAATATGAAAGTGCAACATTTTGCACTATCCAGAAAAACGATAATAGAGACCTTAACAGGAGATGTACGGAGTCTGGAGTCCAGGATTCATGGCCACTGTGAAAACCATGGACCAGACCCAACTAACTTATCAAGGGCACCATGAACATGAGAGAGAGAAGGATGTAATCTAAAAGTGGGGAGCTTCCAGCTTAGCTCCTTGCCATAGACAGACCACTTTACGACTGGTGTGGAGTTTGTGGTGTGACCTTCCTGCAGAGCGGAGAAGACCTTTTTAGATCGGTCCGCCCCAAACACCTAACAGATCCAATGCATTTTCAGAGGGCGCGTGGGGAGTTCCCCGAGGACCTGGTGGGCAGTTTGGTCAAGACCCTGGCCGCCCACTGGAATAAAGAGGCAGCTATGTCACCTGGCCAAATTGCACCAGGGTCCTCTCCCCTCCTATAACTGCTTGGTTTTTACTGAAGACTCAGGGAAATGAAATGGCAAAGCATCTACAGCACCACTGGAGAAAGACCCATTTCAAGTCTGGCCAGTTGGAGGAGAAAATGTCTACCAATTATGGCACTGCAGGAGGAACACGGCAGTCCGACTACGGGAATCTGTCATTTCTAGGTACCCGCCTATGTCCCTCCTTATACCCCTCTGTTAAGCGTTGCTTATGTCTGGTTGTTCAAATCCATTCCATTGCCTGGCCGCTGTGTGAGGAAGCCGCCCTGCTCAGCCACCACACAAGGAAGCCACCCTTCCTTGCACAGCAGTTTCCTCACATGGCTGGCTGGGGCTTCTTGCCACGTGGTTCTGGGTCTGCTTGCCACCCCGCAAGACAGGGCGCAGGGCTTCCAAAAGGGCAGATGTGGAGGGGAGGTAGGCAGGTGGGGGGATTGAAGCACCCTTGCAGTCGTAACTGTGGGCGGGCTGCCAAGCGCCCAAATCTTGATCATGTGACTGCAGGGGTGCTGCAACAGTTGTAATTTTGGGCACAGGTCCCAAGTCCATTTTTTCAGCGCCGTTGTAATTTTGAACGGTCGCTGAACGAATGGTCGTTAAGTGAAGATGACCTGTATCTCTTTCACATGCTGTGTTCAGGGGAAAATGCAGGTAAGGCAGTTGCTAGAAGATAGGTGGGTGAGAACAGGGCCTCCGTGTACAGAGTTGTCCTATCTTGTATCCCAACCCAGTAGAAGACATTATTCTAAAGGCAGTATTAGTTTATTTTACTGTGGTTGATCCACTATTCCGGTTGTTCTCAAAAGTGTGGTCTGGGGACTCCTGGGGGTCCCTGAGACCCTTTCAGGGGTCTGTGAAGTCAAATATTTTAAAATTTCTCAGTTTTAATTTCTAATAAAGACTGATAGATATAACCCATGCAAACCAAAGCTCTTTGGGGTCCTCAATCATTTTCAAGAATGTAAAGGGGTCCCTGAGGCCAAAATGTTTGAGAACTGCTACATTATTCCATAATGGCAGTCCCCATTATGAATTCTCAGGGTTTACTCTTGACCTCCTCACTACTATGCTTTGTGGTTCATTCTTTAATGTGAAATATCTTAAATCACCGTGATTCAGTAACCAGGTATTGCAGTATGCCATAGCATGCAGTGGAGGTTGAAATCCACAAATTTCATCTTGAGTGTAGATTCAGATTTTATATCCAGGGTAATCAAAGAATAGGATTCCTTTGTCTTCCATAAAAGTGGACAAGGGATTCTTGTAAGGCATTTGTCTCACAGGGTTGAGAAAAAGCACCAGCTTTTTTTTCTTTAAACCTCTTATGTTGGAGTCATAGATGTCCAGGCCTCTTCTGAATTGCTTTTAAGGAATGGTCACGATGGCTAAACGGGGAAAATAAGAAACATCCAAGAAGAAGCCAATGAAGTGCTCCAAAGAAAACTGCACAGATGCAATCACTAGGAATCAAGTTTGAGTTGAGCATCTTTCCTTTTTTCTTCACTATGGAAAAAATAGTTATAATGGAATGGATTTGAACAACCAAACATAAACAACACTTGGAAAATGTGGGCCCTAAGGAAAAAAGCAAGGAAACTGGATAATTACCGATCACATATCCCACCTTTCACAGGACATGAATTCTACATGCAGTCCTAAGGGCAAGAGCTGCCATGAAAAGCAGGATCTAAAATTCAGCATCTACAAGAGCAACAGCTAAAATGCAATATACGAAGTTGGTAGCTTCCAGGTTTCACGCAGGCTGCGAGCTACCAGATGCTTATTCTGCTGTGAAGTAGAGCTGCAACGGGTGGGTTTCATTGCAAAGACTATTTATGGAATCTTAAGTAATCCAGGCATTTAGAGAGCTGAGGGCCTGATCAAAAATTATATTGAAAAAAATGCTTACAGAAAGACTCACTGCTAAAAAACAAAATTGCTCTAGAATCTCTTTTAAGCGACGTGCTGAATGTTTCTTTTTAAAAAATCGTGTTTAGATGTCTGCTATGCTTTATTGGGTTCAGCGATTAAGGCCTTTTCTGCATTTACTCTGCTGGAAGGCAGATATAAACACTGATTTCTGAAAAATGTATGATGAACGTCTAATAATTGTCAGGTCACCCCCCCCCCCACAGCAGAACAACAATGCTAACAGATCTACAACAGACTTACACAATCTAACAAGCCTCACTATTTCCATTCCCACATGCTTGTGAGTGAGAGGGAATCAACCAGGAGCTGGGCAGGTAGTAAGGTCAGACTCCCGCCCCAGTTTTCTTTAACCCCTAAATTTTTCTGGTTAAAGGGTATGGCTCAGGCTGGCTCAGATTAATTGCAGGAAGTTTACTAGGATTGGCAGCTGCTGTGCTTTAGCCCCACCTCTCCTCTTGTTTCCAAATGTATGTGTTCAGTCTGCTTTAAGAGCTACCTCATGCCAGGGTTGGAATCTTTCCTCCTGTTGCTGTGGTTTTATTTTAACTACTGAAATTTTTTTTCTTAAATATCGCTTGCTTCTGTGGAATTCTCACTGCTCTCTGAGCTTGGTTGTTTGCTTGCAGACGTTTCATTACCCAACGAGGTAATGTTATCAGTGTGAGTGAGTGTGGGATTTGCTGCCTGTACTTGCACTGATGACATTACCTAGTTGGGTCATGAAACGTCTGCAAGCAAACAACCAAGCTCAGAGAGCATCAAGGACTCCATAATGCACCTCTGAGCTATATATATTCTCCTCTATTGGATCTCTTGTTTTTTATCGGTAAAGAAAAACATGCAAACAAAAAAGAAAGAAGAGAAGAAAAAGATACATACAGGAAGTCCTTGCTTAGTGACCACAGTTGGGACTGGAATTTTGGTTGCTAAGCAAAGCAGTCATTAAGTGAATCCAACCTGACTAAATGACCTTTTTTGCGGCAGCCGTTAAGCGAATAACCACAGCTGTTAAGTGAACCACGTGGTCGTTAAGTGAAATCATGAGGTTCCCCATTGATTTTGCTTGCCAGAAGCCAGCCGGGAAAGTCAAAAATGGCAATCACATGACCATGGGATGCTGCAACAGTCATAAATGTGAACCGGTTGCCAAGCGCCCAAATTGTAATCACATGACCACAGGGGTTGCTGAGATGGCTGTAAGTGTGAGGACCGGTCATAAGTTGTTTTTTCCAGCACAATTGTAAGTCTGAACCATCACTAAATGAATGGTTGTTAAGTAAGGACTACCTGTATAGATTCTTAAGGAATTTAACAAATTTTAAAAGCAAAACATCAAGATAGATTTTTTAAAAAAATATAAAAAGGTAGTAGCCCCTCTCTGTCTTTTCTCTCTCTCCCCCCCCCCCCTTTCTTTATTGTAACCTCGAGTTTAATCCTTGGAATGTTACTTTAACAGGTGGGGCAGAGGAGGGAGAACCAAGTTAAGCACTAGAGGAAGCATTTGAATGTAAGCAAGTAAATAAATCCAGGTCTTTCTCTCTCTCTGCTTGCAAGGGGAGATTGGGATTTTCATGTTCATCCTTTCACGTAGGAAGAGGAATATAAGGGAGAGAGTTAAGGCAAAAGAGGTAATGTTTTTACAACACATAAATCAGCTTTGTTGACTGATTGATTATTGTTTATTTATTTAGGTGGGGAGAAAATGGGGCTTTAAAAAGCAACTACTGTGATACAGTATTTGGAGAGGAGGCCAAAAAGCTGGGAAGCATTACAATGTAAATAAATCAATAGTGGTTTGGCTGTTGTTCTTTGTAAAGGAGGAGTGGGATTCTTATTTTTATTCTGTTTTTCAGGCAGGAAGACAGGAACACACACACACACACACCGCCCCCAAGAGTTAAGGCAGCAGAGGAAGCTTTGTTTTACCGTAAATAAATCCATTGTCAGGTTTTTTGGAGGGGGAATGGGATTTCGGTTTTTCAGGTGGAGGAGGCAAAAAAGTCAGGAGACATTGTAAATCTGGGTGGCAAGGAGGTGTGATTCTAAAGTCATTTTTTGAGTTTAGGTGGGAAAGACAAATCAAGCAGATGAGAAAGTTTTACTTCTTGTTGTGCTTTGGTGCGTATGTCTCCCGATCTGTGGTGCAATTTTTTGAATTTATTAGCAGTGCAAAAGGCTTTCCTTCTGTTACCACTTTTGCTCCAAGGGAGCTAAGGTAAGCGATCATGATCCAAAACATACACATACTTTAATTCACAGAGATTTGCTCATACAGTATTGCATTGTGGCTTTGGGTTATGATATTAACTAGGTGGCTACAGGGGAAAAATCCTCTTTCCACCCTCTATATCCCACCCTGCTTCAATCTGTGATACAGTGACCCTCCTTAAAAGGCTTAATGCTCCATAATTCTTATTTAATGCAGGTCACCGTTTCTTCACTGCCATCACCATCATGACTTCAAGGCAAAGATCTCCCCTAAATTCCTTTGCTGGAAATAAATCTAGCACACCTGTTAAAAGGTGATGTGGTGACACCTTCACAAAAGGGATGCAACAGTCCTCTAATCCTCCATTTGCCAGCATTAGAGCTGAAAAAGAAGAAACTGCCACTTCTGTAGTTAAACCAACACATTGAGGTGATTCTAGAACATGCTGCTAACATCTTATGAATAATTGACAAGGCAAGGAAGCGCCAAAAAGACATCTCTTTTGCTTTATTAATTATGCTAAGGCTTTGGACTCTGTAGGCCGTAGCATCTTGTGGATAAAAATATGGGTGTTACCAGGCTACCTCATCGACCTATTGAAGAATTTGTATAAGCAACTGCTAGAAGGGAATATGGAGCAACCAAATGTTCAAAATAGGGAAAAATGTGCTCCAAAATTGCATACAGTCACCTTATATGCGGAATAGAACATGAGATATGGTGGACTAGAGGAAAGAGGAATGGGGGGCACAGCATTGCACAGCTGCTCTTTTTTCTGAAGTTGGGTCCAGGCAGAGCTGACCATAGGGGAGAAATCAAGCCCGAGGATGTGTGGAGTGACCCAGGACTCAACCCTTCATTCCTTCTGTTTAACATCGAAATGAGGCTGCTGGATGATGTGGTCCACCAGTTTAGTGGAGTTAGGTACCATTAGTATCCTGATGATACCCAGATAACTCAACCCTGGACTCATCAGGTGATGCTCTCAAGATCTTCTCCCAGTGGCAAGCTGTGGGGGCTTTGATGGAAAGGAACAGACTCAGGCTCAACCCTGACAAGACTGAGTGGCTGTGGGTATTTGGATCACCTGGGACTGGAAATTTAGACTTGAGTGGAGTTGCCCTTCCCTCTTCAGGACTGGTACAAATTCTGGGGGTCTTCTTGGACTCACATTTCCTGCTTGAAGGGCAGGTGGCAGCGTAGCCAGGAAAGCTTCATACAAATTCATCTGGACTAGGAGGCCTTTGCATAGTCACTTATGCTTTGGATATCTCATGTATGGACTACTGCTGTCATGAGTACTGATGGTGAGCAGGATGGGGCCCCTATTTAGGGGGGAAAACGCATGCGTAGTTTAGAGGCTTTGAACTGTCCTTCAAAGAAACTCAGAACAGACCCGCCTTGAGTTTTGGGTTTATCTGTGTGGGTTTCCCATGGTCTTTCAGTTTGGCAGGATTTTCTGTCTACTAGAATAGTTCAATAAACTCTAGAGACCGAGATACCATCTCAGCGTGGTTCTTCGCTCTAAGATAGGACCACTGCAATGCATTCTACATGGGGCTGCACTTGAAAACAACTCAGAAATTGTACCTGGTCCAGAATTCAGCAGTGCAGGCAGGTTGACCTAACACCTCGGGAGGACTAGAAAATGTAAGCATTAAATGAGGCTTTTGTTTGGGCCTTTAATTTGTTCTACACTTGGAATGTTGAAAACTATATAGTCTTGATTAATTTATACCCGCTTTCCGTGGCTATCTCTGAAATCACTTGTTGAATTGATTCAGCTGTTACAAGGACAGAGGATAAGATAGTTAAAATAGTGCCTCCAAGCTTGAAACCATCTCTGCTTTTCCAATCTCCTGTCTTGGGAAGGTGGCAAAAGAGTTAATAAGCCTTCCCTAGATATGATATTCTTCTGGAGGTCTTTTCTTACCTTTGAGGGCATTTTGTTTAACTAAACATGGCCTTGATGAAAATTGAGTCAATGCTGGTTCCTTGAACGTGTTAACAGTTTCAGCACTCTCACGAAATTAGATTGTCTGCTGTGGATCTGAGTCTGTGGTCAAAATCAAGGTTGATTTTTGTTGTCAAGGAAAATCCAAGCTGGTGTAATTTCAATGGGGATAAATGTTTTCCTCTTCAGAGTAGCATAAGAGGAATAGGGCTGTTTGAAAGGGAATACAGCTCTCAAACAACAGATTTGGGAAGCTATTTGGTAAATCAATATGTTGATGCTGATAACAGAGGAACCAACTGTATAAGTATAGAGCAGGACATCAGGCCCTGTTAACCCCGTCTGGAATTAAATAGATTTTAACCTGATTTGTTTGCAAATATTTAGATAATTTAACAATTTTTCCTTTCTTTGGGTTGACATTTAATTAGCTATGAATGGGAGGAACTTTCTGTATCTCTGTTTTGCTAGCATATATCCCCAGGCACTCTTCTTATGTTGTCTGTGAGATAAAATATCAAGATACCTTTGAGCAGAAAGATCAGAAGAGCCGCTGTCATCTGCTGCTCAAAGACAGTAATAACTGTCATTGCTCATCCTGTTTAGGGAGAAGATAATTTGCAGAAACATTTTGTTGACATGGGAGGTAGAAATATAATCTATGCTGTCAGATCCTGAGTAGTAGTGCAGAATTTTGCTTGTGGGATTCGTCTAACTCTGTAGCCAAGTCCAGATTTCCAAATTCATGGTGGGAGGAGGAGATATTTCTTCACTGGCTGGGTTCCATTAAATCATCAGTTTTAATCTAGTTAGCAGATTTTGAAAATATCAGAAATGCTGGACTCTACTTTTAACACTTTCCCCTTTTGTTTCCCATTTGGGAATTCCTTGATATGCCTGCAAAATAAAGTTGGCACATCAGGAGCCACAGGCAAAATTCCTCCAAGCCAACAAAAATTCTGGAGGAAAAGTTAGAATGGGGGAGGGAGATGAGACCTTTTGTCACTAGCCTTTTTCCTTTCTGCTTTGGGTATCCTTCCCATACAGCAGGGAAAAATACTGTACTAATTACCCTGTGGGGTTCTTTAATGCTGTGAACAAGAACATCAAGACCTATTGAGACCTGGATTGGGTGAAGCCAAAACCAATCTTAGGCTTTAGGGATACAGTAGTCCTCACTTACTGATGGAAATTTGGACCGGGGACTCCATTGCTAAGCGATGCAGTTGTCAGGTACATCACATGACTGTGCCAACTTACAATGGCAGTTCCAGCAGTCCCAGTTGCCGTCGTTAGGCAAATCCCACATGGTCACAGTGTCCCACGGTCACATGATCACCATTTGTGACCTCCTGCTGGCTTCCCCATTGACTTTGCTTGTCAGAAGCTGGCAGTGAAGGTTTATTTATTTATTTTATTTTATTTTATTTTTCAAATTTTATCACCGCCCATCTCCCCCAAAAGGGGGACCCTTTTGCAAATGGTGATCCTGTGACTGTGGGATGTTGCAACATTGCAATTGTGAGCTGGTCACCCAAATTGTGATCATGTGACCACGGGGACCCTGCAACAGCTGGAACTATGAAGACTCATTGTAAGTACCCCTCATTAAGTGCTGTCGTAACTTCAAATGGTCACTGAATGAGTGAACGTTAAACAAGGACTACCCTTACTCCAATCAGGCTGAATCAGACTTTGACTCTACACCTAAAAGACAAAAGACTGCTTTAAATAAACCTAAAAGTCTTGCATGGGAAAACATGCTTTTAACTAAAGAATTATTGAAAGAATCCATATTTGTGGAAGACACGTTAGGAGCTAAATTTCCCACGGCAAGAATGCTGAAAATATAAATTACAAGCTGCCATCTAGCACAGAGCTTAAGAAGCTTAAACAAAGTCCATTAAAGCGTGAAAAGGGTAGGGAGAAAAGATACCAACTTTCAACTCAGGACGATATAAGACGTGGGCAGCAACTTTAACTGTCATGAGTCATTCAACTGCTTGAAGTGGTTTCGGTTTTGGTGTACAATAAAGACTCTTTATTAATCATGCTGTGATGAGTATCTGGAAAGCTTCAGCCAAGGCTTCTGGTGGGAATGGCGGACTGAACGGCTGCGCCTGCTGGTTCAGCGGGCGGAGCTGACAATGCGGTAACTTTTTTTTGGGCTCAGGCAGGTTTTCCTGAAGCCCAGAAACGTTCTCCGGATCAGGGAGAACACCTGGAATCATCCCATCTGTCCTCCGGATGGCTGCTTGCAGCCAGAAGATCACAAACAGTATTTCAAGTTCAACTGTTAAGAACCAGCTGGGAGGTGGGGACTTCATCACTTTCCAAGCTGCGTTATAGCCTTAAAGGGACATTAAGACCAGCCACCCCATTTCTAAATCACCAATTTGTATTTTTTTTCTAAAGTATATGTACCCCAAGAGAGGCTTTCTACGGCAAGGAGAAGCTGGCTTTCTTGGTGCTTAACGTTATTTTTGGGATTACTTTTTTTTAAAATTCTTTTAAGTTTTGGATGTTGTTTTCCTTCCAAAGATTGAGAGTAAACAATTGTCTTCCTGTTATTATTTTTGTATTAAATTTGAAGATATTAGCATTTTCCTACACGTTGAATCGGCTGATTTGAACCTTCAGCTTTCTGTTTTCACTTTCCATTGAGAACTGTCTGCTATCTCACTCTCACTTTATTTAAGCACACTTTGAAACTCTTCTATATCTTCAATTTTCACTGGTTAAGCTCCTGGGGGGCACCATAATCTACTGCGTGAGACATGGAGGATTTCAAACAGATTCTTTCTGACTTTCACCAGGATTTTAAACAGATTACTTCTGATTTCTATCAAGCTTTTATGCAAGATATCCAGGACATTGTGGAAAATATGAGATCTAAAATGCCATCAGGTTGGGGATATGGTGGATGAAATTAAGGAATTCAACAGTGATAGAAATATTTTTTCTAAGGGTGAGATTGGGATTTTTATTGAGATGCTGGATGAAGATTGGATAATGGAGTTGGAGAAATCTAAGGGAGAGAGTAATCTGCAAGCCATAAGTAAAATTGATCTCCTGGTGCAATGCCATGAAAAAGAAGGGGTTATTATGTATGGGAGATTTTTTGAAGAGAAGCTGGAATTTTTGAGGGGGGCAGTTGGGCTGTTTGATTCTTTCAAGAGGAAAGCTCTATGCACATTGTGGGAATGTGTAACTGCTTTGATTTATTTTGAAGTGGGATAAGGGTTGACGAATGCTCATCTGGTTTGCTTTAAGGATTTGACTGATGCTATTTGCCTTTAAAGATTTGGATTTACTATTTTGAATTGGCTTTGTTTTTTGGGTTTATTAAGATTAAAATTATTTAAACTGTTGTATTAGGGTTAAAGAATGTTTATTTGGTTTGCTTTAAGGATTTGATTGATGTTATTCCCTTTTAAAGATATGGAATTACTGTTTTGAATTGTCTTTCTTTTTGGGTTTATTAAGTTTGGGATTATTACAATTATTGTACTATTAAGTATAATAGCAGACAACTTATGTGCTTTTTAATTTGATTCTTATTATAGTAGACAGAAATGTATAGAATAGTGGCAGGAAGGGAATAATTAAGTGTTATCTTTTGTGGGGGAAAGTTGTTTAGGGGGTCTATATGAACTGGGTTTTTTTTTAATACAAGGGGGAAGAGTAACTGTACTTAGTGATTTTTATTATAAGCTGAAGTGGAATGACTTACAGAAATAATGCGGTGTTTTGGTTTAATATAAAGTAAGAGATTGATTATGGAAATGTTTGTATATCCTTGCTGTTAAAAGTCAGAAGCCACATCTTTCTGTAAATTTGAAAAAATTTTCTCTTGTGTTTCTGCACTTTTTTTTTCTTTGTAGGTTTTTTTGTAGTTTTTATTCTTCTCTTGGAACCTAATAAAATTTACTAGAAAAAAAAAAATTCAGCCAAAGAGGGGTGCCTGGCAGACAGTACTGGGTTTCTCTGTTTACTCAACTGAGACATGCACGGCTGAGAGAGTAAAAGTCAACGCATGACTTACGTTCATGAAAGGTGGACAATAAATCTCACAGAGATTCTACGCTAGGAGAATCTTTTGTGCTACTTGGAAGTCTGGGAGTTGAAGTCCACACATCTTAACGTTGCTGAGGTTGAGAAACACTGGCTTAAAGAATGGTTCAACACTGAGCAGGAAGTAAGACAAGGATGAGTAATGTCCCCTTGGCTGTTTACAGATAAAGGTATAAATGATGTTAGGTATATGTTAGTTGGAGACATTATTTTAATAATAATATATTAAACTTGTACGCCACCCAACACGCAACAACTCTGGGCATTTTATTACAACTATACACTTTTTTAAGTGGGAGCATAACTAATATTCAAAATATAGACTTTTACTAAGAGACTATGCTTGTAAGTTGAGTTCTGGTGAATGAAATCTCCTGCCAGTTTACTTTTACACCAATGGCCTGATGTACTGGATCAGATCCTCACTGATGTCACTCATAAGTTGTCAATCCCATCCATGTTCCTCCCATATGGAAGAAGCTTATTGGTATAAAACAGGATTAACAGGATAGATGATGACGACAATATCAACAACAAAAATTTATTGAACTCGTATGCCACCCAGCTCTCAATGACTCTGGGTGGCTAAATGGAATGAGACTGTAATAGTTTGTAAGTGAGCAAAGCTACAGTTACTGGGTTGTGTAGTTACTTTTATTACAGTTGTGCTAAGATTATCCAATGGTTTACACACCATTTTGGCTTTCATTCCTGCCAAAACTGGGGAGAAAATACACCTCTGCTCAACAGTTTGCCATCCAATTTCATAAATACAATTTCTGGAGTTTCCACTTCAAAACCCCCCAAAGGTTTGGGAGTTGCATGCATGACAGTCACCCACTGTGACATAGAGTAATTAATGCAAATTGGTATCTTGGGCATTCCATATTGAGGAAAATAATCCAGGAGCATGATCTTCCATTTGCTTTGCCTTCAAAAACTCATTCCTGATGTCTTGCTGCAGTTCGGCAGCCTTGCTAACATCGAGACCTGATTAACTCCTTTTTGTTATGCCAGATCGGAAAGATATTACATATTTAATTGCAACAGGCATGCCAGGAAAGTAAGTCCTCTGGGAACCTCTAAGAAGAAAGTAGAGTGCTGCCATAAACAGCCAGATAGCTAAGGCATATTGTGAACAGTCAAACAGCATCATTCGTAACAGTTTTAAGCTGAGACCTGAAGGACTGAATATATCTGATCCAGAGAATCTAACTTTAAATAGGCACCATGTCCAGCTGTGCACCAAGTCCAGCTGTGGACAAGACTGGTCGTAGGCTGGTTTCTTGGTTCTTGCGAAGCCCAGAAACATGAACCCATGTTATGACAGTTCTGTGCCCATATGTAATACATAGAGAATATGTAAATTGTAAAAAGACATCAATATAGAATGAGACCTTATTATGATGCATTTTTTTTTAATTTGAAGTGCTATATGTAACAGCTGGTATAGAAACATTGCAGACTACACAAGTGTCTGCATTAAACTGTGGCAGAAGAGGCATTCCAATTTCCAAAGACTGCAAGGAAGGAAATTAAGATTTGAGGAGGAAAGAAGGATCAGAAGGAAAACATTTTTTAAAAAATAGTCAAGAATCACATGAAGATCCTGTTTCTGCTTAAAAGCTCCTCCATACAGGTAGTCCTCAATTAACTACCACAATTGGGACTGGAATTTTGGGTGCTAAGTGAAGTGGTTATTAAGCAAATCTGACCCAAATTTACGACCTTTTTTGCAGCGGTCGCTAAGCAAATCACTGCGGGCATTAAGCGAACCACATACTCATTAAGCAAGTCACGCGGTTCCCCATTGATTTTGCTTGCCAGAAGCTGGCCGAGAAAGTTGAAAATGGCAGTCATGTGACCACAAGACACTGAGACAGTAATAAATGCGAACTGGTTGCCAAGCGCCCAAATTGTGATCATGTGACCGTGGGGACGCTGGAACGGTCGTAAGTGTGAGAACCAGTCATAAGTTGTTTATTTCAACACCAGTGTAAGTCTGTACCATCACTAAACAAATGGTTGTTAAATGAGGACTACCTGTATGCTGTTGTGGCAAAAGGGGCAACTTATTATTCATAAATTCAGAAGTGATGCTGATCTAAATGTGTTATAAGAATCAAGGCTATGCTTTACCATTCAAATGCATTTTAGCAAATCCCAGCTTTCCTGTTTTAGCAACTAGTCCACCTTTCCTAGACTGGCATACTCTAGAATTTTGAACTTAATCCCCCCAATCCCAGCCTGGGCGGTCTTTGGTTGACCAAGCAGGAGTTTGGAATAAACATAGATTCTGGATTCATGTACCGCACAGATGTAGAAATGAGCAGATGTAATACTGTGCAAATTTAGTGTCAGGATCCTACTCCACTGGGTCCAGTCTGTCCTCGGAAAGCATAAATCAGCAGGAACATTTACCAAAGCCATTCAAAACCATGTTTAGCAAGATTGGTATGCAGAATACTGTCTGCTTTCATTAATAAAGTGCCTGTAAACCTGTCAAGGTTTTCAAGCTTCTCCAAGTCTGGGTCAAAACTCAAAGAGGATTTCTGATGGGAAAGGCTGCATATTAACACCACCACCACCACCACTGCTTCTCCCAGTGGGAAATCATCTTCAGCTGAGCCAAGAAAAGAGCAGGTGGGCGGAGGAAAGGCAGTATCAATGCTTGGGGTCAGATTCTTCCAACTTTGCTACTTAAGAGAAGCGTGATGTGATCCACTTTTTAAAATCGTAAGACTGCTGTCATGATGTTATTTAACAACTATTAAGGTACGCTGGCTGTTGTTTTAGCAACAGGGACATCAACATCCAAAGTTCAGCTGCCCTTTTAAGGAGGTTGTCATTAGTAATATATGCTTTTGAAGTAATAATTGACACAACGCAGACTTTATACCACCAATTCAATGTCCTTTTGACCCACAGAAATGCAGTCCTAGAAGACTCCATCCACCGTTTGGCTGGTCAGTAATTTCTCTTCTCCGCCTATTCTCGTCTGATGCAGGGCTTCTGAAACCATGCAGATTCACAGCTGGATCTCCTCCAAGATTAGGTGAAGACAGGACGATGGCTCCTGCTTGCCTGATGTGCTTTCCCAGGAGGGAAACGCAAGAGAAGGCAACCTGTATCGCTACCGCTAATCTTTAGCAACTGGAACTATTTTTGCAAGATCTCATCTATTTCAAAACAGCTGCTGTGCCGCAAAGTGACAAATGGCTTATTTGCGAAGATAGACATGGTGGGTGAGAGCATTAACCCTACACGCAGATTCATGACTTACGGCTTTTAACGTTTGCGTTGACTTATCTCAACTTTAATGATGAGGCACAAGATAAGGAGCCATGAAGTAACATTATGCCAATTCAGATCACTAAATAACCTGGTATTGTTTTCTTTGACTGGCAAGAGATGCTGCATCAGAGACTTTTCTTATCATCTGTTTTCTGACCATTAACTGAGGATATGGTCAGGCACTCAAGTCATCATCCACTTTTGGTGTTCCACCTAATTCTATCTACTGTTCAAAAGTCTCCCATCCTACTGCAAAGGGGCTCTGCTTTACGGTCTACTGTAAAATCAACTATGCATTTCCTGCAGCATATGGACATGCCAGGTTATTTATTTTATTTAATTTAATTTAATTTAATTTAATTTAATTTAATTTAATTTAATTTAATTTAATTTATTAATCAAATTTATCACCGCCCATCTCCCACAAAAGGGACTCTGGGCGGTTTACAATAAAACATAAGAGGAATATAAAACTATAAAATGCTATCATACATAATAAAAATAAATATAATAGGAACAGGATGGCTAAAAGTTCTCTGTGATTCGCAAGCAGAGCAGGGTCCTTCTAAGAGACTAGCCATCCCCAGGAATGACTACTCTCCCTCCTGCTTCAGGCATGATGACAGAACCAGGTATTTAGTTGTTTCCTAAAGTCCAGGAGGGAGGGAGCCAATCTCACTTCCGGGGGAAGGATATTCCAAAGGGTGGGAGCTGTTGCCAAGAGGGCCCACCTCCTGGACCCCGCCAGATGGAGTTCTCTTGCAGACGGGGTCCGTAGCATGCCCTCTCTGCATGACCAGGTGGGACGGGTTGATATGATGGGGAGGAGACCGTCCCTTAGGTAACCTGTACCCGTGCCATGTAGGGCTTTAAAGATGATAACCAACACCTTGAATTGGACCCGGAAGCATACTGGCAACCAATGCAGCTCGCAGAGCAAAGGGGTGACATCTGCTGATCTTGGGATACCCAAGATAGCCCACGTGGCTGCATTTTGCACCAGCTGTAGCTTCCAGATACTCTTCAAGGGTAGCCCCGTGTAGAGCGCATTGCAGTAGTCTATATGGGAGATATGCTATAATATATAATAAAATAAATATAATAATTGCTGCGTGACCCTATTTTTTCAGGAGAGGGGGAAGTAAATGAAACCCAGGCACGTTCAAGAATTGTCCCCCAAGATACACTTCAATCCTACCACAGCAGAGCAGACTCAACTGTCAGTTTTATTCCCACCGTGACAAGGGATTTAACCTAGCTTTCTCATGCTAAGTCAGGATTCCTTCACTGAGCCACATTAAAGAAGAAATAAAATAACTTAAACCAAAATTCACATCTTTGACCATGAAGTAGTTTAAGCATGTATTGTTTTAAAAGATGTATTACAATAAATCTCTTTCTATGAGAGACATACTGTTCTTCTCCAGAGGAATATAGATTTAAAAATCTGTCATGCAAGGAGCTTTCTTGCATATTTAACAAAACTGCTGTAAAGTTTCAGCACTGTTCAACATCGGTGCTTATGCTAAACACAAGATTTAAATTCACCTAATTACCAGGCCATGGCCAGAACCCAAAAGCTGCTTTGGATATGCAGCGTCTTCAGTAGCCTAGAAGGATTTTAAGAACTGTCTTCTTTTAATAACATTTTTCCTGCCATCGTGGCCCAAATGGAAATTACTCTGAAAGCTCCCTCCTTAACAGAGAGAAGGAGAGAGATTGATTTTGGTTGGGATGCTGTTAAAAGAACTATTACGTAAGCAGGACAAATCCAAAATGGGAATACAATTTTGTATAAGCATTACCTTACCAGATATTTAAATCCTGGAATTTCATTGATGCATAGAGTTGTTGTTGTCGTTTTAAGATCTATATTTCTTCTTCTCCTCACAAGTATCCTGTGATGCCTTTTATTATTCATAGTTTAGTGACAGGAAAAATCAATTTCACGGACTAGCTTGTGCAAAGCAATCTTCTTTTTAAATGGAAGAATCTGTGGATGACTGAAAGAGGACATGATCCAATATAAACTACTCTCATCTTCAAGATTGCCAGTGGAAGGTCTTTTGGGGGTTACTTGCCTCCAGAATATCTCCCCAGTACCAAGTTAAAAATTATTTATTTGCCTTGACATTTTGCAATATGGTAAAGAAACTTATACATTAAGGGCATTTGCAGGTGATTCTGTGTTAGTTTTAGAAGATCCGCTAGAGGGAGTAGAAACATTAATGGGAAAATTAAAGGACTTTGGTATGTTAGCAGGTTTTAAGATTAATAATCAGAAGACAAAGATGTTAACAAAAAATAGGAAATTAGAAGATCAAATAGAACTGATGGAGAAAACTGGAGAAGAAAGTAAAACTACTTGGGTATTACTATGACAAATATGAATTGTATGTGATTAAGACATGGAATGAAATTAAGGAGGACGTGTTAAGATGGGAGAAATTACAACTGTCACTGTTGGGGAGAATCTCTGTGATAAAAATGGATGTTTTACCAAGAATGATGTTTTTGTTTCAGACAATACCTGTTTTGACAACTGATGTGCCAGTCCAACAATGGCAAAAAGATTTATCTAAATTTATATGGCAAGGGAAAAAAAAACACAAGTTAAAGTATTACAAGATGCAAAGGAAAGAGGAGGACTAGGTTTACCCGGACCTGAAATTGTATTTTGCAGCTTGTGGTTTGGTATGGATGAAAGAATGGCTGTTGCTGAGGAACGAGAGACTTTTAGAGTTAGAAGATCACAACCTGAGGTATGGATGGCATGGATATTTATTTATTTATTTGTTATTTATTTATTTTCTATCCCGCCTTTATTAATTTTATAAATAACTTAAGCTGGGGATCATACCTAAGACTCCTTCCTCCTTCCATTTTCCCCACAACAACAACCTTGTGAAGTGGGTTAGGCTGAGAGAAAGGGACTGGCTCAAGGTCACCCAGCCAGCTTTCATGCCTAAGGCGGAACTAGAACTCTCCTACCACGCCTGATTGGCTCTTGGGCTGAGAGAGAAGGACTGGCCGAAGGTCACTCAGCTGGCTTTCATGCCCGAGGCGGGACTAGAACCCTCATACCACTCCTGATTGGCTCTTGGGCTGAGAGAGGGACTGACCCAAGGTCACCTGGCCAGCTTTCATGCCTAAGGCAGGACTAGATAAATTTATGGTACAATAAAGTTAAAATTAATGGGGATTTTACAAATCATTTTATTAGACATGCCATATTGAGAATATGGAATAGATATAAACCCAGGTTGTGCCTGAAAATACCTTTGTGGATCTCAACTCAAGAAGCATATTATAGAAGAGAAACAGCAGGCAAAGACAAATGGTTGACATACTGGGAATTATTTCATTACCCAACTAGGTAGCATCATCAGTGCTAGTAAGTGTGGGATTTGCTGCCTGTACTTGCACTGATGGCAAAAGGAAGAGGGGCCGGCCAAGGGCAAGATGGATGGATGATATTCTAGAGGTGATGGACTCGTCCCTGGGGGAGCTGGGGGTGTTGACGACCAACAGGAAGCTCTGGCGTGGGCTGGTCCATGAAGTCACGAAGAGTCGGAAGCGACTAAACAAATAAACAACAACAAAAACTTGCACTGATGACTTTACCTAGTTGGGTAATGAAATGTCTGCAAGCAAACAACCAAGCTCAGAGAGCACCTGTCTACAAGCAAGATAGTATTTGGAAGCCACCCAAGCGGGCTCATCCCTGATTCACTGGAGCGTAAGAAGGATGGGAGGTAAAACACAATCAGGCTTGCAAGATTCAGTTATTATAACCTACATTCAATAAAGTATAGCTCTAGACTTCTTCTGGAGCCTGCTTCTTGATCTGGCCCATTTAGTGGGGCTGACAGATAAAACCAGGTACATTTGGACAAATCATAACTTTTACTGAATTCACTACTGAAATGTAGGAAATTGTCTCGAGGCTCTGGACTGAATACAGGGCTTATATCATGCAAAACATATATTGCTAAACTAATCTTCAGTTTCTCCACCAGTCTTAAGATGTCATTAATCCAACAGGAACTTACTTTGCTTAACATACTACCATTTTAGATAGCAGTGGTTATTAGATTTTGATTTTCAATTCTCAGGACTTAACACAGCTCATCAGCTGTGAGCCTAAATTACTCAGACTGTACTGCCTTCCTTGGGCAGAAAATGTAAGAGACTAAAAGCCCACTCTTAAGCTCAAATATGAAAATTTGATGGTAGGGAGGAAGGGTCAGTCTTTGGACCAAAACAGTATCAAAGTTCCAAATAGTTTATTAAAAGCACAGGTGGAAAGATGAAGTCAAATAAAGAGATTAAAAGGCAGGGTAGGAGAAGAAACTTCCCAATTCAGAAAACTACATTTTAATGTTTGCAAATAATCAGTATTTCAGAATTTAAAAGTAAGTCATGCAGATCGTAGGGATACACATGGGATGGGTTTCAGAGGAAAAAATGTGTCTTGGAGGACTCCACACAAAGCTTTCATTGACTAGAGCCAGCCTGCCTGTGGGTATTCTCACTAAACGTATAGCAAAATTCTTGACTTTGACACTTGGCTATCAGTGTAGCATAAAAATAACTTTTCATATATTCACCGTATTCCTTGATCAATAGAAAAATCACTATGTAATGGATTTTAATTTTGAATACACTACTGTTGGGACAGTCTGGATGATTTCCTTTCTAGAAACAATTCCAGTTATTGATTTTTTTTTCAACTCCTCTCTACAATTTGCATCATGGTAAAGCAGTTGTGGCCAACTGGAAAACCATAACTTGCCTTTGGACATGTACTGGTTTGTGGGAATGACCTTGGGAGATGAGGGGGAAGAGATGCTGTCTAGGGAATGATCAGATAAGAGAGGGAGGAGCCCACAGCTGCATAATGGACAGAGAAAGAAACTCAGGCTGTAAAAGAGACAGTGGGAGATCTGTACTTTCAGACTTGCAAGATTCTGTTAATGTAGCCTTACAATCAAGTAGAATTAGCTCATCTGGTCATGTTTCCTGTCTGGTCTACCTGAGAAGGCTGACAACAGATCCTCAAAGGTAACTGTAGCCCAAAATAATTCAACTCAAGGAGTACTACCATTATAGCTCCCACTGAAGTAAACTCCATCAAGATGCTAGAATTAGACTGAAAACCACCATGCTGAGGAATGTGTGGTTTTGCCCAGCCAAGTTTCTTCCTGTGCCAAGTTTCAATTACATACAAAAATCCACAAAGCTCAGGGGACTCACCAACTTGACTGAAACATTAATTCTCCTGTGTGCTATAGCTGATCCAGCATAACATGAACCCTCAAACTTCAAGCCACTTTTTTACTGTTTTTCAAAATAGAATTCCTGAATTCATAAATACAAAGTACAGTCAGCATAAAATAAATTTGATATGGAAACAATATATGAATCCTATTTCCTTTGGCTGTAGAAGGATGGCTCCCCTTTAAATTTTTACTAGAGTCAAATATCAGACATGTAAACAAATTAGATTAACTTTTAGTACTAATAATATCTGAGAGTTGTATGCTAGAGAGAACGTTATGCCATGCAATTCCTTTCTTCCATTTTACCAGCTTTTCTACTCTACTATATGGGTCCAGGCCAAGATACACAAAGACTATGTGATGTGCACAGAATTCCTAAGCACTATCTTCTTAGTTTATAGTTTATAGAGAGCCAGTTTGGCATAGTGGTTAAGGCACCAGGCTAGAAACTGGGAGACCATGAGTTCTAGTCCCGCCTTAGGCAGAAAGCCAACTGCCAGTCATTCATTCTCAGTCCCAGGAAGAAGACAATGGCAAACCACTTCCGAAAATTTTGTCAAGAAAACTGCAGGGACTTATCCAGGCAGTCACTAGGAGTCAACACTGACTCAAAGATGCACACACACAAAAATCTTCTTAATTACCAAATGTATACTGAATTAAAGGGCTTACAGACCGACATGGTGACTATCAAGGAAAGAACAGTGGCCTGGGCTTCTGGTGGGGACATGGCAGACTGAGTGGCTGTGCCCGCGGGCTTAGCAGGCAGAGCTGACAACGCGGCAGTTTTTTTGGGCTCAGGCAGGGTTTCCTGTAGCCCAGAAACATTCTCCGGATAAAGGAAAACACCTGGAATCACCCCATCTGCCCTCCGGACGGCTGCTTGCAGCCAGAAGATCGCAAACAGCATTTTGCATTTGACTGGTAAGAGCCAGCTGGGAGGTGGGGACGTCATCACTTTCCAAGCCACGTTATAGCCTTAAAGGGACACTAAGACCAGCAACCCCATTTCTAAATCACTAAATTTATGGGATTTTTTAAAGTATGTGTACCCTAAGAGATGTTTCTACAGTGAGGAAAAGCTGGCTCTCTTGGTGCTTATTGTTATTTTTGGGATTATTTTTTAAAAAATCTTTTTTAAGTTTTGGATTTTGTTTTCCTTCCAAATATAGATTGAGAGTAAACAATTGTCTTCCTGTTATTATTTTTGTTCTAAATTTGAAGATATTAGCATTTTCCCACATGTTGAATCAGCTGATTTGAACCTTCAGCTTTCTGTTTCTGTTTCTATTTTCCCATGAGAATTGTCTGCCTATCTCACTCTCACTTGTGTAAATACATTCCATAACTTTTCCATATCTTCAACTTTCACTGGTTAAGTTCCGTGTGTGTGTGTGTGTGTGTGTGTTATAATCTGCTCAGTGAGAGATGGAAGATTTTAAACAGATTTCTTCTGACTTCTACCAAGCTTTTATGTAAGATATTCAGGACATCATGGAAAATATGAAGTCTAAAACATGCCATCAAGGTTGGGGATGTGGTGGATGAAATTAAGGAATTCAACAGTGATAGAAATGTTCCTTCTAAGAGTGAGATTGTGATTTCTATTGAGATGCTGGATGAAGATTGGATAATGGAGTTGGAGGAATTTAAGGAAGAGAGAGCAATAAGCAAGCAATAAGCGCAATTGATTTCCTGGTGCAATGCCATGAAAAAGAAGGGGTTATTATGTATGGGAGGTTTTTTGAAGAGAAGCTGGAATTTTTGAGGGGGGCAGTTGGGCTGTTTGATTTTTTCAAGAGAAAAGCGCTGTGCACATTGTGGGAATATATAACTGCTCTTGTTTATTTTGAAGGAGGGTAAGGGTTAAAGAATGTTTATCTGGATTGTTTTAAGGGTTTGACTGATGTTATTTGGATTAAGATTATTAGGGTATAAAAAATGTTTATTTGGATGGTTTTAAGGATTTGATTTAAGGCTACTGTTTTGAATTGTTTTTGTTTCTTGGGTTTATTAAGATTAAGATTATTAAAACTGTTGTACTATTAAGTATAATGGCAGACAGTTTATGTGCTTTTTAGTTTGATTTTTATTATAGTAGACAAAAATGTATAGAATAGTAGTAGGAAGGGAATAATTAAATAAGTGTTATCTTTTGTGGGGGAAATCTGTTTAGGGGTCTATATGATTTTTTTAAAATTTTAATATAAGGGGAGGAGTAACTGTACTTAGTGATTTTTATAATGTGCTAAAGTGGAATGATTTATAGAAATAATGTGGTTTGGGTTTAATACAGAGTAAGAGATTGATTATGGAAATTTTGGTATATCCTTGCTGTTAAAAGTCGGAAGTCACATCTTTTTGTAATCTTGAAAAAACATTTTCTCTTGCGTTTGCACACCTTTTTAGTTCTTTTTTCTTTTTTTGTAGTTTTTTTGTTTTTTCGTAGCTTTTATCCTTGTCTTGAAACTTAATAAAATTCTTTTTTTTTAAAAAAAAAGAAAAGAAAAGAACAGCGGCCCATTTATTTAACTGCTTAAATTAATTCTTTTCCTCAAGGGTTCAATGCCTCTAATTTTATTAGATATTTCTGCTCAGAGGAATTATCTCGTACAAAAGCTATAGTTTTATGGATTTCCTTCGGATTTTTTTTAGTTTCTCTATGCTCTGATAGCTCCAAAGTGTCCCTCAAACAAGGAACATGGGACACTGAACTTCTAGAAGGATTAAATGTAATATTCTTGCCCGTTAGGATGGCTTCCTTCAGAACAGATTCTGCTCTTGCACAATATCTTTATGAGCTCCCAGCTGTGGATGGAATAAGTGTTTTGCCCAAGCACATGTTTTAACATTCTACCTTTGGCCTTCTGGAAGGCAGATGCCACAGCATCTTGCTCTGGAGTGTGTTTATCTATGCAATGTCGAAAAAGCAGAAATGGTGATTCCTGGAATTTCAGACTGTTTGTTTTACAGAGTTTTGGAGTCCCATATATATTATGCTCATATTAACTAAAGTAGTTTCCTCTTCCTTCCAAACAATGATGCAGTTAATTCTGAATAAATGGCCACATTTTCGGCGATGACTGTTATGTCACCTCAACAGTTGGCCAAACTGAAGTAGTTCCATTCACTTTATTTTGGAATAATTTGGTTTTGTGCTTACTGCAAACGGCGTACTCTAAGCATGTCTTTTGACATATGGCCTGTCTATAGCTTTATCCTTTTTCAGAAAGCTCAGCACCAGCCCCCCAAACTGGAAGACCAAACTAGATAGCTGAGGCTATTTTCCAGTACATATTTTGCATATGACTTCATATATTTGAGTAATCCTACTCCAAATGGATTTTAAAAATCCATGCTCTGTTGGCAAATTGACCATAGATGTACATGAGATTTATTTTATAATTACCTCCCTCGCCCCCACTCTTTATAACCTTTATCCTAAGAAGAAGGGAACTGAACCAAAATGTTGGACTAAAACGGAAGAGATTCACATACAGTCACCCTTCAGCCCCAAGGCACACTGAATATCTTTTTTTTGCAATTGAGTTTCTCTCAGCCTATCCATGGACAATATGAGGAGAAACCCAAAGAATGATGTGTGTTGCATTCAATTCTCGAATGATAAAATGGGATTTAAACTAATGAAGAGGCAAATCTCAAAGACTAACGGAAAACTCTACTGAAAGCAACGGAGTACAAAACCAAACTAAAATAAAATAACATTATGCACTAAATGTGTTACCATGTTATCCAAACGAGTTCAAAATCGGATCCAACAATGCTACACTAATTTATTACACTCACAAACACCTCATCTTTAAAAATACAATTATTTCCAAAGAAACTACAGAACAACAAATTACAACTGGAAAAAAAGGGGGACTTAACACTTTACTTTTATCAGGAGAAAAATTTAGGCTTTTTTCTAGCTTTTGCCATCACACTGTCCCGAGGTGACTAGGTTAACGTGCAAATAGTGCAACTCATACTTAAATGGTGCTTTTGGGGTCATGTATTGGTAGAGGACCTGTTTTTAAAGAAGTTTTTATGTATGCAAGTCATGTCGACCTAGTGCTTTTCCTGAATGCATAGAGCAGCAACTGTTGGTTGATAATGCAAGTAAAAACAAAATATTTTTTTACTCTGTGTTTAGCTCTCATTAAAAAAAGAAAAACAGCTGAACTCAATATCCTAAAATAAAAATAAGACCATAAACAAGAAACTGTGTTGTCTGATGTGAGTTTAATCACACCTATTTTAATCTTCTCTTTATGTAGACGTCATCCATTTAAGGCAATTAAATATGTATGACCTGTATGTACAATAAAAAGACTTGGGCTGTGTGAAGTTTTGATCTGGAGATTTAATTCAAATCGCTGAATAAAACTGACTTTCCCGGTTGAAATGGAAAGTCAAACAGAATCTGAAAATGGAATCTGAATAAAGGTGAATCATATTCTACCCAAAGGGACAGAATCACAGCATCTGGAATAAGGAGACATTTTTAACTGCTATCTTAGTGGCTGAAGTCCAGTATTACTGTAGCATCAGACAGCTGTCCAAAAAGTTCCAATCCGTCAGATAGAATGAAATGCATTAAGAGCTGGGAAAAAAAACCTTTTTCTATTGCAAAATCAAAGACTTGGAAGACAGTGCAAAGTCTGGCTGGCCGTGAGATATATTAGTATGGAGAATTATGACATTACGTAGTCTGGACTGAATCATATTGTGGTAAATCACTGACTTTAATGCTCTGAATTGGGACCACATTCAACCAGATACCAACTAGCTTATATAATGAATAGGTACAATTGTTTTTATATGATTATTTTCATCTCAGTTTCCCCCTAATCTTCTTCTATATCACATGTAAAGGATGGACTACAGAACTGGGCATATTTTCTACTCTCCTCAAAGTGATAAGACAGATACAATGTTGGGTGTCAGGAGAAATCACTGAAAAATTTATGACTAAAGATTATAGTGCGGCAACAGGAAAAAAAAATACAACAAATGTCTCCCTATTCCTCGATGCTTCCTGTCTTTCCATGCATTGTGATGCGCTACACAATGCAGGAAGATCAGAAAATGTCCTCTTATGTCTTGCTTCCTAACCTGAGAAAAACAAGCACATTTCAGTCAACATCTCCAAGCATTAATTTTAAAAAAATGGCAATGCTGCATCTTAGTGGGCTGAGAAGTTAGAGCAAGTCAACAATGAAGTGTCACAGACACGTTAATATCCATAATCCCATAAAGAGTGCCCGCAGTCCTCTGAAATTTAACTATTCAATTAAAAATAAAATATTAAATATCCAAAATCTCACATAAGGATGCCAGGATTTTGTACAGTATCTCCCCAGATGCACATGGGCTCCCACATAAAATAGTGCCCAGTGGCTCCCAGGGCAGAGATGATCATTAGGTCATTGGCTGAGTACAACAGCTACTCAGCTTCATGGCTACCAAGTGTCACACCAACAATTCAGAAGGGCGGGAGGGAGAAGTCTCAAATGTAAACTCCTTCGGTATTTTGATTGTTATAATGTTTTGCATCATTTTATAGGCTTGTATATCTTTCCTCTACTTAAAATCATTAGTCCCCTCTAGGGTCCAGTTTTTGAAATCATGAAAATGCTTATCTTTGTTATGTCTTGTAAAAACTAAAACAGGATCTATTTCCCACGAGAAGCTGTTGTTCTTTATAATTAATTCCAAAATCTTACTGTAAAAGTTTCAATATTCCTATTTTATCTGGACCCTTAGCACATCTACAACTTTCTAAGATCAAAATCTTATTTAGCTTTTTGTTGTTTATTTCAGATGGTTTAAATTCTTAAGCTTATGATTAAAATTTTCTTTCATTCAGGATTGAAGGCAGACTCACTCGGAGTTTTCAAACTTGTCAGCCTGAAAGTCTCTAAAACCTTAGAATAGTTAATAGGCAATTTCTGAAAGTGTTTAGGAAGTGAGGTTTGCGAACTTAGTGTCCTTTAAGAGTCTCCACCATGGTTATGAGCAAGATGGCTAATCCCATCATCTCCCGGTGCTCAATCCCATGGAAAACTGCTGTCCTGCGGTCTCCTCACAGGGAGCAGCTGTCTGGAGCACATATGGGCAATCTCCCATCCTTTCCTTATCCAGAGAGGTTCCAAGGGACCGGTCTACTCACTGGTTCCTTGGTCTTTGCCAAAGTTATTGGCCCCACTTTATAGAGCCATCTCCAGTTCATCATACCTCCCCCAGAAGTCTTGGTGCAGCTTCATTGCTGTCTTCAGGAAAGATTCTGATCTAGCCAGGCCATATCTGTGAGTCTTCTGCTAAGTCTAGCCAAGGAATGAAGCTAAGCTATTAAGAGTCAGGAGATCTGTAATTTACTGCTAAGTATCCTAACACCGTGAGTAGCTGTATTATTTCCTTGTATACTATAAGAACACATTCACCTGCATGGACGTTCATATATCAAATTTCATTTTCTGAGACTTCAAGAGGTTTTCTGTACAACACATTTGTATAGGAAGTGATTAACACAGACTAAGCCCAGGATCCTTTTAGATGATGAAAGATTTAAATGTGCAAACCACGCTTCCTTTAGCCAGACACCCACAGATGTGTGGCACCGGCATACTTGGTGGCTTTTCAAAAAGTTAATTCAGAATTGTTTTAGTTTTTTGAGGAGGAGAAAGAATAACTACCAGGCTGCCCAATTAATTTATGATTACCTGTCAGTCCCCAAGCTTTTAGGGTATGACAGATTGGATATTAAAAGCAATCATCATACGCTGTTCCTCTATATGGTAATAGAAGCTGTGACACAGAAGGAGAAGTGCTGGAACACATTTATAAGTGTGAAAGAACCTCTCACAAAAATCATTAGTGTTAGTCACAGCTGTCAGGAACATCAAAACAAAGTTTTTAATAAGCCCCTGAGTAACACATTTGCTGTTTTTCATAACTCTCACTCAAGTTGGGGATTCCGTCTTTTCTAGCAAGCCACTAAAAGCAAACCTACAGAAGTGGGAGGAAGGTCCCAAATTACCAACTAGAAATCTACACCTGAAACTTGACCTTTGCCACGTGCAACTCCTCATCTTTCACCCACCCGTTCAACCAGAGTTTCTCAACCTTGGCCACTTGAAGATGTGTGGACTTCAACTCCCAGAATTCCCCAGCCAGAATTCCACACATCTTCAAGTGGCCAAGGTTGAGAAACACTGCTTTCAACATATGGAGAAAAAAGTAAAGACACATGTAAAAATGGAGTAGGATTTCAATCAGGCACTCACAGCCACCATCTTGATTTTTTTTTCATCCCACCCGATCCCTCACAGACATCACTGAAAGGTGCCTTCATAAGTATAGGAAGCCCTGCTGGGTCAGGGCAAGGACCAGCTTAGTCCTCCATTTTATTTCTTAAGACTGGCCAACAGGATGCTTCTTGGCTGCTCACAAGTACAAGCAGGATACATGTTTCTTGGCTGCTCATCTGGAACTGATATCTGGGGGTGTGCTACCCCCAACTCAGAGGTCACACTGAATCTTTAAGGCTCACGTTGATCTTGAAAGACCTCTCCTCCATGTATTTATCCAATCCTTCTTTAAAGCTACTACAACTTCTTCTGGTAATGAATTCCACAGGTTAATGATATGGTATGGGAAGAAATGCTTCCTTTTGTCTGTTGTAAATCCAGTTCCAATCAGCTTATTAAATGACCCTTCATGCTAGTGTTGGGGGGGGGTGCCTCCTTGTCTACTTTCTCCATCGCACACATGATTTTATATACCTCAACCATGTTTACCCATCCATCACACTTTTTTCCAAGCTGAAGAGTTCCAAACATTTTAGGCTTTTCTTGTAAGGAAAGTCTCCAATCTCTTGGGTTGCTGTTGTCTGGATTTTTTTCCCAATTCTTTATCCTTTTTTCAAATACAGCAACCAGAGCTGTGCACAATATTCTAGTTGTGGATTGCAAGGTGTTATAGCATCAACAATTTCATTTTCAGTCCCTTTCTTCATGGCTCTTAACATGGCATTTGTACTTCTTTTTATCGGCCTTTTTCTGAAGCTGTGGTAGCTTCCATGCCACCTTCTACAGTTTTCTTCTGAGAAATGTTTCCATTTCCTGCTCTAGTCTACAATCCTAGGAAATTCCAGGTGACCTCTCATCCAAGTACTAATAATGTCCAACACTTGCTCAGATTGTGTGTGGTTTTGTTTTGTTTTGGGGTTGGGTTTTTTTGGTGCCTTCAAGTCAGTTTTTGACTCCTAGAGACTGCCTGGACTAGTCCCTGCAGTTTTCTTGGCAAGGTTTTCAGAAGTGGTTTGCCATTGCCTCCTTCCTAGGGCTGAGAGAGAGCAACTGGCCCAAGGTCACCCAGCCGGCTTTGTGCCTAAGGCAGGACTAGAACTCATGGTCTCCCAGTTTCTAGCCTGATGTCTTAACCACTACACCAGACTGGCTCATTTGTTGTTGTTTTAGTATGCACTAATAACAGAATTCAGCTTGGGCTTTGACACAGTAATTAACACAATTTGCCTTGGACTGATTCAAGCTCCATTCCACGCCCTGTGCATAATTCACTCACAGCCATGTCTCAGTGCATAAATCCAATTATCTCATTAACTATCCCTGGTCATAATTCAATGGCTAAAACTTTTTTAGAAAACGTAAGTATGGTAGATGACTTTTTAGGGCTGGTAGTAACACCTTATAAAGAGTAAGCTCGACCAATTTCAAACCAGTGCCAATAGTATCTTTTCCGTGCTGAACATCCTTACCAAATTCATTGCAAAGGCTGCTCAGTTTTGGGATGCCAGGGTTAGAAACTTTTTAAAGCAGCTGTGTCTTTTCCTGGAATGGTGCAGATGCCCTCCTTGGCTGCAGCATGATCCCAGAAAAAGGCACATTTGGTTTAAAACAAAAAAACCAACAGGTGCTACATGAATACCCCCATCTGCTCTGAAGCATTTTTTTCCCTGGAATCTGAAGCACCACACAGCCATTCTCGCTGTGATGTCTGACAACTTTTTTTAACCCTACAGGCAAATAATCAAGAAGTGCTATTTTTACCTGCAGGGGCTTTTAAGAGTATATTAAACTGATATCTTTAAAAGCACAAATTAAATTGGTATCTTTCAAAGTACAGTTTAAATTAGTATCTTTAAAAGCATACTGTAGTTTAATTTCAGTCCTGTGTGATGTAACCAAGGCAAAAAAAAAAAGTGTCATCTCTGTGATTTAAATGCAAACAGTGTTTGGAATTACAACCTCCATTATTGTCCGTTGGAATTTCCTCTGCAGGCATTTTCTGGCTCCCTTTAAAGTGAAGAGGACCAGTCTCCAAGGCAGTGTTTCTCAGCCTGGCTGGGGAATTCTGGGAGTTGAAGTCCACCCATCTTAAAGTTGCCACGGTTGAAAAACACTGCTGCCAATCCTGAACTTCTGCATATTCCTTCCCATCACAAGGTGTATCGTCCCTTGAATGATGCTCTGCCCCATTTTCAGCCATATCTGCCCCCTTCCATTCAACAGCAAAAAAACAAAAGTAAATTATTGATGCAATTCTAGATTATATAGGTTCATTGAATCAAAATGTTGGAAGGGCTATTTAGACTGTTGAGTGCTCCGTGCAGGAATTCAGGGTAAGACATTCCCATTATAAAGGCCATCCAGCTTCTGCTTGAAGATACCCAGTGAAGGGGAGGCACCATCATCCTGAAGACTTTGCTGGCTGGGGAATTCTGGGAGTTGAAGTCCACCCATCTTAAAGTTGCCAAGGTTGAGAAACACTGCTCCAAGGTGTCTCACACAGAGGATACCACATCAGCATTAGCCCTCAACTATGAAAGTCAAAAGGAAGTGGGTCAACTAAAGGTTCAGCCTCATGCTTTTTGGATTGCTAACACCATTTGGAGCCAAGTCCCCAAAAGACTATTACATGCCATTCCCATCCATCACATTCTCCTCCAAACTCTTCTCTGAAGCCACCAATCTCCATGATGTGGAGCAGGTTCCCTTCACTTACATATCTAATCCATTTCTCCATAATGGTTGTGTAAAAGCCATTAATCTCCCCACTCTTCCCTTCAAACTGCCTAAACACTTAACTGTATTGTTCATCATAACTGACTTGTCCTCTACGTACTACAAAAGAACATTCCTTCATTTTGCCAGGAAGGTAATAACTGCAGAAGGAAAAAAAATAATGTCCTTTATTGGCTCTTGTACAGACTACAAATGGAAACTTTTCTTCCCTGTGTCTGCCATGAACAAGCCAACAAAATCACATCATATATTAAGACATGGAAAGGTAACAAGGCTGAGAACCAGATAGCTATGGATTACAGTACCAGTTAACCAGGTATGATTTTGTCAGCCTTCCCAGGCAGACTAGACAGGAAACACAACCAGACAAACTAATTCTATTTTATTGTAAAGCTACATTGACAGAAGCTTGCAAGTCTGAAAGTACAACTCTCCCCCACCCCCATCTCCTTTACAGCCCAAGAAACTAGGGAGGGTCCCTTCTGAGCCTCTTGCCCTGCCCACTATGCAGCTGTGGGCTCCTCCCTCTCTTATCTGATCATTCCCTAGGGAGCATCTCTTTGCCCCGTCTCCCAAGGTCTTTCCTACCATTACAGAAATAGGTTCTTTTCATAAACAGAAACATTTGTGAAGAGAAAATATAATGTGCTTAAGTTTTGCTCGTGGAGAGAGGATTAAGGCCTTTTCCTCATTTGTGGCTTACCTTGGCACCAGAATATCCTGGTGCTCCAATGGTGTACTTTGATGACATAATGATGACTTGATTATGATGCACTAAGCTGAATCCCTGACTGAAACAGTGTTAGGCCTATCCTTTACATTCTGGAAAGTAATGACCTTTTCCTACTTAATCTACCATAGAGCCATGGTGTGTAAACTTTATTATACTCCCCAATGTGTGTGCGTGCGCACACCCACCCACACCTATCTTTACTCAGCCATTGGTAGATTCTCAGGGAAATGCCTGTATCTTAGGATGGAGGACCATACATGCCGTTAGCTGTGCATCAGCCAATCCACACCCTTCAAACATTCTGCGTCACCTCCACTGATGCAGACAATGTATTTACTAGCCAGGAAAGACATTAACCAGAGTCAGAACACCAGGCCATTATACTGTATCAGCAAGCCATTATTTCCTTACAGCAAATGCTGAGTAATGCCGAGAACTCCTAGGAGAAATTGCTCTAAGGAAAGAAACTGGATTATCCCACATGCTGACAACCAAACACATTTGATGTTTTACGAAGCAGCTTTGTTTAGAACTGCATCCCCAGTTCCTGTTCCTTTTACAATCCAAAGCATGCAAACTAAGTCTACTATATTTAAATGCATTTGATTCCTGGAATGTCGCCTTTAATCAGTGTTCGTTGTCATGAGTAGGTAAACATTCTTCTAAACCCAATCCAGAATCTGGCTGGGATGTGGTTCCGGTGACCTGGCACCAAGCTATTTAAAAAGGGTGGGTCCTCGCTTATCTGGCTGCCTGAACCTCCAGATTTCCAAGAGAGGACTTTCCCGGTGTCCCACTGTTTTCAGAGGCAGAAACATGAGAACAGGACTTTTCAGTGACTGTACCCAAGTTCTGCACTTTGCTGCCAAAGCAAGCTGGGCCACCTCCCTGCCTCTGTTGTCTGTTGGCTGGCAGACAGGCTTGGGGGAATTTAAGCTGTTGTGTGAGCTGAAGTAGGTTTCAGCCTGGCGAATGCTGCTGGAAGGCTGAATCTAAATAGATGCCGAAAAGAAAGCTGCTCTGGAGATACTCTGCCTTCCAAATCACAACCATATGTGTGAATCTTCCTGTTCTTGCTGAAGTTCTTGTCTGCAGAAAAACCTGTCTCTAAAATCAAAACAGAGCTGGGTGACTTTCTCTTGAACTCAGAAGTGGAAGGAATTGATCTCCAGTGAAGAAGGCAGGAAGGAGGGGGAGGGGGAGGGGGAGGAGTTCAGATTGAAGGAGCAAAATGTGATTTGGAGCGCATATGGTCATGCACTTAACCCCAACTTATCTTTTCTAGGATCATGCCACAGCTGCAGAGGGTAGTCATGCGAGTCCAGAAAAGACATAGCTGCTTTAAGCTGTTTCTGATGGATGCTGCCTGCATGCCCCAAATTACGTTTTGCCTTTCAAATCCAGCCATAGTCAAGGGCATCTCCCTTTCAAACTCGATCAGTGGTAGTAGCTTGCTGTATTAGTTTCTACTGTCATTCTTCCTGGCTTATGTTATCTGAGCTTCCGTTACAGCTGCTTTAGAGGGATATCTGATTTATGATTCGGCTGTAAGCTATCTCATTCTTGTTGTGGATTCACCGCTGAACCGATGGTGAAACTCACTAGAGGTCTACAGCTTTGGGAAGAAGGCCACTTCACTTCTCTGCTGGATAAAATATTGATTTAATTTCCTAAACTTAGTTAATTTTTTGTATTCGTTTTTTTTAATCCCAGTTACTTTCAATATAACTTTTAGTGGAAAGATATAGATTTAGTAAATAAAATAAATAGCTAATTCGTAAGAGTCGGTTATAGAAATCCTAAATAGGGCTTTTTTAAAAAGCAGCTTTACAAATAAATGATAATGGTTTCACCAGTCCCATAAATCTCAGCACATATTTCTTAGTACTGGTTTGCTACATGGCAGAAATGTTCTACCATGTGCATTTTTAACACCTATATTATTGTTACTTGCTCCAAAGGAACCTATTACAGGTAGGTAAAGGTAAAGGTTTCCCTTGACATTAAGTCCAGTCGTGTCCAACTCTAGGGGGTGGTGCTCATCTCCGTTTCGAAGCCGAAGAGCCAGCGTTTGTCCGTAGACACTTCCTCTGTGGTCATGTGGCCGGCATGACTACACGGAATGCCGTTACCTGCCCGCCGAAGCGGTGCCTATTAATCGACTCACATTTGCATGTTTTCGGACTGCTAGGTTGGCAGGAGCTGGGACTAGCAACGGGAGCTCACCCCGTCACGCGGATTCGAACCGCCGACCTTCTGATCGGCCAGCTCAGCAGCTCAGCGGTTTAACCTGCAGCGCCACTGCGTCCCTATTACAGGTAATCCTTAATAGTCACAATTGAGACTGGAATTTTGGTTGCTAAATGAAGCAGTCATTAAGTGAATCTGACCCAATTTTACAACCTTTTTGCCGTGGTCATCAAGCAAGTCACCGCAGTCATTAAGCAAACCACATGGTTGTTAAGCAAATCATGTGGTTCCCCATTGATTTTGCTTGCCAGAAGCTGGCCAGGAAGGTCGAAAATGGTGATCACATGACCATGAAATGCTGCAATGGTCATAAATGTGAACCGGTTGCCAAGCATCCAAATTGTGATCACATGACCATGGAAACATGGTGACGGTCATAAGTGTGAGCACCGGTTGTAAATTGGGTTTTTCCAGCACCGTCCTAAGTCTGAACCATCACTAAACAAATGGTCATTAAGTGAGGACTACCTGTATTGTTTTTTATACTGAAATTGTTAACCACACCAAATATATTTAACTGGTGAAATATTCAAAAAATGTACGAGGCCTCTTATGTCAGAGCTAGAATAAAAGTGACAACTGTAGTATAAAAACTCCACCATTTGAAAAATGTCCTTCACTGTGGAGCCACTGCTGATGGTATCTATTCATTCTCTTGCTCGTTCTCAATCATTTCCTTTGTTTTCAGTCCTTTGTTGCCTTGCATTATTTCTGGACTCTGAAAGGCTTCTTTGCAATGAACTCAGTCATGCAGAGAGATACTTGTATTTAATGGTTTTAGATTATAATAGTAAAACACATTTTCAAACAAATGCTATCCTGGTGTGTTTAAAATATAGACATATTCTATTACCAAGTGATTTCTCTGATTGATTATGTGCCATCAAGTCGGTGTTGACCCCTAGTGACTGCATAGGTAAGATTTTCTCCATGATGATCTGTCCCTCACCTGGTCTTTCAGGTCTTCCAACAGTGCACGAATCGCCCATCCCCCTTGCTGCTGGTCACCCTCTTCTTCTCTTTCCTTCCACCTTTCCCAGCATTAGAGCCTCCTCCAGAGAGCTGGGTCTTCACATTGAATGGTTACGAGCCATCAAGTTGGTGTCAAGTTTTAGTGACCACATAGATTGACGATCTGTCCCTAACCTGGTCTTTCAGACCTTCTAACAGTGCACCCATCATCACTGTAGCTGGGTCCATCCTCCTTGCTGCTGGTCATCCTCTTTTCTTTCCTTCCACCTTCCCCCTATATACAGTTAATGTTCTTCCTACAATATCTTTGCAACATAGGCATTAACTCATGGGAAAGGAAAGAAGGCAATTAGAAAGAAAATAAAATCTCCATCCTGGTATACACTGGGATACGTTGCTCCAAGATGGGCAGTGGTTCAGAGACCGGAATTCTTGCAGTCCAAATTGTTTTCTTCTCCATGAATCTGGCCAAAGTCTGTGAGAATAGTGCTGGGAAAAGAATCACTTTGGCAGATGCCAAACTGCATGAGAAAAGAGGCAGGAGCAACAGCATCAGGAACTGATTGAATAATTGCTCATGAAGCCCTGCTCAAGTTCTTGAGCACCTGAAAATCTAAAGAGAAAAGAACACCCCAAGTACCTCTCTCTCACTGCAGGTATATTCATAATTTCTCTTTCAATTTTTTTAAATTAGAGTTCTGAATTTGAAGTTTTAGATTTCCTGATATAGTATATAATACAATTTTAAATTCCAGGTTACATATACTGCATTTGCAGTGTAATCCTATGCTTATCTATTGAGAAGTAAGCCTTGCTGCATTTAATAATGCTTTCTCTCAGGTAAACACTGGACTGAAAACATAATGAGTAGGACACCTTTCCTTAACCTGATCCCCCTGAGCAGTGTGATGGTATTGCAACTCCTAGAATTCCCGGTCATTCTGAAGAGTAACAAGTTGGGAAGGCGCTAATACACATGTCGTCAGTTGTGTGGTATTTCTGGCTCTGTTCTGAAAAAATGAAACTTTTTTTTCAAGTTTCTGAGTTGGAAAAGTTTCTACTCGAAGACCATAATCAAAATGTGTCAGACCTACTGTTGTAAAGTAGTACCTCATGATTAGCAGGTCCTGACAGACAGTCCTGGAAAAACTATTTCCACAGGGTTGGGAAGAGTTGGGAATCACTAAACAACTAGAAAAGAGCAGAAGTTCCCTGTGTATTTACTATTCAATTGATTTTTATCCTTCCATAATTGCAAGGATCTCAACAGCATCCCCTCTACATATCCCAATGTAAAACATCCATAGTAAAATGGTAAACTCTCCATGATACAATAATAGCAAACAAACTAACATCCTAAAACGATTGGCGTAACACACAGTACTGGACCGATCACATGATGACACCATCCCATAAAGCTTTCCAGAAGAGCCCTGTGTTAACCTGCAGAAAGCAATCGATGTTGGGGCAAACTTCATCTCCAGAAGGCTACTCCAAACCAGAAGCACCTCCTCCTGACTCCAGTCCTCAACTTCATGAAAATGGGGTTCACTGACATTTCTTCTGGTATAGATGTACCAGATGGATCAATTCTGGTTTGAGAACTATTGGCTTTTCAGAATGGAACCCTTATCTACCCATAAAAATACCCCAAAGTGTCACAGATTATCACCTAAGAATGTTGTAAGCCACCCAGAAATGGACAGAGTACAAACCAAGCAAAACCAGCAAACCCACCAACCTCTAGAGGAGTACAGAGATGGCCTTGAAGAAGACAATCAACAGTTGTTGGGTGAACACCAGTTTAACCCCTAAAGGAAGGAGGGAGAGGAAGAAATTCAAGACTGCCCTGCCCTGAATGCCTTGGTGTAAGAGGAGAGAGAAAGAATCTCTGACAGGCTTTAAGATTGTTATTATATCCTGCAACAATATAAGTAGTCCTCATCTTACGACCATTCATTTAGCGACAGTTCAGAGTTATGATGGTGCTGGAAAAGGTGACTGGTGAGTGGTCCTCACACTTACAACCGTTGCAGCATCCCTGTGGTCACGTGATCAAAATTCAGGGGCTTGGCAACTGGCATGTATTTACAACAGTTGAAGCATCCCAGGGTCACGTGATCGCCATTTGCAACTTTCCCAGCTGGCTTCCAACAAGCAAAGTCAATGGGGGAAGCTGGATTCACTTAACACCATGTGATTCACATAACAGCTGCAGTGATTCACTTAACAGCCACGGCAAAAAAGGTCGTAAAATTGGGTGTGGCTCACTTAATGACTGCCTCACTGAGCTACAGAAGTTCCAGTCCCAGTTGTGGTCACAAGTTGAGGACTACCTGTAAAGCCAAGTTCTAGTACTCCATGTGGAGTCTTTCTCCTGACCTGGCCTACCTTGAAGGGCTGGCACCACCCAACCCTACTGCTGTGTAGTACCTTGTGTTTGAAAGCACAAAGCTGCTCCAGAGCTTGTGAGGATATGCAGGTTTTTGCCAACATCTCCAAGCACACCTTTTCCCACGATCTTGCTGAAGCCACACAGGGCAGCCATACAATCCCAGGAAAAGATGCAGCTGCTTTAAAGAATTACTGACAAATGCTGCGTGAGCACTCCAAGGTCACTTTCTGCCTCTAAACCCGAAGCATAACCCAGCATTAATAACTATGCTTACTAGCTCCACTTTCCAGAAAATGTTTAAGGTTAAATACCATCCCTGCAGTCACACGTGTCTTCGCTCAGGAACAACTTTATCTTAATGAATTGTTTTTATAGAAAGGGCCTCGGTGAGGTCAAGATAAAGGCATGAAATTGCTAATGAGAAGTTGCATGTTTCACTCTACAGAATGGTGGTAATAGAAGAACTAGAGATGAATTTTGGAAAAAAAAATATTGTGGAATGCTCTGAATGCATGTGATCCAGGGCAGACTTTACTCAGGTAATACGAGCAGACGGGTGGGTGGGAACATGATGAGAGACCAAAGAAGAGGTGAATGAGCCTTTGGGAGGCCTAAGAATAAATGAGAATGGTATCTTTGAGTGTCTGATTAGAAAAAAGGTCTCTTTGCTTCAAATTCATGTTTTAAGCGTAATTCTATTTATACTTACACACAGCGAAATGATGAATATAAATCCCACCAGAGAAGTTGATTTCCTGGTCTGGTCTACTTAGTGGGGCTGACATCTGCTAATGTAGACAGCTGTAACTGCTAGAATGAATGTCCAGCCATATCACAGGGATTCTAATGGAGCTGCACAGATCATCTATTTGCTCTGGGGTCCAGTTCAAGATTTTGACATTATTAAAGCTGTAAAATATTTGGGCTCTGAGCACTTAGGGCAAGTGTCTGTCCCATCTTAAGATCTGCAGGTAGGCTATTAGAGTAAGACTCTTCTCTCTTATGACACCTCACATATGGAAAGCCTACCAAGGTATCATAATCTCCAACTGAGCACGCTAGAAATTTTCATGTGGGTATTTTAAGATGTTTACTCTACCTTGCTGTATTTTTACTTCTTTCTCGTGCTGATTTTGAGGTGGTATTTTAGGATTTATTATAGAGATATATACATAATGATCACCCTGCTGTTTAGCTGACCTTTCTCAAAACATTTTTTTGCGTTAGTTGACAGAGAAGATTCCTGCCTGCACGGGGAATCTGAAACCCATTAAGTTAGGAGAGGAAAAACGGTTGCAGTCTTGCCACGTACAGGAGATTCCGCACTCAAGATCCAGCACACCTTTCAGGAGCACATCTGCACGTTTTGCAGCGTTTATTTCACTCCTTCCCATTCCACGAGCCAGAAAAACGCGGAAATGCAAAAGGATCCGGGATAGTCCCGGGCAATTCGCGCTAACTCCTCATCTGAGAAGGGCTTCCCTCCCGCCAGCAGCTTAGTTAAGGAAAGCAAACGCCGTGCAGGAAGAGGGAGAAGGGGGGAAACGCGATAAAAGGAACAGCTCACCCCCCCCAGTCCTAGTGGAGGGGAGAAACTCGGAAAACAACGCACATCGCCGCGCTGCACCTCCCGCCTTGCTCTTCCGAACCTGCCCTGAGCAGCCCCGGCTTCGCGCAAAGCTGCGGGGAAAAAAAATCAATCACGGCGCTGCATTTTCAGCAAGACCTGCTCCAGCGCGGCACAGTACGGGTAGCACAACCCGGATCTTTCAGGCACGCGCGCCACTCCCGCCAGAGCCAAAACCTCTCCTAGGAAACATTAATTCGTGTGTGTGTGAGAGAGAGATGCACGCACGCGCGCCCTCAACCTGCAAATAACTTGGCTGTGTAGAAAGCAAAGAGGAGTTGCCCACGTTTTCTCCCCCTCGCCTTTATTATTTATTTGTTTGTTTATTCAATTTATTCAGTTTCCTCCCCTCCTCCTTGTGCCCCTCAACTTTCCCAACGCACATTCGCCGACGCCCCCTTCTTTTCTTTCTTCCTTTCTTAACCACAGAAGCCACCAACTTCGCACATACCTTCACTCCTCCTTTGCTGCTGGGGCACCGAACGGTGTTGGAGACGCTGGCCGTCTGGTTCATCTTGCGAAGTTTCGCGAGGGGAAGGGGGGGCTTCCTCTGAAGTTTTCACCCGAGCGCTTCCTGCCCCAGCGGGTGGGGGGCGTCGGAAGGGCGGGGAGGAGCCGGGCGGGCCGTGTCCTCCCGCGCGGGGACCCGGAAGAGGGTGGCCGAGGCGGCGCCGCGCTTCCCAGACGGGGGTCCCCGGGAAAACGCGCCTTTCCCTTGCCGGAGTGGAAGGCGGGGTGGGCGAGGCTGCTGGAGCAGCGGCAGCCCCTCCGGGGAAGATTTTGGCTCCGCTTTCCGCAGGAAGGCGCCGCACCTCCACCCGGCCGGGGCCCGAAGTTTCAGCGGGGGGAGAGGGCGAGGCGGGAGGGGAAGCGCTGGCAGGCGCGCCGCCAAAGGTGCCGCCGTCTCGGGGAGCCGGAGCCGGAGCCGCCGCCGCTCAAGGAAATGGGTCCATTCCCCACGCCTGGCTCGGCGGCATCGCCCCTCTTCTTCAAGGCGGTCGCCCACCGGCCCTCGCCTTGGGAGCGGCTCTTCCTCCCAGCCGGAGCGCAACCTCGGCCTCTCCTCTTCCCCCGCGCGCGGCGAGGCTGCGGGCAGCTCGCGCGGCGCCCGATCTCTGCTCCCCACCCGGCCGGCCGAGGCGCGAAGCCGAGCCGTCCCTGGCCCTGCCGCAGAAGGCGCCTCCCGACGAGCGACGCGCGACCCAGCTCGACGCGGAGCTCAAGCGCCTGTTAATGGCCAAGCCGGAGAGGAGGGCGAAGGGGGACTCCTTCTCCCCGGGCGAGCCCCTCGCCCCCCGCGGCTCGCCGGCCAGAGCTTGCCCGAGGACGGAAGCCTATCGCCCGCCCTCCCTGCAGGCTCAGCCCGCTGGGAACCCCGCTGGACTCCGAGGAGCCTGCTGGCCGGGATGCGGGAGCCGGTCCGGTCTTCCCGGGGAAAACGCCAGCGTGTCTCCAGCCGGCGGTCTGCAGCGCGCGTTTCTGAAAGTTCCTTCCTTCCCGTGACCGGGAGCAGCCAATCGGCCCTAAAATTCGGGCTGCTGTGACTTTAAGAGCTGGACTGCACTTTTCACTCTGGGCATCTTCTCCCCTCCCTGGCAGCCTCGCAGATGCCAGTTTGCACCTCCTTCTGGAGCGCTCCCGAACAGGCAAATCTTTAAAGGAGCCGGGTCATCCTTAACAGCCAGGGAGCGGTGCTCTGCTGCCCATACCTGGTCCCCTGGGAACGGTTGGATTACCACGCGCGTTCCCCGTGGGAGCCTGAGCAGAAAGCACGTGGGCCTGAAGTGAGTCCGGGGTTCCCACCAGCTCTCTTGAGGGCAGAAATTTGGGGCAAGCAGTTTGCAGCTTGCCTCAATAAAACCGCAGGGCCCTTGAATCTTTAACACTTCCAGTGAAACCAAGTGTTTGTAGGCACCAATATAAATCCGTACGAACTTCAAAGGGCGGACTTCGCGGTTGCAACTGCTACACCAATTTTTAGATATCCGTGCTTGTTTTGTGATATTTTGCCTGATATCCCAATAAAAGTTTTATCTGGCTGTCGAGTTTGAATTTGCCCCCACAGATCAATACATCTGTGTCTACTGCTTTTTTAAAAATTCTTTCTGAATCACCCCTGAGAAAAGCTGCATTTTCTATGCCACGGTTAAAAGGAACGCTCTATTTCTTTGTCTCTGGTTATCCTAAATGCAGCAGGTTTTCTAAAGTGTGATATTGAAATTCCCCTGCTATAGAACTATCAAAAATATTGTTGCACAGGTTGTATGTGGGATTATGGTCTAATAAAATTTACATTTCCGTCCAAATAGAATATTGCCCCACCTAAATTATTTGGTTGTGCTCAGGTGACCAATGCAATTTTTTTGTGGTTATCTCTGCAGACTAAAATTATTGCAGATTATTATGGCCTGCTTTGCACAACAGGCTCTTTATATTCTGACTTATAAGACACATCTTGGTTTTCAATTCCAACTTGTTAGTAGAAGAACAAGGACTTCACATAACACATAACGCTTAAATAAGTGATATTTCCTTTTTTGTTTAGCTATTCTGGCCAAAGAAGAACAATCATACAGTGTACATCACTGTTGATTAAGCAAGATAGGGTGATTATTTTTATTTATTTATTTATTTATTCAATCTGTCCCCGCCCATCTCCTCCCATCGGGGGACTCTGGGTGGTTTACAATAATCGATTAAAACAACAACAGTACAATAAAATAAAATATACAAATATAAAATTATTCTAATAAACATAAATAGGAGTAAAAAAGTAAAAAAGTCCAAGTGGTAGGAGAATCTAAAACAGTCCATATGTGGAAGGAGTGATCTATAGCAGCCATCCCCATGTTATAAAGAGTTATAAAGAATTACAGAGTTATAAAGAATTACGGCTTATTGTTGTGCAGGTATTGGACCAAGATGACATATCCACATCCTAATTTGGGGGGTGGTTGTGAGATTGTTCAGGTACAAAAAGTGAAAACTTTCTTCCATGATTGTTGTGTTCTTGAGATGAAGTAATACCAGAATCTGTAATATCTGAACTATCAATCTGGAAAAATAAATCTGCTGGTGGGACGTATAGCCTGACAGGCTGTGCTATAAATTGGGTGGTTACACCCTTCTCTACACAGTGCTGTTGCATCGCTGTTACCTGACACCAAATAAGATTTAAAATGTGCTGCTCTAGGTTCACGGTTTAGTAGGGCGGTGTTCACTCTTTGCTGAGCAAAGTACTTCCTTTCTAATAAATCAAGCCACAGATTCTGTACTGTATCCCTTAAAAAAATATTAATTTAGTTGAAGTTCTTGGATATGAAACAGTGAAGTACAGTATGAGAAGAAATACGATTCAGGTTGACTTAAGGCCCCAGCCTCTTTGTACCAGTGGGAATATTTGAAATCTTGACAGAATGTAGTAGGTGCTCTTACAAATTAATTGTGGGTTATGGGGAGTCTGTTCAGCCCTGGTTGCTATATTGGAAGTGGCCAGTCAGAAAACACCTGCTGTACTTAGAAGAGACACTGATCATTTCAAGCAAATTGGTAGCTTAATTATTATGTTTCTATGGAAAAATCAGAGTCTCTGATTTTCTCTCTACACTGTGACTCCTGTGATTTAGTGTAGCAGAATAAAATAATTTTTGGTAAGTTTAACCAATTATGCCAACTTTCCTGGCACCCCACAAAGCCCAGTGATTAGAGGCGGAAATGCTACCTCTCCTCCCCTGGGCAACCCAGTGAGCCTATTTCACTATTGTGCCAAAGCTTAATAGCAAGAAAGCAAGTACAGGTAGTCCCTGCTTAACGACCACAAATGGGACTGGAATTTCAGTTGCTAAGCAAAGCAATCATTAAGTGAATCCAACCCGATTTTATGGCCTTTTTTGCAGTGGTCATTAAGTGAATCACTGCAGGCATTAAGCAAACCATGTGGTTGTTAAGCAAATCACACAGTTCCCCATTAATTTTGCTTGCCAGAAGCTGGCCAGCAAGGTCCAAAATGGTGATTACATGAACATGGGATGCTGTGATGGTCATAAATGTGAACCGGTTGCCAAGCACCCAAATCATGATCATGTAACCACAGGGACACCGCAACAGTCATAAATCTGAGGACCAGCTGTAAGTCCATTTTCCAGCTCTGTCATAAGTCTGAACCATCACTAACCAAATGGTTGTTAAGTGACAACTACCTGTAAGAACTTGCTTTTCAGCTGAAGGCTATGGATAATTTTGATCTCAAAAAGAAATGAGTATTGTTCATTCTTTTCTTCTTACTAGCTGTCCTTCCCCCATTCTCTCTGTCTTCTACTACACCTGCTTTGAAATTTATCCCTGTCTTGGAGGATGGCATTCAACACATCATGAAGGTCTTTCCTTCTACTAGCTCCTCTGCTAATTCTTTTCCCTCCTTTCTTTATCCTATGCTACTCTTTGTCCTCTCCAATATTACCCACCTGATGACTGTTCTTTAACTCTTGCTAGCGTCCCAGTCTTCTAAGCATGGCCTTCTCAGTCCCTCATGGCCAAAACCCTCCTTGGGTCTTGTGTTTGCATCTCTGCTTTCTTGTTTTGTCTAAAATCCTGGCCTCTGACACTAAGTCTTCATCCATCTTCTAATGGCCTACCCAATCTAGATCAATCAGGAGTTCAGGCAAGCCGTTCAACTGGGATGTAGTTTCTTGAATTCTGAATGGCATTCTGATAACTAAGTCCCAACATTTCAAATCAGTGTTGATCCTTCTGGATCCAGCCACAGCACGTGGTACACAAGACCATCAGATACTGTTATTCAGGTTTGCCTTTGGGCATCACTGGCAGCACACTTGATGGATTTGTATCTTTTTTTATCTTGTTTTGCAGTACTGCGTGGTAGACTCCCAGGCCCACAAATTTCCTCTCTGGTCCCCCAGGGGTCAGTCTTGAGTTCTAGGTTGTTTACCCTTCTTTTAGGTGCCCTGATTCATGATCAAGGCTTCCAGTATGGTTGTTAAACTGTTGACATTCAAGTCTCTTGGTCTTTTGTGGCTCTTGACGATGTGTGGTGAGTCATGATGGAATATTTTACTAGCATTTCCTCTTGGATGTCCTCCCACTGCCTTATGCAAGGCTGAGATTGTGATATTTCATCCCAATTGCCCTCCCCATCTACTGATTCTTCCTTCTATTGGTTTTCAGAGCTCCTAGATTACCCCAATTCTCTCCAGCTTCAGCCTTGACTGAAGATTAGTTGACTTTGCATCCATTTTTTTATTCTACAAGTAGGGTTTCCTGATTTTCACTTGATGAATACTCATAGCATACAGGAGTTTCTGATGGTGGAGGCTGACTTCTGATGGTGGAGACTTATTTATATTTATATTTATATTATTTATATTGCCTTAATGCTTAAGCTTTCATGAATAGTATAATAAACTTTCAAACTGTTTAGGAATTATTGGGAATGCCTATTTATACAGTATGCCTTCACTATTTAGTTTTAGATGGCAGGATTATCCATTTATTATTTTTATTTATTTGATTTATATCCTGCCTTTCTACTTCAGCATGATGCAAGGCAGTAAACAAAACTTCAAAAATAAAAAGAAGCATTAAAATCCCAAACAACATAGGGTGTTTAATGTTAAGCTATATCCAACACAGTGTTAGGTGTATAGCTGATTCTGGTCAGAAATGAATATATAATATTCTGAATAAAAATAAAGGCCAGTGCCAAAAATGTTTCCAAGGTTACAGGTTGCTCAGGAATTTTTATCACTTTATTTATATATCACATTCAGTGCTTTTTTTTTTTTTTTAACCCAAGCAGTGATTAAACACAAGTAAAACAAAATTAGATTGGCCATGATGTAGGTATTCAGTATGTCCAAGGATACATAAATCTGCAATGTCTGGAAAGTGAGGCGGAATTCAGATGATAGCTGGCCAATTCATCACTCTTTTTTAAGGATTATATTTGGAAGCTGTACATTGAATGCACTGATAAGTCACATCCTCTCAAGTATCAAATATTTTACCTCATTGTTTGTCTTCAGAAACCTGAGTGAGAATTATTTTAAGAAGTAATCCATTTGGGCTACTTTGTACACCCATCCACAGAGGCAAGTCATATAAATTGAAACCGAGCTTAAAAAGCATAACTGAACTCTTCTGTACCTTATATTTAAACTCTGTAGTTAAATTAGTGGCCACCAATGTGTATATTTTGGGTCTGTGATGTCAATGGCAAATGCATCATCCAGAATACTTATTCTTAAAATACATGAAAAAACACAACCTAAAGTCACTGACATATTCAGCACCAGGGACAGTTCCCGTAAGGGGATAGCAGTTCTATTAATAATAAACTGTAAAAAATCAGAGGCAAAAGTTGATGTATTCTTCTCTATAAAACTAAAGAAAAAAGAAAAAAAAACTATAAAGGTGCAGATAGACAGAAACCAGAAACAGAAAGACACTTCCGACTTTCTCCAGAACAGATATAGATACATTTACACATATAATCTCTTACCATTAGTTAATCCTTAGTAATTTTATTTCTATCAGAACAAACCATTTAATCGGTAAAAACCAAAGTCAATATTTCATTTTTTTCTAACACAAGCAAGTAATCTAAAAGTGGTTGCCAAGTAGTGATAAATCCTGAAATAGTATTTTCTCTTATTAAAGCTGTTAACTTAGCCATTTGGGCCAAATCCATTAATTTAATAATCCAGTCTTCCACTGTAGGTATTTGTAAATCTTTCCATCACTGTACATATAAAAGTCTTGCTGCTGTAATCATATATAAAAGCAAAGTCCCATGTTGTTTCTTGAGCTGTTTCTTCATCAGTCACAAGAGAAACAGTTCTGTTTTTTCTGGAAGTCCACTCTGAGGATCTTTTGAATAGTAATACATATTTGGTCCCAGAACATTTTAGCCTTCTCACAAGTCCACCAAAGATGGTAAAAAGTTCCTTCATCCTGTAAACATTTCCAACAAACATTTGTTACACCATTATACATTTTTTGATAACTTATCAGGGGTTAAATACCTACTGGTATTTCAAAGGGTCTTAAAGACCTGGCTTTTTGGCAAGGATGATTGACATCTTTCTTTCTTCCTTTCTTTTCCTCTCTGGGTTTGTCTTCTTTGCCATCATTGTTTTGTGGTTTTTTTTGTATTGTTCTTTGTTTTAAAATGTTTTAACAGTTGCAAACTTCCCCGAGTCACTGGGAGTCAGGTGGCATATACATTTAATAAATTCACAATAACGTGAAATCCCAGCTGCCAGTTCTTTAGCTGGTGTTGGCCTTGATCCACATTGAGTTCTTCCCAAGAACCTAGGATGTCGTAATATATTGGCGTAGTATATGTTTGGATCCAAGCAGTGTGGCCTTTGGTAATTGAAAGATGGAAATGTTGTCAATGCCCAGATTTTCTAAGTGTCGTCCAAGGCTTTTTGGTATGACATCCAGTGTGCCGATATTCACTGGAATCACCACTGCCAGTTTATGCCATAATCTTGATACTTCGTGGTCTTCTCCAATTCTTTGTCTTCTGTTCTACTATCCCTTGGTATTGCCACATAAATTATCCACACTTTCTTCTTTTCAACCACAGTTAAATCTGGTGTGTTATGCACCACGACTTTATCAGTCTGTATTTGGAAATCCCACAATATTTTAACTTGCTCATTTTTGACTACTTTTTCAGCTATATGTTCCCACCAATTTTTCATTACTGGCACATGACAATTTTTATAGATGTTCCAGTGAATCATTTTGGTGACTGTGTTGTTTATAATCAGTTTGTGCAATCTACTTGGACAGCCTGATTATATGATCTACTGTTTCTTCTGCTTCTTTGCACAATCTTCACTTTGAATCATTTGATGATTTTTTCAGTTCTGGCCTTGATTGTATTAGTTCGAATAGCTTGCTCCTGAGCAGCCAAAATCAAGCCTTCAGGTTGATGATGATGATGATGATGATGATTGATTGAGGAGGTTCATTCTATTTAGTTCCAGTAGTATTTTACTGATGTGAGATGATGCCTGGGCACCACAAAATTGTGGCTAAGGTAGATTAAGGGCAGTACAGAGCAGTTTAACCAGCTCAATGGTCATGCTGGCTGGGAAAATGGGAAAGGAACCAACACCTTTTGAGGGCACCAGGTGTCAAAATGGATTAGCTTGACAATTAACAAAACATTCCTAAAAGATCATCCTAAGCATTCTGGAAGCTGTCTGGTTCCATGTGATTAACAAATAACATGTATGCTTTATGTTGCAAAGTGTGGATTTATCTTGATGGAGGTAAATATTGACAGCCTCAGATTTGATAAGCAGACAGATATTCATTTTAGGTTAAATTTAGGTTAGTTTCTTTGGCATTATATTATTATTATTATTATTATTATTTGATATACATGGTTCTTTTTACTTCATTGTATGATTTTCTTATTTTTTAAAGTGCAAGCCACCCTTTAAATTTCATTGTTTCATGACAGTAATATATTTTATTTTCCTAGAAATAATTTAAACTTCACTTATCAGCTACAAAGTAAAAACCAGCAGTGTCAGGCCTGAATGATTTAAATACTAGAAAGTACAGTCTTACAGGCTACATATAATTTTTAGAATTAATTAAAGAACCCAAGCTGTTTTGCCCTTCAGAAAACTCAGTGGAAAAAAATTAAGTACCATATATGTTTTTAAATCACTTTTGAGTTTTCTGAAAAATGTTATACATAGCTTAACCTTATCCTTGAATCAGTTTGTAAAATATTCCTTGTAGCAAATATTGATGCTAGCTGAGCTGATATAAAATCCTTTTTACCACATATCATGCCTTAAGATATTTGCAAAACAGGATCTTTTGGAGAGCCCTTCTTATGGTTATCTTAAGCATGCGGTTATCCAGCCAGTTCATGTTAACTGGTAAATTGTATTTCTTCTTTTTCCTGTATTGGTACATTCAAATACACTCTCATATAATCTGTTTTGATATTTGGTCATGGGGAAGTGTAATCCACAAAGACACCTTTGGGTGTGCCATTTTTACAATCATGTTTGCTGGAATGTCTTCCCCTCTAAATAGGTAGGCACAAACCTTGGAACATGGATCTGAAAATTAAACTCCTAATGCTAGTCTGAATACATTCAATGCTTGTTAAATGTATATTATGATTGTGCAGCATTAGCACTGGATTTTTAGACCTGTTCATACCTGTTGATGCATAGCGTTGCCATTGAATGGCTCGTTTGGTGTAGAAAGTTGTGTGAATCCAGCCACTGTGTTTTGTAAACTATGGCTTGTGTCTTAGCATATTGCATGAATGTACTAATTCCCATTTATTCAACAAACCATGGTTAAACAACCTATCTGTGCTGATTTTCTTTTTTCCCCCCATTCCTTGTTTTCTAGTGGTGGGACTGGCACAGATTGGGTACTATGAAATACTGGTGTGGCCCAGTTGCATTGCTGATTTGGCTGCTGGGTAATGGTGGAGTTGTATCTCATGAAGATGGGTACCCAATGTGGTTTCTACTTGAAAAATTCTCTCATTTGCAATGACCAACCTGGTGAAAGAAGGGGATAAAGTGGGAAGACTATGAAGCAATTGTGACACTGCACTGCAAGACCAAGTCGAAGAACACTACTTCTCATTCTATGTACCTTCATAATGAAATAACACTGATTTTAGAATAACTCTGTCTAACCAGGAGCTCAGTAATTTTGTTTTGTTTTCTTTTCAGTGAAAGACCTTTGTGAAACAATCAAAGAGAAATGCAGCATTTAGTGCCTGAGTAAGGAAGGATGCTTGTATGCTAGAGCATGGTGGGTGGTTTTTAGAAAGCACATGCCAGTGATGAACTGAAGAAATATTGTTGGAGATAAATATGAGATACATATCATTACATGTAACTTGTTTCTGGGCCAGCCCAAAACATGTTGTGGCTAGAAGGTTGGAGACTCTTTAGCTTGGAAAAAAGACAATTAAGGTGGGACGTGCTTTTGCTGCAAAAAATCTGTGGATGATATGGAGAAAGGGAGGGTGAGTTTTCTCTCCCTCTCTGAAAACTTTAGGACCAGGGACCATCCAATGAAGCTGATTAGAAGGAAATTTAAAGCAGACAAAAGGAAGCACCTCTTCAGGCAGCACATAATGAACCCATAGATTGATTGATTGATTGATTGATATTTCAAATTTCTGTCACTGCCCATCTCCCCCAAAGGGGGACTCTAATTACCATAAGATATGGACATGGTCACTCCATGGAGATGTCACTATTGTGGGGATTGGATAAATGCATGGAGAACAGGCCTACAGTATCATTGGTATTAATTAGGAACATTCAGTGCAACCTCTGAGTTGGGAGCTTCCTGCAGCCAAGTGCTGGACTAAGATGGGTTTTGGTCTGATCCAGCAAGGCTATTCTTTTCACGATGTATCAAAGACTGGAAATGGAAACTTTCTGCATCTGTCCTGGGTCAGTATCTTCCACCACACTGGAAGGAGCAGGCTAGGATTTACAGATGTAGTCTCCCAACATCTCAGCATATTTTGCCTTACGCTGCCATGGCAGAGATAGTATCACAGATCACACTAAGCCAATGTGTGTGTGTGTGTGTGTGTGTGTGTGCGCGTGCACCGGGAGGTCAAGGGGGGGCATATGATTGTCACACATCACACAAATGACAGAAATTCTGCTACTTATATATCTTGCATGATGATACCATTACTTCTGTGATGTCATCATGGCTTCTGGACATGTATGCCAATATGTTCTTTGTTTTGCTATTGCTTAGTAAATTTTGTGAACCCAGCCCTGTCATTTGTAAGTCATGGTTTTTGGTTTACCATGTGACAAAAAGAAGGGCCAACTACAGTTTACCCAGTGAACCATAGTTAAGTGAACATAAGCATTTGTCATGGCATTTCTAGTTGGACTGGGGCAGTTACTGGGTGAGATTCAAACTTTTCAAGATTAACCCCCACCCCATTATTATTTTTATTATTATTATTATTGTTGTTGTTGTTGTTGTTCTCCAGAGAAGTCAAGAAACCATAATTACTATCTAATTAATAGAATTAGGTAATTGGAATTCAATATGTGAAAGTGTAAGATTTGGGGGGGGGAAAAGCAGTCGTAACATTTAGGAGTCCTAATCCTGCCATCTACTGGAGATGAAACTTCAGCATCGCTCTTGTGCCAATATTTACACTTTTAATTATATCATTGTGGAGGGGGGAGAAAAAAATCAGAATGCATGAAACTAATGTTTAGACTCAATCTGAAAAAACAGAACCAGTAGAGATGCAAAAGCTGTTACCAACTTAAGAATGCTGATCGTCCTACCAAGATCTCTCTGCTTCCCTCTCTACCGAGCATACACACATAGACACACACATTTTTAATTGTAAGATGAATTTTTATCTCTCTCTTTAGGTTACAAAGATCAGTGGTATGACAGCTTTCACATTCACATTTATACTCTAAAGCAGTGTTCCTCAACCTTGGCAACTTTAAGCTAGGTGGACTTCAACCACAGCATGGCTGGCTGGGGATTTCTGGGAGCTGGAGTCCACGCTTAAAGTTGCCACGGTTGAGAAACATTGCTCTAAAGGATAAGAAGCACAAGGGAAAAAACTGAGTTTGCTGAACAAGCCATAGTGGCTTTGTTCATACGTAACATGAAGTCATGACCAGGATTTACCAACCACAGTGGCTGGAAGTGAAGACCAGCCTTTCTCAACTGTTTGACCCTGGAGGACCCTTGTAATATTTTCCAGGCCTCGGGGAACCCCTGCACATTCAGGCTCAATTATGGGCCAGAAGTTAAAAAATTATTATATTCGTTTCATGGGTAAGCCTGTCCATATATATGCCTTAACGGTGTTCTTAAACTAAAAATAAAGAATGAAACTTACCTCTCTAATGTGAAGTTGCCCAAATTTGAAATTATTTTTTAAATAAATCATGATTTCCCAGGGAACCCCTAGTGACTGCTTGCGGAACCCTGGTTGAGAAACCCTGCACTAGATGTAATGGTATGTGGGAAGACAGGGCAACGAGACGCAACCATGAAAATGGTCAGATAAAAGGCAGCTTAGCCCACAGCAGGAATGTGGGTGGGGCAAGAGGCTCAGAAGGCACCCTCCCTAGTTTCTTGGGCTGTAAAGGGGACAGCAGGAGAGAAGTACTTTCAGACTTGCAAGATTCTGTTAATGTAACCTTACAATAACATAGAATTAGCCCATCGGGTTGTGTTTCCTGTTTGCTCTACCTAGTAAGGCTAACACTAAGCAACATCCAAGCACAACAATGTTATGCTGGTATGTTGCATGAAACCAGGCCAAACGCTTCATTGATTGGCTTACTCTGTGAAATAGATCCCAAAAAGACCCCAGTACATGGGAGAGGGCAACTAGACACCCAATAGAGTGACTGGGTCCACAAATGCTAAGTTATGGTTTTGTTAACCATGGTTTGCTGAATAAACCATATGTGCTGAGGTTGTAATACTAAACTATAATTAGATCTAGGCTGCAAACAACCACACAAACACTAAATGGCAGCAACGAGATGCAGAAAACTCTCTTTGCTGCCATCTAGGGGTCTGACCAAGGTACTGTGGTCTGGTTGTTGTTAGTTGCTGTTGAGTCATTTACGACTCATGGCGACCCTATGTATAACAGAACAAAATGCTGTCTGGTCTTGAGCCATATGCCTGACTGTTCCAATGTCTGCATCCATTGTTGCTGTAATTGTATCATAATCTGTTTGGCTTAGTAACTGTGTAAACCCTGCTGCTGTGGCTTGTAAAATATGGTTTATGCTTTAGTTAGGACTACCAGGACTACTACTACTGTGGTCTGGTAGTCCTAACTAAAGCATAAACCATATTTTACAAGCCACAGCAGCAGGGTTGGTCCTGGTAGTCCTAACTAAAGCATAAACCATATTTTACAAGCCACAGCAGCAGGGTTTACACAGTTACTAAGCCAAACAGATTATGATTTGTCATGCTGAATCATCTACAACCATAGGATTGTGGAGTTGGAAGGAACCACAAGGATCAGCTAGTCCATCTCTCTGCAATGTGCAGGAAAACCAGTTCAACCATCAGTGAGAGGTGACTATCCAGTTTCTTCTTAACAATCTTCAGAGCAGGAGAATTCATAATCTCCACTCCTCCATTGTTATGTATCTTAACTGTCAGAAAGGCTTGCCCCGTCTTTAAATGAAATCTAGGTAGCTGTAATTAATGCCCATTATTTCTGTTCCTAGTTTTGGTGGCAACAGAAATATCTCTTAACTGTATGGCACATTTTTGGGTACCTGAACACTGATTTTTATTTTATTTTATTTATTTTATTTTATTTTATTTTATTTTATTTTATTTTATTTTATTTTATTTTATTTTATTTTATTTTATTTTATTTTATTTTATTTTATTTTATTTTATTTTATTTTATTTTATTTTATTAAATTTATCCACTGCCCAGTCTCGTTCAATGATGACATGATATCATGACTCCCCTTAGTCTTCTTTTCTTCAGGCAGAACGTTCCAAGTTCCTTCACCTGTTCTCCTACGGCATGTCTTCAAGTCCCTATATCATCTCTGAATCTGTTGTCACCTGTCGATATGCTTCTCGAAAGGTGGTGCCCAGAATCATGCACAATACTCCGGTGTGGTCTCTTGAGAATGGAATAAGGAACTTGCATGTCCTTGATTCAGTGCTGCGTGTAATGCACTAGTCCTTTCTGGTAGATGAAACTGCTGTCTCGTGATCACCTTGTTGTTAATAACCAGACCACATCATTCTTGGCTGTAGTGCTTCTAAGGCCTGAATCCCCCATTTTATAAGTGTGAACCATATTCTTTCCTCCCTAAATGTAATATCTTACAGTTTTTCCTGCGGAAGGGCATCACGTTCCTCCCAGCCCAGGCTTCCACCTAGTCCAGATTAGACTGTAATCTTGTTCTGTCCTCCTGTATCTTGGTTAGACCTCCCAATGTCGTGTCCTCTACACATTTGATAAGCAGCCCATCAATCCCGTTATTCAGGTCATTAATCAAGGTGCCGGCACATTTCATATAGCGGTGGAATATTTTAGAGTTTGCTGTTGCAGCAAACAGTCTTACATCCTAAATCCTCTTTGCTAGCAAAAGTGAGGGCTGTACCCTGAAAGCAATACAAAACTTTAGCTGTACTATTTGAAGTATAACTCAATTGAATAATAATTAATCTCCTTTTTTAATATAGGTAGAAGTGAGGATGTTTTGCCTCTAAGATCTCTAACAGCGGTAATATCCTAAATGCTGCCATAATTGCCGAGAAATACATTGGCTTCTGTGTATCTTAAGTGTTTACTTTGCAAAGTCTGTTACAGACTGCACTGGGTTGTACATAATTTATTTTATAATTATCTTAAGAGATACTATTGACTTTTTCCCCCCTGTAGTGAAGAAAGCTACAAGAAAAGTGGCTCACCACTGAGGCTTTTTAAAAGATGACAGAAGACAAGATTTCAACATTAGAAATTGTAAGTAAAACAATTCTCAGATGTGGTTTTGGTGCCGTTTGGTTTAATCTGCAGATTGATGCGGTCATCTTTAAAAAGTCTTTGATAATAAATAGAAAATAAAACCAGCAGCCTAACCTTTTATTGTAATAGGGACTCCTCCAAAATTATTTCTGTCCAGGTGTCTTCCTAGATTTTAGATATCTAAGCCACCCCAGTCTTGTTCCTTAAATGGAACTGATGCTCCATTCAGAATTTTCTATTCTTCTGCTTTTATTTCATTTTGTGCCAAAGGCTGTCCAGGTGCAATTTTCAGTCTGTATATGCCTTCCTCTACTTTGCAGGCATACTACTCTATAGCTAAATCGTTGTCTGACATATTTTGGAGCACTAAACGCTGTAAATCTTTTATTATATAGTGCAGCAGCTTAGAGCATACAAGGCTTCATGATTCACTAAATCCGTAAACATTTTTCACGAAACTTGCAATGCTGAGGAATGTTTTGTCTTGATCCTTCAGGATGGAACTTTTTGTTTTTTTGCCCCTGGTGTGGACAATGGGAGGGTCGTAAGGACATTTGATAAAGGCATTCAGCATTGACTTCTGAAGAGCAAAACAATGGGAACGATTTTAAGAGAGGCCGTCCGTCCATCCAGGGTGTTAAATGATACTGTTCCATTGCATTATCAGTGGAATTAATTAAACAGCACATTGCAGATATCTGTTTCTGTTACACAGAGGAGAAAAGAAAACTGTTGTCAGTTTAATGCTCTCTATTTAACGAAAGAAACCCATCTGAACAAACACTCTTGAACATCAGGCAAGGCTCATCTACGTCCTGATCCGTAACATTGCTTGATTTCAGAGTATTGGCTCCCTAAACAGCGGGCTGCTTTACAGAAAATCCAATCTTGATTTCTTCCCAAGCACCAGAGATCAATAAAGACTCATTTGCATTAAGATGTTAGAAAGGATTCAGGGGAATTCATCCAAACAACGGTGGGGGAAAAGATTGGATTGTATCTCATTCTAATTAATATTAAAAGGAAATGGCCTAAACTTCCAGCATAAAAGTTTTAATATAGTGTTATCTGCAGTTAAAGTTTTTAATTTCACAGGTTGTTTGAGGCAACAAAAAACCAGGCTAGGGAGAAATGAGGCAGAAAATGTTCAAGGGCTGCCAGATCTGGGCTGTAAAAATGTAGATGAGTGCTAGATGGCAGTAAGAGATATGGAAACTTTTAACTCTTCGCCGCTCTCTAGTGGTCTTCCCAAAATTTGCAGCCAAGACCTACTAGCCCTACCTGCTCTAACGCAGTTTCTCAACCTTGGCAACATTAAGATGTGTAAACTTCAACAAAGATGTCCGCCCATCTTAACGTTGCCAAGGTTGAGAAATACTGCTCTAATGTGATATAAATTTTTAAAGACCATGGAACATTCTTCTCAAGAATTTGCACAGATGTGTTATTTAAAATGCCTCACAACTTTCCTCAGCCTGTCTTATGCAAACAGAACGTATTGTAGAAGACTTACAGTACACAAAAATGGATGGAAATGACAATTCCAATTCAGTGGACATTTGTGAAAATCAAACACCCCCTACCCCCTATGAATTTGTTAAAATGAGGTTTCGCTGTACCTTCCTATCTGCATTTCCATTTGGCTTTCCACGCAGTATTGCAGCAGTGGATCAATGCACAACGATTGGGTTCATGCATTACACTAAACCATGGTTTTCTGAATCATATCTTTTTGAATCAGTTAACATTGTCTGGGATCACATAGCATGTCATAAACAGTCGCCGAGTTCCACTAAGCCATTATGGGATTTGTATAGCACTGGTTTGGCATGTTGTGTGAACCCAGCCACTGTGGTCAATTTGATAATCATCGTTAAACAAAATGGGGCCTCACGTGATGTGTTCCTCCATCCAAATGATCCTTTCCAATGTTAGTGATAGTGGGGTGCATTTTGCATAATTGGTCCCTCCTTTACAAAGGATAGGATAATCTGTTGCTCTTTCTAAGTGGCCTAGAATGTATAGTGGTGTTTGGGCTGGGTTGGGGTTTATTTTGGCTGCCTTCAGGTAAGTCTCGACTCCTGGCAACTGCCTGCACAAGTCCCTGCATTTTCCTTGGCAAGAGTTTTAGAAGTTGTTTGCCCTTACCTTCTTCTGAGAGCTGAAAGAGAGGGACTGGCCCAAGGTCACCCAGCTGGCATTCGTTCGTAAGGCAGGAGTAGAACTCACAGTTCCCTTGTTTCTAGCCCAGTGCCTTTAACCACTGCTGTACATCAAACTGGCTCTCCTAGAAAGTATTCTGTGGCTGCAAAGAGATGCATTTGCTAGATTCCACCTGGAAAAGGCTAAACTTCAATTTGGCATTGGATTTACAACTCTGTTCAAAGGGTCTAGACTAGCTTACAGTCTAAAATGTATAGCTCGTAAGAGAAAGGATTGGGTGGAGGAGAAAATAAGGATTTCTTAAAATTACAGTTCTTATCACAGGCAGCCAGTTCATGTAGCCTGATGGAAGAGGTCCCTGCTAGGTGTCAGTCAGGGTGATCTAGAAGCAATTTATGGAAGGATGATTCTCTCCTCTCTCCCTTTTCTATTGTCTCTTCAAATGGCTTCTATCTGGGTGACAACTAAGGGAGGCATCTGATCTCTTGAGATCTCCTCCCTTCTCTCCTGCTCCAGAGTTGGATGGAATGGCTGTTGCTGATTTTCACTTTCTTCAAAGAAAAACCTGGAGAAGACTCCTGAGAATACCATGGACAGCCAAGAAAACAAACCAATGGATCATTGAACAAATCAACCCAGAGTTCTCACTCGAGGCACAAATTGCCCAGCTAAAATTGTCCTCCTTCAGACACATTAGGCAAAGACCCAGCTCTCTGGAGAAGGCTCTGATGCTGGGAAAGGTGGAAGGAAAGAGAAGAAGAGGATGACCAGCACGCAGAGACAAAAGGGGCAGAGCTGGCATCACAACAGTGCAATGTGCTTTCATCGTTTGAACTAAAACATCACATTCTGCTGGTTCCTCTGCAGCCCATTCCTCTGTTTGGTTAACCATTCAGTGGGGTTGACAGCTAAGTAAGGATACATGGGATTACAACAACCTAATCCTACTGAGCTTTGAATAAAAAATGTTTTGGGAACAAAACCAAATTGACATTGGAAGGATATTGCTGGGATTCTTGAAGTATTTTTGGAATACGCCAAGATTGCAGGTCACTGACAAGAACGCCATCTCAGCTCAGGAAAAAAGACTGCCTAGGATTCCAAAACTCATCTCCCTTTCACTGCACATCTGTGACTCAGCCACCTCTAGTAAACTGCAAGTCTGGGCACAGCTTGTATCATGGCATGGACCATTTGACTTGCCATGATCTGTCCTCAAGAAGCTAGATGTGTGAATTGAGAGCATGGCTGGGGGTAAAGTAACATCTGTACAACATTTTAAGCTAACACATCTTGTCAAGCTGTAAATGTAACATAAACCATATAATCACCAAGGCACTGGGTTGCATAACAATTAAGGCAACACCAAAACAACTGCATCAGGCTTAATATGATGTAGGAAGTTGAGTGTAGTGTTTTGTACACTTGCCAGTTCAGTGTAGAGCTTCTGAAACCTATCAGAGCTGGCTGAGAATCCTAGGAGTTAAATCAAATACCGTTTTTTTTTCCCAGGAGAAACCCCGGGTAATGTTTTGTCATACATTAATCTTTGTTCACTTTTGCTATTTGACAAGTAACATTTGAAGTGACCTTTCTTTGCTGTTAGATGCTATGCTTTACAGGATTTCCTTCTCAGATCCTCGATCAGCTTGTCATGGTTACTTGTCAGAGAACAAGTTCATTTTATTTAAGTATCATGAATTTTGTTCTCTGTTGTACTTTCAGACTTGCCATTTTTGCTCTTTCAAGCTGGATAATAAGGATTTATACTGGAACACTGGCAATGAATGGATGGTGTCTTTCTAATAAAATGAGATGCATCTTAGCAGCTCAGCGCCCTCCGCTCCTTTCTAATGGCTCCAATATAATGCTTTTTATGGACCACAGCACGAACTGTTACCCTGGTGTGTGTGTGTGTGTGTGTGTGCCCGTGTGTGCACATGTGTGCATGCATTCACACACTTCTGCATATAGAAACATGTCTGGGATGGAGGGAAGAAATAATAATCAGTAAAGTAGGAGGGAAATGAAATGTGGGAGATATAAACAGTGATATTTATTTGATAATGTCTGTTCACAAGATATAAACAGTGATCTTTATTTGATAATGTCTGTTCACTTCAGGTAAGTGCATGATAGTTACATTAATGAACTTATTAACTTGTAGGTTCATACAACGCGCTTACCTGGATGAGTTAAAGACCTAAAAGCTGCAACTTCACAACTTCAAAATACGTTCATTTTAACATGGGCTAGTTTTTGTGGCTTCGCATGTTGAGGAAACCCATGAAATGGATTACTTGGAGGGTTTACGATTCAGGGTTTGGGGGAAATCCAGAAAATGGATTTATTTTGCAATCAAGTTGAGCATGTTAAATGAACCCAGCCAGACTGTGATAACACCCTTTTCTGCCTGACCCCTAATACAACCTGAGAGGTGTTCCATTACTCAATGAAAGCAGTCTTTCTCCTTATTTTACTGAAGTTATGGCTATTTTGAGGTCAATCCAGAAGTTTCCTGCCCCAGTTCATCTTGGGGGTGGCTAGTATCATAGATCCCTCCCCAATAAATAAGCCCTGTGCTGCTTGGATTTGATATTTTATCTCTATTTTATCTTTTTATTGATCTATTTATACTGTGATTTATATGTTTTAATTTTGGTCTTATTGTAAACTGCCCGGAGTCCCCTTTTCGAGAGAGATGGGTGGTGATAGAAATTTGAAGAATAAATAAGTAAGTAAGTAAGTAAGTAAGTAAGTAAGTAAGTAAGTGGTATGGGTGTTCTCACTGGTTTGGGAAATGCATAATTTCCGATGTCAGCTTTATTACAGTTAGAATGTATACACCACTCTCTTCCCAGAGGTCCCAAATGCAGCTTATAGTGTTGGGTCCACCACAGAATATAATGGTGCATTGCAAATGAATGATTATACACACACACACACCCACATGCACACACACCTCACGTTGGAAGATGAACAAGGTGACATTTTTAGAGAAGTAAGCCCCACTGATTTCAGAGGGACATGTGTTCACACGCATAAGCGTAAAGCAGAGCTGGCAGGCTTGGAGTGGTTCACTTAATAAAGAAAATGTGGCTGACTGTGTCCCTGCAGTTCTAAACACTTCGAAGTATCCTGTTAAATTTCCAATTACAACTCACCATTCTGAATTCTGGTTTATTTATTTAAACTGATCTATATGGCCACCCATCTCACAAACTCTGGGCAACTCTGGGCAATGACCAAGGATTAAAGCATGCAATACAAGTATAATATATTAAAAAGTGCATTTCCCAACCAGGTGGGGGAATTGAAGCTGAGGCGAGCGGGGCAGGGCAGGAGAAGGGTGAAGTCCTCGCTGAACAACAGCACAGTCCTGGCCTAACAACCGCAACCGGGACTGCTGGAACTGCCGTTGCTAAGCGGTGTGGTCACATGGTGTTTCATCTAATGACCGCTTCACTTAGCGGTAGAAATTCTGGTCCTATTTAGGTTCGTTAAGTGAGGACTACCTGTAACCAACACCTTGAATTACACCCAGAGGTAAATTGGGAGCCAGTGTAGCTTATAGAGTAATAACATGGGTGTAACGAGACCCTCAAGTTTACAGGCATTCTTCAAGGACAGCACCATATAAAGTGCACTGCAGTAATACACTAGGGAGGTGACTGAAACATGAGTGACTGTGTGCAGTGCCTGCTGAACCAGGAAGGGGTGCAATTGGTGCACAATATGAAGCTCTGCAAAGGCCCCCTGACCACAGCTGCCACCTGCTTTCCAGGCAGGAGCTGTGAGTCCAGGAGGACCCCAAACTGTACCCTGATTCTGTGGTGCAACCCCATCCAGAACTAAGGACGGTAAATCACCAGATCCAGGAGGTCCTAACACCCAAGCCCCCCCATCTTTCCAAGGTTAACCTGAATCCTGTTCATCTGGGTCATCCAGACTCCACAGCCTCCAGAAATGGAGACACAGCCTCCCCAGCATCACTTGGGCAAGGTGGTGGGTGGTGAAAATATCCCGCCCAGCAGCTTAATGTAGATGTTAAACAGGAGTGCGGAGGGAGTCAAGCCCTGAGACACCTCACATAAGAGAGGTTGAGGGGCAGACCTCTGTCAGCCATCAACAGCAACTGGAACTCACCCCAGAGGAAGGAGGAGAACCAGCATGACACTGTGCCCCCAACTCTTAACCTGTAGATCTGTAGATCTTGGATTATTTGAATTTGAGATGGGTGATATGATGGGCTTTCTGAAACCCAGCCCTTTGTCTTGACTGCCATGCCAAAGAAATAAGAGCTTCTGGGCTTTAAATATCACAACAGCATTTACTATTTGTTCTGTCTTAAATAGGCAAGAAGTTGCTAATTCTTAAGACCCTCCAGGGATTGGATAATAACCCTGTATAACATCCATAGGGAGGAGCTGATCTGTCAGGATTGTGTGAGTTTGCTACTTAACAGGCCAGTTTTAAATCCACTGTGGAGACAGGTCTGCTGGTAGTATTATGTTCTTAGGTAATCAAACAATTACTCACTCAGCCAAGAAATTAATGTTCAAAATCTATACCAGCCTTCCTCAACCTCATCCGAGATGGCCTTGGATTACAGCTCCCATAATACCTAACCAGGATGGCTAATGTCTTAAAACCTGTGCCCCATAGTATCCTCCTGACTGATTGAATTAGTTGCTAGATGTACATCCCTGTCTTCCTCTAGGAATTCAAGACTATGTAGTCAACCCTTTCTCCATTTTTTTCCTCCAAACAGCAATCCAGGGAGGAAGACAATGCTGTGAGAGAGTGACTGGCTCAAAATCATCCTGTGAGCTTCTGTAGCTGAGAATGGAATTGAACTTGGTCCTTCCAGGCCTAGTCCAACCACTTAACCCCACCTAGAATTCTGGGGGATGTAGTTCTAAAACACTTGAAGAGTACAGGTGAGAGAAGGCTGATTATCTAAGCAGTAAGGATATAAAAAAGATATAGGTCACCTTGTGTGTTTTAGCAGTTTTGGGAAACAGTTCCCACAATCCCTTGATGTGTTCTACAACCCTGTGCTGAAAATTGTGGATGTCTGTCAAAAATCAGATAACTGAGCAAGCTGTGTTTATGCAAAAATGTTGAATGTATAACATATGGATTTTTTTTTAAAGGAGAGGAGGGGAGGCCATAATGGGGAATGAAACGGGTCATCTTAGAAAAATGATCAACCACCACCAAAATGACATCCAGGCCCTTAATATGTGGTTGACCCTGATGTCCTAGTCCAGTCTCAAGAGGACTTCTCAGTTGAGGAAGACCAGGAGATAGCATACCAAGAAACAGAGATGGTCTTCTTAGAAAGCATTTCTGACATTGAATCAACAACAACTCCTGCCATCCCTACCCTGGACACAGCTCATTCTGACCTAGACCAGAAAACTCCCACCTGTTCTTGTGAATGCTGCGCTCTGTGGGCTGAACATCAGAAGACACAGAAGCACAGGGGTGCTCAGCTACATTGAGAAACAGCTGGATCAGACAGGGCTATTGAGAGTAGCTTGCTGAAGAAGGGCTGGCCTGACCAGGGCCAACTGGGCTCAGGCAGGATCAGATCTTCTGGTATTTAGGAAGCAACTAAGGCACACCACAGTCTGCTGGAACAATATTGATAATTGGAGGCCAGCCTTGACTCTCAATTTAACTGGATCTTTTTTTACAAACAAATCCCTGGCATTGACTCCTCCATTCATTTACTCTCAAGGTTGCTGTCTTGGTGAACTTGCTTTTGTGTTCTAAACCTGAACTAGAGTTATGACCATGACATTAACTTGACAGATTTATTATGACAATAACTCAGAAAAAGAGCTGCTATCCATGAGGCTATTAAGTCAATCCAAGTTGTCTTAGCAATTGGTAGCACCTGGCCAAGTTGACTGGCTCAGAAGCTAAGTAGGATCAGGCCTGGTTGGTACATGGGTGGGAGACTTCCAGGAACAGGAAAGTCCAGAGCTCTATGCAAGTTTTTTTTTAAAATCCTGAAAGAATGATAATTTACTTCTGTACCGTTGCTAGGAAAACTGCATCAGGCTTTACTGGCATGCATTATATGCAAATGTTGGAAGGCATCACAATATAGAGAGTGGGGAACACAAAGCATAGGAGTTACAGGTAGTCCTCACCTAACAACCATTTGTTTAGTGGTGGTTTAGACTTACAACGGTGTTCAAAAAAACAACATAAAACCAGTTCTCACACTTACGACCGTCATAGCATCCCTGTGGTCATGTGATCACAATTTGGGCACTTGGCAACTGGTTCACATTTATGACCATCGCAGCATCCCATGGTCATGTGATAGCATTTTGGACCTTCCCGGCTGGCTTCTGGCAAGCACAATCAATGGGGAACTGCGTGATTTGCTTGATGACCACGTGGTTCACTTAGCACCTGCAGTGATTTGCTTAACAACTGCCGCAAAAAAGGTCGTAAAATCGGATCAGATTCACTTAATGACTGCTTCGCTTAGCAACCAAAATGCCGGTTCCAATTGTGGTTGTTAAGTGAGGACCACCTGTAAGGAAGACTTCATTTTCGCCCATAAATATACATCCTGCATGATGTGGGAGGGTTTGGTGTTGACAATCTCGTGTGTGAATTCAGTTACACTGGTATGTAAACCAAGCTTACTGGCTTAGTGTGTTGTGTAACCCAGCTTGTTCTACAAAGCATACTTAAAGAAATCACACATTACATACAGTACTCAGTATATGAACTCAACCACACAATATTCTACTTTCACAGGAACTTTTTCAAAGTGCTTCTTATAGTTAATGCTCTTCAGCAAAGGATCGTTACCTTGTCATGGTGCTGGAGCTTGAGCACCTCAATGATGCCATGAGCTAAACCGTGAAGGGACACCCAAGACGGGAAGGTCATGACAGAGAGGTCAGACTAAATGCAATCCCTGGGGAAGGTAATGGCAACCCACCCCAGTATTCTTGCCGTGAAAACTAAATGGATCAGTACAACCAGAGATATGTCGGTATACCGTCGGAAGATGAGACCCCCAGGTCGGAAGATGGTCAAAATGCTACTGGGGAGGAACAGAGGATGAGTTCAACTAGCCCCAGACGTGATGACGCAGGTAGCTCAAAGCCGAAAGGACAGCCAGCGGCCGACGGTGCTGGTGGTGAACGGCGAATCCGATGTTCTAAGGATCAACACACCATTGGAACCTGGAATGTAAGATCTATGAGCCAGGGCAAATTGGATGTGGTTACTGGTGAGATGTCAAGATTAAAGATAGACGTTTTGGGCGTCAGTGAACTGAAATGGACTGGAATGGGCCACTTCACATCAAATGACCACCAGATCTACTACTGTGGACAAGAGGACCACAGAAGAAATGGAGTAGCCTTCATAATTAATAGTCAAGTGGCTAAAGCAGTGCTTGGATACAATCCAAAAAACGATAGAATGATCTCAATTCGAATTCAGGGCAAGCCATCTAACATCACAGTGATCCAAATATATGCCCCAACCACAGATGCTGAAGAAGCTGAAGTAGAGCAGTTCTATGAGGATCTGCAGCACCTACTGGACAACATGCCTAAAAGAGATGTTATTTTTGTCACAGGAGACTGGAATGCTAAGGTGGGCAGTCAAATGACACCTGGAATTACAGGTAAGCATGGCCTGGGAGAACAAAACGAAGCAGGACATAGGCTGATAGAATTTTGCCAAGACAATTCACTCTGCATAACAAACACTCTCTTCCAACAACCTAAGAGATGGCTTTATACATGGACTTCACCAGATGGACAACACTGAAATCAGATTGATTACATCCTTTGCAGCCAAAGGTGGTGGACATCTATACAGTCGGTAAAAACAAGACCTGGAGCTGACTGTAGTTCAGATCACGAACTTCTTATTGCACAATTTAGTATCAGACTAAAGAGCTTAGGGAAGACCCACAGATCAGCTAGATATGAGCTCACTAATATTCCTAAGGAATATGCAGTGGAGGTGAAGAATAGATTTAAGGGATTGGACTTAGTGGATAGGGTCCTGGAAGAACTATGGACAGAAGTCCGCAACATTGTTCAGGAGGCGGCAACAAAATACATCCCAAAGAAAGAGAAAACCAAGAAGGCAAAATGGCTGTCTGCTGAGACACTAGAAGTAGCCCAAGAAAGAAGGAAAACAAAAGGCAACAGTGATAGGGGGAGATATGCCCAATTAAATGCAAAATTCCAGAGGTTAGCCAGAAGAGATAAGGAATTATTTTTAAACAAGCAATGCGCGGAAGTGGAAGAAGACAATAGAATAGGAAGGACAAGAGACCTCTTCCAGAAAATTAGAAACATCGGAGGTAAATTCCAGGCCAAAATGGGTATGACCAAAAACAAAGATGGCAAGGACCTAACAGAAGAAGAAGAGATCAAGAAAAGGTGGCAAGAATATACAGAAGACCTGTATAGGAAGGATAACAATATCGGGGATAGCTTTGACGGTGTGGTCAGTGAGCTAGAGCCAGACATCCTGAAGAGTGAGGTTGAGTGGGCCTTAAGAAGCATTGCTAATAACAAGGCAGCAGGAGACGACGGCATCCCAGCTGAACTGTTCAAAATCTTGCAAGATGATGCTGTCAAGGTAATGCATGCTATATGCCAGCAAATTTGGAAAACACAAGAATGGCCATCAGATGGGAAAAAATCAACTTATATCCCCATACCAAAAAAGGGAAACACTAAAGAATGTTCAAACTATCGAACAGTGGCACTCATTTCACATGCCAATAAGGTAATGCTCAAGATCCTGCAAGGTAGACTTCAGCAATTCATGGAGCGAGAATTGCCAGATGTACAAGCTGGGTTTAGAAAAGGCAGAGGAACTAGGGACCTAATTGCCAATATCCACTGGATAATGGAAAAAGCCAGGGAGTTTCAGAACAACACCTATTTCTGTTTTATTGACTATTCTAAAGCCTTTGACTGTGTGGACCATAACAAATTGTGGCAAGTTCTTAGTGGTATGGGGATACCAAGTCATCTTGTCTGCCTCCTGAAGAATCTGTATAATGACCAAGCAGCAACAGTAAGAACAGACCACGGAACAACGGACTGGTTTAAGATTGGGAAAGGAGTACAGCAGGGCTGTATACTCTCACCCTACCTATTCAACTTGTACGCAGAACACATCATGCGACGTGCTGGGCTTGAGGAATCCAAGGCTGGGGTTAAAATCGCTGGAGGAAACATTAACAATCTCAGATATGCAGATGATACCACTTTGATGGCTGAAAGCGAAGAGGAACTGAGGAGCCTTATGACGAAGGTGAAAGAAGAAAGTGGAAAAGCTGGCTTGTAGCTAAACCTCAAAAAACCCAAGATTATGGCAACCAGCTTGATTGATAACTGGCAAATAGAGGGAGAAAATGTAGAAGCAGTGAAAGACTTTGTATTTATAGGTGCGAAGATTACTGCAGATGCTGACTGCAGTCAGGAAATCAGAAGACGTTTAATTCCTCAAAGGAAAGGAATGACAAATCTCGATAAAATAGTCAAGAGCAGAGACCTCACACTGACAACAAAGGTCCACATAGTTAAAGTAATGGTGTTCCCCATAGTAACATATGGCTGCGAGAGCTGGACCATAAGGAAGGCTGAGAGAAGGAAGATAGATGCTTTTGAACTGTGGTTGTTGTTTATTCGTTCAGTTGCTTCCGACTCTTCGTGACTTCATGGACCAGCCCACGCCAGAGCTTCCTGTCGGTCGTCAACACCCCCAGCTCCCCCAGGGACGAGTCTGTCACCTCTAGAATATCATCCATCCATCTTGCCCTTGGTCGGCCCCTCTTCCTTTTGCCCTCCACTCTCCCTAGCATCAGCATCTTTTCCAGGGTTTGAACTGTGGTGTTGGAGGAAAATTCTGAGAGTGCCTTGGACTGCAAGAAGATCAAACCAGTCCATCCTCCAGGAAATTAAGCCAGACTGCTCACTTGAGGGAATGATATTAAAGGCAAAACTGAAATACTTTGGCCACATAATGAGAAGACAGGACAGCCTGGAGAAGATGCTGATGCTGAGGAGAGTGGAGGGCAAAAGGAAGAGGGGCCGACCAAGGGCAAGATGGATGGATGACATTCTAGAGGTGACGGACTCGTCCCTGGGGGAGCTGGGGGTGTTGATGACCGACAGGAAGCTCGGGCGTGGGCTGGTCCATGCAGTCACGAAGAGTCGGAAGCGACTGAATGAATAAACAACAAAAAATAGTTAATGCTATTGGTAAAAGATCAACGAGAGCTACATCATCACAGGAAAAACAGCTATTCTATAAAGTAAAAGACGAGCAGGGAGACACCCAAGTGGTATTGCCAAAATAGAAGGATGACAGATGGAGGCAGCTAATCTTGGATTGGATACAGAGCAGGAAACATGCAACTGAATGACGGAAGTGTCAGTTCACACGGTGAAAGAGCGCACTGCTTCTACTCCCGAACAGGTCAGGGAAAACAAATGTAAGGGGGAAGAGGCTGGAAAAGCAGAAAAACTATTTGTTTTTTGTTTATCATTCCTCTGTACCTGGGGTTCCTGATCTTTTTTGTGCCACGGACCCCTTTGAGAGTCTGGTGAACCCAACTGATTCCTTCTCAGAAAAATGTATTTAAATGCATAAATAAAATATATAGGACACCAAATATACTCAAATACAGTTATCAAAACATTTTTAAAAGTACATAATATAGCCATCTATAGGCTTCTTTGTTAATTCATTAAATCAATAACAATACCTTTTTTAGGGTATAATGATTTTAGACAGTGAAATTTATTGACATTAACATGCAAAAAAAGTTAACATCCAAAAATGGAGTCCATCAATTACTTGTTGCCTTCCTACGTGATTGAATGAAATACTGAATGTTAGTTACGGGTAGTGTTTTAGTGAAAACAAAGCTGCGTTTTTTCCCATTCAAGTTCCTGGACCCCTGACTAATCCAGAGATCCCCAAGAAGCCAGTGGACCCTGGGTTAAGATCCCTTGCTCTATACCAAAGAGAGGCTGTTTGGGGGGGCATTACTAATATAACTTACTGCTAATCTGAGCCCAAGCTTTGCCACTGAAAATGTTCCTCTTCCTCTTGCAGAAATCTTCATCTCTATTTCATTCTTGACGTTTGTAGAATCTCTGATCCTACCAGGCAAGGATTATCCACGTTTACTTGGCACAGGAGATTCCTTCACCATTCCCAGTTTCTTACCAGTATAGTCCATGCAAGGGCATGCCCACCCCCAAAGTCATTTTCCATGGGAATTTAAATCAGTTGCCATTATTCCCTAGTCATACCTACATGCTTTTCCCCCACTCTTGCTTCAGATTATGTGTATTCTCACTTTCCACTAATGGCATAATCAGGCCGGAAGGAAGGAAGGAAGGAAGGAAGGAAGGAAGGAAGGAAGGAAGGAAGGAATAAATTTCTTTGTACCTAAGTAGTATAAATGCCCACCTTAAAAGCTACCAGTTAAGGAACTGTGGAGTCCTTGATGCTCTCTGAGCTTGGTTGTTTGCTTGCAGACATTTCATGACCCAACTAGGTAACACCATCAGTGCTCATGATGATGTCACCCAGTTGGGCAATGAAACGTCTGCAAGCAACAACCAAGCTCAGAGAGCACCAAGGACTTCACAGTTCAACCCTGAACTACAGATATTATCTTCTATTGAAATATAAGGAAATACATATTACGCACAAATACACTCAAGTCTACCACGCTGGCTGGCAAAGACAACTTGTGATCCTCCTGCTTTAGTAATGGACAAGCTGGAGCCCACTGCAACATTGCTGGCTTTCTATCTCCTTTTCCCCTTTATTTGATGAGTTATATTTCATGAGAGGTGTTGGCTTTATATGGAAATCCTCCCTCATTTTGCACACCACTGTACTGTATCAATACCGCTCAACTCTCCTTTTTAGGAATTAAAGGCCTTAGATGCTTGGCTGAGGTTGCTAAAGTCTTCATTCCCTTTGGACCATTCACAGATAAATAGTAATGATTTCCAGTCACTTGAGTTAGAAGAGGAGACAAAGCAAGGGTCAGCATCTCTAATCTTGCCCAACAGCAAATCCTGTTTGTTGTGTGGTTGTTCTCTGAATACAGTACAAGTGTGCCTTTTTGTAACAACAGAGTTGCTTCATATCTAGAAAGGAACTAGGGAGATAAGGAGCAGATTATTTAAAAAGGGAGAGCAGTTTATAGGGATTATAACACATGGTTAATAGATTTATATTACCATTAATATATATTCATAGTTCAATATATAATAAGCTTGATATTTTGCATTTTTGTCTGTTGATATAGCCCATCCAGGACCACCACCATTCTGGTCAACATAAAACACTGTCTGTAGGAATTAATCACTACAGGTAGTCCTTGTTTAGCGACCACCTCATTTAGCGACCATTCGCAGTTAAGGCAATGATGAAAAAGTAACTTTACGACCAGTCCTTGCATTTACGACCTTCACAGGTCTATAAAGCAAAGGAAAGCTGAAGTAAGATTATGAGCACAGTTGCGGTTTCACTTAGCAACTGCTTCACTTAACAACCAAGTTGCTGGTCCCAATTGTGGTCACTAAGTGAGGACTATCTGTACAGATTTCCTGATTCTGGTGGCTTTTGTTCTCACTGAATGCCAGAGGTTCTTCCAGATAAAGCTTTAATCATGAAATCATTCTTTTTTACTTCTTCGAATTTTATGGGTCTTCCAAACTTGGAACATGCCCATTTTTTTCTTGTATATTTAAAAAAAAATACCTTAAGAAAAATGGTATAAATACACATTACCTTTCAAAGCATCTTTCCATCACCTGGAGCAAGGAAAGTTCCCTAGCACAAAGATAAGAACTATTTATTTTCATCTCAGTATCAGGAATTAATTATAGATGAAAAATCTATACCCCGCACAACAACTCGTAATTCATTTTGCTTTTTACAAGGGAGAAGAGAAAGTTGGTTGTTGCTCTTGACATTCAGAAGGAGAAGCCTTGGAGGAAATGCAACCAACTAATAAAAAACATTAACTTAAGGTGCTTGTGGTGTGGGGGAATGATCCTAGGCCTCCCTCTAACTAGCTGATTCCAGGAAGTAAAATAATTTGGAAATGAAACTCAGTAATCAACACAATCTTTTGGTACCTCCCATCCATATGGCATGATTTGCCCTCAAAAGTTCAAATCTTGGTGATTCTTGGATTAAGTGGTAGAAGTTGGGAAAGAGCACGGCGACCTGAAGACCTTGAAGAACATCTATCCCTCTGTGCAGAGCCAGATGAAAACAGAATTTTGACCTGATAGAAGGCAGCTTCCTAAAGTGTTTCAGGGTTGCAGTCCTGGACCTCAATATCTGTTCAGAAATACTGTAGACATTTGTTAGCGTTCTTGTAACTAGCATTTTTTAATCTTTATGAGGCTACAGCAAAAATACAAAGAGTTCTATAGAAACAATAACATTGGCTGTTTCCCCAAGCACAGATTGGCTTCTGAAGCCCCATGGATTTCAGTGGAACTTAGGCATCCGTACAACGGGCAGGAACAGAGCCAGAGAGTGTCAAAAAAGATATGCAAATGTCATTCTTTTTTGGTTCACCGTTTAAAGTTCCATCGGGGCATCAAGATTAACTGGCCTGATAAAACATTTCATTGGTATTGGCGCTGAGTCTTGTACTTAAACATGATGATTATTGAAATGCTGTAGATTTATATATGTATATCATCAGGATATTTTTCAAAGAAATCACAGCCCAGATGTTCTTTAAAAATGGCACTGAAATGCGGAAAAAAACAAAAACCTCAAATCCACCAGAACCTACTCTGCATTCAGGATCACTCATAAATGTTATTAATCTTAGGGCAGCAGGCTCTTTAAAAAAAACCCCCAATAATTATTTAAATACTTTCAATGCAAGGCCCTAAGAAGTATAATTAGTTGAAGAAAATGCATGAATCACCCAGAAGGCTGTCTTTCTGTCCCTCTCTCTGGTTTTGCAATATCCTGCCTCTGAAGCACCTTATCTATGGCGGTTCAACAAGTATGGCCATTACAATTTTTCCCATGTTGTGATGAAACATTTTGTGTAAGCACTTTAAGTTGTCGGCTCATCTTCCATTTATGGCATTGCTTTATTGCTTTTTGTCTCTCAGTTTTTACTGTTGCGTGATAGTCATCCTTATTATCCTTATAATTCTAAACTTTCAGAGTATTGTGCCATGTCTTGAAATTAATAACACTGCTCTAAAGAGGCGTTATCTCCCAACAAGCGACAGCAATGTAACTAATGTATTTTTTTTTGCATTATCTTAAAATAGGGTATGATTTGTTTCAGAAATATTGTTTTAATTCTATGCAAATATATGCAGATGCAAGTATTAGATTCACCACTTAACACTCACCCAAATGAGAAATTAAAATCAATTGAAAAAGGCTGCAAGCCCACAAATGATTCAGCCAAGATCTATATACTTCCAGTTTGTATAACTGCTCGCAGTTAACGGACTTTGTTCTGAATTTTGTTAACCAGCTCATTTTCTCTAAACATCTCAACTACCTTTGTTATTGGTAGTCTTAGTTTTCTAACCGTGATTTAATGTCAGTTAACTAATGGAATCTAAACCCAGTTTGTAGAGCCGTATAATGCATTAAAGTGGGAGGAAAAAAAGAATTCGGTGGTTGTTTCTATTGTTAAACAATTGCGATGAGTATTCTTTTTAAAAAGGATCATGTCTTCTCTGATGACCTGCAGACGGATTCGGACTCTGCCCCACCCCCCCAAATTCTCAGCCAACACATGAAGAGGGTACCAAATTGAAAAAAAGGCTGTTTCATGGTAATTGAGGAACATTGCCAATCCATAAAAAACAAATCAATTGCTATTTTTGTAACTATCTTATGCAATAAAACAAATGAATGGAAACAGGTTGAAAAAGAAAGTGGATGGAAGGTTGCAGGCCAAAACTATCAGGAGCTTAAAAGCTACCTCATTAAATAATAATGAGTATTTACATGGGTAAAATGCAGGCCTGTTTGGTGCTGCCTGCACATTAACTTCCAGAGATAACTTCGGATTTAGCATTGTTAATGGTATCCATTTCAGACTGAGCAGAAACATTACTTTAAGCTTACTGTCCCGAATGAACATCTACACAAGATAATCAAGCTCGGAAACTTTTCTGCACAGAGCCTGCAATAAAGCGAGTTTACATTTATCATCCCAGTTAATTGTAATGAGTCTAAAACTAATGATCCTTAACTCTAAACTCCATTTAAGACAATACTTAATTACTTCATTTTAATAAGTGTTGACAGAAAAATGGACCGAACAATGATTGAACATTCAATTACTACGTAAGCTAGAAAATGAAGATGTAGAATGCTGGTTAGGTTTATGCGCCATCTTAAATGCAATTAGATCCACCCAAAAGATAAGAGGAGGCATTGATTTCCATAATAAGGAAAAGAAACAGGAAAAGGGTGTTCTTGGGTAAGAGTGCTCTTTTTCTGCCTACCCATAAATAATTAATGGCTCCAGTCTCTGCAGGTCTCACAGGTATGGCATTTTGCAAATAATTGGGGTTTAAGGCAGCCAACTGCTGCATACAGGATCATTTCTCACTCCTGTGAGGCTGGACAAACCAATTCTGTTTAGATGCTGTGCTTTTATCCTCTCTTCCACCTGCAATGGAGAGTCCTTTTGGAGTAGCGTTTACTGAATGGGATGCATTTTCCCCTCTGTTATTTCACCTGGGGGTAATGTTTACTTCAAGCCCTTATATCAGGGTTTCTCGACCAGGGTTCCGTGGCACCCTCGGGTTCCATGAGAGGTCGCTAGGGGTTCTCCGGGAAATCACGGTTTATTTAAAAAACTATTTCAACTTCAGGGAACTTCACATTCAAGAGGTAAGTTTCATTCTTTATTTTCAGTCTAAGAAGACTGTTAGTGCATCTAGACAGGCCTACATATGAGACGAATATGATTTTGTAACTTTTGGCTTATATTTGAGCCTGAATGTGCGGGGATTCCCCAAGGCCTGGAAAATATTTCAAGGGTTCCTCCAGGGTCAAAAGGTGGAGAAAGGCTGCCTTATACCAATACTGATAGAGAAGAGCCACATGGTCTTATTAACCATGCAGGCTTCAGGTGCTTAAACAAAGCCCTTCCTTCCTTCATATATATTTCAAATTTCATCACCACCCATCTCCCTCAAAAGAGGGCCTCTTTTCAACTGCTTTGCTCATCGTTCAGAAGCTTTTGAGATACCTACCCTCTGTTTACACCAAGCTTGCTGCATTAAGAGGAGCTACCATCTTTCCAAGAAATCTCCTCCTTTTAGGGGGAGATGGGCGGTGACAGAAATGTGAATAATAAATAAATAAATAAAACAATAGCTTCTTTGGGTCACCAGGACCTGGTGCCTTTATGTAGCAATGCAGCAGGAGCATCTTTTTTTGGTGCGCTGCATCTCATATTTCTGTTTTAGACATGCTGCTTTTAACATGGCTTCAGAAACCACACTTCAGTCCTAGGCCCACTTTGATTTTACATCCTTCGATCATGCCCTCCAAACCTCTTGAAAACACCCAGTGGGGCATTTTCATTTTGTAATTCCACTTTTTGATGTTTGGTTTCAGGACCGTTGTTTTTTGTTTCTGCCTCTTTAATTGCACTTGTCATTTAAGATTCTACACTGGAGTCCGTTTGACTCGACATACCTGGAAAAATCTGGATTGCAGCCTCATTATATCTGACAGCACAACAACGGTGAGCACAAAGGAAATATTCCCCTGTTGATCCCTTGCAAAGATTTATCACTCACTGTTTTTACTGGCATCCACAGAAATAATTTTTCTCTTTGAAACACTAGATAATTTTAAAGATCTCTGCTAATGAATTCCACCTCCGTGACTGTGCCTTATTATTTTAATTAGCAGCTGAATAATTGTATTGGAAGCTTAATGAACATCTGAGTACTTTGAAGTTTTCCACGGCATTGCAGAAGCATTTAAAATTGGGATTACACAAAGTGTTCTCCCATTTTGAGTTTGGAAGCTAAAAATAAATTATTGAGACAATTAAAAAAAAAATCCTAGAATGCCCCACTTTGGTTTATTTTGCTGCTATTAGTATTTCTTCTTTTAACAGAAATCCTGTTTATTTTACTTTTCTAGAATGATTCCAGCTAATCAGGTAGCACATTTTGGATGTCATGACATCTTCATAATATGTAGGACCTTTTTCTCTATGACAGTGTTATAAATGGGTAAAGCCAATTAAGAGGGAGGGCAATAATGGTTACAAGAATGATATTAGCTAATTAGGTCACCAAGGACCCTCATTTCTATAGGCAGAAACTGTCATGAAAAATCGATTTTCATGAAAAGTCCAAATAAATTAATTCAAAGAAGAAATGGTTATCTTTTTTCATGCATGGTCAAATGAATAAATATTACTCCACTTCATTTGCAGAGAAGTAGCCCTTCTATTATTATCTGATTTTGTGTCTCTGAAAATAATTGATTTTTTTTTAACTCCCTGGAGGCTAACCTGCATGAACAATAATTCAGAAATTACAGCAGAAATGGACAGGATATGAAAAACTGATGCAGTTGATGGTGAATTGCTTCCCAAGTCATTTGAATAGCAAAATAGCAAATTCTTAATCTGAAGAACAGGACATTTTATAAAACTATGAACTTCATAGCATAAAAAATCATGGAATCAACATGCCAAACCTTTGTCCTGATGGTATGTAGACATTCTGCTAATAATCAAGCTGGATTGAAGTACTGACCGAAGTATCGACCTCAGTCCTTAGAAATTAATATTTTTATTCTAATGCAAATTATTGGGTTTTATTTAGATAGGACAAGGAAACTGGTGAATAATTTCAGGAATTAGCATTCTGTAAGTGTGCCCACCATGGAAGACTGCACATTATCTATTTCTCCCATTTCTTCTGCATCTTACACAGATAACTCACATTAGCCCCTCCAACGAACAAATGTGCCAACATGAGATCCTTTATTTCTTTTCCAAATGAAGACACTGACATCTAAGTAGGAGATTGGATTAGAAAGTTTTTTGAAGACCAGAAATGGTCCCACTGTTCTGAGTTGGTAGGAGGCAAAGAATCAACTGCTGTCAGAATATTGATAGCCTTGTTGATCTGGGACAGCTTATTTGCTTGGGCAGTGGGTAGAAGCTTAGCTGCATTGAGCAGCAGACACAGGGGCCCACAGTAGTGCCAACACACAAGTAGTAAAGTTTGGCTACAACTGCCTTGGCATCATTCTCCCAACTCTACAGAGGAACATATGAATTGGGAACAGGGAGCAGAGAATAGCCAGCTAGTAAGAAGAGTCACAAGAATGCCCAATGGAATTAAACCAAAGGTTTTACTGTAAACTGCCCAGAGTGGCTCTTTGAGTGAGATGGGCAGTAGCTAAATTTGAAATATAAATAAATAAATAAATGGGGATTCCAGAATTTTTTCCCATATTCTTCATTTTTTATTGAACTATGATTAACAACTTCAGCAAAGGATCGTTACCTTGTCTTGGTGCTGGAGCTTGAGCACCTCAATGATGCCATGAGCTAAACCGTGAAGGGACACCCAAGACGGGAAGGTCATGACAGAGAGGTCAGACTAAATGCGATCCCTGGGGAAGGTAATGGCAACCCACCCCAGCATTCTTGCCGTGAAAACTAAATGCATCGGTACAACCAGAGATATGTTGGTATACCATCGGAAGATGAGACCCCCCGGTCGGAAGATGGTCAAAATGCTACTGGGGAGGAACAGAGGATGAGTTCAACTAGCCCCAGATGTGATGACGCAGCTAGCTCAAAGCCGAAAGGACGGCTAGCAGCCGACGGTGCTGGTGGTGAATGGCGAATCCGATGTTCTAAGGATCAACACGCCATTGGAACCTGGAATGTAAGATCTATGAGCCAGGGCAAATTGGATGTGGTTACTGGTGAGATGTCAAGATTAAAGATAGACATTTTGGGCGTCAGTGAACTGAAATGGACTGGAATGGGCCACTTCACATCAAATGACCACCAGATCTACTACTGTGGACAAGAGGACCACAGAAGAAATGGAGTAGCCTTCATAATTAATAGTCAAGTGGCTAAAGCAATGCTTAGATACAATCCCAAAAACAATAGAATGATCTCAATTCAAATTCAGGGCAAGCCATCTAACATCACAGTGATCCAAATATACGCCCCAACCACAGATGCTGAACAAGCTGAAGTAGAGCAGTTCTATGAGTATCTGCAGCACCTACTGGACAACACACCTAAAAGAGATGTTATTTTTGTCACAGGAGACTGGAATGTTAAGGTGGGCAGTCAAATGACACCTGGAATTACAGGTAAGCATGGCCTGGGAGAACAAAACGAAGCAGGACATAGGCTGATAGAATTTTGCCAAGACAATTCACTCTGCATAACAAACACTATCTTCCAACAACCTAAGAGATGCCTTTATACATGGACTTCACCAGATGGACAACACCGAAATCAGATTGACTACATCCTTTGCAGCCAAAGGTGGCGGACATCTGTACAGTCGGTAAAAACAAGACCTGGAGCTGACTGTAGTTCAGATCATGAACTTCTTCTTGCACAATTTAGGATCAGACTAAAGAGCTTAGGGAAGACCCACAGATCAGCTAGATATGAGCTCACTAATATTCCTAAGGATTATGCAGTGGAGGTGAAGAATAGATTTAAGGGACTGGACTTAGTAGATACGGTCCTGGAAGAACTATGGACAGAAGTTCGCAACATTGTTCAGGAGGTAGCAACAAAATACATCCCAAAGAAAGAGAAAACCAAGAAGGCAAAATGGCTGTCTGCTGAGACACTAGAAGTAGCCCAAGAAAGAAGGAAAGCAAAAGGCAACAGTGATAGGGGGAGATATGCCCAATTAAATGCAAAATCCCCTGGAAGAGATAAGGAATTATTTTTAAACAAGCAATGCGCAGAAGTGGAAGAAGACAATAGAATAGGAAGGACAAGAGACCTCTTCCAGAAAATTAGAAACATCGGAGGTAAGTTCCAGGCAAAAATGGGTTTGATCAAAAACAAAGATGGCAAGGACCTAACAGAAGAAGAAGAGATCAAGAAAAGGTGGCAAGAATATACAGAAGACCTGTATAGGAAGGATAACAATATCGGGGATAGCTTTGACGGTGTGGACAGTGAGCTAGAGCCAGACTTCCTGAAACTCTTCAGGTTGAATGGGCCTTGAGAAGCATTGCTAATAACAAGGCAGCAGGAGACAACGGCATCCCAGCTGAACTGTTCAAAATCTTGCGAGATGATGCGGTCAAGGTAATGCATGCTATATGCCAGCAAATTTGGAAAACACAAGAATGGCCATCAGATGGGGAAAAATCAACTTATATCCCCATACCAAAAAAGGGAAACACTAAAGAATGTTCAAACTATCGAACAGTGGCACTCATTTCACATGCCAGTAAGGTAATGCTCAAGATCCTGCAAGGTAGACTTCAGCAATTCATGGAGCGAGAATTGCCAGATGGACAAGCTGGGTTTAGAAAAGGCAGAGGAACTAGGGACCAAATTGCCAATATCCACTGGATAATGGAAAAAGCCAGGGAGTTTCAGAAAAACATCTATGTCTGTTTTATTGACTATTCTAAAGCCTTTGACTGTGTGGACCATAACAAATTGTGGCAAGTTCTTAGTGGTATGGGGATACCAAGTCATCTTGTCTGCCTCCTGAAGAATCTGTATAACGACCAAGTAGCAACAGTAAGAACAGACCACGGAACAACGGACTGGTTTAAGATTGGGAAAGGAGTACGGCAGGGCTGTATACTCTCACCCTACCTATTCAACTTGTATGCAGAACACATCATGCAACATGCTGGGCTTGAGGAATCCAAGGCTGGGGTTAAAATCGCTGTAAGAAACATTAACAATCTCAGATATGCAGATGATACCACTTTGATGGCTGAAAGCAAAGAGGAACTGAGGAGCCTTATGATGAAGGTGAAAGAAGAAAGTGCAAAAGCTGTCTTGTAGCTAAACCTCAAAAAAACCAAGATGATGGCAACCAGCTTGATTGATAACTGGCAAATAGAGGGAGAAAATGTAGAAGCAGTGAAAGACTTTGTATTTCTAGGTGCGAAGATTACTGCAGATGCTGACTGCAGTCAGGAAATCAGAAGACGCTTAATCCTTGGGAGAAGAGCAATGACCAATCTCGATAAAATAGTTAAGAGCAGAGACATCACACTGACAACAAAGGTCTGCATAGTTAAAGCAATGGTGTTCCCCGTAGTAACATATGGCTGCGAGAGCTGGACCATAAGGAAGGCTAAGCGAAGGAAGATCGATGCTTTTGAACTGTGGTGTTGGAGGAAAATTCTGAGAGTGCCTTGGACTGCAAGAAGATCCAACCAGTCCATCCTCCAGGAAATAAAGCCAGACTGCTCACTTGAGGGAATGATATTAAAGGCAAAACTGAAATACTTTGGCCACATAATGAGAAGACAGGACACCCTGGAGAAGATGGTGATGCTAGGGAGAGTGGAGGGCAAAAGGAAGAGGGGCCGACCAAGGGCAAGATGGATGGATGATATTCTAGAGGTGACGGACTCGTCCCTGGGGGAGCTGAGGGTGTTGACGACCGACAGGAAGCTCTGGCGTGGGCTGGTCCATGAAGTCATGAAGAATCGGAAGCGACTGAACGAATAAACAACAAACAACAACATGATTAACAAACATTATCAAGTAACTAAAGTAACATGCATCCAAGATGCATAGAGAAAAAAGGTAGAGAAAATACAAAACAACAACACAACCCTACTAAAAAGTAAATAAAGAGACAAGGACCGTACATGTACAGATTGCCCATATATATATATATACATACATACATACATACATACATACAAACAGTATTGCCATATTATGGTCTCTTGCTATTGAGCTAATCCATAAAATCCTTCCAACTTTGATAGAATCGTGGTTCCTGCCTCTGATGTCTCATTATTTTAACCTTGTCTGTGATTTTTTCTAATGTGGCAATTGAAGAGAACTTGTAAATCCACATCTCGATTGTTACATTATCTAGAGTTTTCCAATGTTGGGCAACTTAACTATTGTTTCTCAGCTAAGCCAAGTTTCTGCAATCATGCATCCCACTGATTATAAATGAAGCATAAGGCTTGAGTTCCCATACAGCATGGGCCACAATGGGGTTAGCAACTCTCAGCACACCTGTAAGCACAGCCACGTGGATTTAGCAAGGGAAACCTATCCTGGCATGGAGATGATCCAATGGGGACATGGATCCATCCCAAGTTGCTGTTCAGAGCAGAGAAGCTGGCTTTTCTTCAGGAGTCTTCACTGCTGGCTTTTGGATGGAGTTGGATGGAGACGGTCACCATGTCTGTGTAGCCTCCTGATCTTAGGATCTTGTTCCCACCTCCTCCAGCTCTCTGAAGAACTGATGGAGCAGCAACTGGAACAGGTGAAGCAGGAGTTTGGCTCCCCTTGGAGAAACCGTTCACCCTGGGAGGGACCAGAACAGATGGGAAGGATGACTTTCAGTTTTCCCCAAAGAGATAAAGAAGGATTTACAATAATGAAATGCATGAACATCATTTTGCCCTCCTGCACATCTGGCTTAGGCAGCAGTGCAATGACGTTGCATGGGTTCCTTTTTTCTTCCTCTCTAGGTTCAGTATGATTCATGGCTGCATTATCCCTGGACTGTCCATCTGGAGAACAACTTTAAAGGCAGGAAGGGTGAAAATCAGAAAGGCACACTTTCACACTGCACAAATATGCACGTCCCTGGCTTCCTGATATTTATAGGGTGCATACAGTGGGAAAAATCAGATATTGCCTGATATCAGACCACCTTACTCATCCTGTTGTGCGTGCTTTATGCGGGTTTCAGGTCACCTGCTATCTAATTACTCAATTAATTGACCAAGGAGGCACCGTGGATTGAAATTTAGCCTGTACTAGTGACTTAAGTTTATGCCCTGCTGCTGTTCCTTAACAGCTGCTCAAGCATCAGCAGTCAGGGAATTTATTTATTTATTTTAAAATCCCAATAATATCCATATAGATAATAGACGATATGGATAATAATATCCATATAGGTCTGCTGTAAAAGCGCTTCCTGCCTGGTTAAAAACACAGTAGCAGAGTCTATTGAAGAGTTGGCAATCCTGCCCCCTACTGGAGTTACCTAGACATGCAGCTGTTTAGTTTGTGGGAAATGACTGTATATACATGATAGAACAATGTTTCTCAACCCCAGCAATTTTAAGATGTGTGGACTTCAACTCCCAGAATTCCCCAGCCAGCTATGCTGGCTGGGGAATTCTGGGAGTTGAAGTCCACATATCTTAAAGTTGCTGAGGTTGAGAAACACTGTGATAGAAAGATGAATACTGTAATAATTTCATGTGAATTTAGAAGGTTGTCTTACATTTGCCAAGAAGAGAAGAAGCTATTGAAAGCAAGAGTTGCAGACATCTTTATTATTAAAAGGGGACTGATTGCCTGGTGAATTTAACCCTTTTTAGAATGCTGCAGCTTCATTATTTCTCTTTTGATTCCCCATCCATTTCACGTTCCCCTTCCCTCATTTCCATTCAGAGTTGTGTTCCTCCTTTCTCGTTTCTTCCCTGCCTAGTCCAGTTACACCTTATCTTTACCCCATTTTCATCCTATTTGCTTATTTGTTTTGCTGTTTCTACTGCAGGGTTTCTCAACCAGGGTTCCGTGGCACCCTCGGGTTCCACAAGAGGGGTTCCCAGGGAGATCACAATTTATTTAAAAAATTATTTCAAATTCAGGCAACTTCACATTCAAGAGGTAAGTTTCATTCTTTATTTTCAATTTAAGAACACTGTTAGTGCATCTATACAGGCCTACACATGAAACAAATATAATCATTTTGTAACTTCTAGACTGTATTTGAGCCTGAATGTGCAGGGGTTCCCCAAGGCCTGAAAAAACTTTAAGGGTTCCTCCAGGGTCAAAAAGTTGAGAAAGGCTTTTCTACTGGGAGGGGATATATGTGTGAACTTATGTTTATATATGTAGGAATGGTCTGCGTGTGAAAGAGAGAATGGTCACTATAAGCAGATAGAGCTCAATTAATTTTGTGAATGGAGTACCTTATTTTATAGCCACTTAAATTTAATCAGGTATTAGGTTCTTTTTTTCTTCTCTCTCCCCCTCTCTCTCTTTGGGGGAAATGTAGCTTCTGGCAGATAAACACACAGAGACATGCATTTATGGTAGGAGGAAATCTCCAAGGTTGCTTTCAGCTGAGGATGAGAACCCTAAATTGGTATTAAAGGTATTAAAACTGAGCATGCACAGAATCTTTCTGTTTTCATAATTCTTTTTCTATTTTTTTTTCTTTTGGGACAAAGTGGGAAGTGAAATTCAGAATTGTCTTTTGGCGTAAGTGCAGCAGTTCTGTTCATTCTCTAGCTTTGCTCCCTCCCTCCACATGTATTTTGCTTAAGTCCATATCCTGTTTAAGCATGATCTTTCATAACTGGCGGTCATCCTTGCAAACTCATTTTTGCATGTCTCCAGAGGGATTCCGTGGCTGTGTTTATTCAACAGATTTAATAGGTCAAAGAGCATCCAGACGCATATGCATGATGTGCTAGGATTTTAACATTAAGCTTGGTTAAGATTTGCTATGACCTAGTGTGTTGCGTGTTGCCAGATATATAGGATCTTACGCGGAGGGTAAGATTGGCGGCTAACATGGCAGACACCAATCAGCTGGTTTCTAATTAGTTTATTAGAACATATTTCACAAGCACAAACATTCATTCACATGCATACAATATGCCCACCAGAAAGGAAGAAAAGTGGAAAGAAAGATAAAGTGGTCTTCTCCTGGATGAAAGAGAGTTTGGAGATTCTAAAAATCTATTTGTTGAAGAATCCCAGCCTTTCAACACAATGCTTTATTCTTTATATCAGTGTTTCTCAACCTTGGCAGCTTGAAGAGGTGTGGACTTCAACTCCCAGAATTCCCCAGCCAGCATAGCTGGCTGGGGAATTCTGGGAGCTGAAGTCCACACCTCTTCAAGCTGCCAAGGTTGAGAAACACTGCTTTATACTATTTAGGGCATGGCATCTCTGCTGATAAATGCAAATTACTTCTGTCCTCTTCTATTGGCACTTCCGTTCTGTTGCTAAGAAAACTACGTGGATTTATCCATGAAAGCACCAAGACTTGGGCCTGACGTGAAGGCAACAATACTTTTATGTGTATAATAATATCACAACATTAATAATCTCAGCGTAAGAGTACATTTGTCCAAGTCCTCCTACCTGCTAATAACGTTCATTGAAATGGCAGCTTTCGACAATCCCACGTGTATTAAGGAACATGTGGTGCTTTTCCTGCATAGAAAAACAATACGTGTGTGTGTGAGAGAGAAAAAGAGAAAGAAATTCCTGTTTTTCATTCAAGAACTCAAAGCAGTATATCTAGCACTCTCTCCTATTTTTCCTCACAATAACAACACCCCTGCGAGGTAGGCTGGGCTGAAAGAGAATGGCTGGCCCAAAATCACTCTGTATGTTTCATTTAATTTCAACATCCTGCTCCTTTGCAACACGGCACAACACTTCACTCTTCCTTTTGTGAAGGAGATAGGATTTGGGGCCATAGTAAAACCATTCCTGTTTAAGATGCCACAAAACTCATTATTTATACATGGAACAGAAGACTTTTATTGAGAACAGTGGCACCAGCCATTCCATTCCCAGACTGGCTCCATCAATTTACCATACCAATAATCTTTGAAGCATGCTTGAAATACGCATGGGAGTAAAAAGGGAGTAAAATCCAACTCCTCAGCATCTAAATTGTAAAAATTATTTTATTGTCAGCTTGTTAACAGGGAGGAAACTTGGGTTTATGAGGTCTGATCTAGATGATCATGTAGCTTTATGCACAAATTTGTTATTGACCAAGAAAATAGCTTTGCTAATCCTGCCTTTTTTATCACAGCGGAGAATATAATTCCTTGCAACTCAAAGAAAATGTGATTTACTGCTGCAGTAAAGTTATTGAAATTATGTACCGATCATTAAGAGCATTTTGCACTGGCATTTGTTATATTAGAAAGTTGTAGAGGTGGGATGCTGAGATGTTATTGAATCTGCATGTTTTAGCAGTTGCTAAAAGACAGATACCCTCTGTTATGCTGTAATTTTAGAAAATGACATGTTTTTGGCTCTCATGACATCATGTACTGTGGAGTTCTATGTAGGAACTGAAATTAATTATGGGTGTTAGAATCCTGGGAATTCTTTGTCATAACCCTTAAACATGGCACAAACTGGAAATAAAAAAAAATCTTGTGACTTGGGCCAAGGTTATTCACAATAGAGCTTAAGTTGTGCAGTTGGATGGATGTACCCTTTCCTCATTTAAGGATTTCAGGAAGGACCAAAGTTTGGTGGCAATCTCATTTAGATATCTATCATGGACCATGGATACTTCCCTGCTCGCATCTTCTAGAGTCAGACAAACACTCTTGAGCCAAAATAATGGTAATGAGGACAGGCTCTGTATATCAATTCAGCAATGGCTGGGTGATGATGGGAAGATGTTATAAGTCCTGGTAGACAATTGGCCTAAATTTACTTAGTATTCAGAACAGTATGCAGCATTAGCCATTAGAACTAGTAAATGGTATGCAGTCTCCAGATTGGAGAAAAATGATATATATTCCATTGATTGATTGATTGATTATGTGCCATCAAGTTATGTTCATCTCCCTGGTGACCACATAGATAGATTTTCTCCATGATGTTCTGTCTCCAACCGGGTCCTTCAGGTCTTCCAAGGGTGCCCCCATCGCCACTGTAACTGAGTCCATCCATCTTCTGCTGGTTGCCCTCTTCTTCTCTTTCCTTCCGCCTTTCCCAGCATCAAAGCCTTCTCCAGAGGGAGAGGTCTTCGCATTGAATGGTTATGTGCCATGAAGTCGGTGTCAACTTTTAGTGACCACATAGATAGCTTTTCTCTGTGATGATCTCTCACTAACCTGGCCTTTCCAACGATGCACCCATCGCCATGGTAACTGAGTTGATTCACCAGCTGCTGGTCATCCTCATATTCTCTTTCCTTCCGCCTTTCCCAGCATTAGGGCCTTTTCCAGAGAGCTGGAATTTTCTCATAATGTGTCCAAAGAAGGGTAATTTGAGCCTGGTCATTTAAATCATATATAAACCAGGAAGTCTGAATATTCTTACAGTTTAGTCTACTTCTAATCTGCCCATCAGCTGTAGTTCTTAAATATCCAGAGCTTCTAAACACATTGCATGAAAATGGTAAAATGAGAAAGGCAATCTGTGAACAAAGACAGAAAACAGAGACAATGCATTATTGCAGTGTAGAGAGGCCCCTAAATTCACAGTACAGAAGTGCTTGAAAGAAAATCTCTGCCTGTACTGAAAAGATATTTGCTAGGGCACCGACTTGTCTTCTGAGATCATTCCATAAACAGACCCTACAACTGGTAAGTTGTATCCACGTACTTCATTCTTGACCGGGGAGTAAACTGTAGTCCAGAGCACCAGGTGGACAATAGCGTGGTTACAGCAATATTGTGAATCTCATTTTTTGGGGTATAAATGGATACGTAAATGCATCTTTTAGCCCGCCCAATCTTCTAATAATTATATTCTTTTTCTTTCCTCTGAAATTGGAAAGGCTGTAGGCTATTTGGAAGAATATATTTTCACTAATCTGCTTAAAATTTAAGCCCTTAATCTATTTAAATACTTACTCACTGAGATAAACGTCTTCCCAATATAGGCCCTGCAATCCTCATACGAACTTATCTGGGACTAAGTTTCACTGAACTCTGTGGCTCTTACTTGGAACGCTCACGTACAAGACGGTGCAGAGAATTTCTCTAGACAAGGCAGAAAACACTGGACAGTTGGTGGCTCTGTTGTTTTTGCCTTGTGTCCAAATATGCAAGCCATGCAGATGGTAAATAGTCATTATTCCGAAGTAGTCAACAACAGCCCATTACAGCAAGGACGAACTCAAGTGGAGCTGGACTCCTGGGGGCTGGGTCCATACAGTTTCCTTGGCAGTGTTATCAAAATGGATTGCTCTTGTCTTCTTCCAAGATGTTTTCTCAACTTCCAAGCCTGGCCAATAGCTCTAGACTTCTGAGGTAGTCCTTATCCAGGTTCACAGAAGGTCAGCTAGGAAATGCCTGGGCATATTTTTATTTTCCATTCAACTGTGTCTGATTCTGCCTGGACAAATCCTTGAAGTTTTCTTGGCAGGTTTTTCATTGCCTCCTTCCTAGGGCTGAGAGAAAGTGACTGGCCCAAGGTCATCTATTTGGCTTTGTGCCTAAGGCAGGACTAGAACTCATGTTCTCCCAGTTTCTAGCCCAGTGCCTTAACCACTACACCAAAATGGCTGATATTGAATATAGGAGCAATCAAATTCCTTATCTCTGTCTAAAGACTGATGCATCTCTCCCTGGCAGGAGAATATGGTCCTGGCATTCAGGGTCTGTTAAAGTTGAATTTAAACTGTGATTATTCCATTGTTGAACAAAAAAGTAAATTTATATTTATAAAAGCATACTTTGGTAGCCACAAATGCACACCTTCCCTTTCTCCTTAGCATTGTTTTGAAGGCAAGCCTGCTAAAGGAGAACATAAATGCACTAATAATGACCATCTGCTTCTCTGGTGTCCAGACAAAACTTTTCCCATGCAACTTTCCACCTCTTTCCCAGAAAGCTAGCAGGGAGGGTAAGACAACATTGACTCCCAATGTGTAATCCCTGATTTTTTTTTTCCTCTGTGTTGTTTTCTCCCCAGACAGAATCCATTAAAAGAGGAAAGACAGGACTGGACCACAATAACTTTTGATTGGTGTTATTAGAACCCGCCTGGGCCTAATTTTCCTAGGGCCTCTGTTTTCTCTGTTCTATATTGGCTAACACCGCTTTATTACTTCTTTTAAAAAATCCTTTGCATCCATCACCATAGTCAGAATACACAGACTCTTTTTCTCTTCTGGGTTGCCAACAAGGAAACAGCACAATTAAATACATCTTGAAGTCAATAAGTATACCAGCTGTTTGTTGATCCATTGATTTTTAAATAGGCTTGGTAGACTAATTTTTAAAGCTGAACATTTCAGATGTAGTGAGAGATTGTTCATTGGGGTAGCTGGAGAAGTACTGATTAGATTAGACAAGCAGCCTCATTTGGTAACTGTCAGCATCCCTTGCAATATAAAAGTGAGATCTATTTACAGGCAGGAAAAGTACAGAAATTAAAAGCTTGGGTTTGCTTGAGACCCCAGACTAGATGGTTAATCATTTACATCACCATTTCCAAAAAGGCAAATTAACCTTATTTAGGATTTATAATCCTAAAACATAGTTGCACATGGAATATTTTACATTTTATGGAAAGCTGCCATAGCATGCAAGAGTTATACAACTCAATTCTGGTATCTTCAGGAGAACAAGCTGAGAAAAAGTTTTGAGTCTTCTGAATCTCGCCTTTCCATCTCCAGTGAAAATGGTACCCTTCATAGGACAAGCATCACCTTTTAATCCTGTTCTGTTGGCCTAGAATGGGTTGCTTGCTAGTTAAGATGGGACTTTCTGTTCTCAGAATTCCTTACCAGGATGCTGACTAGGAATTATGAGATTTTATTGCCAACATCTCTGGAGCGGGCCAGGATGTTGTGATGTTTGTCTCACATGTTGAATCCATTCTCCAGAGCACTGGATTATTTATTATCAAAAAGTAGGCAGTTTTTTGAGATTAAGGGCTCAGAAAAGGCTGTGCCAGGCATTTGCTGGGTGAGTTCTTCTCAGACTTGGCAGCTGCCCAACAGGGGCATGGCTGACTTCCATCCCATCATCATCACAATCATTAGCTGTAAAGTGTCATGACCTCGTTGCAAGGCACAAAGAGCCTCACAACGTGGATCATGATCATTAGGGAAAAGGGGAAGGAGATAATCAAACCAGGGATTAACACAAGCACCCAAAGGCACCCACACCCATGGACCCATAAGCAACTGAAAAGAGAGACGTCAGAGGAGTGAAGATAAGAAGCACATGGTGCCCTGGAGGACACAACCGTCGCAGGGAGACAAAGAAGACACCGGGGAAAATGCCCAAGCAGCCATCAAGGGTCCCATCAAGAGGGATCGGGGCATTAAGGGGTGGGGAAGCCCGGGGCAATACAGGAGGGTATAAAAGGGGCGCCCCCACACTACCTACCCCGTTCCCGTTTTTCGTTCTGTCAGCTATCATTCCAATAAACCAGAAATCCTTAATACCCATTAGGTGAGTCTGTGTCTTATTGTGAAGCGAGGCTGGCCCTGACATAAGGCAACAATTGAACCTGTCCTACTGTCGAAAAAGCCAGCACCAAGGCATCTTTTAAAAAGTCAACACGATGACATATACTAAGCCTATGTTTCCATGACACAGGTTCCCTCACTGAGAGGCTTCATGTAACTTCTGAGGGATTCATGTAACTTCAGAACTTCCGGTGGCCAGAAGAAACTTCTGCAGATGCGCTGCGTATGTGCAGAAATCCTCATCTGGTGTTTCTAGTAGCTCATGCTGGTCTACTTAATGGAAGTGCTGGAGAGATGTCCCAGTAACAGCTTTACTCTTCAACAGTGCTTTATGAAGGAGCTTCATGTGAGGATTTGCTTCAAGCATCGTCAACAGCAAGCAGCCTTTTGAAGCTTTGCACAGCCTGAGCACATGCATGCAGGCACGTATATGTATCTAGATGATTTTATTCTGATGGTAGATCTTGCAGTTCACTTGCAAAGTGTTGAATGCATAAATTCAGGAATGCATACCTCATCCCATCGATTTTAGTACAATTGGGTCCTGCTGCAATCTCCCTTACAGCCTGAAGCAAATATCTCTAGAAAATTTACTTTCACTTCTGCTGGGAATGAAAAAATGCTGCCTTTACAGCTTACTTCTGACTGAACACTACAACAGTAGTATTTTTCTTCTTTCTTGCTTCAACTTTTCTCGCTTGCAGAAGGTATCACTGGCACGACCTCTTAAGAAAGGCCATTCCTACTGAAATTAAGAAATGCACATCTCAAGCACATGCTCTGGCTCCTCCTTTGTTCAGGCCAAAACTGGACAAATTTTGATTTTGTTCTGATGTTTACTTAAGTCCTATATGTCATGTTCTCGTTCCGATGTTTATGGTTCCTCGTAACGTTTCACATGTCATATCTGCAGTTGCGTGCCTGCCTGGCCACGCTGGTAAATTTCCTTTGTGCTGACTTGTGATCTTCTGGAATGTATGTTTGGGTTATCTCTGCTGTTCAAGGTTACTTTCTCAGGCCGATTCTAACGGTTGCTAGCATCTGGGGTGGGTGGTTGCTATGCTAGCCTGAGGGGAGGGTTCGCAACGGGAGCAAGGCTTTTTAAGTTTGCATTTGGCGCGCTTTTGCTCATTCTCAGCTTTCTTCGTACTTTGCACACTATTCATTCAATAAATTAGTTTTCTCTAGTAACTACTGATGAGACTTCTTTTATTGGAATAGGCAATCATTACATATAGCTCTGAACAAAAGGGTTTGCATGCAGAAGGGTTTTGTGTAACAAAACTGCGCGACCAAGTCTGTAAAATAAGAACCTTTGGGGTAGATGTTAATTCAGTAAAAGGTATGGTCTCATTTGCTGTTTTGTGTGTGTGTGTGTGTGCACGCACATGCACACCTTTGAGTCAGTGTTAACTCAACTTGCATAGCCCCAGTTTTCTAATGCATTTTTCTATTGTAGTTTTATCTTTCACTGAGATAGAGAGTAATAGAGTAATCTGTGCATGTGTGTGTGCCTCGGCTCCTGGAGACTGCCTGGACTAGTCCCTGAAGTTTTCTTGGCAAGGTTTTTCAGAAGTGGTTTGCCCTTGCCTTCTTCCTAGGGCTGAGAGAGAGGGACTGGCCCAAGGTCACCAGTTCACCCAGCTGGCTTTGTGGACTAGAACTCACAGCTTCTGTCAGCCCTCCCAGGTAAACCAGACAGGAAACATGATGAGATGAGCTAATTCTACTTTATTGTAAGGCTACATTAACAGAATCTTGCAAGTCTGAAAGTACAAATCTCCCGCTCTCCCTATATCCTGCCTGAGTAAGTAGGCAGGCCCTTCCCAAGTTTCTTCCTCTGACTGTTCCTCTGTTGTGGGCTCCTTTCTCTTTTATCTGATCGTTCTCTAAGCGGCATCTTTTCCCCCTGTCGTCCAAGGCCAACCTCACATTCCATCACAGTTTCCCAGTTTCTAGTCTGGTGCCTTAACCACAGCACCAAACTGGCTCTTTTTCTGTCATGTCTACCCCACTTTTTTCTATGGTGGAATTCAAAGCTCTTTATGCTAGTCTTCCCAGGCAGCTTTCTACACAGGCAATGATTTGGTAAATATCACTTAGCTTCCGCAAGGCTACTGCATTATGTGCCTTCATCCCAAGTCCTGGGGCTAATGAGAAAGCTGCTAAACAATCTGACATTTTCTTGCTATTTGAACCTGCTGTTTTCTTTTGTATGACAAGATATAATGTCTCTAGGAATTAATTGCAGTAAAGAAATTGAAGACTGGTGCTTGTGAGAATCTATCTAAATACCATCTCAACCTTGATGCTGCTGTCTAATAGGATTTCAGTGGTATAATGCTATCACTAACCATTTTATACAGATTGGATCTAAATTATAGCAACAAAAGACTGAAGGACAGCACTTCTGCCCTTGTGTGTGTGTGTGTGTGTGTGTGTATAAAACTGAAACAGGCTTTCAAGGGCAGACAGTTCTGTCTAGCTGCTGCCCCAAAATAAAACTTTCTCATATGGAGGATGTTGAGAATAAGTAATGCAAAAGACCTGACTTTATTTTTGAACACAGTTCTACTGATGAAGTGATGTAGCAGAAGTTCAAGAAAGTGCATGATTCCAATTTCCTGTTTTAATCTACTCACAATCCTACATAAGAGAGTGTGTAAGAATGAATGCATTGGTAAATGTTCACTGTTCTCCTTTATAATGTGCTAAAATGATTTTCCTTGCATAGATAACTATGCAGGAAAGAGAAAGCATCTGCCCAACAATACTTGGAGTCAAAGCTCATTGGATGCTTACGGCATCCAGAAGGAGGAAATACGGCAAAATAAAAAGTGCAGATTTGCATGACATTTGCATATGCTGCTTTATAGGTGTCTCTGCAATTTTTGAAATAATTACAATACATTTCTCCATAATGGAGAATAGCAAGAGTGAGTAACTAGAGCTCTGGGAAGATTTGATTTGAAGAGTCAAATCAAAGATAATTCAATCAAATTGTTCCTTTGAATTAATGTGTCAAACTGTATCAGGTGTCTCTGAGTTGATTCAAAGATTCGGTGGAATTTTGGCCAGGTGAGCATATACTTTTGCTATATCAAATTGAGTCAGAGCAACTCAGCTGTTCATGTTCAACTACAGATTTGACTCAAGTCTTAGCTGGTGCACACTGTTGACTTAAATGCCCATTGGCTGGTCTATTATTCTATCACTAACTGTTGGCAGACACCATCAAGGCCTTTTATCTTTATCATTAAGCTGTCCTTCCAATAGAGGATGTCTTCAAATAAACATCTATCTTCCTGTACCCCTTCAATTTGAAAATTATTCTCTGTAAGGACCTATCCTCAAAATTACAGAAACCGAGTATTTAAACTGAGGCCACTTGGTCAAGTCAACAGCAGGAATGAATGGATGTGTAGGAGCATCCATCTTACGCTTCACTGTTCCATGCCAGTGGCTGCATTTCATTATTCATTCATCCTTGCAATGTCACAGAAGATGCAGGGGGACAGCTCTTGGTGGCAAGTATACACAAGGTAAGATTGGTTGGGTCACACCTTTTAGATCAGGTGGTGCTTCAATGATGCCCCTAAAAATATAATTTTAGCTTACCAATGTGGCTGTTTACACAGCTGGATTGCTCTTGAATGCTACAAAGTCAAGGTGTCTTGGTTTGTCTGAAGGAATACAGCAGTTACTCTCTAAGTCAGCTCCACAAAAAAAGTGAGTTTAGTTGACAAGGAAGAGATGCAATGTTTCAAAAGTTGTAAATCCCTTCGAGAAAAATACACAGACAGCATGAAGGAATGTTTATTATAGCAGATCAGCTTTGCCATCACCTAATGAAGATGCTTCCTGCCTTGGAATTTGTTTGCTTTTTAAAGTCAGACAGGTACATGTTAACTTTGAGAAAGGACTGACAGTTTAACAACTCTATTTCCTGTGGACACTGAATGTAAAGTAGCAGTGGTTGTATTATACTAACTGTTTGGAGATGTATTATTCTCTTGCAATTATAATAATACAACTAATGATTTAATGGAATTGAGGTTTGAACTTTATCCATTCTGTACTCCCGAGCAGCAGATCCCCTTTAAAGTGGAAGCATTTTTCCACTGTGTCATTTAACAACCCCTAAAAATAGACTTGTGAGCAGGCAGATCTAAGCATAATAGTGCTATTATTAAAAGTAACAAGAGCTCCTGAAAGGGTTTACTGACAAGATGGAGCATTCAGTAGCTGAAAGGAAACAAATCTTTCCATAATGATGAAATATAAACTTTGGTTGCATTATACAGGGTTGAAAAAAAAGAAAGAAAGCAGGTCATTTTTAAAGTTTTAGTGGTAGCATAAAATGAACCTCCTGGATTTGAATGTTCCATACATCAACAGTTTTATTACAGAATCATTTAACCTCTTTTAATAGCAGCACAGCGCAATCTCTCATGCTCAAATCCCATCTGAAAAAGAATGAAGCCCTGGCTACATTTCAGAAACATCTCATGTGCATTTTAAGGCTTCATATCATAAACACCAACCTGATCTTCTTAATCAGTTCCTGCAGGGTTGACAAGGGCTGTTACAGTTATGGGTTCCCTCTGCACACAGATTCACCCACAACTGTGCCTAAACGTCTTTCAGAAAGATTCAACCTGGATGGGACAGAACAGGAATGAAAAGTACAGAACATCTTTCCTCATTCCCTGACTCTAAAATTTATACCCTTTCAGCACTTGATTTTAGAAAGAATTCTAGTGGTTTCATTAATTTTTAAAACTTTTCCTACAGAACCGATTTCATTCTATGGTTTAACTGCCCCCCGCCAACCCAACAAATCATCTTCATTTACTCATTGTTCAGAAATAAAATATGCATTTATCTTGATTCTCCCCACAGGGTAAAAGCCCTTACCCAACATTTTATGTTGTTGTTAATTTGTTTAGTCGCTTCCGACTCTTTGTGACTTCATGGACCAGCCCACGCCAGAGCTTCCTGTCGGTCGTCAGCACCCCCAGCTCCCCCAAGGACAAGTCCATCACCTCTAGAATGTCATCCATCCACCTTGCCCTTGGTCGGCCCCTCTTCCTTTTGCCTTCCACTCTCCCTAGTATCATCATCTTCTCCAGGCTGTCCTGTCTTCTCATTATGTGGCCAAAGTATTTCAGTTTTGCCTTTAATATCATTCCCTCAAGTGAGCAGTCTGGCTTTATTTCCTGGAGGATGGACTGGTTTGATCTTCTTGCAGTCCAAGGCACTCTCAGAATTTTCCTCCAACACCACAGTTCAAAAGCCTCTATCTTCCTTCTCTCAGACTTCCTTATGGTCCAGCTCTCGCAGCCATATGTTACTACAGGGAACACCATTGCTTTAACTATGTGGACCTTTGTTGTCAGTGTGATGTCTCTGCTCTTAACTATTTTATCGAGATTTGTCATTGCTCTTCTCCCAAGGATTAAGTGTCTTCCAATTTCCTGACTGCAGTCAGCATCCTCAGTAATCTTCGCACCTAGAAATACGAAGTGTTTCACTGCTTCTACATTTTCTCCCTCTATTTGCCAGTTATCAATCAAGCTGGTTGCCATAATCTTGGTTTTTTTGAGGTTTAGCTGCAAGCCAGCTTTTGCACTTTCTTCTTTCATCTTCATCATACGGCTCCTCAGCTCCTCTTTGCTTTCAGCCATCAAAGTGGTATCATCTGCATATCTGAGATTGTTAATGTTTCTTCCAGTGATTTTAACTCCAGCCTTGGATTCCTCAAGCCCAGCTTGTCGCATGATGTGTTCCGCGTACAAGTTGAATAGGTAAGGTGAGAGTATACAGCCCTGCCGTACTCCTTTCCCAATCTTAAACCAGTCCGTTGTTCCGTGGTCTGTTCTTACTGTTGCTACCTGGTCGTTATACAGATTCTTCAGGAGGCAGACAAGATGACTTGGTATCCCCATACCACTAAGAACTTGCCACAATTTGTTATGGTCCACACAGTCAAAGGCTTCAGAATAGTCAATAAAACAGAAATAGATGTTTTTCTGAAACTCACTGGCTTTTTCCATTATCCAGCAGATATTGGCAATTTGGTCCCTAGTTCCTCTGCCTTTTCTAAACCCAGCTTGTACATCTGGCAATTCTCACTCCATGAATTGCTGAAGTCTACCTTGCAGGATCTTGAGCATTACCTTACTGGCATGTGAAATGAGTGCCACTGTTCGATAGTTTGAACATTCTTTAGTGTTTCCCTTTTTTGGTATGGAGATATAAGTTGATTTTTCCCCATCTGATGGCCATTCTTGTGTTTTCCAAATTTGCTGGCGTATAGCATGCATTACCTTGACAGCATCATCTTGCAAGATTTTGAACAGTTCAGCTGGGATGCCGTCGTCTCCTGCTGCCTTGTTATTAGCAATGCTTCTTAAGGCCCACTCAACCTCACCCTTCAGGATGTCTGGCTCTAGCTCACTGACCACACCGTCAAAGCTATCCCCGATATTGTTATCCTTCCTATACAGGTCTTCTGTATATTCTTGCCACCTTTTCCTGATCTCTTCTTCTTCTGTTAGGTCCTTGCCATCTTTGTTTTTGATCATACCCATTTTAGCCTGGAATTTACCTCTGATGTTTCTAATCTTCTGGAAGAGGTCTCTTGTCCTTCCTATTCTATTGTCTTCTTCCACTTCCGCGCATTGCTTGTTTAAAAATAATTCCTTATCTCTTCTGGCTAACCTCTGGAATTTTGCATTTAATTGGACATATCTCCCCCTATCACTGTTGCCTTTTGCTTTCCTTCTTTCTTGGGCTATTTCTAGTGTCTCAGCAGACAGCCATTTTGCCTTCTTGGTTTTCTCTTTGTTTGGGATATATTTTGTTGCCGCCTCCTGAACAATGTTGCGAACTTCTGTCCATAGTTCTTCCGGGACCCTATCTACTAAGTCCAGTCCCTTAAATCTATTCTTCACCTCCACTGCATAATCCTTAGGAATATTAGTGAGCTCATATCTAGCTGATCTGTGGGTCTTCCCTAATCTCTTTAGACTGATCCTAAATTGTGCAAGAAGAAGTTCGTGATCAGAACTACAGTCAGCTCCAGGTCTTGTTTTTACCGACTGTATAGATGTCCACCACCTTTGGCTGCAAAGGATGTAGTCAATCTGATTTCGGTGTTGTCCATCTGGTGAAGTCCATGTATAAAGCTGTCTCTTAGGTTGTTGGAAGAGAGTGTTTGTTATGCAGAGTGAGTTGTCTTGGCAAAATTCTATCAGCCTATGTCCTGCTTTGTTTTGTTCTCCCAGGCCATGCTTACCTGTAATTCCAGGTGTCATTTGACTGCCCACCCTAGCATTCCAGTCTCCTGTGATGAAAATAACATCTCTTTTAAGCGTGTTGTCCAGTAGGTGCTGCAGATCCTCACAGAACTGCTCTACTTCAGCTTCTTCAGCATTTGTGGTTGGGGTGTATATTTGGATCACTGTGATGTTAGATGGCTTGCCCTGAATTCGAATTGAGATCATTCTGTTGTTTTTTGGATTGTATCCGAGCACTGCTTTAGCCACTTGACTATTAATTATGAAGGCTACTCCATTTCTTCTGTGGTCCTCTTGTCCACAGTAGTAGATCTGGTGGTCATTTGATGTGAAGTGGCCCATTCCAGTCCATTTCAGTTCACTGATGCCCAAAATGTCTATCTTTAATCTTGACATCTCCCCAATAACCACATCCAATTTGCCCTGGCTCATAGATCTTACATGCCAGGTTCCAGTGGTGTGTTGATCCTTAGAACATCGGATTCGCCATTCACCACCAGCACAGTCGGCCGCTAGCCGTCCTTTCGGCTTTGAGCTAGCTGCGTCATCACGTCTGGGGCTAGTTGAACTCATCCTCTGTTCCTCCCCAGTAGCATTTTGACCACCTTCCGACCTGGGGGTCTCATCTTCCGATGGTATACCAACATATCTCTGGTTGTACTGGTCCATTTAGTTTTCACGGCAATAATGCTGGGGTGGGTTGCCATTACCTTCCCCAGGGATTGCATTTAGTCTGACCTCTCTGTCATGACCTCGTCTTGGGTGGCCCTTCACGGTTTAGCTCATGGCATCATTGAGGTGCTCAAGCTCCAGCACCATGACAAGGTAACGATCCTTTGTTGAAGTACCCAACATTAGCTGATCTCAAAAAGTTCAACAGGATTAAAGTAGGTTAATGCTCAGATGGGTGAACACTAGAAAATCCCAGACCTTTAAACTAGACAGGGAAGTTAAAAAACATCCCAGAAGACAATGGGAAGCACTTCCTTATTGTCCCTAAGATAATTCCCTGGCACAGCCATTAATTCATAAGACATTGAGCCTGTTTCAAAGGATGCAGAGTAAGCAGTCTAATTTAGATCAACCTGATCATCCTTTGAGGACTGTGGCTGTAATGGTGTGCAGGAATGACCTTGGGAGACAGGAGGAAGAGCCGCAGACTAGGCAATAGTCAGATAAGGGGCAGCTGAGCCCGCAGAAGCAATGGATGAATGGCAATCGTCTCAGAAGGGACCCTCCCTAGTTTCTTGGACTGTAAAGGTGAGGAGGGAGAGATGTACTTACAAGATTCTGTTAATGTAACCTTACAATAAAGCTAGAGCTAGTACATCTGGGAGTGCTTCTTGTCTGGACTACCTCTCTAGGCCAGGAATGAAAGACTGTAATGCAAAACCTGGCTATAGTCAAGATTCTTTCTGGTAATAATTTGATAGGAAACACTGAGTGTAGAATTATTTGGTCCAACGAAGCATATTAACTAGGATAGAGGCAATAAGTTTTTAATAAGTTCTTAGTAAGTTCTTACTAAACACAAAAAGAAATGAAAAGCAGTTGCACTGCCAACCTTTGAAGAACAGGCCAGTGACTTTGTAATTATTTTAATGACATTGTAATATTTCACCCTTAAATGGAAACCAATGGCAGGAGATCAATAAAGCCTTCCTACCTGTATGCAACTGAACATCCTTCAGAGGAATTTGGGCTCTACCCAAGAGCAGGCCCTAGCCCTGCAGGGACCGGGCTTACCCCTTTATGGGCTGAATCTGATCTGCCCTTACTTGGATTTTATTGTATTTTATATTTATTGGGTATTGGCATTATTTATAATTTTATTGAATTTTAAATTGTTTTTATTGTGAACCGCCCAGGGTCCCCCGTGTGGGGGAGATGGGTGGTGATAAAAATATGATAAATAAATAAAAAATAAATAAAATGCCAAATACCAGAAGAGCTTGTTGGCCATGGCCAACCTTCTTCATATCAGACCAGTGACTCTGGGCGGCTAACGATAATAAAAACAATACGACAATAAAAACAATACGAAAAATTAAATATACGGCCAAGAGATCTTAAATTAAATATACAGCTATGTTAAAAATCATCGGTGCTAGCACAACCAGGAAATGGGGCCTTTCGCACAAAGCCAGGTCTTCAAGGCCTTCCGAAAAAAAGCCCACAGGGTTGGGCCATCCTAATATCAGGAGGGAGGATGTTCCAGAGGGCAGACGCCACAGCAGAAAAGGCACACTTCCTAGTCCCTGCCAGCCGACATTCCTTGGCTGTCAGGACCTGGAGCACGCCCATCCTGCTGGACCTGATTGGACGGGTAGAAACAACTGGGAAAAGACGGTCCCTAAGACTTTGAATACAGAGGGAAACAGCTGAAATAAAAAGAATGGTGTAGAGGAGAAAAAGAGGTTTTGACAAATAAAAAAATCAACCAAATACAAAAAAGATAAGTACTCTACAAAAATACAGGTGATAACAGAGAACTATTCCACTGTAGAATAGTATATTCTATTCATTCTACATATGAATAAAAAGGAATAATGTGAAAACTTAAAGGAAGGGGAAACTACCATAAATGGACACCTGAGCTGAGCACAGAGTTATGGTAACAGGAGAGAGGTTGCCACCAAAAAATGTATTCTAGGCAAATGTGAAAAAACAGTACGGGTGAAACAATGCCCACAGTGAAGCAGTGCTTGAAAGACAAAGGCCAAATGGAAGTAAATAAATCATGAGAGCGATGGGAAAATTTGGTAATAGAAAGAAGGTAAAATATTTCTGTTGAACCTCAAACAAAGAGCTCAGACAAATGGGAAATCCTCCTCAGAACATTTCCCACCAACCTGCTTAGAAAGTGTCATCATGAGACCTATTTGAATTCTACTGGCCACAAAAAAAAAAAAAAAGTAAAAATGTGTATATGTCTAACTTGAAAAGGACCACAGATTGCTACCTTTGGCTTTGGGGTTTCCTGCTTTCAAAGCCTGTTTTCTGCATTACCATCTTTGTCAAGGAGGCTGGCCCAGAGTCCATGCCATGCTGGTGCAAGGATTGAAGTGCAACAGGACACCTGGTGGACTTTAACATGACTTCAAAGGAATTGGGGCTCTACCCAAGAGCAATGCCAAATACCAGAAGATCTTGTTGGCCATGGCCAATCTTCTTCCCAACGAATGCTTCCCGCATAGGCCGCTGTTCCTGCTGGATGATAGTTACAGCAATGGGGATGTTAAACAACATCATTCGAAGTCTTTCTGGGAGCAGCAAGGATGAAACTTTCCTTCTGCCCATCCCTCCCAAAATAAAATCCAACACAATTGGCAGCTGAGCCTACGTGAGCATGGGCCATGAGCTAATGGCCTATATCAAAGAAGTAAGCAAACCGGAGCACTTCAGTTTTCTGAACTACAATTCCCAGCATCCCTCACCATTGGCCATATTGGCTGGAATTCCTGGGGGTCATATTCCAGTAGCAACTGGAGAGGCAAAGATGAGTGTGGCCCTTTCCTGCTCTCCTGCATCTGAGAAAAGTAGTCTAGGGCTGGGGACAGAGAACCAGCTATGTGGTGCACAGAGGTGGATCCAATGTGCGTCCTCCTGCATCTGCTACATCTTGTCTACTCTCCTTGTCTACTCTCACTAAAGGTAGGACAAGGGCTTTTGCATTTATCAGATCCAACAAGTCAGAGAAACATGCACTGCTATGGACTGCAGTGGATTTTTTTTTTTTCCCATTGCACCAAGCTGGAAAAAAGTTGATCACATACACAGCATAGCCCAGGGAAGACAACAATCCAAAAAGGCCATTTTCTCTGTTTTGTTTTCTGCCCATTATTTTTATTGCTTTTTTCTAGTGCTTTTATTGTCATAAAACTATCTGCTGCAGGCAAAAATAAAAATCTTTATGGAGAACAAAAGACAAAAAAGAACAAAGGCTGAAAGCAGTGCTACCATACTGTTAACAATTACGTTGTGCTGTATCAATATTTAAAGTAGCGACTTTTGGCTCCTCGGTGCGTTATTTTCCTCTTTTCTTCAGAAAAATCATTATTCCATCACCATTTCCCACTTTCCAAAATGAGCAGGGCTCAAATAACTTTGTGCAAATGAAAATTGGGGCCGAATTTGAGGATTTCATAAATTTATCATCTTTATGGATCCCTAATTCCAATAATTTGGAAGTGGAGAAGCAGTGTAGGACTAGCTTCAGGTGTGGAATTTTTGATCAAGAAGTTCCAGGTTCAGCCATAGAAGCTCACTGTGTGACTTGGACCAGTCGTTGTTTCTCAGCCCAACTCATAATGTTGTTCCGGGAAAAAATTAGAGGAGGGAAGACTTAAATCCAACAAATAATTACATAAAATTAAATCCTATACTGTACCTCCCTCATTCCTGAACTTGAAAATGAGATATACGAACTTTTTTGGGGGGGACATCTGCTATCAAACTTTCCTACACAAAGACCTAATTACCGATCCCATTCCCAATAGGAGGTCCTGACTATGTTGCATTTTTTGGCTTACACATTGAAGTGACTTTCGATGGCGGAAATTGTGGATTATTAAAACAGGCGAGTTTCATGAAGGAAGCTCTATCTTTTCTACAGCTCTCAAGTTGGGGAGTATTACTGTGTCTCAGCTCAGGAATGGGGACATGGCAAATGTCCCAGAAGGGACCCTTCCTAGTTTCTTGGACCATAAAGGTGAGGAGGGAGAGATATACTTTCCAACTTGCAAGATTCTGTTAATGTAACCTTAAAATAAAATCAGGAGTAGTGCTTCTGGGTGTGCTTCTTGTCTGGACTACCTTGCAAGGCTGACATCAGTCTATGCTTGTTACCTGCCCAGAATCACTCTGCAAGTGGTTGTTGTTTATTCGTTCAGTCGCTTCCGACTCTTCATGACTTCATGGACCAGCCCATGCCAGAGCTTCCTGTCGGTCGTCAACACCCCCAGCTCCCCCAGGGATGGGTCCGTCACCTCTAGAATATCTTCCATCCACCTTGTCCTTGGTTGGCCCCTCTTCCTTTTGCCTTCCACTCTCCCTAGCATCAGCATCTTCTCCAGGGTGTCCTGTCTTCTCATTATGTGGCCAAAGTATTTCAGTTTTGCCTTTAATATCATTCCCTCAAGTGAGCAGTCTGGCTTAATTTCCTGGAGGATGGACTGGTTGGATCTTCTTGCAGTCCAAGGCACTCTCAGGATTTTCCTCCAACACCACAGTTCAAAAGCATCTATCCTCCTTCTCTCAGCCTTCCTTATGGTCCAGCTCTCACAGCCATATGTTACTACGGGGAACACCATTGCTTTAACTATGCAGACCTTTGTTGTCAGCCTGATGTCTCTGCTCTTAACTATTTTATCGAGATTTGTCATTGCTCTTCTCCCAAGGATTAAGCGTCTTCTGATTTCCTGACTGCAGTCAGCATCTGCAGTAATCTTCGCACCTAGAAATACAAAGTCTTTCACTGCCTCTACATTTTCTCCCTCTATTTGCCAGTTATCAATCAAGCTGGTTGCCATAATCTTGGTTTTTTTGAGGTTTAGCTGCAAGCCAGCTTTTGCACTTTCTTCTTTCACCTTCATCATAAGGCTCCTCAGTTCCTCTTTGCTTTCAGCCATCAAAGTGGTATCATCTGCATATCTGAGATCGTTAAGGTTTCTTCCAGTGATTTTAACTCCAGCCTTGGATTCCTCAAGCCCAGCATGTCGCATGATGTGTTCTGCGTACAAGTTGAATAGATGGGGTGAGAATATACAGCCCTGCCGTACTCCTTTCCCAATCTTAAACCAGTCCGTTGTTCCGTGGCCTGTCCTTACCGTTGCTACTTGGTCGTTATACAGATTCCTCAGGAAGCAGACAAGATGACTTGGTATCCCCATACCGCTAAGAACTTGCTACAATTTGTTATGGTCCACACAGTCAAAGGCTTTAGAATAGTCAATAAAACAGTAATAGATGTTTTTCTGAAACTCCCTGGCTTTTTCCATTATCCAGCGGATATTGGCAATTTGGTCCCTAGTTCCTCTGCCTTTTCTAAACCCAGCTTGTCCATCTGGCAATTCTCGCTCCATGAATTGCTAAGTCTACCTTGCAGGATCTTGAGCATTACCTTACTGGCATATAAAATGAGTGCCACTGTTCGATAGTTTGAACGTTCTTTAGTGTTTCCCTTTTTTGGTATGGGGATATGTTGATTTTTTCCAGTCTGATGGCCATTCTTTTGTTTTCCAAATTTGCTGGCATATGGCATGCATCACCTTGACAGCATCGTCTTGCAAGATTTTGAACAATTCAGCTGGGATACCGTTGTCTCCTGCTGCCTTGTATTAGCAATGCTTCATAAGGCCCAATCAACCTCACTCTTCAGGATGTCTGGCTCTAACTCACTGACCACACTGTCAAAGCTATCCCCAATATTGTTATCCTTCCTATACAGATTGCAAGTGGGCAATCATATAAAATATATATAAATTTATATGGGTAATCATATAAATTATATATAAATTTGTATGATTTATGTATATAAATATATATAAATCATATAAATTAATTAAACAAACCAAGAAAGCAGAACAGCTGATTGAAGCAGACAGGGACACTTGGCATCTGTGCCGGGTAAAATAAGTAGACATGTGTCTGCAAGGTAGATTACCTGTAGCTTGCATATCCCCAGTTTTCTAATGCATTTTTCTATTGTAGTTTTATCTTTCACTGAGATAGAGTAATAGAGTAATCTGTGCATGTGTGTGTGCCTCAGCTCCTGGCGACTGCCTGGACTAGTCCCTCCAGTTCTCTTGGCAAGGTTTTTCAGAAGTGGTTTGCCCTTGCCTTCTTCCTAGGGCTGAGAGAAAGTGACTGGCCCAAGGTCACCCAGCTGGCTTCGTGCCCAAGGCAGGACTAGAACTCATGGTCACCCAGCTTCTAGCCTGGTGCCTTAACCATGTCACCTGGGCCAGTCCCTCTCTCTCCACCCTGGGACGAAGGCAAGGCCAAACCACACTTAAAAATATTGCCAAGAAAACTGCATGGATTTATTCATGTAGTTGACTGACTTGAGGGCACCACACACACACACACACCTATATAAGATTAGGCCGTTAAATAAGTATTTCCCTACCACTTTAGTTGCTATCATGCAAAAGAAATCATTCAAGAGAGAACTCATCTCTCTTTCATGTATATGTTCTTTTCCAAATCAATCAAGAAATTCCTTTGCAGAGGAAATTTCGAGTTTGCTCTAAATTAAAAACCAGCAACACAGAATTTCCTATTATACTGATTAATTTAGCAAACATTCATAAAAGTTCCCAACGTGAAATGATAAACTCAGTTCAATACGCCAGCAGCAGAAGAACCTGCAGCAGTCCTCCTGGGTCCTTAATCCTTTGTGTTAATATCCAGCATCGGCGCTGAGAGATGTTCTTTCAGACATGGGAATTGCATCAATTAATTGTCTAGGGCACTTCCTGGTGGCCAGGTTGGCATGCGTTCTTCCCATCCTTGCGCAGACAGAAAAGTATGTCGGCCCAAATTGTGCTGATACCAAAACTGAGCTTCCTCTGGCCTTAGCAATGAGGCTGAGAATTGGTGCTGTCCTTACAGGTTTAATACCGGACAGTTTCAGGGCAGTGACTGGTGGGTCTCCTGGCTCTCTTCCCCCAGCATTACACACTGCAGGAAAAACAATTGTCCATCACTATCCGGAATGTGTGGCAGGGTGTGGTGGGCAATCCCTGGTGCTCCCTCCTGCTTCATCCCGCAACCGCCTTCCATGCCATTGGCCAATCAGCTACGGTATTTTCTTCTGGGAGATCAATAACCCTGTGGAAAAATAAAACCAGTTCCTCCTCACTTCTTCCTCTTCTTCACATTCAGAATCACTTCTGCTGCTTCCTTCGTGCCTCTGTGGTGGTCTGTGGGAATGACCTTGGGAGACAGGAGGAAGAGCTGCAGCATGGACAGCTGGCATGTAAAAGATTTCTCAGCCCACAGAAGGAGAAGGGGCGTGGGAAGCATTGCAGAAGGGACCCTCCCTGGTTTTCTGGACAGTGAAAGGCAAGGAGGGGAGAAAAACTTTCAGTCTTGCAACTCTACCATAAAGGTAGAGTTAGGACTCCTGGTTGTGCTCTTTGCCTGGGCGACCTTGAAGGATTAACCGGGTCCCAATGCAACTTTGTAGCTAGAAACCCAGGAATTTGGTACATAAGGTCTCAGGCTGTTTAGTAGTTCAGATTTCAGCTTTGTACACGACCTTGTCTGCACCTGCAGTTTAGCATCTGAGGCCTCCAGCCCCGGCTTATCCAGGATCTTAAGAGGTTTTAGGAGCAGGATGTCTTGCTGGGTGGACTTCAATTTAAACTCTTCTCCTTCTAGATGTCCAGCAAATCTCTGCTCTTCATATCTTTTAGCTGGTTGTTGAAGACCTATTTATTCTGCCAGCATTTCATGACTGATTTCTTCTGTTTTATTCACCTCTACTGATTTTAAATGCTGCTGTGTTTGCTTCTGCACCAATTATTTTTTTTCCTTAAGCATTTTTATGTTTTTACAGAAGCAGCTCTGAAAAGCAAACTGTTTGAAAAGGAGGACATTAAAACAATTGCACTCAAGGCCAGGCAGCTGCACATATGGTTGGGAAAGTCCTTCCATCTGAAGAGCCATTTATAGTCATTGAATATTTCATACTTCACACTAAGCCATGGTTTGTTTAACTACAATTTATATATAAACCACAGTTGGATTGGCTTACACCATCTGCTGAGCTATATACAGGTAGTCCTTACTTAACAGTCATTTGTTTAGTGACATTTTGGACTTACAAACGTGCTGAGAAACCAACTTATGGCCAATCATCACACTTATGGCCATCGCAGCATCCCCACAGTCACATGATCACGATTTGGGTGCTTGACAACCAGTTTGCATTTATGACCGTTGCAGCATTCTGTGGTCACATGATCACCATTTTTGACCTTCCCAGTTAGCTTCTGGCAAGCAAAATCAATTGGGGAACTGCGTGATTCACTTAACGACCACATGGTTCACTTAACACCCACTGTGATTCACTTAACAACTGCCGCACAAAAGGTCGTAGAATCAGGTCAGATTCGCTTAATAATCACTTTGCTTATCAACCAAAATTTTGGTCCCAATTGTGGTCATTAAATGAGGACTACCTGTAAGCCACACTATGGTATTATGTCAACCCAATCTAGTAGTCTACATTGTATTAGATGGGTCAGTGGAAATCATTAGGAATCACACTTGTTTTGAGAGTGTCTTTAAATTCTATTTTAGTCTAAATAAAGGCCCATTGAAAGCAGGGCTGCAACTAGCGTCTGTGTCACCTGGGGCAAACATGGATTCTGCGCCCATTTTGGCGCCCCCCCAGCGCTCATTTTGGCGCCCCCCCAGCGCGGCATCTGGGGCACATGCCCCGGTTGCCCCCCCCACCCCAGTTGCGGCCCTGATTGAAAGACTGATGTTTGTTGCACCATCCTAGAAGACTGCTCCAATTTTGCCCCCAAAATGGAATTAATAATAAAAGCCTTGTCCTCTCCTATCAGCGGACTAAGTGTAGATTTTTCTGAAGAAGGTGGTTTTCACTCGGCCTTTGAATTCTGCAAAGCAACCTCGTTTTTATCGGAATTTTCACTCCCTAAAAAAAGCTCTGTTTTCTGAGTCAGGTCACCATATGAAATACGTGCAGTGTCAAGTAAGGGGTGCAGGATATGAATAAGAGGGATCTTGGATCTGGAGCCTCAGAGCTGTTTGGAAGATCTCCCAGCCCAGCAGCCAGCCCAGAACAGAGGGGCGGAAAGCCAAGCTGCTGCTTTGGAGTCTGACCAGAAGATGCTCCAGCCCAAAGACGTCTGTGCTCCCAGCCGAGGGTCAGACTGGGCATAAGTGGAGAGTTGACCACGTTCCTTCCTGCTGCCAGTCCAAGCCTAGCATATGGATGGGAATTTATGGCTCTTGCATGCCTCATCATTAGAAGGGCCCTGGCTTCTCCTGGGTATGCCGTAAAGGGCACATGTGAAAATTGAGTTTCGCAAAGGAAGCAATGATCTGGCAGTTAAGGAAAGCTGGTTGATGGGCTCCTGCTGTGCTGTTACGAAAATAAAAATTAAAACACACAGAGGCACAGAGAGAGAGCGAGAGAGAGAGAAGCATCTTGTATTAAAGAATATTTGAGAATACAAAGTGAGGAGGCATGCATTACTCTTGGGTAACACAGTTGCATGTGGAAGAGTTGCTACTGGAGAGGAATAACAGATAGCATATAATATGCATCTTCTTTCTAGGTCAGAGGAATGACAGATCTAGGTTCAAAATTAGTCAGTTGGGCCAATTCCACGTCCCCTTGCATAATGCTAGGGCAAGTATATGTGGGCTGTGAAATCCTGGTGGCTACTGAGATGACACAAAGAGGTAGAGTGACTTTTAAAAAAATAATTTAATTTATTAATTAAAACAGCAAGACCTGCCCTCCCTACTTCTATTGCATGCTGGCTGTGTTGTTATCGATGCAAGTCACCTTAAAACTAAAGCATAGGAGGACTTGTAGCAAATTAGCCCTGCTATCCCAAACCTTTCTGATTCTAATTCAAAACCCACTCACTGTGGAGTCCTTGGTGCTTTCTGAGCTTGGTTGTTGGCTTGCAGACGTTTCATTACCAAACTAGGCAATATCATCAGTGCAAGTGAGTGTGAGGTTTGCTCCCTGTTTATATACAGTGGCTTGCCCTGGCAGTGTTGGTGGGAGTGTGGTTTTTTCCTTGATTAGGGTCTTGTTTTCTGCTTGACTGTCTGGTGTTAATCCCTGCTTACCTGGGTGTTGGCTGCCAGAGGGGATATGCTCTGGGTTTTTTTATGTTTCCTTCTTAGCTTTTTTTATTGTCTCTTCTGAATGGTATGTAAATGTGGTTTATTTCTGTGTGTCTACTGATGGCTGATCTGTCTGAACACCAAGCTTCCAGGAATTCCCTAGCATTTTTGGATTAAGCTTGGTCTAGGATGCTCACGCTTCCCCAGTTGAAACTATGGTTGAGTCTGTCCATGTGTTGTGAGATTAAGAAGTTTTCATTGTGTCTTCTGACTGCAGGTTAGAACAACCAAGCTCAGAGCGCACCAAGGACTCCACAGCTCAACCCTGAGCTACAGCTATTATCTCCTACTAAAACCCACTCAGTGTTGTTCAAAGTTGCTTGGACCATTTCAGTTTCTTTTTAACAGGCCAGAATGCTACAAGGAGCATATTTATAGGCAGGGGATTGCCATCCTATCAACATCAGCCCTTTTGGCTTAATAGCCAGATGAAAGGAACTGCCATCTGGTCAGAGCTCAGCTGCTAACTTATTAGGGTCTAGTAGAGTGAGGTGAAACAAAGACACATCCCAGAAAATTCATTTCAACCAAAGTTTGAGGTGACAGGGGCCCCACCTGTAGGGGGGTGTCTGCAGAATGTGGCAAAAAAAAAAAAAACACCTCAAGATGGTGACCGAGACAGTGCAATCAAAGCTTTGCCCATTTTGATGTGCACCCCACATGCAATGCATATAAAAAACAGACAAAGCTTCAGTCACACCATCACGGCCATCATCTTGACTTTTTTCCCACACCCACTGGACCCTCCTATGCCTGAGACTTGGTTGTCTCAGATTTTGGTTGGAACAAATTCTCCAAGGTGTGTCCCTGGTTCACCTGGCTCTACTCTACTCTACTTGTTGACCTCATCCCAAGGAGGGAAATTGAGCCTGACTTCACTGATTGTGGCTTTTCACCCCTGACTATGTCATCTGTTGGCTCGGACAAGATTTGGTCAAACTTAAAACAGGATTTGAGATGCAGACGTTCAAAATGACAGGGCTGAAGTTACTCACTTCCATTACGGTGTAATTGCAGAGCCCTCAGGGTGCAATCCAGGCCCCTCTATAAGAGCTGTAGATACTTTTATAACATCTTATACATTCCTTATATGAAGTTTTTCACCTTGGCTTGAATTGGAGCATTGCTCATTATGGCAACCTGTAATGGTATGTGGGAATGACCTTGGGAGATAGGTGGAAGAACTGCAGACTAGACAATGGTCAGACAAGTGGCAGATGAGCCTGCAGAAGGAATATGGGTGTGGCAAATGTCTCAGAAGGGACCCTCCCTGGTTTCTTGGGCTGCAAAGGCGGCAGGGGAGAAACATACTTTCAGATTCGCAAGATTCTGTTGATGTAGCCTTACGGTAAAGTTAGAGTTAGTACTTCTGGGTGGGCTTCTTGTCTGGACTGCCTCGCAAAGCTGACCTCCATCTTGCAAGTCTTAAAGTACATCTCCCATGCAAGGAAACCAAACCAAGTTGTGGGTAGCGGCATTCGTTGCAGTGTTATGACTGTACCCTTAACCACAGAGTAGATCAGAAAAAGTTGTCTGCAAACTATTCAACCTGGACCCATGCCTGAAAGTCCCCTAAATTTGAGGATCTCATTCGATGGCACTCCTGTGAATGAAGCTGCAGGAAAGGGCTGAAGTTTCATTGTCAAGAATCAAGGTGAATGAACAATGTCCTGCTCAATAGTGCGATGGGAATGCATGCTGTTCCATTTCTTTTTAGGTAGGCCCTGGCCTTGAAAGATACTGGGGATTCATGGTAGTCACTCAGAGTCAGATATTGAGTCAACCTTCTCTGAAGAGGTTAGAAGGAATTTGGGAGGAAATCTTTGACGATACATATTTTTATTCCTTTCCCAGTGCTTCTCATTGTCCTCATGTGAAACCTATACACAGGTCAGGAAGCCACAGTACAAGCAGAGCATGGCAAAGCGGACTAGCTCCAGGTTGGCAAAAGAGTGAGACAAGGCTGTATACTCTCCTCTTACTTGTTCAGTTCATATGCTGAATATGTATTATGGGAAGCTGGACTGGAAGAAGGTAAACGTGATTTTAAACTTGGAGGAAGAAACATCAGTAAGCTGTGCTATGTTGATGACACTTCACTGAAAGTTGAAAATGCAAAGGATCTGCAAGCTCCAGTAAGAAAAGTCAAGGAGCACAGTGAGAAATGGGTCTAAAATTAAATATAAAAAGACCAGACTAATGAGAGCAGGTGGAACAGCCAACCTTAGAACTGACAAAGAAGATATCAAAGTGGTGGAGATATCTGCTTTTTAGGGTCAACCATCAACCGTAAAGGGACAAGCAGTCAGGAAATATGCTGCAGACTGGCACTCGGTAGAGCAGCCATGAAGGCCTTGGAACTTGCCATGATGTGTCTAAATGTACTGGTATGTGGGAATGACCTTGGGAGACAAGAGGAAGAGACACAGCCAGGAAAATAGTCAGATAAGAGGCAGCTGAGCCTGCAGAAGCAATGGGAGTGTGACAAAAGTCTCAGAAGGGACCATCCCTAGTTTCTTGGGCTGAAAAGGTGAGGGGGGAGAAATATGCTTTCAGACTTGCAAGATTGACGTCAGCCTCGTGAGGCAATCCAGACAAGAAGCACACTCAGAAGTACTAGCTCTAACTTTATTGTAAGGTCACATTAACAGAACCTTGCAAGTCTGAAAGTACATTTTTCCCTCCTCACCTTTGCAGCTGAAGAAACTAAGAAGAGTCCCTTCTGAGACGATTGCCATTCACCCATTGCTTCTGCAGGCTCAGCTGCCTCTTATCTGTTGTCTAGTCTGCAGCTCTTCCTCCTGTCTCCCAGGGTCATTTCCACAAATCATTACACTATACCTACAAAGATCAGATTTGTGAAAACCACGGTACTCCCTGTGACATTCTATGGAAGCAAAAGTTGGTCTTTGAAGAAGCAGGATAGGAAGACTATTGACACTTTTGAACTCTGATGTTGGAGAACACTCCTGAGAATACCACGGACAGCCAAGGAAACAAGCCAATGGATCATCAAACCAAAATAATCCAGAGTTCTAACTGGAGGCAAAAATGACCAGGCTCAAATTATCCTACTTTGGGCACATATGCAAAGACCTATCTCTCTGGAGAAGACTTTATTGCTGGTAAAACTGGAAGGAAAAAGAAGAAGAGGACAACTAACAGGAAGTTAAATGGACTCAGTTATAGTGGTGATGCGCGCACCATTGGGAGACCTGAAAGACCAGGTTAGGGACAGATTGTCATGGAGAAAGTCTATCTATGTGGTTGCTAAGAATTGATACCAACTTGATGGCACATAATCAACATAACTGGCAGACGAATGATGCATAAATGTAACTCACTGTTACAGTGATCTGATCCCTGCGTCCATTATGGTAGATCTTGAAAGCAGAATTCATGTACCAAAGGGGCGGGGCTTCAACTGCATTGCCATAACTAGCATCTTGATTTTTTGGACTGCCCCTTGGATGCTGCCGGACAGTATTGTATCTTCTAAAGAAAAAAAGTTGTAAGAAGCTATCAAATTGTTTCCATCTGCACAGGAATAACTAAGAAAAGAACTTGGAATCTGGCCACTACACCCCATGATGGAAAACCAACGACAAGTTCAACTTCTTGTAAATGACAATATAAAGCTTAACTTTTCTACCTTGACTTCACATGGCCTCTGCCAAGCACATATTTATGGATGGTATATGGGTGCAAAACCACCGTTTTGCAATACAAATTGAAATAATAATTTAGACTTCAATTTAAAAAGGGAGAGAGAGGCACTATTAGACAGGCGATTTATTGGCGGTACATAACTATCTCAGCATATCTGATGAAGCCTTGTCTTTTGAAGTCAGGTGTAATGGGATTTTCTGAAGGAAATGGAGCATCAATAATTATTTCAGCAATGTATTGCAAGACGTTTTACCATGGTGTTCAAATAAAAGCCCTATGCTATGAAAACTTCAATGGAGCACCAGATGAAGGAGTTTCCTGTAGAAAGAACATCGAAGGAAGTGAATAAGGGTCAGAGATTTTACATCAGATATTAGATTTCAAGATGCCAAATCTCCTTTCTATCTATCTATCATCTATCCATCCATTCATCCGTCTACTTACCTACCCACCTGGCCATATAAAGAGAAAAACAGAAATTAATCAGCCACATTATTAGCCAATGTTTACTGAGGGGAAAGCTATTTTCATACACCAATCTATTAGTTTAGGAGAGTGTTTCTCAACTGGCTGGCTGCGGAATTCTGGGAACTGAAGTCCGCATATCTTAAAGTTGTTGAAGTTAAGAAACACTGGTTTAGGACATTCTCTTTGTGGTTTATGTGTGTAAGCTTCTGTGTATACAGAGGCACCATGTAAATTTCATTTCATTTAATCTTCTTGTTCATCTTTTCAACTTATACCTGGATTTTCTACCCATACAACACTCAAGGCAGCTAGCAGGAAACATGAAGCAGACTATGACAAAAGAATCCACCATGTGCAACCACATAATCAAAGACCCACCCCTTTTTAACACGTATCACTTAAACAATGGGTGGGGTTTCAATCAAGGGATTGCAACCACCTTCTCGTTTGATTTTTACCTCCCTCTAGGGATGTCCCTATATGAAATCTTTAAAATATGGGGTGGGTGGGGAGCTACATTCATTATTACGCTGATTTAAAAACTTTTAAACCTAGGGTTTTAAGGCCTGGGGGGGAGGGCTAGCCAAATTTATTATAAAGCTAATTTAAAAGGTGTGGCTGACTTTGACTCTTTTTCTGAAGGGGGGAGGCGTGACAGCTAAGCCACAAGTCCCAAGAAATTCCTTTCCATGCAGTGCAGGATGGTAGGTTTCCTATGTACCCAATAAAAAGTGGGAGCAATAACATAAATTGGCCAAATTATCAGGGACTGAATCCCACCTGCATAAGAAAACATAGGTACAAAGTTTTTTTTTTAATTGCATACACTGCAATTAAATAATTTTCACTGAGAATAGTAATACTACTTGAATGATAGATCTGTAGCTATGCTTAATCACAACACCTTCTTGAGCATAGAAGACTTTCTTGGAAGCTCCCCATTCCCTCAATGTCTCTTCTCTTACTTGTTGGCTTATTTATGTTGGTAATGTGAATTTGATGGACTCAGCCCTAGCTTGAGAGGTGTTGGAGCATTTTGGTGGAGACTGGAAGAAACCAGAGATGTTGCAAATAAGCTGATTCTGAAGCTCACCTAGTGGGTCTCTCAGATCTTGTTTGAAAAATCTTGCTTGATGAGCACAAACAACTCATAAGTCAGTGGAATTCTTCTGAGTTAATATATCTTATGCCAGTATCAATTTCCCCCAGTACAGACCAGTTCTTCATATCTAGGTATCTTTCAGAAGCATGTTATGTGTTGGTTGGAACAACACAGAGGGTACCAAGCTGCAGAAAGCTTTATAGATTGCTCCCAAACTGCATATCAGAATCACTGGATCATAGAATGTATGATTTGAAAGGGACCTTCTTGATTACTGGTCTAAACCCCTGCTTGGTGCAAGAATCCACTAAACCACTCCCGGCAGCTGGCTACCCATCCCCAGTTTCAAGTAAATGTTATTCATTTGAAATGAAATACAAAAGCAAATTTTATTTATTTATTTATTTATCAATTTTTTTATCACCGCCCATCTCCCCCATATGGGGGACCCTGGGCAGTTCACAATAAAAACAATTAAAATTTCAATAAAACCATAAATACAACCATTAATCAGTCAGCATAAAATGCAATAAAAATCCAAGCCATGGCAGATCTACAACATAAGCCAAAAGAATAGTAATCAAAAACAATAGTAAAAATACATGAACCCAGAGTACAAAACATAGGTAGAACCACTCAGCAGAGCCGAACAATTGTGTTTTCCTCAAGCCCACAGAATATTTCCCATAATTTTATTTTATTTCTATTTTATCCTATAGTCCCATCTTCAGCTTACGAAAGCATCTATTAACACATGGCATTTCCCTTTTCTAAATCACATTCTTCAAGCTGTGATTTGCTCAGCTGGGGAAAAATACACAGACACCTTTGTCATATTGTATTATCCCCCTACATTTTGTTTGATTCTGGGTATGCAATTTAGATGAATGACAGAGCAGTCCTTTCTTGATCGGTGGGTTATACAGTGACATAACAAACTGCCACTTCCAAAATCTTATTAAGTTGTATTGGTCAAAACTGAAGGTGGCAGACAGGTTTCCTGTAGACACATCTCTTTTGGCTTTCCACCAACTGAAATGAGAGATAAAAGGAAAACGGAACAGATCCAGGTTATGGGCTCCAATCCTGTGGTTCTGGTGTGGCTTCAAGTTTAGTTCTGGAGGATCCAAGATTACCCAGTCCTGACATCACCCAGAATCCCCTCATTTGTCTCTTCCTGTAAGAGGAAGATGAGCCACAGTTCTCCAAGGCTTGCCTGAACTTTGACATAGGTTCAAGGGGTTTGTGGATGGAGAAAAATAAGGATTTGGAAGAAAGGCTGGGAAATAGGGGAGCCAAGATTCAGGTAGGTAGGGTAGCTGAAGGATGAGTACAAAGGAAGCAGCAGATGAAAAAATAAGAATGAACGTGGAGATTATGTGAAAAATAAGGACTACATAAAAGGAAAGATGAGCAAAGGGGTTAAGAAAAGCAAATTTTGACAGAGGAAGAGAGAAAAAGTTGCTGATGAACTGGAGGTACATTTCAGAGGCTGAAGTGAAGCAGTGAAGGAGTTCTTAGGCTGCAAATGTTGTCCGCATTGACATTATGGAATCACGCCTAAAGAGCAATTCAACAATGTTAAGGAAATGTCACAGACATTGTCCTCAAAGAGAAAGGTGGGGAGAGTTAATATGAATTTTAAAGCCATCTACAATACCATCTTTAGGAATCTTTTCTCTTATTATACAACAACCATCTTACTGCTTCTTAGTTTTCAAGTCAGTTTTCAAGTGAGTTAAATGGTACCAAGATTTCTGGTGACAGTTTCAATAAATGCTCACCATGTTGACCACTCTTCAGTAATAAGCTGCAGGTCTTCCAAAGACATTCCAATATGCTCTTTGATCCCATCCTCCCACTTATCTATTATCTTCCCCTTCTACTACTGCTCTTGACCTTGCTGAGCATAACCATTTTCTAGTCCACCGCATTACAGTCTTCAAATGAAAGACTCTCCCTGCTGTTCAACTCCTCAAGAGTCATGTATATGGTCCAGGAGTGACTGATTGGTTCTTTTTCAGGCCATTATACTCTTGATAACCATCTCCAGATTCATAATTTGAAGGTGTCTATCTCACATGTTCTCAGTATCCAGCTTTCCCAGCTGTATATTACCTCTAGAAAGAGCATTGCTTTTATTATGGTGTTGTTTAGAAATATCCTTAACTTCATGACCTCTAATTTTCTCCCTCCCCATGATTAATTGCCTCTTTATTTCTTCAGCACATTGTCCATCTCAATGTATTCTTGAGCTGAAGAAAATGAAACTACCTGCTACCTTCACTTCTTCACATCTTTCATTCTTCCTTCTAATATTCTCTCTTCAGGCTGTTCTCTCCATCCATTATATTTATAAGAAAACCTGTCAAAGAAAAAGAAGATTCCCAATATCACAGACATTTGCAGAACCTCTACTTTTTCAAATTAGAAACCATCAGGCTAATAACAGTCATGAGAAATAATACCATGCCTTAGTAAAAGGCAATGGTGACCAAGAATGCTAGCATAAAATGAGAAGTGGGACTGCAGTAAATTTGAAAGAGATACAAAGCAGTTTGGGGAGAACATTTCTTCAGATAAAAAGAGAGCTATTATTTGAGCCTTCTGCAGCAAGGCAGGTGAAATCTCTCTATTTACTTAGTCATATATTTCCAAACTAGGTTGAATAACCTTTTTATGTGGTTTCTTTTTTTTGGCATTTAACCTTCTTCATTATGGAAGGTTTGAAAGACTTTCAAAGAAATGTTGGTAAGAAATCATGCTTGTATTCTCTATATAATATATTAATATTTTACACTCCATTTTCTAGGAATCCTTCTATTCTCTTATATGTATCTTTCTGTTATACCAGTGACCAAAAAAGGCAAAGGGAAGGGAAAGATAAGGGAGCTGAAGAATATAGATTAAAGAATACAGACTAAACAATTGGCATTATATAAAGTTCTTTTAAACACACTAAAAGAAAGATCTATCTAGTGTGATTAGATGGCTGATATTAACAAACAAGGATTCTTAAGGAATTGGAAACATCAAACAAAAAGAAATGTATGAAGGCAGAACAAAGTATGAGAACTAATACTTCTTGTGAGAACCAGCACGTATACCAAGATCCATATAAAAATTGGAAGCCTGACATTGCGAAGCTAAGATTCACCTACAAAGTCTTTGGAATGTCCCAAGTCCCCTTCGACTATCTGGGCAGTAAATAAGAAAGGGTCTATTTGTTTCATTGTCTCTTACTTTTGGTAAATATATATACTGTGGCCATGATAGGCTGACCATATTTCCTTGAGACAAAAATGGAACATTGGGATGGCAAAACGGGACGGGTTTAAAAACAGGACATTGGGATGGCAAAACAGGGCAGGGCTGGGCAACCGGCTGGATCGGCAGGCAGGAACTTCTCCGGTTTTTTCAGGCTGGGAATCTCTGGATTCCTTCGTTTGCGAAAGGCAAAGCTGGGCTGGAGAGTCTGGTGAACGGTTGTCCCCCGACAAGCCATTCCTCCTCTGGCCGTGCTTTTACGTTCTTTTCTTCCCACCATTTCAAGGCAGGAGCCGATCGGCTCACCCTTTGATCATCGCCTATCAGCTGATCCTGTTTTTTTCTTTTTAAGTTTCCCGCCTGGTTGAGCTCCACAGCTTTTTTCCTGCCGTTTCTGCCGAGCTCCCCCTCCTTCCACTCAAAGTCAGACTGCATTCTGACAGGTTCGCGGGAACTTTCAAATGTTTTAAGTAAGGTTTCTAAGAAAACGGGACAAAATTGACCTTTCTATTAAAATGATGGGACGGTCTGGAAATGTTAAAAAAACGGGACTGTCCCGTTCAAAACGGGACGTGTGGTCAGCCTAGTCCATGAGTATGCATGTCTCTGTAGAATATGTTCTAATAAGTTAGAAAGCACATCACCAGATTTGTGATGTGAGGCCTCAACAGAGACTTACTCTGACATTGCATATAAGTTCCTATATATTTTGTAACACCATATGATGTGATAAAGTCTTCAAAGATATTTACCATCTTTTCAAAAGTCCATCGACATCTGCATGAATCTGCCCAGGCTGCAAGAAGAGTTATAGAGGTGATCTGTCAAATTATTTTCCCTCCCAAAGTCAGAATTAGGGCACCTATGGATGTGGGCCTTTGGCCTGACTGCAACCATTCTGTTCAGCAGATTTATTTATCTAGGTTTCACTTCTGAGACTCTGGGGTCTTTTATTAATAGAGAGGCTCATCCATCACATCAGGGCTATTAAAGGTCAAACAAGACCAGGAATGTATTTTAGGCAATATGGGGCCCACTTTGTGAGATGTCAATCATGAATCTCAAACCCAATCCCCTTTAAAATCATTATTAGATTTAGATGACCTTAGGAAGGCAGAAGAGCTATCACAATAAACAACAACAACAAAAACAACATAAAAGTATGGCAGCTTAAAGACTGTGATTCTGTACTTCGTGCGTCCAGATTAACAAAGTTGTGTTTAAAAATCAAAAAGTGGTGTGGCACTTTAAAGACTAGCATATTTATTATCTGACAAGCTTTCAGGAATTCTGTCCACCAAAACCCATGGCATAATACATTTGTAAATCTTTAAGGTACCCCAAGAAACTTTGTTATTTCTGTTTTGCTGCCTCAGGCCATAATTATGCCTCTCTGGAAGCTCTGAAAAATGATAATTGATCATTTTTTGCAGACTATGTTCAATTTATATATTCATTGCACTGGAAAACTGTAAACAAAAGAAGCTTTTAAAAAATAATTTTAATATCATCATGAATAACTTGGATACTAAAAGTCTGCAATGTTTTTCAGATACTTTTCCAGCCCATATGACAACTGTGCTGTTACAGAAGGACACACAGGTTGGGACATTTTATTTGTTTGTTTGTTTGTTTATTTGATTTCTATAGCCGCCCATCTCAGTGAATGACTCTGGGCGGCTTACAACAATAAAACTATAAAACAATTACAATTAAAACAGTTAAAATATAAAATAAATACAGAATAAATATACATGGCTGCCAAGTGAGCAATGCATGAATGTTAATACAGCCAAGAGACAGGACCATCCCCACACTCGAGGCCCCAGGCCCAGGCACAAAGCCAGGTCTTCACAGCCTTACGAAAGGCCAGCAGGGTTGGGGACATCCTAATTTCTGGAGGGAGGATGTTCCAGAGGGCAGGCGCTATGGAAGAGAAGGCCTGCCTTCTAGTTCCCACCAACCGACACTCCCTGGCTGATGGGACCCACAGCATACCCAACCTACTAGATCGACATACAGAAGGACATCACTGCATTGCATGTCTCTGTCTCTGTCTCTGTCTACCTCCACCTCCATCTCCATCACCATCATCTCTCTGTCTGTCTCGGCAATAATGGGTTTCCAGTGGAATTACCATACCTTACAGACATCCCTGGTAGAAGACATTGCTTCTCCATCATGGCCCTTTGTCAGCCCTTCAAGGCAGATCAGATTAGGAATCCAATCGAAGTGAATATTTGTAGCTCAGGGTTGAACTGTGGAGTCCTTGGTGCTCTCTGAGCCTTGCTGTTTTCTTGCAGACATTTCATTGCCAGTTTACTGTAGGCAACATCTTCAATGCCAACTGAAGCTTGGCACTGAAGATGTTGCGTACAGTAGTCTGGCAATGAAACATCTGCAAGAAAACAACAAGGTTCAGAGGGCACCAAGGACTCCGTAGGAATCCAGTGTCATGTAGGTCAGTATTACTTTTATTATAAGGTTATGGAAACAAAGTCTTGAAAATCTGAATGTGCTTTCTCCCTCCCTTCCTTTATCTTCGAGAGAACTGAGGAGGGTCTTGTCTGAGACATTTTCTCAGGATACAGTTCTGCCCTTGACTCAGGCCTCTTTTATCTGACCATTTTCTTGGTAATGGTTCTTCTTCCTGTCCCTCAAGGCCTTTTCTTCTTCCCTCTACACCCTTGTGCCATAGAACAAGCTCCATTTAGAAGGTAGAACTGCCCAACATCAATTGCCTTCTGAGACCTGGGTAGGATGTAGCTCTTCCAGAGTGCTTCCTACTTTATTTAGTGGGAATATCATTGTTGGTTGACTGAAGCTATGTGTGACTCTGGTTTATACGGATATTGGTTGTTCCGTTATTATTTATTACTTTTTAACACAGATGCTCAATCTTACCATGGATGTTTTATGTTCTCTTGATGTTGTATACCATGCAGAGTCTTTTGACTGTGGCTGTATAGAAATTTAATAAATAACTGTTTCAATAATGTTCTGTGTGGCTTTTCTGAACTTGGGGGAAGTGAGTTATAACTGTGTTTATACTGGGGTGTTTCTTTCTTTCTTGCCCTCTTCTTCTTTTTAGCAATTGCATGAAACATTCTGAAGGATGAATGTGTTAATCTAAAGGAAGAATCTTTGCAAAGGTCCTTAGGAAACAAGAGCTTTGCTGCTTAAAATGGGTGTCTCACTGCCAGACAGTTAAGATGCAAGACAAGGAAACCATCAAAAGCAGCTCCTTCGACCATCATGATGAAATAAACATGACTAGGGAAGCTAATAATTTATATCGCCACCATTTTCCCCTGGATGTATGTTTAGGATAATTGATTTTGGTTGGCAAGGGCAAACCAGCCCGGACCTTGGTGCTGAGCCATATAGGCTTTTACAGGCCCAAACCAGCACTTTAATTTGCATCTAGTTTTATCTCCTTTTTAAACAGATTGACACACATTTATTTTTTATGTTCTCCTTGTGTCAGTTGCTCAACGATTAAAAAGAATTTCAATCAAAGGCAGAATAGAGCTTATTTCAACCAAACTGGCATAACTGAGTCAATTGACAATTGACAATTGATTTCATAATATCTGTTGTCCTTTCCACTACTGCCCCTAAGTATCATGCCAGAGGGTTACTCTTCGTCAAAAGTGTGCCCTGGGGTCTCTTCTAATTTATTTATTGCTTTGCTATCTTAATTATTTATTTATATTTAAACGATTTATATGGTTGCCCATCTCGCAGAAGGGACTCTGGGCTGCATACAAAATTAAAACCAACTATTAGAGCATGACAAGTGTTCTGGGTGGAAATCCTATGTTGTGCCAAGGGGGAAACTGAGCTGAGTAATAAATAAGACCAATAATACATATAAGGAAATCCTCAACTTTTGTTTCAGAAGGACAATGACCTGAGGCCATTGTGAGGAGACTGAGAAATAAATACCTAATTCTTCTTGCTATTGAGATGCTTCTACACAAATACTAGAGATTACTTACAACCAGAGTCTGGTGGTGGGGAAGGTCCTAGAGTAGTAGTGGGAAGACTAAGGTTCTAGTCCCCCTGTAATGGTATGTGAGAAAGACTTTGAGAGACAGGGCGAAGAGATGCTGTCAAGAGAATGGTCAGATAAGAGGAGGCATAGCCCACAGCTGCATAATGGATAGAGAAAGAGGCTCAGAAAGGACCCTCCTTAACTTCTCAAACTGTAAAAGAGCCAGCGGGAGAACTGTACTCTCAGACCTGCAAGATTCTGTTAATGTAGCCTTACAATAAAGTAGAATTGGCTCATCTGGTTGTGTTTCCTGTCTGGTCCACCTGGGAAGATTTAGCTGTGGAAGCTCCCTGGAGGACTTTGAGCCCATCATTCTCTCTCAGTCCAAGAGCCAAGGTGATGTAGTGGTGAAGGTGCTGAACTAGGATCAGGGAGAACCAGGTTCTCCTCCTCCCTTAGGCACGAAAGTCAGCTGGGTGACTTTGTCACCCCCTCTCAGCTCTAATCAGCATCAGGATCTGTAACAGGAAGGAGAAAACCCCTTGTCCCATCATGCATAGAGACCTCTCCTGTGAAAACTAAGCAAGCACAGTGCACAAACCAGCAGACCCGGAACCGAGTGGGACAAATGCTAAGGAGAAGAATAGTGTAGAACAAAAGTGGGCAGCCCGGGTGAGTTGCACATGCCCCTTCCCCCAAGCACTTCCAGATCCTGCTGCTGAAATCCAAGATGAGCACCATCAACTCTCAGATGTGGGATACCGTCTGTGTCTATGTGTCTTTGGAAAAAGAGTGTGCAAAATAAGTGAACTCATTGCTTTCCATCCTTTAAAAACCTTGGCTGAGTTATCACTCAGACCCATGGCACCACTACCCCTGCCCCCATGTGTCACAGAGATTAAAAAATGCCATTCTCTAATCTAGAATCTGTGATATAGGTGGGAATACGTTGAGTAAATCATAGCAGCATATTCTATTCCTCATGAAAATACCTGTAATTTTTTTTTAAAAAGCATTGTAAGGAGAGCCTTTTTTTCATGGAAATATGAGATGTATGGTGAAGAAGAAAGCAATTCGTTTTCTTAAAATCTCTAGCTAATCCTTGCATCATCTGTTGCAGTCAATTTCTTTATGAAAGAAAATAATTTTTCACATGCTTGCTTATCCATATCTTAGTCTCTGAAAACACCAGTAGTCACATCGCTTGTATTTCAATTTTGGGTCTCCGGAAAGTCACTCGATCAGTTACGATTCTGAAGCTGTCTAACCTTAAAACCTTTCAGCTCACAGCGCTTATAACAACGTTGAAACTTCTCCCTCCTGCCAAAAAATGCATCCGTTCTAGGTGGAGAAACATAACAGTCCATGGCACTTCCAAGGTTACTTAAACTGGAGATTGTGAACATTCTAAGCAATTGCCCTCTAGCTGTACTTCCAAGTGTGGCAGCTACAATAAAATGTTCTCCATTCTTCCATTTATTTGTCTTCTGAGTATGAAAGATGCTGCTAACTGTCTCCCCCACCCGCATCCCGAAGATAAAAGTATGTATGGTTAAATCTTCAGCCAGGAGTACAAGCAAAATATGATGCGCTGTATAAACTTGATCGATAATCTTTGGAAGAGAAGAACACCGAATCTCTGTGGAACCGGGGCTGATTACGTTTATTTTCTATTGTGTTAGATAACTGCTCTGTTTAGCTATGGGTTGTGCTGGGAACATTGTCTGTGTTCCTAAGACGTTGGGGGAGAGTTTTTCCACTTTTACTGTTTGAGATATATCCCCCCTCCCAAGTCTTAGCTGCGGGATGCACAGCCTCACTAAAGTAACCACCACATCAATATTTTGACTGGGACAAAGGGGAGGGGAAAACAGATTAAAAGGCTATATGGTGAATAATCATTTTCATCCCCATAATCTAATTTTAAGCTCAATCAAATCCCACTTAGTTATTTAAATGAAATGGAAGTTAGCTTCCTTTGCCCAGCTCCAATTACTCTTTGTTTTTGAACACCCCTCTCCCATATTTGAATGTGATCATTAGATCAAAAACATTGCGTTCTCCTTCATTCAAATGGGGACATTAGGAATAAATATGTGCCTTGCTGGTAAGTTCAGCAGAATCACGTTAAAAGGGTGCAAAGCTTATTGAAAGCAACAGCCTGTTGGACATGCACAGTTTACACCAAAGATGGGTGTATTCGCTCATTTTTAATGCGAAAATATTAACTGAATGTCCATGTTAGATTACAGCTGATTTATGTTCATTCTTCCAGGGCACACCTGGGGCCAATAGCCATGCTGGGAATGCTGGGAACTGTAGTTCTAACCCATCTGGACAGGCACTAGCTTGGGGAAGGCTGTAGTAATCTAACATGGACAGAACTCGAGTTAAAAGCAACATATAGTAAAAACCTAAACCAAGGCACAGGTTTTTGTTTCACTGATTTGGAAGGACACGTTCATTTCCTGCAATGGGAGAAATCCAGTGTTTTCTCCATTCCCTTGACAAATAAGAACTTGAATGAGAGACTTGGACTTGGGCTGGCTTGGACTGAACATTCAGAGGGGAAGAAGGTAACATTTGACCAGATGCAGCAGTTTGAATAGTGCACTGAAGAAAATGCCTTTAATTCTTTATCTATCAATTCTTCCTGAAACATACAAGAAGGCAATTGTTCAATGAGTCTAGTAAAATCGGCTGCTTGAGAAATACGGCATTATACCTCCTCCCTTCCCTGGCTAGTATGAAGCTTCCAGGGACATCTACCAGCAAGACAGTTTCCTTATAAAAAGAATATCTGGGGGTCTAGGAAATGTATCTCACTATCCTTGAAAACCAAAGGGCATCACCACACCTCTACAAGGAAACATCAAGCTGATCCTTAAACAACTTGGAATCAGTATTCCTAAGGGAATAGCTAACCCATTCACTGAAGTAAGATAGCAAAGACATTTTGGGTCAACCTTCATTGGAGGTGATGGTTGGTAAGACTAGAGAGGGAATTCTCTGAGTGACCTGCTACCCCACAGCCCATGTAATTTTTGCAAAACCTTCTCCATATGCTTTATTACCACTCTGTATTTCCCCATTTTGCTGTTGTTGTGAATAACTCCCAAATATACAGTGGCCTCAAAGGGACGCGGTGGCGCTGCGGGTTAAACCGCTGAGCTGTCGATCGGAAGGTCGGCGGTTCGAAACCGCGCGGCGGGGTGAGCTCCCGTTGCTAGTCCCAGCTCCTGCTCACCTAGCAGTTCGAAAACATGCAAATGTGAGTAGATCAATAGGTACCGCTTCGGCGGGAAGGTAACGGCGTTCCGAGTCGTCATGCTGGCCACATGACCCGGAAGTGTCCTATGGACAACGCCGGCTCTAAGGCTTAGAAACGGAGATGAGCACCGCCCCCTAGAGTCGGACACGACTGGACTTTACGTCAAGGGAAACCTTTACCTTTACTATACAGTGGCCTCATCAGGTAACAACAGTAATCAGATAACAACAGTCACTCAATAGTACATTCAGTCTACAGGTTTCATCTTGGAAACTGACTGTTAACTGCAGATTTGGGTTTTCTTCCTTCCTTTCAATTCCTTCGTTTGTGGAACATAATGAAGAATTCTAGAGAATTCTGGAAAACTCAAGTGTTAGCTTGCCATGTCATCTAAACACATCTGGGTCAACACAACTGAAATGATTAATGATCCAGATTGAGGATGTCAGTTAAGGAAGACATGATATTCAGATATAGATTCCAGTTTAATTTTTCAGCAACTTCAGATAAAAGGATCCCAGAACAGGTTTTCAAAAGTATTGTGTTTAAAGTCTAGTTTATTCAAATGCATCCCAGTACTAGTCTTTCTACAAAGGTTTTATTAGTTTTGCTTCCAAGTTATAATCGAAGCTCAGATTGCCATCAGAAAGACAGAACAGATTCAAATTCAAATGCTGCCAATATTAAAAACTAATAATCTAATGAACTAAGATAACTTTGCCAATTTATGACATCTGATCATTCAGTATCAGATTATTGTATACTAAATTAATCCTGTGCATTGAATTCATAGCAGATATTGAATTTTATTTTAGCATGAAAAAAATACCTAAAGTATTTAATAGCTATGAATAAATAATTCTAGAAACATTTTTTCAGCCTCCTTGGGAAAAGTGCTTACAAACCAAAAATACACTTTCAAGGAAATGAAAAGAAAGCTGAAACTTTATTCATGTGCCTTGAATATAAATTAATAAATTAGCTGTCTTTGTCCATATAGTGGACGAGAGAGTCAAAGCCCTATAGTTGGCCAGGATGTATGCTTTGGTCCCATTTCTAAAAATATATGGACACACAGAACTGTTCAGCTTAAGCAGACATGGCCACAGGCAACCCGGCTTCCTTTAACCAAGTTTAAAGCTGTAGAACACGGTCTCTCGGTTTCAGCACTATATTTTCCGCTGTCGAAAAACAAACCTCAGTTTTTTCCATTTCAGATTTCTAGTGTTGCTGCCAGGACTGTCTGCAGGGGGGAGGGGGTGCAATTGGAGGCCCATGCCCTGTTTTAGGTGTGTTGAATTAAGTTTAATTAATTTAATTATGAGAGCCATTTTGGTGTAGTGGTTAAAGCATCAGGCTAGAAACTGGGAGACTGTGAATTCTAGTCCCGCCTTAGGCATGAAGCCAGCTGGGGGACCTTGGGCCTCTCCTTCTCTCTCAGCCCTAGGAAGGAGGCAATGGCAAACCATCTCTGAAAAACCTTCCCAAGAAAACTGCATTGACTTGTCCAGGCAATCTCTGAGAATCAGACATGATTGAATGGATAAAAGAAAAAGAAAATAATTATCGGTACTGCTTTGACCAATAGAATCTTAGCAGCTTACCACAGCTAGCATATAATATCAACAACAGAATAATATCAAATGTCAACAAACTATATAAACATAATCCATTCAGTAATTATAATAATAACCAGTGTTGTCATAGACCTCCAAGGAGAAGATGGAAGCTGGCTGGTAATTGTCCAGTACAGCTGAGTCCAAGGCCAGTTCCTTGAGGAGGGGCCACACCAGGGTCCTCTTCAAGGATCTGGTACCTCTACTTCCCATGAGACTTTCACCATGACTTGGATCCAACTTTCCAGCCCCTCCCTGCCAGCTCAGACTAGCCTACCAGTTGCAGAGCTCATCTCACCAGGGATTGTCAACTTCCTCAGGATCAAAATGTTCCCAGATGTCAAGGCCAGCTGTTGCCCCCATCAATTCTTTGGATTCTGCCGAGACAGCTTCCTACTCCAAGCGAATGGGAATGATTTTATCTGCAAAGTGTTCAGTTAACACATCAAGGCAGCAACTCAATAGTGTTTCCATCCTTTAATAATGTTTTATTATATGTCTAATGCTCTGCGGTGGTAGTTATTATGTTTACTGACTTTAATTTGCTTGGGGGCTTTTTCTTTTTATTGTTAGACATTTCTGTGCCATTCTTTGGCGTAAAACCCGGGCATCCATCCATCCAATTAATCCGTAAAAGAAGTCTTGGGGAGGGTGGGGTGCGTCCCAAACAAAATCTTAGTAAAAGAACTTGCAATTCATATATAATGAATTACAGGTTGTTTTTACTTAACGATGTGTCTCTTCAAGTGTCATCACCTCAGGTCAATATTATCTCAGGAACTAAGAAAAGCCAGTTGAAGTCAATCAGGATTTTTCAGGTTGTGGTCCATGAAACCATAGAGTTCTACAAGAATTGATAGGGTTCCATGAGAGATTAAGGGAGGGAGGGAGGGAGGGAAGGAAGGAAGGAAGGAAGGAAGGAAGGAAGGAAGGAAGGAAGGAAGGAAGGAAGTCATTCTGTTTCTGCTCTGAAATTTCATACAAGTTTAGTGGTTATGATGCTGCTTCCCAACTCTGCTTGCTTCCAAAAGGTCCTGACTATATAGTCATAAATAAATTTTATCAGAATACCATCAGTCTACAGCGTTTTCTTTCGTTGCAAGGAAAGACTCTTAAAAAGAAAATCAACCTTCCTTATTTGAGCTCTCAGATGAGAGAGACAGAGCTGTTAGCTTCTCTCTCATGTCCACATGGTACAGTTTCCATGACTCCCCCACTCCAGAGGGGGGACTATTTCAGGATATATTCCTGTGGTTTTATATATTACTGCCTCCTGGTGGTCAAATAATGTGTAAAACCACAGGAATGTAGACTTCAAAAGGAAGATTATCCTGGAATTTGCTGTCACTTGTAGAAATGTGAGTCCGTCTTTTCATTACATAATCCCAGTGTTTCTCAAACTCAGCAACTTTAAGATGTGTGGACTTCAACTCCCAGAATTGGCTGGCTGGGGAATTCTGGGAGTTGAAGTCCACACATCTTAAAGTTGCTGAGGGTGAGAAACACTGCTCTATGCAGTCAATATCATCAAAATGAAGATAGTGATTTTCTGGAAAAATCCTAAAATGCAAAGACAAAACAAAAGGTTAATACAGTGAGAAAATATTCAATAATTTAAGCCTGGTGTAAATCGTAGTTAGTGGTGAAAGTTTGGGGGATTTTATTACCTGTAGGTTTTAAGAAATTCTTTTAAATGCATGTTCTTCTTTTTTTAATTTTTAAAAGAACCATTCAAAATCTCTTTTAACTGTAACTTATGTGGATGGCACACACAAACACACACCATGCTATTACACTGCTCATAAGAGTTGCCAAGAATTGTATCCTAATCAGCTCCTTTCCACCCCCACCCGGCTTGCAATCACTGAATGAAAAAGTTAGTTAAAAAGGCATGAAATTGCTCTATTAAAAACTGGGTGGAAGTAAAGACATCACACAAAAGAACAGAGCGTTAATACGGTGTGTGATTTTTCTCAGCTAAATGATTAATTGCTAAAAACTGGGAAAATGCAGAAAGGTTTTGCATAGATTAATGTTTTCAAAGTAGTTGGGGTTCACTCCTAACAGGAAAATCCAGCTAGTGTGTTAAATCACATTAGCGCATAAAATCTTCTTTGCAGCTAATTGGTTACCTTTTATCCAATTTCAAAAGGAAGATACTATACAAATTACCGACGAGAAATATGCTGCCTGTTTCTAGTATATCATGTTGCATTTTAAAAAGTTATGGTTGCATCCTGATTTTTTCTAACTCTCCCTGATGCCCTGACTGTATGTATCTTAATCATCTCTCTTCTTACATGTTTGTTCCTACATTTTTCCCAACCATTAAGGTTTTGCAAAATTACTTTGTGTCAGTTGGATCGAGAGCCAGTTTGGTGAATAGTTAAGGCACCAGGCTAGAAACCAGGAGACCGTGAGTTCTAGTCCTGCCTTAGGCACAAAGCCAGCTGAGTAACTTGGGCCAGTCACTCCCTCTCAGCCCTGGGAAGCAGGCAATGGCAAACCACTTCAGAGAATGTTGCTAAGAAAACTGCAGAGTCAACACTGACTCGAAGGCACACAATAATAATAATAGTAATAATAATAATAATTTGGATCAGTCTAAGGCTGCTCCTCAGTACATCCCACTGAAGTCAGCCAAACTTGTGGATAAGTAGACTTCCATAGAGCTGGGTTACCAGAAATCTTTCTCTCTGAAATTATACAAAAAGAGGTATATTATAGATGGAGAACCTTTGCCCCTTCAGGTAGGAATGAACTGTCATTCCCAACATCTTGGGCATCTGTCTGAAGCTGTGGGAGCAGCATTTCAGCATATCAGAGGGCCAATTCTGTACTGTGTGATTATATCATGAATACATCATTTTTTCTTCTTAGTCTCACAATGCATCTGTGGCAAGCAACCCATGGCATTGTGCCTTCTTTTTCTCTTCTACCAGATGTCCTATCGGAGGAATCAATCAGTCAGTTGGCTTATGTAGAGCAGTCTACAGGCCATCACCAAGCAGCACTGTTATCTGAAACATACAAATTTGTATGCACTTTTTCAATATCCCTATACAAGTTTAAATCAACGTTTTTCCTTATCCTAATCACGCCAGTTAAAAGGAGTTAAATGAGAGGAATCGACCACACTAGCACCTTGACGGTGTCCAGAAAAATCAGCAGGATGGGAAAGAGCTTTAGCGTCAACCTTGGGTTCAACCTTGGCAACTTTCAGATGTATGGACTTCATCTCCCAGAATTCCCCAGCCAGAATTCTGGGAGTTGAAGTCCATACATCTGAAAGTTGCCAAGGTTGAGAAACACTGATCTTGGGCCTTCCAAGTCATTTAAGCAGCAGAAATCAAAATGTACTGTACAAGCAAGATAAAGAAAAACACCTGCATTCTTAACAATCTCTCCCATTTTTATTTAAGACAGAACAGAAAACATGGCTGGATGTGGTGCCAATCCCCCACGAGGGGATCAAAATGACCAAGATGGCAGATGGGAATGCATGATTGACACTCCATCGGTTTTAAACCCACACATTAAAAATGTTGACCTTTTTTAACCTCTTGTATGGATGACTCTAAATTCTTCCCACCGTTTTATTCATATGAAATCTTCCTCTTAGTACAATTGAGAGTAATTTATTGCAATGATTAATGTTGCTGTTCATTACTTCAGAAGCTCCAACCATGATGTATGTTCTGAATTCCACTAAAATGAAAGATTTCCATTAAAAAGAGCATTCAATCCAACCATATCCACCAGTGCACACACTGACCAATAGCAGGTCATTTCTCAGTCCTTTGTTGGTGATAAGTTTTAATCCTCTGCCTTTATTTATTCTGTTTTTTGATGCTTGATCACATCTCCAGAGATTTGTTTTAAATGCAGGTAGAAAAAAAGTATGAAAGCAGTCTCACCACTAGGCCTTTACCAACAGAACAAAAAGATTAACCCCAAAGGTCCAGGATTAATGGTATTCACAAACAGAATGCACCTCCATTTTATATCTCATGTTATAAATGAAATGAAAATGATCATATGTCCAAAGCAGTGCCTCCAGACATATAACTCCTAGTGCTACCAGTCAGAAAACACTGTGTAGCTTTTTGTCTTTTCCTCCTTAATGACTCTCTCTCTCTGTGTGTGTGTGCTACAAAAAAGAAAAGAGAGAAATAGAGATGTAAAAAATATCCCATTTCAGGGATGGGACCACCTCCTTTCAGAACATACTGATCTGGCTCCTTCAGGCTCCTTCTGGTAGCTTGTTTGAAGCCATCCTGTAGAAGAGGGAGTTAATTTTCATAGCAAAATGGAACATTGTCCACAATTTTGAGTTGTCAACAGAACTAGAAGAAAAAGTGGGAAAATGTTGCCATTAGTAGCTCTGTGTGCAGACCCTCCAAGGATTTGGGGGGGGGGTAATTAGTTCCTAATAAAATCTATATACATGCACAAATATTAAATGAGAAAGAGAGGCTTAAAACCAAGAATGTAACATTCATCTCAATTTTTCCTCCACACCTGTGGGCAACACTCTGCATATCTTTGGTGATGATTAAATGAGATTTAATTTAAGGGTTAAAGCTGAAGTTTTGTTGTTGTTGTTTATTCGTTTAGTCGCTTCCGACTCTTCGTGACTTCATGGACCAGCCCATGCCAGAGCTTCCTGTCGGTCGTCAACACCCCCAGCTCCCCCAGGGACGAGTCCGTCACCTCTAGAATATCATCCATCCATCTTGCCCTTGGTCGGCCCCTCTTCCTTTTGCCTTCCACTCTCCCCAGCATCAGCATCTTCTCCAGGTTGAAGTACTCAAAACAAAGAACTTGGAAAGTGATATGTTGTATGAAAACTCACAAATAGCTATTTTAAGTATTATCTCCTTCTTTCCTGGAGTACTCATGAATCCTTTGTTGGCATTTGATTGTTTTTGCAAGGACCAAGCACTGTGTTACTATGGTAACAAATCACTCTGGCAGGGTGAGAAGGTCCGACTTAAGTATCCTCCGTTTTGGGGGTGAAAAGGCATGACCATATAAGGTAAAGCTTGTGATTTGCCTGGAGGGCAGCTTGCCTGGACTAGTTTGTTTCTTTTCTACACAGTCCTCTCTGAGCATGTGTGAATACATAAGCTTGTAAATATGTTTATGTAAGAAGCTTTCTGTATATACATCTATTTTTATAGAAATGCCTGCTGTGTGATTTTTCTGATCTCTCAGGCCAAATGCTTTCCAGAACTCTGCCACATCCTTATTGTCAAGGTTTCATTAAAGAAGAAATAAATGTTATTCCTGTTCATGAATTTGCTCTCATGATGGCTTCCCAAGTATGGACCTTAACTATTTTGTACACTGGATCAAGGAGAAACTCAGTCCCCCAAGTCCCATAGGGAAGCTTCTAATACAGTATGAAGAAATTGTTTGCTGTGAGACTTAATCTTGGGATACTGTGATCCTCCAAGATCACTTTGAGTGGGTTCTAAGAATATGTTTCTACCTGTAAGCTGACAAGCATAAAATATTTAGATCTCCCCGTGGAACTGGCCACTCTACTCTGCTGATGGTGACAAGTGGGTTTTCAGGGCATCTGTACTGACAAGCAATTTGCCTCTCCATTGTTGTAGCTTTTATGCAAAACTAAGGTTATGTTTAACACTCTGCAAAACAAGAATCTTGCATATTTTCCTGTTGGTTCTTACTAGTCTGATGAAAGAAAATTTGCTTTCTAGCAGAAAAGGGGTTGGGAAAAAACACACATGAATTGACAGGGGCAGTTATTTAGTCAGGAAGCAGGTAGGAGAAGCCTGTGAGTATCTTGCCTTTCTTTGTATAATTTTTTCCTTGTACAGTCCTGGGGCTGAAGCCTCCTTCTGTCTGTGCGTTCTCGTTCTATAATAGTCTGTGGGAACGACCTTGGGAGACAGGAGGGATTGCCGCAGACTGGACAACTGGCATGCAAAAGGTATCTCAGCCCACAGAAGGAGGGAGAGCGTTGAAGCATTTCAGAAGGGGCCCTCCCTGGTTTTCCAGAGAATAAAAGGAAAGGAAGGGAGAAATAGTTTCAGCCTTGCAAGATTCTGTTAATGTAACCTTACAATAAAGACAGAGCTAGTACTCCTGGTTGTGCTTCTTGTCTGGATTACCTCACAGGGCTAACAAATTCTCACTCAACTATGGAACTTACTCGGTGGCTTTGGGCCTTAGCCCCACCTCTGAGCATCATTGTTGTGGGGATGGAATTTGGTGCACCTTCAGTGCTTGTGCGCTCTTAGAAAAGATGGGCTATAAATTCAGCGCTCTTAGAAAAGATGGGCTATAAATGCAGTAAATAACGTATAACAGGGTATTTCTCAACCTTGGCAACTTTAAGAGGTGTGGACTTCAACTCCCAGAATTCCCCAGCCAGCATGCTGTCTGGGGAATTCTGGGAGTTGAAGTCCGCACGCCTCAAAGTTGCCAAGGTTGAGCAACACTGGTATAGCAGGTTGGAGAAAAAGAGAAAGAATATTTTAGAAAACAACAACAACAACCACTGATGTAGACATGATATAATGACAATCCTAGCAAATAGTGTAAGGACATCTATGGATGAGGTTGAGCTTTGCTGACAAAAATATAATTTATTTAACCATTCTTGCTGTGTATCGCTTTATTTTCCTTTAAATAAGAAATGTCCTAATACTAAACACTGAATATGTAGATCAGCTTGCATCTTCAATCATTTCATGCCAAGATGTTTTTCAAAATGTCAAAGAGAGGTCAGCCTGCTGATGGCAGTGAGGAATTTCATGGACTTCCATCTTGGGTTTACTTCCAGTTGCAGTGTTCGGAAGGAGCTGTCAGCCACAGAATTTAATTACAGGGACACAGTTGGACACGAGGACATTGAACTTAGCAAGATACTTAAGAAGTGTCTGTGAGTGAACTCAGTGTGGTCAATACAGTTTCATTTATTTTGCTAAGGAATGAAGAAAGGACCAAAGTCAAGGTTAGCTTCATTTGCTTGCACGCTATTTCCATTGCAAATGCAAAGGATCACAGTCTTGATGTTCACCGTGCCCTTGTGGTTGCATTAAAATTCTTGCTAGGTGATGATCAATAAACGCTGAGCTCCCAGGATTGACAAACAGTGCTGGGGGAAAATTATAATCCTAGAAAAATTACAACAAACAGCAATAAATAATGACTACATTACCAAGAAATAAATATTCATATCTATCAAGTTGAAACCATTCATGCCTTAGGATTAACAGTGACCCACATTAATCACTGAATATCTAAAAGTGCACAATGACAGCTCGAGACTATAAGAGGAAGTTCAGCATCACAGTACAATCAATTCACAGCTCATTTTGGAGGCTTGCAAAGTCTATATATCATCTCAGGAAGGTTCCTTTTGAGATGCCTCCTGTTGGAGAAACAGGGATGATGTGATTGCGAAACATTTTGGGAGACTGCAGTTACTTCTCCAGGAGGCTGAAGTCTCAGCAGATAGGGAGGAGAACAAAACTCTCCGCGCATCATGTCTGCATTCTTGAATTATAAAAGCTGTAGTCCATTTGTGTAATTTGCACTATATTCGAAGCAGAGTCCAAGTCAATGGAAATTGTTTGTTTGTTTGTTTGTTTAGCTTATAGGCTGCTTCAGTTGCCTAGGATCCTAAACCATGCACATTTCAATTCAGAAAAGAAGTTTAAAAAAATATTAATACAATACAAAAACAAAACAACTACCATACCAAAAATTCTGAAAAAGCATTTGGACACAAGAGGAATGGACCGAAATGTGTAACAGTTAATTCATCTCTTTGCCCTTTGCTATACCTTCCAATAGATTGTAGACAGCATTGGTCATAATTACTGGAAATTTGCTGATATGATTCTTCCATTATTTTCAAGCTCTCCCCTTCCAAACTATAGAACCAATGTCCTTCTGGCTGGTGGGAAAAGATGCTCTTGAGTCACCCCACCTATCTCCTGCATCCTGGCCCTGCTCAAATATCTTTGGAGAATGGTTCTAAGCAACTCACTTAAAAACCATGCATAGATTTTAGCCCAGAATACTTTGCCCAAACCAATAAAGGAAAGACCCCAAGAAATAAACAACTATGTGCAAGGGGTGCCCACAAGGAGGGTGGTAAAAGTTAAGATGCAATCAAGGTCCTGCCTGAATCATGCTGTTGCATTCTCTTGACTTTTTGACCCCCCTCCCAAAGACACCAAGGCTGAATAGGATGTTTCGTTACCCTTGGTTGCAAACATTCAGCAAAATGTCCAAATAGATGTCTCTTCCACAAAACATTTATGGATATAGATACATCCATAAATTTATATCTACATACCAAACAGAAGCAAGAGGGTAGCGCATTAAAACATCATCTGATAGGGCCTCACCCTCAACAGTTGGTGCTGGAGATAACTCAATTTGGACACACAAAGGATCACACGTTTTAAATTCTAATTTTTTAAAACTGAATATTGTCTTCATCAAAATTCAGCGTGACTTACTATGCTTCTAAAAGCAACAGCCTCCATGTAGACTTTTTTTTGGGGGGTGGGGAGAGGGAATAAAGCAGGAAAAATAGAATTTTTGCAAGACATCCATATAAAAGGTGGGACTTGGATGGGAATACCCCACCTGCCATCTTGCTGACCCAACCCCTGTATATTGCCTTCTCTGATCTCAGTTTGTGGCTGATGTGTCTCCCAGCTGCACAGTGGGGTGCAAAAGATATTCCAAAGTATTTGGGGGTTTTTAAAATACTTTTTTTAAAGTGTTTAACAATGCTAAAAGATAATACAAACTAAAATCAGGGGAAATAAAGAAAACTGAAAGAAAAGAAATACAGAGTGCAAAAAGAAAAAGAAAGAGAAAAGAAAAAGAAAAAGAAAAAGAAAAAGAAAAAGAAAAAGAAAAAGAAAAAGAAAAAGAAAAAGAAAAAGAAAAAGAAAAAGAAAAAAGAATATTTAAAGAAGTGATTCCTAATCTTCCTTGCAATAAGTACAGGCACGTGTAATATTTCCCCATCCCCTGTAAGAGTACAGACATAGTTCCCTTCTCATAATCCCCCCTTATCCATTCACAATTCCAAAAATTGTTGCCATTTCTGTCCAAGTGTTGGCAAAAAGTCCATAAAGGGTTTCCAGAATTTTATAGAAATATGTCTTATTTTAACCCTGATCAAACAAGTCAACTTTATATTCCTTTATTTTGCTTCGAACTATCAAAATATCCCAAAGTATTTGGAGATATCTTGAACATCAATGATACGTTTGGCAAGTGACCTCAGTAATGGTGGGGGTGGGTTTCCTCCTGGGTAGTTCCTTGATTAGGGTATTGCTCTCTGCGTGATTGTTTGTCTGGTGTTGATCCCTGTTTATCTGAGTGTTGGCTGCTAGAAGGGATGTGTTCTGGGTTTTTTGGTTCCTTCCGAGGTTTTTTTATTGCCTCTTCTGAATGGTGTATAAATGTGGTTTAGCTCTATGAGTCTATAAAAAACACACCACAAACAATCAGGCAGAAAACAACACTCTAATCCAGGAATGACCAAGGAGAAGACCACTCCCCCATCAAACCAGACAGGTGAAGCTACTATATATAAACAGGCAGTAAACCCCACCCTCACTAGCACTGATGATGTGACCTAGTTGGGTCATGAAATGTCTACAAGCAAACGGCCAAGCGCAGAGAGCCCCATGGACTCCACAGTTCAACCCTGAGCTACAGATGCTCTCTTCTAACACAAGTTTTCTCAGCCCCAGGCCCTCCTCACTGCTGCTAGCACACACCCTTGGCGGTATACAGAGCCAAATCTGGTTTGGAAAATTCATCTAACATCACACGGTGATCATACAATTTTAATACTACGAAATTTTAAATATGTGTTAGTACAGTGAATTACATCATTGGGACTTAAAGCCCATCTAGTTAAAAATTAAGACTATAATCTCTTTCGGATCGCAAGATTAAAAATCTGGATTTCCACGACTAATTGAGGGAATAGATAGCCTTATCTTCCGCGAGGCACGTTTTCTCATTATCTTGTCCAGAAACAATATCCGTTAGCCGAATTCAAATCATTTCTATTATTCACAGCAATATCTGAGGGACCATTCCTACAAACTGTGTATAATAGTTCTCAATTTCCACAGCTGGAAACCGGCACAGGCAGGTAGCTGAACGGCCCACGGCTTAGCATTGATAAAATATTCACCCTGAAAAAAGCCCAATAGAGTCATTTATCAATGGTTAATGACGGATTTTATCCTGTCAGTCAAAATAGAGGCTACAGTCCATTGGTTTTCTAATTAACGGTTTAATTTGAAAACTAAGCATAACATTCTGCTTGTCTTAGACTGTTTGTATTTTTAATAAAGAGGCATGACTTGAATTATGTTCTGCCAGCTTTTGGCTTAAAGGAGTTGATGAGTTGCCACAGAAGCAGCCAGTTCATGTTGTCTTTGATTACCTAAAGCAGAAACTTACCTACAGATGTCTAAACAAGAGCATCTGCAGGAGGCGGGGCCTGTGTGTGTCAAAAAAGTCAAGATGGCAATTAATCCCTGCCCCCTTTTTACTTTGGTTTAGCCAAGATTGGCTAGATGCTGCCCCCTGCTCTCACCCATGTTCAGAGCAGAAGGAATGCATGTTTCTGAAGTCAAGTAAAAGTAGCTCCTGCCATAAAATAGACTGTAATTAATTTTAATTATCGATGGGTATAATGTTTTATCTCTACCTCCTACACATGACTATAGAATGCAAATGCAGATGTATTAAAAGGCTCATAGCACATGAAACTCTAGATATTTATGGATTCAGTGCCCTCTCTGAACCCATCCTTGTGGCTCACAGACACAACTTCTATTTGAACACAGTAACACCATCTAAAGACAGAGAGTCAGATATTTTATTTATGTATTTATTAGATTCAAGTCGCACCTTTTGTCAGGAGCTCAAGGTTGCATGCATTGTGTTCCTTCCTCTTATTAATCTCTAGAAAACAACCCTGTGAGGTAGGTTGAGCTGAGGGAGAGGGACTGTGTCAAGATGGTGGTCTCAACCATGCAATCAAAACTCCACCCCTTTTTTACATGTCGCTCAGGGCATGCATAAAAAGGGGAGGGGCTTTGAGGGTGTGGTCTTGGCCAATATCTTGAGTTTTTGGATCTCTCCTGCAATTTCCCCTGCTATTTTGATTATTTTTTAAAGTGTTTATCCCAAAAAGTTTTGAAACATGAGGTATTTAGCGAAGTTGACCGGAATGCTCATGTTGATAAAATTTTACATGATGTACGTAAAAAAAAATGTTGCAATCACGCAGGTGCTGAATCCCACCTTAATAGTCTTCTATATCCTAAATAACCTTCAGCTTCCATTTCCATTTTTTTTTCTTTCCCTTCTCCTATGTCGATCCAATTTTTTTAAAGGTAATTAACGGGCTTATATATAATTTATCATTATTCCAGGCCTCTGATCATATGAATATTAATCCACCATGCTGTAACATCTTACTGTCGTTTGTCCACATTGGGGTTAATTGCCATTCCTTGGGATGCAGCAACACTTGGCTGTGTACATATTGGGGAGGGAATTATTCACATGTGTGCAAGCATAACAGTGCAAAGGTGAGCACAGGAGCTGGGTGAAGGAACATGGTTTGTGCGGATTCTGAGATGAACTGATTTGATCGCTGCTACCAAAAGCAATCTGGAGAAGCCAACGGTTAATCCTTGGTGGGAAGAGTTTTGAAATGCTGGCTTGTTGTCAAAGCCCAATTAGTTCAAACGTTGTCAAAGCCCAATTAGTTCAAACATTGTCAAAGCCCAATTAGCACAGACATTTCAAGGGGAGGCTGTTTTTTCATCCGAAGAATATTTGTTTTTAGGGACCCCTCCCAATCCCAATGGTGGGGGGAGGAATTCTGTCATTATTTATTTGATTGGATTTCCCCACCAAAGAAACAATGAACTACACCCACACTTAATGAGTAACACAGAAGCAAGGGTAATATCCTAGTTTCCTTATATAGTCATAATCATAAAAATGTAATTGAAAACAAGCACAACATTTCTGAGCAATGCAGACAGCCACATTGAAAAGCAATGGCTTTTCTGAAAGCAGAGGAATCGAGTGGATCAAGCCAGCTCTTCCCCTGCAACTTGGTGCAAATTTGCTGGTGGTAAACTTTCTGAATGTTACTTTTGAAGTTCTCAGCTTAAATATACACATACTGAATGCATTTTAAAGATGGGTTTTGAGAGAAACCCATTTTAAAATGTGTGTTCTAAAGTGATGTTTTGTGGATTTCTTCCTTTAAAAAGAAATCACCGATTCATGCAGAAGTAAAGGAGAAATGCATGCTCCGTGTCAAATGTTCTGGCTTGAATCTAATTTACTCTTTAGGGGTGAATGAATGCTAATATGTCCTCTTTCTTCCTTCTATTCAGGGATGATGCATCTGGAATGTTCCCATGTTATTTTCACTTCCACCTTGCGAGTCATAATCAGTACAGAGAATTGCTTTATATCCATCATCTCCCCCACTTGATGATTTGTCTTGAAAACAGCATGCAGAATATGGGCATTATCATGAAGCAAAGACAGAGACCAGGCTAGCTGGCACTTCTGAGAGCTACAGTCCAAACACATAGAAAAGACATTGCACTGGGAAAGGTTTTTACATGCATGACTAACCAACTTTAGATCCAATCCTAGAAAGAGGATTCTGAGAGAGGGATGAAAGAAGGAGAGGGAGGGAAGATTGACCGAAACATGACTACAAAATTAGGTAAGTTTGCATTCAAATACTCACTGACTTTACCTGCCCTGGAAAGGTTTCAATCCTTTAAGACTTCTTGAACAACAGAAGAGATCTTTAGGATCTTTGCATTTTGTTGAAACCAGCTACAAGTTTGTTTTTTTTAATGAATTGTCATTTAATAAACCATGGATTACTGTGATATGTGAGCCCATCGATGTTGGCATATGCTTTGGGGATTAGGACCCCTTTCATCAGATTATTTAATGACTCTCTTCTCTTACAGCCAAATTATATGGATGCAAGAATAAAGACCTTCACACTTTGGACAATGGGCAACTGATCAATTAGTTGTTCATTCTTCGATGTGTTTGAAGGCATCTCTGAGGCTTTACCGGAAGCTCACTAAAATACATTCTGGCCTTGGCTACAAAACCCTGGATTCTTTGAATGGACAATAGTCGAATCCTGGGCCATTCTGAACAGCCGCAGAACACTGCCTGCTTTCTGAGGACCACTGAAACTTTCCATAATGACTCCTTCTCCAGAGAGCTTAACTGCATAATTTTCAGGGAATCAGTTTGATTCGTTTTCCCCTTAATTTTCCTATGCAAAGTTCAATTATTTGCAATGCTTCAAGTTCCCTTGAGAAGAACTACCTGGAAAACCGAACCAATTAACGTTTACCTTAACCTGTGAAGACAAGGCTTGTGTGTAGATATCATCAGAAGGGAATAACTCAAAGCACACATTCTTTACTCTCTCCGATGACTCTCTCCATCAGCATCATTTCAATGAGAGGGTGTTCAACAAGTTCTACAGTGCTATTAGTAGCGGCCCTATCTGAAAAGTCCACCATTCTGGACCACATGCCTGTACACTTGGGCTCTTGTTCATGAAACTTTGCTCACATCTTCCAGCAGAATGGCAATTCCAGTTCCTGCCCTACAGCAGCCCCTAACTTCTCCGATGGCCAAGAGGATAGTATTTCAAAAGCAGCTCTACACTCCACCTTCCAAGTCTGGAAGCTATGTCAAAAACTTTCCTAAAACTTTAAGTGTTAATGCCAGCAGAAGAACAGAGACAGGCCCTTCCCCCTTCCTCTTGCAATTCTCGCTGGATCAAGTTGCTATCAGAGCCAAGATGAATTGGATTGAAAGGTAACACATTTGACATTTATAGTTCTGTGGGGGGAAAAATGTTGTAGCTGGATAGGACTAAGCTGGAATTGAAACAATGCTGTCTGTGATTTCAGCAGTAATGAACAGCCATCAAGGTTAATAGCTATTGATAGAGCAATGCTCCATGAAGTTGTCCAATCACCTTTCGAAACGGTGGCCATCATCCTGTTTTATGGCAACTAATTTCACTGTTCGACTATGCATTCTATAAAAGATTAGTTCAGACACACATCTCCCCAAATTAGTATTAATCAGGGCCCCAAGTTCTCACATTGTGAATGAAGGAGAAAACCTTCTCTCTATTCAAATTCTCCATACCCTGCTTGAAAATTGTACATCTGATTGTCACAGAAGTGGAAAATTGTGACATGTGGGGGGATAATCATGGTATGATTGGATAAACCCAGTGGTAAGCTTTGTCCTGATTATGTCCTCTTCCTGGCCCTGCCTGCATTTTGGGGGTAGGGTTCCAAGAGCCTCAATCAAAAGCTGAAGGAATGGCTTGGATAGAAAAAGGTTGTATATCTCTAGAGCAGTTTTCTCAACCTCAGCATCTTTAAGATATATGGACTTCAACTCCCAGCATGCTGGCTGGGGAATTCTGGGAGTTGAAGTCCACACATCTTAAAGTTGCTGAAGTTGAGAAACACTGCTCTAGAACTTTGTCTAGCCCAGCTGTTAGAAATCAAAATAGTTCTATCAGTTCAGGGTTGAACTGTGTTGCTACCTTTTTTTTAAATAGCGATTTTATTAAACAGTACAATTAAAAAGATAAAAACTAATACAAACTAAGGAAAAGAAAATAATAAAAAGAAAAAATAGAAAGTGCAGATTTTTAAAAAAAAATAGAAAGAGAAGTAGAAAAGAAAGAAAAAAAATAAGAATATAGTAAAGAAAAAGAAAAATACTTCCCCCTTCACCACAAGTATACACAATTTCAGTAATTTATCACCTCCTCTTAAAATACAACAAATGATCTCCTCTTCCGGTATCTCATCTCTCATCTATAAACAAATCCTTAAAACCTATTCTTCAGTCCTGATCAGGAAAGTCCATTCAGGGTTACCAGAGATCATAACATATCTATTTTACACTTGATCAAATAAACCAACTTTTTATTCCTTCTCTTTGCTTTTAACAATCTTGATCTTTAATCCCTTCAAATAATGTCCTAGAATTTGATTTCTTTTCATTTTTCTCTTTGTCCCTTCCCACAAAATTCTTCAGAACTTTAACAAGTCTCTTTGGTAAATCCAATATAAGAAAGTTATCCAAGTCACTCTTTTGGTTTGTTAAGCCATCAACCGGTTTCATTTGTATATCCAGTGTAGCATCTCCTTCCACATCATTCCCGTAGCCCATCATTTTTAAATCCACAACTGTGTTGCTTACCTTGAGGTTGCTTGCTTTCTGAAGCTGGCCTTTGTTCAGGTACACAATGAAACACTTTTGAGTTACAGCTGTGAAATTGCATGGCCTGGTCCAAACCCCTTCCTGCCACAAAGCACATTCAATTAATCTACCAACCGCAATCTTGGATGTCTCTTTGAACGGACACAGCATTTTGCCCTTGAACCATGGAGGCTTTTGCTAATGATGCTAAATTCTATAACGTCTTGATCTACCACAGCTATTTATTCCACTTGCAAAGAAGAGTTGGGTATCGCTTTATTTTTTTAATGGAAGACTTAAAGCCTATTCTGGGAAGCCACGCCAAGTGCTCCTGCAGATGTAGCCATATGACAAAGATGTAAAGAATACCTATGACCCATGAGTGCCTTTCATCAAACCCTTCCCAATCAATACCACGCTAAACATAATCCAGACCACAAGGGGTAAAGAATAAATTGTTCAAGATCACTTAGGAAACGGGTCTAAAAATAAAGATTAGAGCTTGATACCATTTAGAGGGCTTTGCCCTTTTTAAATCCACACATAAACTGAGTGGTCTTGCAGTGGATGTGCCTTAAGGGAATCTGTTTGTTAAACAAAACCTAATGGAAAAGTGAGTGCAGTCAAGAGGAGTTTGGGCATTTTATGCTGCATTTCTTGCCAGAGGTTTATCACAAGATGCTCTGTGGTAATAAGCAGAAAGATGGGTTCCTGTTAAATGGGACAGTGGCCTCGTTTAAATTCAGTGCTTGCGCTGCACAGCATTTTTTTTTTAACTTATTCCACAACACAGTGCTCGGCCAAGCAATATAAAGGGGACATTACAAGGTCCCTGCCCCACCGGGGAGGCAATAAATAAAGAGGAAGCAAGGCGGCACAGAAATGGATTAAGCAAAGCAGGTGCAGGTATTATAGGCTTCATCATTTCTCTTCAAGATGAGAAAATGCACGGCCCAGCGACAGCCCTTGATTTCTAGGCCACCATCCTGGTTAAAGTTGGCCCTTGTTTGTCACTTTGTTCAACTTCTGTTCAACTTTTCAACCACTCACGCCCCCATTCATCTACATATTACTTATTTTAACATTTATCGATCAATAGACCAGGGTTCCTCAACCAGGGCCCCATGGCACCCTAGGGTTCTGCAAGAAGCCACTAGGGGTTCCCTGGGAGATCAAGAGTTATTTTAAAAAGTATTTCAAATTCAGGCAACTTGCACATTAAGGAGGTAAGTTTCTTTATTTTCAGATTAAGAACACTGTTAATGCATATATACAGGCCTACCCATGAAACGAATATAACTATTTTGTAACTTCTGGCCTATATTTGAGCCTGAATGTGCAGGGGTTCCCTGAGGCCTGAAAAATATTTGAAGAGTTCCTCCAGGGTCAAAAGGCTGAGAAAGGCTGGATTAGATGTTCCGACCGCACATCTGTCTGAAATAATACTCACCTTAATTTAAAACAACACCAAAAAATTTCAGAAAACAAAACAAGTGAATAAGGGGGAGAGGAGGTCCACAGGGGAAGTCAAAAAAGTCCAGAGGGCGGCTGCAACTGTGCGATCCAAGCCCTGTCCCTTTTTATGTGTGTCACACATACAGCCCATGCAAAAAAGAGGCAGAGCTTTGTGCAGTGACAACCGCCTCCTTGACTTTGTAATTTCAAACGGTTGCTAAACAGGGCAGTCATTAAGCGAGGTCTACCTGTATTCATGAAAATAATTAGAAAAATGCATGACATCAGGAGCAAGTGTTTGCAAAAATGGTGCGTATTAGGCAAACTTACAAACAAGATACATATATGAATGATAGAAGCATATGAGAGAGAGTTTGGCATAGTGGGGAAGGAGCTGGCTTAGAAAGCAGGAGACTGTGAGTTCTAGTCCTCCCTTAGGCAGGAAAGCCAGCAGGGTGACTTTGGGCCAACAACACAGGGTTGTTGTGGAGAAAAAAAGGAGAAAGGAGCATTATGTATACCATCTTAAGTTGTGAAAAAAGGCAGGCTATAAAGAGCAATGCATGGTTATTTATTTGGGAACATTCGCAAATTGTCAGGTCAACTTTGAAAAAAAAAACCAAGACCAATAAACCAAACTCTGAATATTCTTTTTTTTAAAAAACAGCCTTGACATACAGTATTTCCCCCAGGGGACAACTGGAATGGAATAATTCCCCCATTCATACCACCCCCCACAGCCATCCTGACCACAATGCTACCTCAACAGCCTTGCACAAAGATTATGCCAATCCTGCTTAACTGGCATGGTGTCTCTTGCAGGCCAGCAGTGAATGAGGATGAGCAGAGAGGCCAGCTAAACACAAGGCCAGAAATTTACCAGTCAGACTGACAGTCAGTGGGGAAAGCCTTGACAGCTGGAAGAACGAATCACGTTCATTCTTTTTAAAACCTGATCTTCAGGAGTTGCACTCAGAGCAATGGAACTCAGAGTGCAAGGAGACGCTGATGTAGCTGGGGTTGGCAGGGGAAACGGGCAAGTTAATGCCGGAAGGTTTCCAAAAAAAAAGCCAAGGAAACCCACATTTGCTGTGCCCCGGGCATCCAACTGAACTGAAAGGGGCTGGCATAGATTAGATTAGAAATCTAAAAGGAATCAATAGGGGATCCAAAACTGCATTGGTCCAAAAAGTTGGGGAAGAGGAAGAAACTTCTTTCAAGAAAAAAAAATCACTGTGAATTGTGATGGATTTACAGACACAGATGCTAGGACACTAGGACCCAAATCAGATCAGAACTATAAGTTCAGGACCCAAATTAGATCAGACTTCTCAGCCCTGGTTCTCTCTTGGAGCATGAAATGGAGGTTGTGCATTTGTAAACCCCGGAAAATTGCATTTTTTTCCTCAACTTGGGATCACGGCAAGCTACGATTGAAAGTAGCAAGCTTTGGCCACGGATGCAGAGCCGGGGACGACAAGTCAAGCTGCTTGTGTTGCTGAATCCAGAGAAGGAAGGATAGCCAGTCCTGAACTGTCCCCAGAAAGGGCTACAACAATTTGTGAGAAGCACCTGTGCACCTGAAATTGTGGCTATAAGCTGACTCAACTTATTATTATTATTCTCCAGTAATAGCTGAGGAGGACTATAGATGCTTGGCCCTCTGAGGTTTTATTGCTGTAGTTTTGTTGCTCAAATTTTCATGGCAACTCAGTGAACTGAAGATCTGATGTGACATTTGATGGTTGAGTTGCTTACAGGCGTAGATTATGTATGGATGATTATATAAAAATATATAAAATATATAAAATTCTGAAACGGGACTAGCTCTGAGAGAATTTGAGTTGCTTTGTGGTGTTTCTCAACCTTAGGAACTTTATGATGTGTGGACTTCAACTCCCAGAATCCCGTAGGGAGGTTGAGAAACTCTGGTATAGAGGATTGAGAAAATCTTGGTAGGAACTATAGCAAAAGTGATGACCCAAGTTGCCTAAGAAATAATAGAAGGAGGAGGAGGAGAAGAGAACAATAGAATATCTACTGTCACTGAAAATACTGTCCCTGTAGAACCAGATGTACATATGAAACCTCTCTAAATCTCCTCTCGGCCCTATTGATAGTCTGGCCTTCATTCAGGGCTAAGGCTCTACCATTGGGTAGATGTTATCTGGCAAATATAGCAGCCAATATGGTGGCAACGTCTACCTTGATGTCTGCATTCTTAATTCTTTTTTTGATCCCCTAGACCAGTGTTTCTCAACCTTGGCAGCTTGAAGACGTGTGGACTTCGACTCCCAGAGTTCCCTAGCCAGCAATGCCAAGGCTGAGAAACACTGCCCTAGACTAAGAAATCTAATGAGAAAAATTCAAGCTTATTCAACAAAAATATTATTTTGACTTATTGCACCCTACTGTGTTTGAACAGAAAAGAAGTGAGTAAATCATGCAATGTAAAGAATGCCTCAGTCAAACATATCTTTCTGCAATGTCCTCAAACTGTTATATTTTAGGAAGACATCATTACATAATATTGGCTTTGAGACGGGTTCTAATATTTTTTGGATGCCCATGTTCTTTGAACCTACTACACGGCATTGACAGCTGCAGAATGAAAACAGAAAACAGATTTGTTCTTCAGCATTAGAAAGATAAATTTATGGGCCCAATTACTCAGTGGACTGAAGATCTGATGTGATGTTTGATGAATGAGTTGCTTACAGGCACAGATTATTTATGGATGATTATACTGAAATATGGTCCTCCCTTAAACTTTTTGTATAAAACTCTGTATACATATATACATGCATCGGATGTCCTAGTTTATTTGTTTATAAATAAGGTTTCTTATATAATTTCAACTGGCAATTGGGAGGGGAGGTTCTGCAGAGAATGCTTGCCTCCAAGCATTGTCGCTAAACAGGGTGGTCGTTAAGCGAGGTCTACCTGCATTCATGAAAATAATGTAGAAAAATGCATGACATCAGGAGCATTTGCAGAAATGGTGCATATTAGGCAAACTTACAAACAAGATGCATATATGAATGATAGAAGCATACACATAGAGAACCAGTTTAGCGTAGTGGGGAAGGAGCTCACCTAGAAAGCAGGAAACTGTGAGTTCTAGTCCTCCCTTAGGCATGAAAACCAGCAGGGTGACTTTGGGCCAATCCATCCTACTTCACAGGGTTGTTGTGGAGAAAAAATGGAGAAAGGAGCATTATGTATACCATCTTAAGTTGTGGGGGAAAAAAATAAAGGCAGGTTATAAAGAGCAACTCATGGTTATGTATTTGGCAACGTTCACAAACTGTCAGGTCAACTTTGGAAAAAAAATACCAAGTCCAATAAATCAAACTCTGCATATTCTTTTAAAAGCCAGCCTTGGCATACTTCCCCCAGGGGACAACTGGAATGGAATAATTCCCCCATTCATAGCGCCCACTCCAGCCATCCTGACCGCAATGCTACCTCGACAGCCTTTGCGCAAATATGCACAATGAAAGTCCCCTCTTCTGGTAGATCATGAGAAGTGGAGAATTTCAGCTCAGGGTCAAAACCCCACTCTTATTTGCACTGCATCTTGATTGCTTTAAATGCCCCCACCCAGCCACCCAGATGCACCGGACTCTCACCAAATACTCTCTACAGGCACAACTACACTGCTCTTCCTTATGGCTGTTTGGTTTAAGTAAATAAATCAAGGCTTTTTAAGAAAAAGAAAATGCCCATGCAGACAAATTGGGAAAAATCATCAAAACCACTATGGGAGTCACAACATCCAGCTGCTTCAGTGCCTCAGACAGAGGGCTTTTCTCCTGCTACTGTTCTTTGGAAAGTGCCTCTTTCTAAGGATTAGCTTTAGATTTGATGTGGAAGAGAATGCACATGAGTGCAAAGCCAGAATCTCTTTGTGACTCATTCAAACAGCTGCCTCTTTTTCCAGGGGAGGCTTCTACTGCAGCCACATGATCCAGAAACAGATGTGGCTGCTTTAATGAGTTCCAGACAGGTATGCATGTCACTGTGGATTCTGAAGCATCTCTTCCTAATCAATCCAAAGCATTTTACAGCCTTATTTATAGTATAGTAGACCCTCTGGTTCCTTTGAGGCAGCTTGCAATACTTTATTAATTTCCAGCCAGAGGACAAAAAAAAGTACATAAGAAGAAGCAGGTTGCAAAAAGAGATCAGAGATAATACCCCTGCAGATCTCTATAAAAAAAGAATCATGTCAAATAGAATAAAAATTACAAATAAAAGATAGATAGATGGTAGATGGTAGAGACAGACAGACAGACAGACAGACAGACAGAGAGATGTTCAGCAGCCTTGCCTTAACTAGCACAGGAGTCAGATCCAGTGCCTTCTAATAGCAATTGCAATTGAGCAAAACGTTGTTACTTTCCTGATAATTTCAGTGGAGAATTCAGCAAGTAAAAAGGAGATAATTTCAATTTCAGACCAGCCAGCACAGTGGGTAAGGAATAAGTTCAACAGGTCAAGTGCAATAGAGAGGCAGTGGAGGAAAGCATGGCCTCTCAATTCAATTGCAGAGACAGATCAGATGCAGAAACATTCCACATAGAGATGTTATTATACCTCCCCTTGTTAGCCCTGAGAAGGAGGCATGGAACTTGGCTAATGTGGAATGCTGCTGGATGGGCAGCAGACGTAATTCTAGAGAAGTAATTAGGGAGGGCGAGAGCAGGATGGAAGTTTAGATTTGTCCTTCTGTTTATCCAGCTCAAGGATTCTCTGTTGAATTACCTGCATGGCTTTGTGTATTCCAGTGTTTCTCAACCTTGGCAACTTTAAGATGTGTGGACTTCAACTCCCAGAATGCCCATGCTAGGTGGACTTCAACTCCCAGAATTGCCATGCTAAGTGGTTGGCCAAATAGTTTGCAAAAGTTCCTAATCCAGGTCTCAGTGGTGTTTGAGTTCCCAGTGCCCAGGGATTGAACTGGCCACTAAATGGCAAAAGATGGCAGGACTGATTGTTTAGGCTGCACACGTCAGTCGTTCCCAGTTGGCTCTTTGTCCCTGCAGATTCTTTGCCTCCTAAAAGTGGCTTGTATTCTGCTTTAAGGGCAGCCACTAAGCCTTGGTTAGGGTACTGTAGAGAGTAAGGAAGTTGAACTTGACAGAGATGTGCAACCTCCATTACTAAAGCAATTAGGGGAAAAACATATCTTAAGTCCACAACAGACAGAAAATATGTGGAAGAGACTCAGGTAGACACCTCCCTAATTCACAGGAGTATAAGAAGGGGAAGGAGGTACAGCACAATTGGGCTTGCAAGATTGCTATCAGACCCACCAGGGCTGGAAATCAATTCCACAGGAAGGCTAAAACTACTTTTTAAAAGAATGACTATAATAACAGAATCTTTAGATCTGTAGTGGTCTATGAGACTGTCCTTGAGAGACAGGAGGAGGAGGAGGAGGAGACTAGGAGGAGCTTAGCCCACAGAAGGAAGGGACGTCTCGGAAGGGGCCCTCCCTAGTTTCTTGGACTGTAAAGGTGAGGGGGGAGAGATATACTTTCAGACTTGCAAGATTGATATCGACCCTTTGAAGTAGTCTAGGCAAGAAGCACCAACCGTGAGTAGTAACACTACCTTTATTGTTAGGTTACTGTAACAGAATCTTGCAATGTTTAGGGCATCGGTTGGCCTTACTCTGGCTCTGATCATGCTCCTCTAGCAAAGTAGTGAAAGTGGGGTCATTCTCTTTGGAGCTATATTCCAGAAGGTCAGCTGGAAATCACAAGTCCTTCAGCTGAGAAGGGTTCCTGGAGAAGCCCAGAGTACCAGTCAGGACAGCATAATTGGTAGGTCATTCAGGCATGAGAAAACTGTATTTGAGTTGGTCTCTAGGGCTGATGCACTTGAGTTGTAAAGCTTGAAATGGGTTCCTAGAATTATGAAGGACTCAGCCTTTGGCTGAATTGCTGCTGAGCTCTGGTCCAAACAGCTATAAAAGCAGATTAGCAGAAGACATGCTTTGGTACTTTAACCAGGGGTATTTGTGGAACTATAGTTCCTGTGGTTCAGCATAGTGAGAGAGGCTGGATGTAGGTTTGGGCAAAGGAGCAGGAGAATGAAACCAAGTTTATTTCATTAATTGGCAAGGGGCTGTAGGAACTCTATCACTGATAATGTAAGGTGCTAAGCACTGTTTAGTGGGGACCCAAGTGCTGGTGCTAACAGATAGGGCTGTTTTGGGCCCTCTAATTTAGATAATTGCTCGTTCTGTTTTGGGTAGCTGCGTGAAAGAGCTCTTTACTAAGGCTTCATTGGGAGGGCACCTGGAGCTGAGAGGGTTAAATGGTCCTTGAGCAAATCATTGCTATCTGTGCTCAAGGCTAGCTTATCTTCTGAGCTGATGCTGTCTGCAGAGAGTTCTGTTTTTCAGTGAAGTGACTTGGCAGAGCATCTCAGCTTTATGTTAGCAACAAAGGTTTGATGTTCAAATCACAAAGAACATGTCTGGGGGAGATTTGAAAATATTCCAGATATTTTCGCATTTTGAGTAACGTGAACAGGACAGCTGGAGTTTTGAATTTAAGATTGTGCAGTTGATGGGCTAGGTAGGCAATCTTTTGCTTTGTGTCTACATGGGAAATTGGAGCTCATAACAACTAGCCCATCCAGGGTCTTGCAAGAAGTCCCTCTGAATTGGTTGGCAATGTTGTATCTAAGAATGAACATTATCTGAGTTGGTTGTAGAATGTAATTAGATGGAGCATCAGAAAGGTGAGAGGTTGTGGGGACTTCAGGTAGACATCTGGGATCACCTCAGTTTCTCCAGGGAGCAATAACTTGGCCTTCTCTCCATCTTTCAGCTATCCAGCAGTCAGAGGAGTGATTTGCTAAGTTGTACAGAGCATCAAATTTTTCATTAATGGCTAGAAGGTTCAGATAGATCAAAGGTACAATGTCAGGTAAGAAGAGCACTGCCCTGCCAGCACATCCTGTTGGGAAAGAGTGGCTATTAAATTCTTATGTGAATCTGCCAGGCCTGAGCTGTTCAGCTGGTTATCTGAAAAGTCCACTTTCAAGGGCTCGTTTTATTATTGATCTGTAGATCTTCAGATTTGTTTCCTATTAAACATAGGGGGCCAAACTGGTTACTTAAAGTGAATAAATCATCCGCACTGATTGAGATTCAATCCATAGTTGTCATTAACTCATCAATCTTAGATTGTTCGAAGGCTTTCATGGGACATGGTTGATCAGAGTTTGTTTCAGCTTGTTTCTTCTTTTTCATGATCAAGATTGTTTAGAGTTTCTTGTCCTAGGAGTAAACTTCTAAAAACTAATTCTAAAAAAATGGGATGAAGTGAAATGCAATAAATGCAATGAAATGGAATAAAGCTGATGGCTAGGAACATTAAATTACTAGGTGAGTGAAAGTAGTAGAATAAGAAGTATTCTGTAAAAACTGGAGTTAAAAGAAATAGTGGAAGAACAGAGAAAGTTAAATCTGCAGCAGCTCTAGTACCATCATGGGGGGAAAAAAACCTTCCCAAATCTTGTGATAATCTACATTTTTCTTCAGACCCTCATTCAGCTGCTGCAATAGCCTTAGACAGCCTAGAGCAGGGTTTCTCAACCAGGTTTCCGTGGCACCCTAGGGTTCTGCAAGAGGTCACCAAGGGTTCCCTGGGGAATCACAATTTATTTTAAAAATTATTTCAAATTCAGGCAACTTCACATTCAAGAGGTAAGTTTCATCCTTTATTTTTAGTTTAAGAACACAGTTAATGCATCTATCCAGGCCTACCCATGAAACGAATATAACAATTTTGTAACTTCTGGCCTCTGTTTGAGCCTGAATGCACAGGGGTTCCCCGAGGCCTGAAAAATATTTCAAGGGTTCCTCCAGGGTCAAAAAGTTGAGAAAGGCTGACCTAGAAAGTGCTTTCTAGTCAACAAAAGAGATTTTTTATCACTGAGAATTTCAGCTTGGGCATTCCTAGCCCTGCTTCAGCACTTTAACTATTGTGCTGTACTACCTCATTCATGGTAAAATCTGTCTCTCTGATATACACAGTGGGAAGAAGTGCCCCGTGTGATTTCCTCAAGAGTATCCAAGCAATACCTTCATGGAAACTGACCTTTACTCTCCAATGTCAAGTCAATCGCAAACTCCTAATGCCATTAGAGGTGCAAAGGAAAAAAATCTTGACCACCTTCATAATTATTCTGGTTCCTTTGTGAAGTCAAAAACAGGCAGCTGGATGCTCAAGGAGGTTTCAGAAGAACTGCAGCTGTTGGATCGCATCTTGCAGATTACAGGAAATGCAAACGCCTCCATGTCTACATCCTGAAGGGTATTTATAGACCAATGAAAGATGGAACTAATTTATGTATTGCTTCTTTATAAATATCCCTGTAGTAAATGCAGGCTTGCTGGATTATCTTTCGAAAGCTTCACCAAGATGAATGTATCCAAGAGAGCTACAATATTAAACCAGGGGAGATGTAGCTGTCCCTTTCACAGGTATCTATCAAGGAAATGTTACATTATGCCTGCTGAGTCTTCAGTTACGTTGTTATTGATAACTTTTCCCACATTGTATCAGGAAGGTTACATATGAGTAGAACTATTTTCTGGCTTGGTGGTGCCTTCTTAACCTGGAGACATTTGAAGGGAAGATGGGGGAGACATTGCCGTTGTCTACCCACTCAACTGCTCTAAAGCTTTCCAGAAAACATGGTGTGAAAATGGAAGGGGGAAGCTAGACTTTATATTGAAGGCAAGCTGGTTAGTTTGTTAGCATAGAGTGGGCAATCCATAGCTGTCCACTGGCAGTACCAGAGGTACAACTGGAAGGATATCAGGGGAAGACAACCACCCCTCTTTTATGATTCACAGAAGCATAAAGTTGGAAAGAACCATGTTGGTCACAATGTCCACTGAAGATAATGTTTGTTCCCTGCCCCAAAGGACACAAGTTTTGTCCACTCCTACAGGTGAATATTGATATTGCACCAGTATTTTCCACAGCAAGTATGACCACATCCATATCTTTGTTGTCATCCACTCACAACTTTCAATCAGCCTTCCTTAACTTGGTATGTTCTCCATTCTGCTTGTATCACCATTGCCATCTTTATCTGGTGGGCACCAGGTTAGGGAAACCTGTTATGAACTGTGATTGGACCAAGGATCACTAAGCATGTTAATAAATTATTATTATTATTATTATTATTATTATTATTATTATTATTATTTCCTACCTACCCCCAAAGAAACAAGGGTGACAGACTCACAACTCAGACTAAAAGCTCAGTTAAAAAAAACAGTTTGGAATTTCACTTGAAACTTTAAATCAGTGTTTTTCAAACTTGGCAACTTTAAGACGGGTGGATTTCAACTCCCGGATTTCTGGAGAGTGCTGGCTGGAGAATTCTGGTAATTGAAGTCCACGCATCTTACAGTTGCCCTGTTTGAAAAACACTTGATTTAAATGATATGAAGATATCTGAATTTTCCAACTTGATCCATAACAGAAAGAGCATCGTGGGGCAATCAGTGTTAAGCACAATGGTTGAGAAGAATCAGACCAGAAGATGATGCGTCCTTCAGTGAGACTTCTTCCCAACATTCAGTCTTCTGCTGGCAAAAGCCAGTAGTTTGCCTTGTCCCTGGAAACAAATTGGGAGCCTGAACAATACTGGAGGTGGGGATCCTATATGAGAAGTCTTCTTACTATCCCTCTGTACACACTGGGAAGTGGTACCTGGGCTAATTATGCCAGGCAACAGTGGAATCTTTTGTGAGTTAAGAACAAGATCTTTATTAGGGCCGATCAACAATGAGATCATTCCCTGGACATAAAAATGTTTATGGCACATTTTGTTTTTGCATTTTGATGCTAGGATTTTCTTCTCTTCTCCTTTCCAGTGGGTGACTCTTTCCAGCTGCATGTACATGAAGAGCCAAGTAGGTTGTATGAAATCTCCACATTCACCTACTGTAACTTCTGTAGGTCCTGCTTTGTGGATGTGTTCTACAGTCTTAATGCATTCATGCATATCACATTATGCTAGACCAGTGTTTCTCAACCTTGGCAACTTTAAGACGGGTGGACTTCAACTCCCAGAATTCTCCAGCCAGCATGGCTGGCTGGAGAGTTCTGGGAGTTGAAGTCCACCCGTCTTAAAGTTGCCAAGGTTGAGAAACACTGTGCTAGACCTTCCTTCCCCAATATGGCACAACTGAGATGTTTTCCACAGTAGCTATCATTGTCTGCTAGCCAATGAACACAGTGACCATGTTTGGGCATGAGGAGAATTGTAACCCAACACATATGAAAGATGCCTGATCAAGGAGGAAATGTTCATGAGGATTTTCAGTGTTGCCTTGCTATTGGATGTATAAACACAGAGGATATATTCTACAGAGAAAGACAATGCTGCGTGGGTGTAGAACAGCATGGAAATGCCCTTGAAAAAAAAAATACATGGCAACTGTTAGGAAAGCATGAACTTAGCCCAGGAAAACAGGAAGGAGTGAGGGAGAAGTTCAAGACTGCCCCACCTTGACTATCTTTCATGTAAGAGGGAGGGAAGAAGAAACACTGCCAGGTTTTCAAGGTTCTGTGTTTATAGCATACTTCAATAAAGGAGAGTTCTAGAATTTCTCGTGGAGTCTGTTCCTGACTTAGCCTACCCCAAAGAGCCGACAGCAGGTGCTGCATGAAATGTGTCATATGTCGTAGGGTCATGGGAAGCAGTCTGGAACTATGTCGCGGGGCAGGCATCAGAAAACCTGAAATACGTTAAGGAGGGACCAGAGGCATCTTAACAAACTGAAGTGATGCCAGACTGAAGGCAGGCAGTGATGTCATCACCCAAATGCCACACATATGCACTTACACCATCACTTGTGATGGAAGTATGAATGTTAGGGCAATTGTTTGATGGCATCATCATAGACTTGTTGTCATTTGCTCCCCTGTGCATGGAGTGACCCTCATGGGTCTTTTTGATAGTTTATTTAAGTTCCAGACCTTTCTAACTCTTGCTTATCTCCTCTTTCTATTTCTTCTGTCCAAATGCATACAGGTAGTCCTCGCTTAACAACCATTCATTTAGTTTGGACTTACAAAGTTTGGACTTACAAAGGTGCTGAAAAAACTGACTTGTGACCGGTCCTCACACTTACAACCATCGCAGCGTCCCCGCAGTCACGTGATCACAATTTGGGCACTTGGCAACAGTTTGCATTTATGACTGTCGCAGCGTCCCATGGTCACATGATCACCGTTTTCAACCTTCCCCGCTGGCTTCTGGCAAGCAAAATCAAAGGGGAACTGTGTGATTCGCTTAACCGCCATGTGGTTCACTTAACACCCACGATGATTCGCTTAACGGCCACCACAAAAAAGGTCGTAAAATCAGGGGATTTGCTTAATGACCGCTTTGCTTACCAACCGAAATTCTGGTCCCAATTGTGGTCATTAAGCAAGGACTGCCTGTATCCCATATTTCTTTGAAAGATTAAGCTTCTGACCTCTCATACATGGAAAATCCAACTGAGTTCAACACTTACTTCTAGAAAATGATGCCATAGATTGCAGTCTTACCAGTCAAGTAACAGATGTTTCTGGCTGCAGTGCCATTTTCACACTCATATGAGCAGGCACATTTAACACTACAACACTGCACTTATATGGCAGACAGCAAACACCCAACAAATAGATTCCAGTTTCTCTGCCACAAATTTTAAGAACAAGCCATAAGTCACTGAAATGGAATTCAGAATGAAAACTCTATTGATTCATAGAACACCGAAAGACATAAGCGTTGATGTTTGGTTCATCCTGGAAAAATGATTCCATTTATATATGCACAGCAGGAGAGAGAAGAAGGCAAAACCATGCCCGATTCCGTAAGTCCTTAATTATCAGTCCCCTAATTGAACAGAAAGGGACGCGGTGGCGCTGCGGGTTAAACCGCTGAGCTGTTGATCGGAAGGTCGGCGGTTCGAAACCGCGTGGCGGGGTGAGCTCCCGTGGCTCGTCCCAGCTCCTGCTCACCTAGCAGTTCGAAAACATGCAAATGTGAGTAGATCAATAGGTACCGCTTCGGCGGGAAGGTAACGGCGTTCCGAGTCGTCATGCTGGCCACATGACCCGGAAGTGTCTATGACAACGCCGGCTCTTCGGCTTAGAAACGGAGATGAGCACCGCCCCCTAGAGTCGGACACGACTGGACTTTACGTCAAGGGAAACCTTTACCTTTACCTTTAATTGAACAGAAAAGAAAAGTTGGGTTCTTAAAAGCTTTTGTTTTTTGTCTTGGAAAAAGAACCATGGGTAAAGTTACATATATTTCTGCTGGGCGATGTGTGTGTGTGTGTGTGTATCACACATACACATGCAGACACAGCTCCATTACTTACCTAGACAGCGTCATGCCAGTTTTAATAGCTTTTGCTAAAACTCTGGGTGAGAAGGAAAGGGCCTTCAGGGGAAAAATAGCAAATATTAAAAATGAGACTGAGTAGCAGAGACGATGAATTCTTATAGGAGATTTCCCCACCAATCATCTTAACTTTTGTATTTAAACAAATGTCCTAAAAATGGAATATTACAACTATGTAGGCATGACTGCTGGGTCATTAGACCCTTTCAGTTTTGATCACCATGAGCAGCAAGATGATCCCACCACCACCACCTCAACCCACCAATCTTAACTGCTTTTCTTCCTATTGTGTCCAGAACTAGCCTGGACCACTGGCCACTCATGTCTAGATAACGGGTTGGATGTATGTCGTACTTCAAGCAGCTATCCATTGAAAGCATTTGGTCCAATGAGTCTTTTGGGGGGTCTTATTTCCACACAATTGTTTCAAAGCTAGGTCTAGATTCAGACTTAAAATAGCTGCACTGAAGTCTAGATTAAGTCATTTCTAAACTAGTCTGGACTAAGTCTCATTGATTTTAGTAGACCTAATCTATGGAATTGAGCTACTCTCTGAACACACACACACAACACACTTGACCTGGTTAATAAATTAACCTTTTTTGTGGGTTTGTACATTAACTTGGACCATAAAGTAAGCAAACAGGCTGAGTTCATGTATCATAGTAAGCCACGATTAAATATATCGAGATCAAAATTAACCAGACAAATCAAACTTGCAGGCAGGAGGTCTTTAATGGATCCAATGAAGCATGTTGTATGACTCCAGAGTAAGAACTATATCCAAACATCTGTTCAAGAACTCCTGTTCAAAGACACTCTTTTTTATCTCTCCATACTAAATGCAAGGGAAGCTGGGTGATGGCTCTTCATCTTGTATCCACATGTGCAGCAAATGAGATGAAAGGGTTTTCTTGCATCTCTAAACTTGGAAGGTTGACAAAATTCCCAGTCAAGTATAAGACATCGTAGGTGCATATTAACACACTTCCATTTCAACCAACCATATTATGTGAGCTAGTTCTCAAGAGAACTCTACAGTACCAGGGTTGCATGCCCAGGCTCAGGGACCTGGTTAAAACAGGCAGGATAACCCAGGATCCAGGGTTGTTGTTTTTCTCTCCTTGTATTCAGTTTACAAGGACCCTGGAATCTGGGTTATCCTGCCTAACCACCCTGGAATTTGGGTTACCCTGCCTGTTTTAACCAGATCCCTGAACCTGGGCATGCAACCCTGGCAACCAGGGTAAGAAAGCAGGAATTACCTATTCGATGAAGTTATTGCTGGGTGTGGATACGCATAAGTGTACTTAGCTCTGTGTAACAGGATGGTATCTAAATCTGAAATAATGCAGAGCTACCTAAGAACCTGGGCCCACAGAAAGTCATAACAGCCCCATCTAACTTAGTCCTGTCAATGCTGTGGAGCAGCGGTTCTCCAGAATTTCAAACAGGAGCATTCACAGGAGCATCTGCGGTCTATAGCACACGTGCTAATAAAAACACTATCTCAGGACATAATAGAGAACTCTTAATTATGGAAAATGCAGCTCACAAGTTCTTTTTTTAATTATTTTTAAAACTCAAAGGCTGGGTTCATACATTATGCTAAACCACAATATACTGCCGGCCTTCTCTGGAATAGCCACTGCCTTATGGAATTCCCCCCCCACTCCCTGAAGGGTGTGCAGGCCCCACCCTCCTGCTATTGCAGGAAGAGGTTAAAGCTGATTTATCTCAATGTGCTTTCAGTCCCAGCTGACTGATCGTGGGCACCTATTGGGGGTTTTATTTGGGGCTTTGTCCTTGCTTTCTGTGTGTGTGGTCATCCTTTGTTTTTGGTACCAATTTGCAGTTAATTATTATCTCCCCCCTCTCCTTTTGTTTGATGTTAGATGCCGCCTGGAGTGGTTTAGGATGAGGATAGGTTATACAGATAGGGTTTAATGCTTAATGCTCATTCATTTAATGACAGTTCAGACTTACGATGGTGCTGAAAAAAACAACTTATGACAACCATTGCAGCGTCCCCACAGTCACTTGATCACAATTGGGGCACTTGGCAACCTGTTTGCCTTTACGACTGTTGCAGTGATCACCATTTTTGACTTTCCCGGCTGGCTTCTGGCAAGCAAAATCAATGGGGAACTACGTGATTCGCTTAACAACCATGGGGTTCACTTAATGCCTGCAGTGATTTGCTTAATGACCATCACAAAAAGGTTGTAAAAATGGGTTGGATTCACTTAATGACCACTCTACTTAGCAACCAAAACTCTGGTCCCACTTGTGGTTGTTAAGCGAGGACTACATCTAAATGCTGTTAATTAAGTAAATACAGCTCGCTTGGTTTGGGTTTAATTTGTTGTGTGAATCAAGCCAGCTATAGGTTATCAGAAACCACCATTTCAACCAACTATGACAAGTGTTAGTCCAGTATATGTCAGTATATGTCAGTATATGGATCATCCTAAGGCTTCCATGGTCTTACTGGCACTGTTTTCTCTGTTTATGGCCATATATTATTAAAATATAATACTGTGTACACTTAATAATGGGCAGAAATTAAACGTCAGGGGATTGGTGGGAAAGGGAGAAGATATTATGGCCTGTGATCCTTCCATAATGCTCATGCAGACCATTTAATGTGGTTTTGCTCTTTCCATCCTCAAGCTTTCCCTACAGTCCATTCTCAGGCTGAGAAACAGTGATATTTATTGCCTTCCTCCATGTAAGTGTATGTGCAGTGAATCCTTAAGGCAGCCCTGAGAGAAGGCAGTCCATGCCAGGAGGAGAAACAGCCATGACTGAAGGAAGATTGACATGAGCTCCATCAACCCCCATCAATTTAGCGAGCTGGCAAGATCCCTTCCGACATGCACGACATACAAAACCTCTCTTGAGTTCCCCATTTGCAGATTGCCCAATGAAATTATTACCCAGTTCACATATTAATTGAAGGCAATTTATTTCTCAGACTATTTCAGAGCGTTCTCCGCTCCTTGATGAACATTGCCCTGATTATTTCCATTATTAGAGCAGGGAGACGTTAATTTGCTTTAGGTAGGTGGAAAGTGCAGAGAGGCATAAATCTTTCCAATATAGCAAAGGCTGTATGAGTTCCTGGCTCTGAAAAATGGACGGCTGTGATGTAGCTCCCTGTTTACAAACGTGCCCAAGTGGGTAGATACCAGGGAGGACATCTCAGCACTTCATTTGTTTGAAATTCCTCAAAGAGCTTGTTAAATGACTCCTTTGCTTTCCTTTGAACCCCAAAATGTTCTCAACAATCTCCGAATGCTCTTTTGCTGTAGAACAGTCCATACAAAACATCACACATCTGTATTCTGTCTCTGTCTGGTCATGGTACGTTGGATATTTTCCAGTTTGTGTGATCTGAGGTTGGACACGTGTTTCTTGGAAGCTCTGAAGTCCGCTGCCTATATTCTAAACCTTTGCCTATTTCTGGCAGAGCAGAAATCAGAGTTTGGGCTTTAGGAACAGCAACTGTCCCACTGAGGGGAGAAAATGATGCTTGTGAGTCTTAAGGAAGCCAAACTTAGATTCCACTAGTTGCGTCTAACTGTCCATGCTTGTCCAGCGTTCAGTAAGATGTCGTTACAAACCTAGAAAGCTTTGGAGAATAATTATTTGAATCTGTTCCAATGGAACTAACTAGTTAATCTTCCTTGATATATGCAATGGATTAGGGAAGTATAACACCCAACACAGATAACCTGGTGTAATGGTCTGTGGGAATGACCTTGGGAGATAGGAGGAAGAGCTGCAGATCGGACAAGCGGCATGTAAGAGATAGCTCAGTCCACAGAAGGAAGCATTTCATGAGAGACCCTTCCTATCTTCCAGAGAGTAAAAGGAGAAGAGGGGAGAAATATTTTCAGACTTGCAAGATTCTGTTAATAAAGATCGAGCTGGCACTCCTGTTGTGTTTCTTGTCTGGGCTAAACCTGAAGGACTGATACCTAGTTACTGAAACAAGCTTAGCAGGTTGTGCAAACTGGCCACTAGGATTTTTAATAGAGGGTACTCCCACACTTCTAGTAATTTTTACTATCGTTCATGGTAGTCTTCTGAATCAACTAGCAAGTTGGATTTGGGAGCATGAGAGAGTTCTGATCCTATCTGGCAGGCTGGTTTCAAAGGTGGCGCTCAGGAACCAGCTTCTGAAATCCAAATAATTAGAAACTCAAGAAAGACTTCAACTGGCTCCAAAGTTTACAGATACTGTAAGGAGAGATTGCCTTTCCTGGTATCATTTTATTTGCCTCCTCCTTATTTCATCTCAAATTGCTCATCATTCAGGGGATTCACAGTGGTTTAGAGAATATTAAATTAACTGACCTGGGGAAAAATTGCCTTGTCTTTAGGACAGGACTGATCTTGGATGCTTTCAGATCTGAAATTCCATTACCATTTCTTTAGCCTTGGTGTAGTTAAAAAAAAAAAAGCTAAAACTAAATCTTATGCTTTATTATACAGAACAGAAAACAGAACAGATGAGCATATAAATGCCTTGCACTCCCACTTTTGAATCTGAGCAAATTATACATTCAGTTTCTTGGAAATATTTGGAAACACACACCCACAGTGGGAAATGCTAGCACAGCACTTCAGAGACAAGCCTGTTCATCGACCAGCATTTAAAAATTTAGCATTCTTCTACTCAGAGAAGAAATAGAACAAAAGAACAGCCTTAGAAATTGGCAGCTTAGCTGTAAAAACTTCAGCAAAGGAAAGTTTTATTTGGGAGAAAGTTCCATAAATTGTGATAACCCAGTCTATATTGATCAAGTTCAAAACAGCTGTAGCATTAGCTAACAAAAATAACAGTGTCTGCATTTATACTTCTTAGAACGGGCTCTCTTATACTTTTAAAAAACACTTTGTAACTGAAAGTGCTATTTTGTCTGAAAATCCACAGAACTTGTAACATTCATTTTATTGATTATTTGCTTGCTTGCTTTCTCTCCAGAAAGGACAATCAAGTAGGACAGCAGCTAAAAACATGGTAAAAATACCAAATCAAATCAAAACCAACAAAGTTGAATACACAGGCCAAATTAGATGAAGGTTTTGTTCAATACCATGCATTCCCTTGGTTAACCCAATTAGCCATTTTTTTGATTTTGCATAATGCTCTGAACTATTAATTAGCTACAGGTAGTCCTTGCTTAACAACCAGAATGGAGGCCAAAATTTCGGTTGCTCAGCAAAGCAGTCTTTGCATGATTCCAACCCAATTTTACGATCTTTTTTGCGGCACGTGTTAAGCAAATCACTGCAGGCGTTAAGCAAACCATGTGGTTGTTAAGCAAATCACATGGTTCCCCATTGATTTTGCTTGCCAGGAGCCAGCCAGGAAGGTCAAAAATGGTGACCACATGACGCTGCGATGGTCATAAATGCGAACCTGTTGCCAAGTACCCAAATCCTGATTATGTGACTACAGGGATGCGGCAACAGTAGCAAGTGTGAGGACCGGTCCTAAGTCGTTTTTTTCAGCACATTCATAAATCCGAACCGTCACTAAAAAATGGTTGTTAGGCAAGGACTACTGTATATCGATAGAAATTGTACTACACAGTAAGGTATGACGAGGGTGATTAGTTTATGGTTCAGCTCCAAAGACTCAACTCTTCGTTGAGCTCAGCTAAAGACTCCTTTTTGGAAAATGGAGAGAATGGCCACCAAACACAACTGCTGATGGAGCCTGTGTGTTCCATAATTTTAGAACAATATCAGAGATGTCTCCTTCAGGCCCACCACATTTGCTTCTGGGAGTAGAGGGTATCTTTCAAAGACATTCAGATGTTAAAATCCAGGTAGGGATATTCAGATATTCAGGCCCAAACAGTGTAGAATATTAAAGGATAAAACCATTATATCTTGAAAGAAAATGGCATCTAGTGCAGATTTTCTCAACAGGGAGATAGTATAGTCCTGACATCATGCCACAGTTAGAAGGTTAGCTATTATCACTGTCATGCGCTGCCTGCCTCTGAATAATACTCAGACACTGGTTCGTGGATCAGGCTCTGATTTATTCACAGCGCAGTTACAGCGTTGGAAGAAAAAAGCTGAGAGTGACAGGAGCGCGCCGGTGCGGGGTTTAAATACCCCGCGCCGGTCAGCGTCCCCTCACTCGCGGTCACGTCACCCCCCTTTGTCCAATACGTTGCCCTGCCGGTGGGTGAGGGGTTCCGGGATCGCCCATCATCAGGTTTTCTATTCCTCTGCTGATTGCTGTCAGCTGGGCGATCTCCGTTGTATTGGCGCTGATGGCTTGGGTGTGCTCCGTGATCCGTTTAGTTATTGTTTGTTGGCCGTTAGTCGTTGTGGGTTGATGGCTACTTATCTTGCACCCCTTCACCTATTTCCTTGCTATTGTCATGTGTGCCATTGCGCTGATGACTTCAGCTCAACGGCACTCATGACAATCACGTACCCTTGATTCAACTGTTCTTCAAGGCTAACCTCATATACAGACCCCATTGCAGTAATGTAATTATAAGGGAAGCGAGATATGGATAACTATGGGCAAATGTGAACAGCTGAGGAACAACTGAGGTTTCTGGACAAAACTGCAAACCTAATTCTTGCCACAGCTTCCACCTGATACACTCTCCTACTGCAGTCACTTCTTTCAGAGTTGACTTACAGGCCAGGTGTGTAAATGATCACACTTGACTAGGTTCTTTTTTGTAAGGAGAAGGCTAGCTTCTATCTATACATATGGTTTTTCCACTGTTTAATCCCGATGGTTACCCTTTGCGAGCAAATCTCTGCTTTCCACCTGTCTGTGTTCGCTGGATTTCCAATTCAAATGCTAATCTATTAGCAAACAGCATTCTTAATAAAACCCTGCAAAAAATGTCACTGAATGTATAACTTAGGAAATGCAGCATACTGTGGTCATTGGTTGTATTAAAAGCAGCATTGACACTCACCTTGTTCACCTCTCTTCCTAGTGGGCAGTCACTTATAGTGCAAGTGTCAATCACTTGACAAAACAAAAGGGGGCTTTGCATTAATTGGTTATGGATAAACTAAATATCAAAAATAATAACTCTCAAACAGCCCAAAGTTACTTCTCTCCTAGGACTATATGCTAGACTGGGAAGTTGAAAAATATTCTAGAAGAAGGCATTTCACACGCTTGCCAAGAAAACCAACAGGCCTATCCATGGGCAACTCAGGCACTGAGCAAAACGCAAGGCCAGTTTTACCTTTATATAGAGAATGACTTGGTTGTTTGGTGCAGATTTATAGATTACGTCAGGTTTATAGGTTTAAAAATATTGAATGTCCCTAGAATTATTTTGACGCTTTCCTTTCCTGCCTTTCTTACCATTGCAAATCAGGACTGGGCTAGTACAGACATCGGTGGGTGATTTGCTGTGCAACACCTTTGGAATTTTGCCACTACAGGAGGTGACTTACAACAACAACACTGCACCGGTTTGATTTTGTTGTTGCTAATAATTGGATGTGATTTCTCAAACATTTCTTATTTTCCCAGTAAGTCCCATTCTTTGTTTTGCGGCAGAGGCAAAATGCAGCTGAACTAGTTTGGGTTCCCCTGTGTAAAACCTGCTATGTAATGGTTGCCTATTCTAAAACACCATCAGACTCATGAGTATGAATTCAAAGATATCTGATTTATTAAAGAACAGTATGCAGGATCACAGAGGAAGCTGAGAATGATGAAAGCGCGTCAAATTCGAACTAAAAACCCTAGGTGCAAATGAAATCCCCCCCTCCCCCCCATAGAATCTTCTCAAGTCCACAATCCTAGGTGCTCCTAACAGTTTCTGATGGTCTGCGGGAAAAGTCCTTGAGCAGAGAACATAACCCAAACACATTCCATTGTCTTGATTTCACATACAGAGCTTGGTACAAGGTCTCACAGCAGCTCCCTCGCAAACAGAAACGGGCGTCAGCGCCATGGCATGGGAAACGTTACGATGTATGAACTACACTGAATCAGTGAACATGACTTGCTAAAACTCATCTACAGTAGCCGTCTCAAAGCTGTTATGTTCTCTTATGGAAAAACACTTTGTTGTTTATTCGTTCAGTCGCTTCTGACTCTTCGTGACTTCACGGACCAGCCCACACCAGAGCTTCCTGTCGGCCGTCAACACCCCCAGCTCCCCCAGGGATGAGTCCATCACCTCTAGAATATGGAAAAACACTAATAGCATGCTATTCTGTTTGCTTCATTTCCCATATATGTCCACTATAGAAAAGTTGGCACTGCTGGGATTGACCTAATAAAGGGACACATCTGAGCTACAGTAGTGTAGATTAAGTAGCTTCAAATCTTCCCTGAGTCTTCCCTGAGTCTTCCCTTAAAGACACAGCCAATGTCAACACTGTCTGGAATGATGGTTACAATGAACAATGCTGTTAATCTCTGATATGAAGCCTCTACTGGGGCTCATGTGAAAAATCCAGTGGTCTGGGGCTAAGCTGTGGGGGGCTGAGCATAAAGGATTACATTCAGATAGGAGGGCCTACTCCTGGTTCTCAGAACCTTTCCTGTTAAAAGGGATGAATGGATTTGTACAACTGCAGTGGCAGTCAACCAAGCATTGTTCAGTAGGGATGGGTAGAAATCAATATAAGAATATGTAGTTCCTAACTTCATTTTTTTTTTTTGAGCCATCCTCCCATGAAACTCATTTATCCTCAAAATTCTCAGGTCTTTGAATTTTTCCAAGCAGTTCACCATTTTTCAAACAAGGACATTAAAGGAAAGTTGCCGAAAATTGCATATAACCACCAAAGTAATATCCCAAAATGCATTATAGTGGGCGAAATGGCTTGCAAAAAAGCTGTATATACCTTGTAAAGTTGCAATTGAACTGTATACATTTGGAGAATGATGCATCCGAAGACATTGTCATTTCAGTGAGAACCAACACACAAAACGCCAATCAGGAATAGGATGGACTGAATTGGCAAATGGAAAAAAGGAGAAGAAGCTGAAAATGACAGATGTGTCTTTATTTAGAGTTGAGAGAAAGAACATAAAAACTTCATTCATTCATTGCAGGCCCGTGCTAAATTGGAGGGATTGTGGGGGCCTATAAAGGGGCTAGATCTTGGATGGAGTGTCTAAAAAATAACCCATCAGCAGTGAATTCTGCCAGGCTAACACTGGTCCCCAGCAGTTATTGAAAAATGCCCAATGTTGATAACAGCTGTGAGTACTGGTAAAGATATAAGATTAGCTATTATGATAGGACAACAGGATGAAGCCTTAGCTTGAACAGTACTGTAAGATTTAAGAGCCCAGTTTGCTATGTAGTAACGGGCAAAAAAATTCAACCATCGTTATGAACTCTAAAATCCTTGCCTATAAGTTTCTAATTCGTACATTCTGCATGGAATACAAAATGTCACAGAGACAGATAGTATGTAAATGGAAATTAGAACTAATTCCAGCCTTTGTGTTATTGGTTTTTCCTATGGGTTCATCTTGTTGAGTTTAGTTGAGTTTCCATCTTCTTAACATAGCCAAGTGTACCCAAGTATCCTTTTCTGCTCTACACTGTAGTGGAAGATTTATAGATCCATGAATGCCCACATGCCAGAGCACAATTTATGTGCTTATTTCTAAGAATAATTGAAACAGGTGCCTACACAGGGAAGCACCCAAACATCCTGTGAGGTCAGTAAGGGATTAAGAAGAGAAATGGAATGAAACAAAATGTACACGTACAGAGAAAATGCTTCTTTGATTATATCTTGTTTCCTGTTCTTGTCAGGAAGAACATATGCTTTACAGTAAAAAAAAAAATCTGTTTAATAAAACAGGATTAAGGTTGCAACCTTACGCACATCTGCTGGAATACATCCCCACTGAATTTCATCTGACATTTCTAAATAAGCCTTCCCAGTAAGCTCCTCTCACGGTGGATCAATTATCTCAGATTGGGGTGGTCAGATAAATGTGAATAAAACTATAGAACAGTGTAGTTTATAAAAGTGAGCAGAGCCCTGAGTGTGTCCTGGTTTAAATTGCAAGCAGAGCACAAAGGTCAATGGGCCTACTTCACAAGACTGTTGAGGGGACCAAAGGGCTTATCAAGGGCAAATCTGATCAGTAAATCATGTTCCTATGTGTCATAACAACAGGAGTCAATGTTAGGCTACTTTCCCCAAGATGGTTTGGATTATTGCTGTAATAGGCTCAAAATATTAGGAATACTAATAAAGACATGATTTCTTAGGCAAAGTGACAAATGACCCAAAATCTTTTGGTGGCAAGGGGAGATTGTGTCGTCTACAATAGTACTTGCTTCTGAAAGATTGTGTGTGTTGATTGATTGATTGGTTTGTTTTAAGCGATTAAATAAATTGTTTTTCAGTTAGTTTGGAGGTGGGGTGGGGCGGGGCATACCTTTCGCATTCATCACATGGATTTTAATCGATTTATTGTAGTGGTTAAGGCACCAGGCTAGAAACCAGGAGACCGTGAGTTCTAGTCCTGCCTTAGGCATGAAGCCATCTGGGTGACCTTGGGCCAGTCCCTCTCTCTCAGCCCTAGGAAAGAGGCAATGGCAAACCACTTCTGAAAAACCTTGCCAAGAAAACTGCAAGGACTTGTCCAGGCAGTCACCAGGAGTCAAGACTGAGTCGAAGGCACACACACACACCTATACAACCCAAGACCAATTACATTCAACAGAGGTTATTCTCCTTGAGCAGTATTTCTCAACCTCAGCAACTTTAAGGTACGTGGACTCCAACTCTCAGAATTCCCCAGCCAGCATGGGGAATACAGACACTTGAATCAATGCCATGGAACTTACCAGGGGTATGAGAGAGCATTGAGTTGATGAACTGTTGGTTCAGATTCTTCTCCAGAGGAAATACAGCCAGAACAGTTGTACAGAACTGCTTTTGGACCTGCCCTGGTGGTAATTCCCACCTCCCCCTGCCTCTTAGCTCCTGGTATTCCCTCCCCTCCAGCAATGAAGATGCCACCTCCTCCTGTACTCCCCAGTTACTCAAAGGGGGAGCGGTGCCATTCCCCTTCCACAGTGTCCACTCAGAGCTTCTTTCCAAGCAAACATGTCCATTGAAGAATGAAGACAAGGCATCAGCTAGCTGCCATTGTTTGGCACCCACCTTCCATTGGCCAGCTGCAAAGGACATTGGCCTGCTCCATAGTGTGCAACTGCTGCCAAGGATTTGAGAGGGGAGGCCAGCGACTGAGTGAAAATACCTTCAGTTTCTGAAGCCCCAGGGTGCCCTTCTTTCAGTGATTATGCATCACTGCCTTGCAGGAAAATGATACCTCCTGCCGGTGGAAGCAGCCCAGCCGTATTCCTGGGACATAATGCCCCCAGAAGCAACATTGCACATGGTATAGCTTTATCTACAGGAGGGGTCTGAAGAGAGGACCAATGTCTTTCTTTGCCTTAAACAGCCCTGGAAATGATGGCAATTCCACAGTGGAATTTATTTCCAGAGGCTTAAAATATCAAAGAGGGAGGAATTTTGCACCAGCCTTTCACTATTTGCCTTAGCTAGTTGGCCTTATTCCACTCAAACCCATCAGAGTTTTTAAAACAGTTCTTACTTCCTGGTTCCAATCCATGTCTCTTCAAGGATTACATCTCTCTTTGAAATCATCAAGGTTTTCAACTCTGAAAATAAGCTTCCTACAAGAAGCAAATCTCCCTTTGATTAAAATTTCATGCTGTCTTTCGGTTCTCAGACCCTTCTGGGATTTATGGGTGATTTTCAAGGATGATGACCTGGTGGATTCAACATTGCACATTTTATTTTCTGCTGAATTACCATGAGGATCAATCTGTTTTTTCCCTCCCTTTCCAGGATAAATTATGTGCCTCCTTTAGAATGCAGGCACAGATGAAGGAAACAAAAATCAAGGCATCTTTATGTTTTGACATAACTCTCATTTGGGCCCAATGTACATATTAATGTTATAAAATCTCCCATTTGGTTAGATGACAATGCAGATTTTTATTGCACTCAAACTTTTACTGCAAGTACGGGTGACACATGGCCAGTGGTAAGGGAGAATGGGAGCACTGTCCCACATCAACCAGAAACAGTCAGTCAGTGATCTCATGGGCTGGATTCAGCTCCATTCATGGATTTCACTGCTTCAGCAATTGTTTGGTCTCAGGTCCACCTTTCTGGAAAGATTACCACACATACAGTATGTTTTGAGCACCCAAAAAACAGCATCCTAAAGTTTATTAGCTATAAACTTGCCAGGAAGTCCAAAATGGTGCCTAAATATGTGAGCTACTACATGTATTTTGTGTGTGAGCCACTTGTGTGTGTATTTATTTATTTATTTGTTTGTTTGTTTATTTGATTTCTATAGCCGCCCATCTCGGCAAGTGACTCTGGGCGGCTCACAACAATAACACGATAGAACAGTTAAAACAATTACAATTAAAACAATTAAAATACAAAATAAGTATAGTTGGCTGCCAAGTAAGCAATGTATGGATGTTAATATAACCAAGAAACTGGGCCTTTCACATGCTCGGGGCCCCAGGCCTGGGCACATAGCCAGGTCTTTACGGCCTTACAAAAGGCCCACATGAGCTACTACCTATGTTTCTGTAGCTACTGGGATACAGAAGAGAGAAGAACATGGAAAATCAGCCTCAGCATTTTGCAGGCAGCCTGAAGCTTCTGGATTGCTCAGATCTGATCTTGTAAGGCTTGAAACTGGTAAGATGACACTTAAGGTCAGACTGAACCCTTGTTTAACTATAGGACAGATATCATCCTTCAAGGCTGGAAAGAGAATGGCTAAGAGTCCATTGATTAAAGGCCTAGAATTTCAACCTTGGAGATGACATTCAGACACGCAAGCAGAAATAAATGGATGGATGGATGGATGGGTATCAGTGGTTTCTTATACTTTAGCTGCTGATTGTGTTGTATGGGGTTTTTTTAATATGTTTCTTTAAATACGATTTTTATATTGCTTTGTTTTTGTATAGTTTTTAATTGTTGAAAGCCACCCAGAGTCATGTATTTGAGGTAGGCCACCATATAAATTGAAATAATAAACAAAGAAACAAACTGTGTTCTGTGTTCTGGGCCAACAGAGAACAAGTCACGACATACCTTCAGGTAGCTGATGATGCGCAGCAGGAAGGGTGATGTTTCTGTCATGCCATTTTCCACTTGCCTTTGCCTTCAGCCATGGAGTGGGCCATTGCTATAACTGGAATGTTGTATTATTTAATTTAACAACCTCTAATACAATAAGTAAAACTCCCAGAAAATATATTCTTCCTTTTATAGAAGCGTGGAAGGGAACAGTTTGAAATTAACAGGAATGTATTTTTATTGGTTACCTTCATTTTGTTCATTTTGTTTTAGTTTTAGCTTTTTAGGATCAATAGTATGGAATTATTACCACCAAATGATGCCATTCGGGGTTGTCCACAGGGGAGGTCAAGAGGGAGGGGCTTCAATTGCACAGTCACAATCACCATCTTGACTTTTTTGACCACACCACCTCCCCACAGATACCCCTTGATACCACTGACAGCAATCTTACAATTTTGAGCAGCAGTTAAAAGTAAAACAACATTTGTTCTTATAAAGAACTGTGAACTCTTAAACTTTCTTCGGGATGATGGAAGTAAATATCATACGGATGCATTATTTAAGAATAAATGCCAATGCAAATCTTATTTATAAAAGGCAAATTACTTAAAATTCTATTAAACGATTCACATTTTCCTGCATCTCCAGAAATATATGAAACACTTTCCATCTTTCTTAAACACTCATGAGGCCCAGGTTTAGGTCTTATGAAAGCTGTATTTCATCTTCACTTCAATTTTATAGATACAGGGAAGTTTACTGCTGCTGTATGCTGTCAACTCTTTTACATCTGCAGAGGAGACCCAGGAAAGAAAATAATTATGTGCTTTTGGGCCATTACTCTCACAGTTGCAAAACAATCTTGCTCAGCAACTCCATCACCAAACACAAATTGACTCTCCAGCTGTTTTGGAACACTGTTCTGTCTAGACGAGGGTTGCCATCTGGAATAGAAGCAGGGAAGGGGTAAGGATATCCTGCCCCCCCACCTTTCCACATTTCATTTTATACTTGGGAATGGGAGGGAGGGTAAAAAATCTGTCCTCCAGTTTCCTAGAAGCTTCTTTCTATTCTTCAAGGAGGCTTCCATCTTCCAGCCTGACTTGCGGGGAATCCATTGAATGACAACACGAGCCCCAAAATCCTATAACTTGGAGGGAATAATTTAACCAAGCCAAGATCATATTTTTTTCAATTGCAGATTCTTATCAGCAGACAAAGGAAAGAAAGATCAAGAAAAGACAAAAATGGAATAGCACCAAAAAACGTGATGATGATGATGATGATGATCTTGATAATGATTTTGATGATGATGATCTTGATCTTGATGATGATGATGATGATGATGATCTTGGTGATGATCTTGACGATGATCTTGATCTTGATGATGATGATGATCTTGATGATGATGATGATGATGATCTTGATGATGATGACAATGTCTCACTTTTCCTGCAGGAGCTCAAGGTTCCATGATGCAGCATTTTCCTCTACCTGCAGTTCTGCCAAGCCCCCCTCCCAAAATGTGTAACATCAGCAAAAACTGGTGATGTACAGTCCTTTGCAATCAATATTTATCAAAACCTCACTCAGTTTCTTGGATTTTAAGGCTCCTTAAAAACAATCCACTTTAGACTTGTTTTTAATGATGATTTATACTTGCATACATCCATATATACATAACACTGGTACACCAGGAAAAGGCAAGTAATATTCTGTGCTACATGCGTATCCCCCTGAAATGAAATATTCTTTGAAACCAAATTCTGTACAAATTTAATAGTACTATATATCTGAAATAGGAGGATAAATACCACTTCCTGCAAGCAGCAAAAATGTCTTCAGCCAGCAATGCCCTTGGCCATTTTCCACCAACCTTTGATCCCTTGTTATTTAAACGAACTAGCAAGCCCCAGATAATTTAACACTCTGCTGAAAAGATACTTGGAAACATAAATCCAGAGATTCTATCTACAGCTAGAGAGTTTCAAAATAAATAAAATGCTGAAGTGCCTATATATGTAGACTTGTTTTTGTAAATATAGCAGTTTATTGATAGTTGGAATCAAAATAGGAGGTTGAAACACTAACAGTCTGAGAAATTCAGAAGGAATCTAGCAGCACATTTTCAGACTAAGACATTTTATTGAAAGGCTTAAGCATTCACAATAACATTTCTAAGTCTGAAAAGGGGCTACCAGATTCCTCCTGATTTTTGGCTACTGGAGACTAATACAGCTCGCCTCTTACAATACTAACAATTTGAAAGCAATCTCACTTAAAAAGTCAACATGGCATTTGAAAAATTTGGGTTAACATCAAATATTACAAAAAAAAAAGATTGTGCCAAGCATCCAGTGAATTTTCAGTTGACGGTGAAAAAGTGAACATGATAGATAATTTTGTCTCCTTGGGCTCAGAAATAGAGAAAAACAGATGATGTACTGGAGAAACAAAGAGGATAATAATCCTAGGGATGAAAGCAGTGGGAAAACATAGGCAAGATCATGACAACAAAGATGTGAACAGTTAAAGCAATGGTCATGCTTATGGTAAATACAACTGTGAATGCTGGATTTGGAGATGTAGTAAGAGCTACCTTCAAATTATGGATTTGGACATGGTAACTAAGAGCACCATGGACCTCAAGAAGGACCAACTAATCAGTCCTTGATTAAATAAAAGCTGGCTGCTCCCAAGGCTATCACTGGTAAGTGGATACTCACATAGTTTGGGTTATGTGATGCAAGTGAATGGTGGACTAGAAAAAACAACTATACTTGATAAAGCTGAGGGAAGAAGAAGATAATGATAATGAAGAAAGTGGATGGATGAGATCAAAGAGATTACAGCGGCCAAGCTGTAAATTACTACTAGAGACAGATTGAAAAGCTGCACATTTACCCAAACAGTCAGCAGGAGTCCAACTTAATGGAATCTAACTTATACCATTAATATATTTTCCACATGCTACAACCCTGTATGTGTTATTACCGGATAGATATAGCTATGATTGGCTTTAGCCTTCCAACTCAATGCATGTTCCTACAGCTTGTAAAGAGGTGCAAGTATGGACTAGTTCTATGTTTTTCCTACACCAAAATGATTCCCAGGCGGAAGAGTGATACCTAAACAATGGGTTACCCATGTCACTACGGGGAAAACTTAATTACTCCAACAGGCCAGATGTTGAATCTACTTGCCTCCTTTCTCCCATGTTTTTTTGCCTTCACATTCTGCCATTGGAAATTTGCTGCTGTAAAATTTATATGTCTATCTTAAATTCATTCATGCAACACTGCTGTTTCCATATTATGATATATAGTCATTGAAACTTAGTCTTCAGCAAAGTTAAATCTTTTGGAGTCTGGAAGGGGGAGAATTTATATTTTCTTATATATAAATCTATATTTTTGGGTAGCCCTCCCATTCTTAGGAGTGTTTATTTTACCATGGCTCACACACATACATGCACAAATACCTCTGATTTAAGCATTATTTGGCCAACAGCTGGAAAAAGAAGCTTTCAGCTTCCATCTGTTTCATTTTCCTTCCTTTGGACATATCCTAACATTAGTGAAGCAGCATTTAACATCTGCCAGCTATCTAATCAGTTCTCAGTGGATTACGCTGGCAATTAATTCCAAACCACATCACAACTGAGTTAGAGCAAATTTCTACCCTACCAAATATTGTGGTGGGAAAAGAAAAAGCCACACCATGGTTTATTCCAAGAAGAGAGAAGAAAATCACTTTCTAAAAGTGAATAAAGAATGGCTTGGGAAGAAGATTGACTGCATTACTCTCCAATGGGTTATTCAAGTTGGCCATCCTCTATCAGCCTAAGGCAGACAGAATTCCCCATCGTGACTGACTGGGGAACTCTGGGAGTTGAAGTCCACACGTCTTAGAATTGCCAAGGTTGAGAAACACTGATTTAAGGGCTCAGCCTGATGGCTACATTAAAGTGCTACACACTCTGAAATTGGATGCCCTGACTGTCGTCCTCTTCTGCCTCAGGCTAGCGCCCATGCTATTTGAGTGTGGGACGAGTTCAGGACAGTGATTTGTGGATTCCCCTGGCTTCACTTCCTTTCTCATCAAGGACAGCTACCAGTTACTCTCCCTGTTGTGGAGTAGGGCAGGGTTGCTTGAACTCAGAGGCATGAATGGCTGGATTTCCACCTGTCAAGGTGCATTGCAGGTGCAGAGATGCTCCATCCCTATGACCTGTTAGTCAGTCGATTTCTGAGCATGGACCTAGCAGGTTTCTCCAAGTACTTTTGGCCTGTGTCCAAAAATAATCTGGCTGACAGGTGCAGGGGAGGACTGCAGGGTGAAATGGGAGGGTGCAAGCAATTGATAGCAAAACAGCTTCATCTTCAGCTCCTGTTGCAATGGAATGGCAGGTCTGGTTTCATGCCTGGCAGCTGCCAGCAGTAGCCCATGGACCTCTGTGGAGTTCGAATGAAGCTTCCACAAAAATAATTAAAACCATAAAAAGTATAGCAGAAGCAGTGCAATAACTGTAATGCACCCAATGTTGATAGAACCAGCAACATGCAGCTGGCACGACCTGGTTCTCTTTCTCAGGAGATCACGAATCCTGTTTTTTAAATACAGGTATAGCCCTCTTCAAAAAAGTGCTAAACCTGAGTTTATGAGGAGCTTCTGTAAGACTTGAGCAAGCACTTCGGAAATTGCCAGTGAAGTTTTATGGGCCTAGGGGGTTGGTACCTCTTGCAGCCAAGTTATAAGAGATATGGATGACAGTTCCCGTGAGAGGAGGGGAAGGGGCAGCTGAGGGTGTCCAAAAGTAGCCAGACCAATCTTATCCCTGACCACATCAGCAACCACACTGTTGATGAAGCATGCTAAATCCTACCCACAGCAAACACTGTGTTGGGAGACAAAAGAAAACTGTAAGCAGTTAAAGATGCCTGTAGGCTGCCGCCACCACAGGCTGGAGATGGGACCAAGGCAATATCTGGAGGACCTAGCACATCTGGATGATCTAGCACACCAAAAGTTATCAAGACCTGTTCATGCCATGGTTAAGGAGATGTGAGAACCAACCTTAACACAGTTGCATCACTGGGACTTGGTCTTCTCTTTTTGCTCGTTTAATGTGACCTTCCCCACTTGATTAGATGATTTTTTCCTTCAATCCCCATAATTCCAAGCCAGCTTTCAATCTCATTGGCCGAGTTCTGGGAGGTGGAATGCCAAAGCTGTTTCTTTTTGAATAAGTGTTTTATTAAACAAACGAAATGGTTTTAAAAGGCTTAATGGAAATGCTTGATAGAGAGGTTAAGCCAGCCTTTCTCAATCTTTTGACCCTGCAGGAACCCTTGAAGAAATATTTTTCAGGCCTTGGGGAACCCCTGCACATTCAGGCTCAAACACAGGCCAAAAGTTACAAAATGATTATATTCATTTCATGGGTAGGCTTGTATATATGCATTGGTAGTGTTCTTATTTTGAAAATAAAGAATGAAACTTATCTCTTTAATGTGAAGTTGCCCGAATTTGAAATATCTTTTTAAATAAATTGTGATCTCCCAGGGAACCCCTAGTGACCTCTTGCAGAACCCTGGGGGTCCACAGAACCCTGTTGGAGAAACCCTGGGTTAAGGTTAAGGTGTTAAACTATCACTGGGTGGCCTAGAGTTTTACAAGGTTTTAGTGTTGTGTACCATGAGTGAACTCCAGTTACTGGGCGATCTAAAAGTATGTTAAACAAAACAAAACAAAACAAAACAAAACAAAACAAAACAAACATTGTTAAGTAGACTTCTATATCATTAACAATCCAATTTCAGAAAAAAATGTAGTAAATATCAGAGAAAACTCAGAAAGATTCCTGTATCAAATGAATGTGTCTCCTTAATGAAAATGTGTGATGGGGAAAGTAGAATATCATCTAGGCCAACTGTGGGGAAAGTGGAATTTCTTCATAAGCTTTGGCATTATGAATGGCTCATATTGGACATGCTACATAATCCACATCTGCATTACAATTAAAAGCCATCTGTGATAAACTATGTGCCTCACAAGGAAGAGGGACCCTCAAGCGGCCCTGTCTAGATGTCCATGGTAACGGGCAGATTTTATTTGGACAATATATCCCATAAATATGGGGGACGTGGTGGCGCTGCGGGTTAAACCGCTTAGCAACTGAGCTTGCCGATCGAAAGGTCGGCGGTTCAAATCCGCGTGACGGGGTGAGCTTCCATTGCTAGTCCCAGCTCCTGCCCACCTAGCAGTTCGAAAACATGCAAATGTGAGTCGATTAATAGGTACCGCTTCGGCGGGCAGGTAACGGTGTTCCGTTTAGTCATGCTGGCCACATGACCATGAAGGAAGTGTCTACGGACAAACGCCAGCTCTTCAGCTTTGAAACAGAGATGAGCACCGCCCCCTAGAGTCGGACATGACTGGACTTAATGTCAAGGGAAACCTTTACCTTTACCTATCCCATAAATATCTCCTGTCAAAATGTCAATAGTTAGCAGTAGCTTTCAGAAACGTCCACTACTTCGGCTACCTTTAGTTCCTTAATGTTGATGAAACAATTTTACAAACATAATATGAAGGATGAGGGATCAAGTGGGCAATATTGGTCACTTGCTAGCCTAGAGACCTCATCCTTCTTTGTATGCAAGGTTTGAAGTGAATGATTTTAAGTATTTATCATGACAACCACAGAAATTTTTGTGGCAGTTACAAAATCAGAACTAGCTCCCTTTTTTTCCTTCTTTTTCTCTTGGTCCTTCTTTGCAGAAGAGGAAACAGATCAGGTGAAAATCCATGGCAATTTTTTCCTAAATGGCCTATTACATCAAAACAACAGCTCCGTATCATATTAGCATTGCATGAGGGGAGAGATTGATTGCTATCACTTACAGTGCAGCCTGCAGTGATGGGAAGAATGGGGTCTGAGGATTGTTGACCCACTACTCAGAGCTCTTAAAGAAAACAAGGTTTTCTTTTTGGAAGCCTCTTATGCTGCATCTAGCTTTCTTGTGGCTGGGCTTATGTATGTATGATCCAACTCAGGACTGGCCCCATCATTTGGCAGACTGAGTCAATGGCATTAAGCAGCAAGCACTGCCTAGGGGAATAAAACAGAGGCATTAGAGAGGATTTAGCAGGGTTGCCACATAGCTTGGCCTAAGTCCCTTAAACTAGCTGTTGCTATGAGTCAGTCAAGGATGTTGCTCTCCTGCAAGATTCAACAGGTGCTTCAAAAACTGCCAGTTTTTATCAGGGGATGTTCTGGAGTGAAGTGGGGATGATATATATAAACTACCAAAACTCTCATTCTGTTTGTCTGTTTGTAATCTCAAGTTAGCCCAAACAGTGCATTATACAGAAACAATTTTTGAATCAAGGTACCTAAAATCTGCTAACTTAAAGAATGCTTAAAGAATCCGGGACCCATTACTTCTGTAGAACTGAAATTTCCACAACGTTCACACCAGTTTTATTTGCAAAGTTGAGGCCCTTGCAGCATCCCTGCGGTCACGTGATCATGATTTCCTATGCTCTCTGCCAGCTTCCCACAAGCAAAGTCCATGGGGAAGCCGGAAGGAAGTCAGAAGTTGCTCCCGTTCCCACTGCTTTTTTGCCTGCCTGTGGTCATTATGTTTATCTGTTTAGGTAAGTAAATATTGACTTATTATTGAAGTTCATTTGCCACTACAATTATTTTTCTATTTATGATATATACTCTCCTTAGATGATTATGGGACCATTCAACCCTGGGGTAAAAAAAAATATGGTCAGCCTAAAATGTAATGTTCATTCTGGTCACATCAGACTGTCCTACTTTTCTCTCAAAGGATGACCCAATGGACCACAGGGTTGTCTAATGTTTTATCAAACTAAAAATAGTATGAAGAAAGTATCCTTTCTATTGTACCATGACTTGGGAGTCATCCAATGAAACAGACTGCAGTAGATTTAGGAGACAGCATTTTGAGTTGTGTTACATTTGTATTGGATTATGCCTGATATTTTACAAACCCAGCCTGTGGCTGCACCAGGTACATCTTCATCAGAAATTCAGCAGGATTGGATCTGGTTTGTACATGAATGGGAATCCACCAGGAAATCTCAGAACTGTTACCTAGGCTGAGAAGTTGAAACACATCCAGAAGAAGAGAAAATAAACTACTTCCATAATGCCATCATAAAAATACAGGGACATGCCTATGTAATCAGCAAGAGTTGACTTCAGTTCAAGGAAATCTTTACCTTGATAAGATATTTTAATGTGGTTGCATGCCACCAACCAACCCCAGTTAAATAAAATAAACATTATTAGCTTACACAACACTTTTCTACAATATACATCATGGTTTTCAAATGGGATTAGAGAGGCATGATGGATAGTTCTATTAATAACGGTCAATTATACAGTTAGCCCTTGCTTAATGACCACAATTGGAACTGGAATTTTGGTTACTAAGTGAAGCAGTCATTAAGCGACTCTGACCTGATTTCATGACTTTTGTGGTGGTTGTTAAGCAAATCATTGCAGCTGTTAAGCAAACTACGTGGTCATTAAGTGAATCACATGGTTCCCCATTGATTTTGCTTGCCAAAAGCTGTCCGGGAACATCGAAAATGGTGATCACCTGACCACCTGACAGTCATAAATGTGAACTGGTTGCCAAGCACCCAAATTCTGATCATGTGACCAAGGGAATGCTGTGACAGTCGTAAGTGTGAGGACCGCAAGTCAATTTTTCAGCACCGTTGTAAGTCTGAACCATCACTAAATGAATGGTCATTAAGCGAGGACTACCTATATAGCTCTTTAGAACTTCAGAACACATTCAGAGTCACAACCATCTGCTTTGCTGAGGAAGCCTGATAGTTTCCTGAGTACAGGGAGCAGAATGCTGGATTAGTTGGAACTTTGGCCTAATTCAGTTGGGCTTTCATTGTGTTATTTAATATGTTTCTGTTCTTTATCTCCTTTGTCTTTTGGCCATGCCTTGCCAACTCACAGCATTTGGATTCATTTCTATGGCTTCTAAGTTACCCAGTGTACTCTGTGCAATTTTAACACATACTCCTGACAACTGTAAAAAAAATAATAATAGAAAACCTAGGTACAGAACATTAGTTGGCTAAATCCCGTATTAAACTCAAGCCATCATGGTACAATTTTCAGATGACCTCACAAAGTCTGGATCTGCAGTTCTGGGATTAGATTTTGGTTGAATGCTGACAATCTTAAGTAGTACTGCAACACTTGAAAATTGTTTTTTCTTATTTAACATCAGTTTTGCATCCACAGATACCGTCCAAGCTCCATACATGTAAAGCTGACCTCATTCTAAGCTGTAATAGAGAGATTATTAGAGTACTCAGTTTGAATGAACTTGTTCTGATTTTTGCAGCATCGGTGTCCAGAAGACTTCTGTTACGAGCCATGCAGGGCAACAGCCCAGTTATCCATAGGGACAAATTTATCTAAAGTGCCACATACTGTTATCTAGTCAACCGCTTCTCTACAATTACCTATGAATACAATTAGAAGCCTTCAACTAACTGGTGAGTAACCCTTTTAAAAGGCATTCCTAAAACTAGAAGCTTTCTTCTTTGGGGGGAAAAGTTATTTGTGCAATTTATCTACTACCTCAATCCTCACAGATCATAGGCAGTTTACAGAGACTACAATAGCAATAAAATAAAATTACATTTTAAAATTTCAGTAACAATCTATATCTATCTATTTACCTACCTACCTATCTACCTATCTATCTATCTATCTATCTACCTACCTATCTATCTATCTATCTATCTATCTATCTATCTATCTATCTATCTATCTATCTATCATCTCTCTCTCTCTCTCTCTCTCTCTCTCTCTGAGCCATAGTCCAACTCTCAGTTACCTACAGAACCATCCCTTCACTATGCATCCTAGATGGTAGGTCTGTTTGGTATAGTAGTTTCATTTTGATCTTGGTGATGTTGTACCTATTTTGTAAATTGAGACTAGAGAATTCAGTGCAACTACAACAGTTAGCAAACTGTAAAACACAGCTCAAAAATGCAGGTTTAATAAAGGTTTACACAATGTTGACTTAGAACATGTCTGCAGACTGGTTACTCAGACTGAACAGCTCATTGACATTTCAACCTGAGTTTAGAGTTGCGTTTTCTTTTATAGCTAAGGGATTTGGTTTCCCCACCATTTCTCTAAGCCACTGAGAATTATAAGGCTTCCAGATACAAGTCTGCTTCTGAATACTTATATGCTAGGATATCTTTTCACTGAAAAATATATTTAAAATAGGAAACAGAAAAATATGAAAGCTGTACTTCCTCATCTACAGAATTCTCATTTACAGGGTATTTGCAATAAGATAGTACATGTTCTCTATGCATCTTATTTATATGGATTACTTGGACCTTCAAAGCAATTCTACCCATCCTGTGGGGTCACTGAAGCATTTGCTGTTTAGAGGTTCAGCCTAAAGTGAGGAGAAATTAGGCAGCTTCCAGGATAGCTCTGATGCTTTGGGACACCTTGAACCTGTTGCTGGTCTTCTGCAAGCCTGTCAAAACTGTTTTATTTAGGTGGGAGGCTGTTTTGGGGGCTTTGTTTAATTTGGTCCCAGCTGTTTTGTATCACGATTTTATTTATTCTGTAGAGTTGTGTCACTGGAACAGCATGCAAACATTTGGGATGTGATGGATGGATGGATGGATGGATGGATATTTAAGAGATGTAATGGTACATGGGAATGACCTTGGGAGGCAGGGGAAACAGCCACAGTCAGGGGAATGGTCAGCTGTAAAGGTAACGGGAGAGAATTGTACTTTCAGACTTGCAAGATTCTGTCAATGTAACCTTGCAATAAAGTCAGAGCTACTGGAGTACTTCTGGGTGTGCTACTTGTCTTGACTACCTCGCAAGGCTGACATCAGTCTTGCATGTCTGAAAGTACATTTCTCCCCTGTCGCCTGTACAGCCCAAGAAACTAGGGAGGGTCCCTTCTGAGATGTTTTTGCCACACCCACATTCCTGCTGTGGACTCAACTGCCTCTTACCCCACTGTTCCTCTGGCTGTGGCTCTTCCCCCATCTCCCAAGGTCATTCCCACATACCATTACAAGAGACAAGTCTTGGCTTCAAATTCTTAATGTTTCCTGATAGTAGAGGCTCAGATAGTAGAGGCCTTCACTGGATACCTGGACAGTGCCAGTTGAAGAAGACAACTGCTGTCAGGTGGAATCAATAACCTGGCATTGGATAGACAATCAGATGTGAGCTTGGATATGTCAGCTCTCAGTAGTCCAAACTGCAGCTGATTCTGAAGTTTGGGCATTGCCATTATTTCATATAATATTCTCATGTGACTAATATCCAAGAACTAGGCAAAGCACTTTCATGCAAGTAACAACAAATGACATATTGACAATACATTTGTTCTAATTGTTCCTTCACTTTCTTAATTAAATGTTGAATGGATTAAAATGAACACTTCACCTGTCCTGTGATGACTTCCATCTCATCCATCCACTGCACAAGATAACAATCTTGTGAGCACTATGAAATGAAACATTTGGGTCCTTTGGACTGTACCTCAGTGTGATCTTCTTCTACCCTTCAACTCCATAAGGCAGGAGTGGCCAAGCCATAGATGTTGAGCCATATGCAGCCCCCCATTGGCAGACTCCAAGTCACCCAGAAATCACAGTCTGGAAATTCAGAAGCAATATGGCTGATTTTTAGTAGTGTGGCTGTTGCCTTTCTTTTTGGACAAAGTCTGGAAGGTGAGAATGGTAGCATAAGGCATCCCCCCAAAATCGTCAAGCCAAAAACCAAAACCAAAAAAACAACCAACATCAACACCAAAACAGCAGGTTAGGTGGCCGGGTTGAGGGCTGTGACCCAGAAGATGAAGCCCATTCTTGTCCCAGGAGGAAGGTATAAGTGATTAATCTTCTAGTCTCCCACAGGAAGTAACTACTGAACATTTGTGAAGGCAGATTATCTTCTTAGTTCATCAAAGGGATCTACCTATAGTTTGCTTTCTCCTGCAAGAGCCAGGCCTGCCTCTTAATCTGCCACCTCAACCAACCATTTCATTGCGCCTAAAGCAGAAGGCTCCCCTTGACCAGCCACTCTCTATGTCTCCAGAAGTACTTGTTAGAACAATATATTGTGACGTAGCTGATGCTTATTGGTGTTGTGGTTAAGGCATCAAGCTAGAAACCAGGAGACTGTGAGTTCTAGTCCCGCCTTAGGGACAAAGCCAGCTGGGTGACCTTGGGCCAGTCACTCTCTCTCAGCCCTAGGAAGGAGGCAATGGCAAACCACTTCTAGAAAACCTTGCCAAGAAAACTGCAGGGCTTGTCCAGGCCCTCTCTGAGAATTGGACAGGATTGAATGGATTAAAAAAAAAAGTCTGGCTGGCAAGCTGGTGGAGTGGCGGCCATTGGAAGGGGGTAAATGGGAAGGAGAAGGCATGGGGTAAATGGTGTTTCCTACTACTACCTCAGATGACAGAGGTTCTTCAGGAGAAGAGAACTTCAGCCTGCCACATGAACTCAGGCGGGATGAGAGCTAGAAATAATCTAGCAGTGAGTTTCCAAAGGTGGACCCTGGAAACCTGACCACGGTTTAGGGATACTCAGGGGATGCACTGCTGAGGAGAGCAGCATGTGAAAGACCACCGTTTACTCTAAGAAATCTTCCTCCAGGGCTTCTCATTTCCAAAATGAGCTGGAAAGAAAACAGGTGGTATTCAAATGACAACATCCCCTTTGCACAGATGTGTTCGGGTGAAATTACCACTGTTATCCTTGAAGCAGTGGGTAAAGTCCATGCTCTTCTTTAATGGCTTCAATTACCCAGCCTTGGTCTTCTAGCTTTGCCTCATTTTTGCAGCTTGTTGTTGTTCTTTTTGTTGCTGTTCATTCTGGATTCTTTATTTGCTGATTTTTATTCCGCTCTCTACTTTCATGCATGTTAGTATGTCTTGCTGTACGTTTTATCCCTTTGAAAGGATATGGGTGTGGAAATGGTGCCGTGTAGAATTGCCCTAATTTTACAGCCCTCAACACACCCCCATTTCCGAGACAATGGTCCCTTATAGAGACTTCAGCAGGTAGCAAATGAGCTTTATTGATCTCGACTGATGAAATATTTATCATATAGCAGCTTACTGAGATGCCCTGAGAATTATAATGTGTGCTTTACTTACTTTACACAGATCCCAAAACACCTTTATGGGCTGCTGGCCAGCAGAAACTTCTGGTTGTCACCAGCCATCCCAGAAAGGCGATGTCCCAGATAAATGGTTAGAACTGTACAATCATGTGACATACATGCAAGCATAAATGGATCTGCACCGTGATTTCTATTCTCACTGACTGCCTGTGACTAAACCCACCTCCCAAGAGAGACTCTCATTTTTTGTATTTCCATTGGAGGAACAAAAGAAAAGAAGTGAAAAACACTCCAATGAGCCATTGCTGAAATGCCTAGTAAATACACCATCCGTGCAGTGCTTTCCTGAAATAAATCCTACTTGGTTTGCCAGCTAATGAAATATGTTCATTCCCTCCAAGGTTCCAGCTAATATTCCCAAATGATTGCTTACCAGATATAATGTCTGATCATTTGTACTCCAGAACAGATAAACTGCTGGAGTCACAAATGCAGACTCCAAAACTTTGCTCAGAAAAATATTACATTTAATATATGGCCCCTATTTGTTATCTGTCTCCCTTTATTGCTTCACTTTGTGCAATGAGGAGCTATTCTCTCCAGCTTTGTGGATTGCATTTTAATAGTGGTGCTTGGACTTGTCTGAGACAATATAGGCAGAAAGTCTTCTTTGGGGAAGCAAAAGACATGGGGCCCTTTTGGCCTCACAGGCTTCCCTAGAGCAAAGCCTGAATGCAAAGCTTGTGAGGCCAAACTTGCCAACACATTTTAGTAAAACCTGAAATCACCAGCAGGGAAAGACATACAGGTAGTCCTCACTTAATGACCACAATAGGGACTGGAAAATTGGTTGTTAAGTGATGCAGTCATTAAATGAGTCACAACATGGCCAGACCCAATTTACAACCATTTTTACAATGGTTGTTAAGCAAATCCAGCTTCCCCAGTGGACATTTTTTGCCAGAACCCAGCAAAAAAAGGTCACGGATTGCGATCACGTGACTGCAGGACGCGGCAACTGGTTGTTAATGCAAGACAGGTGTCAAGTGCTTGAATTGTGATTACATGACCATGGGGATGGTGTGATAGTTTGTGACAAGAATAAAAACGATACAAATTTTGAAAGAGAAGAGTAAGGAAAGTAAATAAAAGCAATACATGAGTAGAAAAAAGTGCAAAGAAAGAAATAGAAAAGAGGAAAAAAGGAAAGATTATAAAGCGGCTTCCAGTCTTCTTAACAGCAGTTACAAGTACATTTATATTTTACCTTCTCTCTCTAAGTTTACAGCATAATTTCCTTCTTTCCATAGTCCACCCCAGGGTTTCTCAACCAGGGTTCCGTGAGAGGTCACTAGGGGTTCCCTGGGAGATCACAATTTATTTAAAAAATTATTTCAAATTCAGGCAACTTCACATTAAAGAGGTAAGTTTCATTCTTTATCTTTAATTCATGAACTTTGTTAATGCATCTATACAGGCCTACCCATGAAAAGAATTAACAATTTTGTAACTTCCGGCCTATATTTCAGCCTGAATCTGCAGGGGTTCCCCAAGGCCTGGAAAATATTGCAAGGGCTCCTCCAGGGTCAAAAGGTTGAGAAAGGCCGGTCTTCCCTTTCTAATCATCAAACCCATAAATCACAAGTTCATTCTTTTTTTTCTTGTTTCAGGAAAAAGTCCATAAGGGGTTTCCAGTCACTAATAAATGTAGCTATTGTCCTTTCTCCAATCAAACAAGTCAATCTTGCCATCTCTGCTAATGCTGTCATCTTCCCCAGCCATTCCTCCATCGTGGGTAGGTAAAGGTAAAGGTTTCCCTTGACGTAAAGTCCAGTCGTGTCCGACTCTAGGGGGCGGTGCTCATCTCCGTTTCAAAGCCTTGGAGCCGGCGTTGTCCATAGGACACTTCCGGGTCATGTGGCCAGCATGACTCACGGAACGCCGTTACCTTCCCGCCGAAGCGGTACCAATTAATCTACTCACATTTGCATGTTTTCGAACTGCTTGGTGTGCAGAAGCTGGGACGAGCAACGGGAGCTCACCCTGCCGCGCGGTTTCGAACCGCCGACCTTCCGATCGACAGCTCAGCGGTTTAACCCGCAGCGCCACCGCGTCCATCGTGGGTAGATATGCCCTAATCATAAGAATGAAGCAAATATGCTGGATTGTTAAAACCAGAGATAGGCTGACGGTGAACTTTCAATCAGAGAGGCACTTCAGTATTTCTTCTCTTCTCTCATGATCCAAAAAGGAGTAGCCTCGTCAACACCCTCCCTTCTCACCCTCCCAACCGAACAGTGTTGGTAAGTGATTTGCGCACATTGTCTTAGTATTTCTGAACACAGATTGACCTACATATGCAAACATCTGTCTACCTACTAAGAGATCCAATTTGGCAGAAGTGAGTTGTAGCCTGAGTGATGGCAATTCAAATAATTCATATCACTGTGTATGTATTTTTAAGGTATTAGCAAAGACGAAGGTTATAGCAGAGATGCTAATGTTTTAGGAATATGAACTTCAAAATAGAAACACTCAGGCTGGGAAAAATAGTGATTAACAAAAAAGTTCTGGCAGGTTTTGAATCAGGAACACCATGTACGTCAAGCAAGTGTTACAACTAGTGAAATCATTATGGAAGAAGAGCTGTGCTGGTATACGGTAGTCAAAAATCCAAAGGAATCCGGTAGCCGCTTTTCTAACACGTTTTATTAAAAGCCATAAGCTCATGAAAACGTATCCCTTTTACTAAAACGTGTTAGCCAGAAAAGGGGCTACCAGATTCTTTCTCACGATAAGCATTGAAAAAGACTAGTAACAGAAGCGGCAACTAACCCTCTCGAAGAAAAACTGGGAATATGCAAGAAAGGACAATATATATATTTTAAAAGGTTGTGCCTGCCCGCAGGTGCATTTGATGTTTTAACTTAATAAATCCCGGATTGGGATTTTGTTGTTGTTTATTCGTTCAGTCGCTTCCGACTCTTCGTGACTTCATGGACCAGCCCACGCCAGAGCTTCCTGTCGGCTTATAAATTTATATGCACATCTATAAGTTGTAGCATCCCAATCTGGACAGAATTTTCTTAAGCACCTTTAGAATCCAGCTGGCATCAACAGAGAAGAGAGCGCTGCCGAAATGTGCAGTGTAGATATGCTTTCTGGGTAGGAATCTGAGGCTGTTGGTGTAAATACCATTTTATGACATACATACAAAGCATTTTCATGCTCCTCCAGTGACATTTCCTTTGAATCCAGGAATTCATTAAGCATTAATAATTCTTTAACCTAGAACGAATTCAATTATTCATCCAAGCATGAGGGTTAGACTTGCCAGTGAGGAACCTCAGGATGAAAATGGAAGGCACTCAAAGCTTGCTGGTCCTAGGGATGAAACAAAATGGTCAGTGAAAAGGGGTGAAGTAAAGTCAGGAGGACAATGCTGTAAAAAATAACGGTCACAAGGATGGTAATGCAATGCAGGGAGTAGAATGGAAGGTTCTGGCAATCAGTCAACCATGCAACTCCGATATCTTCAAACGGTACACCCTGTTAACAGCTACAGAAGTGTTACATGCTCTCACTAGGAAAGTTTTTATTACTAGTGATGGACATTGCAAAGAAGCTATTAGAATCTGACTCTTAGGATCAAGCTGGAAGAGGCCAATGCTTAGAGGACGTTTGCTGTGCTGCTAAGAAAGGCTGTGTCAGCTCATTTTGGTGCATTGTGGGTAGCAAAAATGTTCCCTGGCCAACAGGGACCTCTGCCCTGTTTATTTATTTACCATGTTTGTTTATTGATCAGCAACCATTTCTCCCAGAATATTTTTGACACGTTGATTCCTGGAAAGAAAAGATGGTGGATGTATGTTCCGCCATCTTGAACCCAGGTGTTTATTTTTGCTATTTATGACTCAGTCTTCTGAGCCTTTTAATCAGATGACTCTGTGCCTCACAATACCTCAATATGATATCAAGGTTAAAACATACAATATAATCCAAGAATACAACACAGGGATCCCCTGTAAATATGACACCCCTTTTGAGGGGTGATCCGCATTCCATTCCATCTCCTAAAGACCCAGATCTTCGCAGCCCTCCAAAATGCTACTAGGGATGGGCCAGTCAGCCATCAACAGGGGCATGCTATTCCAGAGAAGGAAGACCATCAATGAGAAGGTTTGCCTGTGGGGTTTTCAATTTTAACACTCTCTCAGTAGAGGGATCTGCAGCGAGCCCACTCTCTTGGATTTCATTGGATGGGCAGATTCCACACAGATCAGGTGGCTTCTGCTACCCAGGTCTTAAGCTGTCGTGAGCTTTAAAAGTGATCAGCAACATCTTAAGTTGCACTTGGAAGTCAACTGGTAGCCAGCGCAACTCCCTCAGTAGAAGATTTATTTACTTATTTATTAATCAAATTTATCACCGCCCATCTCCCAAAAGGGACTCTGGGTGGTTTACAATATATAAGAGCAATACCATTTGCTACCCTGGAGAAGATGCTGATGCTGGGGAGAGTGGAGGGCAAAAGGAAGAGGGGCCGACCAAGGGCAAGATGGATGGATGATATTCTAGAGGTGACGGACTCATCCCTGGGGGAGCTGGGGGTGGTGACGACCGACAGGAAGCTCTGGCGTGGGCTGGTCCATGAAGTCACGAAGAGTCGGAAGCGACTGAACGAATAAACAACAACACCATTTGCTAACATCATGCCAAGCCAGAATAGTGGTCACCAGTGGAAGCAGCACATTTTATGATGGAATAGTTTACTGCTGACTCCAAGACTGGTGGAATGGCACTTAGCCTGATAAACGCAACGACAAAAGAAAGATGAATTGTCCACTGTCTCTATGAGGGGACAATTAACTAGGGGCTTTCAAGTGGCTTCATCTTATTATGCAAGAAAGATTCTTATCAAGCTGTGCCATGTTGAGTGTCTGGGTAGCTCCTGCTGAGTTGGAACTGGGGAGCATGACAGAGGTCACCCTCCCGAACAGATTTTAAACTTGAATGTGAGCTGACCTGAGCATCTATCATTCCTCTGTACATTCCTGAAATTAAATTCTTAGGGACTTCTTTTAGAGCTATACAGCCTTCCTAAAATTTAGTTCGGAATCATTTAGCGTCCTGTTCTGATATTCAGGATGACCTAAGTGATTAGATCTGATATTTCCAAAACCAGTTCAGAAATTATCTTCAGGCTTGGTTTGAATATGAGTTAATCACCAGGGCTTATTATTCTAAATTAAATCTACAATTTGAAACAAACCCCTCTCCTTTTATCTTATTGTGTGGAAATGCTGGATGCTGCAAAAATGGGAGAAGCGGAGGGATGAGATTCATCCACATTTTCCAGAATTTCAGACTATTGTGTGAGGGATTAATGAGAAACACTTTTTCCTTAAAGCAGATGGCAGTAAATTATGAACATAACGGTATCGGTTTTGAATTTCTTTAAACTGCTCTTCTTCCTGACGGTGTTCCCATTCTGTATGCAAAACACACAAAAGTTCTAAAGCACCACACAAATAACATCACAAGAACAAATACTGTACCAATAAAACAAAACTGTTCCATAAAGAGTCCCTCTTTTGAGGGAGACGGGTGGTAACGAAGTTTGAAATATAAATAAATATAAGTAAAATAAATAAAAAACCTTGAAACTTTAAAATATCTGAGAAAATAAAGTTTAAACTGCTTGCTCAATTAAGCCATGAGCTTCTAGGCAAAGGATGTGCCCAAACAGGAGAATCACTGAGGGGACTTCCTCCCTGCACTTGTGAAACAGATTTCCCTTCATCAAACCTGAGACCTAGAGATGCTACATCCCTGAGGACCTTAAGAGGTTGCTATAATAGTGGACAACTGCAAGCTGGGGGCTGCACTCCCAAAAATAAAAAGAGTCGACCAATCAATGGGTGGGTCCAGGACAAAAACTGACAATATTCCTACTCTTCATCATTGATTGACTGATCATTTGCCAAAAAGTCAGTGTCGACTCTCAGTGGCCACACAGGTAGACCTTCTCCAGGATGATTTATCCACAACTTGGTTCTTCAGATCTTCCAGTGATATACCCACTGCTGCTGTAATCAAGTCCATCCACCTTGCTGATGGTTTCCTCTTCTTTACCTTTCTAGGTCTTTGTCTAATGTATCCAAAATGAGATGATTTGAGCCTGATCATTTGCATCTTGAATGAGAACTCTGGATGGATTGATTGTTCCAGGGTCCATTTGTTTTCCATGGAATTCTCAGGAGGCTTTTCCACACCAAAGTTCAAAAGCATCAATGCTAAATATCCATCCCAAGGCCTTTATTGTTACTCTACTAAACGCTAGTCTGTGGTATACTTTTTGATTATTGGTTCCTTTATTGTTCTTTTTTTTTAATCCATTCAATCTTGTCCAATTCTCAGCGACTGCCTGGACAAGTCCCTGCAGTTTTCTTGGGAAGGTTTTTCAGAAGTGGTTTGCCATTGCCTGCTTCCTAGGGCTGAGAGGAAGTGGCTGGCACAAAGTCACCCTGCTGGCTGTGTGCCTAAGGTGGACTAGAACTCACAGTCTCCCTGTTTCTAGCCTGATGCCTTAACCACTATACCAAACTGGCTCCCCATTCCGAGTCAATCCTAAAAGGCAGAAGCTATCCACCACTTCAGTATCTTACTCACTAGGTATTTAATAATTTCCCCTTCTATTGATTAAATTTGCAGCAACCATCTCAGGCTTTTAGGAGCCTAGACTGTACCCTTTACTGCCTGGGTACATCTGAAATAGAAAACACTGTCCTTTCACAGTTGGAGTCCAAAGATGTTTAAGGTTTAATGGGTAGCACTAGCACCTTCAGCTGACCTCAGAACTGAATAGGCAGCCAGCGTTGATCTTAATTCAGCCTCATCTGACAGTACAACACAGAATTTGGCAGCGATTCAGGCATTAACTCCTTGAGGGCAACTTCAAGACCTTGTGCTCCTTCCTTATAATGCTTTACAGACAGGAGATATTTTAGCTTAGACTATCTTCTATATTGGATTCCAATATAGTTTACCAATGAAATCAGAGCATCTGGGATCCATAATGGATTCAGAGAGGAGAGTAAAACCTTAGTCTGAATGGACCAAACTTCTGAATGGAAAATGTGGTTATGCCCAACATTGGTCAATTGGAATGGGACTGGAACTGCCTGGTTCTGTCCATCCCTTCTGTACTGCAATAGACAAAAAACATCATAAATACTGTAAGGCCCTGCTGGACCAGGCCAGAGGCCCATCTAGTCCTGCGTTTTGTGTCACACAATGGCCAACATCAGAAGATTCACAAGCTTGGAGAAGACAACTGCTTTCTTCCACTGTTGATCTTTAGTTGTCTGATACAAATCCAGACTGAAGTGTTTCGGGGCACGTGGGAATGCAACTATTGTGGGATGAGAGCTCTATTAGTCTATGGTGCAAAAAAATCAAGAGGATTCTGGTGGCACATTCTCTAACAACTTTTATTAAAAGGCAGAAGGTTTCATGGGCTGAGGTTCCCGAAAAGATGCATCTGAACACAACAGTATGTCTTTTAATGAAATTTGTTAGTTGGAAAAGATGCTACTAGACTACCCAAAGGTAGCTCCTGACTGCCACTCCTTAAAGTAGCTGGATCTTTCCCTGGGATCAAATCCCTGGGATTGAATCCAAAGTGCTACACAAACTTTGTGGTTCTAGAAATGGGAAACAGCCATAAAAACTACCAGCCACTGGAGCAGTATTTCTCAACCTTGGCAACTTTAAGATGGGAAGTGGACTTCAATTCCCAGAACTCCCCAGCCAAGCAAGGGAATGAATTTGTCTACAACCTTTTTAAAACAGCCTTGATTGATGGTTACCACAACACTGGATGGCAACGAATTAGCTCTGCATTGTGTGAAGAATTATTACTTTTTATCGGTCCTGAATCTCCATGCATTTAGTTTTAATGAATGAGCCTGAATTTTAACACTGAGAGAAAATTTTAAAATGGGCTTAGCAATATCTGGGCAATAGAAGCTAAGCTTTGAAATAAGTAATTTGAAGGAAGACTATATCCCTTGGTGAATTTCTCTTAACAGAGTAAAAATGAAATCCTGTTTTGTTATAGCAGCCAAAACATTATTTATCTCTTAACAGACTCCTTCTTTTACCAAATTATGCCTAATAGGGACTATTAAGAATTAGATCATTTCCAGCAGCACCAGATTCCCAAAAGGCACAATCTTTAAATTTTCTGAAATACTTAACCATAATTTGTTTTGTTCAAAGATTAGTTCTATGTTACTCTTGAGATCAATTACAGCTTAACTTAAGTGTTATGGGGGGGAAAGCTTTTTCTTTTCCTTTTTTGGCCCTTTTTTCTCCTTGAACGAAATCCTGCCTTAAAAAATGTCAACAACTCAGCACTTCTTGTCTAATATATTAATTAATCTATTTGTTACTATGGTGACAAATGTTGGATGAGTCATTTTAGATCTACCTATTCAATCTGCCTTTTCTTGTCATGCCCTATGCTAGAAACTTGATTGGTTGTATCGTCTAAATCCAACATTTGTACTGCATCCTTCTGATACAGATCAAATTAATTCATAAAGAAAACAATCAGAAATTGAGGACACGTTTTTTATTATCCTGAAATTCCACTAGGCATAACACATTATAAATATATGACTCTGTAAGGAAACATAAAAGTCCTCTTTGAAAGGGCATTGCAGGCAGAATGAATGTAGACCATGATCAAAGTCATGTCAGTGCTAACAGGCCAAATGGGCAATTCAGCGGCTGGAAGCATGTAAGACACTAAGTCAAAACCAAATAAATCACATTACAGCTAAGCGTATTCTAGAAAAACAGTCAATTATGGCTTGGTAAGCAAACCACAGTTAAACAAATCAAAAATTTCATAAGTTTTATTCAAGATTTTAATCACAGTAGTAAAAGTGAATGGTGAATTGAAAAGTGAAGTGAAAAGTGAATTAAACTCAGGAAAAAAAAGAAATAGAAAGAAAGAAAGAATAAAAAGTGCAAAGAAAGAAAAAGAACAAGAAGAAAGTAAGATAAAGAAAAAGAAATATGTAAAGAAGTGACTTCCAATCTTCATCACAACAAGTAAAAACAAATTAGATAACTCTTCACCCCCTATAAGGTTACAAATATCTCTTCTTCCCATAACCCATCTTTTATCCATATGCAAATCCATAAATCATCAACTTTTCAGTCCCGGTGTCAGCAAAAAAGTGCATAAAGGGTTACCAGAGCTTTATAAAAACATGTCTTATTTTAACCTTGATCAAACAAATCAACTTTATATTCCTTCCTTTTACTTCTAACAATCTTGATCTTTAATTCATTCAGGTGTTTTTGTAGGATTTGATCTCTCTTCATTTTTAATTTTTCCCATCCCAGAGGCTTCTTTGAGGCTTTAGCAAACCTCTTTTGTAAATCCAGTAAAAAGTCATTATCCAGGTCATTCTCTTGGTTTATCATTTGTATTTCCACTTTGATTTTCAAAGCTTTAACCAGCTTCTTTTGTATATCCAGTAAAAAGTCTTTATCAGGGTAATTCTCTTGGCTTGTCATTTGTAATTCCACTTTAACTTCCTTCTCTATCTTGTAATCCACACTTCTTCTTTTTTTTATTATCCAGTATTTCTGGTTCTACTACTTCTGCATCAGATTTAACATCTTTTGGACATAGTCCATCCATAGAAGCAGACATCCCTGTTGACATTCCTGATATTGTAGCTACTAATGTCTGGCCCAATCCTTCAAAAATCTCCTGAATTATTTTTAATGTTATAGCGTTTTGTGTCATTTTGTAAATCCCCATACAAACCAAAAGCCAAAGGCATTTACACTTTTTTTCCCCTTCCTTTTCCTTTTCTTCTGGGAATCTTTAGTCCCCTCCAGTGTCCAATTTCTGATAAAGTCATAAAGTCATAAAATCATAAAGTCTCAAATTTCTGTTTTGATTTAAGATAGACAAAACATTCTGGTTCCCATGAAATGCTGTTCATTTTATTTAATTACTTCCAAAATCTTATAGTAAAAGCCTCAATGTTCCAAAGTTGTCTAGACACTTAATTTGTTTATAACTTTCTTAGATCAAAATCTTATTTAGCTTTTTGCCATTTCCAATTCTTTAAATTCTTAAACTTATTTTTTTTTTTGTTCAAGAAGGAAGATAAACTCACCAGATGGCTTTTCAAACTTGTTGTTCTGTAGATCTCTAATAGCCTTAGAATAGTAAATAAGCGATTTCCAAATGGGATTAGAGAGGTTAGCAAACTCAGTGTCCTTTGAAAGACTCCACCATGGTTGTGAGCATGATGGCTGGTCCGTTTGTCTCCTGGTTCTCAGACCCATGAGAGACCGCTGTCCTGCAGTCTCCTTGCAAGCAGCAGCCATCCAGAGCAAACGTGGGTGATCCCACGTCCTCTCCTTATCTGGAGAGGTTCCAAAGAGCCAGTCTACTTGCCAGTTCTTCGGCCTTTGCCACAGTCATCATCCCCACTCTGTCAGAGATGTGTTTAGTTTGTCATGCCTCCAACTTACCATGATTTGGTAAGTTGGGTGAATCAGGCCTAAAAAAAAACCCACTGTAGATTCTCTCAGCCTCAATCTAGTAAAGAAGCTTCATATAGCTTGGCTTTAGATATGAACTTTAAGTTATATCCACAGAGTAAGCCTACAGATTCAGAAGATCCTTAACACTTTCCTGTCCTGCTAGCATTATATCCATACCTACACCAACCAGACCTGGGTTGCAAATAATCTGAATGACAACTAGATGGCACCAAGGAGTTAGAGATTTCCTTACCACTTTGCTGCCATCTACTCCTCATCCTCATTTCTGTAGCCCAGTTCTGCTTGCCCTGCCCATGGCTTGGATCCTAATGCTGCCATAAACCCTACCACTGCTAGCACAAATATGTTTTAAGTCAATGCATACAGAGAATGCAATCCAGTTGGAGCAATGAGGGATAAGAAGGGAAAAGATGGGAAAGATGATGGATGGTTATAGCTGGAACAGTATATAGAAAATCTTGGCTCATTGGATCAGTTTCAGGTGGTTGAAAAGACTGTATCTAGGAAACTAATAAATAACAATACATTTAATTTAATTTTTAAGCAACTATGCAGAAAGATACTGTTGTTTGCATCTCTGCAAACCTGATTTTGCTTATATGGGCATTATATCCCATACATCCCATAAGCACTTTCAGGCTTAATTTCAGTTTCCTGCCAGGTCTCACTCTGCACCAGGGAGACCATAACTGAGGAAAAGGCCATCACAAGTAGCTGGTATGGAGGGGCCAAAAGCATAAAACCCAGCCAAAGCCAGGCTGGAGCTCAGAAAAGTAAGCACATAGCCATTCTTCCCAGAACTAAACTAGGTTAGGTTAGGGAATGCTGGAGGTATGAACCCATTGTCACTAATTCTCCAGCTCTCATAACCTATTGACTGGAAGGGCGCAGGAGGGTGTAAGATAAGGGGTTATGGATTGACTCCGTGTCCCCTCTTTGTCTGTCATCCTGCCTCTTCTTTGATTAAGAGTTTGAGGTCACTTCCTTCTACCTTTCCTGGACTCTTAGCTAGCTAGGTGCTAGGCTTTGCTTATCCCTATAATGTATTTTCTCTAAATACATCTTTCTTTCATAGTAAAATACTTGTTTCAGTACTCATTCATGGTCAGATTCCCACTCTCAGAAATCTTCACACACACACACAACACGCACACAAACACACAACACTTCAGTTTCCAACAGTGAACAGCATGGAGACTGGGGAAGAGCTGGTTCATTTCCAGAAGGAATTATGGCCCAGCTGAGCATACATTGACCGAGATGAAGCAGCAAATGGTGCAGCTCTCAACCCCCACAGGGGCCCAGTCATCAAATAGCTCTGATATATCCAAGACAGAAAATCCCACTCTGGCCTCTCTTGCAGTTAAAATAACATAAAAATAAATAATTGCTGCCCTTCAGGGAAACAGAATGCCCCTGTCCCCACTCTGAAATTAACTGGGTGAATAAGGGGGTTATTGTGTAGTGAAGACCCCAGAAAGGGTCAACTGACTCATCCAACTAACCCCCAAGACATGACATTATTTTAAAGTGGAAACAGATGCAGTTGTGTTAAACTGAGTCCACTCAACCAAGTTGTGGGAACATCTAAACCCAGTCAGCTCCTCTTTAGCAGAATCTCCTTCCCTTCCCCTTCCCCTCTCTTCCTGAAACAAAGAAAAGAAGACAGTTCCTGTTCAAGGGTAAGATTAAGTCAACACCACCACCACCACCACCACCCTTGCAAAAAAACAACAACTTGAAAGCAAAAGGTGCTGCAGCTTTTCATCAGTGATGATGTTACCCCAGAAAATTCGGGTCCTTTTACCTGGCGTGCGCATCCAGTGACCACACCAGATGGTGGAAAGGGTTAAGACTTTTATTTGCAAATAAAAGGTTGCCCAGAAGTAAATTCCAAAATGGGCACATCCCTACTTGGAGTGAACCCCCATTTATACAATTTTGAACAGCGTACAAAACTATAAACCAATCAAAAAGCATATATCCCTGCAAACCAATTGTGGAAGGCAACGTCATGCATACATTCTCAGTAGCCAAAATGACATACTTGAGGTAAAGGTAAAGGGGTACACCAAGGCTTTTATCTGATCAATAGCATTCCTGCACATTCCTGAGTAACTTGGTACCAGGGTCCCATCCACCCCCTTAAGGAGCAGGCATTCTTAAGGAAAGGGCAGATGGTCTGGTTTTCAGCTATTGCTGTCATCTCTGCCTAACGAACAGGTCAACCACTAGTCAAGGCACTTCCAATAGGTACAAACCATCATGGCTATTTCTATGTGCTAAATAGTAATCAATACATGATTTAAAATGGTTCATCAATCCATGAATAAAATACATGAATTAAACTGAGTTAAAATAGGCTGTCTCATCAATGACACAAGGACTGATCTCCTGAGCAGCCTTCTCTTGGTTCCAAAAAAAAAGACTTGGTGAACCTTCAGGTTGTGTGCCAGCTGCACCCATTCGTAGACCGGGAGGCACTGCTCACTGTCACTCATGCCCTCGTGACCTCCCATTTGGACTATTGCAATGCTCTCTACATGGGGCTGCACTTGAAGAGCATTCGGAAGCTTCAACTGGTGCAGAATGCAGCCGCACGCAGGGCCGCAACTAGGGTCTGTGTCACCCAGGGCAAACATGGATTCCGCGCCCATTTTGGCGCCCCCCCAGCACTCATTTTGGTGCCCCCCCAGCGCTTATTTTGGTGCCCCACCAGCACAGCACCTGGGGCACATGGCCCGGTTGCCCCCTCCCCCCAGTTGCGGCCCTGGCGGCACGGATAGTAAATGGTGTCGGATACTCGACACATGTAACACCATTGTTAGATGAGCTGCATTGGTTGCCGGTGTGCTTCTGGGTGCAATTCAAGGTGCTGGTTGTCACCTTTAAAGCCCTTCATGGCTTGGGACTGGGTTACCTTAGGGACCGCCTTCTCCCAGTTGTTTCTGCCCGTCCAATTCGATCTAGTAGGTTGGGCATGCTGCTGGTCCGATCAGCCAGGGAGTGTCAGTTGGCAGGAACTAGAAGGCGGGCCTTCTCTGCCGTAGCGCCTGCCCTCTGGAACATCCTCCCTCCAGAAATTAGGATGTCCCCAACCTTGTTGTTGGCCTTTCGTAAGGCCGTGAAGACCCGGCTTTGTGCCCGGGCCTGGGGCCTCGAGTGTGGGGATGGTCCTGCCTCTTGGCTGTATTAACATCCATACATTGCTTACTTGGCAGCCATGTATATTTATTTTTTATTTATTATATTTTTGAATTGTTTTACTTGTAATTGTTTTAACTGTGTTTATAGTTTTATTGTTGTAAGCCACCCAGAGTCACTTGCTGAGATGGGCGGCTATAGAAATCAATCAATCAATCAATCAATCAAATAAATAAATAAATAAATAAAGCAACCTCTGCCTCTCGCCCACCTCCCCATCCCAGAAATTGCTGATCAGTTAGCTGCCCTCAAAGACAGCTATTAGTCAATCAGTGGAAAGGCAACTCAGCTACTTCATGCCCGAAGCACATCAACAACTGAAGAAGCTGTTTTGGTGGTTCTTCTGTTTTACAGGAGACCGTTGGCTGCTTCTGACTTGGTTAATGAGCAGCCAGGAAGGAGTCTAACTAAGGATTGAGAGCTAGGATGACCTACCATGAGAGATAATTGGCAGTAATTATCATGATTAGATTTCAAAACAGAAACAAAGCAGAGATGGCTCACTCCAACTAGGGAAAGAGGGGGAATTGTCAAATCATCAATAGACAGTGCAAACCCAACAGAGAAATCTGTTCTTCGGTAATGTCTTGCTAGACATAAAACAGCACCCCTTGGTTAAGAGTTAGGAGAATGAGCTGCCAAGTGAGCCTCTGTAAATCTATGCGCTAACTTTATTTGAGTAAAATGATGGGCCAGGATAATCTTCTCAAGACAAGCCACCCTAAACCTTGCATGTTGGCATCTACATGGCTGCATTCTTGCATAATGCTAAATACCATACATTTGAAGGGTAAGCTGGAACAAGCCAGAGGCTCACCTGATATCTTCACTCTTTTTGCAAGACCACACAGAGGCAGCTGTGTCTAAAACCATGATGTCATGGATGGGATGATGTCAAATTGAGACACATTTTGTCATCTTATCATTGCAGCAAGGATGTAATTTAGTACTTTTGTCACGAGATCTGACCCAAGCATGTGTATCACACTATTTGTATCATAACACATGGGTTATTGTCTCCCCACCAACACCAACAGTGAACACCCTTACATGGAGAAGTGCTTTAGTGCAGATTTACTATAAGAGCAATGGAGAACAACCCTTAACGGACCATTTGCATGGGCAGCAAAGCAAATAATTCAGGAAAAAATAGAAGCTAAGTGAAGAGCTGAAGCAGTAGGGAGGGAACTGGGTAGTGTACAGGTAGTCCTCACTTAACAAACATTCATTTAGTGATGGTTCAGACTTACGATGGTGCTGGAAAAACCAACATACAACTGGTCCTTACAAAACCATCACAGCATCCCTGCGGTCACATGATCACAATTTGAGCACTTGGCAACCAGTTCGCATTTATGACTGTCTCAGTGTCTGTGGTCATGTGATCACCATTTTCAACCTTCCTGGCCAGCTTCTGGCAAGCAGTTTCAATGGGGAACTTCATGATTCACTTAACGACCATGTGGTTTGCTTGACAGCCATGGTGATTCGCTTAATGCCCGCTGCAAAAAAGTTTGTAAAATCAGGTCAGATTCACTTAATTATCACTTTGCTTATCAACCAAAATTCTGGTCCCAATTGTGGTTGTTAAGCAAGGACTACCTGTAGTGCATTTAGTGTTTTTACACATTTATTCAATGTTTATACTGTGTCAATCAAAAGACTCTTATAGGGCACAGCACACCAATTCTGTCATTGTCTGTAAAAGACAAGGACATCATTTGTTGCAGAAGGTACTGGCTGCTGTCATCTCCATTTCATTGTAGGGCAACACCAGCACCATTCTATCATGACTCTGGTAATGCTACCAGATCCAGGCTGCAAAAATCCAGATGGATGATTGGGATTCTTCCCACCCTGGTCTTCTAGATTTGGGATCTGGGGAAGAGCTGAAGGAACTGGGGAAGGAGAAAATGAGAGAAGTCTATGCACAGGTAGAAGTCCACTCACACAATTTTAGATGTAGCCCCTTAGGAAGATCTCTGTCTGTTCAAATGTTAGCATAGGCCCTGTTGGGTACAGTTCAGCCTTCATACCGAACAAATGGGGACAGTTATGTTTTCCTGCAAAAGTCACTGCATATATTTGCAATTCCTTCTTTTAAAACTCTTTTTTTTAAAAAAAAAATATGCAGAAGAATACAAGAAGGGAGAAAGATACCCTCCACTGCCATGGGACTATCAGAGCAAAGTGGTGTCCAACATAGATAAACTGAAAGATAATTCTCATGAAAGCCACCCAGAAGACAAAAAGGCAGATTAATTGTGCCCCAAAGAATATCCCCATTAGAGTGAAATTTGGTTTTAATGGCAGCTACTTAAAGTCATCATAGGTTCCTAATGAATAATTTGTCCTTGCCAGAAACAGCTTATGTAATAACAGTAGCCTCCATATTTGATGTCCTTTTAATGGTCCATGGGTTTCATTTGTAATGATCCAATTAGAGCCAGAGCTTGGGCGCCTCTAATCATCAAGCCCTAATATTGTTTCTGTAGCAGCACATTATTATTTTACACTCTGTTACCTCACCTTCTGAACAATAGATTTTGCTCCCCCACCACCAAAATCAGAAGATTTAGCAGCTCATTAAGCCCCAGTTTGGGAATGAGAAATTGAAGAAGGATGAGGAAAATATGATCTGAGACCAACCCTAGAAGTGGATTGCTCTTTCTCTCTCTCTTTTCTGAAAAGGGGCGTAGGATGTCAATACTTCGAAAAAGACAAGAACAACGCCAGCCTACAACTATATTAGAGGCCTTGTTCAGAGGGGTGTTTAGGAAAAAATGGAATCCTGAGCACCACATAAAAGCAAATGTCTATGATTTACAAAATGTACATGGTTGTAAACTGCCCAGAGTCGCTGTGGTGAGATGGGCAGTGAAGAACTGTGAGGAATAAATAAAATAAAATAAAATAAAGGCCAGAAACTCTACAGGTGGTCATCACTTAATGACCATACATTTAGCAATGGTTTGGACTTATGACAGTGCTGAAAAAATTGGCTTGCGATTGGTCCTTGCACTTATGACCGTCACAGTGTCCCTGCAGTCACATGATCACAATTCAGGCTCTTGGCAACCAGTTCACATTTACAACCATCACAGCATCCCACAGTCACAAGATTGCTGTTTTTGACTTTCCCAGCCGGCTTCTGGCAAGCAAAATCAATGAGGAACCTCATGATTCACTTAACAACCACTGCAAAAAAGGTCATGAAATCGGGTCTGATTTGCTTAATGACTGCTTTGGTGAACAACTGAAATTACAGTCCCAATTGTGGTTGTTAAGCGAGGACTACCTGTAGTTCACCTTTTTCATTCTTCTTGGAGCTAGTTTGGACCATTTCACATATGACATTTTCCCCTTTTAATGCATGAACTGGAGACCTCTTTCATTTTCACTTCTGCAGTGTGCATTCCCAGGAAATGCCTATCAAAAACAATGTTCATGAGGCACTGCAGGCCAGCCTTCACAACTTGTTAATGCAGTATCTGTGCACCCAAGATTTTTTAAGAGCATTGGAGTTGCCATTCATGTCTAAAACAGCTTCTTTTTCTGCAGCATAGTGTGCTAAGAAATACATGAGGCCAAGAAAAGAATCAGAGAACATGGAAGGTTCTAGGGACAGATGACAGAAGGCACACAGATTAGTGTGGAGTCCCTGGTGCTCTCTGAGCCTTGTTGCTTTCTTGCAGACGTTTCATTGCCGGACAAGGCAACATCTTCAGTGCGAGAAGGGAGTGGGGTTTGCAAACCTCACTCCCTTCCCCTCTCCCCTTCTCCCGCTGAAGGTGTTGCCTAGTCCGGAAATGAAACGTCTGCAAGAAAGCAACAAGGCTCAGAGAGCACCAAGGACTCCACAGTTCAAGCCTGAGCTACAAATATTCTCTTCGATTGCAAACAAATAAGGTAAGTTTCATAGAGGAAGGAAGGAGTTAGAGTCACCTTTCCTCTTTGAAGTTGGGGGCCAGGGGGCTGGGTGGTCAAATTTATCCAAATTATACCTTATTCTCTGTCAGTCAGGCAGAGAAGCAAAGCCCTGATTGGTTGTCAATAGCACTGAAGAACTGAGACAGAAGAAATAGCGTGAGAAAAACCTCAATTTGCCAACCTGGTTGCTGGCAGGCTGTTCTCACGGAAGGTGTTAGAACCTCTGTGGGACTGTGAGACCCCACCCAGCTGAGCAAGACCAAGAAGCAAGAACTACACATTGCAGTAAAGCAGTGTTTCTCAACCTTGAAAGAAGAAAGTGCAAAAGCTGGCTTGCAGCTAAACCTCAAAAAAACCAAGATGATGGCAACCAGCTTGATTGATAACTGGCAAATAGAGGGAGAAAATGTAGAAGCAGTGAAAGACTTTGTATTCCTAGGTGCAAAGATGACTGCAGATGCTGACTGCAGTCAGGAAATCAGAAGACGCTTAATCCTTGGGAGAAGAGCAATGACAAATCTCGATAAAATAGTCAAGAGCAGAGACATCACACTGACAACAAAGGCCCGCATAGTTAAAGCAATGGTGTTCCCCGTAGTAACATATGGCTGTGAGAGCTGGACCATAAGGAAGGCTGAGAGAAGGAAGATCGATGCTTTGGAACTGTGGTGTTGGAGGAAAATTCTGAGAGTGCCTTGGACTGCAAGAAGATCAAACCAGTCCATCCTCCAGGAAATTAAGCCAGACTGCTCACTTGAGGGAATGATATTAAAGGCCAAACTGAAATACTTTGGCCACATAATGAGAAGACAGGACACCCTGGAGAAGATGCTGATGCTAGGGAGAGTGGAGGGCAAAAGGAAGAGGGGCCGACCAAGGGCAAGATGGGTGGATGATATTCTAGAGTTGATGGATTCGTCCCTGGGGAAGCTGGGGGTGTTGACAACCGACAGGAAGCTCTGGCGTGGGCTGGTCCATGAAGTCACGAAGAGTCGGAAGCAACTAAATGAATAAACAACAACAGCCTTACAATAAAGTAGAATTAGTTCATCTAGTCGTGTTTCCTATCTGGTTTACCTAGAAGGGCTGACAACAATCTTGCAAGTCTGAAAATATAAATCTCCCACCCATACTATTTATCACTTGAGTGTTCAGGGTGGGTCTTTCCTAAGCTGCTTCTTTAGACCGTTACTCTCTTGTGGACTCCCTTTCCTTTCATCTGATTGTTCCCTAGGCAGCATCTCTTCCCCCTGTTCTCCAAGGTTGCCCTCACATTCCATCTTCCTTCCTTCCTTCCTTCCTTCCTTCCTTCCTTCCTTCCTTCCTTCCTTCCTTCCTTCCTTCCTTCCTTCCTTCCCAGGGTTTAAATCCTAGGCTTCTTCCTCCCACCTTTCTGAACCAACAGATAGTTTGCTGTTCTCCTCAAGACCATGGGAGACCACCACAGCCAAGGAATGTTGGCATAATGGTTCTCTCTAACCTGAGAACTACTGCCAGCTTCAGCCTTTATAACAGAAAGACTCAGGTTCAGCCATGTAAGTTCACTTTAGCCCTGTTACTCTCTTTCAAATTTCTTACAAGGATAAAAGTGGAAAAGCAACATCATCTGTATGCCTGGAAGAAAGATAGGGTATAAAACTAAAGAATAAATGAGTTTAGGTCCTCCTACTGGAGCTGGGGATGGGATGGGCTATATCTGGTCTCTTGATGCAAATGGAGATCAAAATATATATAATTCCTTAACATGTGAAATCTAATCTTTGGGTACAAATGTCAATTATATTTATTTATTTATTTCTTTAATGTATTATATTGAGAGGCCACCTAACTCCAGACACCTCTGGGTGCCTTACAGTTTAAAAGTAAGAAAGGCCCATAAAGCCAAAAGAAAAAAAATCAATAGTGTTCAAAACCTTTTCCACAGCTTAAACTTGCTCGTAAGAAATGCCTTCATCGACCGAGATGAAGCAGCAAAGACCCTGGCAAGAAATATTTGTCTAATGAGGTCAGATAAATATAATTTATTTCCCATCCCAATCTCAGGAGAAGACTCCTGAGAATACCATGGACAGCCAAGAAAACAAATCAATGGATCATTGAACAAAGTAACCCAAACTTCTCACTCGAGGCACAAATAATCAGAATTAAATTATCCTACTTTGGACCCATTATGCAAAGACCCAACTCTCTAAAGAAGGCTCTAATGCTAGAAAAGGTGGAAGGAAAGAGAAGAAGAGGACAGTCAGCAGCAAAGTAGATAGATGCAGTTACAGTGGTGATGGGTGCACCATCAGAAGACCTGAAAACCAGGTTAGTGACAGATCATCATTGTTGTTGTTGTTGTTTATTCATTTAGTCGCTTCCGACTCTTCATGACTTCATGGACCAGCCCACGCCAGAGCTTCCTGTCGGTCGTCAACACCCCCAGCTCCCCCAGGGACAAGTCTGTCACCTCTAGAATATCACCCATCCATCTTGCCCTTGGTTGGCCCCTCTTCCTTTTGCCCTCCACTCTCCCCAGCATCAGCATCTTCTCCAGGGTGTCCTGTCTTCTCATTATGTGGCCAAAGTATTTCAGTTTTGCCTTTAATATCATTCCCTCCAGTGAGCAGTCTGGCTTTATTTCCTGGAGGATGGACTGGTTTGATCTTCTTGCAGTCCAAGGCACTCTCAGAATTTTCCTCCAACACCACAGTTCAAAAGCATCGATCTTCCTTCGCTCAGCCTTCCTTATGGTCCAGCTCTCGCAGCCATATGTTACTACAGGGAACACCATTGCTTTAACTATGCGGGCCTTTGTTGTCAGTGTGATGTCTCTGCTCTTAACTATTTTATCGAGATTTGTCATTGCTCTTCTCCCAAGGATTAAGCGTCTTCTGATTTCCTGACTGCAGTCAGCATCTGCAGTAATCTTTGCACCTAGGAATACAAAGTCTTTCACTGCTTCTACATTTTCTCCCTCTATTTGCCAGTTATCAATCAAGCTGGTTGCCATAATCTTGGTTTTTTTGAGGTTTAGCTGCAAACCAGCTTTTGCACTTTCTTCTTTCACCTTCATCATAAGGCTCCTCAGTTCCTCTTCACTTTCAGCCATCAAGGTGGTATCATCTGCATATCTGAGATTGTTAATGTTTCTTCCAGAGATTTTAACTCCAGCCTTGGATTCCTCAAGGCCAGCTTGTCGCATGATGTGTTCTGCATACAAGTTGAATAGGTAGGGTGAGAGTATACAGCCCTGCCGTACTCCTTTCCCAATCTTAAACCAGTCTGTTGTTCCGTGGTCTGTTCTTACTGTTGCTACTTGGTCATTATACAGATTCTTCAGGAGGCATACAAGATGACTTGGTATCCCCATACCACTAAGAACTTGCCACAATTTGTTATGGTCCACACAGTCAAAGGCTTTAGAATAGTCAATAAAACAGAAATAGATGTTTTTCTGAAACTCCCTGGCTTTTTCCATTATCCAGCGGATATTGGCAATTTGGTCTCTAGTTCCTCTGCCTTTTCTAAACCCAGCTTGTACATCTGGCAATTCTCGCTCCATGAACTGCTGAAGTCTACCTTGCAGGATCTTGAGCATTACCTTACTGGCATGTGAAATGAGTGCCACTGTTCGATAGTTTGAACATTCTTTAGTGTTTCCCTTTTTTGGTATGGGGATATAAGTTGATTTTTTCCAGTCTGATGGCCATTCTTGTGTTTTCCAAATTTGCTGGCATATAGCATGCATTACCTTGACAGCATCATCTTGTAAGATTTTGAACAGTTCAGCTGGGATGCCATCGTCTCCTGTTGCCTTGTTATTAGCAATGCTTCTTAAGGCCCACTCAACCTCACTCTTCAGGATGTCTGGCTCTAGCTCACCGACCACACCGTCAAAGCTATCCCCGATATTGTTATCCTTCCTATACAGGTCTTCCGTATATTCTTGCCACCTTTTCTTGATCTCTTCTTCTTCTGTTAGGTCCTTGCCATCTTTGTTTTTGATCATACCCATTTTTGCCTGGAATTTACCTCCAATGTTTCTAATTTTCTGGAAGAGGTCTCTTGTCCTTCCTATTCTATTGTCTTCTTCCACTTCCGCGCATTGCTTGTTTAAAAATAATTCCTTATCTCTTCTGGCTAACCTCTGGAATTTTGCATTTAATTGGGCATATCTCCCCCTATCACTGTTGCCTTTTGCTTTCCTTCTTTCTTGGGCTACTTCTAGTGTCTCAGCAGACAGCCATTTTGCCTTCTTGGTTTTCTCTTTCTTTGGGATGTATTTTGTTGCCGCCTCCTGAACAATGCTGCCAACTTCTGTCCAGAGTTCTTCCGGGACCCTATCTACTAAGTCCAGTCCCTTAAATCTATTCTTCACCTCCACTGCATATTCCTTAGGAATATTAGTGAGCTCATATCTAGCTGATCTGTGGGTCTTCCCTAATCTCTTTAGTCTGATCCTAAATTGTGCAAGAAGAAGTTCGTGATCTGAACTACAGTCAGCTCCAGGCCTTGTTTTTACCGACTGTACAGATGTCCGCCACCTTTGGCTGCAAAGGATGTAATCAATCTGATTTCGGTGTTGTCCATCTGGTGAAGTCCATGTATAAAGCCGTCTCTTAGGTTGTTGGAAGAGAGTGTTTGTTATGCAGAGTGAGTTGTCTTGGCAAAATTCTATCAGCCTGTGTCCTGCTTCGTTTTGTTCTCCCAGGCCATACTTACCTGTAATTCGAGGTGTCATTTGACTGCCCACCTTAGCATTCCAGTCTCCTGTGATGAAAATAACATCTCTTTTAGGCGTGTTGTCCAGTAGGTGCTGCAGATCCTCATAGAACTGCTCTACTTCAGCTTCTTCAGCATTTGTGGTTGGGGCGTATATTTGGATCACTGTGATGTTAGATGGCTTGCCCTGAATTCGAATTGAGATCATTCTGTCGTTTTTGGGGTTGTATCCAAGCACTGCTTTAGCCACTTTACTATTAATTATGAAGGCTACTCCATTTCTTCTGTGGTCCTCTTGTCCGCAGTAGTAGATCTGGTGGTCATTTGATGTGAAGTGGCCCATTCCAGTCCATTTCAGTTCACCGATGCCCAGAATGTCTATCTTTAATCTTGACATCTCACCAATAACCACATCCAATTTGCCCTGGCTCATAGATCTTACATTCCAGGTTCCGATGGTGTGTTGATCCTTAGAACATCGGATTCGCCGTTCACCACCAGCACCGTCGGCCACTAGCCGTCCTTCCGGCTTTGAGCTAGCTGCGTCATCACGTCTGGGGCTAGTTGAGCTCATCCTCTGTTCCTCCCCAGTAGCATTTTGACCATCTTCCGACCTGGGGGTCTCATCCTCCGATGGTATACCGACATATCTCTGGTTGTACTGATCCATTTAGTTTTCACGGCAAGAATACTGAGGTGGGTTGCCATTACCTTCCCCAGGGATCGCATTTAGTCTGACCTCTCTGTCATGACCTTCCCGTCTTGGGTGGCCCTTCACGGTTTAGCTCATGGCATCATTGAGGTGCTCAAGCTCCAGCACCACGACAAGGTAACGATCCTTTGCTGAAGGACAGATCATCATGGAGACAATCTATCTACTGTATGTGTTCTCTAGGAGTCAAAAATGATTTGATGGCACATAATCAATAATCAGCCAATCTCATGAATCTGGGCCCTGTGCAACAATCTCAGTCTTACAGTATAAACAATGACATAGTAAAGAAAAAAACAGCACTGTAAGATGGCCATCCTCCTTCTCCTTTTGAGCTCAAGGGAATCAAAGGCTACTTAGAAAGGAGAGTTTTAGTAGCTTCATAGCAGCCAGAAAGGAAAAAGCCAAACATTTCTCTAGGGACAGTACAGTCCATATTTAATTACTAAAGGGTTGGTGCAGATTTAGTTTTTAATTTGCTTTGGAAAAAAAAAAAACAACTCTAAATAGATTTTGGTCAGAAAGAGAAAGATCAAACAAGGAAATCCTACAATCAAGCCATAATAGCAAAACACGCAGAGGAGGAGAATAGAGGCTTTCATTTCATGCCGTAAGGAAATAAATTATTGTTTAATTGGCTAGCTAAAAGAAATATGAGCCATGCTGCTGTTATTAACATTTACTTTAATATAATCAGCAGTTCTTAATTTTCATTACTTAATTATTATTCCTTTGCATGAATGGATTTATTACGAGGCATCATCTATGCCGGTGTTTCTCAAGCTCAGCAACTTTAAGATGTGTGGACTTCAACTCCCATAATTCCCATGCTGGCTGGGAATTATGGGTGTTGACGTCCACACATTTTAGAGTTACTAAGGTTGAGAAACACTGGTTTATACTATGAAGCCCAGAATCACAGAAATAAGCTGGAGAAAGAAAGTCAGCTGGAATATCCTCACTCGGTCTAATAACGTTGCCAAGATTCAAGGTTTTCTCTCTGTGCTGCAATGAAGAAGCATCACCGTGCTCACTGAGTAGTAAGTGCGTAGTACTTACCAAGAGACAGAAATGCTTGAGATGGATGAATCTTGAAAGAAGCACCAAACCAAGCTCTCAAAACTGAAAGCGTTAGAAGAGGAGAAATCCTTGTGCAGCTAAAGCCAGTTTGGTCTAGTGGTTAAGGCGCTGGGCTAGAAACCAGGAGTCTGTGAGTTCTAGTCCCGCCTCGGGCATGAAAGCCGGCTGGGTGACCTTGGGCCAGTCCCTCTCTCTCAGCCCAAGAGTCAATCAGGCGTGGTAGGAGAGTTCTAGTCCTGCCTCAGGCATGAAAGCCGGCTGGGTGACCTTGGGCCAGTCCCTCTCTCTCAGCCCAAGAGCCAATCAGGCGTGGTATGAGAGTTCTGGTCCCGCCTCAGGCATGAAAGCCGGCTGGGTGACCTGGGGCCAGTCCCTCTCTCTCAGCCCAAGAGCCAATCAGGCGTGGTAGGAGAGTTCTAGTCCTGCCTCAGGCATGAAAGCTGGCTGGGTGACCTTGGGCCAGTCCCTCTCTCTCAGCCCAAGAGCCAATCAGGCGTGGTAGGAGAGTTCTAGTCCTGCCTCAGGCATGAAAGCCGGCTGGGTGACCTGGGGCCAGTCCCTCTCTCTCAGCCCAAGAGCCAATCAGGCGTGGTAGGAGAGTTCTAGTCCCGCCTCAGGCATGAAAGCCAGCTGGGTGAACTTGGGCCAGTCCCTCTCTCTCAGCCCAAGAGCCAATCAGGCATGGTATGAAGAGTTCTAGTCCCGCCTCGGGCATGAAAGCCAGCTGGGTGACCTTGGGCCCTCTCTCTCAGCCCAACCCACCTCACAGGGTTGTTGTTGTGGGGAAAATAGGAGGAGGAAGGAGTATTAGGTATGTTCCCCACCTTGAGTTATTTATAAAAATAATAAAGGCGGAATAGAAAATAAATAAATAAATAAAGTGACTCAGATCCAGCAAAAATGGCCAACAATAAAATCCTTTTAAAAAAATGAAAATTTGGAGTTGTGTACCATCATAACCATACTGTATAGGAGGCTGAAGGTACGGGTGAGTTAGTTTTGTTTAGGTGTTTGGAACTGATAGAATATGATCCATGCCATCACATATTCAGGTCCCTGATCTGGTCTGACAGTTCATCTTCCCTATGATTGGGTCACATATTGTATTATGGAAATCTTGTTTGATTAAGTATAAGCAAATCATAGCTTGGTGTGACATGTTAACTAGAGCTCTGTGATTTGTCTTGTTCTTTCCTGACATGTCTGTGTGCATGCATGCACTTGTGTGTATGTATGTGAGTGAGTGTGTTTGGATAATGAACATGTATCTTATGAAGCCCAGGGCAGTGTGTTGGCTTACTCCTTTTGCACATTTGTACACATTATCCCTGAAAGGTCCTTCAGGGACCTTTGAACACCTGTAGAGTGTTGCACTTTTGCACCATGAATAATTTTTCCAGTTGAGTAATGTGAAATCTATCTCATATTGGAGATCCAAAATGTCTATTCTCCATTAACTTTACTAGAACAAATTGACTGATGACTGATATGCAAGGAAGGGAGGGAGGGAGGGAAGGGAAGGGAAGGGAAGAGAAGGGAAGGGAAGGGAAGGGAAGGGAAGGGAAGGGAAGGGAAGGGAAGGGAAGAGAGATGGATGGATGGATGGATGGATGGATGGATGGAAGGAAGGAAGGAAGAAGGAGGGAGGAGGGAGGAGGGAGGGAGGGAGGGAAGGGGAAGAGAAGATGAGGGAAAGGGAAAACAACCAAGATATTTTTAATTTACTTTATTTATTTAAAAGATTTGTATTGCCACCCATCTTAAACAACTCTGGGCGGCTCACAACAGCTAATAAGATAAGATAAAAAGATAATATTATTCTCAGTGATGGATAAATTATTTCCCAAACTCAAAGACAGGATGCTGTTGCTAAGGCTTTCCTTGAGGTACAAGGTCATTGACATAGAAGAGCAGAGAACTGTAAGGGTGAGAAAGTGTTAAATCATGTCAGAGAACTCCAATAAAATTCAGTAAATAGGTACAAGGTAAAATAATTCTCCCAACGTATATACACCGCACCCTTGTGAGATAAGAAGAAGAGAGAAATTCTGCAATGCCTAGCAATGTTTCATAGAAATACCTCTTCATTTCTTCTTAGTAATTGCAATATTCACCTTTTGCCCCTGCAAGCAAGAACCATCAGCCATGTTGTTTACACAGTCATGCCGGGAATAAGCTGTCTGGACAATTTCCGATACTTGAAGTATTTCAAAAATGCCTTTTGCCAGAAGAGCTATCAAGCTAGGTTAATGCTAAATTTGGGGTCAACCTTAAATTTTTGTATGGGGTGTTGGAATCCCTGCTTGGCATGCCATTTAATCTCCAACATCTTTTGGAGGATCATGTAGCAAAACATGAGGAAGCTGAATGCTACAGACAAAATCTCCCCACTGGATCACCTGACGGGAAGATTTCAGAGAAGGAGTTTCCTGAAAAATAGCTCCAAAGAACAAAATAATCCAGGATTTAAAAAAATAAGATTAAAAGGATATCAATTAAAAAAAGAAATAGACAGCCTGCTCAAATGCCAAAGCCTGACTAAATAGCAATGGTTTTGCCTGTCAACTGAAGGATATGATAGGCCTAAACTGGCTTTCTTGGACAGAGAATTTCAATGTCTAAGAAGCTGTTATTCCTCTCCCAAGGAAAGACCTTGGGACACAGGGCAAAGAGATGCTGCCTAGGGAATGGTCAGATAAGAGAGGGAGGAGCCCACAGCTGCATAGTGGGCAGGGCAAGAGGCTCAGAAGGGACCCTCCCTAGTTTCTTGGGCTGTGAAGGAGACGGCGGGAGATTTGTACTTTCAGACTTGCAAGATTCTGTTAATGTAGCCTTACAATAAAGTAGAACTAGCTCATCTGGCTGTGCTCCCTGTCTGGTCTACCTGGGAAGGCTTACAGGAGCCCCAGGAAAGGCCTCCCCATTCCTGGGTACTGTGAAACTTGTTGTATATGATATATACAACTGCTTTTCAACCAGTGGGTCACAATGTGGTCTAAAGTGAGTTGCATCAAGATCAAGAACATATATGGTACAAGATTAATGGCTCATCCTGAAATGCTTGTTGGAAGCAATGATATATCCTGGTTTTGAAAAACTTAAAGACTCTTGACCCATTTTAAGCATGAAGATGTTCAACAGCCTTCGTATGCAAAACTCTTTAACCCATAACTAAGATCCCTTGCATGATGCTGAACCATGGATTGGTCACTGGTTTCATAATACTCCACAGGAGTCCTCAATTGACTTGCAATGGCAACATTTTTCCTACATCAGAAGATATCTCCAAGGTTTTGTTGTTGTTTATTCGTTTAGTCGCTTCCGACTCTTCGTGACTTCATGGACCAGCCCACGCCAGAGCTTCCTGTCGGTCGTCAACACCCCCAGCTCCCCCAGGGACGAGTCCGTCACCTCTAGAATATCATCCATCCATCTTGCCCTTGGTCGGCCCCTCTTCCTTTTGCCTTCCACTCTCCCTAGCATCAGCATCTTCTCCAGGGTGTCCTGTCTTCTCATGATGTGGCCAAAGTATTTCAGTTTTGCCTTTAATATCATTCCCTCAAGTGAGCAGTCTGGCTTGATTTCCTGGAGGATGGACTGGTTGGATCTTCTTGCAGTCCAAGGCACTCTCAGAATTTTCCTCCAACACCACAGTTCAAAAGCATCGATCTTCCTTCGCTCAGCCTTCCTTATGGTCCAGCTCTCACAGCCATATGTTACTACAGGGAACACCATTGCTTTAACTATGCGGGCCTTTGTTGTCAGTGTGATGTCTCTGCTCTTAACTATTTTATCGAGATTTGTCATTGCTCTTCTTCCAAGGATTAAGCGTCTTCTGATTTCCTGACTGCAGTCAGCATCTGCAGTAATCTTTGCACCTAGGAATACAAAGTCTTTCACTGCTTCTACATTTTCTCCCTCTATTTGCCAGTTATCAATCAAGCTGGTTGCCATAATCTTGGTTTTTTTGAGGTTTAGCTGCAAACCAGCTTTTGCACTTTCTTCTTTCACCTTCATCATAAGGCTCCTCAGTTCCTCTTCACTTTCAGCCATCAAAGTGGTATCATCTGCATATCTGAGATTGTTAATGTTTCTTCCAGAGATTTTAACTCCAGCCTTGGATTCCTCAAGGCCAGCTTGTCGCATGATGTGTTCTGCATACAAGTTGAATAGGTAGGGTGAGAGTATACAGCCCTGCCGTACTCCTTTCCCAATCTTAAACCAGTCTGTTGTTCCGTGGTCTGTTCTTACTGTTGCTACTTGGTCGTTATACAGATTCTTCAGGAGGCATACAAGATGACTTGGTATCCCCATACCACTAAGAACTTGCCACAATTTGTTATGGTCCACACAGTCAAAGGCTTTAGAATAGTCAATAAAACAGAAATAGATGTTTTTCTGAAACTCCCTGGCTTTTTCCATTATCCAGCGGATATTGGCAATTTGGTCTCTAGTTCCTCTGCCTTTTCTAAACCCAGCTTGTACATCTGGCAATTCTCGCTCCATGAACTGCTGAAGTCTACCTTGCAGGATCTTGAGCATTACCTTACTGGCATGTGAAATGAGTGCCACTGTTCGATAGTTTGAACATTCTTTCGTGTTTCCCTTTTTTGGTATGGGGATATAAGTTGATTTTTTCCAGTCTGATGGCCATTCTTGTGTTTTCCAAATTTGCTGGCATATAGCATGCATTACCTTGACAGCATCATCTTGCAAGATTTTGAACAGTTCAGCTGGGATGCCGTCGTCTCCTGTTGCCTTGTTATTAGCAATGCTTCTTAAGGCCCACTCAACCTCACTCTTCAGGATGTCTGGCTCTAGCTCACCGACCACACTGTCAAAGCTATCCCCGATATTGTTATCCTTCCTATACAGGTTTTCTGTATATTCTTGCCACCTTTTCTTGATCTCTTCTTCTTCTGTTAGGTCCTTGCCATCTTTGTTTTTGATCATACCCATTTTTGCCTGGAATTTACCTCCAATGTTTCTAATTTTCTGGAAGAGGTCTCTTGTCCTTCCTATTCTATTGTCTTCTTCCACTTCCGCGCATTGCTTGTTTAAAAATAATTCCTTATCTCTTCTGGCTAACCTCTGGAATTTTGCATTTAATTGGGCATATCTCCCCCTATCACTGTTGCCTTTTGCTTTCCTTCTTTCTTGGGCTACTTCTAGTGTCTCAGCAGACAGCCATTTTGCCTTCTTGGTTTTCTCTTTCTTTGGGATGTATTTTGTTGCCGCCTCCTGAACAATGCTGCCAACTTCTGTCCAGAGTTCTTCCGGGACCCTATCTACTAAGTCCAGTCCCTTAAATCGATTCTTCACCTCCACTGCATATTCCTTAGGAATATTAGTGAGCTCATATCTAGCTGATCTGTGGGTCTTCCCTAATCTCTTTAGTCTGATCCTAAATTGTGCAAGAAGAAGTTCGTGATCTGAACTACAGTCAGCTCCAGGCCTTGTTTTTACCGACTGTACAGATGTCCGCCACCTTTGGCTGCAAAGGATGTAATCAATCTGATTTCGGTGTTGTCCATCTGGTGAAGTCCATGTATAAAGCCGTCTCTTAGGTTGTTGGAAGAGAGTGTTTGTTATGCAGAGTGAATTGTCTTGGCAAAATTCTATCAGCCTGTGTCCTGCTTCGTTTTGTTCTCCCAGGCCATACTTACCTGTAATTCGAGGTGTCATTTGACTGCCCACCTTAGCATTCCAGTCTCCTGTGATGAAAATAACATCTCTTTTAGGCGTGTTGTCCAGTAGGTGCTGCAGATCCTCATAGAACTGCTCTACTTCAGCTTCTTCAGCATTTGTGGTTGGGGCGTATATTTGGATCACTGTGATGTTAGATGGCTTGCCCTGAATTCGAATTGAGATCATTCTGTCGTTTTTTGGGTTGTATCCAAGCACTGCTTTAGCCACTTTACTATTAATTATGAAGGCTACTCCATTTCTTCTGTGGTCCTCTTGTCCGCAGTAGTAGATCTGGTGGTCATTTGATGTGAAGTGGCCCATTCCAGTCCATTTCAGTTCACTGACGCCCAGAATGTCTATCTTTAATCTTGACATCTCACCAATAACCACATCCAATTTGCCCTGGCTCATAGATCTTACATTCCAGGTTCCGATGGTGTGTTGATCCTTAGAACATCGGATTCGCCGTTCACCACCAGCACCGTCGGCCGCTAGCCGTCCTTTCGGCTTTGAGCTAGCTGCGTCATCACGTCTGGGGCTAGTTGAGCTCATCCTCTGTTCCTCCCCAGTAGCATTTTGACCATCTTCCGACCTGGGGGTCTCACCTTCCGATGGTATACCGACATATCTCTGGTTGTACTGATCCATTTAGTTTTCGCGGCAAGAATACTGAGGTGGGTTGCCATTACCTTCCCCAGGGATCGCATTTAGTCTGACCTCTCTGTCATGACCTTCCCGTCTTGGGTGGCCCTTCACGGTTTAGCTCATGGCATCATGGAGGTGCTCAAGCTCCAGCACCACGACAAGGTAACGATCCTTTGCTGAAGATCTCCAAGGTAGTGGTGTCAAAAAAGAAGAGCTGATTGCCACTGGAGACCACTGAAGACTGCCTAACTCTATGTATTGACTGACCCTCTTGTCAGTGTTTCCCAGGTTAACTGGGGAATTCTGGGAGTTGAAGTCCACACCTCTTAAAGCTGCTAAAGTTGAGAAACACTGCTGTAGGTCAATCACAATGGAAATCAGGCAGAGACAATCCCACCCTGGCCTGTGATTTGCAAAAAATCCTTTGCCATTTTTCCTCCAATAAACAGTGCTTCTGCAGACCTCAGTGCATAGAAATTGCACAATTTCACTAGGACTGGCTGCCCTGTAGTATAAATTAGTTTCATATTTCAAATTCAGCAGGAAAAGTCCTCCCTTTGTGTGTGCTTCTCAAGTCAGGGAACCAAACAGAGTACAGCAAAAAAATATATCTGTAATATTTCTCCATTATAAATGGTGATCTTGTTTCCATGCGCATGTTGTTTATTCGTTCAGTCGCTTCCGATTCTTCATGACTTCATGGACCAGCCCACGCCAGAGCTTTCTGTCGGCTGTCAACACCCCCGGCTCCCTCAGGGACAAGTCTGTCACCTCTAGAATATCATCCATCCATCTTGCCCTTGGTCGGCCCCTCTTCCTTTTGCCCTCCACTCTCCCCAGCATCAGCATCTTCTCCAGGGTGTCCTGTTTTCTCATTGTGTGGCCAAAGTATTTCAGTTTTGCCTTTAATATCATTCCCTCAAGTGAGCAGTCTGGCTTTATTTCCTGGAGGATGGACTGGTTTGATCTTCTGGCAGTCCAAGGCACTCTCAGACTTTTCCTCCAACACCACAGTTCAAAAGCATCGATCTTCCTTCTCTCAGCCTTCCTTATGGTCCAGCTCTCGCAGCCATATGTTACTACGGGGCACACCATTGCTTTAACTATGCGGGCCTTTGTTGTCAGTGTGATGTCTCTGCTCTTGACTATTTTATCGAGATTTGTCATTGCGCATACCCTTGCCATTTTTGCAACTCATGTGCCACCTTGTGGCTATTGTGAAAACTTTGGGGGTGAATCCACACAGAACAGAATGCCTAACATCTGTTAATCTTTTGGTGCCATAGGAGTTGTGAGTTGCTTGTGCTTGTGGGAAGCCAAACTGAATTTTAACTTTCTTTAGTAGTTTCCAACACGGCACACCATGAAGAACATAATTTTGGCCTGCTTATAAATTAATGCTTAATACATTTCTTTACGAACTTCTGATAAATAGAAGTCATCAACGTTGTAATATCCAACCTGTTACCTTAAAGTCCTTCTGTTGGAATCTATGACTAAGCTGAGCTCCATTCATAAAGCTTTCGTAATTTTATTTTTCCAACAAATCTACTGCTCACTTTTCTATCAATGTACAATTTAATATTAATATTTAACATTCTTTTCTCATGACAAAAGAAGGCATTTGTATGTGCATGGCTAGGAATTTATTTGTTGGGTTCGCTGCTGATTTTTAGCTATTTATCTTTGTTCCCTTTCAAAGCAGACGTTCAGAAAAAATTCAGCAATGTTTTTTAAACCAGATTCTAGCATCATGTTTATTTCCAGAAGGCATTCAGACTTTCTTCAAAAGACATATGCTTCAGGGAGGGAGGGAGGGAGGGAGGGAGGGCAGGCAGGCATTTTGTCCAGCCAATCAGAAAGCCCAGTGGATTTGCTGCTATCCTGTGGCACCAATAGCACCCGAAAGTTGGGGTTCGGTGCTGATGAGTGACCTCCACCTCTTCCTATCTCCAAGTGTCTTCATAAGTGCATGGAATCTCTGCCATCAACCGGTTTGCATTAGGGGCACCAGCAATTTTTCCATCAAGTTCTTCATGTTTATCAAACCCTTGGCAAGAAGCTGCAATGACCCCTTCTCCGTCCTGGAGACCGCTGTCATTATCTAATCTGGCTTATGCAAAAGGGCAAATCTTTCACGCTCCCTGTTACCCCAGCATCCTTCCCCAGGGGGCAGGGGTGTCCGCTGAGTATGATAAAAAAAGAGTTAGGTTGGCCACTACGATGGTGCACTTGAACCTCCATTCTGCAATGTGCATAAAAAAGAAAGACCTTCAAACACACCATCGTGGCTTCCATACTGATTTTTTTGACCACACCTGCAGACACCTCTGCCAGGTGGACTGTATCCCACAGGCCAAAGAAGTCCCTTGCCTTTGGATTAACACCTTTGGATGAGACTGTTCAAGCAACAGATTCCATCCTCTGACCCAGGGTTTTTCAACCTTGGCAATTTGAAGATGTCTGGACTTCAACTCCCAGAATGCTATGCTGGCTAGGGAATTCTGGGAGTTGAAGTCCAGACATCTTCAAATTGCCAAGGTTGAGAAACACTGCTCCAACCCCTTTTTCAGTCTGGAATGAAAGACTGATATTTAAAGGAGGAAGCGGAGAACGTGTGCCCCGTAATGAAATTTCCAAAGCCATCCGCTGCTCCTTTAATACCAGGGGGAGGGGAGAGGGAATACAGTCAACAGAAAATCAAAGAGCGCTTTTTAATTAACAAGGACAATTACTTCTAATTGCAAAGCTCATACATTTTTCAAAAGGGAAGATATTTCCTCCTTAATTGCTATAGGTGTGCTTGAATAGGCAATTAAAAACACATTAAAATAGGAAACCAAAGATAAGAAGCCTGTCCTGAACAGATTAAGGATGGAAATTGTAGCTGTAACTCAGTTTCCATTTTAGCAGAAATAAGGACCTCTTTTTTTCATGTATTGTTTCTTTTTTGCCAAGCAATGCAAATAAAATGGGTATCATGCACGATTACCTAGGCCTGCTGTGTATAGGCTGAGTGGAAAGAATTCCTCTGTTACTTTTTTCTCAATGAATGAAATATTGGTATAATCAGATTAGGAAAAATTATTATTTTAAGCCTGTTTATTAACATTTCAGCAGGTGGCCACAGTGGCTGATCTTGCCTGGACTCAAACACTAAGCAGCATTGGGCCTGTTTAATACTGGATGGGAGACCAATAGGAAATCTCAGAGCTGTAGAGTGGGAAGCTGGAAAAACATCCTGGAAGCAGACAGTAGCAAAACACTTCTGTACTGTTGCCAAGAAAACTGTGGATGAATCCATGAGGCCATCAAGAAGTGTGCTTGTAGTATCTATATATAAACACAAACACACACAAAAAATAACAATACAGTGGAGATCTTTTGTTGTTTATTCATTCAGTCGCTTCCGACTCTTCGTGACTTCATGGACCAGCCCACGCCAGAGCTTTCTGTCAGTCGTCAACACCCCCAGCTCCCCCAGGGATGAGTCCGTCACCTCTAGAATATCATCCATCCACCTTGCCCTTGGTCGGCCCCTCTTCCTTTTGCCCTCCACTCTCCCCAGCATCAGCATCTTCTCCAGGGTGTCCTGTTTTCTCATTGTGTGGCCAAAGTATTTCAGTTTTGCCTTTAATATCATTCCCTCAAGTGAGCAGTCTGGCTTTATTTCCTGGAGGATGGACTGGTTTGATCTTCTTGCAGTCCAAGGCACTCTCAGGATTTTCCTCCAACACCACAGTTCAAAAGCATCGATCTTCCTTCTGTGGAGATCTTAATATTAAGCAATTAGTTCAAGACCAAAACTATTATTATTATATAATTAATACTTTGATGTGACTTGCAGTGGTTCTTATGTTATACTTAACTTTGGATGAAAAGTCAAATAATCTTAAGTCTGTAACAGCCTTTCTCAACCTTTTGACCCTGGAGGAGCCATTGAAATATTTTTCAGGCCTTGGGGAACCCCTGCACATTCAGGCTCAAATATAGGCCAGAAGTTACAAAACTATTATATCCGTTTCATGGGTGGGCCTGTATATCTGCATTAACAGTGTTCTTAAACTAAAAATAATGAAACTTACCTCTTTAATGTGAAGTTGCCTGAACTTGAAATAATTTTTTAAATAAACCATGATCTCCCAGGGAACCCCTAGTGACCTCTCAAGGAACCCTGGTTGAGAAACCCTGGCCTGTAATATTGATATCCTAAACTGCAATTAATGCTGATAGAATTTTTACTTTTCTTTTCCTATCTTCAATATTTTAAGCTTTCTAAATAATCAAATGTTCATAATTTTTAATCATATTACATAAATATGACTGCACTGAAATCTGCATGGAAAGAATACAATATATCAAGATTTATAACAGAACGGAGCTTCTAGTTTTCACCCAGCATACTCTGAGTCAATGCCTATATCCAGATCAGAGCAAGCACACAGGCCACTTGGTTCAGCTAGCAAAAAATATAGCTTGATGTTTATTTACATCAGGAAACATCAGAACTGTTAACTGGGAAAATTGGGAAAGTAGGACACTAGGTGATCCCTCCTCCACTCTGCACCATTATTTTCTGGATGAAGATGATGTATCCAACAGCTCTCTGTGTCACTTTAAAAAGGGCTCCTGGGTGGCATTCAGCAGATATGATAAGGATGGCTTGTTTGTCTCCTCTTGGCTAGTAGGGGAATAAAAATGAGTTATTTTCTACCATCACCTCTGCTTTAACTATCCACAATAGTGCCCACTGAAACGCATCAGCTCAGTATGAGCTATCCACTGCCTTTTCTCATTTCTTAAATGCCCTCACACACCATGACAACACAACAATATTAGATGCATCCAAGATTACATTTCTTGGGGGCAAAAAAAAAATTGAAACCTACCAGAAAGTCCAATGGTTAAGGCACCAGGCTGGAAACCAGGAGATGGAGAGTTCTAGTCCCACCTTAGGCATGAAAGCTGACTGGGTGACCTGGGGCCAGTCCCTCTCTCTCAGCCCAACCCACCTCACAGGGTTGTTGTTGTGGGGAAAATAGGAGGAGGAAGGAGTATTAGGTATGTTCCCCACCTCGAGTTACTTATAAAAATAATAAAAGTGGGATAAAAAAATAATAAATATTGGCAAAATGCTGGTCATTAATTACAACGCCAAGATAGAATGGTTAATAGATTAGACTTAGGTCCCTTACCAATTTCATAGGTTTAAAAATGATTTCATAGTAGGATCACGTTAACTTACTGAATTATTAGCTATATACTACTAAAACTCTTGTGTCTGTTTGATACTTTGTACCCTTCAACTGGGCAAAACGCTGCATCATACACAACCCTTTTTCAACAAAGGTACTTCAAAGGGCTAACTTGCAGAATGCCAGGACCCATTACTCCTGTGGGAATGGAATTTGGGAAAGTTGTTGCCATTTTAGTGCTGCCACACTGCTGCTGCTGTTCAGCACTGCCGCCGCGCTGCCACGGTCAGCCGCGGTCACATGATCCTCGTTTACAACATTCTGTGACCGCTTCCCACAAGCCAGTGGAGAAGCCCTCGCTCCCTCCCCTACTTACCTGCCTGCTGGCTTTGGCCTTGCAGCTTCTGCCTGGGAAGCTCGCAGGGAGGAAGTCAATGGGGAACCTGGCAGGCAAGGTTGCAGGTTGCTCGGGTACGCCTCCCCCGCGTATGCACTCTGCCAGTCCCTCTGCACTCACACCACACTGGCCACTTGCGCACTCCCTTGCTCCCTCCCACACCCGGCAGTCGGAACGGATGACCCAACAGCTCACAGGTTGTCTAGTTGTCCCTATTTTTCAGAGAACTCCAAGCAGGTTTGGTGGAGACCCATCTCTCTTTCCACAGCTACCTCGTGAAAAAGATTGGGCTGAGGAGGAATGGGTGGCCCAAGGCCCCCATGCGCTTGGCAGTCAGATGGAGACTTAAACCAGGATCTTTGCAGCATGGGTTCCCACAAGCTTCTGTGGTTTGGGCCAAACTGACAATAGCAGTGTTGTGCCGTCACTTTGGGCACCTGCGCGATGTCACAATGCGCCAACAAAAAGGGCAGAGCCTCCCTTGCAACGGCGTGATGCTGATTTCACCAGGCTGGCCCGTTTGCCGCTTCCTAATCCAACTCCGGTGCTTTGACCGTTGCATTCTATGGTCTCATAACCTTTGAACTAACTAAGATACTATATCCGCAAATGTCTCCATTCAGAAACTAAATAGTTACTCATCAGAAAACAAAAAATGCTGCCCCCCTGAAGTCCAACATTTCTGGTGTTCAAGAGCATAAAGGGATTTCAGCGTAATTAAAGAGCTGCGGACATCTCGTTGCTCACTTGGGCTTTCGAAGTTCATCGATTCCTTGCTGGTTTGATTTATGGACATCCCAGTATTACTTCATGCAGAGATTCATACAGAATTAATAGGGAAATGAAAGGGAATCAGAAGGCCACTTGCCCCGTCAGTGGTAACAAATGAGGCATATGACTAATTGCCATTTCAGATCATCTACCCAAAATGTCATATCCCACGGGAAAAGTGCTTAAGATGTTTCTGTGGTTCTGTTTTTCAATCGTGTACTCGTAAGATCAGAGACACCGTTACCTCTTCCAAGGTAGTGCAGCCTTGGAGATCAGGCACCAGGCTCAACATTTTTGGGGAAGGCAATGGAAAGTGGGTGAGGTCCTATAAGATATGTGGGTAGGCCCAGGATTCTCTGGCTTTTTTTCTGGGTTGGGGGTGAGAAGAAATGGGGACTTGTTTCCTTTCTTTCTACTTGTAGCCCTCACTTCACCATTCGTTTAGTGACAGTTCAGACTTACAACGGCATTAAACTTAACAACTGGTCCTCACATGACCGTCACAGTGTCCCCGCAGTCACGTGATCACAATTTGGGCACTTGGCAACCGGTTGACATTTATGACTGTCGCAGCATCCCGCAGTCATGCGATTGCCATTTTCAACCTTCCCAGCCGGCTTCCAGCAAGCAAAATCAATGGGGAAGTGCATGATTCGCTTAACCACCACATGGTACGCTTAACAACTACGGTGATTCACTTAAGGACTGCTGCAAAAATGGCCATAAAATTGGGTTGGATTCACTTAATGACCACTTTACTTAGCAACTGAAATTCTGGTCCAGATTATGGTCGTTAAGCAAGGACTACCTGTATTAAGCCTATTTTAGGATCCACACTACACTTATATTTCTTGCCTAAAAATGGTAGGAAACTGACACTGATTTTTGCCAGTTGGAATCAAAGGGAGTCTCCCAAGAGATGCAGACAAGAGGGAACAGGTTGGCTTCATCTTTGAAGATGAAACTCCAGTCTTCCAAGTGTTGTGTGAAGCCAGCTTTAGAGTTACAGAGTTGAGGAGTTGAAAGGGACCACAACGATCTTCTAGTCCAGTGTTTCTCAACCTCAGCAACTTTAAGAGGTGGGGACTTCAACTCCCAGAATTCCCCAGCCAACTATGCTTTTACCAACAGGCTTTTGAACTTATGGATCATAAATGAAGTCAAAGCTATGCTGGCTGGGGAATTCTGGGAGCTGAAGTCCACACCTCTTAAAGTTGCTGAGGTTGAGAAATGCTGATCTAGTAGAATCCTCTGCAACATGCAAGAAACTAATTAAATTATCCTTGAGTGGTGGCCATCCAGCTTCTTCTTAAAACCCTCCAGAGATGGAGAACCCACAATGTCCATGGAGAGATGATTCTATTGTTATACACATCTTATAGTCAGGAAGCTTTTACTTATATTTAAATGAAATCTAAGTATTAGATAAGTTGTGTTGATGTTTATAAAGCCACATTAGAGAAATAAAAGCAAAGGACTGGCACACTGATTCTCATGCGAGAAAAGGACTATCAGATTCCATTCTTATTGTCTCACAACCACTTGTCAAATTAAGCCAAGCTCTGTCGTGCATCACATCATCTAGGCAGAGGAACAAAACCTCAGCATGAAAGCAAATGTTACTTGTAAAATATGATTTGAGTTTTTACTACTCCCATGTTGCTGCGTGTTAGTTCTTATCCCAGAGCAAACAGCAGGATTCATTTATGATCCATAAGTTCAAAAGCCTGTTAGTAAAAGCCATGATTAATTTGCATTTTATGGCACAGCCTAAGATTGTCCACAGACTTAGACTATTGCTTAACTGAAGAATATAGGAAGATTAATCACATGCCCTTTTTTATTATGTAAATAGTGAGGGGCCAACTGCATAAATTACTGCGTATAAACATTTTAAATAAAAGATGAATGAGCATCAGTTTTAATTTTAAAAAGGCAAGGAGAGAATTAGTGCCCCACAAGTAAAATCTATGGGCAATAAACATCCATACAAACAAATGTTTTACTTGTAGCTTCTAAAATTATTCATACGCATAATCCATTTATAAGCACGAATACTTTCAGCTTCTCGGTTTTACAATTACTGCTCTCTTGAGAGAAGGATGCTGTACAACTTTATGGCAAGTTTGCTCATATTTTATTACCAATATAAATCATCTTTATAACAGTGGCTCAGTTTTCAGATAATCCTGCTCCTTTAATTATGGGAACGGAAGCTGGACACTCTTACCTAAGGACATGATGGCAACCTGCACTTAAAGGTGTTACTTGTCTTGCTAAAGCTGAGAAGTTTGTTTAAAATATGTTTTGGCCATCTACTCTGCAAAATAAAGTCCCTTTGTGCACACTTTAAGAGAATTCCATGTAAGGGACAGTAGGAAAAAGTGTTTTACAAAACAGGTTAGGTCTGTTGTAAAAATTCAGTCAGAAGGATAAAGTTAAGAGCTTGCTAAAGATTCTCATGTGCATTGACTTCTCAATTTTTAAGGCCACTCATCTCCAAAAAGTGACTCTGAGCAGTCTGCAAGGGTTAAAACCACAACAGTTCAACAAAACCCAAACACCCAAGGTTAAAACATAATCCAACTCATAAAGAATAACATAACCACATTTACCAGCAGAGCTTGTATAGCCACACAGGCCAAACACTTGGGCCCACAGTCAGGTCTTCAATGCCTTAGGAAAGGGTAACAAGGTCAGGGCCATGAGTGATGGTGAGTGTGAAAATTTCAGAAATGTAGTGAGGGAAATGAGAAGGTAGCTCAGATTTATTATAAAATGTGTTAGCCAATGAATGAGACCATCTTCTACGCTCAGCTGAACTGCTGTTGCTTGCATAGCCAACAAGCAAAGTCGAAGAGATTGTGCTGAGGCTGAGAAAGATGCGGGTCTCTAAATACAAAAATCATCAAATGGGGGATCTAATGGATTCGTATTTGGTCCTGCAACATTCCAAGAAAAAGAGATTCAAAACGTTTCAAGTGACTCTCCATTAAGGAACCCACTAATAAAGGAGAGTTGAAGGGTTCCTATTGCAATTCTCAATATTTTGAACTCTAATCCCTAATTTTTGGTATGAAAACTAATTAAAGAAAAATCCCAGGAGGATTTTTTAGCCCTTGATCCTGCTCTGTATTTAAAGGCTTGAGAGCAAAAAAATTGAACGTATTATTGATAGTATTATAAGGGACGCGGTGGCGCTGCGGGTTAAACCGCTGAGCTGCCGATCGGAAGGTCGGCGGTTCGAAACCGCGCGGCGGGGTGAGCTCCCGTTGCTCGTCCCAGCTCCTGCTCACCTAGCAGTTCGAAAACATGCAAATGTGAGTAGATTAATTGGTACCGCTTCGGCGGGAAGGTAACGGCGTTCCGTGAGTCATGCCGGCCACATGACCACGGACGGGTCCTTAGGGACAACGCCGGCTCCAAGGCTTAGAAACGGAGATGAGCACCGCCCCCTAGAGTCGGACACGACTGGACTTTACGTCAAGGGAAACCTTTACCTTTTATTGATAGTATTAAAAGCACATTTTCTGATAGACATGCACAGATATTTTCATTCCTAATTTTTTAAATCTGGTATTCTACCAGCTTCTCTTCAATAAAATAAAATTAATGTAATTCTTAAACCAAATAAAGGTCATATGCATTGTGCTGGTTATAGACCTGTTTTATTAATAAACCCAGATTTTACAATGTTGTTTGGGATTCTTACCAGCAGCCTCATACATTCTGATGAAGCAGGATTTATTTGCTGTAGATAGAAGGGATACAATCTGAGATTATTAGTAAATTTTATACCTTCAACATCAAGGATCCTGTTGTAATTATTACATGCAATAGATAAAATCTATTGGTGATATCTACTTTTTGTTCTGTCATTTTTTTTTTCTTTTACCTCAAGCATTTTTAAAATGGATTGTAATTCCTTATTCTTCTCCAAAAACACAAATGAGGACTAAGAGAATTTTATTTAAGACCTTTTTAATGAAAAGAGATGTACAGTGGAGCAATTTTTTTTTAATTATTTCATTTGTGCTTAGAACCTTTATCATTTGTGATTGGGCAGAACAGTGAAATTTATGGCTTCATAAATGCAGATGAGGAGTATAAAGTATCTTATTTGCAGACAATGTGTTAGTATTAATTGCTAAACCTGAGTCTTCCAACAGTTTTCTCTGGACAGTTTTGACCCTGGAGGCAATAAATCTCCTGGATTAAGACTGCATATAAATAAATAAAATCCATTTAAATCTATTGCTATTAGAATCAGAAAAAGATTTAGATAGATGATCCTCAAGTATATTGGGTATTTGAGATAAAATTAATAATTTACCAAAAGTAATTTATGGCCATATGTGATAGTCCTCTATATCATCCTATATGAGGATATTCCATCCCATTTTCAGGAATATCAGGCACTGTTTTAAAAAGGAAATTCTCTCCCCACTTGGTTTTCATTTGCAAAAGTTCAGATGCCAGTTAAAGAAGAAAACGATGTTCCAGATATACGTTTATACCAAAATATATATCTTTGTTTTCTCAAATTAATAAATAGCAAGTTCTACCTGTTGGAAACTTTTCCTTATGAACCATCTTGGAAATGGCATATTTGACACTCTTTATATGGTGGAGAGTGTTACCAAATACCGTGGAAATTATGAATGTCTTCTCCCTGCCATATTAGCTATTAATGATTTGCATAGATGTCCATCTGATCCTTAGGACCAAGTTAAATGACCTCTATGAAGGAACAGCATGTGCAACACATATAGAAAAAGGGGCAGAGTTCGATGGCAGCCATCCTCTTGACTTTTTTAAAAGTTAAAATTTCTAATTTTTATTAGCTATACACAAAATAAATAAATAAACCAAGCAAAGAGAAAGAACACCCAAAATCATGACAATGGCTTAAAAAAAAAAGAAACAAAAAACTCCAGGGCCTGTATTGACAGACATATATACATTAACAAATGGAAGCCATGATTCGTTACAACCATCCAGAGCTAATCTATATTAATCAATTCTGCAGACCCCTGAATAGTTAGAGCATATGTTTGTTTTTCCAATGCTGAACTGATCCCCTTGATTTTTTTTTATCCCCTTCTGTGGGTATGGTGGATTTTGGCAGTGCCGCTGGTCCTCAGGAAGGAGGGAGCACTTTCCAGGAAGGTGCAAGAGATAAGAGGAGGCACAGTCCGGGAGGCGATGGTGGGAAAACGGAGAGGTTCAGGATAGCCCCGCCCTAGAGCCTTCCCAGGTTATTCCCCCTTAGGTTAGGTAGAGTAACTTTAGTCTGGCAAGATTCTGTCTACGGTGTGAGCAAATAAAGAACTGGAGTTTGGCTGGACTCTGAAGTTCCTGGGCTGGGCCCAACAGTGGGTGCCCTCAAACTGAGGAAGCAAATGGACAACAAAACTTTTCTTCATTCCTGTTCCCCAGTTGGAATCACCCACAACCCCACGTACATTATTGAATTTGGTTTTGGCACCTTTGTACCGGCTAATAACATCAGCTGGGGATAGGCGAATGTGAATTTGAGAAGCCTTCAGGAAAAATAAAAATATTTTTTTCTGTAACTCCAGGAACCAGGTTGATCCATTCTCTTGCCAACCGATGGTGACTTTTGAGTTTGCTTGTTTTTAAACCTTCAGCAAATCAAGTCAAGAATCTTAGCAGTTTGGGCCAGAGGTTCTTTACTGAGGAAAAGAAATCACTCTTGACAAGGTGGCAATAACAAGGATATGAGGTTAAAATTGTATCACCTTTCTGGGCCATTTCATATTTTATTTTCTTCCTACTGGGCTTCCTGGGCTTTTAAGGTCTCTATAGGCAGAAATGAACGTGTAAGACTTTTTCTTAGAATGAAAGTACCCCAATGGAAGGGGAAAAAAAACACATTTCCCTTTAATTTGTGCCTTTTTGCAGCTGGTTAGGGGCACAAAGGCATTGCCAGAAAAAGATCTTAGCATCTACATGCATTTATTCAGATTCTATTCTTATCTGTTGCCCTTTGCAATCTACTAGGGTTAAATCTCAGTGCCGAAAAAGCTATTCAGAACAATTCAAAAAAAGATATGCACCTTTTTTTAATCTCCTTACTATAGAAATAGAAAGATTCTGTTGAAACTAAAAAAAAAAGAAGACAGACCTTAGTTGTATTTCTGGGTGGCTAACTTGGAAGAATTTTTTGCAAACTTGCAAAGTCTGCTGATGTTTTAACTTAAAATTATATGGTAATATACCTGGAGCATGACCTAGGCAATGCCTTTCATACATACATACATACATACATACATACATACACAGCATATACAGTATATATATTCATGCTATGCTATGCTATGCTATGTGTTGCGTTGCGTTGCGTTGCATGCTGGAGTTGAAAGAAATAAAATAAATCAGTGATCACCTAAGGTGGTATCATAAACCTTTGTCATGACTTGCTGTTTAAATAAAACAAAGTCAATCTGAATAGTCCGCAGGAGTCTTTATCCAGAATATTTATTCATTTGTTTTCTATATTAAAGATGTACTTATTTCTAATGTATCCTTCAGCTGCGGCCACACAATGTTCGTTCTGCTTCGTGGCCGGAGTTTCTCAAACCCACTGCACAGGGGAGGTTTCAGTTAATCTGGTTGCTGCTGTTCTTACAACACAAAAGACTGCAAACAGCTTAGCAGAAATATTGGCAGTCAATGCACTTCTTTAAGGAATTTCGCAGATTCAGGTAATCTGGTTCCTGGGAGGACATCTGAAGAATGGTAGGACATCACATCTGGAATGTTCTCTACTGAGTGACAGAATCATCTTCAGACTTCTTCTCAACCAAAAGTCTACGAGGGGAGAAGGGGGGAAAAAGTCAATTTATTCAAGTTCCACTGCTCCAAGTCAGTGATCTTACTCCAAACAAGACTAAATTTGAACCCAACCCATTGCCAAAAATAATTTAATCATGGGAGCCATACCGAACAACTCCTAATTTTCTACGTTTGCATAAATTATAGGTTCTATGTGATTTCCATAAAATAAATTATAACTCGAAGACAAGCTAATTAAGAAGCATTAATATGATTGATTTTGGAAGGTGAACTTATTACATCTTGATGGCGTCAGCAATTTAAATATTGTTTCCCTGACCTGTACAGACTTGGTTATGCAGGCAGAAGGTGTTCAATACTGGGTGCCCCCATCCAGACCACCTTCTAAGTGATTAAAGAGCCATTCTGTCAAAATATTTCACTGCCCTTTTGCAGCCCCATTCAAATCATTGCACTTTCATCACCCTAATCTGAAGCATTTAATTGCTTCTCTAGTTGACTGCTTATTCTTCATGCATAGGTGCTCCCTTGTTCATAAGATGTAATTATTTTATATTAGCGGATCATAGGGTTACCTTTTTTCAGCCATATAAATACATTGCGTTGAGCCGACTCAGATAAAATTACTTGTCGTAAATAAATAAAGGAGAATGGAGGGTTCATTGGTCACTATGAATTGGCTGGAACTACAGATTGCACGTAAACACATGCAGACAAAAATATTATATATTTATATATTATAAACACAGGCAAAAATATTATATATTTGTATATTATAAACACATACAGACAAAAATATTATATATCTGGCTCCAGCAGATCCCAGGAGCAACATCAGAGCTCTCTGTCCAGAAGAGCACAGTGCTAGGAACAGCCAAGATACTGCGCAGAACCCTCAAACTCCCAGGCCTCTGGTAGAGGACCCGAGGTGGAGGAAGACACATACCACCCATAGTGGTGAGAAGGGAATTTATTTATATATATATACACACACACACACATACATACATACACACACACATACACCTACCTACCTACCTCTATCTCTATCTTATCTATCTCTACCTACCTACCTACCTACCTACCTCTATCTATCTATCTATCTATCTATCTCTATCTTATCTATCCTCTCCCATTAAAACTGCCTTTGCATTCCTGCAAGAAACTTGAGATTTAGGAGCCTGATCATGCTTGCATTCTATCAATCTCTTTTTGCAGACTCTAAAGTGGTGAACATGCTGATACAAGCATTTTTAAGAAGATAAGATCATAAGCAGTGATGTGTTGCATCTGAGAAATATTAGTTGTTTCTACTAGCAGGGATCAAATTACAGATACTATTTTGTAATTTTTTTCCCCAAGTGTGCATAAACTTGCTATTTTCATGCTGTGAAAAAGCAGTGATGGGCCAAGACTTTGACCCTACACAAATTCCTACTGAAAATTACCCCCTCCCAGTTATTCCCAAAGGAAATATTTGGGGTCATCTCACTGTCTATCTAGCATTCAAGGTCTCTTGTCTTTTGAAATCTGGATCCTCAAACTGGGCTCCTTGTTAAAGCTCTGCAGTGGAACTAAATTGTAACGAATAACCAAGTGATTCAAATTACAGCATCTCTCAGCTCAGTCAATTAAATATTCTCAAGCTAAACAGTGAGGGAAGTGTAGATCACTGGCTTTCAAGGATGCATACATTTAGAATGCAGAATAAAGATAGAAGGACCAGTGATCTGACCCAGAATAAGCCAAATAAAGGCCCAGTTTATGTAGTAACATGTAGTATGATGGGAACAAATGTCAGACATCAGGAGCTCCAGAAGCTGGTGTGTGGTAGGTACACTATGAAGTGAAGCTCTGCATGAGATTGCATTTTGGGGTTTCCTGGGGTTCTCTGAGAAGGGGTTGCATTTTGGGGTTACCTTTGGTTGAGAAGAAGAACCCAACAGTTGAACCCTGAGCTACTGTACATATATTCTCAACTATGAGATTGCATTTGCTTGTTCTCTTAATTTCTCTAGAATGCCAGGGTTTGCACGCATTCTAAAATGGAGAGTGTCTGCAGCTTCAGGTGGTGCTTGGCTCTACGTTTTGCTTGCTGCCCTAAAAAGAAAAAGGGGATCTATCTACTGTCATCTAATAATCTTAGGGAATGCAAGGGAATCTAGGAAGCTTCTTGACCAGGGCCACCTCTTTACTCTCAGGAAGTATGCCCAACAAATGTTGAGTCTATTGTCTCCTCCAAGACTGACTTTTTTATATTTTGCTTTTCTATATGAACTAATTTTCAGAATCCTGAGGACTTTTACGAAGAAGACAAGGAGAACTCAGCACGGAGACCTCTGACAACCTTGAAAGAAGATTTTTGCAGGCTCATGCTAACTTTAATTTAACTCGGTAGCCATTTAAGAATTATAATTCCGCACATGGACTTCTATCTGAGGTCCATATCTGAAGTTTGGGTTTCTCATAACACAGTATCAAATTCTGTCTCATTGGTCATAAAGGTTAAGGACAGACTGTTTCAGATAAGCTAGAAATTCTTGTCTTATTATTTTGAGTGATAATTCTTATTATTGTGGTTGTCATGAGTAATTTCTGACTCAACTTCAATAATAGTTTTAAAGTGCCAAACTGATATGTGACATTTTATATATTGTCTTGATTTAATGTTACTAGTAGAATTATTATTACTATTATTACTAAAATTACTCTATTAATCTTTTTCTGAACATTTGATAAACGCTTATCTAATTTTTACAACTGGGAAATCCCTCTTTCCATTTCTTTCTTCTCCCCCCCCCCCAGTTTTATACTTCAAAAATAAAAGAAAAATTAAAAAGAAGGAAAGAAGATGTTTGCTTTTAAAGCCGGTAATCCATAACTATAATCTTGTTGCTGCTGTTGTTTCAATTTTATTTCTTTGGTCCCTTAGGAATCCCTTTTTATCTGAAGAGGATCATGTAGTTGGAAGAAAAGTAGAAAAGCTGAGCCTTGATCATCCCGTATTATGTATCCTACTGGGAAATTTAGCCAAGAAACCTTGTTGAAAACTCAAGCCAATAACACTCGAGTGTCGTACCTATAATGGAAAGAGATCAAATATCATTAGCAGGAGGACTTGAGGTAAAAAGGTATTGTTCACCTATAGAGTCAAGGTGAACTCAGCGCCACCCTGGTGAGCAGAAATGCACAGATAGTATTCCAGGCCACCTCATCTTTTATGCATTATGCAGGAAACACTTTTGATCAGCCTCAATCTACTCTTGCCAAGCATGCTTCGTAGTCTTAAAGGAATCTTCCCCTATCAATGCTGCAAGAACTTTGATTCCCAATGCCAGGGGCTGAACACCAATCTTAAGTCAGTATGATGTAAATAATTATGGAGTTCAACCAGGACTGGGTTCAAGTCAAATCTCTGCCACAGAATATCACTGGATCACTTGGAGCAGCCATCAGAAGGCATTTTGGGGGGGGGGGGGCAGGAGGAAAGGAGAAGAGAATGCTATATGCTAGAATAAAGATGAGATAAAAATTGTTGTGACAGAGAGGTCTCTCTTTCCCCTTTTGCAGATAGAGTACATGCATCACATCCTAGTCTTGAACGTCTATAGAACCAGTCTCTAGGAGTGATGGATGGAGTTCTGTTTTTCTCATCCAGACAGACAAAAGAAACAGCCCCTTTGGATGTATGTTTCAGGAAATAGGTTCTCCCTGAAGCTGAGAACAGCTAATTACAACGAGGTTGATCGAGTAATGAATTATTTTCAGCATCCTCTGAGTTCAGTTTCCAAGAATTTAGCCAGCAGAAACCTCTCATCAGCAATATGTATTATCCCTTCCTGGATTTTCTCTTCATCAGCAACACATGTATAATTATTTCTCTCTGATCGTATTGTATAAAAGCTATCATAGTGGACCAGAGTTTGGTGTTAACAAGATTTTTGGAGCCTGTACAAGGGGGGGAAATGATTTAATTGGACTCTGTTGGACTCATTTCAGATGATAGGTCTTTTATATTAAAGAAGTACGTTCACATGCAATAAATCCAGATCCATATATTACTTTATTCCCCTCCCCATCCCCATTGCATGTATTCTTTTCTGCAGCAACATTTTCTCCTGGGGAATTCTTTGGGTATTGCTGAGCTCTACATTTTCTCAGTGCTAACCTGTTGGGGACACCTTCTAGCCTCATGCAGTTCCATCCTTTTCTCTTTCCCCCCTCCCACCCCCTTTTGCCCTTCATCTTTCCACCCACTTCTTCTCCCCATCCTTCTTCTCATCCAGTAACCTTCCAGGAGAGAAACAAAGTTTCCCGAAAGACTGGACCAAGAGGAGAGGACTTTTATGTAACTGGTCTCATGAAAATAGGCCAAGGGACCTTTGTGGCTCCGAAGCTATAGGTTGCATTCTTTGATTTAGCACAACTCTTTTTCCTGCAAGGTTCTTTGCTACTAAGGAATCCCCAAGGCTGATGTTTGCCAAATGTTGTCTTGAAAGGAGAAGGAGATATTATGAGTTTCTAAAGGTAAGAAGATGATCAAGATTCTGTTTGAGCAGTCCAAATATGAGAAGCCTCCATCCCCTTAACTTTTTTAACCTCTGCTGAATCTCTGCCGCTTCTCCTGATAGGGGATGAGAACATCCTGGTGGTGAGCTCCTGAAGCTCACCCAGAACCCTTTTGCCTGGGAGCAATTAAGTCTGACAATTATGCTGTTGTGGGCAGCTTATCAGGAGGGAGAGAACATACTCAGAACAGAAAGAACGTGTGTTAACCATTTCAACCCATTCACATTTTTTATTGAGAATTTTTCAGTTTTAGCTTCACATGAGCAAGTAGATGTATATAAATACATGGAGTAAATATGAGAGCAATCTAAACTGGAGGAACAATAAAATAGCTAAAAGCCCTGCCTGAAGCAACAGGAATAATAACGTATTGTGCTTGCCACCAATGCTCCTGAGAAAATTGAGCCGTATTTTTCAAAAGAAAGAGGTGGAATAAGTTTACCTGATCTGTAATTATACTCTGCAGCTTGCTGTCGAGTTTGGATGAAAGAGTGGGTGATGCTGAGAAATAGGCGGCTATTGGAACTAGAAGGACACGATCTGAGATTCAGGTGGCATGGATACTTATGGTACGATAAAGCTAAGATTAACGTAGATTTTAAAAATCATTTTGTTAGCCGTGCCATATTGAGAATTTGGAATAGATCTAAACCCAGGCTGTGTCCAAAAATACCTTTGTGGCTCTCAGCACAAGAAGCATTTCATAGACGAGACATGATAAGTAAACACAGATGGTTAACTTATAGTGACATATTAGAATTTTGTCAGGGGGAATGTAAAATAAGGTCAGGAGAAGATCTGGTGGCAGGAGGATACAGTCGTCAATGGTTCTCTTATGTTCAAGTACAAGAAAGATTTAAAGTAGGTAAAAGGACTTTTGAACATTGTAAGACTGAGTCTGAAATAGAATTGTGTACAAATGATGAACACATTATTGCTGAAATGTATAAATTGTCACTGAAATTTGAAACAGAAGAACAAGTGAAAGAATGTATGATAAAATGGGTTAAAAAGTTTGGTGAAAACATGTAAGTGAAACAGTGGGAGAATATGTGGCTGAAAGGACTGAAATTTACATTATGTTAAAATCTTAAAGAGAATTTTTATAAAATGATGTATTGTTGGTATAGGTCACTGAAAAGAACTGTTTAGAATGTATAAAGGTACTTCGAATTTATATTGGAAATGTGAACAACAAGAGGAGACATTTTATCATGCTTGGTGGACGTGTAAAAGAGCTAAAAAAAATTGGATTCAACTACGTACACTAATTCAGAAGATTTTAAGGATTAATATACAACTGAAACCAGAGGTGTTTCTTTTGGGACTGATGGACAAACAGCTGGAAAAAAGTAATGGAACTTCGTTTTTATACATGATAACTGCAGCGAGATTATTATGTGCACAAAGGTGGAAAGAGCTGACATTACCCACAATGGAGGAATGGATGGTGAAGATGATGGAACTTGCTGAGATAGCCAAACTGACATCTTTGATCAGAGGAAAGACTAAGTTTAGTGTGTAAGTTCAATAAGGGGTTAAAGTGTGAACTTTAACTAAGTTTAGTGTGTCAGTCCTTCCAGGTAGACCAGAAAGAAACACGACCAGATGAGCTAATTCTACTTTATTGTAAGGCTACATTAACAGGATCTTGCAAGTCTGGAGAACTCTGCAAGTCTGAAAGTACAAATCTCCCGCCCTTGAATTTATCACTCCCTTGAGTGTTCAGGGTGGGTCTTTCCTAAGTTTCTTCTTTAGACTGTTACTCTCTTGTGGGCTCCCTTTCCTTTCATCTGATTATTCCCTAGGCAGCATCTCTTCCCTCTGTTCTCCAAGGTCACCCCCACATTCCATCACAAACGCTGACTGGAAATCCCTTACTGACTTTTTGTGTGAAACAGAAAAAAATAAACTTTTGATATATGGTTTTGATGATTAGAAAAAAACAATACATTGTAGAAAAGTGAAAGTCACGCTGTAACCATAGAGTAAGAGGTTAATTTACATTTATACTTATAACTGCTGTAAAAGAAAATCAGAAGCACGCTGGCAGAAGAATTCTGGGAGTTGAAGTCCACATACCTTAAAGTTGCTGAGGTTGAGAAACATTCCTCTATAGAGCCCCCTCATTAAGTCAGTTAATACTTTCCTGAGATTGAGGGGTCCTGTGCAAGCCCAAGGAAAAGCACAGCAGTCAACAACAAGCACATCCCTGCTTTCAATCCAAAAGGCTGTATTTCCCTACCTAGATATACCTTTATGCTCCAGGGTTTAGATCTTCCCCCCATTTTGCTGAGTCAACAGGTACTTCACCACTCTCTTCAAGACTGTGGGACCACTGATTCCTGTCCCATCAACTTCATTCAGTGATATAGATGGCTGTGAGCCCTACAAGGTAGGCCAGACTAAGAAAGCAAAGGCATGTAGTGAGGACTACTTTTACTGTAGCTACAGGAACAGGATCTTGCAAGTCTGAATGTGCTTCCCCCTCCCTCCCTTTATCATTATGGGAATTAGGGAGGGGCTGGTCTGAGACGTTTTCTCACCTTACTTTCTTGGGCCGGGCTCAAGCCCTGCTTATCTGACTGTTGCCTTGGTACAGGCTCTTCCTTCTGTCCTTCAAGGTCATTCCCTCTGCCCTCTACAACTGAACTGCATTGCTCCGGGATTTACCCCATCTTTCCTGCAATCACTCATGTGCCCTGATGTCTGATGCAATCTGAAAATAGTTAAAAGGAGGAGGAGGAGGAGGAGACTAAACCCATTTCAGGTACATTTTAATGCACCTTCAGCAAAGCTGTAAGACAAAGGGATTATTTTTCTTATTTTAATTCTCTCGCCATCCTTTCTCCCTTTTGCATCATGTCTTTTAGCCTACAAACCTTTGGGGAAGAAACTAATTTGTGGGAATAACCTTGGGAGACAAGTAGAAGTGCCACAACCTAGGCAATGGTCTGATAAGAGACATATGAGCCCAAAGCAGGAATGTACAGTAGTTTACAAAAGCGTCTCAGAAGGGACCCTCCCTAGTTCCCACGAATGTAAAGCAGGGAGGGGGAAGTACTTTCAAACTTGCAAGATTCAGTTACTGTAACCTTACAATAAAGGCTGTGTTAGTACTCCTGGTTTTCATTTCTTGACTGGACTACCTCAAAGTGACAAAAAGCTTGTTACTGTTTGATTAAAGCTATTTTCACAGGGATGTCCTGCCGGGAGGTGGAAGTGAAGGTTATTAAAATGGAGGGCGCAAGAGTGTGCGCAATGCATCTTAAAAAGGCGTGGGGCTTTGATCACCCCAGGAGTGTCCACAGGCTGTGATCAAAAAAGTCAAGATGGCAGCCACATCACCGTGAGTGAAGCTCCACTTACCTTTTGTATGACTCCTATAAAAAACAGTCACAGCTTCAATGACATGTCATGGTGGCCATCTGGACTGTTTTGATCATACCTTATAAACACCCCTGCCTGGTCACACCTGCCTTTTTGATGCTGTTGACCCACCCACCCCCCAATTGCAAACAGCCCTGCCTTTTTGTGAGCTTTCCAGCTAAAAGATACCCTGGAGCTGGTTCACAAATCCCATAGTCAACAATCAAGCATCCAGGAAGTGGAGAAATGCCCAGAGGACGTAGGAGCTGAAAGATGGTTTCTTTCACAAATTAAAACAACAACAGCAAGCAAACAAACAAACTCCTAAGATCACGAAGGTGTGTAATTTTATCATGTTTGTTTTCCTCCTCTACAATTACCCTTTATTATGGCATTTTACTACAGATGGCAATAATTGTGTAGAAGAAGAAAAGGGGATGTCTGATTGGATGCAGCTGCTGCTGATTGCTGCTAATTGCCTTTCACTTTCAACGGCTGTTTCTCTCCCATGTGCCCTGCGCTGGATTCAAACATCATCAACAAAGGGAAATGGATTGATGGGGAGTAGAACTGTGCATTTGAAAAAGGCAGGAAAATCTGCTTTTCTAGCTTCCTGGAAGATTGCAATCATTTCCCACATTGCATTTTGCAAGCTCAGAAGGACACGAATAACTTAAGGCGTGAATGAAAACAGCTGAGTGGCCTTTCCTTTCCCTGGTTCTCTGCTTTCACCTGCCGCTGGAGAAAAATCCGAGCAGGAACCCCATTTGTTTCTTTTAAAATTTTGGAGCATCAGCTGTTCTGTGATGGGAAAGCATCAACCTGTCATTTCTAGTCTGGACACTCCCCAAAATATTAGTAAACTGCTCAGGCTGAACTGCAATATGGACTCTGCTAAATTTTCATGAAGAGTGTAACACTGATTTTAGTTTAGCCCCAGGAGGATATTAACTGTTGACTCAGAAGTCACATCAATCCCCTGAAGCAGTGTTTCTCAACCTTGGCCACTTTAAGATGTGTGGACTTCAACTCCCAGAATTCCCCAGCTAGCCATTAGAGAGTTAGGGAGGGCCTTGTCCGTGATGTTTTCTAGTAATATAAATAGTAATATTTATAATCATTCAGATACTAATCAAGGATATTACTCAAGACCTTATTTGTGGATCCCTGGCTGGAAAACAGCATCCATGCCCTGGGATTTTGCATTTGCTGCAATGCTGGTCTCAGGAAATGAAACAGTATACAGATTTTGGAGAGAAAGCCTTTTATGTTCAGGAATGACAATAATAATAATAATAATAATAATTAATAATAAATATTGCTATCTATATTGTAGACAGGTCTACTCAAACTGAGATGGTGAACTCATGTATCTGCAGGGTGCAAGTCAAGATGGCGGCCAAAACAATGAGTTTGAATCTCTGCCTGTTTTTTAACTGTGATGCATGTGCAATAAATACACACACACACACAAATATGTTCAATTACACCACTGTGGCCGCCATCTTGACGTTTTAACCCATATCTTCCTTGTGGCCACCATCATCCCTTTTTTGACCACACAATGTGGACACCCCTGGATCTGGCACTTCCTAACTCACATGTGTTGAATATTTTTTAATCAGAGAAGAATTTCAGAGGCTTGAGTTTTTAAAAAGACACCTCACAGAAAAAAAAGGTGGCAGCTGCTTTTCTGAGTGGACCTTTGGTGCCTGGCTGTCTGGGTCATATTCTCAGGAACCAAAGGTTATATCAAGAAGCTCCTGACTGGCTGATGTACATAGGACAGAATATATTAATGTTGTGTACCAGCTTCTTGCTAGCAGTCTCTGTAGTTGTTAGCTAGCTGGCTGGTTAATCTGTTTATACTATGTTGTTTTACTTCTAAGTAATGTTTTTTATTTAATACAATTGTTTATAAAGAATGGTCTCTCTTTCTTATTTACTTCTGCAGCATAAGCAACACTGCTACAACATGCTCAGTGCAATTATAAGGCATCTGGGAGAGCTGAAGCCGGACAGAGCAGGCCAAGAGAGGGTTGGGTGGAAATCTGAACTCGCTCCCTATTACTTGCACCACAGTATTTCTATTTAAAGGAAGCAATTTTAAATAAGTATAAATGCATGGCGAGTATTTGTTGTGTAGATTTTGCGAAGTAGGTTCAACAGTTCAGATATTTGTGGTACCTGATTATTAGGACCATATATTGTGGTGCAAGTAATAGGGAGAGAGTTCAGATCTCCCCCAAACCATCTCTTGGCCTGCTCTATCCAGCTTCAGCTCTCCCAGATTATTTGACTATTGTCCTTCTGAAACTCAAGCTTCTAAAAATTCTCACGAGAAGATTTTGGTGTCACAGAACTTTTTTTGATGTGCCTTAGTTTGGGTTGGGTATTTTCATAAGAACTCTCCACGTTCATTATTATTATTTAAGTTTTTCTTTAAAAACAGCTATGGATTTAACCGCTTCTTTGTCAACATTTCCACATTTTCATTTCCTAAGCCACGTCTCTACTATAATCATATCAGCGTTTTCAAAGAGGCACTCGGATTAGAATGAGCAATGGATCAAGGGAAGATTTATTCCTCCCATTGTGAGAACTTTAAAAAGAGGTAGAATGGCAGCGAAAGCTAATCTGAGTGAATTAAATGAAGTGCAAATGTTGGTTATAAACTCTTTAAAAGATGGTAGGCGCCGCAGCACAAAACACGTTGGCGGGTTAGATCAGAAAATGTTCTGATAGCGTTTCCTTCTCCTTTGGAGTTTTGCTATTTGGACTTCACCAAGAAGACACAGTTGTCATGTTATAGCAATAGGGAAAAAAGGAGCAGCAGGAATCTGTCTGTAACAGCCAATTTCAGGTATTTCAAAGGTCTTTGGAAGACCCCAAAGAAATGGTTCTTACCCCCCATCCCATCTAATATATAGAATATTCCATCCTTCCCTTACGATGGATATATTTATTTAATTATTTATTTGTTTATTCGATTTCTATAGCCGCCCATCTCAACCAGTGACTCTGGGCAGCTCACAACAATAAAAACCATAAAACTATAAAACAATTACAATTAAAACTATTACAATAAAAAATAAATATGCATGGCTGCCAAGTAAACAAGGTAAGATGTCAATACAACCAAGAAACGGGACCATTACCGCACTCGGGGCCCCAGGCCCGGGCACATAACCAGGTCTTCACGGCCTTACGAAAGGCCAACAGGGTTGGGGACATCCTGATCTCTGAGGGGAGAATATTCCAGAGGGCAGGCACTACGGCTGAAAAAGGCACGCCTTCTGGTCCCCGTCAACCGACATTCTGTGGCTGACGGGTCCGTAGCATGCCCAACCTACCAGATCAAATTGGACAGGTAGAAACAACTGGGAGAAGGCGGTCCCTTAGGTAACCGGGTCCCAAGCCATATATATAGTTTAGGAGTAGCAAATTCTACTGATGGGAGAAATGGATTCTCCAAAATCCAGAGTTAATTCTGTTGCGTCTTTTTAATGGATCAAAATAAGACTTTTTGGATTCCTATTTTACTGAAACTTCTACAAGAACTCCAGCAAGTCTGCAAGAATTACAATGCATATAGGCAGGCCAAAGTAATGAAGATCTAGATCTAGATATATGGAATGTTTAATCAGTCAACAACAACAAATCTTCCATATGTTTCTATTCTGGCGATTATTTAAGACTTATGGGAACACGTTTTTAAATTTATTTCTATGCAAAAGGTAATACAGAATATCAAGTAAAGTGATGGGCTGATGAAAGCTTGGCACGTGGGGGAGATTCTGCAATGAGGTCCATTCTACCATCTCAGGATCATTCGATGTACTGCTTATTTATTCCTGCATGACTCCGTGGAGTTCCCCCAAACACATAGAAGCTATAAACTTAATCATGGCCCTGTCCCAACATCCAGCTTAATTTAAGATTGGATAGTACACAGTATAAGTGGTAGAATAGGAGCTGGATAGAGACAGCTGTGCATAAAGAGCAGGATGTCTAATATCAAGTGGTGGAACAGAATGGTCCTCTGGTAGGCTTGCTATTAATATGCAACAGCCAGGGATTGCTTCCAGCAAAACATGGAAAATGAAATTCCATTAAGATACAACCTTGTAAATAACACTATGCACCACCTTTAATGCTTGTTTGTGCACAGGTACACACGCATATTGCCAGCATCAAGGATACGAGATCAAACCAGGCAAGGGAGTAAAAAGTCACAATTGTTTGCTTGCCCAAAGCAAATGTCTTTCCATAAGACCATGTCTTCCCTATCAAGATCCTCCCTATGATGATACTGCCTCTAAGTTTCAGGACTGCCCAGTGCCCAGACACTTTTTGATATTTAAAAAGGAGGAAATCAGAAGCTAGTAACACCCGTAATGGTATGTGGGAAAGACCTTGGGAGATTGGGCCAAGAGAAGCTGCCAAGGGAATGGTCAGATAAGAGAGGGCATAGCCTGCAGTTGGATAGTGGGCAGGGCAAGAGGCTCAGAAGGGATCCTCCCTGGTTTCTTGCGTGTAAAGGAGATGGTAAGGAGGGGAGATGAGTCTGGAGGGTGATGTAATGCATGTGGGAAAGACCTTGGGAGACAAGGCAAAGGGACACTGCCAAGGGAATGGTCAGATAAGAGACAGCATAGCCCGCAGCTGGATAGTGGGCAGGGCAAGAGGCTCAGAAGGGACCCTCTCTACTTTCTTGGGTTGTAAAGGAGACAGTGCAAGATCTGTACTTTCAGACTTGCAAGATTCTGTTAATTTAGCTTTATAATAAAGTAGAATTCGCATATCCGATCATGTTTCCTGTCTGGTCTGCCTGGTAAGGCTGACACACCTGAGCCAGGTGTGTCTGCAGGGAAAGGCCAGAAATTCAAGATGGTAGCTGCATCTGCACAAAGCCCCGCCCCTTTTTTACATGCAGTGTATTTTACAGGGTTTGTTCATGTTGTCGCAGATACCATTTTGACTTTTTTGATCCCTTCTGTGAGGATGCCCTTGATCTAAACCCAAATCCCAGATCATTGGAGAGCTATTGAGTGCCCCCCACCTTACAGTGACCAGCCTTCAGGCCAAGGTGATATTACGACCTTTGAACTCTCTTTTCTACATTTCCATTCATGAAGTGGGACCTTCAGGAAGCTTTGACCGCCAACATTTCAGGGGGAGATTGTGGAAGTATAATTCAAGTGGCAAATTTATTTCTAATGTTCCCCTACCTCTACAGGCAGGGCTCATAAAAATTGATATGAGGGTATGCTTAGGGTATGTGTTTAATTTTCAACCTCAAGGTCTGAACTATCTTTTTCTGACAGATAAACATCATTCCTCCTGGAAGCAGCAAGGGAGGGCCAATTACAAAAATGAAATTTTTTACCTGACATGCTGGAGATTCTGGGACAAGAAGGGGTTATTATGGAAGTTCTCAAAGGATTCTTGTAGGAGAATTACAAACAGAATTCAATAAATTCTCACCCAGAGTACAACGGGGTCGGAGCACGTGTTATTTTAAAGCAGCATTGTATCTTGGCCAACTTACAAATAATAAATTTCGTAGGGTTTTCATGCTACTGGACTTCAATATTTTGCTGTTAGCAGTGCTGGAGGGCAAGCTCCTGAAAGGCTTTGTCCTTGGGAAGAAAGGAATACAGTATTGAATCATAGCCTCAAGTTTACTTTACTGTAATTTTCCCAAGATATTCATACTGAGCAACTAACACTTCATTTTAGCCATTTCCTGGATGGGACCGAACAATTATGTACAGCTTCTGCTGGTGGATAAAGATCCTAAAACAACCCTTGGCTTTGCTAGGTTTGCAACTGTAGAATCTGTGCTTTGCTAATGGCAAAGTAGAGTATCGCAGCTCTTTTTATTATGGTGTGTTAAATTGTGTGTTTGCATTGTTTGGGCCTGTGACTCATAATAAAGACAATGCAAGGAAGCACAGTGATGCCAAAGATCAAGCAAAGCAAAACAGATGGTCTTGCTTTGAATTTCATCAGCCAGTCATTTTAACAGCTTCCCTCCCATCCTTTTTCGGGATCTACCAAAAGCACTGCATACATAGAGTGCATTGTTATTTCTCTTGTAAGCTTCATTCTCAGGTGCGTAGCCGTTTCCAGCCTTTCCCTTAGTCCCCTGATAACTGGGCAGCCTGCTAAACTCACTGTGCAAATGGCATATAATTAGGCACCATTTTCAGTGTCATAGTTTCAAAAGACACCTTTGTTGGGGCAGATGTACAACAGTGCAATTTGCAAAGGATGCAAAATAAATCTGCAGTAATCAAAAGGCAACGTTGGTTGGCAAGCAAAATAAGTGGCAGTCTAATATATTTGACAAGCTGGTCTATTAAAGCTAATCGCATGGAGCCGCACGCGGATGAACTGGCTACCTTGAGTTCCCAATCATTCATTAGAAACCATTTTGAACCTGACAAAGTATTAGCATATTTAAGAAGTCCAGTTGACTCTGTTGACAAGGATAAAAAAACTCCTGATAAACCCCACAGAATTTGCAAACAAGGGGAAAGCTTTACATGTTGTTGTTTTTTTACCAGCTGGGGTTTATCTGGGGGAAAACAGCTCCCATTCATTTCAAAATACAGCATAATTCTTGGACTCCAAGAAGTTATGATCTTGCTTATTTCCCCAGCATAAAAAGATCTGGGATACAGGTTTTAAATGAAAACCAGTTTTAAACAGAATGGAACAAATGACATTGTAGGAATTTGATTGCCATATATACTTGCGAATAAAATGAGAATTTTAGTTGCCAAAATGCACCACAAAAATTGGGTTCGGCTTATCCGTGGATGGGCTTATCTGTGAGTATATACAATAATACTTTTTTAAAAGTAACTGTATATCCCATACATACTCTCATATAAACCCATCCGCAGATAAACTGACCTTCAAGTTTTTAACCAAAATACCCTGAAAAATGGATAATCTGTGGATTACCCATAGATAAGCCAATTGTGAAAATTAAAACATACAAAAATTTCGAGCGGCAGCTTATCCATAGGTGGCGCATTTTTCAGAGTACAGTATTTTGGTTAAAAAATTGAGAATGAGCTTATCTGCAGATGGTCTTACATGAGAGTACATGCAGTATATTGTCTATATTTTATCAATATATATTGTCTGTATTTTATCAAAGTCCACTGTTTAGGGAACAATGATTAAAAATATTGCAGAAGATACCTCCTTGCTGCACTAATTGATATGGAGCAACAAAATGGGGCAAAAATGTAAAAGAAAGAATCAAACATCCCACTTCCAAACAGTAATAAGCTTCAAGGGCTCCAGACCTTCCACAGCTCCTTTATATAGGCTGAGCAGACATTTCTCCTCCCATCCAGAAATATTTCTTGCAAAAGCTTTGCACAGGGATTCTCCACCCTTTTGGACCCAACACCGTTTAGGCCTTTGGAGAGGATGTCATGAGCATTCTCACAAAATGGTTGCAATGGCAGTGTGACCAATCCCCAAACCTCCGTTCAACAGATAGCAAATGGAGCACTCAGGTGCTGCTCTGCAAAGTTGTACTCACTAAGAATGACTCTGGGCGTGATATCGAGGCCCTGGGGCTGGGGGCATTGCTGGGAAGCCCAGTTCGGCCTGAGAGGGTGGTGCTCTGTTTTACAGCATGCTAGGTCCTTCCTTCCTTCCTTCCTTCCTTCCTTCCTTCCTTCCTTCCTTCTTCCTTCCTTCCTTCCTTCCTTCCTTCCTTCCTCTCCTTGCTTCCTGCCTGCCTGCCTGCCTGCCTTCCTTTCTTTCTTTCTTTCTTTCTTTCTTTTTCTCTCCTTCCTTCCTTCCTTCCTTCCTTTCTCTCCCCCCTCCCTCCCTCCCTTCCTTCCTTTCTCTCCTTCCTTCCTGCCCGCCTGCCTGCCTGCCTTCCTCTTTCTTTCTTTCTTTCTTTCTTTCTTTCTTTCTTTCTTTCTTTCTTTTTCTTTCTTTCTTTCTTTCTTTCTTTCTTTTTCTCTCCTTCCTTCCTTTCTCTCCCCCCTCCCTCCCTCCCTCCCTCCCTCCCTTTCTTTCTTTCTTTCTTTCTTTCTTTCTTTTCTTTCTTTCTTTCTTTCTTTTCCTACACTAAATTAGATAGGGAGCTTGGAAGACCATAAGGAAGGTATCAATTTCACCTCTAAGCACTGAAGAGCCAATAGGATTAGATCTCTTGCACCCACCAAAATTGCCTCTCTCCTTCTTTTTTGGAGACAGGTCCAACACAGACAGACCTTATGCATGAATCTAGCAGGGAGAAGGAAGATGACTTCTCCTGGCCTATTACCAATGCCTAGCTCCTATTGAAGCACATCACCAGAATATTTTCATGTTTACGGGTTATTATATTTGGTTTTAATTTGCATGGGTCACTCTGATCCATAGGTCAGTTGGGTGGCTATAGAGATTGTTCGAATAAAGTAATGAAATATACAGTGATTGACAGTTACGTTTCTTTTTCCACATCTTAAGAGGTGTTGTACCGAATGGTAATTTTTACCAGGATTGTGCCTAGGCACAGTGAGGTCACAGCTTTTAGCTAGACTTGGCTGATCTGAAAAAACTAAGCAGATCAGACCTGGTTAACACTGGAGGGGAGATCGCAGATAATGCCAAGCGTGTGGGCTAGACTGGGATGTTACCCACTTAGCATTTAACTTTTGTAAAAAAAAAAAAAAAAAACTAGACACAACAGTTTATTTCTTAAAGCAGGGGTTCTTAACCTGGGGTCCATGAATAGCTTTCAGGAGGTCCATGAACTTGGAAGGGGAAAAAATATTTACAACTTTATTGTCATAACCCTCTCTGTGAAATCGAGTTTTTCATTCAATAACTGAAGTAGGCAACAAAGAACTTGATGGCCTCTAGACTCCAAAAATATTTGTTAACTTCAATAACTCTCATGATCTAAAATTATTACACCCTAAAAAAAGTATTGTTGTTGATTTAATGGATTAATAAAGCAGCACAAATATAATTATACTATGTATTTGTAATTTTTTAATATGTTGATAACTGTATTAGGGCATCATTGGTTTCCTTTGGCATACAAGCTATATCCAAGTATTTTGTTTTATGCATTTCAGTTCCTTTTTCTGTAGGTTTCACCAGATTCACAAAGGGATCCACTGCATGAAATGATTAACAACTCTTGTCTTAAAAGAATTATCCTGTTTTGTCCTCATCTGTAGCAACTTCTTTTGTTTCTAACAATTAGGACTGGTGCATACATTTGAGCAAGCAGTAGAATGTCAGTTTTAGAAAAATGATGAAAAGTTGCTACGGTTTTCAGCCCCAGAATGCTCCAATATAGGGCATGTTCTACCTATTTACTCCTACATTTCAAATATTTATATGTTGACAAATAAATCTAGAAAAACAAAAGGTACTAAATTCCTGTACATGTTCAATGTAGCCTTGTCGACTACTTTCACAATGTAGAACTTGGGGGTGGGGGGAAGAATATCAATTACCTTGAACACATACATCTGAGAACAAGATGTCAAGAATGCGTATTTTTTGCTAGAATTTTCTTTGTGAGTTTGAGCCCTGCTGCTCTCTCTGGAAGTGGGAAAACTTCCAATAGAGAATTAGAAGGGGGGAAAAGTGGGATTATTGCAACACAGCATAAATGCAACGCAACACATTTTATAGAGCCTCCAAGCGGTTCTCAATTAGCAACATAAAATTAAAACACAGAAAATCAATAGCATGATCATAACAGCCAGAAGGTCTGTTGTATCAGGCAGCAAAATCTTTAGGCGTTCTCAGATGCTTCTCTTGAAGAGCCATGTTTTCACAACTCTTTGAAAATGTAACCAGGGCGGAGGGGGGTGTTATGAACTGAATATCTGGAGGTAGGCTGTTCCCGAGGCAGGGGCCATCGCTGAGAAGTTTTGGGCACAGACGTCCCATAGATGGCATTCCCTCAGATCTGGGATCTCAGGAAGCCCTGTGTAACAGAACTCACCAAATGGACAGATTCAACTTGGAGATGATGGTCTCCATACAGGCAAGGGGCACACTGTTGTTCCTCACTCCAGCAAACATTCATTAATTTATTCCATTTAAACCCTACTGCAGTCAATAATACTGATTGCAGTAGGATATAAATGGACTTGGCAATTGGGCCAGAGGTACAGCTTATATAGGTGTCCTCAGAAATAAACCCCAATGAGTAAAATCTTGGCATCAAGATCAACCTTTCATAGTTTTTATAACAACAATGGGAAGGTGCTTGCTCACGACCTTCCCATTTTGCAGAGTCACTCCTTAAAAACAGGCGGCCCTTCAATTGCACTATCATGCCACCATCTTGACCTTTTTGGCCATACGCTGTGGACATCCCTGTTCCAGACAAGTCCTACCTAGGCTACAGGGTACTTAGTTGCAGAGCCCAAGCAAGATAGCCAGGGGCTACCACCTGTTCAGACAGCATCAGTGAGACCTAATCACAAATAGGTATACTCAGAATTATAATCTTAAGGTGTGCATGTACTGGATCTTAATTTCTACATGCAAGCAGTATTTGGAATGATTGCATTGATTGATTGATTGATTGATTGATTGATTGATTGATTGATTGCCAGACTTATTCAATGAACACAGAGGGAAGTCATTGATTGATTGATTGCCAGACTTATTCAATGAACACAGAGGGAAGTCACTGTCTAAACAGTTTTACCTGGGCTGGAATGACTGTGGATCTAAAGAGATGCCTGTCCATTCCCAGGGGCTTCTGGCTTACATAAACTTTTTTTTTTCCCCTGGATCTGGCTCCAAGCCTTCTTAAATTAGAGCCCACGCCAGAAAGTTTAATTGCCACTTTTGAATGCAACTCCTGCAAATGAGTTGTTTGAAGGGAGATAAGCCAAGCATGATACAACGCAAAATTAATAGGCTGCATGAATTATAAACTAGCCTCAGGGATTGAAACGAAAATGGGATGTAGAGGAAAAAGTGCCTGATCTTACTGCTTTGATATTTAAAGAAGTGGAGAAGGGAAGGGAAGAAAGCAAGCTGATACGCCAAGTGCAGGAGACCAAAAGCTACAGGAAAGTAATGGCATAGAAGGGAAAAGTGCATCCCATGTTACATGCAATGAAGTCCCAGTCATGAACAAAGGTGCAAATCAAAGCTTTTGAACAGCTTTCCTTGTCTGCAAGCAGTTTGTTCCTGTGGCACCAGCCCAATCACCAGGATTTTCAGGGTTCAGTGTACACGGAAAGCCAAATGCCCTGCATCAGTGTTTTTCAGACTTGGCAACTTTAAGATGCGTGGACTTCAGCTCCCAGAATTCCCCAGCCAGCATGGGAATTCTGGGAGTTGAAGTCCACACACCTTAAGCTGCCAAGCTGGAGAAACACTGCCCTACATGCATCTCATGAACTGTCCCACATGCTGCAATCCCTTCTTCTAGAGATCATGAATCCGCGGCACATGGAGGTCATTCTTATGGCCATTTGGTTGAGCAGGCACCAGTCAGGCTCTTTCAACTTGCCCAAAGCACTGAAGCTGGCTTTCTCCTGCCTTAGGCTGCCCAAGAAGCATCATTCAATACTGATACCCCAACTATATTGTAGCTACTGCCAGGTTTCCCTAACTGAGACTCAACAATAAATCATGTACCTCCTGGCACTTCACCCTCAGCTTGACTTTTCACCATGGCAGAAGGCTCACAGACACAGCTGACCTAGATAGGAGATTTTATGGCAGCCAAGAGCAAAGCCATCCACATAACAGTTGATTGCCTACAATAGTGCAAAGATGCCCTAGATTTTTATATGTTCTTAGGGCTTTAAACCTGAGGTTATTTCCTCTTGACCTTCTAAATTAACAGATAATTGGTGCAGTGCTTGAAGCTTGGTGGTTGTCATAGGGCTATGTAACAGGCCTGGAGCTGCTGGTCCTCACCTCACCAGCCTCAGCTCTTCTGCCCACATGATGTAGACATGCTCATGTGCAATCAGGCTAGTCTAATGCATATAACTGAGAAGCTGCAGAGCTTGCCAAACCAGCCGATGTGGAGACCCTGATATGGAGAACCTTGTCTCCACCTGGGGTAGGACATCTCGTGGGACATCTGGTGCTTCAGGAACAATGACAGCTCATATTGTTAGTGTGAGAGATGGATGAACCCAGAGGAATGGGATGGATTCATGAGGAACAGAGTCCTGATAAAGAGGTTTAGCCTTAGCCAAACAGACTTTATTACCGTGTTAGAATGCAAAGGTAGCTGGGCCAGCATGGAATAGATAAGCAAATGGGTGCAAGGGTACAATTGGGGTGTGGTGGAACTCCACCCCATACTGCGGAAGAGCTGCTTTAGATAACAGGAAAAGCCTTATAGTAGGTTGCCATGGAAATACCATTATTATGATACACATGTGCCAAGGTAAATGTTTTGAGGATTTTCCACTTGCTTAGAAATACGTAAATGTCCAAATGTGGATTAGTGAATGCGATTGTGCTATAGGTAGTCCTCGGGTTACAATGGCAACTGGGACCGGAACTGCCGTTGCTAAGTGCACCATCACATCACCAGCATGCGATGGCAGTTCTTGCCATCCTGGTTGCTGTCATTAAGCTTGGAGCACACAGGTCATTAAGCAAGGACCTCACGTGGCTGTGACTTCCGACATCCTGCTGGCTTCTCCACGGACTGCTTGTGGGAATCCAGCAGGAAGCATCGGAAATTGCAATGACGTGAGGGCGGCTTGCTGCGATGTTGTAATCACGAGCTAGGCCCCGAGCGCCCAGATCGTGATCACATGACCATGGGGACACTGCAATGGCTGGAACTCCGAGGACTCATCGTAAGTCCCAGTCGTTCAGTGCTGTCACAAGTTTGAATGGTCACTGACTGAGCAGTCGTAACCCGAGGACCACCTGGTATTTGAAATGCCTTGTATGAACTTGACTATATAAGCTTGCTTGGAGGTGTGTTCAGGGCCTTTCACCTAGGAATGTTACTTAGCGTGTCCTTGAGTGTCTGACCACTATACTTACTTTTGGAGACTTTTATTCTGTGTCCTGAGAATAGAGGGACAGAACAGAACCTCGCTACCCAAGTGGCAGAGAAGGGGAGGCAGTGCTTGGGGTTTTCCTCAAGGTATTTCTCCAACATTAGTCACTATTGAGAAGAAATCTTTACTGCAACTCCTTTAAGAAAAAGACGCTCATTGATCATTGCTGTTACAGTGACCCCAAAGGAATTTCCCCAGACAGTTCAAAACCCATTTTTCCTCCAGGAGAAAACTGCTTCCAGTTTAGGAGAGTTCTGTTTATTCCAAAGAAAAAGCAAAAATGAAAGTTCAGAGTTTTACAAACTTTCATCTCAGCCCCATAATGACTCTTCCAGTGCAGCATTTCACTGCTTCAAAAAGGTACTGTACATTTTCCTTGGAGCATCACCCTCAGCAAAGCGCTCCTTCAAATTATTTGCACCGTTCCTCTCTTCCTTTCACTCGAAACCATAAATGTCTAGCATCTTTCTTTAAGCACTATCCTTGCAATTAGGCTGCCCAGTTACTTACTGAATGGATCCCAGGATTGTATCCACTGGAAATAACACATTAAGTGCAGCACAAGCTTTGATCTCTGCAAAATACAACAGCCAGGCTTTGCATGAGTAAAATTGCCAGTAATTATATCACCCAGCAGGCTTAATAATTCAGACTGATCTAAAAGCTCTAAATGAATGAATAAAATTGGTGTGTTTTACAAAGATGGGTAAGTAACCAAATCCCTACAGGACAGAACAGATAAACCTGGGAATACACCGGAGGCAAAATGCTATTTACCACTTAAATTCCGCCTCTTGAGCAAGCTGATTGTAAAAGCCTTTAATCAAACTTAATAACCTGGGATAATCTTTGAAATAATCACAGCAAAGGACAGGCAAGGCCTGTGCAGGTTTCTGGCATTTCAAAAATTGATTCCCAACCTCTCTCCCTTGCTTTGCTACCACTGAATTCAATTTATAGAAATGGGGCCTGATGCATAAACATTAAGCCACAGCAAAGGCAACAGCAGGAAAATATGAATCATACCACAAATTAAGGCCAGTGCAAGAAATGACAGTGAGATGATATATTTTTCTCAATAAGAATAAATTAAACCAGCCCAGCTGCACTTCCCCTATGCTGCTCCCAGTGCCTGCAATTGCTATTCTTTCTCATGTCAAAACTTTTCTACCGAAAGAAAACTCTGCATAACAGGCATTTAGGAGCACAACAAATAACAGAAATGATTGCCACAGAAGTCAGCGGGGTTTTAAGCGGCTTCTGTTCTGCTCGGCCATGTTTTCTGTATTGTGGTGAGGTGTTGTGTATAGTTTGTGTTTAGCGTTTGGTAATCCCTTGGGGGCAGGGAGCTGACAGGGGGGCTCACACTGTGGAAAACTTCTGAGTTCACTTGCTTTGTGAAATGAGGTGGTGGATGATGGGGAATGGAATCTGTTCGGGCATCTTGTAGAGGAGCACAGAGGTGGTGTCATGAGTATGGATGGTGAGCCGGAGGGGGCCCCTATCCAGGGGGGAAAATTCACGCGTAGTTTAGAGGCTTTGAACTGTCCTTCAAAGAAACTCAGAGCAGACCCACCTTGAGTTTGGAGGTTTATCTGTCTGGGTTTTCCATGATCCTTCAGTTTGGTAGGATTTTCTGTCTACTAGAGCAGTTAATAAACACTAGAGACAATCTCCTCGTCTCAGTGTGGTCTTTTGCTTAAGTCAGGACAGGTGGCCTTGGGGAAAATACACAGTGAGATTAGTCTGGGAAAACAGGAAAGTGTGAGGAAGAAGCTGAAGTTTGTCCCACCTTGAGTTTCTTAGGTATTAGAGGGAGAGAACGGGAAATACTGTCAGGCTTTCAAAATCCTGTTGTTATAGTCTATATCAATTAAGTGGAGTTCCAATATTCCTTGGGGTATCTGTTTTCTGACCTGCTTACCTCGAAGGTTGATGCATTTCTGTCTTTGGAACAGCCTCTCTAAGACAGGTTTGCCTGGCAAGGTGAGAGCCAGTTTGGTGTCGTGGTTAAGGCACCAGGCTAGAAACCAGGAGACTGTGAGTTCGTCCCACCTTAGGCACAAAGACAGCTGGCTGCAACACTGGCTACACCGCTACATCAAAACTGGCCCTTTGAAGAAATGTGCCTCATCATACACATTTGGATCTTAAGGTGAACTTTCAGAAAACCTCAAGCTCAGTAAAGCAAATCTGGTGCAGATCTAGATTGGTTATGTCTGGTCTCTCTTCTATTCCTTTCCCAGTCCCCCCATAATCTCACAAACATGTGTCTTTTTCTAGTTACTAATTTTTATCATCTTTGTCTGCATTGCACTCGTTTTGTTGTTTATTCGTTCAGTCGCTTCCGACTCTTTGTGACTTCATGGACCAGCCCACGCCAGAGCTTCCTGTCAGTCGTCAGCACCCCCAGCTCCCCCAGGGACGAGTCCGTCACCTCTAGAATATCATCCATCCACCTTGCCCTTGGTCGGCCCCTCCTCCTTTTGCCTTCCACTCTCCCTAGCATCAGCATCTTCTCCAGGGTGTCCTGTCTTCTCATTATGTGGCCAAAGTATTTCAGTTTTGCCTTTAATATCATTCCCTCAAGTGAGCAGTCTGGCTTTATTTCCTGGAGGATGGACTGGTTTGATCTCCTTGCAGTCCAAGGCACTCTCAGAATTTTCCTCCAGCACCACAGTTCCAAAGCATCGATCTTCCTTCTCTCAGCCTTCCTTATGGTCCAGCTCTCGCAGCCATATGTTACTACGGGGAACACCGTTGCTTTAACTGTGCGGACCTTTGTTGTCATTGTGATGTCTCTGCTCTTAACTATTTTATCGAGATTTGTCATTGCTCTTCTCCCAAGGATTAAGTGTCTTCTGATTTCCTGACTGCAGTCAGCATCCGCAGTAATCTTTGCACCTAGAAATACAAAGTCTGTCACTGCCTCTACGCGTTGCACTCTACACCACCTTTAAAGAACATTAATACAGCTGTTTTCTCTCTTGTTCCCTAAGGTATATCCTGCTGCCATCCTTCACGAGTTTGCCTCCTAAAAAATAAGCAGCTTCTTTGTAACACAGAAAACAATCCTGAGTTTGGCCCTCAGTTTTTCAAGCTGTTGCCAAATGTTCCCTGGCAGAGGGTCTCTTTTCCTCTCCTTTGCGGGGTATTCAACAAGGAATGAATTGCTTTTATCCTCCTGGTGAACTCTTTACAATCTTCTTATCTCATTAAAAATGTCATGCAGACATATGAATGGTAACCCAGAGCCAACAGTAACTTTAAGCAGCAATAATAATAAGAACAACAACAGCAAATGCTACCTCTGCAAGGAAGCTGAAGAAACAGTGGACCCCCTAGTTAGTTGTTGCAAGAAGATCGCACAGACCGATTGCAAACGATGGCATGACAAAGAAGCAAGAATGGTGCATTGGAGTATCTGCAAGAAATACCACTTGCCTGCAAGCAAGAACTGGTGGGAGCACAAAATAGGCGAAGTAATAGAAAATGAAGAAGCTAAAGTGCTCTGGGACTTTAGAATTCAAACAGACCACTCCGTACTTAACAAGTGTTGATAATATAGACAAAACAGTCTGGATGGTGGACATTGCAATACCTGGAGACAGCAGAACAGAAGAGAAAGAACTGGAGAAAAATCACAAAATACAAAAAGAGTTGTTGAAAATAGAAGAACAACAACTGTGGCAAAAGAAAGCAAAGGTGGTCCCAGTAGTAATAAGCGCCTTGGGTGCAATTCCGAAACATCTGGAGCACCACTGGAACACCAGTGGCATTGACAAAATCACCATGAGTCAATTGCAAAAGGCAGCTTTACTTGGAACAGCTGACACCCTGCAATGACACATTTAATATTATTAAACAACAATATCCCAGGTGCTTGGGAAGGAGTTGCTAGGTGGACAAAATTGCCAAATCCAGGCTAAACATCTGGCTGACTGTGTGACCAACCATGATAATAATGTTGATGTTGGAAGATGGAAGATGTCAGGATGTTAGAATGTCAGTTTATGTGGGACAGATATGAAAAAGGGGCAAATCTGAAAGAGGTTCATAAAGATAAAAAAAAAATCGTTTATGTTTACAGCTTTGCTTTACAAAGGAAAATTCAAGAGCGAAATCAAGAAAAATTTTACAAAAATGCATATTCTAATAAAGATCCCTAAAATCAAACAGCATGTGTAAATTTATTTTTAAAAGGCAATTCAATTTTCCGTATTTTTCACATGGATGTGAAAGACTGTGAATTAAGTGGTACTATTTTGTATGGTAAAAATGAAATGGCCAAAATAAAGGACAGAAGTGAATTTTTGAAGAATAAATCAGTCTAATGGACAGCTTTCTGAAATAAAGGACTGTCTTTTATAATAAAGTGTGCATGGTTGCTATTTATTTGTTTGTTTGTTTGCTTGTTTGTTTTTATCCTGCCTTTATTATCTTTATCAATAACTCAAGGCAGGGAACATACCAAATACTCCTTCCTCCTCCTATTTTCCCCACAACAGCAACCCTGTGAGGTGAGCTGGGCTGAGAGAGAGCGACTGGCACAGGGTCACCCAGCCGGCTTTCAGGCCTCAGGCGGAACTAGAACTCACAGCCTCCTGGTTTCTAGCCCAGCACCTTAACCACTAGACCAAACTGTACATACCTGCAGTACATACAACTCAATTGTTGTAAGCCACCCAGAGTTGCTTTCTGTGAGATGGGCGGCTATATAAATTTGAGTAATAAATGAGTAATAAATAAGACTTATACAACCCAAATCTCCCTGTCCCTTGGCAAAAGGGCTTCCCGGGACATGCTTTACCTACAGTCCCATGGAGCAGTTCTCATATCTCTCTCTTCCAGTCTATCTCCTTCTGGGCTAGACCTCGAATCTGCTTGTCTTGATCTCCAGCCCTTGGTCCAGTGGCTGACTTTGTCCAATTCCTCACACTCCATGTTGGCCATGATGCCAGTGGATGCTTGGGAATTCTCTCCTCTATCTCTCACTTACCTATGCAAACATTCTCCCTTTCTTCTTCCCCCTCTCCCTTTTCTACCTTCCCATTGCCAAACTTGGAGTCCTCTATGTTTTTCTGAGGTAGCTCCTGATGTCCTCCATCAAGCTTCATTCTTCATCTTCCGTTCTATCCGCCCTCTGTTGACCCTACCTTTCGGGCTGGTCGAACTGTAACCTGAAGGTCAGGAGGTCTAGAAAAAGCATCCTATCTTTTCCCAAAAATCAGAGGGAGCCTAGAAGGACCTTTTCAGACCAACAGATGTTTTTAAATGGCATAGGCTTTTGTGCTGTCCATAAAAGGTGTTAGCCTGATGAAAAGGCACTTCCAGGTTCCTCCTGATTTGGGGTGACCTGTGAAGAGTACAGAGATGGCCTTGGAGAAAATATGTGGCAGCATTTGGAAAAACATGAACTTAGCCTGGAAAAACAGGAAGGCATGGAAAATAAACTCAAGATTTATCTCACATTCCATCACAAGAGTACCCCACTTTGGATCTCAGAGGGAGGGAAGGGGAAACACTGCCAGGCTTTCGAAATTCTGTTATTTTAGTCTAGATCAGGGGTCCCCAAATTCTTCAGCTCATTGACCCCTTCATGAAGTTCCAGATTGTTCATCAACTCCCTCAAACATTTATTATATGAAAGTAACCTAATAAATCTCCGCAAAGGATCGTTACCTTGTCGTGGTGCTGGAGCTTGAGCACCTCAATGATGCCATGAGCTAAACCGTGAAGGGCCACCCAAGACGGGAAGGTCATGACAGAGAGGTCAGACTAAATGCGATCCCTGGGGAAGGTAATGGCAACCCACCCCAGTATTCTTGCCGTGAAAACTAAATGGATCAGTACAACCAGAGATATGTTGGTATACCATCGGAAGATGAGACCCCCAGGTTGGAAGATGGTCAAAATGCTACTGGGGAGGAACAGAGGATGAGCTCAACTAGCCCCAGACGTGATGACGCAGCTAGCTCAAAGCCGAAAGGACGGCTAGCGGCCGACGGTGCTGGGGGTGAACGGCGAATCCGATGTTCTAAGGATCAACACACCATTGGAATCTGGAATGTAAGATCTATGAGCCAGAGCAAATTGGATGTAGTTATTGGTGAGATGTCAAGATTAAAGATAGACATTCTGGGCGTCAGTGAACTGAAATGGACTGGAATGGGCCACTTCACATCAAATGACCACCAGATCTACTACTGTGGACAAGAGGACCACAGAAGAAATGGAGTAGCCTTCATAATTAATAGTAAAGTGGCTAAAGCAGTGCTTGGATACAACCCCAAAAACGACAGAATGATCTCAATTCGAATTCAGGGCAAGCCATCTAACATCACAGTGATCCAAATATACGCCCCAACCACAAATGCTGAAGAAGCTGAAGTAGAGCAGTTCTATGAGGATCTGCAGCACCTACTGGACAACACGCCTAAAAGAGATGTTATTTTCATCACAGGAGACTGGAATGCTAAGGTGGGCAGTGAAATGACACCTCAAATTACAGGTAAGTATGGCCTGGGAGAACAAAACGAAGCAGGACATAGGCTGATAGAATTTTGCCAAGACAATTCACTCTGCATAACAAACACTCTCTTCCAACAACCTAAGAGACGGCTTTATACATGGACTTCACCAGATGGACAACACCGAAATCAGATTGATTACATCCTTTGCAGCCAAAGCTGGCGGACATCTGTACAGTCGGTAAAAACTAGGCCTGGAGCTGACTGTAGTTCAGATCACGAACTTCTTGCACAATTTAGGATCAGACTCAAGAGATTAGGGAAGACCCACAGATCAGCTAGATATGAGCACACTAATATTCCTCAGGAATATGCAGTGGAGGTGAAGAATAGATTTAAGGGACTGGACTTAGTAGATAGGGTCCCGGAAGAACTCTGGACAGAAGTTGGCAGCATTGTTCAGGAGGCGGCAACAAAATACATCCCAAAGAAAGAGAAAACCAAGAAGGCAAAATGGCTGTCTGCTGAGACACTAGAAGTAGCCCAAGAAAGAAGGAAAGCAAAAGGCAACAGCAATAGGGGGAGATATGCCCAATTAAATGCAAAATTCCAGAGGTTAGCCAGAAGAGATAAGGAATTATTTTTAAACAAGCAATGCGCGGAAGTGGAAGAAGACAATAGAATAGGAAGGACGAGAGACCTCTTCCAGAAAATTAGAAACATTGGAGGTAAATTCCAGGCCAAAATGGGTATGATCAAAAACAAAGATGGCAAGGACCTAACAGAAGAAGAAGAGATCAAGAAAAGGTGGCAAGAATATACAGAAGACCTGTATAGGAAGGATAACAATATCGGGGATAGCTTTGACAGTGTGGTCGGTGAGCTAGAGCCAGACATCCTGAAGAGTGAGGTTGAATGGGCCTTAAGAAGCATTGCTAATAACAAGGCAGCAGGAGACGACGGCATCCCAGCTGAACTGTTCAAAATCTTGCAAGATGATGCTGTCAAGGTAATGCATGCTATATGCCAGCAAATTTGGAAAACACAAGAATGGCCATCAGATGGGAAAAAATCAACTTATATCCCCATACCAAAAAAGGGAAACACTAAAGAATGTTCAAACTATCGAACAGTGGCACTCATTTCACATGCCAGTAAGGTAATGCTCAAGATCCTGCAAGGTAGACTTCAGCAGTTCATGGAGCAAGAATTGCCAGATGTACAAGCTGGGTTTAGAAAAGGCAGAGGAACTAGAGACCAAATTGCCAATATTCGCTGGATAATGGAAAAAGCCAGGGAGTTTCAGAAAAACATCTATTTCTGTTTTATTGACTATTCTAAAGCCTTTGACTGTGTGGACCATAACAAATTGTGGCAAGTTCTTAGTGGTATGGGGATACCAAGTCATCTTGTATGCCTCCTGAAGAATCTGTATAACAACCAAGTAGCAACAGTAAGAACAGACCACGGAACAACGGACTGGTTTAAGATTGGGAAAGGAGTACGGCAGGGCTGTATACTCTCACCCTACCTATTCAACTTGTATGCAGAACACATCATGCGACAAGCTGGTCTTGAGGAATCCAAGGCTGGAGTTAAAATCTCTGGAAGAAACATTAACAATCTCAGATATGCAGATGATACCACTTTGATGGCTGAAAGTGAAGAGGAACTGAGGAGCCTTATGATGAAGGTGAAAGAAGAAAGTGCAAAAGCTGGCTTGCAGCTAAACCTCAAAAAAACCAAGATTATGGCAACCAGCTTGATCGATAACTGGCAAATAGAGGGAGAAAATGTAGAAGCAGTGAAAGACTTTGTATTCCTAGGTGCAAAGATTACTGCAGATGCTGACTGCAGTCAGGAAATCAGAAGATGCTTAATCCTTGGGAGAAGAGCAATGACAAATCTCGATAAAATAGTTAAGAGCAGAGACATCACACTGACAACAAAGGCCCGCATAGTTAAAGCAATGGTGTTCCCTGTAGTAACATATGGCTGCGAGAGCTGGACCATAAGGAAGGCTGAGCGAAGGAAGATCGATGCTTTTGAACTGTGGTGTTGGAGGAAAATTCTGAGAGTGCCTTGGACTGCAAGAAGATCAAACCAGTCCATCCTCCAGGAAATCAAGCCAGACTGCTCACTTGAGGGAATGATATTAAAGGCCAAACTGAAATACTTTGGCCACATAATGAGAAGACAGGACACCCTGGAGAAGATGCTGATGCTAGGGAGAGTGGAAGGCAAAAGGAAGAGGGGTCGACCAAGGGCAAGATGGATGGATGATATTCTAGAGGTGACGGACTCGTCCCTGGGGGAGCTGGGGGTGTTGACAACCGACAGGAAGCTCTGGCATGGGCTGGTCCATGAAGTCACGAAGAGTCGGAAGCGACTAAGCGAATAAACAACAACAACCTAATAAATACCACTAACTAATAGTATAACAAACAACAACAACAACAAGAATAATCAAGACAACTCAAGGCTGTTCTCACGGTAGGCTGACCATCCAACCCTGGGTCACACTGTCTCACCACTAGCCACCTCACCTTCAGGACTAGAGACTGTCATGGAGCTCTACAGAGACCCCCAAAAATTAATTGACCCCAATCAACCATCCATCATTTATTGACCACCTATTGACGCCCAGACATTTATTGACCCCCTTTTGACCCCTAGACATTTATCAACCCCTTGGATAGTCCCATCAACCCTTGAAGGTTGATATTTACCACTTTGGGGAACCGTGGTCAGGGCTGCAACTGGGGGGGGGGGCAAGCGGGCATGTGCCCAGGCGCCATACTGGCAGGGTGCCAAAATGAGTGCTGGGGGGGGTTTGCCAAAATGGGCGCAGAATCCACGTTTGCCCCCAGTGACACAGACCCTAGTTGTGGGCCTGACCCTGGTCTAGATCCAATAAAGTAGACATCTAGTATTTCAGATGGTATCTGCTTCCTGACCTGGCCTACCTCAAAGGGCTAACATTACCATAGACTAACAGCTCCCTTCCTACGATGTCTATCTTTTCCCAAAATCTCTATCTTGCCTGACCAGCAGTGTCCACTGGCAGAAGCAGTGTTGCAAATGCAAGCCATGCCCGTTTTGTGCATGCCACACCCCTTCCCCATCTTGCTGTTTCTGACTCCACCCCATAGACCCTGCTATCTCCGAGGATCCCAATGCCTGCCATCCCACACTTCAGCCTCACAGTGTGACCTTAACCTTTCTTGCTGTGTGCCATGGTTGAAGCTTCTCCGGCGATAAGAGATATGACCAGTAAAGAAGAGAATTTTTCTTACAGGGTTAATAGACTTGGAGGGGGGAAAAGTGTGATTGACAATGGAAAAAATAAAGTCAGACCTGAAGAACATTGTGGCAGCTCAGAAGCATAAATAGAATTAATGACTTGTGAAATGATCATAAATTGGGGAGAGGCTAACGAGTTCCCTCTAGGCTTGTATTGTGCTTCCCAGGTGCCATTATCTACGAAAATCGCTTTCAGTGGAGAGGAAAAATTGAGCTTAAAGTAAAATCATGTGGCCTAAAACTAATGTAAACATCATTATAATTAACAAAGTAGTTTGCAGTATCAATAAGCAGGGTTATTGGCTGAAAAGTAGATGTGCTGGATGCTGCTGGAGAGGAGAATTGTGCTCTGTAATTAGTGTGCTGCAGAGAAGCAATGCTTGCTGTGTGCATCTTCCTTGTTTCTGCTGGAAGAATTACTTGTCCACATGTCTGCCATCTCTCAGTGTGAAAAAAGGGGTAACTCAATAGTGGTTGTACAGCAGAACTGTCGAAGGAAGGCACAGAGGAAGTCATCAGAGCCAATTTGCAGAGAAATATCACCTCTTGGTGAAGTTTCCCTATGCAGCAGCAGCCAGCAGAGTTGACTTATAACACTTTACTGCTACAAATTGTATGCCTCTCATCCAATTCAAGATAGCCAGTAGCAGAGATCAGCCAAGAGGCTTTTCATTTCAAACTTGCAGGCAACTCACCCCTGTGGGAGCAGCAAAGATCCAAACATAATAACGTAAATAACTAGCACCTTCACAGGATGCAGAATTTGTGGCCTGAAGTGGCCATCTCACTATTGTCCATGACACGGCCAGGCCTGGCAGCAGGCACATTCAAAATATCAAAATATCCCTTCTGAATTCAACTCAAGATCAAAAGATGCGCCCCAGATCCTACTGTTACCACAGCTGTATCTTGGCCCCATCCTCAACCTCCTTCTGGAAGTCCCTTAAAATATGGCTAAGTCAGCAGGCCTGGGAATCTCAAGGCAATGGAGATTTGATGAGATGTCAGCATTGATCTTAACATCAGTTCTCTGCACTATCCTGTTATGAATAATATTGTATTATTTTCATTCAATAATATTTTCATTGTAGTTGTTAACATTTCCTTTTTTATGATGGTTTCGACTGTCAGCTGCCTAGAGTCACTTTCCTGTGAGATGGGCGGCTATACAAATGTGATTAATAAATAAAGAATAATTAAATAAATCTCTCGAGATAAAGGGAGAATATTAGGTAGTTATGGATCCCACACAGCAGTGTTTCTCAACCCTGGCAACTTTAAGATGTGTGGACCTCAAAAGGTTGAGAAACACTGCTATAGAGTAAACTGGACCTTAAGGAGATGCTATTTCCTAAATAAGGATTGCCCAGACTAAGCCACTGCATGAACTTTCGGCAAGCTGTGTAGACATGTTTTGCTGACTTCACTGTTCCTTTCATATGCTTCGTAAATTAGGTATTTTCTGAAGGCAGTAACTTTTGTTTCAGCCATAAAAAGGAAGAAAGTCTATATATTGTCCAAGATACAATGGAAAGGCAATCTGGCCTTAATTCCCCTTTCCCTCCCGCCTCCCCCTCAATCACAGTGAAAGTTGTTTCTCAAGCCATGCCAAATAGAGGCACTTTCTCTCAAAGGGTATTTCCATTTTATTGCTTTCTGCTTTTACTTAAATAAATCCAGGGCAACGTTAAGTAGACTTTCTGTCAGCCATTTATTAGCAGCAGTCACTGACATTTACAGGTGCCCTTGATCCAAGTTTCATTTCAATGCTCTACTGCTCGGGAAAAGATCCTTGATTCCGAAAATGTTGCGGAACAAGAGATCATGGGGACGAAATAAAATAGCCGTCAGAACGCATCCATCCAGTTGCAGCCACGGGAAATGATCAGAAGAGTTGAGGTTCATCACATCTGGAACATGCAGCAAAAGCAAATACCATTTAAACATCATGACCATCATTTTATTTACACAGAAGCATTTGCATCAACATATAATGCCCTGCCAGAGGATAGTGGGTTTTTAATTTTAAAAAGAAATGCAGTTTATTGATTTGAATTGTCCATTTCATTTAATCTTCTCTAGTAAAGACTGGCCAATCTGCATTTTAATTGTCACTTTTTTTCTGTTTTTCATTATTGTCATCTAGATTCTCATTAAAACAATAGGAAATACCCTGTTTTATGACAGTATGCTTCTTAAAAGGTAATTGTGATGGAAAGTAATATTTTACAAAAGGAAACATTAGAGAAATTAGAACACATTTAGCTTAGTAATAAGAAAATATCCAGAGTCTTGCTACATCAAATGAAAAGCCAAGAGGTGTCCACAGGACCCCAGACTTGCACTAGGTATAACACATTTTCAGACCTTAGACAATGTTGGAAACCATCTTCTGACCACATCACATTGTAGATATTTAAGAAGGAAGCTGTAGAGAGCCAATTCAGTGTAGTGGTTAAGGCATCAGGCTAAAAGCTTGGAGATTGTGAGTTCTTGTTCTGCCTTAGGCACAAAGCCAGCTGGGTGACCTTGGGCCTCACTCTCCCTCAGCCCTAGGAAGAAGGCAATGGCAAACCATTTCTGAAAAACCCTTGCCAAGCAAACTGCAGGGACTTGTTTTGTATTTACTTTGACCAAGCCAGAATGCAGAAAAACATGACTTCTTGTTTTCTACTCAGCATGCTTGATGCTGTCTTAGCAAGTCATGGATTGTTTATATACCCATAGGTAAAGGTAAAGGTTTCCCTTGACATCAAGTCCAGTCGTGTCCAACTCTAGGGGGTGGTGCTCATCTCCGTTTCAAAGCCGAAGAGCCGGCGTTTGTCCGTAGACACTTCCTCTGTGGTCATGTGGCCGGCATGACTACACGGAACGCCGTTACCTGCCCGCCGAAGCGGTACCTATTAATCTACTCACATTTGCACGTTTTCGAACTGCTAGGTTGGCAGGAGCTGGCACTAGCAACAGGAGCTCACCCCGTCACGTGGATTCGAACCGCCGACCTTCCGATCAGCAAGCTCAGCAGCTCAGCAGTTTAACCCGCAGCACCACCGCGTCCCTTTATATACCCATATCAGGGTCAATATCAAGGATTGGCAAGCTTTTCTCTTCAGCTGGGAGAAGCACCTTCTCTTTCCCCACTGCCTGGGAGATTCAAGAGTGTGGGCTGTGATAGGACATCACTGGAGTGGGGATGGGGACACTCTTCCTGGACTTTTCTGTTTTGGATGCTAGGAGGGGTTTAAATAGCAAATCCCATAGCTTAAGGCAGTGATTCTCAACCTTGGCAACTTGAAGATGTGTGGACTTCAACTCGCAGAACTGAACTGAATTCTGGGAGTTGAAGTCCACACACCTTCAGGTTGCCAAGGTTAAGAAACACTGCCTTAAGCCTTGCAGATATTTAAGACTCCCGTATTGTCCCTTAAAACTTTCCAAGCTATAGGGGAAATGTTCTCATATGAGCTGGTTGGATGCTTTTTAATGTGGTATAGGAGCCTTAAGTCTTTGCGAGTGTTACAGACCTATTTCACCCCTTAAATGTCACCTCCTCTACCCTAGAAACAATTCAACGTCTTTCCTGGGAAGGGGTTGTAGAAACCACAAAGAAGATATTTGAGGCTGCATGTTTTTGGATCCCACAGTGGCAGATGTTGTAAAAGACTAGAAGCTTACAATATAGCTTATCGGTAGCTAGATTTTCAGTATTTATGTAATACTGACTGTTACCAGTTTATTATTCAACCATTAAAATAAAATCAAAATAATATTGTTGTAATTCTATTGTTGAAAAACATCTGCTCACATTTCCTTTGATATCCCCCAGCATTTTTAAGGCACTTTTGAGATAACTACCTTGTGCCATATGCTACATGGGAAAATTGCAAAATTGCACTGATAAGTCACTTTAAAATACAATTTTGGGCACAAGCAACTTGCAAACATGAATTTTTGTACACCTGCCTGTTCTCTGCTGAGATCTATACAGTATGACTTACTCCCCATTTAGGGCAGTACTTTTTAGCAGGGGGGGAAATTCTACATTATTCGTAGGTTGCATTATGTGTATATATGTGTATAAGGTTCAGAGTAAATTGAATTACTGGCTTTCTTCTTACATATAGTCCTAACATGCTGCTCATGTGAATATTTACCTACTGTGTTAATGAAAAGAACAGAAGGAAAGATAATTCATTCCAAAGAGCAGAGGTTTAGAACCCAAAACCTTTAGCTGTGACCCTCAGACCATCTCCAGTAGTTGCACAAGACTGTAATTTTTAATATAGTTGAAATGGAAAATTAATAAATTGGTTAAGAGTAATCCTATTAATTTATGGCATTAATTTAACTGTCAGTGAATTAAGCTGAGATAGCCAAGGAAACAGACCAGTGGATCATAGACAAATCAATCTAGAGTCCTCACTCAAGGCACAAATTACAAGGCTCAAATGATCATATGTTGGACACAATATGTGAAGACTTAGCTGTCTTGAGAAGTCTATAACGCTGGGAAAGGTGGAAGGAAGGAGAAGAGGATGAGCAGCAGCAAGGTGGGTGGACTTGATTACAGCAGTAACAGTGCACCAATGAGAGATGTGAAGGACCAGGTTGGAGATAGATCTTGGAGAAGACCTATCTGTGTGGTTGCTAACAGACAACACTGACTTCGTGGCACATAATCAATCAATCAATCAATCAAATCACACTCCATTTTGTCTTGGCCCTGGATTTATCTCAGTGTAACTTTTTAAAAACCTTTGACTTTTGGCTCAAAATTACTAGCTAGAAAGGGACAGCTTTGGATGTTTTCCTAGGAAAATAGGAGATGTCATAGTCATGGCTCTCTTCAGAATTAGAGGGTGACAATTCTAGTTTGGAAGATTTCTACACATTAAGACAAATAAACTTCTCCACAAATAGGAAAATGGAGGTATCAAGAAGAAAGTTTTATTCCAGTTTTTTGCTTCTCTTTTCAGGAAGTTTTGAAGATAGTGTTATCTATAAATTTGATTTAAAGAGCCCAAATGGTTATGCACTGTTAAATTGGGCAGTACAGGGATCTGGAATAATCCAGGAGATTCAACATTAACGTATACATATATTGTTGTTACAAGATGAGTATTTAATGATCACAACATACCTTACTGAAGACTGGAGATGGCCAGCCTTAAGGGGTGAAGGAGGGTTCAGCTGCTCAAGGTTCTCTCTTGAGTTGTTCAGCTGCATCTGTTGATTCTCCTGGCTGTCTCTTTTATATCTTTACTTGGTCTATACAAAGTGCCTTTGATTTGTCTCAGTGAGATGTTTTGCACTGTGAATGCAATGCAGTTTGCCTCAACCAGGTACTTCGTGTGCTGAGAAATGCCTTCTGCCTTAAGGAGGCACCAGAGAAGGGAACAAAGGGGTGAACACAGTTGCTCTTAGAAGAAAGGGGGCTGTGTTACTTCACAAGCAGCTCTGACAGTTGCCTCCCTCAAAAAAGTCTGCAAAACCCTCACCTTCATCCTTGGGAAGACGTTATCATTGTTGCATTCCACAAGGATTTTTGTTGTGGGAACCTCTGTTCTTATTATGAGAAACCTCTCTTGGTTAGGCTCTGTCCCTGTGCTTACAATGTCCTACAACAGTCTCTTCTTGATGTCCATCCATTTATGCAAGTTGACCCATTGCATACATTGATATCTCACTAATCCAACCTGCTGCTTGTTGGAGGCTGAAGTGTTAGTGGGTCTGTAAGTTGTTCCTGAGGGCAGGAATCTAACCTGAGCAATAATTAGTGAAACATGTTTTATAATTTTAACGGAAAGGAGACTTATCAACAGAAAATAGATTATAAGGGTAAACAAAGGCTAACATCTAATTAGTTCTATCCTACATCTCTACCCAAGAGAAGAATCCAGGGCATCTGCTCTGTGCATCTGTGCCTGGACAGAAGGAAGGGCAGAAGGAAGTGACCTCAGATGAAGAATCTCCTAGACAAAGAATAGGGAGAAAACAGATAAAGAGGGAGTCAATACTTAACTCTCCGTCTACACCCTATTGCCCCCTTGTAGTTAGTAGGTCATAAGGTGCTGGAGAGTCACTGCATTAGAACAGGAGCCATTACTCTTTGGAGGGAATAGTAGAATGTGCCCTTCTGATGCTGTTGCAACAGCTGGTCAAATCTAGTTATTATAAGCCATGGCAGTTTGCAGGAAGATATGTTCATCTAGATGATGAAGTAGGGGCTGGATGGATGAACAGAGCAATAAGATCATGAACTTCATGCACAGTCTTAGGTGTTCGTCATCAAAATTCAGGATCCTGCAAAATATCTGCATCTACCCAGCTGCTCCGTGTTATGGAGTTAGGCCACTTCTACAGAATTCTGAACATTTCTAACTCTTTAAAAATAATGTTGCTAATACACTTTAAGGGAGCTACATCTTCTTCTGGATTGCACAACAGTTGTGGAGAGCATAGAAGAAAAGAGTGGCAGCTTCAAGGTGTTGCAAACAAGTGCTACACTCACACTGATGCACCTCCAAAGCATTTTAGGAGGCTCAAATTGAGAGCACTGTACATCTCTGCTTTCAGGCAAAAGCAGAGATCCCCAATATCTGCTTCCTTTTTCTCTGTTCCTATGTCTACCTGCTGTTTAACACAGTGTTTCTCAACCTTGGCCACTTGAAGACGTGTGGACTTCAACTCCCAGAATTCCCCAGCCAGGCATTCACATTCATGAGAAACACTGGTTTAACAATGTCACAGTAGAATATAGAAAAGTAAGTAAATAAGAAAGGATAGAGGAATCACAAAATTAATTAACAGCATGGGGTTAGTAGACCAAAGGAATGTGATAGAATATTTGTTCCATAAGTATGATATAAATTATCAGGGCTCATCTCTTCATAAGAATTAGTGGGCATAATAGCGGATTAAAGATATGAATCATGAATGGCCAGTGTTCAAGTAATTAGGGAGCTAAATATATCATATTCCTCCTTCTGCTACCTTATTAACTGTACTTGTAACTCAAAGACACATGAGGTTATATAATATACCATCAAAATCAATTAAACTGCTTTGGTAAATATTACAAGAACAATTTTTGAGATTCATGGTGAGCCACAGAACATCGGGAGGACTGGACACCAGAGCTGCAATGGTGGGTATTTTACCATATCTCTACCTTAAGAAGTTGGAAGCTATTATTCCCTTATAGGAACAGGTTTCAAGGGAGAGACAACCTCACACACATGACTTTGCTCCTCAACTCAACATATCAAAGGCATCCCAACACACACCCACAGTGTGCTGTGGCTTTCATTAAAGCAACATCTTCATTAATCCAGCCTTTACGTACGTATCTGCTCAGGCATCAACATTGAGACAGTTGCATAAGTGCTTTTGAAGTGCCCTCGTTATCATCCTTGGAAGGTGGGGTTAATTACTAATGACAAATTATCTGGACTGGTCCCAACAGGCAATAATGTGTTTCTTATTAAATAGTCAGGACTGTGAAGTTTCTAGAAAGGTGGACAAACCTTGTGCTGTGGCAACGACAATCAGAAATTGGTGCATCTGGACGTGGTCTGGGCACGCTTGGTTTCAGCTGCGAATGGGTTCTCTGCTGGATGTTCTGTGTTTTAACTTTGATTTTCTTTTGGTTTATGATCATGCATTCTTTAATAATTTTATCAGCAATATTAGAAATAATATTTCATATTATTTATCTTCCTAGTAACCAGGGGATCTACAGTAATGGGTGTTCTAAACATACAATTTTGAAAGCAAAGGTAGATTCCCAAGGGCACCAGTGTATCAACTGATGTCTCTCTGGGAAGTCACTGAGTTTCCACCTCACTACAGTTTTTCTGTAGTATCTGCAATATCCCCAGCGTCCTTTATCTCCCAACATGCCATTGGTCCCACATTGACACCAGGGCATTCTTAGTGGTAGGTGGCTCCAACCCAGGGTTTTGTTTGTCAATGTGCCCACCGGATGAAAAAAAATGGCAAAGATCAGCTGAAGGAACATGAAGCATCCTGTGATGCTAGAGGAAGACAAGAGTCGTTGTATATGAGATGGACAGCAGAGAAATTTGATAAATAAATAAATGAATAAATAAACCACAATGGCTGCCTTCTGGTTACTGGATGTCTTGAGACTGACCACACCTGACACTGCAGGCATGTTGAGAACCAATGAGTCCCCATGTGGCAACCCTTTTTTGCTGGTGCCTATAACAAGCTTTCAGACGTGCCCACCACCAACACAAAATGGTTGTCCAGCGGCGTCCTCAGGAGTAGATAAAAAAAGTCAAGATGGGGGCCATGACATCCAGTCAAAGCCCCACTCCTTTTTTACGTACATCATATGATAATGGCCACCACACTTTGACCACCCCTGCAGACACTGCATGGATGCCCTCACCAATTTAAGTGAAATAAGAGAATTCCCAGATAGGTTTACAATGCAGACTGTTTAAGCCACTTTTGCTAGTCTAAAATTCAGCCATGTCAATACAACAGAGGGAGGGAGGGAGGGAGGGAGGGACATACTAAGTTAAAGGAACAACCTATTTCTCAAATTGCTCACTTGCCCCATTTACTCTAACAATTAAGCCTCAGCATAAACCTGTGCCTTTATGCAGCCATGTAAAAAACTAATTCAGGCACAGTTGCCTGATGTGTCCTGATGCAATATTTAGCTTCATTGTGCACAATATTTAGTAGTTTATTAAAGAAAACTCCCACTTAGCGAGAGTCAAATATTTATGTCAGCAAATATTCCATGAACAAAGAGGAGGTTTTGTGCTTCTGCTTAAGGAAATCACCTGTATTTATGGTAGCAAATAAAACCAATGGATAATTCAGTAACGTGGTGTATTTGGTTGGTGAGTCAGAGTGAATACAGTACAGTATTACCAAAATTGATGCTGGATGTACTGAAGGGGATATGCAGGGGTGATAGCATACAACATTTGGAAAGGGAAAATCACATTCAGAAGAAGTCTAAGCAGGGAATCAAGGAATGGAATGAAATTCTTGAATTTATGGTGCACTGCTTAGATAAAGGGAAAAGGCAGTCTTAGAGATTCACCTTAGAAATAGGAGCTCTACTAGGAATGTAATCAAACATTCTTTCCCTCTTGTTAGTGCCTGTACTAATATTTGATGGGTGTCAGATAAGCTGTAGGAAGACTCCTTCTAAACCTGATTTGCAGAGACAATCAAAATAAACCAATTAATAACTACATCAGTTTAATTTGATTTTAAGAGCCGTAACAAATAGAGGTATGGTATTCCATTTGTTTTGTTACCATTGTGTGACCTGCAGATGGATTTTTTCAAAAAATAGGTAGGAAAAACAAGGTAATAAATCATTCTTGCCCAACCAACCCAAAACCTTTGCTTTACATCCAATAGTTTTTTATTAGCAGAAAGTATTTCTACTGATATCAGATGAATTACTCACTTGTCACTGATTCCTTCCAAGCAGGATTTACATCATTTATGTCCTCTGAAAAGAAATGCCTGAAGAACTACCTTTCAAAATTTAGGACAATATATAATTTGTTTTTTTATCCATTCAGTCATGTCTGATTCTTGGCGACTGCCTGGACAAGTCCCTTGTTCTTGGTAATGTTTTTCATAAGTGATTTACCATTGTCTTCTTCCGAGGGCTGAGAGAGAGGGACAGGCCCAAGGTCACCCAGCTGGCTTTGTGCCCAAGGCAGGACTAGAACTCACGGTCTCTCAGTTTCCAGCCTGGTGCCTTAACCACTACACCAAACTGGCTCTCATAATTTGTTTAATATTAATTTATTTCAGAAATGTACTGTAAGTTGCAAACTGCTTGAAGAACAAAGCTGAAAAACAGAGCCAGGGCACATTTCAAAGGCCAAATGAATAAAGATGCATCTTCTTCTCAGGCAAAGGATCATGGATTTGGCACGGGGAAGGCCTTCTCAGAAAAGCAATTCAGAGATGGGATGCCATCTTCAATCATCAGGAAGCCCAGAATGATTTTAATTTTTCAGCAGGAATGGGCAGTTCCTTATATACCCCAATGTTCTAGTTGGCATTAAAGAAATTGTGAGAATTTTCCATCTAGCCAAGCCCAGTCAACCCACCATTCTGGGATGACTGTGGCAGGAGTCAAAAAAGTCAAGATGGTAGACCTTTATGTGTTAGTACACACATTAAAAAGTGGTAGGGCTTCAATCACACAGTCACAGCCACCATCTGGACTTTATGACATCTCCTCTGATGTCCTCCACCAGTAGATCAAATTCCCTGTCCTCCCTAGCAGTATCCCCATATTCCCTAAATCTGCTCTGGAGGATTTGGGGAACATCTGGAGAACAATTGGGACCTGCTTGGCATCACAATCAGAAGAAAAAGGGGAGTGAACATCTGTTTGCCTCACCCTGGATTTAATTCAGGAACCTACCAGTGTTCCTTGGAGCAAAGTTTCCAGATTATTTCCCTTTATCTAATGCTAATAAACCAAATAATTTTTTTTAAATCTCAAGTGTATTTCATTTGTTGAACTTTTGTTCACACTTCATCAAATAAATTTGAGCCATGTCTGTCTTTTAGACTCATAACTGCTTTGTAGGGAACGTTAGGGTGATAGATGAAGAAAAGCCTATAGTCACCCAGTTTTGAGCAAGGATTTGAATGCAGGTCTTTCTGGTGTATGTCCAACATTGGATTACCCAGTGGCTATCAACAGTATTCTCTCTCTGTTTCCAGATATCCCATGAGCTAATGTGGCTTCATAAACCATGGGCTGTCCCTCACGCTAAACCACAAACAGGACATCTGATCTGGTATCCAGAGAAGGAATGGCCTCAGGGAAGGATAAAATCAAAAATCAATATGGTGGCTGTGACTGTGTGATCAGAACCCCACCCCCTTTTCCATGTATTGCACATAAAAGGGGTGGGGCTTTGTTCACACAGTTATGGCTGCCATCTTGACTTTCTGACACTTACACACACTCTACGGATATCCCTGCAAGCTGAATTAGTTAACTCCAAGCTCAGTACATCCAAGTGCTATGAAAAGCCCAAAATCATAGAAACCTTAAAGCTGCCATATATAATTAGAAAGCTGCAGATCTCGGGATGCTCATAATAACTGTATCATTTAAATTTCTCACTCATATATCTGCATACAAGAGGGAGAGAGGGAAGGAGGGGACACTTGAAATGTATCATGGCAGCTTTGAGATCTACAAGGAAAACTGGCTGTAATTCTGAAAGGCAAATTTTTGCAGTTCAGGGTACAGTGAGAGAATGCCATGCAAGCTCTATTCTGCATTTTTCATTTTAGCAACAGCCAACTTCAACTCCGCAGTTACATAATGTGAATCCAAAACCAATCCCAGTAATGCCATCTTCACTTGCTCAGTGGAATACTTGGCATTTTGGAAATTATCCCTTTTATTATGCCATTTAAAATACTTGGCTGTTATTGGTAATGCTAGAGGTTCCATTAATTCTTCAGAACTAATGTACCACCTAGAGATTTGATTTTAAGAAAAATGAGCACATATAAACTTGGCACATATCTGGAAAAGACCAATCTGTCCATTTATGTTCTTCAGTTGGAAGTCAGATCCTTTTTTCTGTGTATCTCCCCTGCCCATAGGGGTGACCTCTAAAGACTTTCCCTATGTGACAGGCAGAAGGAATAACCAGAAGGAAGGAATAATCTTAAGGAACAGGGGAAGAACTACAACCAGGACAACAATCACATAAAAGAAATCGGAGTCCAGAGCAGAACTGTAACTTGAGTAAACATCTCAGATAAGACCCTCCCTAGTTCTCATGAAGATAAAGGGATGGGGGGGAAGCACATTCAGACTTGCAAAATTCTGTTACCATAACCTTATAATAAAAGTAGTATTAGCTTGCGTGCCTTTGGTTTCCAAGTTTGGTCTCTCTTGGAGGGCTGACACCCTATCAGGCTTCCCTGATTTAATGTCTCCAAAATAGATACAATAAACTTAGAAATCTAAGCTGGATCACACCCATGATGTGCATGCAGAAAGGGGGAACCTCCTGACTCTAGGCCCATGCATGGCCCCCAGATGGAAGGAGCAGCAGCAGCATGCTTCCTCCTCAGATGGTAGAAGAAGGTAGGACTAAGGAATGTGGGAGGGACAACAGACAGCCTCCTCCAGAAGCACATAGAGAATTGCATCCTAGAATGAACTCATCCACCTGCTAATGAGGCATGCTGATTTGCTGGGACCTCCAACACAAAATAGATACAATAAACTTAGGATTCTAAGCTGGATCCCACCCATGATGTACATATGTGGAAATGCAGACATTGGACCACAGATACTATGGGAGAAGATCCATGTTAGCCTCTGGTGGCTCGAAATCAGGAGGAACTTGACAGCATCTTTGCAGACTAACAAATTTTATTAGAAGGCATAGGCTCTCATGAGCTGCATGTCACATCTCAGATATAACCTGTGTTTGCCCAACCATCCTGTCTTCCCCTCCCTTCCCACTCCACCTCATCCCAACTTGAACCCTAGATCAGGTTAGCCACACCTTGCATCAGACAGAATGAGCTTTCACCCACAAAAGCCTATCCCTTGTTAGTCTGCAAAGATGCCACCAGACACTTCCAAACTACACTCTCTGAGACACAAAACGAAATTCTCCAGCATGCCAGAAAAGAAGCTTCTGGATTAAAGCTCAATAGCCAGCCGTATTTGCTTTAGCTTCCACCTCAAGTGGAAACCCCAGGAAGAGACGGGGGGACCGGGGGAGAGGTGTCATTCTGAGCCAAATTTATGAAAGCAGTAAGCCTTATTCTGCCAGGTGACAAAAGGTGAATTGCCATTAGAGAGAATGACCTCGACTCGGGTGAAAGTCTGACAGGCAAAGAATTAGAAAACGGAAATGTGGCTTCCCAAATTACAGCTGCAAGATTGCTTTGAAAGAGAAAAGGCCCAGAGGCAGAGTCAAAGGTGAAGAGGTGTTACGTGTGAGGACTGTAAGTCAGATTTCCCATTATGGGTCCTGAAAGATGAAAAGAAAATGGGAGACCTTTACAAACCATGGCAGTGATTTAAAGCATAAAGAAGAGGAAACATGGCTAACTAAAGCAACCTTAGAAGGCCTGGCTGGCCTTGGCTCACCCACCGACGCAGTGCAGAAGATTTGGGGGCCTGCAGGATTCACTACTATAAATCAACCCAGCTTTTCCGCTGTAAAGAAAGAAGTCTCATATCAATACCATCATTATCCCCCTAAAAGAAGACTGGTTAACTTTTTATTGAAAACATTCCAATGGACAATTCTACAATTACACAAACAAGGTAGCTTTGTTCCACCAGTGACCTGAACAAGTTTTTTGTTGCTGTTGGCATCCCATCGGCCAGCTTCTTAGTCTGATTCTGAGCATGCGCCAAGGCTGTTGGTGTGAGCCAGAAATTCTTGAGTTCTGCCTCTGTGCAGTAGGTGAGCTCAGTGGTGGAGCACATGGTTTGCATGTAGGGGTTGAGGTGTACCATCTCTGCAGCAAATGGAGCTTGGAGAACATGAATGACGCCTAGCGTAGATCATCTCTGGAACAACTGTTGTCTTCTGTTTCGTGTGTCAGTTGCACCCTTGAGATGTATGGAAAGTCAGAGGCAGCAGTTAACCAAATCTGGTGGAAGGTATGATGCTCTTAAACCAGGAACAGACAAAGAAAAGCAGAACATCTGTGACATCTGCAAGTGGTTTACCTTAGACTCCAAGTCTTCCTCAGAAGGAGATGTGAGATTTCACTTGCATGCTGCACACAGTAGCCTGATAAATGCCTGTATATTTAAGATAAAGAAGAGCATTATGATGCTTTCAAAAGTTCCTGAACTTCCAATAGCTCGTAAATGTTAGATATATCGTCCTCATCAACCACACATTTTCTGTCATGGTTCAGAGCAGAAGGATCAACTGGTGCCCCACTTTCCCTCTGTATTTGGCTAATGCCATATATGTATTTTTTTAATGATTGATTGATTGATTGATTGATTTAAATTTGTATCACCGCCCATCTCCCCCAACAGGGGACTCTGGGCAGTTTACAATAAAAGTAATAATAAAAATATAAAAACCTAAATTACAATCTAAAAGCATAAATAAGATAATAAATATAAAATCCAAGATGAGATAAAATCAAAATTAATTAAAAAATAAAATTAATATTTTGATAACAATAAATTAATTGTTAATTTTATCAATTAATATCAATTAATAAATTATAATTGATTTATTATTATCAAAATAATGATATATAGATATAATTTATATATAATTAAATATATATAAATTTATTGAAGAAACTTTTTTACAAAGTTAAAAGCTACAGAAAAATAAAAAGAAAGAATATGAAAAGAAAAGGATATAAAAAGAAAAATAGAAAAGACAGAAAGAAGAAAAAGTGGATGACAGTATAGATCAAGAAAAGAGAAAGAAAGAAGAAATATTTAAAGAAGTGACTTCCAATGTTCTTTGGAGCAGTTACATATATAGGTAGCCCTTGACTTACAACCATTATTGGGACCAGAACTTCCATCGCTAAGCGAGGTGGTCGTTAAGTAAGTCACACCCGATTTTATGACCTTTTTGCCACAGTTGTTAAGCGAATCACCATGGTCATTGTGAATCATGTGGCCGTTAAGTGAATCCAGCTTGCCCCATTGACTTTGCTTGTCAGAAGCCAGCTGGGAAGATCACAAATGGCAATCATGTGACCCCGGGACACTACAACTGTCGTAAATACATGCCGGTTGCCAAGTGCCTGAATTTTGATCACATGACTGCAGGGATGCTGCGACAGTCGTAAGTGCAAGGACTGGTCATAAGTCATTTTTCAGCACCGTTGTAACTTTGAACTGTCACTAAACAAATGGTCGTAAGTCGAGGACTACCTGTATGTAAAAGTGCCATACGTAAAAGTGTTAAAGCTGCTAAGACAGCTCCCTTTGGGACTGTCCATGCGACTTACTCACAGCATTGTTTCCAGTGGCTCTGAAAAAAATTGGTCTCTTTTATGGTTCTTAAACTGTTTGACCCAATTACCCCTTTTCCAGGCCTCGAATGAGGTCATTATCCCCCCCCCCACAAAAACCAGACTCTTTTGTTTACACAAGTATCTTGGCGGCAGCAGTCCCATGCTGGATCCTCCGCTCACGAACAAGCAATTACAAATTGCTCCATTAACCCCAGGATATGCCCCAATTACCCCCTTGGGGGTACTTAGTCCCAGTTTTAGAACCAGTGCTCTAGATACAGAGATGTAAAGATAATGTTAGTTCTTGCCTGCTGTTCATGTCTCTTTCTCTCCCTGTATTTTTTGTCTCATTTTTGCCAGTCAACTGTGAAGAAGAGTTTCAGATTTTCCAACAGTTAAAAGTTGGAGTGAGCAGCCCCCGTCCTTTTTTGTAGCTGTTCCCATTTACATTCTCAGGGCGAAAGGCCCACGCTCTCTGCAAGAAGGCTGCGATTTTCTGTCTGATAGACTTTCATTTCACACTCCTTTGTTTTAATTACATTTTAAGATTAAGTGCGGAGACTGCAGTTAGTTATATCCAGGGATATTATACTGATTAGAAGGGTCACTGCAAAGAGGACCAGGGGAGGAGAGCAAAAAGGCCATTTTTGATATAATTGTTGGGGGCAGCCACAACAGAATAGGCAGTCAGCTGTAGAGTGGAAGTTAATAAGAATCTGGCTTGACTTTACTGAAGAAATTCCCCAGCTCAGAAGGTTGGTCCTTCTTTTACCCCCTTTTCCCTTGGAGCAAAAAGGTAGCTGAATCTGCATGAGGCTGAGCTCCCACAAGAGAACCAAGAACTTTTCTGGAGTTGTAACGGCACAACAATGGCCTGGATTGGAAAGGCGTCATCAAGGCTGCAGATCTGCAGAATGGGCAATATCAAGTGCAAATTTGACTCTTAGGTAACGTTCATTTACATTGATAGCACTCGTAGCCAGGGGTGTGCCCAGGGAAGGGGTCAAAAAAGTCATGAGGTATGTAAAAAAACATGAGGCTTCAATCACATGGTTGTGGCCACCATCTTGACTTTTTTGACATCCTGTGGACCCCCCTGCTTTTGGCCAATGAACACAGATTCAAAAGAAAAGGAATTGCAATGTCACATTGAGGTGGAGACATGGATTGTGGTGCAACATGTCGGAGATCCCTCAGTCGCTCTTCAAACTGTAAATAACAAGAGTCTTCATGGATATATTAATGCAGTGTGGCTTATCATGAAAAATATCCCCTGATTTCTTAATCCCAGGCTCGCAGAAATGCACAGCTCTTCCACAGAACAGTGTTTCTCCACCTTGGCAACTTTAAGATGTGTGGACTTCAACTCCCAGAACTCCCCAGCCAACCATGCTGGCTGGGGAATTCTGGGAATTGAAGTCCACACATCTTAAAGTTGCCAAGGTGGAGAAACACTGCTATAGAAAAAAGTCGGCCTTTGCCATGATGAGATGGTGTGGTCAAAAAAAATTGCAGGCTACTTTCTGGAGTTCTCCTAAGCATCCAAGTAGCCAATGCAACTCTCCTTGCCCTGAAGACCAGGCCAAAGACAGATGCTTGAAAGGAGAACCCTCAGCTTCAAGAGCTGGAAGAAATCAAAAAGTGCAGAAGGGCAATTCTTAAACTCATAAGCACTAGGATTTATGAATAAACAGACAAAGGGGTAATCTGCTTAACTTCATATTAGTTGGAGGGAGGGGGAAGGACCAACTTTCTCTCTCATTCTTTCTCAAAATGCAGCAGGCTAGCCTTGTCACTGCAGCCAGCATTACATCGACCGTTTCTCTTCTAATACTCAGTCGTTCAGTCCTGCTTCCTTAGCAATCGCCTAACTCCCATCAATCTGAACAAGGTGAGCCTTGTGGCTGAATGGGGTAATTATTCTAGATGGGGGGAAAGGACTGTTGGACATTTGCTTTGGGAATGGCGTGGAGGAAGAGGGATTCATTCCTCCTGCATCTCCTTCCCACCAGTGAATCAGCGAGTTAATGAAGAAGTTTCGAGCTGCCTTGCTCCCTTGCCTTCCCCTCCTGGTGGGATGGGCATCCCTTGAGGAGGGCGAGGGATGTCAGGGCATCACCACATCACCCTGCAAATTACACAATTTGCATCAGTTACTTGATGGATAGCATGACGCACATGAGGTCAGTATGGCTTGCACTGGACAGCTATGGAAAGTGTCCCTATCCCTCAGCCACTAATGATGGTGCCCATGGCTGTTTTTCAGCCATGAATAATCAGTAGTTCAGCTCCACTGAACTCACACAAAGTATTCCTTCTCTGAGCAAAATCCAAGCAGAAACTTACAAAACGTTGCAGAAAGGAATGTTAGGAATTGGTTAGTCAAGATTAATCAACATGTTCTCTTGCAGCGTAAACTCTAATCAACTTCCGGAACACCCAACTATTGGTAGAAGATCATTCTTCATCTTGGCCAAGAAATTAACTTAGGACATAATCGGAAAGGAAACCTCTGCTCAAAACACATTTGTTGGGATTCATCTGAAGGACTTTACGGGCCATTTGAGCGAGATGCTTAAGCTCCATAAAATGCTTGCAACCCAAAGGAGTAAATTAATTCTCTTTCCCATATAATGTTGGTCTAAATTAGGGCTTGAGATTACCCCTTCAGAGCAAGTATTCTTGCTTTCAGAAGAAATTGAGATTTTGTTTTCCCCAGCAAGAGCAGTTTGCTTAAAATAATGGCACCTGTAGCTACTGGAGTGCTACCAAAAATATATATAGAGAGAGAGTGGTGGAGTTGAAGGGGCCAAACAATTCCCGAAAGATCCCCTCTGCCTTCTATCCAATCCATGGCAGCTCTCACAAGTGCACTGAACTTCCACTTGCTGCATCTTAAGCACCATGACTGGTAATAAAAACAAATAGACTTGCGCTAATTAAATCAATAGTCCAAGCAAATGAGTTTTTAAAGTGGAAATTTTATTAAGCCTTATTTTGTTAGAGTGGGAGTCAATTACAAGAAGAAGGTGTGAGGTGTGGATTGCTTCCTGCTCTGAGTTATCAGAATTCTCAACCAATTAAAGTTTCTTGAAGGTATGAAGGCTTGGTGAGAAACTAAGGCAAACCTAATACTGTTTAAGGCTGTACAGCAGCTCTCTCCAAACTGATGTCCTCTGAACTGTGAGATCTGCAGCCAGCAAGTTGGAGGTGGTCCAGTCAAGGAGGTTAGCCTGAGCTTGGACCTCAAGCTCAAAGGGGAATTCAAATTTAGACATTGGCTTTTTTTTTTAATTCAAAGTACAGGTACTCCTCACTTAACGACCACAATTGAGACTGGACTTTGCTAAGTGAAGCAGTCATTAAGCAAATCTGACCTGATTTTACAACCTTTTTCACGGCAGTCATTAAGTGAATCACAGCGGGCATTAAGCGAGCTTCATGGTCGTTCAGTGAACCACACAGTTCCCCATTGATTTTGCTTGCCAGAAGCTGGCCAGGAAGCCAGCCAGAAAATGGCAATCACGTGACCATGGGACATTGCAACAGTCATAAATGCGAACCAGTTGCGAGCACCCAAATTGTGATCATGTGACTGCAGGGATGCTGCAATGGTCATAAGTGTGAGAACCGGTCATAAGTCATTTTTTTCAGCACCGTTGTAAGTCCAAACTGTCACTAAAAGACTGGTTGTTAAGTGAGGACTACCTGTATTCTAATTATATCTTGCTCTTTTTAGAGAGGGTGCCTTATTTAGTTCTTATTGGGGTTTTTTATTATTTTTATGATGGTTAGGGGCCTCCAAACCTGGAATATGGGCTCACTAGTGTTTGAAAGGACTTGATTGTTATACAGAAACTTCCCAGAATTGTCAGTGAAGTCCTGAGTGCATCTATTATTCAGAAGAAGTATTGAGGACCTCATGCACGCAGAGTGCCTCTCTGCTATTCATTAAAGCAACCCCTCTTTTTTTAGGCTTCCACCTGAGTCTGAAAAAAAGATGATGATGCTTTGAGGAAGCAGCTCATATTTTTTCAACAGCCCCAAACAAATGTAATGAATGAATTACTTCCTAGTGTGTTACAGACAACATAATCTTCTTACATCTGCTATCTTCTTATCATTCTTCATGTCCTTGATTTCTGGAGATGGAGTATGCAAAGCCCACTCAGTTCAATAGTGAATTTAAGGCAAAATTAAACAGAATACCTTTCATAGGTTATCTGTATGTTGCTGATTTCTTATTTTAAACCAAGAGCCAGAAGGGGAGGGAGCAGGAGCCACATCAGGAAATAGGTGTATTTCAAGACTTTGCTGTTGCTAGAATTCCACTCTGAAAAGGAATGTCAAACATCTGTGATTTGCACTAGGACAAAAGCTATCCCAGGCACTATGCAGAGTGTCATTTCATAGCTAATAGGAAACAGCAAAGGTAAATTGAGCACCTGGCTACTTTATGGAGGCATCCACATAGTTGACCTGGTAACAATACAGGTGTGGCTTCATTTAGTTAGGGACGCGGTGGTGCTGCGGGTTAAACCGCTGAGCTGCTGAGCTTGCCGATCAGAAGGTCGGCGGTTCGAAACCGCGCGGCGGGGTGAGCTCCCGTTGCTAGTCCCAGCTCCTGCCAACCTAGCAGTTCAAAAATGTGCAAATGTGAGTAGATTAATAGGTACCGCTTTGGCGGGCAGGTAACAGCGTTCCATTCAGTCATGCCGGCCACATGACCACAGAAGTGTCTACGGACAAACGCTGGCTCTTCGGCTTTGAAACGGAGATGAGCACCGCCCCCTAGAGTCGGACTCGACTGGACTTGATGTCAAGGGAAACCTTTACCTTTACCTTTCATTTAGTTATTTATTTATCAAATTTGTCGCCGCCCATCTCCTCCCACCAGGGGGACTCTGGACTTTACTACAGTCTTCTTCTGGGACTTTTTTTTCCCCAATTTTCCAGTCTCGACTAAAGCCTTGTAATTCCCTGGAGGAAGCCCATCCAAGTACTAACGAGAATTGGCCTTGCTTAGTTCCTTAGTCTGAACAAGATCAGCCAGATACTGCCACCTACTAAGACACAAGGAGACATAATAAGGTCTAATTCTGGTTGGGACCATATTGAAGGCAAAGGATTTCAGCCCCATACTCTGATCCCAACCTCTTACAGTCTACTGATTATGGAATAATCAAAGCACAAGAGCAAATAATGCAAGGATATCAGGCCTAGTCTGACTCTTGGCACTGTCACGCCAACGGCTGTGGAGCAAAGACAGAGCACTGAGGAACAAGAAGAAGACATCCCCATAGTCAACAGGAACATTCCAAGCATTAAAAACTCCAAAGCAACCAACAGAAAGACAGAAGACGATGACATTCTTGTGCTACCAATACTAACGGTAATTTCTTGTCTGTAATACACATATTTTTGGCTTTCCAGTGCCTCCATTTACTCTGTCGCATGTTATGATGCACAAGGCCCTAAGCCACGTAGGGTCAGGATGCCTGTTCAGCCTCAGGACGTCTGCAAACAGATGTGGCGGCCCCTGCTTTACGGAATGCCTTCCCCTCGTAATTCAGGTGGCATCTGCTATAAGATCTTGGGGGGAAAGTGTACTTGGATTACGGAGTTGCTGAAAGATGTTACACTGATGCCCAGACATGCTATGAAGCCCCTTTTCCTCTTTAAACCTGAAGCACTGAGCTGCCTGAATACACATTCTCTTGCAGTGCCATCCCTGCTTCTGGGGGTAAACTTCAGCATAGCATCCTGTCCAACGGTAGCATAACGGAGGTTACGCCACCTTGAAGATATAGCAGAGTTGTCTACACATTTCATAGGGGCAGTGTCCCACTGCCTTTTTTCCAGCTTGGCTTTGCACTTCAGGTCATAGATTTGGTCATTAAGAAAGGGGATTGCAAACTGCATGATCCCCGTCCCCTTGGACCTGAAGTGGTCTGCTTTGACTGTCTGGAATTTGGACGTTCGTATTGACTGGCTGCTCTTTGTATGGTTAAAATTCGAAACCTTGACTGGATTGATTGGACGCAGCTCCTTAATCACCGTAGGTCAAGCAGTGGCAAGTTTCAAGACTTCTCCTCCATCACAACCCCACTGATCTGACAGCACTGCAGTTTTGATATCAGCCTAAATGTTTTAGCTCAAGCAACCCACATTCTCCCCAAAGATCATTCATTTAATGGACCCACATGAAGGCAAATCCCATTCATCTCAGCTGAAGTTGCCTCCAAGAAAAATGCTTCTGGTTTGGGTTAGCTGTGATCACTCATCCAAGGAGGTCAAGATTTTGCCAAATCTGGCAGAAGAAAGCTGATCCTGGGATTAGAGAATGGAGCAGGCTATGGAGGTGGACATCTTTGCCATGGATCGTTTGCTTTCTGCCAGCAGCAAACTAATGTGATATTTTCTTTTACAACAAAGCAATTCCAATCATTAAAGGCCAATGACAGGGGAAAAGAAAATTGCCTATCTCTGAAAAGATCAGCCTGAAAAATCGCTGACTCCTGACATGCAGAGTCAGAGCTTTCTGGCAAATTAAAGACTTCATTAGTTAGGATGAAGCAATGGCCTTAGGCTGGGAGCAACAAGATGGCTGCCCTGTGACTTCCATGAACTCCGTGCGTTACTCTCAGATCCGGTGAAGATCTGATCCAGCATTAAAAGGAAACTATTCCATACATTAAAACCCTACCACTGCTTCCATGGACCAGAGGACAGAATGTCACCTCTGTCTTCGTAACAGATATGCAGTCTGAGAAAACTGGAGGGAAATTGAAATTTCTTGGTGCGTTCATTCATGTGTCACAGAGACAGCTCTGCTTTTGTTAAGATGTAACCTATAAATAAAAAACTACACCACTTCAGACAAGGAAGAAGAGCGAAGCACAAACAAGGGATCCTTTAGGATTTGCTTTGGTGCTTTGACCCGAGGTTTTTACAACAAATCCCCAGTGCAGTGTTGTTGCTGTTTTAAACTGTTCTTCCAAAGAAGGTCAACCATCCATCCATCCTCCAATGTAAAAGCTTGAAATCATAATAAAGGTCTGGATCTGACTGGTAACACAGGACACGGCATTGTTTTTGCATGTATCAGCATCTGATCGTGTGGCAGCTGCAATCCACTGATTTCAGGGCATCCTCAGATGACTTTTTCTCACCATGCAAACCATAGTTCGTTGCTGTTCTCTTGCACAGCCTATGGTCCTTAGTTCACCAGGCAGGATTTTTATGGCAAAAGAGCAATGCAAACACTAGGGCTGCTCAGAAACTCTCCTACATTTGTTTTCTACCAGTTCTCATCCAGTTTGCTTTTGAAATTACTTTCCAATGAGAAAATCAGTATATTTTATTGATATTCACATGGGTGGAAAGTGGTATTCTTGTACTTACTTAATTACCATGTGGCCAAGGGATGAGTCTGAACATTCAATCTTTCAGTGAACAACCATTTTTCCAGCAGTCTGCAGCTTCCTGGTTCTCCACATTTCATTACATCCTAAAGAAAGGAATCGTGAAGGAACTCCTCTGTTGGATGTTCTCAATAGCACTGCTACTGTCAATGCTAAGGAGGATCCCAGTCCTTTTTCAGAAGACCTCTCCTTCCCAGAAGGGTTTTCCTCCACAGATTTGGTAGAGAATTCTAAAGACCACTGGTGCCTCATTCTAGCCAGCATATAGTAATTCTGGAAGACTGCATTCACCTTGCACTGCTTTAGAGGTGGTACATCTGTAGGTGTCCAGATGTTCTGAATTACAACTCCCAGTAGTCCCAGCCGGTATGGCCATGGGGAGGAGTAGTTGGAATTGAAGTTCAGCAGTAACAAGAGGCTACAGACTCCCCATCCCTAAAACAGATTGAATGCATTTCATGAGTCCCCCATGAGGTGGAGATGGGCGGTGAATAAATTTATAAATAAATAAAAATAAATAAAAAATGCATTTTGCCCACTGAATTGACTGCCAGATATGCCAATTCAATAACTGTGTAGAGGACCTATATTCTTTATTTCTGAGGACAGTAGGTGAGGACCACCTCTGTTGGGTCAGGTAGCAGAAAAATGGCATCAGGTATGACAGGTACAATATCCCCTCCTCATACAGGTAGTCCTCGCTTAACGACCACAGTTGGGACTGAAATTTTGGTAGCTAAGCGAAGCAGTCATTAAGCAAATCCAACCCGATTTTACGACCTTTTTTGCAGTGGTCATTAAATGAATCACCATGGTTGTTAAGCAAACCGCATGGTTGTTCAGCAAATCATGTGGTACCCCATTGATTTTGCTTGCCAAAAGCTGGTGGGGAAGGTCAAAAATGGTGATCACGTGACCACATGATGCTGTGATGGTCATAAATGCAAACTGGTTGCCAAGTGCCCAAATCGTGATCACTTGACTGTGGGGACGCTGTGACAATCATAAGTGTGAGGACAGGTTGTAAGTCATTTTTTTCAGCACCGTCTTAAGTCTGAACTGTCACTAAAAGAATGGTTGCTAAGTGAGGACTACCTGTATACACTTTTCCAGGGTACAGCATAAAACGTTCAGAAGGCAAAAGTTGAGAAAAGATACCAGGAGATGAGTGAAGTTTGTGGGAAACAAGGATGGTTTAAGATTTCTCTATTTAGTATTAAATGTAACTTTTTTTCATTACATTTATTATGGCTGCCCATCCAGAAGATTCTGAGCAGCTTACAATAGCCAAATATACCATTAAAACAATTAAAAGCATGAAAGAGAACATAGCAGCCTGGGCTAAAAACAACCATAACGATAATAACACAACTGGGGCTCCACAGACAACCTAGCCTCAGGCCAAGGAACAAAGCCAGATCTTAAGGGCCTTCTGGATCCCCAGGAGAGTGATCATCAGATGTATCCCTGGGGGGATGCTGTTCCAGAGGGCAGAGCAGCGACAGAGAAGGCGTGCTTCCTTCGTCCCACAAGATGACAAAATGTAATTGAGGGCATCTGGAGCGTACCTCTCTGTCCAAACATACTGGGCCCGCAGAAAGGACTGGAGATAGGGGTCCCTCAGATAACCAGGCCCTATGCCATGGTAAGATAAACCACATAACTTCCTAGAAAGGAACACTGTTCATGATACACTGCCACTTTGTTCTCTCAAATACACGATTGTCTTGGTCATATTGCCCTCGTTACCTCATAGCTTTGCCACAAGTATATCACCAACCTCGCTAAACACCTGATGTGCTGATGTATATTCTGATTTGCATAATTCTATATAGAGCTGTTGCATCCATGCTGTTTTTTAGGTCATCCTTGCTGCCTCTGGTACCATGCTGAAACAATTTGGGCTTCAACAGAATTATGTGCTGGTCTCCCAATTTAAAACAGGCTCTTGGGGAAATTGGTAAAAGGAGTTTCTCCTTCAGTGAGCATCTGAGCTTAAGCTTCTTCCTCCCTATGTCTGCATACCTGTCTTCAATCACATGAGGCCATTTGAAGATTCAATTCCGCCAGGTTAAGGAAAAGTAGAAATAATAAGCATTAAAATCAAGCAGGTGCTCTGCTGCAGGCAATGAACTTTATTTTCCATTTAGGGAGCAGCACTGCAATACAACTATTTAGCCTTTTGGCCTAAATAAATTTACAAAGAAGAAAGTTCTGTCTGTTGGCATGGAATTTACTTCTACTACCTATACTTATAAATGCAGCCTGGGCAAAAATCAATAACTGGTGTGATAAATAGGGTGATGTGATATAAAATGTAGCCAAGTTTCTGTTGTTTTAACAGATAGAAGGAAGAACTTTCTCACATTGTAGATAATTAATCTGTGGAATTCATTAGCACAAAGCCTGGTGATAGCCAATAGCTGGATAATTTTAAAGAGGAATTGGATAAATTAATGACAACTGGTCTACTGAAGACCATTAGATTGAAGATTCAAATGTTACCTTCTAACTGATGGTTGCATGCTTCCAAATACTATTTGCAGGGGAACAACTGCAGGAAAGGTGGTTTTCATCTCTGGCTTCCAAGCTTCCCAAGGCATCTGCTTGGCCACCAGGAAAAAGAACAACTAAGGTGTGTCTTGGCTCCATCCAGCAGGATGTTCTTTTATCTGTTCTTATGGGAAGAAAAAGGATATTCCATAGATGTAGCCTAGAACCTCTGTTCAGATCTTCTCTTTGTGCAACATGCAGGGGTTTTTTCTTCTTTTCCATCTGACCAACTTAGCATGAATTTGAGAGCTGATATGATGGAGAAGTCTTCCTCAGACCAGGATAGTGGGGTGCAACTTCTCATGGTATTTGGAAATCATAGGAGCTGCAGCCCTGTGTCTCAATGAAAAAGGGGAAAATCCTATATGCCTAGTGTTTTGAGCAAAGTAAATGTAATTCCAATAGAAGAGAATTTGAACAAAGCGAATGGAAGTCAAAATGGAAGTGGGGCAACAGTCAAGATGGTGGCTGCAAGCTGCAGTTGCAGCCATTTTGACTGTTTTGACCCCCACCCCTCCTGCAGACATTCCTGATCAGACTATGGATGTGTATTTAACTTTTCCTGTTTTTTTTTCCTGCTTAAAAATTACTCAAAAAGCTATACTGTAGTTGTATAGTATTTTATCCTAATAATGAACAAAACTGGAAAGTTTTAAAGTATTTCTCCGAACCAGGAACGTTTGCAACATATATAAAAAATAGGCAGAGCTTCAAATTGACAGAACTTGCAGAAATGACAAAGCTATCCAGTTTGGTCAGGGAAAAAATGATAAAGATTTTTTTTTTTGAAAGACTGGAACAGATATGGGCTTTTGTTGAAAGAAGAGAAGACTGAATTGATGATGATGGATTTGGGGAATAAAAAGGGTTAAAGAGGATGGGGAAAGACTAAGATGGCAACTATTTGATAGAAAGAAGGGCGGAAGTCATAATTCTATATTTTCTTTCTTTTCTTTTTTCCTTTTTTATCTTTAATTTTTTTATACTTTTATTGTATTCAAAAATTCTAATAAAAATAAATAATAAAAAATAGGCAGAGCTTGGATTGCATCATCATGGCTGCCATCTTGACCTTTTTGACCCTACCCTGCTCTAACACATTTTGGATTTTTTTTAAAAAAACTATTAAGTACCACCATGGAGCAAAGCTGTTAATTAGGACAGAAGGACCCTGTTCTGCTTGCAAATCACAGAGAATTTCCAGCCATTGGGTTTTTTATCATATTTATTTTCTTATGTATTATAGTATTTAATAGTTTTATATTTTTCTTATTTATGTTTTATTGTAAACCGCCCAGAGTCCCTTTTGGGAGGTGGGCGGTGATAAATTTGATTAATAAATAAATAATTATTTGAACACTTGCCTCAAAACTAAACTGTACTTGACATTCACCCAGCTGCTCAAAATAATGTAATAGTCCAACAAATGGGGAGATTTCAGTTTTAGCCCATGGAGGAAACACCTTGTTCCGTGTCATCTCAGTAGCCAAATGTATAATTGGTTTTAACTGCATTGATTGTATTCTGTTATAACTAAGAGCAGGAAGGAAAGGATAAGAATATTTGGGATTTAAATCGGCAATGAAACAAAGATCAAAATGCCACCAGCCCAAAGTCCGTTAGCTTAAAACAGCTCAGATTTATTGCAGCCGAGAAGGTTGGAGAGGTAAAAAATATGCCAATGCTGTGCATGATTTAATGCACACCTGCTTCATTGTCAAGAAAACAGCAAGCAAGAGACTGGAACGCAAGGGTTGCATCTCCTTGCTGCTAGCAGAACAGTCCGGACAGGACAAACTGTTTTTACATTCAAGGAAATGCTACACCCCTGAACTTTAATTAGTGGTGAAATATAATCCAGGCTAAGTCAAACAGGCGCCTGTTTATTCTTGTAGAATTCAAATCAATATCTCTCAAACTCCCAATGTGCCTGTAATTCCTAGTTAGTGTTTAATTGTATCTATTTAATTTTAATGACCAAAGGCGGCCTAACTGAATGGCAGCCGTGACTCCTGTTGCTAAGGAGCAGACTGAAGGCTCAGGCAACTCACACGTCCGTTGAGCAAACTAACATGTGGCTTCTGTTGTGGTGAAAAACATGTACACCCAAAGGAAACAGGCAGGTTGGGGCGATCTGATCAGTCTGCGTTGCTCAGCTGTGGAGACCCAGGAAGGGTGCATGGTGGACTTTGTAGGATCACAAAGGTCCATGTATGGACCCCTTTTGAGCTGCAGCAGAAGAGGATAGCCATGAAAGAGCCAGGATTGGCTATTCCAGTATGTCTAAAATATGCCTTTGCAGACTGAGATTTATTGCTGAATATTGTGTGAATTAAAGCAGGCAACTGGCCTCATTCAGTAAACCATGGATCAGTTAACCATGAGTAAGTATGTCTTACAAACAAAGCCATGTTGAAGCAATGGTAGAGATGTGAATATCATTCACCAAACATCGACACAATGTTTCTTCTATAATAATGACTACTTTACATTTTAGAAAATAAGCTCTGACTCAGGATTGGCCAACCAACAATGACATTTTCATCTTCCTCAAGGACTTAAAGAAACTGCCACTACGGTGCTGATACCCAACAGAATAAAAATGTCCCAACCTCTATCAGCTTTCAGGAAGGACATTGGATATCTCTCTCTTAAAAATAATAAATGACTTTCTTCTTACATTGGCTTACCTCCTCTTGCCTTAGATTCTTTAGTAATGGGTAATAATTTTGGATAAATCTGTTTCACTGAGAAAACTGTATTTATCTTACTAGATTTTATTCCTTGCCCATCAAGGCACATCAATCAACTTGGTCCATTTGATGGAGTTCTTATATCTTTGTTTTGTCCCATTCTCTCTCTCTCTCTGCTAAGAAAGACTCACCATCTGCCTTCCAAACTATTAATCAAAAGAGGTGTGCATTGCTTTCCTTTTGAATTATTCATACACCTTCTTATGTACAGAATGTAGATTCTGGAGGGACTAAGAAGTGGGAGCTTAAAGGACAAATGGGAAAGAAATTGAGCAAGAGAATAGTGCTAAATGATCAGCATGATGTACTCCAGATATGGAAAAATCAAGAGATTCAAGAACAATAGATGTTTATCAATAATAAGATAAAGATTTCCTCAAGTTGATCTTGACTTCTGGTGACTATATTAGCATGCCCATATAGTTTATTGACAATAATATGGAAATTATTTGCCACTGTCTTTTCCTCCTTCCTTCCTTCCCCCTCTATCCTTCACTCCTTCTCCCTCTATCCCTTCCTGTCTTGTCTTGTCCACAAATAGATCTTCTGTCCAAGCACTGACTAGGTTAAACCTTCCTTAGCTTTTCTGAGATCAGCCAAGGTCAGCTAAATGCTATTACTTATCAATAATACAAATCCATATTAATTTCTTACAAGTTTAAGTGTCAGTTCCCCCAAAATTCCTGTGTAATTATAGTTTGCTGAAGGTATTGTTCCTTTTATAAAACTAATATCTAGAATTCCTGGAAAAAGAGAAAATTATTATGAGCGTATGTAAAGTTACAGCATGTATACACAAACGACTGACATCCTGACAAATGGAAAAAGGGTTTCCACAAGGATTTAAGGGGTACCCTCAGTATGGGCAAAAACTCCTGTTTGTTATATGTGTCTCATATGGTCAAAAAAGTCAAGATGGCAGCTGCCACGGTGTGACTGAAGCTCTGCCTATTTTTTATGTGCAAACAGGCAAAGCTTTGATCATACCATGTTGGCTGCCATCTTGACTTTTTTGACCATACCTTGTGGATACCACTAAGGTGCTCCTTTTAGAAGATTAATTGCCTAAATATACATGTGTTTTATGGAGAAAAAGCATATGGTTTAGAAACTTAGGTTTTCATTCTTATAATAATATGAGCATGGAATTATAAACTCTAGAAACAATAGAAGAGGCACATTCCTGGTTATGACTGTATTTTGGACCTGTTCTTTCTCTTTTCTCCTGGAAAAAAACTTATCAGAGATAGAATTCTCTCCTCTCTTCATTTTTTTGTTTTCTATTCTTTCATCGGTAACTGGGGGTTGCAAAATACAAATCAATTTATAGAACATAACTTTCAATCTTGTTTGCAAAATCCCAAGAAAATATGACATAATTAGGACTGTATGAAGGTTTGATCTGAGAATTCAACTCAAAGACAATTTGATCAAATCCCCACACTGAATTGACTTTCTGACTTACAGACAAGAAAAGTTAAATCAACGAATTGAATTTGATGCCTCCAGATCAACTTTCTGAGTCAAATCAACCCAATTTGGCAATGTAATTCCAAGTGTCAAATTGAATCAACTTTGTTTTCCAAACCAAATCACCTTCTGAATCAAATCAGCTTGATTATTCAAACTCAGACATTTGAATGGGAGCGGTTTCAAGTACTCCTAAGACATCTTTAGCAAGGACTGGGGGCTTCAGCCAAGAGGGATGCAATCAAGGTTAAGAGTGCTGGAACATTGTCTGCATTTTAAGAGGTGTGCAAAGTTTTTCATTTAAAAGACTGTAAAGCTGTCTTTCGCTGAAGTTATATGGGCAGCAAGCAACACAAAAGATGAAAGTAAACAGAGCAGGAGCAGAATTTAAAAGGTCTGTACAGCAGAGAAGTGCGCTATGATGAGCTTGCAACTTTTAAAGTCCTAGGCTGAAGTTCCAGGACCGTAGGAGACAGTCGCTCCAGAGAAGAAAGGCCATGGGTGGAAAGGAGACCCATCTTTGGAATTCTTTGATCATGGGTTGCAAACCTCTATGGTCCTTGCAAAAAGGAGAGTCCCTTTAGATAGAGGAGGGACACTGGGATAGCTGGATCTGAATAACTACCATTCCCCATGAGATGCACTTGCATTATAGCTTTATATTTTGCTTTGCATTGGAATAAAAATGCAAAGCCATCCCACTGCCAGCTTTAGGCTTTCAACTTCACCACAGTTGATCTTCTCAGCCTCTACCTCTACTGCTATATACATATACACATACATTTGTGCCTTCGAGTCAGTGTTGACTCCTGGTGGCTGCCTGGACAAGTCCCTGCAATTTTCTTGGCAAGATTTCAGAAGTGGTTTGCCCTTGTCTCCTCCTTCCTAGGGCTGAGAGAATAACTGGGGCAAGGTCACCCAGCTGGCTTTGTGCCCAAGGCAGGACTAGAACTCACAGTCTCCCAGTTTGTAGCCTGGTGCCTTAACCACTACACCAGATTGACTCTCCACCTCTATTGCTACTTGTAGGTTAATAGCAGTTTGGAGAACAATCTTATTTAAAGCAAAAGTGCATAAAATAACAAGGACATGCCAGGTAGCTTGCAGAGAGCTACCCATGTTTAATTTTCTTATTGCTTCCTGTCCTTATTTTCTCTCAACTGTTTTAAGGTGTCTTCTTCATTTTATTTTGTATGTTTGCATTGTTTTTTAATCAATGTCTTCAGGTGTGTGATTAGTGGCTTGGAACAATTGTTTTTAACTCTAATTGCAGTGGTTAATTGTAAACTGCTCTGAGCTAACTTTTAATGAGAAGCTCCTGGAGAAAAGGCAGGATATAAATTTAACAAATATTAATATTTTACCTGTTCTGCTAAACAATTCCTGCTCTTTTCACTTTGTGCTTCTTTGATCTCAAGTTCATATTTTTTTAGATTTGGATGTGAACTTTTTGGAAACCACCCAGGAGAAGCTTTCATTTTGAAGACCTTGAATACATTTTAAAAACCAAATAAAATTAATAGAAAATTTATCCGTATTTTGGTAACTGTAGCTGAGCCATTCCTGCCTTCTGCAAAATAAAGTTTGTGCAGTTTCAAAGATCTGCCTGTAAATTCCTTGACATTAGCTTAACTCAGTGTTTCTCAACTTCAGCAACTTTAAGATGCATGGACTTCAACTCCCAGAATTCCCCAGTCAGCAAGAGTTGAGAAACCCTGGTTAACTGGAAGAAAAAGGAAATTGTTAACCCTGTTGGGAAGCTTGAATGAGTTTCTACAGCCAAAATGAGGTTCAGATTTGGCCTTATTTTTTGTTGCTGGTCTTAGCTTGCCAGGTGGAATGTTCCTCGGGCTTTTATGACCTCTATATCCATTTTATTAGCCATATGCTTTGATTGATCTAATCAATGGAAAGGGGGAAACTACCATGCCAAGATAAATCTCTACCTGGATGGAACAGAATAGACTTACCAAAGCAAAACTCAGTGTAGTAAAACAGGAGGCACCATAAACCCTAAGTATTATAAAGGTGTATTTGCTGACCAAGAACAAAACAGTGAAGCAAGCTAAATTACGACCGCATTCAGACCTGTGGCTAACAGCAGATGCACATTGACACTGGATCACTTCTAGTAGATATCAAGTTTTACATATCTTCAGAAGTTGTATGTTAGGAAACCAGCTTTTTTTTTTTAATCGTATGGCATAGCAGTTCAGTGTTCATGCTGCTTTTTCTTGCTGGGAAATCCTTGTGAGATCCAGCGGCCAGATGTGTAGACTATTTAGCAGTGACAAGTCACGTTGCCTGGGGTGCACCACAAGGAGGCTAGTCCACATTGCACTGAGTTGGGCTGAGAGAGAGGGACTGGCCCAAGGTCACCCAGCCAGCTTTTGTGCCTCAGGCGGGACTAGAACTCTCATACCACACCTGATTGGCTCTTGGGCTGAGAGAGAGGGACTGGCCCCAGGTCACCCAGCCGGCTTTCGTGCCTCAGGCGGGACTAGAACTCTCCTACCATGCCTGATTGGCTCTTGGGCTGAGAGAGAGGGACTGGCCCTAGGTCACCCAGCCGGCTTTCGTGCCTCAGGCGGGACTAGAACTCTCCTACCATGCCTGATTGGCTCTTGGGCTGAGAGAGAGGGACTGGCCCTAGGTCACCCAGCCGGCTTTCATGCCTAAGGCAGGACTAGAACTCACAGACTCCTGGTTTCTAGCCCAGCACCTTAACCACTAGACCAAACTGGCTCTCAAGAAACCAGCTGATTAAGAATGAACCAGAATTAAAAGGAAGAGTTGGTTGGCTTTCAGGTTTCAGAACAATTTATTCCCCATGTTTCAAGGCCAAATTGCACTTATCCAGCAGGGGCCGGGAGTTATCTATCCACTGCTGCACCTTCCCATAATACTTGGGGGAGTTTAGAGAGAAATTACAAGGCATTGTTCTCCTAAGCCTCCATGCAGTTCTGAGCTGCCTCTATGACCATTAAATCCAGAAGGAGTGCCATCAATCTTCTCAATAAAAATAATACGTTATCGGTAAAAGAGTCAAACCTGCCATATTCAAGCATTACAGTATTGTACATTCACAATTATATTTACGTGGACCACAGGAGGCTGCCACGAGTGACTGGGTCCTATTGGGATGCATCAGATGTAGGTAGCCAGATGTTATTCTGTGGGGTTCACACTATCAGGAATTGGAGTCATGGACGTTTGCACTTCAGATGACTATATGCAGTACATTAGCTTCAGAAGCAATCCACTTCTGCTGCTCAGTGGTGAGCAGTGTAGAGGCTATGAGAATGGTACATACCAGTGTTTTTCAACCTTATTGCTCCACCTCATTGGAAGCTAACTTCAGTTGGAGTTCAGTCTAGCTAACTTTATTTGGATCCAGCCTTAGATCTCAAAGTGTCTACTTAAGAAGTACACAAAACACAATTATCAAGCAATTCTGAATTGACTGGGAAAAAAAAATACGCAGCTAAAGGGATGGGTGAAGACCCTCATTATATGAGTGTATGAAATAATTACTAAATGATAGGTTCAGTTATTTCGTGTGCTTGTGTATTTCCAATAGCTGCAGCAAGGAAATTCTTGATGCGCAGTGTAAGTGGTAGTGGGAAGCTCTCCATATATAACAATAGAATAAGTAGAATGCCAAGAAACAGGGCAGTAATCAGAACATTCCAACAGAATCTATGAAATGGGTGAAATGTTGGTAGACATAACTAAGAAGGAAAATGCAAATATAAATATATATGCGCAGAGTTGGTAAACCACAAATGAGAATACAATATTAAAGACAGAAAAGTATATGGCTGATAAGGTGGCAGCACTGTACAGTATGCAAATAATACTATAGATCAGTATTTCTCAACCTTGGCAGCTCTAAGATGGGCGGACTTCAACTCCCAGAATCCCCAGCCAGCATGGTGAATGGGGAATTCTGGGAACATGGCTGGCTGGAGAATTCTCGGAGTTGAAGTCCACCCACCTTATAGTTGCCAAGGTTGAGAAACACTGCTGTAGGTAGATCATGGTGTTTGCATCAAGATGGAGCCAGAAATCAACCTCCTACATCAGACCCAGTGAAATTGTTAAGGAAAGTCAAGGTTGCCTCTTATTGTCATTTTTTTAAACCTGTGCATCTTTGGATCTGCATTAAACTACCAATGCTGCAAAAGTGAAGAGGGCCACTAGATGGCCGATATATCATCCTTGCTGCCATCAAGTGGTCATGCAGATTTTTGCAGACCAGCTAAGGTACAATACTTCTAATCTTCATGCATTCATAATCTTCATACAGCATGAGATTTTAAATATGTCTTTAAAGGCTAATTAAAATCCTGAAGTCATCTCATTACCTCTCTCGGATTAGCCGGCTTCACATAACCCACTAAGCCAAAATATGAACAATGGAGGAGGGAGTATTAGGTATATTCGCCGCCTTGAGTAATTTATAAATATAATGAAGGCTGGATAAAAATTAAAGTAAATAAATAAATAAACTGTTTGATTCCAAAAGGCAATAATCCATAGGAAATCCTGATTTGGCCTGAAATGATCTTTTAACATTCTCCACTACATTTGTGGGCAGAGCAATTGGCTGGATGGTTTCTCTGAATTTCTGCAGGGGAAGGAGAAATTCTCCAACAGCATTGCGTAGGAAAGATATCACCTTAGTGATTGCAGGGGGACCACTATTCAGAGGTATCCGGAGGGGAGTCAAGAAAGTCAATATGGTGGGTGCACCTGTGCAATTGAAGTTCCACCCTTTTTTTACATGTGTTACCACGTGTAAAATGGGGTGAGGCTTCTTAACTTTTTGACTACCCCGCCCCCTGCAAAATTCTCTGCCATTATTGAAATAAAAAACATGATGTCCTCCCTTGGGATTTAATGGGAATTTTACCAGAAAAAGCATAAACTTTTCCTGGGATCCAAAAAAAGGTGAGAGAATCATAGGCAAGCTATCCTAAATTCCAGCTGTTGGGACAACAGCTCTGGAAGCAGGTAATCTTCCAGTTCATATCTGTGAGCTTCCCAATTTATATCTGGCTGGAGACTATGTAACAGGATGCTGAACTATAGGCTCTGTGCCTGATCCAGCAAGCTTGCTCTTATCCTTTCCAGGAAGAAGCTCATTCAGAAGAACATAAGAACAGCCTAGTTGGATCAGACACAGAGTCCATAGTTCAGCTTAGTGCTATCTTCAAGAATGCCCCATCCAGATGGTGTCAAAGAATAAGAGGCCTTCACAGGAGATGCTGAAGTACATACAGGTCACAAAGAAGATTGTCCTTTGCACAGCCTAGATTCAATCTCTGTAAGATAAAAATGCGAGATGATCCCACTCACACATTGCCTTGAATTCCTTAAAGCAATCTGGAATGCGTAATACCATTGAGAATTAAGATTCCAGTCCATGCCAGAAAACCTATCGCACCCAATCACTTTCAAGAAGTGCTAGCTATGATGATGGATTCATTAAGCGATACACTTGGTTCAGCAAGCAGTAATCTTGAGTTATGCTCTGGAATTTGAGCCAACTATCAATGTTCTTTTCCATGTATTTATTTGTAAGAGTATGATTGATGAACCTGAAGGGCAAGTGAGTTGAATCAGGGTATTTCTTGTACAGTACATCCTTTACAGTGTGTCAAAATTCCTTCGTTCTACTATATAACACCTCTCAATTTCAGGACTTTCTGACAGTCCATAAAATGACACTTCATTAAAAATGAACTGGGAATCCATCCATCCAGAACTTTTTTTTTTATTGATATCATTTGAGCAGAGAAATATCAGGGTCACTCATCACTTCCCACATAAGGAAGACACAATGAAATCTTTATTGAGAAATTCTATCCAGCAAGAATGCATTCAATTTTGTCAGAGATAACATAACCAGCAAAATATATTGCCTGATCTTTCCAGCACTTACTCTAACCAAACATGCCATGTCAGCAGATTACAAATCTTAAAATGACTTTCATGTCAAAGTAACTCTAAGGTTTTTGTTTTTCTGTATCTTTGCTAAAAAAAATTTTTGAGGACGTTGAATAAGGACTTTAAAAATGTGTGTCCTGCATATCACAGGTTTTGTCATGCAAGGCAGGCTACAGTTAAGATTTATGACTCACCGAGAATTAAGTTTTTAAAAGAAAAATCAAAGAAATTATCTTCCAAGTCTCCCTTCATATCAATTTGTTAAATGCAGGCTGAGCCCAGGACATTTTCTGACACTTAGTTCTTCGTATCTTCTTATTACTATTGTACATGAACTTTTTTCAACAGAAAAGACAGTGAACTGGTTCACCCATTTTGTAAACCCATCATGTAACTATGGTTTACTGAACAAACCACAATTGGAGTTCACAAAATAGTATAAGATATACCATGTGCAAGTCACAATGGATGAGGTCACTTAACAGTCTAAGTCAAAACCAAACAAACCACATTATGTTATATGATGTGAACTAGATCAGTACACATATTGTGTTCCATACAGCTACTCTGGATTATAATTTTATATCCAACAATTCCTTTGCAAACATATCTAAATCACAGGAAGCTGGTTTATACTGGAGGGATTCAGGATTCAAGCCAAGCTGAAACATAATTTGTTTCAGCTTGGTGCCTTGTGTGACTCTGTAGACCAGTGTTTTTGGGTGGACTTCAACTCCCAGAATCCTTTAGATGGGTGGACTTCAACTCACAGAATTCTTTAATTCCAGCATGTTGGCTGGGGAACTCTGGGAGTTGAAATCCACCCATCTTCTTTCAACATACTAAACTTGGTCATGTTCTGTGTTCTGTCTGTTGAACAGACAGCCCAAAGAACAGATCAACAAATCCCTAGCCCTTTTGCATAATTACTTACCATTATTCTGTTGGAATCTGTTTTATTCTTGAAAAGAATTTTAAAAATTGTATATAAGGGAACATATAGTTTGACCCTAACCAAAGCAAGTGGAAGGTGATTTGATCCTGATAAAACTATGCAATCCCCATGCCTTCCTTTTACATTTTTGGGGGAAAGTACAAATATGGTTGCTACCAAGTAATAGATGAAATGTCCAGTATTATCAAGAGTGCAAAAGGTTCTAGGTAAAATTCTTGATTGATTGATTGATTGATTGATTGATTGATTGATTGATTGATTTTTTGATTATGTGCCATTAGGTTGTTTTTGAATTCTAGTGACTACATAGATAGATTTTCTCCATGATGATCTATCCCCAACCTGGTCTTTCAGGTCTTCCAACAGTCTACTCATCACTACTGTACTGATCCCCCTTGCTGCCGGTCATCCTCTTCTTCTCTTTCCTTCCACCTTTCCCAGCATCAGAGCCGTCTCCGGAGAGCTGGGTCTTCGCATAATGTGTCCAATGAAGGATAATTTGAGCCTGGTCATTTGTGCCTCAAGCGAGAACTCTGGGTTGATTTGTTCTATGATCCATTGGTCTGTTTTCTTGGCTGTCCACAGTATTTTCAGGAGTCTTCTCCAACACCCAAGTTCAAAGGCATCAATAGTCTTCCTCTCCTGCTTCTTCAAAGTCCAGGTTTTGCTCCCATAGTGGGTCACAGGGAAGACCGTGGCTTGCACAGTTCTGATCTTTGTAGGTATAGGCACACCACAGCACCTGAATATCTTTTCCAAGGTCTTCGCGGCTGCTCTGCTGAATGCTAGTCTGTGGTGTATTTCTTGACTGCTTCTTCCTTTACTCTTGATGGTTGATCCTAAAATGCAGAAGCTCTCCACCACTTTGATACCTTCTTTGCCAATTCTACCTGTTGTCCTTACTTTGGTCTTCTTTATATTTAATTTTAGTCCTGTTTTTTCACTTTTCTCCTTAACTTTTATTACTAGAGCTTCCAAATCCTTTGCATTTTCAGCTATCAGCATAGTTAAAGTCTTACTATCTCCAAATAAATATGGGAAAGTTTCTTGCCTAAAGCCTAGAGAGTTTTTGCTGCTAATCACCCAATCTAGGGGTTGCAGCAATGGTCTGACATAGAACAACATTGCTGATATTAAGCTTGGAGGCTGACGGCTTTTTTTCCAAACATATCTGCCTTTAGGGTTGTATTCTGCCAGCTACAAAATATCCTCCCCAGAGAAGTTGACCTAGTGCCAACTTTATTTGCTTTTAGTAAACAAAATATAATTTACTGCTATACTAGTATTTTTGCATGCAGATGAAGTGTTATGGCGGAGCATCTAAACGATTAGATAGATTGCAGAAGGCAGCAAGGAATATGGATCTGAAAAATAATGTTTCAGAGAACAAGGTGGTTGTGTTTGACAGGGAAAATGGAAGGAACAATAGTTAATAAATGATATTCAAAGGATGAAAAACTAGAGCAAATAGATTTACAGTATATACTTGAATAGGATGGTGACTAACAATGGGAAAATGGATGGAGAAATATTAAGAAGTGAAATGCTAGTAAAAAAGTAATGGCGCCATGTGGTCTGCTGCAAGGGATGAATGTTGGTTGGAATAATTAAAAAATGACTGTGTCTAAGAGCATGTATCTGCCCACTTTGTTATATGGAAGTGCATTGAGCATGCCAGAAAAAAGTCAAGTGAAATGCAGTGGGAGTGGGATACTGAAGAAGTGGGTGTGGTAGAACAAGAAGAGATGGGGCCAAGAATGTATGGAAGTTGAACGACCGTGGACGGAGAACGAAAGTGAGGCTCCTGTACAAACAAACTACGTTGAAGTGGTTTGATCACAGAGGGAGAATGAATAAGGATGCAATCATAACACGAATATAGGAAGGAAGAGTGAATGAGTTGAGTGGAAGAGGAAGACTGAAAGGGATGGTTGGAGAGAATTGTCGAAATCCTCAGAAAGAGAGGTGACAAGTTGAAGAACAAAAGGCAATGAAGCACAGAATGGTTTTGGTGGAAGCAAAGGTGGTTGGCAAGAATAGAAAGGAGCAGAGAGGCACAGGGAATGGCATTGGCATCACCAAGATTTCGTATCTCATGTCTTTCATTTCTTTGGTTTACTGTTCCTTAGATGTCGATAAGATGTTTTTCTTTTTGTACTTTGCATGAAGTTGCTGACCCTGAAAGGGAATAGTAGGATGGATGGATGGATGGATGGATGGATATATGGATATGGGTATGGATATGGATATATATCCTTGTACTTTATTGTTATGCCGTGCATATTCTGCTGCTCCAAGTGCCTGCTAATCTACATGTTACTTCAGACCCTTTGTCCATCCTACCCTGCACAGATTACCTTATTCATGTTAATAGCTTTAACCATGAAATCCTAAAATCCTTTGAATATTAGCCAACACCTGAAGTAAATACCAGGCTTCTAGCAACCACCTTGAGATGCTCCATTATTAAGATGTGATTTCCAGGCATCAATAACCAACTAAGCTACAACTACTATTTATTGTGCTATTCTTTACATTTCTCACACTTTTTCTGTCATTCCATCAACACATCTGTTTCTGCAACCAGCATCTGCTTTGAACTCAAAAGATCTTTATTTACATTTCTACTGTGCTGTGAATCAATCCTCTTAGCTTGTCCTTGTTTTAAAACAATACATTGATTTTGTACTGCAGAAAAACATTGGAATAATACAGTTTAATGCCATCTGATCAATGAGATTTTGGGTGTCAGATTCATATATCATGAGATCAGAGGACAGTCAATAAATAATATTGCTGCACTGTCATCTGTGCTCATGCTTTTAATTGTTATTATTAGTCTAGGATTTCCCTAGATTTACTTGGGTTTAATGATTTATTTATTTATTTATTCAACTTATATTGCCGCCCATCTCAAACTAGTGACTCTGGTTGGCTAACAACAATAAAAACAGTCATAATATAAAACAATAAAAGCAATAACAAAAATTAAATATAAATATAAATACAGCCAAGCAATCTTAAAAGCCACGGTGTTAACATAACCATGAAACCCACACTTGGGGCCCAAGCACAAAGCCAGGTTTTCAAGGCCTTCTGGAAAGCCAACAGGGTTGGGGCCATCCTAATATTGGGAGGATGTTCCAGAGGGCAGATGCCACAGCAGAAAAGCCATGCTTCCTGGTCCCTGCCAGCCGACATTCCTTGGCTGACGGGGCCCTGAGCATGCCCATCCTGCTGGACTGGATTGGACGGGTAGAACTAACTGGGAAAAGACAGTCCCTAAGGTAACCCAGTCCCAAGCCATGAAGGGCTTTAAAGGTGACAGCTAGCACCTTGAATTGCACCCAGAAGCACACCGGCAACCAATGCAGCTCCCGTAACAATGGTGTTACGGGTGTCAAGTATCCAACACCATTTACTATCTGTGTGGCTGCATTCTGCACCAGCTGAAGCTTCCGAATGCTCTTCAAGGGCAGCCCCATGTAGAGCGCATTGCAGTAGTCCAAACAGGAGGTCACGAGGGCATGAGTGACAGTGAGCAGTGCCTCCCGGTCCAGGAATGGGCGCAACCGGCACACAACCCAAAGGTATGTAATGATGCCCTTTTTTCCCCCCTCATTCAAGGCACAAATGACCAGGCTCAAATTATCAAATTTTGGACACATTGTGTGAAAACCTAGATCCCTTGAGAAGTCCATAATGTTGGGAAGGTTGGAAGGAAGAGAAGAAGAGGAAGACCGGAAGCAAGATGGATGGTCTTAATGCAGTAGCAATGAATGTACAATTGGAAGATCGGAAGAGCCAAGTTGGGAACAGGTTTTTCTGGAGAAAATCTAACTCGATGGCACATAATCAGTCATCAGTCAATGCTACATTTACTTTTCTGGCATTCATCCAGTATTTTGTCTCTTATTTTTTTTCTACCTTCAAGAAATGCAAAACAAAATATAAAATCACTTTAAATAGTTTACAGATGTATACACATCTATGCAGCTATAGTGCATCCACGCTAGAGTTTCATAATCAGATTAGGTATAATTTAACTGGAAGTGGTATTTCTGCTGAAATCAAACTTAGTTCTAAATGAACACACGTTGGATTAGGCTCATACGCAGCATGCATTACAAGCGAGCACCCTTACGGATGCGGATTGAGCCTGCCGGTGAGATTCGCCGAGGCTTTTACACAATGAAAGAGCTCCCTCTAGCCATCTTTGAAGTACTGAAGTATCCTAAACCACCACCAAGGCGTAATACTGTGGAGAGCTAGCAGACCTCAAAGCTTAATTTGAGATGTTATCCATTAAGGGTAGTGGCTTTGAGCCTATACAGGCAAAGCCTTGAAATTAGTGATCTGCCGGCATGGGTCTTTCCTACTAGACTTCTTGTGGCAGCTTTAATAAACTAAAATTTAAATTTATGCGTGTAAACTCTGCACGTGTAAGCGGTCTTGAATCTTTTGAGGAGGTGGCATACCAATGGATGTATAAATAAACATATTTGGAATTGTTCATTTCATCTATTCTTTCCCTTTGTGTGGACAATTGCACTCTCATTCACACCCCCGTTTCCACCTCCTTGCAATCGCATTTTATGACAGTACACTGTCCTCCTCTCACCCATGACTCCATCTGGACCAGAGCTCTAGAGTATTGACTACAGGTAATCCTCCACTTACGACCACAATTGGGACCAGAACTTCCATCACTAAGTGAGGCGGTCATTAAGTGAGTCATGCCCAATTTTACATCCTTTTTGGTGTGGTTGTTAAGTGAATCACATGGTCATTAAGTGAATCACATGGTCGTTAAGCAAATCCTGCTTCCCTCGCTGACTGTGCTTGTCAGAAGCTGGCTGGGAAGGTTGCAAATGGCAATTATGTGATCCCAGGATGCTCCAACCATCATAAATACATGCCATTTGCCAAGCACCTGAATTTTTACCATGTGACTGCAGGGATGGTGGAACAGTTATAAGTGCAAGGACCAGTCACAAATCACTTTCTTCAGTGCCGTCGTAACTTTGAATGGTCGCTAAACAAATGGTTGTAAGTCGAGGACTACCTCTATTTAACTTCAACCGTTGTAATGTTTATAAATACTCTATATCCCCACATCAGCTGAAGTATTTGAGGGAAACCTAATTACAGCTACTAAGGGTTGAATGTTACTTATACAGTAGTAGGCCTTCAGTGGAAACCATGAAGTCATCACTCACAACAGGTTGTCATTGTGTACTGTAAATGTTGCAAATCATGTCACTGGCATCAGCTGTACTAGATGTGAATGACTTATGGGATGACATTCATGTCATTTGCATGAAGGTATCGTGAAGCACACAGGGAATCACATTTGTCCCAAACCCCACAGACATTCATGTATGGTAATATTAATTTGAGGACTTTCTTTGCCTTTTGCTAATTGAGGAATCACGCACACACACAAAAACCACCCCAACCCCTATTTGAATTTGTAAGTCAATTTGGATAATTGAACTGATTTAGAAAATGTGTGTCTGTAGATGCACAAAAGTCCATCAAAATACAAATGAGGTATTTCTGGGCAGTCTACGCCTTCGTGTGAATGCAGGCAGGAACCTAATTTCTAAAACATTAATTCACTCAGAGCTTTGAATTATGGCACGCCTCCGGTCCTCAAAAGGCCAGATTTGGCTGAAGTCTTTATCACTATCAAAAACAGATCTTGAAAACGTTGTATCCCTCATTGCTATTGCAACCTGGAGATTAATGACAGAGGAATTTCATCCATCAATGTTTTAATTAAGCTGCCTTCTTATCAGAACCCAAGTCTCATGCAGGAATCATCTATGTAGCACAAAAGCACTTTGGAAAACCGTAGTCTATCCTATCCTTTCTGCTAGTGAAGATACTTACTTTCATGTTAGCTTCCTAATCGTTTCATCAGCTCCAACTAACTGGTTTTCTATGAAGGCCAAAAGGCAGCAATTAATACAAAGAATCTTCTGCTATCACATTTACCCTCTCTAGGAAGTAATGTATGGATCCAATAAGAAAGTTAATTGGTTTCCTGTGGCTTTGGAAGTGTCAACGCAGCACAAGAAAAATCTCAATTTCTGTTCCTAATTAAAATTTCTAAGCAGGGTTATCATGGAAATGTCTCTGTGGGTTTTTAGGACTGTCCTCAATCATTCTGTTGAAAGACACCAGAATGGTGCTTCTCTAATTCCATTACTTTCTGGGGGTAAGGAGGTCCCCACCTTATTTCACACTTTGGCAAACAGCTGACACAAAATGAGGGCTAGATAAATGTCAAGAACTGGTAGGTGGTTTGGGGCATTCCTCAAGAAACAATGGGAAATATAGTCCTCTATAGTTAGATAGGCTGGAGTTAAAATCTCTGGAAGAAACATTAACAATCTCAGATATGCAGATGATACCACTTTGATGGCTGAAAGTGAAGAGGAACTGAGGAGCCTTATGATGAAGGTGAAAGAAGAAAGTGCAAAAGCTGGCTTGCAGCTAAACCTGAAAAAAACCAAGATTATGGCAACCAGCTTGATTGATAACTGGCAAATAGAGGGAGAAAATGTAGAAGCAGTGAAAGACTTTGTATTCCTAGGTGCAAAGATTACTGCAGATGCTGACTGCAGTCAGGAAATCAGAAGACGCTTAATCCTTGGAAGAAGAGCAATGACAAATCTCGATAAAATAGTGAAGAGCAGAGACATCACACTGACAACAAAGGCCCGCATAGTTAAAGCAATGGTGTTCCCTGTAGTAACATATGGCTGCGAGAGCTGGACCATAAGGAAGGCTGAGCGAAGGAAGATCGATGCTTTTGAACTGTGGTGTTGGAGGAAAATTCTGAGAGTGCCTTGGACTGCAAGAAGATCAAACCAGTCCATCCTCCAGGAAATCAAGCCAGACTGCTCACTTGAGGGAATGATATTAAAGGCAAAACTGAAATACTTTGGCCACATAATGAGAAGACAGGACAGCCTGGAGAAGATGCTGATGCTGGGGAGAGAGGAAGGCAAAAGGAAGAGGGGCCGACCAAGGGCAAGATGGATGGATGATATTCTAGAGGTGACGGACTCGTCCCTGGGGGAGCTGGGGGTGTTGACGACCGACAGGAAACTCTGGCGTGGGCTGGTCCATGAAGTCACGAAGAGTCGGAAGCGACTAAACGAATAAACAACAACAACATAGTTAGATATTGGGGAGTTAGATACGACCCTTCCTGGTTCTGCTGCCATCACCAAATCTTTTCCCCAATTTGGAACTCATCTTACTGGATTACTGTAGTTTGCTGAGGGCATCCCTGAAAACCAGTGGAAACTTCAGCTGTTACAAAAATGTGGTGGCCCATGCACTCACCGGGGTGTTGGGGTGCCACTGTGTTATACCACTGCTGCGGGAGCTGCGTTCATTACCAATCTGTTTCCAGGTGTCATTCAAGGTGCTAGTTGTTGAACAATTACTGTGGCTAATATCAAAATAAACCTACCCATAAAATAAACCAAATACAGTATCAAAATTATACAAAAAAACAAAACGTCTGCAAATGTGCTCCATCATCAGATGTTTTCAAGAAAGGACTGGACATCCATTTGTCCAAAATGGTATGAGGATTCCTGCACTGGGCAGGGGGTTGGACAAGAAGACCTCCAGGTCCCTTCCAACCTTATGATTCTATGAGTCTACCTCACTGTCTGTTTGGTCTGGGGCCAGGATGTTAGTTGGATAATATCATTATACTGATGATACAGAACCCTGTGATGATGGATTATCACCCCTGTCAGTTTCATGTAGATGTTAAAAATAAGTAGAGGGGACAGAGAGGCCCTCCATAAAGTAGAAGATTTCTCCTCCTTATCAGCACTGGCTTCAATGGCCCCCTCAGGAAAGAACCATTGCAAAACAGGGTCCCCCCACTCCGATCCTACAGAGGCAATCTAAAATGATATCATGGTTGATGGCATTGAAAGCTGAGGAGAGATCAAGGAGGATCAGAAGGGCTGCAATCTCCCAAACCTTGTCATCCACAGGCATGACCAATGCAGTTTCCAAACCTTTTTGAAACCTGACTGCCAAGGGTCCTGGTTTCTCTAGGGATCTCTGGAATTGTAGGGACACCACTTTTTGTACAACCTTTCCTACTAAGGGGATGTTGGGGTCAGGTCTAAAGTGGTCTAAAACAGAAACCAAGTGAGGGCTTCTTGAGCAGGGAGCACATCACAGCCTCTTTCAGAGGTGATGGGTGAAGCCATTTAGTGGCCTGCTAGAACCACTGAAATGGAGCAGAGCTTAACACAGCTGAGAAGCTGGCACAGAAAAAGAATATTAACTTAAAATAGCTTCAGTGAGCATGTTAGAGAAACACAGGTTATTGATCTTACACACTCAGCCCTCCCAAGCATAAAGAATCACACACTTAGACATAGTAGGTTTAAAAGTAAGTGAAATAATATCTTACTCATTTTTTATTCTTGGTCGTTACATCCATGTTTGGTGAAAAAGATGAAATCTTTGTTCTTCTTTTGTCCCTATACACAATTCACCCTTAGCCCTACAGCTGCCAAGAGCTGCATGGAAGAAAGGGGCAGAATCCTTCATCAAGCCCGGAGCACATCGCCCTGATGAACAGAGAGCAGAGCAGCATGCTTGCTTCTCCCTGGGTAGAAGAAGGAGGAGGAGAGGGGGAGAGAGGAAGTGGGAGTGGCAACAAACAGCTTCCTCAATAGCACTGAGAGTTTGCATCCTAGAGCAACCATCCATATGCTAATGAGGCATGCTGGATTTGCCAGGACTTCCAACATGTAGGGACACCACTTTTTGTACAGCCTTTCCTACCAAGGGGAAGCTGGGGACAGGTCTAAAGTTGTCCAAAACAGAGAAACCGAGTGAGGGCTTCTTGAGCAGGAGGTGCACCACAGTCTCTTTCAGAGGTGACGGGGACACCCACTCACTCAAGCATTGATTGCTGCATTTACAAGATGCACAGTCATAACTATCACCTCACTTATGGAACAGCTCCCTTACCAGACCCTGAGGATTCAAGATCAGTTGGGATATATCTACAGCCCATTGAGGCTTCAGCCCTGGTTACCTGAAGAAGGCAGTTAGACTGACAGACAGACAGACAGACAATCTTACTAATGGTATCCTTTAAGGACCTTGTATATCAGTTCCCAAAATTCCTGGCCAGCATGCTAGGGAATTCTGGGAACTGAAGTCCCATTATATTTGGAGGGTGCCAGATTATGGAAGCTGCTTTAAAGAGCAAAGCATGGGAAACTTGAAAGTCATGTTCATTGTGTCTTATATAGTGTATGTGGACATCTTATTCAGCCAGGCTGGCATGGATTAAAGACAGCTTGGTCCACCAGGCCAAGCAGCTTGAATCGAGCAACAATCTTCTTTGGTTGTGTATAATGCAGTAGCTCGGAAGTACATATTCAATGCCCACTCATCATGACCCCCACCATTAATCCTGGCTCATCAGGGCAAAGGCAGAATAATTACAGTATAGGCAGCAGCAGAATCACTGAAGAACTTCATTGCACAGGGATGTAATTATAGCTTGTCTCTAATCCTTTAATTGCCACCAGCATTTGATGTATTGTAGGCAATTCCATAGCATGGATCAATGGAAGAGGGTGGGGGAAAGCCTGTCTACTACAAGGGAATTGAGACAGCAAAGTCACATTACCTGCCAAGAGGAGGTGAGAGACCAGGTGGACATGGGACAAGTGATCCATGTATTTAATAGGTCTCTGGGGCATTTTTGAATCCGTCTCCAGAAGCTGCTTTAGAACCTACAAGAGTACCAATGGAGCCCCTGCCAGAAACAGCTTAAAGCAGCCGCATCTGTTGCCAAGATTACATGGCAAGTTAAAGATGGTAGGAATGCACTTTGAAGCACTTTTCTGAGAGCAAATCCAGAGTGCCCCAGCATATGAAATGCATAGGCTTTTCCCCCCAGGGATAGTTATAATTCCTGGGAAAGGAAGATAATTATCAGGACCAAGCAGAGCAATTCCCTACTGCAGTGCTTCACTTTTGCTGCTATATGGACTGAGGAATAACAACAAGGCATCTGTTTCTCCTCCTCAGGTCCCACCAGAAGACCTCTTTTTGGAAGATCTGGAGTTCTCTGAGAAACAGTTTGCTCCCAGGAAGGTTGACATGGTCTGGAGAAATCCTGATGGCGCAGGGCCTGGTTATCGAAGGGACCATCCATCTTATGTGATTTCTGCCTGCCTTGTCAATCAGGCAGTGCTGATATGCTCCAGGTCTCTTCCATTAAGCAGTGGCATCTGATGGGACCTAGGAAGCAGGCCTTCTCTGCCAGAGCACCTGCCTTCTGGAACAACTTTCCCCCAAGATCCATCTGGCCCCTACCCTGTGTTTAAAGGACCCCTAAGCCTGGGACGCGGTGGCGCTGCGGGTTAAACCGCTGAGCTGCCGATCGGAAGGTCGGCGGTTCGAAACCGCGTGGCGGGGTGAGCTCCCGTTGCTCGTCCCAGCTCCTGCTCACCTAGCAGTTCGAAAACATGCAAATGTGAGTAGATCAATAGGTACCGCTTCGGCGGGAAGGTAACGGCGTTCCGAGTCGTCATGCTGGCCACATGACCCGGAAGTGTCAATGACAACGCCGGCTCCATGGCTTAGAAACGGAGATGAGCACCGCCCCCTAGAGTCGGACACGACTGGACTTTACGTCAAGGGAAACCTTTACCTTTACCTAAGCCTGGGTTAGACTGATGGGTCCTGAGTACTATCATTTTCTAGACTGAATGAATCTCTTCTACTGGACTTTTTTTACTTGCATTGTTTTTACTACTGTTTTTTTTTTTTATTATACACCACCCAAAACTGCTAGGGAGTTGGGTGGCCTTACAAGTTTATTTTTAAAAAACTCCTTGATGGAGGTATCTCTGGACCTTTGGACACAGGATGCAGACAATAATTCTGCACACTTTGCTTCTTCTAAACTAAAATCCCTTTTTTCTCCTCCTCCTCCTCCTCCTCCTCCTCCATTGTCATGTTTCTTTGGAGCTTTGGTCACATTGCACTGTATTGTCTTATGGTCATTTTATTTTGCTTTATGTACCGTCAGTCCCCCAGAGTCACTGGGTTGAGATGGATGGCCTTAAAAATTATTTAAATAAATTCTTTTATTTAAGTACATAAAAACAATACTCATTCCAGTAATAGTCTTATTTCTCCTACTGTTACGCATTGTAACAAACTAATAGGGAAGGGAAGGGACGTCAGCCACAAACATCCGTCAAATTGGGGAGTAAATAATTGCAGCAGTTTACATCATCTGCATGATGACATCATCACACAAGTGACACAAATTATCTGATTTGCATTCTTTTCTGTCCTTCCTATACAGCAATGACATTAGATAACTGACAAAAACAGCCTCACAAATGCAGGCGGTTGCTTGCAGTCTGTTAGAACAAGATCCAGTAAATCAAGATTTCACTGTGATTATTTTAATTGATTGATTTGATTGATTTGATTGAAAAAGCTGCCCAACTCAAACTATGTGACTTAAACAAAAGCTGCCGAGTCCCTAAACAAAGTAGGCCTTTCACAGCTGTATTTCAGAGCTTTGTTTCACAGAATCTCTGGTGTTATGTAATGGTTTTCAGTTGACACTTAAGGAGCAGTTTATTTATTCCTGCTTCCGTTGCTCTCCTGGGTGATTCTGAACCAGTTTTTCGCTCTAGTGACTTCAGACACTCATTTGGCACCCTGTGTTATTTTTCCAGACAAGGGAGAACAGCATGATCATAAAGAATGAATTATTTACAGGAGGATCAGCACTTCCAGTCACGTCAAGGCTCTGCTAATTGTATTTAATTGAAACTTTGATGGTGAGACATATGCAGCACGTTCTTCAGATTTATCACCAGGAACCCCAAGCGTCATTAAACATTTACCAGTGAGGCAGCCTAGAGGATAGGCTAGTGTATGGAAAGCTAACCACTTTCAGGTATTTCTTAAAAACATCAAATCAGGATGGTTAACAGAAGTTATCACATACACATTTTTGGCTGACTCGTCCAATCCTTCCCCATTGCTGATTACTGGACATCCTTCAGACCAGTGTTTCTCAGCCTTGACAACTTTAAGACGTGTGGACTTCAACTCCCAGAATTCCCTGGCCAGCAGATGTCCACAGGTCTTAAAGTTGCCAAGGTTGAGAAACACTGCTTCAGAGTAAAACTGTGTTAAAACCAAAGTTTTAATAAGGTCCCTCTGTTCCTGTTTCCTTGCCTCAAAGTCATAAGGCCACCCAGCTCATCTTCACTGCGCTCAGCTCAGTTCACCCAGTGATGGGCTCCCTCAGTGGTAAATAGTTGCAATTGTCTATCAACATCATATTCAGTTTTAATCATACAATTCAAGCAACCTTATGTTCATTCACACTTTAGAAATTCCATTCAATATTGATGTAAACTTTTTTTTAATCTCCAAAGGTTTAACTTACCTAAACTATCACAACGTTAACAATTTCTAGTTTATACTATATAAATATCACTGTATCCAGCTGATACCTGTATTTTATAATGAAGTGTTCACATCTTATAATGAAATAAAACAAATTCTTGGGCGGGAAAATCCCAGAACTGACCAAAGGGACAGGAAGGGACTATAGGCAAGGTGTTCAAATATTCAGTATAATTCAACATTACATTTGCTTAGCATCCAATTATTTTGTCCAGCCAAATCCAACAAAAGCATGGGTGTGTCAAACTAGCTCGACTGCAAGGATTTGGCAGAATATGTTATGACTGTCCTCTTACAGCCTGATTTTCTTTTTTTAAAAAAATCAAAATGGATTCTACTACAGAAACTAGAAGTAAAAAATTATAGCCACTAGTGAACTGCCTGAGACCAGAGATTGGCATATTCTTTTAGCAGAAGTTGCTAAGCAGAGGAAAAGAACTGGGTCACTGAAGCTGCTTTTTGTAGAAACATGGTGAACCAGCACTAGCAAATGTTCACTCACAGCAGGTGTTGGCAATCCACACTTCTCTTTTGCAACACCCAGACTACCTCTATAGTGTACTGCCAACATTCACTTGGCAAAATGACTGCTTTCCAGCAGCAATTTTAGTTGCTATTTTTAAAAATGTCAGCATTGTGTTGATTCTTGACTCAACTGCATTTGGTTCTTACTGAAATTAATCAAAAAAATCATGATTGTTATGACTGAGATCAAATTTACTATCTCTTCCCCAGGAATATACTGAGAAATTGCCCCATTCCATAGCAAAATATGGAATATTTTAAAGGGGGAAAAAGGCTTCAACAAGACAGAATGTGGAAAGTGTAGCTGTCTGTATGAACACATTAACAGTTTTTATTTCACCAAGAGTAATCAGTTCCCAATTTTTAAAACCAGACCAAAAGAATCAAATAAATAGCAATAATAAATCTTACAAATTAATTCCAGAAGCAGAACATGCTCAGCGCAATAAAAGCATTGTCATTTTAAAAATACACTTGATATCCTCAAAGAATGCCCTTGGGTGTGTCCGAGTGGGCAGGGAAGACTTATGGGCTTTAACTAGGCATTAGGATCACTTCCACAACCACAAACATAATTCTGAGTGTAAAAATTTCAGAATAAAGCCTTTGTATATTGCAAATGTAGGGTTTTTTTTTTAATGCATCAACGTCCCGATTTTACAATGGCTGAGGTTTCTCCTTGCCAATTACACTGCAAGGTTAAGACCAACATCAAATTCAGGAGGAATTTGGAGACACCACCACATTTTGGGTTCTTATCTGGATCTGTTTATCTAGCCATGGTTTCTCAACTTCGGCAACTTTAAGATGCGTGGACTACAACTCCCAGAATTCCCCAGCCAGCAAGCTGGCTGGGGAATTCTGGGAGTTGTAGTCCACGCATCTTAAAGTTGCCAAAGTTGAGAAACACTGATCTAGGCAGTTCCTGCTTTCACACTTTCTGCAAAAGCGAATTTTGCATACTAGAAGCTAATCTTGAAGAAAGGAGACAATGTAATGGTCAAGATGAGTCCATTTCTCTTCACTAAGTTCTAGGCAGTATGTGTCTTTGAAGTCCCTGATTCTAATGCACGCCGTAGGCAAGGGAGCATCCACACCACACCGAGTTTTGGTGTTTGCACCAAGTCTCTCTCCTCCGTGTCAGCAGCAGGTTCTCCATCAGACCCCAGAGAAGGCGCCGCTGCACCACGAGCCTTATGACATAATTCCGAAAACAGGATTGTGGCGGCAAATGCTAGGGCCATATTCCTCGAAGTCTTTCTTGGTGTGACACACTTCAAAGAACTCTGGCTGAGGAAGAAAAAATTAAGGGCTGATCAGAAGCTGCAAGTGAAGGAGGACAAATCAAGAAGATGAGAGAGCCATTCCAGACAAAATACTGGCGTAGCATGATCACCTTCATCTCCCTTGGGAACAGCAGGGGCAGTGTGGAATTCACTGCCCAGGGCAAAGATATATCGGCAGTTTATTCTGAAAGAAAGGTACAGGTCTTCCTCACTTAACAACCACAATTGGAGCCAGAATTTCAGTCGCTAAGCAACATGGTTGTTAAGTGAATCTGACCCAATTTCACCACCTTTTTTGCAGCTGCCGTTAAGCGAATCACATGGTCGTTAAGCAAACCATGTGGTCGTTAAGCAAATCATGCCGTTCCCCATTGATTTTGCTTGCTGGAAGCTGCCGAGGAAGATTTAAAATGGTGATCACATGACCACAGGGATGCTGCGATGGGCATATGTGCAAGGACCAGTCATAAGTCGCTTCTTCACTGCTGTCATAAGTCCGAACCATCACTAAACAAATGGTCATTAAGCAAGGACTACCTGTACACATATGCTTAAGATGTTTTTTTTTTTACCATAACCCTTTTGGACAAGGAACAGAAATTTAAAGAAAGTAATACAGAAAGGTTTTGTTCCATTTCTAACAGACATTATGCTACTAACTACATGGATGAAAACTTGCTGAAATCCTCTCTGACCTCATAATTTGGCAAAAGCCCTTTCTGACTTGCTATTTTTCCTTCCTTATGTTATCAGCAGGGCTTTGCCAAAAAGCTGGTTCTGAACTTGGAGGCTTCAGAATTGGACTGGGGCCATCCCAGATCAGAGACCAGAAAAGTGATACCTGTGAGGTACTTTTCTGGCGTTTCCCCCTCTTGCTTTCCTGAATTGAGCACAGAAGTATGAAAAGTGTACAGTGAAAACAATTTTGTACACTGAATGGTCAGCCAAGACTCAAGGCTGGAGAGGGAAGCAGAGGAGCTGGGCTTTGAGAGCAGCAGTTGCCGACTGCAGACACCTCCAGATGTTTAGGGCTGCTTCTTCAACGCAGGTCCTCACAGTTCGTAACCAATGTTCTTTGGATTTACACAAATCTAATCAGATGTCCTTAGAAGTCCCTGGCTTTTTTTTTTAACCAAGAAGAAGAAATGTAGATGTTGATTTTCAGGTTTTGCCCAACAAAAGGAGCTCTGGTCCATTGACCTTATGAATGCAAGATGAAAGCCTGGCCAGCAATGGGAAGAACCATGTGCTCATTTCCTGGTGGGAACAATAAAAGAGAAGCCTGTCTCTGTGCCTAGGAATCGAACAGACAATGTGCAGCTTTTCTAGGACCAACTGGTTGCACAAAAGACATACCGTTGACGCGAGCATAGATCCACCAAACCAGACTGCATAGCGCTGCATGTGATGACTGATCACTTGAACTTCAACAGGTTTGGGCTGTAAAACACAAACAAAAGCAGAATATTATCAGCACACAACCCAGGCTTGGTTAACCAGGCCTTCTTACCAGTTAGAACTGCACACTATGTTTAATTAATTATTATGGGAGAGGAGGCTCCGAATAACCATCTGCGCGGAATTAATGAAGCTAGCTTGGATTCCAGCGATGCGGGTTGCAAGTCTCTCTGCTCCACTTCCCAAGATTTGAGCTCTTCAATCCTACTGCAAGAGACTGTATCATTCGACTAGAAAGAAATATGATTATACATGCCAGGTTCAAGCACCCTCCCAAAATATTGTGAGCAACACACTGGAGTTCCACCATTTTTCTCACACTGTTGCAAGAATCACAACATGGACATCTATAGTCAGGCAAAAAGAAGATATTCATCCTCTTTCTTTTTTGGTGCCTTCAAGTCAGTTTCGATTCTTGGTGATTGCCTGAGGACAAGTCCCTGCAGTTTTCTTGGCAATGTTTCAGAAGTGGTTTGCCATTGCCTGCTTCCCAGGGCTGAGAGAGAAGGACTGGCCCAAGGTCACCCAGCTGGCTTTGTGCCTGAGGCGGGACTAGAACTCACGGTCTCCTGGTTTCTAGCCCAGCACCTTAACCACTAGACTAAACTGGCTGTCATTCATCTTTCATCCACTGATATTAACCAGAGTGATACCTTTTGAGCTAAACTTCTTGCAACCAGACCTCTGACCGCTGAAAATCACTATTTTCTTACAAAGCAGTATATCTGCTGGGTTGAAAATGCTCTAAAGCTTTCTGAATGCTGGAAATTCTTTGGACCAGGAGAATTCAACTGACTGGCAGCATATAAATAATATAATGTTGTTCTTTGCAAACCATCTCAGAGCAGGATTCTGGCCTGAATAGATGCAATTAGCACGCTTGTAAAAGTGTCATCGGATTTACAGGCCTTGCTAATCGGTGCATGGGGCCCTCGCCTTGCTTATTCAAGCATTTAATGGGAAATAAAATCCGGTTACCTTTATTCGACCACCACTGAGCTCTTCGCTGATTTTCAGTCGAGCATCAACTACTCTTTTCAAGTCCCTCTGCAACCGACGACCAAAATCTCTGAACATTGTAGATCCCCCGGAAAGCACCATGTTCTACATGGTAAAGAATTATTTTTGGCCTTTAGGCAATATAACCAACCTAACTATTTTTCAAAAAATCAAATCTATGAGTCTTCTCTCTAGGCCAGTGTTTCTCAACCTTGGCCACTTTAAGATGTGTGGACTTCAACTCCCAGAGTTCCCCAGAATTCTGGGAGTTGAAGTCCACACATCTTAACGTGGCCAAGGTTGAGAAACACTGCTCTAGGCTGTCCCTGGAGGGAGTACAGGACACAACTTTGATACGTCAGGTTATATATGGTCATATGGCAAAAAGGTTCCATTGATGGCCATTCTGGGGGGGGATTAAAAAGTCAAGCTGGTGATCATCCCAGTACAATCAAAGTGCAATCAATTTTTTTTACAAGCATTGCTCATATGAAAGTTTACATGAGCTTCGATTGCAGATGTGCCATTTTTTGACACACACAAACACCCCCATGGATGTCCCTGCTATCCACCTTCACAATTTAAGACTTACATTTTTTCATCAAACTCCAATCTATATCCAGCAACTCCCTTAAAGCAATGAAAACGTATCAATGCCAACCACTAGGAGTGGAAGTTAACTCCAGCCAATCTCGGCAAATGTGCCCTCAAATACAGCCTTCTGACTGCCATCGGAGCAACAGTTGCCCATTCCCAAAGGCTCTCAAAATTAAAAATATTTTTATCACAATTTTCCAACCACACAGAAGACAACTCTCTTAATATTCAAGATATAGCTTAAAAATAAGCATCTCCTTTAGAAAACGAATTGAAGCAGAATTGAAAGGACGCAGCAGCTAGGCTGGAGAGGGACCAACTGGTTTGTGCCTAGGCCCACACACTTCAGGATCTTAAGCAGCCACCTGAACGTAGCATGAAAATTAATCAGGCATTTCAGAACAAAGAATTCCAAAGTTCCATAACTGAGAAGGTCATGGCCATCTTACCTCACCTGATGAATTGTCTTAGCCTACAGAGAGGTACAGAGTTATATTCTATTTATTGAATTTAACAGACTTAAAGTCCAATCCTTTTCCCTCACATGGCAGATTGCAATGATCAGTGCTAATTAAACTGACATGGGTTTTGAGAAAATGGTTGGTTTACTCCTTTCGAATTGCTAGAATTTCTAATTCATTCATCTCGGAATTTCTAATTCATTCAACTCGGCCAGGGCAATAGAAAATGTCTTGCACCTAATAGCAAACAAATCTGGAATGGTTAATAAGAGGTATCCAAAAATTGGGGAAGGGAATCACTGAATCTACTACAGGCATATATGAAATAGTTGACAATGAATTATGGGAAACTCGTCAATTTGTATGCAAAAGGTGGTCTGGGTAATTTCTGCACTGATCCATATCACCCAGGGTAAAAATGATTTGAATAATGATGTGCTATAAAACTGAAGGTCAGAAGACTAAATGAAGTTTTTGGATTATCAACCCATTATTCATGGAGAAAAGTTTGCTTAGCAGTTAATAACAAATGGGTAATAAAGTATGTGTTAAAGAAAGCATATGCACATTGACTAGGCATTCCTGTATTGTGTTATGTTACAACAGATTAACCCACATATACGTTAATGGCTAGAAAGCAGCAGTAAACACCAAATTAAGATGTACTAAAAAGCCTTTCATTTAGAATTCCTTTTGCAAAGGTATTTTGCAAACTTCTACTGTGAAATGGTATTGCTTCATTCCTGAAATCAAGAGGGGGTCTTCAGAGGCAGTGGCTTCAGTGGAGATAATTTCAAGTATCCCCTTTCCATTCTTGATGATGGTTAAATGTCAAGATACTCAGCAGAAGAACAAAGAGGGTGACCCCAGCACACTATAAAATCTTGAAGGAGATTTACTTCCTTCTCCAAATGCCATCTATGGTTTTTCAGCAGGTAATGACCAATGAGAACCAGCCAAGCTGAACTTTCAGGTTTTAATTAAGAGATACTTCACTTAATAATCTACTGACTTAGGGTTTTTCATTATATCTCTTTTGAACTCTGCTCTTCAATTCTGGAATTTACACATTTATGTTTTTACAATCTGGAAGGACAGCCTAATTAATTTTGTAGAATGACTCTCTTTTTTTCCTTTTGACTGCTCAAGAGTTTAACCTTTTTTTAATAATAGTTTTAGAATGACAAATTTGCTTATAAAAGGGATTTGGACAGTAACAAATTATATCTGATCAATATAGCTAGGATTTTTTTTAGCAAAGGCAGTACTTCTTAGATTTTATTTTACTCTTACTATTTTTCTTTTTTGTGAGAAACCCAGCAACGGATTGATAAAGGAACAGCATATTCAATACAATTATGCAAATAATGATTTTACCAACCTGGAAACAATTCATTTTTATTATGACCCTATTTGCCTTATTTGTATTTATTTTCCTGCAACCAGCTTATTTTCCTGGTGCAATTAGCTTTGTTTCGTCTGTAATTATCTGGTCAAGCTTTTAAGCTTTCCTTTTTATGAACTTTATGAGATTTTTTGGAACCACAAGAGGGAGCTCCAACATAAGGAATGTCTACTTGGAGGGGGTTTCCACTTTGAAATGAAGCTTAAATTAAGCTAGGCAGACCAAGGAAACATTTGGATTTCAGTATAAAGAACAACAGTATTAAAAAAAAATTAAGAATTTAATGTGTAGAACTAGGCTGTAGCCTTTTAAGGGCTTTCATTATGCCTTTTTTCTCATACTGTATTATCTGGAATTTATATATTATGATATCTATGTATCATTTTTTAAAATCTAGTGTCTTAGTGACTGTAATTTCTTCCAGTCCTTTTTAATGAAAAGAAATTCTGCAAAATGTTCAGTGATGGAATAACACTGAAAATAAAACCAGATCTACCAACAAGAATGTTTTCAAGATCACAATCTATTTCTATTCACCCCTCTATCTACAAGCTACTACAGGTAGTCCTCGACTTATGACCATTCATTTAGCAACCATTTGAAGTTACAACAGCATTGAAAAAACTTACTTGCAACCAGTCCTCACACTTATGACTGTTGCAGCATCCCTGCAGTCACATGATCAAAATTCAGGTGATTGGCAACCAGCATGTGTTTATGATGGTTGCAACGTCCCAGGGTCATGAGATTGCTATTTACGACCTTCCCAGCTGGCTTCCGACAAGCAAAGTCAATGGGGGACGGCAGATTCAATTAATGACCACGATTCACTTAATGACCATGGTGATTCGCTTAACGGCTGCAGCAAAAAAGGTCATAAATCAGGCATGACTCACTTAACAACTGCCTTGCTTAGCGATGGAAGTTCTGGTCCCAATTGTGGTCGTAAGTCGAGGACTACCTGTAATCAAACCAGAAGGAAGACACAAATCATGTGACCCTTCAGCCTTCACCCGAATGTCATTTAGTAATTCTGTCTCTCTTTGTACCTTATACAAAGGACGCCGAACATCAATGGGACAGTTCTGTATAACTTCATCAACAACATCTGAAATAGAGTCCATAAAATCTGGATTGGCAAACTAAAAATAAACAGGAGAGGCAGATAATCAGTTAATGCAGATACTTAAATCCTCACTTGGGACAAGATCTGTGTGCAGATGAGCAAGAGAAGGAGGTGACATACAAGAGACTGCCAAAAGCTGGGGGAAAAAAACCCCTCCAGACTCTGGAGGATGGCTTATCTCTTCTCCCGATGAGCTAGTAAATTATTTGACAAGTACATCGATTTTCTGGTCTGATTTATAAAGACCTACATCATCAGAGGTCCTTGAAGACAAAGCCAGCTGGGCTGGTCAACCACAGCAATTACATCTTAAGTTTCTCGTGGATAGAGTCACCACACTCTTTCCCCACTCTTCCTCCCTTGCGAGGCCCCTGGGTAGATGCCACCTTCTCCTCCACAGCATCTGGCCGGTGCGCCTTAAACGTCTGCTTCCCTTGAGCTTTCAGTCCCAGCTAGTTTTCCACCGCTGAGCACAAGAGGCCCAGTTTGGATAATAAATTATAAACTATATGGTCACACTCCTCGGGGATCTTAACTGTAGCCATTAATTCTGCTGGCCAAAGAAGAGGTGGCCAGAAGATACAAGCTGCCTTCTGTCAAGAATTACTATCATGTCGAACACGAACGAATTAATTTGAAGCGGTTTTACTTAAAGAAATGGGAGGCGTGCATTTTCTAACATCTTCCCGCTGTAATTTGGCCACAAGATGGTGCCTTACCCCCATAAGTGCCATTTCCTTCCTTCCTTCCTTCCTTACAACGACCACCCTTGGAACTACTACTACTACCACTACTGCTAGTAGTAGATGACTACTACTCCTGCTCGAGCAGTCCTGTCTCTTACCTCTGGATGAAAGAAGACTTCTGGCCCCAGGAATCTTTCATAGCCGACATCGATAGTAAATGTGTTTCTACTGATCGCATTGATTCCCGTGTATTGCTTAATCCATTTGTGAGGATCGACATCATACTTTGCAAATTCTTTTACTATGTCAGGGCAAATGTAGCAGTGCTTTTCCTGTAAATAATGCAGAAAGAAACATTTGTTTTGTTGGATTAAAGAGGACCAGATTAAAAGGGTAACTCCTCTGGGACTGATTGTGCATTACACCTGCTACAGGGACTGAGTTTAGAGGTTCTACAATGTTCAGTGCCAGTTCCTACATGACAAAAACCCTGAAGCATCCGAACTTCTAAAGAGAAAAAAAAAAGATGTTAATTATCAGGGCCTGAAGGCCATGAGCAGGCAGAAAGATACTAATCAGAGAACTCGTGAGCACAGTTGACTTAATAGGGTTGGGCAGCATTTTGGACTTCAAGGCAGCCCCTTAAAACCGCCCTTGCTCCTTTTGCTAAGATCACATGGCTGTTGTGTCGTGCAATCCCAGAGAAAGGTGCATTTCATCCAGGAGCTGTAGACAGCTGTTACTGCGGAGAAGGAAGATGGCCTTGATGGAGATACACAGGATCTACTGCCTAAGCAAAAGGGGAGCGAAGCATTTGTTAAGCCCAGAACATCCAAATAACATTCAGACGCGGCTCAGGCAGACACCTCCCTGATTCACTGAAGTATAAGGGGGAGGAGGCGCAGCACAATCAGACTTGCAAGGGTCTGTTATTATAGCCAATCTCAATAAAAGTGATTTCAGCCTTCCTGTGGAGTTGATTTCCTGGTCGGGTCTACCTAGTGGGGCTGACAGTTATGTTCATGCCCCAATGGGTTGGGAGTTGAAATTCACCCATCTTAAAGTTGCTGAGGTTGAGAAACACTGCTCTGAAGCACTTCAAATGTGGCCTTCACAGAAGATCCCAGTTCCAAAACAAGCTGTTCCAAGCATTTTGGAAGTATTGCAAGTAAGGGTTGGAGCACTTCCTGGAACAATCTGTTTTGATGCTGGAACAGCCCATTCTGGGATTGAGATACAGGTAGTCCTCGACTTATGACCCCAATTGGGACCTGAATTCCCGTCACTAGCGATGCAGTCATTACGTGAACCATGCCTGATTTTACAACCTTTTTGCCACGGTCGTTAAGCGAATCCGGCTTCCCCCATTGACTTTGTTTGTCAGAAGCCTCCGAGGAAGGTCGCAAATGGCAATCATGTGACCCCGGGACACTGCAGCCATCCTAAATACATGTCAGTTGCCAAGCAACCCAAATTTTGATCACGTGACCATGGGGAACGCTGTGACAGTCGGAAGTGCGAGGACCGGTCGTAAGTCACTTTTTCCAGGGCCATCGTAAATTCGAACAGTTGTTAAACAAATGGTCATAAGTCAAGGACTACCTGTATTCTGTGACAGAACCTACTCCCTTGTACAACATCTTAAGATGAATGGGATACATAGAAACCATAGAGAGCACAGTTTACATTTCACTGATCCTCTGACAATCCGTTCAGTATTTCTGGAGAGTTTAGTAAGGTAGAAAGTACTTACTTTTACAGCCTTCGCCGTCTCCAGTGACTGCTCCGGAGGGATTCCCGTCTCTCTCTCCCTTAGGAGTTGCTGAATAAAATACGTGATATCTCTACCTGCAATGGGGATGTGCTTGATGCAGCTACCGATTACGTAACCTTCTGCCTTCCAAGGGGGTAAAAAAAAAAACAGATTTAGCTTTAGCAGTCCAACAGGAGTCAGTTCAGAATTTGAGGCTGAGGGTTTTTTCTTCTTCAATCACTTATTACTTAATAAAGTTTCAGATTTTAGCTTCTTCAAGGGTCCCCTCTGCCCACAAAAATGAGCTAGCAATGGAGACACAATCAACTTAGGCTGGATCTAGAAGACTATCTTTCATGTGACCCGCGGGTTACGGCAGGAGTGACTACAGAGTGCGACGTGCATGAAAAATAGGCGGGCCTTCAGTTGCACTGCTGCCGCCATCTCGACTTTTTCGCCCCTACCCTGTGGACATCCCTGGGTTTTGAAGACCACGTTGGGACTTTTGCCCTCTTCTTTCAAACAGCAGAGCCAAATTCATACTGCACCACAAACGTCTGCAATACGAAAAGCAAATGAAAAATACCACTAATTTTGCGAAGTACGTAGCCTGAAGAAACCACATGTTTTTGAATCCTTTAAAAAAAATGGATGACTCCATGCAAAGTCCTCTCTCCCCTGGGCTAAGATCTTGGAAGCACTGCTCCCACGTCCACGCCCAACCTGGCCCACAATCCACCACATTGGATCTGGCTGGGGATTCTGGGAGATGAAGTCCACCCGTCTTAAAGTGGCCAAGGTTGAGAAACATTGCTGTAGTCTGTCCTAGTTTTTTTCCTGCTTGTCATAGATTTTTTTCCCTGTAGACTGTTGTAGACTGCCCCAGGAAGGCGGTTAAAACCTGGTTATGCCACCTGGCTTGGGGTGGGAGAGGCAATAGCCATGCATGGAGGTGGCTGGCACCGTGATGGTGCCAACGGTAAGATCTTGATTTCCCATCTTGTATTTATGTTTTATATTTGTATTTTTATATTTATATTACATTTATATACATTTATATGTACATTGTATTTTTTAATGATATGTTATTTTTATTATTGTAAACCGCATAGAGCCGTCATATACAAGTTGGGCGGTCGAGAAATTCAATAAATAAATAAAATAAGATACATTTCTTCACCTCACCTCCTTAGATCTAAAACATGCTCTCTGTCACAATAAGCAGGGCCCCCAAAACAGAAAACCTAAGAGCATAGTGGTTAAGGCTCCAGGCTTAGGCATAGTGGTTAAGGCTCCAGGAGACTGTGAGTTCTAGTCCTGCCCTAGGCATGAAAGCCAGCTGGGTGACCTGGGGCCAGTCCCTCTCTCCCAGCCCAAGAGCCAATCAGGCGTGGTAGAAGAGTTCTAGTCCCGCCTTGGGCATGAAAGCCGGCTGGGTGACCTAGGGCCAGTCCCCCTCTCCCAGCCCAAGAGCCAATCAGGCATGGTATGAGAGTTCTAGTCCCGCCTTAGGCATGAAAGCCGGCTGGGTGACCTTGGGCCAGTCCCTCTCTCCCAGCCCAAGAGCCAATCAGACGTGGCAGGAGAGTTCTAGCCCCGCCTCGGGCATGAAAGCCGGCTGGGTGACCTTGGGCCAGTCCCTCTCTCAGCCCAACCCACCTCACAGGGTTGTTGTTGTGGGGAAAATAGGAGGAGGAAGGAGTATTAGGTATGTTCCCCACCTTGAGTTATTTATAAAAATAATAAAGGCGGGATAGAAAATTAATAATAATAATAATAATACTTACCACTGGAATGACATGGGTCACCCCATCCCCACTGTCAATAACTGTGCCTGTTAAAGTACGGTCCCCAGCTTGTCGCGAAGTCCAAGATGCAGCTAAGGCTAGCACTGCCTGCGAAAGATTATTTGAAAAATACGGCAGTAATATAGAATTTCCCACCAATTTCCTAACCAGTAGGTTAATTCCCAGCCTAAGTGAGACCCTATAAATGAAATAAAGAAGTGAATAAATAAAAGACTAAATATTGTTTTTCCCCTTGTTGCTTTTTAAACCAAAGAAAAAAAAGAAAATGTAAAAGAAAATTTAATAAAAGAAAATTTAAAACAAAAGCACCTTCTACACCTCAGATCCAAGGAGCACACACGGGGCAGAATGGTCTTCCTAGAGTTTTGCCTGCCACTTCTATAGCTGTTTCCTGTGGCCCCCATGCTCGTTAGTCCACAAACCAACATAATCATGAGATTCTGTTAGATTCCTGGAGCAGTGTCTGGACAGGGAAGAAACAGGGCCACCTTGAACCAATAAGGCACTCTTTGTGGGGGAAGGAGAACCATAACTTTCCAAAGGAAATGGCCCCAAACATCTTGGTGACATCACCTGGAAGCACAGGTTTCCCCTAACCTTCTCTAGCTTTGTGGAGCTACCTAAATTCCCAGCGAGAGGTCATGTGGCTTCATAAATTCCTTGGTCCTATAAGAATTGGAGGAAACTATAGCTATTGTCGTCATCATTTGTACCTACTTTGAACAACCTCCAGCCCCACTGGAGTACCATTTAACAGAGTAAACAAGCAAGAGGATTATGGAATTGTAGACCTAGAATGGGTCATGTAGGCCACTGAGTCCCACCTTCTCCATAGTGCAGGAATCCAAATTGAAGCATCCATGACAGATGGCCATCTGCCCACCTTCGCCTAAACACCTCCAGTGGTGGGAGCCCACCATCTCTTTGGCTTCTGGCTTCTACTGTCCAAGAACGCTGATTATTCTAACATGTTCATTAGTCTGTCTGTTTCATGTTGTGATGCCACAGAGCAACTCTTGATTTTCTTCTGTGTAACATCCATTCAAGAATTGAAGAGTAATGGTTACAACTCCCCTCTTCAAAATATTCTCTTGTCAAGGCTAAACAGTACCTGATTCCCTCAATCTCCCTATGACTCCACCTACAGTGTCTAGCATATACCTGCGGATTATCAATCAAATTCCTTCTAAACTGGGAGAAAAAAAGAAAGGAAGAAAGAGAGAGAGAGAATGCAGTTGTGAAAAAAGGGAAAACGTCTGGGAAATTGTTAAATACCTTTGCTACAGAGATGAAATAGAAAGACCACAACAAAAGCAGACTTTTTAAGATGGGATGTGGAACATGGCACCACTTCCTCTTTCCCTTTTTGTGTGTGTCTGTGTGTGTGTGTATCAGAAGCACCTACCAAGGTGCTTCTGTATTGAAAGGATTTGCCGGTGACATCACCGTTGCCCGGGGGATGCCCAAGAGGGCTCCTTTCATGTCCCTGTTATTTTCCTGCTGAAGTGGTAGCTATTTATCTACTTGCATTTGCATGCTTTCGAACTGCTCGGTTAGCAGGAGCTGGGACAAGTTGATGGGAGCTCACTCTGTCATGCAGCTTGTGCTCTCGGGTTTCGAACTGCCGAGCTGCCGACCTTAATGGTCCTCTGACTCAGCGCCTTAACCATTGAGCCACCACAGCCCCTATGATGTCAATTTATCTAAGATCAGATCTTTATCAGAGACTCAACATTTCTACATAGGCCCAGGTAAAAACACTTTCTCTAGATCAATCACAGGAACATTTGCTGAGAGGGTTACAGGTAGTCCTCACTTAACAACCATTCATTTAGTGATGGTTCGGACTTATGATCTTGCTGAAAAAATAATTTACAGCTGGTCCTCACACTTACAACCATTGCAACGTCCCTGCGGTCATGTGATCACAGTTTGGGTGCTTGGCAACTGGTTTGCATTTATGACTATTGCAGCATCCTGTGGTCACATGATCACCATTTTCAACCTTCCTGGCCAGCTTCTGGCAAGCAAAATCAATGGGGAACCACATGATTCACTCAATGACCATGTGGTTCACTTAACACCTGCAGCAATTTGCTTAACGGCCACCACAAACAAGGTCATAAAATCAGGTCAGATTTGCTTAAGGACCGCTTCGCTCAGCAACCAAAATTCTGGTCCCAATTGTGGTTGTTAAGTGAGGACTACCTGTATAACAGTCAAGATGGCGGCTGCAACTGCATGATCCAAACTCCGTCCTTTTTTAAATTGCAGTTGCCATCCTGACTTTTTGGGCCCTCTGCTTAATCCTATCTATTTCACCTCCAGAATATACTCTGAAAAAACTAAAAACTAAATGCACAGAGAAGCCTCTATTTCCTGCACTAAAGGCGCAGGCCGGATAGAACTGATTTGATTTTTACCTGCACAGCAATGTAAAGTCCCGGTATGTTAAAAGATTCAAACATGATCTCTGCAAGATATTCTCTGTTTTCAGGTGTGTTCAGTGGCGGTTCTGTCTAGTTTTGAAAGGCAGAGTTAAATTAAAAAGATACCAATCACATATTTTATCCAGGTTGATAACATTTATGTTTATTGAGATTCTTTCTTTGTGACGGCTAAATTATGGACAGCTGCTATCAAACTGAGGAGGCAGCTAGTGAATTGATGGCTAAATTATTTTGGATATATTGGCAATAGTTAAACAGTGTTGAGTATTTACTTTTTTTTGTTTGTTTTCTCTATAGCTTAATGTAATTCATTCTGCCATATTTATTATCTCACGCTGGCTCACTTGACTCTAATTCACTTGTAATTTATTGAGGTTCTTAGAATATTATTTTGTAAACGGGGCACTGTGTGTGCATCCTTCATGTAAAACCAGGATTGTGAATCTATTTGTCAGATGAATCCTGGACCACATTCCAACTTTTTGTGAGTTGGGCATTATTATTTTCCAAGTCAGTTTTTTTTCCTTCAAGGATGTGCACGTACTTATATTACTAACGCCAAAATGTGAGTCCAGTGTCGCAAACCAGGATATAAACCTTCTCACCAATTTTCATAGTGCCCTCCTCTGGATCTGTTTCCAGTTGCTGATAGTGGAGAAATAGCACAGCTGGAACAGAACTATTGTGTCCCGTGTAAAATCCTTCTCTGATCACCTTACAAACATCCCAACTAAAAGGATCACTGCTTTCCCATTGCTAACTGCACTGAGAAACAACAATCTCAAAGAGATTCACTTGGAAGGGGATAGAAAAAAAATCTTCTCTCTTTCCTAATTTCCAGCATATGTCCTCTGAAAACTGAGAGTAGGAAGAAAATTAAGCGTGACATACCATTTGCCTCCTGGTCTTACCATTAAAAAATAGTGATCTTCTGGCTCAGCTCGAAGATACTTAAAAATAACGTGTTCCATGTACCTTTCCATAAGATCCCAGTCTTCCACAAGGCCATGCCGGATAGGCCACTGAAGCAAAGGAGAAGGAACCGTAACATCATTCCATGAATGAACATGTCATCTTTACATTGTAGAAACAAAGGTCTGGTCTGTCACCCCACCCAACCAGCACCTTGCACAATATTGTAACTTGGGAGAGACTCATGTCTCTGACTTCAACAGCGAAGCTCCCCTTATTGCTCCAGTTTTACCTTTGTAGCATAGGTGGGTTTAATTAGAGCTTCATCTCCAATAAAAAAATCTAGATCATCCACGCCTTGGGCCAGTCTCCTCTGCGCCTGGTCACCTACTTTGGCTGTTTCTCTTACTGCAATGCCTAAACAAAAGAGTCATAAAGCAAATAAACAAACCCATTGATACACCTGCTTTGGGGAACTGTTAAATCTTTGCTGTTAGAGAGGTGCTTGGTTCCACAGCCAGATGGCATCTTCAGTTCGGGATTCAAGCTGGCCAAAGGACACCCAAGAGATCTTTCAAGCTGTATCCATGGTGTCAGGTAAAAAGGAAGTCACTTGTTTGTTAAGGCAGATCTCTGGCAGCCACATAATAGAGATAGGAAGGAAAGAGGATTTGTCATAGCAACCAGAAAGTGGTTTAATGAGGGCCAATCTTGGCAAGGAGAGCTTTGTCTCTCCAGCTACATACCAGCCAAGGACACTAATCTAGTAAATACCATTTCCTAGAAAAAGAGATCCATACATCCCACCCACCCCCACAAAAACTCACTAGACAGTTGAGAAGCCAACTGCTTGTTTCTTTTCACCAATGAGCACATACTTTGAAAACAGAGCAACCCCTGCTTACATGATGGGATAATGAATTGTGGCTCCGTGTTTCCGGCATAACCCAGTTTTGTGTACCTAAAACGAGAAGCAAATGGATCTTCAGAGACTCAGCGTGGAATAAAGCCATGTTTGTTCAAATCGGCTTGTACGCTAAGTAAATGAATGCATCGGGTTGGGCCAGCTTTTTCTGTATAAAATGAAGGCATATTGTTATCAAGAATTCCATGCAGGCAGAGGCATAAAATTTAATAAAGCACGAATACTCCTCTTCATCCAGGCTGCCAGGTTTCTACACTTGGCTTGGAGAAAGGAAACACAAGCCACAGAAGACTTAGAACAAATACAAATGTATGCAAGAAGCCGTCGTCAAAATTAGCCTGCAGCAGGGATGGCCATAAAGAAATCTTATTTCACCACCACCACTGCTGAAACCTTCAAAGCTTGCTTCGACCAGCTTGTAAGGTGTTTTGGTGGGGATAAATTGAATGCCAACATTCCAAAATGTCCAGGAGGATGGTACCAGAATGCTGATCAACATCTTCTGGGCAGGATGGATTTCATTTCAGTTCAGTGGTGGACAACCTGTTGGTCCTGCCCCCCACAGAAATTTGAAGACTATATTTCCTTTATTCCTGGCCATCAGTAATTCTAGCTGAGAATGATGGTAACTGTAGTTCAAAACATGCTGGAACAGAGGAATATATTCTAAGAGTAACCTGGAAACTACAACCACCTCGACTACTGCTTGATGGCAAGCATGAGGTCAAAAGAGGCAACACTTAGGCTGCATTCTATATGTCGTACTGATTACCAGAGTGTTTCTAGGCCTAGCTTTAATGCCTAGTATTCAGCTTTCAGCAAGACATACAGGTAGTCCTCATCTTATGACCACAATTGGGACTGGAACTTCCAACACTAAGCGAGGTGGTTGTTAAGTGAGTCACACCCGATTTTAAGACCTTTTTTGCCACAGTCCTTAAGTGAATCTGTTAAGTGAATCTGGCTTCCCCCATTGATTTTGCTTGTTGGAAGCTGGCTGGGAAGGTCTCACATGGCAACCACATGACCCCAGGATGCTGCAACCATCATAAATACATGCTGGTTGCCAAGTGCCCAAATTTTGATCATGTGACCAAAGGGACACTGTGATGGTCGTAAGTGCGAGGACCAATGATAAGTCACTTTTTTCAGCACTGTCGTAACTTCAATGGTTGCTAAACAAATAGTCATAAGTTGAGGACAACCTTTACTCATTTACTGATCACCCCATCCTCTAAGGCCAGTGCTAAAGACCATAGCTGCATGTCCAGCTTTTCCATTGATCAGATTTGCAGAGCTTTCTCATGGGTCAGTGGGGTTCACCCCATAATGACAGGCCTTCAAGAAAGCCCAAAGAGTCCTAAGAATTGTTAGAATACTGTGATATTTAATTCTGCTTCGTGCTTTATTATTTCGCCATTCTTACTGGACCGAATATAATTGATGATTCACATTAAAACTAATTGCTATATACTGATTTTGACATTACTGACTAATGTTTCACTTAGGCTTTGGCTCCACTAAAACCTATGGAAGTAGTTAGTCCTAAGTAACTTAAGAACAGTCATCTATCTCCCTTGCTTTTGAGAACTGACATACCTGGAGGGTCACTGAGAAGATCACATGGAAGAGCCCTCCATATTTCCATCTATGCCCAGTTTAAGGTTATGGTTCTTCTATCATGTCTAATTCCAAGGATGATTGCTCTGTAGCTTCATCTATCCCTCACCCACACAGAACCTTGAGGCTGAAGGACAGCCATTGGCCTTTGGGAATTACAATCAAGAGTCAGATAACCAGATAGACTATACTTGTGGAAGGTCAGGTTCTATCATCCTTTGTAATAGCTCCATCTTGCCAGCCTTGCACTGAGACAATATCTTACTCTACCCCAGATAACCAAATACACAGGGAACTATCTCTAGAGCTGACTCCATGATTTCACCAAGACTGAATCTCCTAATTGCATTTCACTGTGCTATTTACTGTATTTGTCTGGACTAATCGACCTATCTTGCTCATCATTCTACAAGCCTAGAGTACAAACCATGTTCTTTAAGGTTCAGCAGAAGAGATGCAGGACAGACCATTATGACTAGATCTATCAGACATCGTTTGTCTCACATACTCCAATTCCCAGCAACCAGCATAAAACAATGTATGAGTAACTTAGTCTGGATCCAACCAATTATTTTATGTTTTTTATGGGACTTTGCTGGGCTAGAAACCAGGAGACGGAGAGTTCTAGTCCCGCCTTAGGCAGGAAAGCAGCTGAGGCCAGTCCCTCTCTCAGCCCAAGAGCCAATCAGGTATGGTAGGAGAGTTCTAGTCCCGCCTTAGGCAGGAAAGCCGGCTGGGTGACCTGGGGCCAGTCCCTCTCTCTCAGCCCAAGAGCCAATCAGGTATGGTAGGAGAGTTCTAGTCCCGCCTTAGGCAGGAAAGCCAGCTGGGTGACCTTGGGCCAGTCCCTCTCTCTCAGCCCAAGAGCCAATCTGGCGTGGTAGGAGAGTTCTAATCCCGCCTCAGGCATGAAAGCCAGCTGGGTGACCTTGGGCCAGTCCCTCTCTCAGCCCAAGAGCCAATCAGGCGTGGTAGGAGAGTTCTAGTCCCACCTTAGGCACGGAAGCCGGCTGGGTGACCTTGGGCCAGTCCCTCTCTCTCAGCACAAGAGCCAATCAGGCGTGGTAGGAGAGTTCTAGTCCCACCTTAGGCACGGAAGCCGGCTGGGTGACCTTGGGCCAGTCCCTCTCTCTCAGCACAAGAGCCAATCAGGCGTGGTAGGAGAGTTCTAGTCCCGCCAGTCCCTCTCTCTCAGCCCAGCTCACCTCACAGGGTTGTTGTTGTGGGGAAAATAGGAGGAGGAAGGAGTACTAGGTATGTTCCCCGCCTTGAGTTATTTATAAAAATAATAAAGGCGGGATAAAAATTAAATAAACAAATAAAATAAAGTACATGCATGACCTTAAAGGGCAAAATACTTCGAAGCAAGAAATGTCCAAGGCTAATTTGGACATCCATTAATAGTCTATCCTCTAGCTCTATAACCTCTACTTATGTTTACTGGCAACAGCTCATAAGGTCATTGATATTGTTTCTAACCTAATGAGAGGTCGTTCTGGCTAGCCATGACCAAGGATTAATTTATACCTTTCTATGCAAACCATGTTCTCACTCCCAGAACTCTGGTCTCTCTCTCTCAAAAACATCTGTGGATGAATCAACTTTATCGATTTATTTATGCTTTGATTTGACTGATACTCTGCCTTTCTAGTCTGAGTCCAAAAAAAAAAGACCTTTCCCCTGCAACTGAATTGTATGTACAGGAGTCAGACTTCCCCTTGAGCTAGTATTATTTCGGACTGGCAAACGCTGGTCATCATTTCCTAAGCCCTGCACGCAAGCACTTGTTCTTCAACTGGCAGCATAAGAGACAGAGTAGAGCAGGTGTCTGGGTTAGGAAACCAAGCAGGGTTCGAAGTCTCTAGGGAATCCCAACGGTTGACTAGACTGTGGAGTCAAAAAACATCCTAGATGAAAGCAATGGTAAAAACGCTTCTGTATTTTTGTTAGGAAAACTGCATGGATGGTTGTGGGCCATAAAGTGACCAGAACTGAAAGTCATCTCAAAGAGGACTTTACTTTTAATGATATTGTAACTCTCATACCTTCCCATCAAACTGGCAGATCTTAAATTACTTCCTTATGCAATCTTCCCCAGTTTGGAACCCTCCAAATGCCTATAGTTTGCAAATTCCAGATTCACAGCCACAACTTTAGTTTCAACACAACTGAAAGGTGCCAAAAATAGAAGAGGGCTGCTAAAAATGGACATTACAAATCTGTAACGTTCGAATCTCTTTCTTTAAATCTCTCTCCCCGGGTTCTATCCCATAGGAAGAAATTTGCATCATGCCTATTTTGCATGCAATGCTCCAAGATGTTTTGGCATGTGAAGTGAAATCAATCTATCGTGTCCCTACCTCTCTAGAGTTAATGTCATTATCTGATATGGTATACAGGGCTTTGATCTTGCACTCCAAATATATTCTGAGGGGTTGTATCGATTTACAGGACAATCCTCAGCATGTTTCTCAGAAGTCCTACCTGTTCATGGAGACCTACTTCTGAAATATGTATATATATTTAGCAGTATAGATTCAATTGCAAACCTTACACCAAAAATGTAAAGTCTGGAAGCTCACCAGATTACTCATCAGACTGAAATTAACAGTTAGTATGCAATTCCACCTCAACTGAACTGAATAATATCAGAGGCATGCGATCTAGGAAGTTTTAAATAGATTGGTATGCCTTCTGGCTTTAGGGTCAACATGTAAGCTGATCTCTAGAACTATCAAAGAGAGAAGATTGATAGAAGACAACAGGAGAGATGAAACAGGCAAACAGTGTCGTGTTTACGTAGGTATTAACAGATCCAGCAAAAAATGCAGTAAAAACAAAACTATCCCAAGCATGCTCTGGAGTTTAGAAAGAGGACAAGTAATTAATGAACAAAGGGTCAATCAATTACCAAAACAATGTTGGATTGCATAAAACACAGATGCAGATTTATTAGCATGTACCATCCCTGCAACCCATTGGGGACAGTGACTGATGCAACCACTGTAATTTGGATAACTGGTTATTACGTAAAGTAGAAAACAGAAATATCCTTTTTCTATTTCAGTTCCATATAAAAATAACCATCATTCATAGACAAGGTTATATATCTGATGGGCTTACTTCTAGAACCAAGGATGCACAACCACCCTTATATCTATGAATTTTGATTTGGGTTTTATTGCTTCATTGTTGTTGCTATTGCTGTTTTTTCCCACAATAAGATCATTATAAATAAATGTTCAAATTATGGGAATACAGACAGGAGGCCCTTAAGCACTCCCATGACTCTTATCTATAGTTCTGCAAAATAATGCCCTGCATGTAACTTAACACTTCAAAGTATTTGATTATACTGGGACTCCCTCCCATTGGTTGTTTGCGAGAGGCCCTTCAAACAGTCACTCATGCCCTGGTCATCTCCCATACAGACTACTGCAATGTGCTCTACATGGGGCTACCCTTGAAGAGTATCCGGAAGCTACAGCTGGTGCAAAATGCAGCCACACGGACGATCTTAGGCATTCCAAGATCAGCGCATGTCACTCCTTTGCTCTGCGAGCTGCATTGGTTACCAGTTTGCTTCAGGTTCCAATTCAAGCTGTTGGTTATCACCTTTAAAGCCCTGCATGGCATGGGGCCAGGCTACCTAAGGGACCGTCTCCTCCCCATCACATCAACCTGTCCCACCCGTTCATGCAGAGAGGGCATGCTACAGACCCCGTCTGCAAGAGAACTCCACCTGGGGGGGTCCAGGAGGTGGGCCCTCTTGGCAACAGCTCCCACCCTTTGGAATATCCTTCCCCCAGAAGTGAGATTGGTTCCCTCCCTCCTGGACTTTAGGAAACAACTAAATACCTGGTTCTGTCATCATGCCTGGAGCAGGAGGGAGAGTAGTCATTCCTGGGGATGGCTAGTCTCTTAGAAGGACCCTGCTCTGCTTGCGAATCACAGAGAACTTTTAGCCATCATGTTCCTATTATATTTATTTTTATTATGTATGATAGCATTTTATAGTTTTATATTCCTCTTATTTATGTTTTATTGTAAACCGCCCAGAGTCCCTTTTGTGGGAGATGGGCAGTGATAAATTTGATTAACAAATAAATAGATAAATAATATTCTAATTAATGTTGATTTAATATACTGTATTAATTGTTCTCTTTTTTATTTGTTTGATCTGTTTCAGGATCAGGGTTAAAACATTCAGAGATTGGGACAGCATGGTGAGGTTTATGCTGCTTAATGATATTTTACTTTTTAACTCTGAGTCTTCAGGAAAAAAAGCAGACCAGGAAGCAAGGTAAATAGAATTTCCAAATCTTTGGAAAAAGAAAAAGAAAGATTTCTCAAGAGGGGAGGATACTTTTTGTCCAATAATTCATATTATTGGGAAAGTAGGAGCCAAGGTACATGTTTCATCAGATAAACCTAAAATAGAAAAATGTGGATGCCGCACTAAAGGGAAAAATTCAACACGAAATCCAACATCTGAAATCAAATGCTATAAACTGCATTTAATTTGCACATTTGAAAAGAAATAGCTGGGATCATTATAACCAGCTGTTTCAAACTTCTTTCAAAAATGAGAAATGTTTTTTTAAAACAATTTGTGATACAACATGAAAGAACTGTCATTAAAATTTCACAAACTCCTCAAATTCCTGCCTTTTCTCCTTCGCTTTTGGGTGGGGGTGGAATGTTCTACCTTCCACAATGTTACCACATGACTCATTTACACAACAGCTGATTGTAAGGTCACCTATTTCAACCAGAAAGCTCCAGAAGTCTGTTTAGTTCCCTCTAGCACAGTGATTCTCAACCTTGGCAACTTTAAGATGTATGGACTTCGACTCCCAGAATTCCCTAGCCGGCATGCTGGCTGGGGAATTCTGGGAGTCAAAGTCCATACATCTTAAAAGTTGCCAAGGTTGAGAAACACTGCTCTAGCATCTTCCAGAATGAATGGAGCAGAGGAAGAAACGAGAATGAATGGAAGCCGAAGTTGGCCAAGTGATCTGCCTCCTTGGGAAACGCAGCTATAAAATGGGGGCCGGTTCTTCTGCGGGCACGTCCTGGGTTCGCGAAAAAGAGTGGCCCAGAGCTGAGGAATAATAAGGGAGAGCTCGACGCGTATTTCTAGAGACGGTAACAAAACCGGCAAAGGATGATAGAAACGGAGCAAGAAGAAAGATGCATCGCGGGGCTGTTTTTTCCCCCTTCTGTAATAAAGGACGAAGGGCTGATTCTGTCTCGGCGGGGTGAATAGGACAGAGAAGGACCCCGTTTCGTCCGCTAAGAGTATTTCAGAATGGGTTGGCTTTTTTAGAGGAGGAAATAACGGAGCTAAAGATTTGCGTCGGGGGGGGGGGGGCTTGCAAAGAGTTAAAGGAGAGGCATTGGCTATGGCTGGGTGGGGGGGTTGCAATAAGTGTTTCTCAACCTTGGCGACTTTAAACTGCGTGGACTTCAACTCCCAGAATTCTGGGAGTTGAAGTTCACCCAGCTTAAAGTCGCCAAGGTTGAGAAAGACTGCTCCTGGAGCCTTGAGCTAATTATTCCTATGGTAATAATTATTCCTAATTATTCCTAAGGAGACTGTTGTAGGGGGGGTGTTGATCTGCCATTAGGGAGAAGGAAGCGTTCTTTTTTTGCACAGGAGACAAGCCCCCGACAGCACAACGCCCCCCACCCCCCTAGCACAGCCATAGGGTGAGATGAGGATGGGCAGAGAAGTGGATCCAGCGCAGGGAGAAGGTGGAAAGGGGGTCCCCGTCCTGAGACCGAGGAGGGAGGTCGGAGCAGGCAAGGAGAGCCCCGAAAGTAAACCTCCGCCAGGAGAGCGGCAAAGCCAAGGCGCTAGTGCTGGGGGAGGAGGCTAAGGAAGGTTCGCGGCCGCTGCCCAAACTGCCCCCTGTTCCGGCCCTGGGATGGGGGCGGCGAGCAGACAGCGGCGTCTCCCCTCTCCCCGCCACCGCAGCCCAGCCAAGCCAAGGCGCTAGTGCTGCGGGAGGAGGAGGAGGAGGAGGAGGCGGTGCTTCTGGGAAGGGGACGCGGGGATACAGCGGGCCAGCAGCCGGCAGCCCCGCCGTGCGAAGCCGGGCTCGCCCTCGGGAGGCGCGGCGCTCGCTCGCTGGCTCACTCACCCGGTGCCGCCGTCCACGACGCAGGGGGGCAGGCGGCTCGCCATGATCGGGGCTGGGGTCAGGTCCGGCAGGGGGGAAAGCCCGTCCCGGAGCCGCCTCCCTGCTCCCGGGGATCCCCGCCGCCGCCCCGAGCGGCCGGGCAGCTTCCCGCGCTTGCGCCCAACCCTGGTGCCCGCGTGCGCGGCGTGCCAAGACTGCCCCGGCGGCCATTTTGGGAGGGGCACGCTGGGCAGTGACCCACCCCTGCCAGGGTGGCCAGTCCGAGTCGCAACACATCCGGGCGCCCGGAGAAGCAGAAAATCGTCTCCCGGTGATTTGCGGCCAGCGCCTGTAACCCCGCTTGGCCACCCGGGTCACCGAGCAGGGGATGGAGGGGCGACGGTGGTCGACCTGCAGGGCTCTGGAGAAGAGCCGCTTCCTGGGGCCGCAACGGAGGCGAAATAGAACGTTAAATTTAGCCACGTGCAGGCAGAGCGCTTTCCTCGCGGACTTCGTTTCCAAAACCGGGTTTTGCGGGGGGGGCTTAAAAAAGTCAAGGTAAAGTTCACGACCACCTGATCAAACCCCCTTTTCAACGTGCGCATCAAAAAGGGGCGGGGCTTTGATTGCATGGGCGTGGCTGCCATCTTGACTTTTTTGACCCCCCGGGCGGAGACCCCTGTCGATGCAAATCCTCGCTGGCACCCCCAAGCAAGAAGAAACCAGCTGAGATTAGAGCCCCGTTCATCTTTTTATTCGTTTACTTAATTTTTTAGAGAAAGCATATAGAGCAGCAGTAGACCAATTCTGGGGGTTGAGGTCCACAAGCCTTCAGGTTGCCACGGTTGAGAAACACTGATACAAAGAAATAGCGAATAAAGAAAATAAAAGAACGTGAGGAAACGCTGAAGCACAGCTTTTCTCTTGAAACGGTCCTTAATGGTAAGGGAAAGAGCAGCTAAGGCAGTATCCCGAACTTGCTTTGCTCTGTGCCGTGTTTTGCTGCATGCTGAGTGTTTTGGGGTACAGAAAACAGCTGGATTGGGCTGCATAAATCATTGAAATCACAGCTTGGAGGTGAGAAAAGGCCAGCTTACTGGGGAGGGGTCAATAAAGTCAAGATGGAGGCCATGGTTGCCCCCATCCCTTTCTACATGCATTTCATCATTTTGATCACACATCCGTGGCCACCGTTTTGACTTTTTTTGATCCACTCCTTAATGCTCGTTTTCATAATGTTTGGGCTAAGACCAGTGTCTGAAAAGAGCTGTATGAGTATAGATCTTTGCGTCAGCAGGTCAAATTCCTGCAACCAATTCATCTGGAGAAAAGAAAAAAGAAAAAGAGTATCTTTGCTGATTTGTGACTCCATTTGATAAATGCTGAATGTAGCGAGAGAGGATGAGAAAAGAATGTTTGAGCCACTGAGGAAGTCTATACAGAGAAAATAGCCATTTACACAGCAAGAGGGCAGCATCTGGCCAAGTTTGGGCTTGGCTAGCACTTGGATGGGATGTGAAAGGTGTAAGGTCCCCTGTGCAAGCACCGAGTCATGCCTGACCCTTTGGGGGGATGCTGCTTTCGCAACATTTTCTTGGCAGACTATCGCGGGGTGGTTTGCCATTGCCTTCCCCAGTCATCAGTTGGATGGGATACCACCTGTAAATCCTACAGTTCTAGAATAGACAATGAAATTGAAGAAACAGCCCAGAAGAAGGCAATGGGAGATTATTTCCATACAAGTAGTCTTTGCTTAACAAGCACAGTTGGGACTGGAATTTCGGTTACTAAGCGAAGTGGTCATTAAGTGAACCCAACCCGATTTTATTACCTTTTTTGTGGCGGTCGTTAAGCAAATCACTGCAGGGGTTAAGTGAACCATGTGGTCGTTAAGCAAATCACATGGTTCCCCACTGATGGTGCTTGCCAGAAGCCAGCCAGGAAGGTCAAAAATGGCGATCATGTGACTGTGACAGTCATATAAGCAAACTGGTTGCCAAGCATCCAAATCATGATCACATGACCATGGGGATGCTGTGATGGTTGTAAGTGTGAGTACTGGTTGTAAATCAGTTTTTTCAGCACCATAAGTCCAAACCGTCACTGAATGAATGGTTGTTAAGTGAGGATTACTTGTATTTCTGAGAAAAGTACATGGACGTACCCATGAAGTCACCTAGAGTTGAGAGACTTGACTTAGCTCTCCTCCACCATCTCCAGAATATCTGATCTCTCCAGATGAAATTCAGCTGAAGCCGATTCTTCCTGCATCATCCAGATGTGATGAAATCCAAGTAAAGCCACAGGCTGTGACCATACTTCTCCATAAGCCCAGTTTAAAAGTATATTTACCTACTTCTCCACTTTTATGATAACCTTAGTGAGAAATCCACCTAACGACCAAATCTGACCACAAGTATAAACACTGATCATTTAAAAAAGCATTGGCCCTAATTAGTATGGCAGTTAAACATGACTTTCTGCAAGTGGCAAGCAGAAATAGAGTAACTGATTGAACAAGTCAATTTATCTTCTCAGACCTGCCCTTTAAAGGAAGCTAGGAAGAGTTAAGGTGACTCCTGGACACAACCTTGTAATTTTCTTAGCAGTAATTTATATAGAACTTTTTAATAGAAAGTTAGCACAGGATCCCAATGGTTCATGTGCCACAATCAGGGTGTCTGCAGGATATGGTTAAAAAAAAAAATCAAGATGGTGCATTTTTTATGCAACACGCATAAAAACCTGGCAGAGCTTTGTTTAAACCATTGCAACTGCCATCTTGACTTTTTTACCAGACCCTTCAGACATCTCTGGCCACATTGTTCCTCCCCCTCCCTCCCTTATTTTGCTTTAATATTCATAAGCCCTAAATAATTGATTGGAAAAGGAGTCCTGGAGTAGCATTCATTTTATATCAAGCACAAAACCATTTGCAAATGTACTCGGGCAGCAGTCCAAATCAACCATCAAAAAGTCCGTTGAATATTGAAGGGAGGCATCTTACCATACAATACATTGTGAAGTATAAATTGTAAGTAGAAAGTATTTTTAGATTTGGAAATCAAAATATTCTTCTGGGGTTCTGTAAACTTCTGTTCAACTAAGAGGAGGCCTTCAATAACATGAGTTTGGGTCATATGTATTGGGTAGGTGGAAAGCTATTGAATATAAGATAATAAATAATGAAACTAGTTGACATGCTTGTTTAATTTTCCTTATCAATATAAACATGTTTTCATACCCAGAGTCCAAGAGGCTTATAATACTGTTGATCATCCTATGGGTGATAATGTATGCACCAACATCTTTCTCAGAGACTCCTATGGATCTTGCTCAACCTGACTTTTGATTTTTAAAAACCCCAAAAATAAATTAACTTGGCAGCAGGCATGCCACCAAGCAAAGACTCAGCAATGATGATGATGATGATGATGATGATGATCAGGAATGCTTCTGAATTCTTCTGACATTCTTAGAAAATAAAATGTTGGGTGGGTATAGACTATTGTTTTATTTGAGATTGTGTCCACCAGCCATTTTTTAACAAAAGTGATCTAGAATGGTTTAAAAGCATCCTGGGAAGCTAGTATGGATTTTTTTTTTATCCTGCCTTTATTATTTTTATAAATAACTCAAGGCGGCAAACATACCAAATACTCCTTCCTCCTCCTATTTTCCCCACAACAACAACCCTGTGAGGTGAGTTGGGCTGAGAGAGAGTGACTGACCCAAGGTTACTCAGATGGCTTCATGCCTAAGGCAGGACTAGAACTCTCCTACCACACCTGATTGGCTCTTGGGCTGAAAGAGGGGGACTGGCCCAAGGTCACCCAGCTGGCTTTCATGCCCAAGGCAGGACTAGAACTCACAGTCTCCTGGATTCTAGCCCAGCATCTTAACCACTAGACCAAACTGGCTCTCTGGATGGTGGAGAAGCTCTCTGTGGGGCTAGCCATAAAAATTATCCCAAAGCTCCAGCTGGTGCAAAATGTATCCTATTCATTGGTATGCAATGCATTCAATGCTATTGAAAGATGTCCATCGCTTGTTAATTGTTTTCTGAACACAGTTTTCTGGACTTAACTTTAGAGCAATAAATGGCTTTTGATTATCTAAAGTTAAAATCCCTTTTCAGACAAGGCCAATTCCTGATGTCTTCATGGGTAAGTCCATGTAGTAACTACAGTAATGGAGATGGTTCTCTGTGGTCTTTTTTCAACTTCTCACCCTCTGCAACTCCTGGTGGCCTACCAGCTGAAGTAATAACCAGGTCTGATCCTTCTACATTTTTCAAAACCAGCCAATCGAAACTAACTAAGTCATTTAGGGACCATCTATGGACCATTTATCTTGGAGCCCACATCTCATGCAGGCCCAGAAAACTGGGTTAATCGGGGTGTCTTCAGGGAAAATAAAAATACATGAGAGCAATGAAAGCTCAGCCCTTTTTTACCACTTTGCATAGCACATAGAAAAGGGGCAGGGCTTTGATCATGCAGTTGCAACTGCCATCTTGACTTTTTTGACCCCTGGTTCCATTAGATACCCCTGGAGTTAATTGAATAAAGCATAATAAAGATAACAAAGGAATTGTGTAAGTCAAAAAGAGTCAATATGTGAAATGCTATGGTTGGGATGCTAAAGCCACATATATTCGTATGACAATCTTATTGTCAATATTGTTCACTCAATGAGCCCAGTTTTCCAGATTCCAATGGCACATCAAGTCATAAACTAGCCTGATGCATTGGCTAAAATGTGGCTGATCATGTTGCAAGCGCCACCTTGACTTTTTGAGCCCCTTCTGTGGATACCCATGGAAACTAGGTCGGTAGGATTTTTCTGCCCCCACATCAGCTTTTAAGCTTGTTATTTTCTATATTTTCTTTGATATACAGTAGCTTGGATGAATCAGTTTGCCAAAGCAGCATATTTCCTATTACTATAGTTCAGTGTTTCTCACCCTTGGCAACTTTAAGATGTGTGGACTTCAGACTTCAGCAAGGCTGGCTGGGGAATTCTGGGAGTTGAAGTCCACGCATCTTAAAGTTGCCAAGGGTGAGAAACACAGCTATGATTGGTAGCACTTATTATGAAAACACATATTTGGCAGAAGATCCCCCCAAGAGGCTGAAACAAAAGACTCTATGACCTGGTACAATTGATTTTCTATCCCATATAGTAGGTAATAAATGTTAGTCTGACTCAGTTTGACGGGGGAAAGTATTTATCTGATATATGTCTTCTTTGTTAACTACTACTATCCATTATGAGCCTGCTTTTGAAAGCAGAGAACTGCTGAATCTAACATCACCTTTAATTTTGTTCTTCTCCCTCAATACGCTAATGAACTTTGGAACACTGAACACATTTCATTGCGCATTAGCCATTGGGAGGTAAGCATTCTGCTGTAAGTGATACGGTTTCAGCCTTACCAGGTAGACCAGCCAGGAAACACAACCAGATAAGCTAATTCTACTTTATTTTAAGGCTACATTAACAGAATCTTGCAAGTCTGAAAGTACAATTCTCCCACCATCTCCTTTACAGCCCAAGAAAGTAGGGGGGGTCCCTCCTGAGCCTCTTGCCCCGCCCACTATGCAGCTGTGGGCTCCTCCCTCTCTTATCTGACCATTCCCTAGGCAGCATCTCTTTGCCCCGTCTCCCAAGGTCATCCCACATAGCATCACATACAGTGATTTGAAAGGTAGTGTTGAGCCCTGCTGAGATGGTTGAAATAAGCCTAGGAAGTGTCAAGAAAGCTGTGATTTACAGCCAAGTCAGGAAACACAACGTTCGCATAGCATTGTCTGCATCTCTTTAAAGAAACTGCATCTTTTCCCACTATCACATGGCAACCGCAGAAGAGGAGCCACATGACCTCAGGAAAAGATGCAACTGCTTCCCAGAATTGCTTTGTCTTCCCACATACTCTGAAGCACCTTCTCTGAATTATTCCAAAGAACTGTGGGTGCTCTAGTGGGGGATGCTGACCACGGTCACACAGTGCAAACCACACATCCACAAAAAACAAAAAAGACAAAACTTTTATTGCAGCATCACAAGACAAACATCACAAAGCCTTTTGGATGTGCAGAGGTGTCCACAGGGGGTTTCAAAAAAGTCAAGATGGCAAACACAACTGTGCCATCAAAGCACTACCTTTTTTATGTGCACGATGCGGGTAAAAAAAGGCAGCGCTTTGATCTCATGGCCATGGCCGCCATCTTGACTTTTTTGACACCCTCCCTGTGGACATCCTCACCGATGTCAGGCACAAATATATAAATTACAGGGTTGGTATTGATACGTATCACAATGCATGCTTCATCATTGACCCCTTCCTTGCCTCTCCACCCTGTGGCTGCCTCGGCTGACTACCTGATCTGTAGTCATATCTTCATATTTTATTGCCTCTGCCTGATACATGAATCACTCAGCAGACCAACGAAGACTCTTGGTTAAGATTTTTAGTCTGAAAGTTTTTCCTGTGTTCAATCGACGTAAGTAAGATTGGTCACCCTGTGGATCACTGCATTCTGCAAACCCAGCCATGTAGTTAGATAAGGGTGCAAAGGGTCAGGTAAACTCAGAAAATGGGGTTAATTGGGAACCCATGCTTGACTGACTTCACTATATTTGAACGTGGACTACTAAAGTTCAGCATTGTTTGCAGGGAAGGGCGAAAAAGTCAAGATGGTAACTGAGACAGCATGTTCAAAGCCCCGCCCCTTTTCTGCATGCGTTGCATGCAGGAAAGGGGTGGGTCTTCAATCACATGGTCATATCTGTCATCTTGACTTTTTTGACACACACACCCCACTCCCACAGATGCCCCTTCTAGAGCTGACCACATTTTATTATCCCCTTTTCTATACCTTTAACAGCAGAATTTTAGCAAGTGATGTTATTTCTTCAGCTTCCTGGCGGAAAAGTTTCTGATCCCTGGCTCAGGAAAAGGATCATCTTAAAATGTAGGCTGATTATATCATTCCTCAGGAATAGAAATTGAAGGTGTGTGAATGGCAAAGGCCACCTCAGGCATCCGATTGATCAGCAGCCTTTCTTTCGGATGAATTGCAGACGCTGTCACGCGGACACAAATATTAAATATTTCTTTCCCTTTATTTGAGTTCATCTCTGCTGGATGAAGATAACTGTGTCTTTCTCCAATGACTTTAGCCATTTAATGTATTCTTCCTCCTGAGATATTGAAAGGATTAATTCTCCCATATTTGCAAAGTGCATAAAGAGACTGCCATGGAAAGCCATGAACACAATTCTCAGAATTAAAAGAAATCAGGTCCTATAATAAAATGACCACGGGTAATTGCTCATTTGCAGCATTCATCCAAGTCATCATCTGATTCCATTCTTTAGGATTTAATTTGTTCACCTTGAAGTTGCCTTTGCCACAGATGTTTAATTCTAAGCATTGGCTGTGTTCCCAGAACAAACATCCATAGTTTACTTAACTGTACTTTGTGGAATTAATCAAATTTTGTGAGTATATAGATCACTCCAGTCACTTCCATGTTACCCACAGAGACATCCACAGGGAGGCCAAGATCCGCAAGATGACAGCTGCGGCCGCACGATCCAAGCCCCCAACATGACAATGCGAATACGAAAGGGCAGGGGCTTGGATCGTGAGGACGCACCTGCCATCTTGCAGATTTTGACCCCTTCCCAGAAAACCAGAAAACTGTCCATGAAATCACCAAGAGTCAAGCTAGTCTCAGCAGGCTACTCTGGTCTGAGCGTTGAACCTAAGTTTGGCTGGGTCTGGTCAGCACTTGGAAGGGAGACCACAAGGAAATCCCAGGGCTGTAGGCTAGATTGGAAAGGCAAAACATTTGGAAGAATGAAAATATATCATTACCCAGAAAACAAGCTGCATATGTCCATAAAAATACCAGGATTTGAGTTCTACCTGGAGGAGACATCACCTTTCTTTGCCATAATCTGAACTATAATTTCATCATAGTGTCTGGGTCTGTACAAGATTAGCATAATATGCTGTTTGTTGTTGTTGTTATTTGAACCTTTCCCAGTACTGGTTATCAGAATTCCTTGCACTGGGTGCACTATCCAACACATTTGAGGAAAGAAAAAAACCAGATTTGGGAATGCAATTATCTTTTTTTTTTTTTATTGAAGAAATGTTTAACAAGATAAAAGCAATAGGAATATTAGAAAAGAAATAAATAAGAAAGAATAGTGAATAGGAAAGACAATAGAAAAAAACTAGTAGGAGAGAAAGAGAGAGAAAGAAGGAAGGAAGGAAGGAAGGAAGGAAGGGGAAGGAAAGAAAGAAGAAAGAAGCAGCTTCTGATTTTTTTGACAGTGGTTATTATGGCAACCAGCTTGATTGATAACTGGCAAATAGAGGGAGAAAATGTAGAAGCAGTGAAAGACTTTGTATTCCTAGGTGCAAAGATTACTGCAGATGCTGACTGCAGTCAGGAAATCAGAAGACGCTTAATCCTTGGAAGAAGAGCAATGACAAATCTCGATAAAATAGTTAAGAGCAGAGACATCACACTGACAACAAAGGCCCGCATAGTTAAAGCAATGGTGTTCCCTGTAGTAACATATGGCTGCGAGAGCTGGACCATAAGGAAGGCTGAGCGAAGGAAGATCGATGCTTTTGAACTGTGGTGTTGGAGGAAAATTCTGAGAGTGCCTTGGACTGCAAGAAGATCCAACCAGTCCATCCTCCAGGAAATAAAGCCAGACTGCTCACTTGAGGGAATGATATTAAAGGCAAAACTGAAATACTTTGGCCACATCATGAGAAGACAGGACACCCTGGAGAAGATGCTGATGCTAGGGAGAGTGGAAGGCAAAAGGAAGAGGGGCCGACCAAGGGCAAGATGGACGGATGATATTCTAGAGGTGACGGACTCGTCCCTGGGGGAGCTGGGGGTGTTGACGACCGACAGGAAGCTCTGGCGTGGGCTGGTCCATGAAGTCACGAAGAGTCGGAAGCGACTAAACGAATAAACAACAACACCCTAAGGTTACATCATAATTTCCTTCTTTCCATAAGCTACACTTTTGGGAACGTGGTTATCATGGAACTGAAGACCTGCCAATAGGCACACAGCGAGGCAACTCTCTGCACACTTGTTTAAGAATAAGCCCCGCCGAGTTCAGTGAGGCTTAGCACCAAGATGTGAATAGCACTGAAGCTTTAATTTCTCAGGCAACGACCCAGACCGTCTTCGGAAGCAAGCCCCACGGAGTACAAGGAATGCTATATTCCTCGGCAAAACAACTGAATATTGTGCCTGTCTTCGTCAGTTTAAAAAGCATTATGTAATAGTTGATTACAAACTGAACATGAGTCAGCGGTGCCTATGTGGCAGCCACAAAGACCAATCCAATTTTAGGCTGCCTCAAACCTAAGTATCTTTTCCAAATACAGGCTGGTCTCGATTCGTGCAATTAATTAATCCCCCGAAATGGTCACATTGTTTGAATTTGCACTGTGTGAAGTGACGTTTCTATGGAAAATGGGGTAATGGGTTCCAGCTCTACTGAAGTAGGCAATGAAATTTTTTAAACGTAAGTTTTTATCTGTATATTAATGGAATATTACAGTAAAGGGTAAAAAGAATATACTTATAATTTAAATTTATGGTTAGCAGAGTCACAGAGTAGTTATACAAAGCAGAACAAAAACAAAAAAAATTATACTGGAGGTTCAGGGATGCCAACATCTCGGCCTATTCCTCCGCTCTACGCCCACGTTCGTGCCTTTAATTACATCAAATTTTTGCTCTAATGTAATAACGAGCCTCTTATTTTTTAAACTTGTACTGTTTCCCTCTGATGGAATCTTCCTTTTCTCCATTTTGCACACACAAAGATGAGCACCGTCTAAAACGACAGCCACTACTGGGCATGCACTAGACTCAATTGTGCACAGCCTAGCCTCATATTAACTGAATTGGGGTCCCTATAACGCAACCTAGTATCAATTTACAATCCACACTAAACTGAATATTGCATTATTGGAACTCACACTACAGATAGTGTGAGAGTATGCCTGGCCTGGCTGGGGCCGCTCTGCACACTCTACGAGGGTGGATAGGGCGCTTAGTGGCACATGCTGCATTGTTACCGGATGTTTACACCCCACTCCACTTGACAAATTATATATCTTGGCAGGAACAGACCCACCAGGCGGTAGAAGGAGTGTGGCACAAGGCGTGGAATATGGACAGGTGTTACACGATCCGGCACACCCATTATTTGGCCAAGTACCTCCTACAAAAAGATTGAAGTCAAGAAGGAGCTTCTTAGACTGTGCTGAGGAGATTGCTACCACACCTCAAACAGAACGATTAAAAAGATGGAAATCCCAAGTAAAACACCTTCATAACTGGATGGAACCGCTTGAGGAGTTGCCTGGAGGTTCGGAGGAGGAGTGGACGGTTTGGAGATGTTTGAACAGATTGCGCACTGGTTTGGCCAGAATTAAAGATTATATGGAAAAATGGGGGTTTCTCCCTGAGGGCAAGGATACTTGCTGCAAATGTGGCAATATTCAAACAGTGCCGTTTGGGACCGACATGCACACACAGACTTACTGATCCGAAACACCTCTGCCATCAATGTGGCCTGGCATTGGGCTAGAGTTATATAAATTTTATATTTTTATTAAATATTTTTAAATTTTTAAATTTTAATTAATACTTTCCCCCTATTTCCTGCACTTCTGACACGAAACGAGATGAGACTACTGATAGTCCTCGCTTAACAACCACAATTGGGACCAGAATTTTGGTTGCTAAGTGAAGCAAACATTAAGCAAATCCAACCCAATTGTACCGCCTTTTTTGTGGCGGTCGTTCAGCAAATCATGTGGATCCCCATTGATTATGCTTGCCAGAAGCCGTCCAGGAAGGTTGAAAATGGCGATCGCGGGATCAAAAGACGCCACAGTCATAAATGCAAACCGGTTGCCAAGTGCCCAAATCATGATCACATGACCGCAGGGGACACTGCAACAGTCATAAGTATGAGGACCAGTCATAAATTGTTTTTTTCCAGCACCCTCGTAAGTCCAAATCGTCACTAAATGAGTGGTTGTTAAGAGAGGGCTACCTGTAATGGTGACCTACTTGTAATGGGAAGTAATCCCACTCTGTTTTGTCTTGACCTGAGCTCACCTTAAGTACCTTGTCCAGCAAGATTCAGACAAATCAGAGCAGCAAGGATGATCAAGGGAGCAGAGACCAAAAGCTACAGATGAGATGGAAGAAAGTGTGACTCTTTAGCCTTGCAAAGAGAAGATGAGGTGGGATATGATCATTCTCGAGGGACGCGGTGGCGCTGCGGGTTAAACCGCTGAGCTGTCAATCGGAAGGTCGGCGGTTCGAAACCGCGTGGCGGGGTGAGCTCCCGTTGCTCGTCCCAGCTCCTGCACACCAAGCAGTTCGAAAACATGCAAATGTGAGTAGATTAATTGGTACCGCTTCGGCGGGAAGGTAACGGCGTTCCGTGAGTCATGCTGGCCACATGACCCGGAAGTGTCCTATGGACAACGCCGGCTCCAAGGCTTAGAAACGGAGATGAGCACCGCCCCCTAGAGTCGGACACGACTGGACTTTACGTCAAGGGAAACCTTTACCTTTACCTATGATCATTCTCATCCACTCCCGAACGGATGTTACACAGAAGAAAGTCAAGTCTGTTGCTCCAGAGGACAAGATACAGAACAATGGATTTAAATTACAGGAAAGTGGATTCTAGTTGACTACTAGAAAAAACTTCCTAACAATAAGACACAGAGATGCGGGCTCTCCTTTACCGGAATGCTAGATGGGCATTTGGGAGCCGATACTAAATGTGGGAGGACTTGATGGCCTCAAGGATTCCTTCCTACTGCTACGGCTCCTTGAAACAAAACTTGCAGCGAGAGAGACGCGGACGAAAGGCAATCCCCACCCGACGAGAAGCGCTCTGAACTGCACGGGGGCGCTAGAGAGCAGGAGTGCGCATTGCGCATGCGCAGAGCGGAACAGCCGCGAGGGCGGTAAAGGAACAGTCCTCGCCGAGATCCCTCTGGCGAAGCGGCGTTGAGGAGCCGAGCGCGCCTGCGCGAACGCTGGGATGACGCGTGCGCGCTGGAGGCGGCGGGCGCCTCTGGGCGGCGCCCGCTTCGGGACGGGCGCTTGGCACGCTGCCGGTCTGAGCGATGACCAGCGGGCTGGCGAAGTCGGAATCGGGGGCCCAGGTGAGGCAGGGACCGGTTCCCCGGCTCTTGCGCGGGAAGGGGCGGAGGCTGAGGCCGTTTCCTGCTGGTACGAGTGTCTATCAGGCGAGGGGGTATACTGCTGCAGATTATGGAGGCTCCACTGTGGTTCTGTTGTGAAAGGTTCACCTCCTTTCGCCCCTTCCTTACTCATCCCCAGTGTCCCCTTTTGCTGCTGTTCCATGGACTGTGACGGTAAAAGTGGTCATTTACTTTAAATCAGCTTTCCATCCAGGCCTTCCAATTTCATCAGGCTAGCTGGGAATAACGGGAAATGAAGTCCCACGGTTCTGGAAAGCTCCTTTGAAGCAGCCTTTCTCAACCTCAGCGACTTTAAGCTGGGTGGACTTCAACTCCCAGAATTCCCCAGCCAGCCATGCTGGCTGGGGAATTCTGGGAGTTGAAATCCACCCAGCTTAAAGCGGCTGAGGTTGAGAAAGGCTGCTTTGAAGTATTTAACCGCAGAAGAGGAGTGCTAAAAGGTGCAAAGTGAATGGAAAATACACAAGCACAGAGAAGGAAAGTAGTTCAAAGCTACTTTGGAGTTGCAAGTGGTTTGTGGACATTAGTAAAGGCATGCTGGAAAATAAAAGGTTGGCCTAAATGCAAGCAGGGCAGTTGTAAACCCATTGGAGCAAAGTTCTTGACCTCCTATCGTGTGCCATTCAAACAGCCTGAAGAACAGGGACATAAGCCTGGTTAATTTCACCCAGGTTCAAAAAAAAAAAGCTTTTTTCCCCACTCGTGGTGGCTATATGTGAGCTGATTTCACCCTGCAACAGATTGATGCCAGCCAGTGGGACAGCAGGCTGGCTTCTGAGCTTCAAGAAACCAACAATTTGTCAATGGAAGTCTGTCATTTGACTGCGTCCCTGTTTTGAGATGACTGTTGAAACAGCCGAGAAGCATATTTCCTTTACTCATGAGTATCGCATTCCCTTCCAGCCCTTAGCTTGGCCCTTGAGTGTATAATGGTTGTTGGAATGGTCATCTAGAGATCTTCTGTTGGGTCACTTGCTATCCTAACTTAACCCAACACTCAGAGCTCCTGTTGCAATATAAAATGACAAAGTTGAGAAGCAAACATGATGCTGCCTTGAACTCTGCAGCAAAAGTGAGATTAAGGGATCCGAAATAGGTAGCGAGCTGGAATTTTCATCCTGCAGTTTATTCAGCCAGTTGGATTTTAAAAATCTGTTTTGGAGTGTGATCAAAAGTACAACCTTTTATGATCAAAAGTACAACCTTTTATGAGGATTAATATTTAATATCATTGCTAAAGACGGCGGTTGGCTCTGGCATGGGGTCCTTCTGTTTCTTGCTTTCTTCAGCTGGCTCTCCCAGGATGTTACTCAGGGCACACAGCATAATGCTAAATCATTGCACTTATTTTCCTTTAAAAACCAGAGAGTAAACTTGAATGCAAAAAACAGGTGTATTAGTGTTTAAATTACTACAATAATTTGCATCGGCAGTTAAGGACCTGCTGTTTTTTCCGACAAAAATATCCAAACCCTCGTAGGACAATTATCTAGCCCATAATAAATAGTGAGTGGAGTTCTATCATTTAGTCCACAATAAACAATGAGAAGGACTTGCAAAGGGAAAGGAAGAACAGAGACTGAGCAACCTAGAAGTTCCTTTTACCAAGTCAGACCATTTATCAATCCCTTGATTGCTGCTGCTTGTTAACTTTGTCCAGATTAGCAGGGTCAGGCTTGGTTAGTGCTTTGATGGGAGACCACAAGGAAATCTCAGAGCTTTATTCTAGACTGGGAGGTTTAAAAAGATCTTGGAAAAAGACAACGATGAACCATGTCTATATTGCCAAAAATACTACATGGACATGACGTGAGCAAGAGCTAAGCTCAATTCAAGGGCATTTTTTTTAATTGGTTGGTATTTCAGAGCCTCTAAATCTTTCTTGTAACTAGCCGCCTGGTCTTTTTAACTAGAGATACAATTATTACATTTGAGATCTTCCATGGACAAAGTATGCCCTCTTTCATCAAATTATTTCCCCTCTACAGCCTATCCAACCTATGTGGAGATACAGGTTGAGAAGACTGATTTATTTGTTAGCTGAATTTTGTCTACCCTAAGGCTCAATATCGTTTTCCTTCGTCAAAATTCTTTCTGTGGAAATTGAAAGCAGAATGCTGCAATTAAAAAATAATTACACCATTGCTGTAAAGCACAAAGGATTTTCATTACTGATCCTCCCATAGAGAACCAAGTGCGGGAGCTGAAACTTAATTATTTGATATTTGCTTTTTTTCAAAAAAAAAAAAAGTCATTACTAAAATAAATTAAAATTAAAGCAAAATAACCTCCGCGACAAGCTTACAAGCTTGGACTTTTTATTTTTTACTCTTATTTATATTATTTATTGGTGTAATTTTATATTGTATATTTTATTCATTGTATTGTTGTTGTTTTCATTGATTACTGTAAACCTCCCAGAGTCCCCCGATGGGAGGAGATGGGCAGGGACAAATTGGATAAATAAATAAATAATAAATTAAGGGGCAAAAATATTACACAGGTGTATAATAACTTGCCATGTGATGCTCTCGGGTACATGTCCATTTCTGTCTTTTTGAACCTCGGGAGATTCGAGGTATTAAAACAAAGCATCCCATTAAATTGAGAGACTTGTCCATCTAACACAAAAATCCATATTTCATTAGGCTCCCTGACTGTGCTTTCCAGGAATTTCTTGTTAAATGTCATGAAGCTCGCGGTCCAAAATAAATGGGCCATTCTGTCTGCAAAGCCAAAGTGTTAGAAAAATGGGCACATAAAGAAGAAAATCATTTGACCTTCGGCTGCGTACGTGACTCTGCTTGTTGCCAAATGCCTAAATGTTACCTGCATTTGGAACCATTGAGTATCTCGCAGATCAGCAGCTTCCAGAAAGAGTCGGAGAGCTGGTTATCACACACAACAAGCTACCATTTGGACTTGGGGTTGCAATAATTTGTGCCCGATGGCTAACAGAAGATGGTGCCGTTTCATCTTAAAAAGCCATTGTGGCTCTGTTGATTTGTGTGGAAGAAGAGCTCCATAGTTAGATAATTGTTTTGATTCGCATCATCCCAAAAGGCCTAAAGAGTTTTCAAGCATTTGAGTTCTCCAGGGCTTCATCCTCAGAGAGGAAGTTATAAACAAAAAGCGGGATACTGTGTGCCCATGAAACAAGAAAGTAGGCCATGAATTCTGCTGTTCAGAGTCAGCCTTGCCTACATCTTTCTCCTTAATACGTATCTGAAGACTCTGAAAGACCCCTGGATTAGGTAGCAGGCTGAAAGTCCTTAAGTGCTTTTCTTTTAAGTCAGTTTGGCTGGGGTTGAAAGTGAATAAGCCATGCTGAAATTCAGACAGGTTGGAAGGAAGTTCTTTTGAATGCCCACGTCTCTAGGAAAAGGAGTCACCCAGGAAATGCCCCTGCCCTTGAATCAGATTTGTAGTTCAGAAGTGCAGCTGAAGTGGGTGGTTCCACTGTTCTTGACGTTTTACCAATCGAAGCGAATATTTGTAGCTCGGGGTTGAACTGTGGAGTCCCTGGTGCTCTCTGAGCCTCGTTGTTTTCTTGCAGACATTTCATCGCCAGACTGGGCAACATCTTCAGTGCAAGAACATCTTTGCACTGAAGATGTTGCCTGGCCTGGCGATGAAACGTCTGCAAGAAAACAACAAGTTTTAGAAGTTTTGTTTAATCTGCAGATTTTGCTATTTTCTGGTCCACTGTGCATGCCTTTGTAATTTGGGAAATTGGTTGCTCTGATAGGGAGATATTTTCAATTTCCCTTGAAAATTGCTGGGAAACTAAAGCTGACACAGAAGGTTGCAATCAACCTCAAGAATAAGGAGAAAAGAACACATACATTGGCAGCCTGATAGTATTCAGGTCCAGTTCATAGTCCTTTTCCCTAAATCGGGGCCCTAATTTACCTCCGAAAACATACTCCAGTTTAGGAGCTGTTTAACCTTCCAAGATTAGAAAAATACATACTGGAGCCCTATATGACCAGGAAGCTGGATTAAGGGAAAAATGCAGATGGCCTTTCTTTGTGGCCCCGGTGCTCCCTGAGAAACCTAATTTCAGCATTAACGGCCCAAAATGCGGAAGTCATGCAAGGTCTTCACAGAAGGAAGCTGTGATTCTGGCTAAATTTTGTGTCTGGCTTCAGATGGCTGTTGTTCTGTATTTATATGTGATCTACCATAAACCAATACAGTACAATGATGCTGGTTTTGAAGCCATTAATTTTTTATTGTTGGGTTGTGCTTTGCAGTAGTAAGTCTTGTAATCCGCTTTGGGCAATTTTAGTAAAACGAAGAAACAAGGTAAGCTTTATATAACTTGTTAGGAAACACGGAACTCTGATTATAACAAACATACTTTTCTGTAAACAGGTATTCCTTTGGTCATTGAGGCATGTCTAGAATTCTAAAGTGAATTAAATACATAATTTATACATGCCACAGATGAAGCTACTGAGAAGTCACTCAGTTGACCTTGAAAGGTGAAAGGTCCCCTGTGCAAGCCCCGAGTCATGTCTGATCCTTTGGGGGGATGCCACTTGCGCGACGTTTTCTTGGCAGACTAAAGCGGGGTGGCTTGCCACTGACTTCCCCAGTCATCACCTTCCCCAGCAAGCTGGGTACTCGTTTGACCGACCTCGGAAGGATGGAAGGCTGAGTCGACCTGAGCCGGCTACCCGAGAGAGAACCCAGCTTCCGCTGGGATCAAACTTACCTTTGTACAAAAGTCTACAAATTTAGTGCACTGACTTACTAATTGTATCTAACCTCTTGCCTTTCTTCTGTCTTTTTTTCCCAAAGCTGATTGCGCGACTCGAGGGCCGAAGTTCTCTGAAAACTCTTGAACCTTGCCTGTTTGCTGAGGAAGGATATCCCATTTACGGTTTAAAAAAAATCTTCTTATATATTTTACCTGGCAAATATGCTACTTCAGCCAATTTATACTATTTTAAATATCACAAATCTCCTCTCTTCCCAAAAACACAACCTCCAGCTGAAAAGATTAACACATTTTGGAAATTTGAAGAAACACTGTTCTGTTGTAGGGTGTTCTTTAATCTGTTTCATTGTGTTCTAGTATGTAAGTCAATAATTTCCAATGAATTTTAAAATGCCCAATTTTTTCTTTTTCTTTTTAAATAAGAATAGTCCGGTTTTTGTTTTAGCCTAAATGTAACAACTGGAGGCTGGATAAAATTTTGGGAAACTCCTTGCTCTGGAAAATGCAAATGTGTTACTTGATCCCTCCTTTTTTGCCCCGGAGTTTTATCTCCTTGTTTATAGTGCCACTTATTCCTGATTAATTCATGAAAAATCAGGAAACATTAACTAATTGTGCTGGATTGGAGCTATTAATAATCAGAAGATTCCACATGCTTTTGCTTTGGATTCGAACATGGTGTTGTGGAGATGTCTCAGGATTCAAAGGAAAAAAATAATTTGGAAAAGGAAAGATGCACTGTGTGTGTTAGGTGATTCTGTCTTTTGAGTAGCAGGTCCCTTTAAACCAGCCTTTCTCAACTTTCTGACCCTGGAGGAACCCTTGAAATATTTTTCAGGCCTCGGGGGAACCCCTGCACATTCAGGCTCAAATAGAGGCCAGAAATTACAAAATTATCATATTCATTTCCTGTGTAGGCCTGTATATATGCCCTTAAACTAAAAATAAAGGATGAAACTTACCACTTCAATGTGAAGTCGCCTGAACTTGAAATATATTTTTAAATAAATCGTCATCTCCCAGGGAACCCCTAGTGACCTCTCGCAGAACCCGAGGGTGCCTCGGAACCCTGGCTGAGAAACCCTGCTTTAAACCTTTCTCTTCCCTGCTCCACAGGAGATGTTGTTGAATTCCATGGTCCAGAAGGAACAGGAAAAACAGAAATGCTCTATCATCTGATCGCTCGCTGCATTCTTCCAAAATCAGGAGGTGGTTTGGAAGTGGGCGTGCTTTTTATTGATACGGACTTCCATTTTGACATGCTGCGTTTAGTGACTATCTTGGAATACAGATTGTCATCTCAAGGCACCGAAGCCAACATCAAGCTGTATCTCGAGAGGTTTTTCCTTATTAACTGCCACAGCAGCTCTCAGCTGCTGCTTACCCTGTACTCCCTGGAAAGCACGTTTTGCTCCCACCCTTCCCTTTCCTTCTTGATTATAGACAGCATATCGGCCTTTTATTGGATAGACCGAGCCAATGGAGGAGAAAACCTGGGTCTGCAGGAAGCCAACCTAAAAAGGTGTGCACGGTTTCTCAGAAAGCTTGTAAAGGAGCATCACTTAGTTTTGTTTGCCACAACTCAGTCACTTATGCAGAAATCATTCAGCTTTGTGGAAAGCTCAGAAAAATCTGACCGTGATGCAGATGCAGACTACCGCCCTTTCCTTTGTAAATTGTGGCAACAGCTCATCACCCACCGGATCTTTTTCTCCAAGCAGTCCCATCCAGGTGAAACCAAAGGATTTTCAGCGACGGCTTGTCACATTCAGAACAATTGCCTTGTAACACGTTCATTTAGCATCACGGAACATGGAGTCCAGTTTTAATGGCCAGCTTTTTAAAACAGAGGGAGAGAGATGGCATTGACAGTGCAGTCAGGCTAATTGAAAAGGCATATGCTATTTTTTTAAATCAAGTTTTTACATCTTTGTACTCATGTTGTCTAAAACTAAATTTTAGAAAGCGCGTTGATTGGGTTTGGGCTAAAATTCAGGTGTATACTTGTGAATTGGTGAAGCTTACAGAAAAAAAAACAGTTAAGTTTTGGAATTGAATAAAAATGGTTACTTCTGATTCTCAGGCAACAGAAACAAAAGCTTGATCTGGGCTGAGCACTGCCTGGGTGGGCTTTATTTTCTCCCTTACAGAAGACGATGTTCACTGACCCCTGCGCAGCACGCAACGGAATTTAATAGGAAGAATACGTAGCATGTTTTTTCCAACCCGCCAAATTGCTTGCTTTTTCTGTTTTATCCCCCGTTTACCTGGAAATTGTTCTCACTGATCTCCAGGGTCTTCATTCCATCCAGGCCTGTGTACTGTTGGGGTCAACCCAGGGGACAGCTTTGGGTTGCCCTCCTCAGCCTGTTGTTCGAATTGCAGTGTGAAATACTGAAAGCCATGGGTGCAGTGACAGAACAAGCAAGTTCTTAGAAGGGGCTTGATGTATCTGAAGCCCACAAAGCCTATTTATATTCAGTGTGTCGTATGTCAAAGGTTTGAGAAAACAAGGTTCACCAAAGAGAAAATGGTCTACAGCTCAGAGCAGTAGCAAAACCGTATGGCATCTGTACAGTGAATGTTGCTTTTATCGGCCTTTGAATACTTCAGTGCTTTGCAAAATAGATTTTATTATTGACACGTTCAAGTCACATACAAGGCTAGAAAGAAACTTCTCAACCATAGACCATAGATGAAATCCATATATTTCCCCGCCTTCCATAAATTTATGACACTCATATTTACCACTTCTGAATAAAGTCCTTTGTATATGCCTTCTTGTTACAATCTTTGCAACAGTCCTGAAAAATAATCTCTTATCTGTTACCAGATGGAGGAGCAATTTGCAAACCTACCTGAACAGGAAACTACTCCAGAGTGTTGCTGTTACGTCTGAATGCGTGCTCTGTATGTTTCTCCTGCTGGGCATCCCCTGTACATATACATGAGCCTGTATAGATTGATTGATCGATTGATTGAGTGCTATCAAGTCGTTTTTGGCTCCTAGCAACCACATAGATAGATTTTCTCCATGACAATCATCTGCTAACATGGTCCTTCAGGTCTTCCAGTGGTGAACCCTTTGCCACTGTAACTGAGTCCATCCACCTTGCTGCTTGGTTGTCCTCTTTTTCTTTCCACCTTTCCCAACATCAGAGCCTTCTCCAGAGAGCTGTGTTGGCAGAGTGCTAGAAAGCATTTGGCCCAGGAGAGATCAGAAAAGCCACACACCAGGCATTTCTATAAAAATAATTTTATTTACAGAAAACAAACATATTTAAAGGCTGTTTGCTGAGAGGAGAGATTTATCTCAGCTGCATACTCTCTGCAAGCCTACACAGAAGGGAAATTGAAACTAAAACAAGTTCAGGCAAGTTCCTCCCTTAGGCAGTGCAACCATTAACACGTGAAAAGGGGACAATTAAATTCAACCTCTTCACCTGGCCAAAATGATTAGTTACCATAGTAATCTTAATCTGTAGTAGAAAACAAGTTAACACTCCCCTTTTTATACTACAGAATAAGACACAAACCAGTTTTCTTTGACAACTCTGTATGTGTTTCCATTCACATTATTTTAACATTATCTCCCCTTTGGTTTAACAGAAAGCTACCATCCTTCTTCCTGTGTATTTCCAAACCTAGGTAATTTGTTACAGTTCCAAGGCTTTTTAATGTGAAATGGCTTTTCATGCAGGCTTCAAAATCAAGCCTTTGTTTTTCTGTTGGTGTGAACAGCAGCAAATCATCAACATAAATGCACAGATACATACAGCCTTGTTTGTCTTTCTTCATATATACACATGGATCTGCTTTTCCTTTTTCAAAACCAAAATTCTGCAGTTTTTAATCTAATTTTTGGTTCCAGGATCTAGCAGCTTGTTTTAACCCATATATTGACTTCTGCAGTTCACAGACTAGAGTCTCCCCTTTTTCATAGCCAGGGGGTTGCTGCATGTATAATTTGTGGTCTAAATCACCCTGGAGAGATGCAGTTTGAATGTCATAGTAGTGAACTGACATTCCTTTGAGTGCAGCAATTTTTAACAGTAATCTAATTGATTCACCTTTAATAACTGGTGCAAAAGTCTTGTCAAAGTCTAAATCTTTCCTTTGAGTGAACCCTTTTGCAACTAACCTTGCTTTATATTTTTGGATTTTGCCATCAGCATCCCTTTTCAGTTTGAAAACCCACCTACAACCTAGGCAGCATTCATTGGGAGGTAGATTTACCAGTTTCCATGTTTTATTTTCTTTCAAGGATGCTAACTCCTATTGCGTGGCAGAATGCCAGTTTTGTGCAGTCTCAGGTGGTAAAGCATTCACTTGTTCTAAAGACTCGGGTTCTGTGAATATGTGAAAAGCCTTTACTGTTTCAGCCTGAAAACGTGATGGAGGAACGCCTTTATTACTCCTCTGAGATCTGCGAGGTAATACAGGGCTTAAATTTGGACTCCTATCACTTTCCTGAGAAGCATGTGTCTCATCAGACAGATCTTCAGTTTGCTTTTCTGGTTTAATGTCCTCATCAGGCAAAAGATCACTATCAGCAAGTCCTTGCTGTTCTCTTGTGGTCAGATCAACTGGAGAGCTGAATTTAATCTCCCCCAGTTGTGTTCAGCAAAAGAAGCACTTTTGCTAATTATCAATTTCTCTCCCACTATGAACCTGTAGCTCCTCTGGCTTTGTTCATAACCAACAAAAATGGCTTTCTTTGTTGTGGGGCCTCCTTTCCTTTGTTGTTTTGGAATATGAACCCATGCAGTGCTACCAAACACTCTAAGATGGTTTACCTTTGGTTTCACACCATAAAACAAATAGAACGAAGTGTCCTGAATCACAGAGTTATACAATCTGTTTTGTACATAACAGGCAGTAGATATTGCCTCTCCCCAATACTTAAAAGATAAATGTGAATCTTTAAGCATGCATTCCATCGCATTTTGCAAGGTTCTGCCCTTTCAGCAACACCATTTTGCTGAGGGGTGTAGGGGTTAGAAAGAATTTGTTCTATCCCCTTTTCCACTAGGAACCTTTTGAATTTGTGAGAAAGGTACTCTCCTCCTCTATCACACTGGAGTGCAGATACAGGCCTAGGGAATTTTCCATTTGCCCATGTCACAAAACCTTTAAATTTCTCAAATGCCTCATCTTTATGTTTTAAGATGTAGATAAATGTGTATCTTGAGAAATCATCAATGATGGTCATTGCATACCTTGCTTGTCCAAGACTTGGAGCAAAAGGACCAATAATGTCAGAGTGTACAATTTCCAAAGGTCTACTTGTAACTCTGTCACTGTGCTTACTCACAGGAACTTTTAGTGTTTTGCATTCTTTGCAAACTACACAATCTAAGTATTTGTCACAGGGTTTTATCTTTAGGTCAGCACACAGCTGTGGCATTTGTGCTATATACTTGAAATTAGCATGACCAAATCTCCTGTGCATCAGGTGTACACATTGGTCATGATACGGAGTGTTGCCAACTGCAGCCTTGCAGCTTGGCTTCCTTGCATTTTGCACAATGTACAAGGAGTCTTTTAATATACCGGTAGCACACAATTTCCCATTTTTACGTATCTCACAACCATTTTTCTTAAATGTTATGATATACCCTGTTGCAGCCAACTGTGTCACAGATAAAAGGTTTGATTGTAAATTTGGCACATACAACACACCTTTTACAGTTTCTCCCAAGCAGGATAAATACAAGTCACCTTGTCCCATAATTTTGGTCACAGACCCATCAGCCAAAGATACACTTTGTCTTTCAGTTTTAGACAGTGACATAAAAGAGCTTTTACAATTACATAAATGACAATTGGCCCCAGAATCTAACACCCATACATCAGAATTATCCTTCTCAGCAACCTGTGCAATTTGGGTTGTCTGAAGAGCCTTCTTCTGTGTTGTCCTTGTGTTCTTCTCTGTCTTTCTACTCTTGGGTCTCAAGGCACAGTCTTTCTGCAAATGTCCAGCTGAACCACAGGTGAAGCATCGCTGGCTGGCTAGTGCTGTGGCCTCAGCTTCCTTTCCCTTCTTTTCCCTTGTTTTCTGGTACTGCAGCTTTCCAGAAGAGATGTGGGGTGGGATCTTTCCTCTCTCTTCTCCCATTCAGCGAGTAAGTGCTGTGTAACATACAATGGGGTGAGGTCTGCTTCAGGCATAGCCTCCAGGGTACAAATCAGTGTGTCCCACGTTTCATTCAGTGAGGACAGGAGGATATAGGATTTTGTGAGAGGTGTAAATTCCATTCCTCTCTCCTGCAACTCAACAAACAGCTGCTGAATATAATGCAGGTGCTCAGGAAGGCTATCTCCTTCTGCAAGGTAGGCTTTGTACAGCTGTTTTGTCAGGGTAACTTTACTCCTTGCTGTTGCCTTTACATACAAGTCTCTCAAAGCGTCCCAAAGTTGCTTTGCAGACTGCATACCTCGCACGTGGACTAGCTGATTGTCCTCAACTCCCAGGATAATGGTGGCTCTAGCCTGCTCATCCTGTCTCAGCCATTCAGCACTGGGATTTTGGGGGGGTTGCTCACCAATTGGCAGCCAAAGATTCTCTCTGCAAAGATACATCTCCATCTTCAGGGCCCAATTCAAATAGTTGGTCTCTGATAGGCGCTCCAGAGGCATCGCTGAGGGCTGGGTGGTAGCCATGGCTTCTTCCTTCTTTTGCAAGTCACCTCAGCTGGCTTCTTTGTCCTGTAGACCTGCAGTTGCTGGAAAATCTCCAGGTGGCTCCAAAGAAAATCTTCACAGGTCTTTGTTACCTGCCTTTAAATTGTGAATGAGGTGTGGAGCTGATCTCTCTATTCTCTCTGGGGTTTTACTGGGCTTCTTACTGGGTTTACTGGGCTGCTTACTGGGCCCATAACCTGTTGGCAGAGTGCTAGAAAGCATTTGGCCCAGGAGAGATCAGAAAAGCCACACACCAGGCATTTCTATAAAAATAATTTTATTTACAGAAAACAAACATTTAAAGGCTGTTTGCTGAGAGGAGAGATTTCTCTCAGCTGCATACTCTCTGCAAGCCTACACAGAAGGGAAACTGAAACTAAAACAAGTTCAGGCAAGTTCCTCCCTTAGGCAATGCAACCATTAATACGTGAAAAGGGGACAATTAAATTCAACCTCTTCACCCAGCCAAAATGATTAGTCACCATAGTAGAAAACATATTAACAAGCTGGATCTTCGCATAATGTGTCCAATGAAGAATAATTTGAGCCTGGTCATTTGTGCCTCAAGTGAGAACTCTTGATTGATTTGTTTGATGATCATTGGTTTGTTTTTTTGGCTGTCCATGGCATTCTCAGGAGTCTTCTCCGACACCAACGTTCAAAGGCATCAGTGCTCTTCCTATCCTGCTTCTTCAAAGTCCACCTTTCCCTTCCATAGAGTGTCACAGGGAAGACCATGGCTTGCATGATACTGATCTTTGCAGCTATAGACACATCACAGCATTTGAATATCTCTTCTAAGACCTTTGTGGCTGCTCTGCCAAGTTCTAGTCTGCAGCATATTTCTTGACTGCTTGTCCCTTTACAGTTGATGGTTGATCCTAAAAGATAGAAGCTCTCCACCACTTTGCTATCTTCATCGCCAATTCAAAGGCTGGTTCTATCTGTGGTCATTAGTTTGGCCTTCTTTATATTTAATTTTAATCCCATTTTTTCACTGTACATACATATGAGTGTATTTGTGGATGGCGGAGAGCCATAAGAGGGAGGCTCCCCAGCCTTTTGAGGCCAGCTTTGACATTTCACAGGCCTGGTGTGGGCATTCAGAGAAAGAGGCTGCTAGCTCATCCACAAAATGTCCACAGTGGGTGCTGCCATTCACAAAATACCAGAATGCAGACAGATACAGTTGCACCCTCTCATGTAGCCTAGCCTTCCAGGATACTCATCACTGATGCCCGGCATACTCCCCCTGCCCCTGTGGACTACAGGGTGTATGTGCAAACAGTGGCTGCACACTGCTTGTATTTTCTAAGGAAATCTAAGCAGCCTGTGTGGAATCCAAGACTGACTTGGGAATAAATAGGAAGATGGCATTGGATAGTCTTTAAAAATACAAATATAGGGTAGGTGGGAGGGAAGGAGGAGCTCAAGATGCTTGTTCTTATGGATGATTAGTGTGCTAGTTGAAATGTGGTGCCTCAGTTGTGACCATTTTCTCAAAGGGTGTTAAATGAGCATTGGAAAACAAACTGCCAGCATGAAAGCACATTTGCAAGCCAAAGCAAACTTGCACTCTCATTATGTCCTTTTGTCATCTTTCCTTTTTACCTCATCGCTCAGTGCTCCAGTGGATTCATCTGCCAGGCATTAAAGAGTGCACGAAGCCAATTTCCACTATTAATTCCTTCATTTCAATCTTTCCTTTGAAATGCTTTAAAAAAAACAACTCCATAGGCCCCTTTACAGGTCAAGGTTTCTCCCTGGGCTTGTATGAGGTGCATTCAATTGTATATTCTGTTGCTTTTATATCTGTAGTAAATTACCTGTTACCTTGAATTTAAAGTACCTATTCAACCAAGTGGGCACACAGGCTAGAGTAATGTGGACAGGAGGGTGGAACTGATGTGGTTATTGCCGGTGGTTGCAGCAAAGACGTGACTAATTACAATGAGACTGGATGGAATTCATGGATTTTCCTATGGATGTTCTGTTACTTAAAAAGTGAGGGTGGATGGGGGCCTCCAGAAGAGTTTAGATAGAGCCATTTCATTCTTTGCTCATTTTCTTAATAAACTTAAGAAAATACCTGCATTTTGCCCATTAGTTGGTCACTTGATCGTAACACCTTGGTCTTGCAATATCTAGTTCAGTGTTTCTCAACCTCGGCAGGTTTAAGATGCTGGCTGGGGAATTCTGGGAGTTGAAGTCCACACATCTTAAACCTGCCGAGGTTGAGAAACACTGGACTAGTTTGAAGAAAACGTGGTTGTATTTAATGGAAAAGATGGTGTGATGCTATGCATTAGGTCCAGTAAAATCTATTTGAGAATTATTGTAAGAACACAAGATTCCCTTTGGAATTTGCATTCAGTGAGAATTGAACAATGGGGGACATTCAAAAAAATCAAGATGGTGGTCACAGCCAGGTGTTTGAAGTCTCACCCTTTTTAAATACGTGTCTCATTTTTTTAAAAAAAGGGTTCAGTGGTGCAGTTCTGGATGCTGTCTTGCACTGAACCTTATGAAACCATTGGGAGCATAGCCATCAGGACCAGCCTTCTTCTCCATGAATACATCTAATTTTATTTTCAACATCCTAAATTGAGGGTCATCTGCAGCTTCCACATTTTGACAGTCAAGATGGGTAGAATATTTTTTAGCACCACGGCTTCAAAATAGTACAATACAAGCCATCAGTAGGGGACAAAGCCTGTCCCATTTTACATAAGATAAATAGGCACACCCAGTAATCAAATTAAAAATGGGTTTACCTGGATGCTTGCTTAATAAATACAACAATCTTTTGTTTCAGATTTACAAAGACAAGTTGGAGCTTGAATGCCCAGAGACCAAAAAGGAACAATAGATTTACTAATTAAAAGTTGGTTAAAAACAGTTTTGAAAAGTATGATTGAGACCGATGGAAAATGCCACCTGGTTCTGGGTTATAGAAATACCATGTGCTTGAGATAAGGTAGTAGATCTTAAACTACTAGGTTGCTACATGAGATGATGGTTATTGGGGTGAACATAGGATGACAGGGAAGTCTGTTGGAGATTTGAGTCCAGCAGGAAGCCCTGCTAGGGGATGTGCTCCTGAGCATATGCAGAGTGCTAAGAGAATGCTAAGTGGTGCCACAGCAGCAGCAGCAGAATGCCCACTCAAAATGCCCATGATAAAAGGTGTCTTGGATGCTGAGCCTAGACTTCACCAGAGTCAATGAATGCCAGCAGATGGGTGTCCGCAGAGTGTGGTCAAAGAATGGGGAGTTTTGCACTGTTGGGGCCCTGTTGGCTGTTTGGATCATATCCTATGAATACCCCTGCTAACGGAATTCATTATATCTGAAGTAAAAGGTTTTTTTAAAAGAAATACACAGAATAGGGAAGCCTGATTTCATTCTACACCAGTGTTTCTCAACCACTGCAGCTTTTAAGATGTGTGGACTTCAACTCCCAGAATTCCCCAGCAAGCATGTTGGCTGGGGAATTCTGGGAGTTGAAGTCCACACATCTTATTGTCGCTGAGGTTGAGAAACACTGCTCTAAACGATATCTTGAAAAGAGAGAATGGCAAAAAATGAGACTGGAAATTCCCTAGTCTGTTAAACAAAGATTTATTTTACTAGCAGAAGGGCAGCTGAGAGAAAGACAGGGATGTTGTGTGAAGACCCCCTCATTTCCCCACATTTGTCCTTGTGGTCCAAAGACTGATAGGCATAAAGAAATGGTAGGCGTAAGAGATCACCTCAAAGAGGAGTAGCCTCTGTCCTCATGCCCACTGTTGGTTGGTCTCTACCCATAGAGGGGAGCTTTTTAGGAACTGCCGTACCCACATCGAGCTGACTTAGTTTGCATGTTGCTCTGAACCATGGATTCCTTAACCACCATGTTGGTGAAAACATGATGGGCTGCGTTTGCCTAACCTACCAAGCCAAACCATCTATAGCGTGGAGGGTTGCGTGAAGGAACATGCACGAAGTACCTTCCCATGGTCAGCCATTTTGCCAAACATCTGGGGTCAGAAATTGGAGGAGAGCTGTGTTAAGGTTCTGGTGGCAAAAATCAGGAGGAGACAGGCAGCCCCTTTTCCAACTAACGTTAAAAGGCACGGAAGCTTCTGCTTTTTCATCAAAGGTGTGAGTCAGAAAAGGGGCTATTAGGCTCCTCCTGATTTTCTGGATCAGAGACTATTCAGGCCACTTTAAGACTTCGGTCCAGTTGTGACAGAAACCCAGCCACCACAATTCAGCCTCTCCTCAGCCTCCTTGGTTGCTTGGGGCAGGTCGTGAGCAGGTGTAATGGCATGTGGGAAAGACCTTGGGAGATGGCCCAGAGACCCTGCCTAGGGAACGGTCAGATAAGAGATGGCATAGCCCGCAGCTGGAGAGTGGGAGGAGAAAGAGGCTCAGGAGGGACCCTCCCTAGTTTCTCAGGCTGTAAAGGAGTGGGGGGCGGGGGGAATTGTACTTTCAGACTTGCAAGATTCTGTCAGTAAAGTAGAATCAGCTCATCTGGCTGTGATCCCTGTTTGGTCTACCCTGCGAGGCTGACAGCAGGCAAAGCACTTTGGGGCAGGCAGCCTCCTTGCCCACCCGGCTTTCTTTGGAATGGCACTCAGGATCTTGGCAAGGCTCATTTCTCCACTGGGAATCTTCCTTTCCTCCCAAGCTGTTTTCCTGGCCCCTCTGGCCTCTCCTCACTCAATGGCCCAGGGGTGCCCAGCGGCAATGTCTTTCTTTTCTGGACGGAGGCCCTGCACTCGAGCGAGCTGGAAACGCAGGGAGAGCGAGGGGGAGAGAGACTGCCCCACCTGTTCCCACATATCCCCAAGGCTGATCTTGATGCAGCTGTGCCTCCCAGGGCCACCTCTGGAAAGAAAGGGCAGCTTATAACCCATCTTCTCCAGTCCCTGTCAGGGACCTCCACATCCTGAAGCCAGGAGCAGAGGCTGCACAATGCTCTTTGATGGCTCTCAGTGGGCTTCCTTGTGCTGGATCCAGCTGCCTTTGCACTCTGTTTTCCCCCCGTTCTTTCTTCAATATTTTTTCCAGTTGACTTAATGATTACAGTCCATGGACCAAGGCTGAAGGCAAAGCACCAATGGTTGGCCTTGGCATTATGCTGCGTGCAAAGAAGACGGAAGTGCTCTTGCCATGCAATGACATCACCTGGAACCTGATTGGCCGGCTCGGGGTTGAAAATAGAGGCTGGCCTGAGGCCTTGGGGATTTCGCTTCGGCTTCCATGATACAGAACAGAGACGGGGCCTGTCTCTTGCCAGCTTGCTTTGCTGCCAATGTCCTGGCAGAGCCTGAGACATTGAGAAAAACAGTACAGTCCTTTGGCTTGCGCTGAGAGGCAATGAGAGAGGAGGTGGAGGGGGAATACAAAGTCCTTTCACAGTTCCAGCTTGGACCCAAAGTGGGAACAAGCGCATGAAAAAACGCCAATAAACAGCCCTGCGCTTTTGGATCCCAAGGAGCTAATAAACAAGTTGGATTCTCCTCCCAAGAAGGATGAACACAAGCAAAGAGGGCTTGTAGCTGGTCTCTCAGGGGTGAGGGATTAAGCACCAGGCAGGCCTTACAAGAGGTTTTATTTAATGATGCACTAACTAACCAACCATTAAGCTGATTCTTTGTAGAACTGCCACACAGAGCATCGTGATTAGCCGTCTTTTGGCAAGAAATACATGGGAACGGGGAGAGTGCAGGAGTTATCAGGAACACACACTTCAAACCTCAATTCATCCATTGAGTGGTGAATTCAGCATCTTTGGATCTCAAATATGGGGAAGATAATGAGGGCCTGCATTTAAACAAATGGAGGTTTCCATGCATTGGCGTGGGTTGAACTACAACCAGAAGTTCTCCTAAAGTCAAGAGTATCCTAGGGCTGCTGTAATTAGGCTGAAAATGACCACTAGGAGGGAATGAAGGAATCCAGAAAACAGTAATTCTTTGTGGACATGTGGTGGTGTCCATTGTTTTGCAGCCCAGATATAATAGCTTTGATAATGACTCTGCTGGTGGGACTCCAAGATCATCAGCAGAGAGAGTTCTTACGGATTGGGAATTCTGGAGCATATCTGGAAGGGGCTGGGTGTAAAGGACTCTAGAGCTGACCTTGGGGAAATATGAGTAAGCCCTTCTGGAGGGACTTGGACAAGAGATTACACAGTCCAGAGATTGAAGGAAGCGTGAGAAAGAAACTCAATTTAACCCTGTCTTGATTTTGTGTAGTATAAGATGGGACAGGGAGAAATTTGGACAGGCTTTCGAGATTCTGTTGTTATAATCTACGAAGTAGCATTCCTGCAGGGTCTGTTTCTTGACCTGTCCTATCGCAAAGGGCTGTCCCCAGGCTGGAAGAACGCTGCGCTAGGAGAAACTACACATATTCAAGAAGCTAAGTAGTAAAGGGCTGATGGCAAAGGGAGCAGCTGAATCTGTGAGCTAGACCACCTGCTGAAAGGGATCCACTTCAGAAAGGACCCTGATAACGGGAAGAAAAGAAGCTCACAAAGAGCCAGCAAGGACCACCAATGAATCACAGTGGGGAACAGAACCAAGGCAAAAGCAAGCGCTCCTTGAAGGTCTAAGCAGAGGCTGTCAGGACTGCTATCTTGGGTTCCAAATGAGCCACAGTCCCATCAGTAGGCATACCGCTTGGCTGTAACTTTCACACTTACAGAAACAAGCATATAACCTAAGCTTGAACTTTGCTATTATCGAAGGCCATCGGACACAGTTCAGCTGCAACCAAGCAGTATGTTGCCACTTGTGCAGGGCTGCAAAAACAATCAGGCAATTGATAAACCCTTGCAGTTAGCTAAGGGACTTTTCATTCTCACTGGTAAGAGACAAGTTTTGAAGCTGACATGTTGCATTATTACTAGTCTAACAACCAGCAGGGTTTCAGTGTCACTGTTGCTTCAGAAGGTTTTGTCCCTACATCAGCCTAGGCCAGTGTTTCTCAATCTTGGCAGCTTGGAGATGGTTGGGGAATTCTGGGAGTTGAAGTCCACACATCTTCAAGCTGCCAAGGTTGAGAAACACTGGCCTAGGCTCTCCAATGTGTTTGTGGACTGGACCAACAACGTGCTTGAGCTGTTGGCTGATTTTGGCATTTGCACACCAACAATATTTTGCTTCCTGCAAGAACCCTGTGGTCAGCCCTTCAAGATATTCCAGGTCAAGAGACAGATACCACAGGTAATCCAGAATGCAGCTTTATTATAGTATGGTATAATAACAGATTCTTGAAAGCCCATCCAAGTTTCTCTCTGTCGCCTCTTGCACAAAGAAAATCAAGGCAGGGTTATTCTGAGTTTCTTTCTCACATTTGCTTCAAGCTCTGGACTATGTAATTGCTTCTCCAAGTCCATCCACCATGATTTTTTCATCTCTAAATTTCTTTACACCTGTCTCCTTTTCCAGCAGGGGTGTCTGCAGAGTCAAAACTTTCATGACCATGCAGCTTTGACCTATTCCACTGTGCACTGGATGTATGATGAATGTAAAAAAAGGGGTACAGCTTTGACTGCATGGCCAACGCGATCATCTTATCTTTTAAACACACCCACTCCATACCCCTGTTTTCCAGCAGGAAGAAAGGTCACAAGAAGACTGTCATATATGTCACCATGAGCCATAAGGACAAGGGGTTTGTTAGTTGAATCAAGAAAGGGGAGGTAGAGGAACCAAGCAGGCTATTTCTAGAACGCTTTCCCGCTCCTTCTGTTGCATTTCAACAAAGGGAGCCAAGGCAGCTTGTGAGTGAGATGGATTTTAAAGCAACAACAATATTCAAACAATCTATAAACAGGTTGCACTTGTAAGCGCTCCCTAAGGAGAAAACAGAGTGCATGCAACACATGTTACCACTATGCTGGGGAGAAGGGGTTTGGAGGAAGAAAAGGAGGGGGGAACCCCCCCTTTCGTGGACTCATTATTACCTTCCCTTGGCAGAGCACTTAATTAATTAAATAACGAGATGTGAATGGCACCCACTGGACAGGTGCATTAGAGCTTCCAGATGTGGGATGCGAGCTCATTTGGGACATCAAAGGGTCACCACAAAGTCACCACTTACTCCAGAATGAGTTGGCACAGGAGAGCTCCTGTCGCTTGTCCCACATTCGTGCCAGGAGCGGATAATAATTAGTTCCTTTAAAAGCTCAAGTTCCTTCGTTTGCCATAAAATATTTACAGCAGGCATATGTAAAGCATCAGGGCTTAGAGAGAGAGAGAGAAATGAGAAATGGAGAAACTTTTAAAGGAGGGTTTTAAATATGGAATGATGAAAGCCCCATTCACAAGCCAGTTAAGTGGAGGCACACTTTGAAGGGAACAAGCATCAGAGGACTTCAGGGTTTTTTTAAATTTCTTTTTAATTTTTAATAGTGAAATACATTAAAAAAAAAACTACATCACTAAAGAGAAAAAAAGATAGTGATTATAAAGAAAGAAAACCTAGATATATTATCGATAATAAATGTGACCGTAGAAAAAAAACTTAACAGGGAAAAAAGACCCTTAATAACTACAGATAACAATACAGTATAAAATTAATTCGCTCCTTAAGCTTATCATTAAAGCTGGGCATACAGCAATATATTACATCATCTTCTCATTTTTAGAACACAGAGACTTTTCAAAAATATCCTGGATTCGTAATTTAAAATCAGGAGAATAAATTTCTTTCCAGTTATGTAGAATTATCCCCACTGCCATGCCCCAGGATCAATAGAGCTAGAGCTCTTCATGAGATGACAGATTCCATGTTTTAGGAATATATTTCAAGGTCACATTGAGATCCTTCCCAAAATTGTATTGACATACGCAGTAATATGAAATCAAAGCAAGACTGTAACTAGAGAAGACCAAATCATATGAGTTTTAAAAAACGTTCAAATTTTACAATGCCAACATAAAAATCTAGCGTCTGTCCCTTTTTAAACATGCTTTGAGGGGGTCCAATAGACATAAAAGAGTATTTTTTGATGAATTAATTTCATTTTTAAATCATAAGAAATATACTTCACTTTTCTTAACCCCTGGACCTGTTGATTCTCCAAAACCAGATATTGCAATTCTTTGTTCCACAACTCAGATAATGTAGCCACAGAGATGACCTTGGAGAAACGATGCAGCAACACTTACAAAAACAAAAACATGTTTTAAGCCTGGGAAATAAGGAAAGTATTAAAAAAAAGAAACTCACATTGGCTCTGTACTCACTCCCTGGTGCATAAGAAGAAGGGAAGGGAATTCACAGTCAGACTTTCAAAACTGTAGATATTGCCAAGTAAAGTGTACTCATCACGCAAACTCTCAAAATCTTTAAAACCACCGTTCAAAATCAATTGATATAAAATGCCGATCCCTTGTTTAGCCCAAGCATTACAATAAACCTTCAGCAAAGGATGGTTACCTTGTCGTGGTGCTGGAGCTTGAGCACCTCAATGATGCCATGAGCTAAACCGTGAAGGGCCACCCAAGACGGGAAGGTCACGACAGAGAGGTCAGACTAAATGCGATCCCTGGGGAAGGTAATGGCAACCCACCCCAGTATTCTTGCCGTGAAAACTAAATGGATCAGTACAACCAGAGATATGTCGGTATACCATCGGAAGATGAGACCCCCAGGTCGGAAGATGGTCAAAATGCTACTGGGGAGGAACAGAGGATGAGCTCAACTAGCCCCAGACGTGATGACGCAGCTAGCTCAAAGCTGAAAGGACGGCTAGCGGCCGAAGGTGCTGGTGGTGAACGGCGAATCCGATGTTCTAAGGATCAACACACCATTGGAACCTGGAATGTAAGATCTATGAGCCAGGGCAAATTGGATGTGGTTATTGGTGAGATGTCAAGATTAAAGATAGACATTTTGGGCGTCAGCGAACTGAAATGGACTGGCATGGGCCACTTCACATCAAATGACCACCAGATCTACTACTGTGGACAAGAGGACCACAGAAAAAATGGAGTAGCCTTAATAATTAATAGTCAAGTGGCTAAAGCAGTGCTTGGATACAACCCCAAAAATGACAGAATGATCTCAATTCGAATTCAGGGCAAGCCATCTAACATCACAGTGATCCAAATATACGCCCCAACCACAGATGCTGAAGAAGCTGAAGTAGAGCAGTTCTATGAGGATCTGCAGCACCTACTGGACAACACGCCTAAAAGAGATGTTATTTTCATCACAGGAGACTGGAATGCTAAGGTGGGCAGTCAAATGACACCTGGAATTACAGGTAAGCATGGCCTGGGAGAACAAAATGAAGCAGGACATAGGCTGATAGAATTTTGCCAAGACAACTCACTCGGCATAACAAACACTCTCTTCCAACAACCTAAGAGACGGCTTTAAACATGGACTTCACCAGATGGACAACACCGAAATCAGATTGACTACATCCTTTGCAGCCGAAGGTGGCGGTAATCTATACAGTCGGTAAAAACAAGGCCTGGAGCTGACTGTAGTTCAGATCACGAACTTCTTCTTGCACAATTTAGGATCAGACTAAAGAGCTTAGGGAAGACCCACAGATCAGCTAGATATGAGCTCACTAATATTCCTAAGGAATATGCAGTGGAGGTAAACAATCGATTTAAGGGACTGGACTTAGTAGATAGGGTCCCGGAAGAACTCTGGACAGAAGTTGGCAGCATTGTTCAGGAGGCGGCAACAAAATACATCCCAAAGAAAGAGAAAACCAAGAAGGCAAAATGGCTGTCTGCTGAGACACTAGAAGTAGCCCAAGAAAGAAGGAAAGCAAAAGGCAACAGTGATAGGGGGAGATATGCCCAATTAAATGCAAAATTCGAGAGGTTAGCCAGAAGAGATAAGGAATTATTTTTAAACAAGCAATGCGCGGAAGTGGAAGAAGTATGATCAAAAACAAAGATGGCAAGGACCTAACAGAAAAAGAAGAGATCAAGAAAAGGTGGCAAGAATATACAGAAGCCCTGTATAGGAAGGATAACAATATCGGGGATAGCTTTGACGGTGTGGTCAGTGAGCTAGAGCCAGACATCCTGAAGAGTGAGGTTGAATGGGCCTTAAGAAGCATTGCTAATAACAAGGCAGCAGGAGACGACGGCATCCCAGCTGAACTGTTCAAAATCTTGCGAGATGATGCTGTCAAGGTAATGCATGCTATATGCCAGCAAATTTGGAAAACACAGGAATGGCCATCAGATTGGAAAAAAATCAACTTACATCCCCATACCAAAAAAGGGAAACACTAAAGAATGTTCAAACTATCGAACAGTGGCACTCATTTCACATGCCAGTAAGGTAATGCTCAAGGTCCTGCAAGGTAGACTTCAGCAGTTCATGGAGTGAGAATTGCCAGATGTACAAGCTGGGTTTAGAAAAGGCAGAGGAACTAGGGACCAAATTGCCAATATCCGCTGGATAATGGAAAAAGCCAGGGAGTTTCAGAAAAACATCTATTTCTGTTTTATTGACTATTCTAAAGCCTTTGACTGTGTGGACCATAACAAATTGTGGCAAGTGCTTAGCGGTATGGGGATACCAAGTCATCTTGTCTGCCTCCTGAAGAATCTGTATAACGACCAAGTAGCAACAGTAAGAACAGACCACGGAACAACGGACTGGTTTAAGATTGGGAAAGGAGTACGGCAGGGCTGTATACTCTCACCCTACCTATTCAACTTGTACGCAGAACACATCATGCAACATGCTGGGCTTGAGGAATCCAAGGCTGGAGTTAAAATCGCTGAAGGAAACATTAACAATCTCAGATATGCAGATGATACCACTTTGATGGCTGAAAGTGAAGAGGAACTGAGGAGCCTTATGATGAAGGTGAAAGAAGAAAGTGCAAAAGCTGGCTTGCAACTAAACCTCAAAAAAACTAAGATTATGGCAACCAGCTTGATCGATAACTGGCAAATAGAGGGAGAAAATGTAGAAGCAGTGAAAGACTTTGTATTTCTAGGTGCAAAGATTACTGCAGATGCTGACTGCAGTCAGGAAATCAGAAGACGCTTAATCCTTGGGAGAAGAGCAATGACAAATCTCGATAAAATAGTTAAAAGCAGAGACATCACACTGACAACAAAGGTCCGCATTGTTAAAGCAATGGTGTTCCCCGTAGTAACATATGGCTGTGAGAGCTGGACCATAAGGAAGGCTGAGCGAAGGAAGATCGATGCTTTGGAACTGTGGTGTTGGAGGAAAATTCTGAGAGTGCCTTGGACTGCAAGAAGATCAAACCAGTCCATCCTCCAGGAAATAAAGCCAGACTGCTCACTTGAGGGAACGATATGAAAGGCAAAACTGAAATACTTTGGCCACATAATGAGAAGACAGGACACCCTGGAGAAGGTGCTGATGCTAGGGAGAGTGGAAGGCAAAAGGAAGAGGGGCCGACCAAGGGCAAGATGGATGGATGATATTCTAGAGGTGACGGACTCGTCCCTGGGGGAGCTGGGGGTGTTGACGACCGACAGGAAGCTCTGGCGTGGGCTGGTCCATGAAGTCACGAAGAGTCGGAAGTGACTGAATGAATAAACAACAACAACAACAACATTACAATAAACATCTTCCCAGCTATACTCAAATGTGGATTATTCTAAAACATCCATTTCTCATGTGTCTCAGGAACAAAATGTAATGTTTAGTGTTCCTGGAGCCTCAAATCTGACAAGATTTCAAAGGTGTCACCCACTTGCTCTGCAAATTACCCCACAGAGAAGAAAAATCATAAAAAGTCTCATTCCCCCAAAAGTAATACGTAGATAGCATGAGGCCATGAGCATTATTTATTTAAAATCAGATTTATGATCCCGAAGCATATTGGGAATGTAATTTACAGGATGGGTGATAAAAAAATGTATTTTTCTTGCTCAGGCAGTGCAGCTACATCAATAAACATAATCTTGGGCCAAAATCAATGTCTGAAGGCACTTCTTCCAAAAAACCCAAGCTAGGAAAACAAGCAGGAGGAGTCTTTCAGTCTTTTAATCTGAACGATTGCCGAGAAATAAGACCTTAAGAAATCAAGCAGCTGTCTCCTGTTTTGATTAGCAAAAAGCCATTATGGGGACTGATAAAATCAAACACACAGAAAGAAGGAGACAAGACACAGCATATTATTGGTGGAAATTTGCTCTGCCTCCTACTCCTCATCTTTTAATGAGAGACTTACTTAAGACTGGATTACCCAAACCTAAGTATTTATGGTGCTGGGTGTTTCCTAGATTTTTTTTTTTAATCCATTCAATCATGTCCATTTCTCAGAGACTGCCTGGACAAGTCCCTGCAGTTTTCTTGGCAAGGTTTTTCAGAAGTGGTTTGCCATTGCCTCCTTCCTAGGGCCGAGAGAAAGTGGCTGGCCCAGGGTCACCTTTGTGCCTAAGGCAGGACTAGAACTCCCGGTCTCCTGGTTTCTAGCCTGGTGCCTTAACCACTACACCAAACTGGCTCTCGTTTCCTAGGTTATCTGAATCTAAAATTGGTAGATGGTGAACAAAACATCAAGCCCCACCCCTTTTGAAGGTACTGGTAACATTGATACACACCTAAAAGAGAAAAGACTTCCATCACAGTCTGCCATCTTGTTGATTTTCATCCCCTCTGCAGACATCTCTGCCCCTTTTCCCTTGCTTGGTTTATTGACCCAGCCTACTGAAGACTTCTCAAGAAGGTTGCTCCCAATTTTGTAAGATTTTCATTGGTTGTCGTAAATTATTGCTGGGCAGAGTGGCTGGACAGCCACTCCTCCTCACAGTGCTTTGCCTCGTGAAGGCAGGTCGCTCCACCTGAAGACAATAAAACACCATTTGATAATGAGCCATTCCACTCTAAGAAGTGTCAAAAAAGGATCCAATCTGTATCAATCAGGGCAGAGGAATACAGAGATAATCCTGCTGAAGGAATGTGAGAACCATTAAGTAAATGACAACTCAGTCCTGGGAAAGAAGAAAGTGTGAGAAAGGAACTCAGAATAATCCCGTCTTGATTTTGCTTGGTATAAGATGTAGTAAAGAAAAACTGGCAGGCTTTCAAGATTCTGTTATTTCATTTCTATCCATGCCCAGCATAGCCTCTTCTGATTAAGAGTGAAGCACTACAACCAGGACCCCAGGAGCTTCACAGAATCACTTTGAAGGGGTGTTCTGCTCACATCATCAAAACAAAGTACCTCAAAGAACTACCCTACCATGTCTTTCTGTCTTTCTGGAATGCTTCCTTTTTTCTTAAATTAACCATTAATCAAGGACATTCTCATTCTCTTGAATTACAGTATCTCTTTCTACGTAAAGTAGTAGTGCCTGTATGTGAATTTTATAACTAACAGGATGGTTGAAAAAAGGGCCATGGAGAAGTTGCCTAGAACATTAGTGTTTACCTTCCCTATCCCTTTGAAGCAATAGCCTTTATTGTCCAATAGTTTGGGTGATGATTGAGAAGACAACTGAGGACACTGAATAATGGTCTTAAGTTACAGAAAGGTAGGTTTTAGTTGAATGTTAGTGGGAAAATCCTTCATGGTAACAGTAGTTCAGTAGTGGAACCAAACAGTGGGCAAGGGGGTGGGCTCTCCTTCACTGGATGTCTTCAAGCAGAGATATTTTAATCTGGAATTCTGCACTGAGCTAGAATCAAGGGCTACATGGTCCTTCTCAACCCTTTGATTGCATTACTCTGCGAGGCTGTTCTTGATCTCCTTAAAATGTTAGAAGCTGATATCAATTGATGTCCTCCTGGCAGAATGTCCCTTAAGTCAAAAAAGAGAGAATGAGAGGGTGGAGGTGTCTTCACTGTCCTTTTCCAGGTAAGAACTGTGCCTAAAAGAATTAGCCCTTTTGTTCCTATTTCTGTTTTAGGGTCATTCTTATCTTCTTTAATCTTTGCAGTCAGGTCTTTTTTTTTTTAAATTAAGAACATTCTTCAATTTCAACATATATAGTTACAATACAATATAAAATGCAGTCAGGTCATTTGAGAGGTTTGCTTTAGCACATCCTCCTTCTTAAAGAGAAATCATGGTTGGCAGAGGGAAACTAGGAAAGGCACTTTGGCTACAGGATCAGGAATAGGATTTGCCATCAAATAGTATGGACAACAGTAATTATAAGATGATAAGGGCCCTTATTTGAGAAAATATTCCATGGCAAAAAATGCATAGAACCATTGTACCAAATCAGTTGGCTCTTAATTGACCCAAGGATTGTCAGTATGCTAGATCTTATCCCTAAAGAAATGCTATGAGCTCAGTATGCTTGCCTGCAAAAAGAACCATGTTCTTTTTTCTCTTGTGAATACGCAGTATTCTATTTTTACTCAAATTAATAACTAACCTTTTTTTAACCCACTTCTTAGCTTGTTGGTACTAACTATTCCCCATCCAGAAGTTAAAAGTAGTTATTCCTCAAATTGGTGGGACAACAGTGCATAAATCTTTGTTGTGAAAATATCTACCTTTTAACACACAAGTTTGTTGGAAGTGGCGGTAGAGGTATCTCCATTCTCATCACCATTTTCGTTTGGTTAATGTTTAATTACATACCATACTAGTTAACTAAGGAAATATTAATTTAATAAAATAGAGGATGGAATCAATGAGTACTGTTTTCCTGACTAGATCTCTCAAACATGCCATAGAAGCATAGAATTATGGAGTGGGAAGAAGTTACAAGGATCTTCTAGTCCAACCTTCTACACTGTAAAGGAAAGCCATATAACCATCTATGAGAAATGGCTGTCTAGCTTCTTCTTAAAAGCTACCTGAGATGGAGAATCCACAACCGCTACAGCAGTGTTTCTCAGCCTCAGCAACTTTAAGATGTCTGGACTTCATCTCCCAGAATTCCCCAGCCAGTGTCATGTTCACTGTTTCAATGTGCACCGTACATCGTAACGTTTCACATGCCATGGTGCTGAACGCGTTTCTGTTGGGAGGGAGCTGCTGGGAGACCTTGTGCCACGCTCTGTATCTATATTCATTTCAACGGAATGTGTTTGGGTTATGTGCTCTGCTCAAGGACTTTTCCTGCGGACCATCAGAAGCCGTTAGGAGCACCTGGAGTTGTGAGCCTGGGAAGATTCTACGGGGGGAGGGATCCCATTTGTACCGAGGGTTTTTAGTTTGCATTTGGCGCGCTTTTTCCATTCTCAGCTTTCTTTGTGAACCTGCATACTATTCTTTAATAAATCAGATACCTTTGTGATCCTGCTTATGAGTCTGATGGTGTTTAGGACAGGCAATCATTACAGCCAGCAGGTGAAGTCCAGACATCTTAAAGTTGCCAAGGTTGAGAAAAACTGCTCTACAGAAAGACTGTTCCACTGTCGTACAGATCTTGCTGTCAGGTTGTTTTCCTTACATTTAAACACAGACTAGATAGCTGCATTATTTCTGGTCCTAGTTTCTATGGGCATGAATTTGGTTTAATTCATCTACTGCACACATCTTCATCAGATCACTGTAACATCACATCTAAGATTGAGGTATTTACATTTTTGCCGCTGAAACCTTCTTTGACCTTTGTGTGGCATCCCAGAGTCACACCAAAAAGCAGGGAAGATGATATCCAATCAGTGGATGGACTCATCCCAAAAAATTAAATCTGATTTGATTGAAATAGGGCTTACACTGGAATTTAATTATAATATTCAAATATAGAATATTATTATATTCACATTTTTAATCATTTCCCTTTTCTGTCACATTACAAGTTAAAATTGGAGGTGGTGCTACAGATGATGCAGCCAAAGCTATCTTGGGGTGTCCACAAGGTGTGGTCAAAAATGACAAGCTGGTTATAATATAATAAAGTTCTTATATATAAAGAAAAATGACAAGCTGGTGACCACGATGTGCAATCAAAGTTCTGCCAGACTATCTATTTATGTCAGGGTTTCTCAGCCAGGGTTCTGTGGCACCCTCAGGTTCCGCGAGAGGTCACTAGGGATTCCCTGGGAGATCACAATTTATTTAAAAAATTATTTCAAATTCCGGCAATTTCACATTAAAGAGGTAAGTTTCATTCTTTATTTTTAGTTTAAGAACTGTCCTAACAACACTGTTAATGCATCTATCCAGGCCTACCCATGAAACGAATATAATCATTTTGTAACTTCTGGCTTATATTTGAGCCTGAATGGGCAGGGGTTCCCATGGCCTGAAGAATATTGCAAGGGTTCCTTCAGGGTCAAATGGTTGAGAAAGGCTGGTCTATGTGGTTGCTAAGAGTTGACAATGACTAGATGGCACATAATCAGTCAATCAATCAATCAATCAAAAACAAAACAAAACCCAGAGCTTCAATCTCACTATTGTGGCCACCATCTTGGCTTTTTTTAACCTACTTCACATATCTTTCTGATACAGGGCAAGGTGGTAAGCAAAGCAAGACTCAGCTGTGAAGGAGTGGGCAAACTTTATTCATGTTCATCAGCACTTCTCTGTTTAATTGGAGCAGCACAAATGATGTAGCACTATTTTGATGCAGCAGGCGAGCATTCCTCCATTCAATAATTAATAGCAGTTAAAAATACAGTTAAAAGTTAAACAGTCATGGCAGATCTTCTGTACAAGATGTGATGCAGCAAGCCATTCCCAGCCCCCCGATTTGACTGAGAATGAAAAGACATGAGCACCCTAACCCATGGGTTTCACCAGTTTGGCACAACCAGAATCTCTGCAGGCCTCCATTATAAATTCAAAAGCGGGACAGCATAGCTTTGATCACACATGAACTGCACTAACCTGTCCCTGGAACATGGACGACCATCACTCCCTACAGCACCCATATCTGAAACATGTGCTGACTTAGGAGAAGCAGGTGCCTCTAATAATACCTCACAATTTGACTTTGCAGGAGAAGCCCTATTTAAAGAAAGAGCCCTTGCCAAAGAGATCTTACCCCTCACAAATCTGTATTGATCCTTCAAGATCCACAGCTCTACAAGCATCTAATGTCCAATTCTAATTAAACCTCACCTGCATCACCCAATGCAAGAAGCAGAATCCTACAGAACGTGATGTCCTGGCTGAGAATGCTAGAAGTTAAGTGTCCCAACGCACTGATAAGGTTGTTCTTAAAAGGGCCACATGTTCTGATGATGCTCTGTAGGCTTCTGTCTCTCTTTCTGACTGATTACCACCAGTTTCTCCATCCATCTCTCTTACATTTGCCTGATTTGTTGGAAATGTTTTTGAAATTAGATCTATCTGGTCAGTTTTTCCAAGTGTTTTTCTGCCTGGGATGAATTCAAAGTTATCTCTATCCAGCTTATCTCAGCCTTTAGATGAGACTCAGTTGAACAGTTTGCTGATCTTTCTACGGAGATGTGACCACATACTTGTCTGCAATTATGAAACTGTTTTGGAAAAGATTAAGGGCTGTGGGAATTCAGAACATTGCTGGCTGTGGTCCTACACACAACGTAGGTAGAAAACTGTACAGGGTAGATACTTATCTTATTTATATATTTATCATATTTTTATCACCGCCCATCTCCCCCACGTGGGGGACCCTGGGCGGTTCACAGTAAAAACAATTTAAAATTCAATAACATTATAAATAATACCAACATTTCAATAAATATAAAATACAATAACATCCAAATAAGGGCAGATCAAATTCAGCCCATAAGGGATAAGGCTGGTCCCGGCAGGGCTAGGGAACTAACCAGCTCCAAGAATGGCTCTTCTTCTCCCCACTCCAAGCCTGGGGACAAAACCAGGTTTTCAGCTGTTTTCTGAAGTCCAGAAGAGAGGGGGCTAACCGCACTTCCGGGGGAAGGATGTTCCAAAGGGCGGGAGCTGCTGCAGAGAAGGCCTGCCCCCTGGACCCCACCAGATGGAATTCTCTTGCAGACGGGGTCCGCAGCATGCCCTCTCTGCATGATATACATAGAGAGAGATTCTGAAATGCTGCAGTATTTCTGGAACCTTTTTGTAAATTAAAAATCAGAGACAGCTTATTTTGGCTAGAAATATTTCAAGACACAGGAAATAAACACCTGTTCTGCATCTCTGCTCAGATGCTGGGAAGACTCCTGAAGCATTGGCTCTCTGGAATGGAGAGGAAGTCAAAGAAAGTTCTGAAGTTGTTAGCCCTGAAAAATATATGCATCGGGCAAATAGATAAGCGCTTTCTTGATCACTTTGAACTCAGAAGGAGATGCAGATGGTCTAAAAACAGCACCTCCTGAAACTGGAGATCTTAGAGGTGGGCGAATAGCAATAAACAAGAATCCCAAGATACTTTCGCTTCAAAGAAGTTACTTCACGGTGAAATTTAGGAAGGGCAGGCAGTGATGCTTACTGATTGATGCTGGCCATTGTGTTATATAAAGCTTATGCTATAATACAATTATTAGTCTTTAAGACACCATAAAACTCTGTTGTATTAAAGCCAACAGTCTGTGTGTGTGTGCTTTTTTATGAAAGCAGGGACATGAGAGCAGGACAATGACACCAGTGGCAGGGACATAACATGCATACAGACTGGGCCAAGTGTCCCATATTAAACTGCACTTCTGTACATTGAAATTTAGATGTATTTTAGAGTTTTCACTAATTTGGATGTATGCCTCAAAGCAGTGAGAAATAATGCCACTGCTTTTCAGCCATCATGGATATAGGATGGTTACGGGCCGCAAAACGAAACAAAATGAAATAAACCGAGGGACCTTTAAGATATTGTAGTATCACCTCTGTCAGTCTTTCTTCATGTGCTACACTCCAGACTTCAGCTCCATGATTCCCAGTATCACTAGGCTTCAACTATTGTATTTTCGACATACCATATAGAGAACCAATCTCGATAAAATAGTTAAGAGCAGAGACAACACACTGACAACAAAGTTAAAGCAATGGTGTTCCCCGTAGTCACATATGGCTGCCAGAGCTGGACCATAAGGAAGGCTGAGAGAAGGAAGATTGATGCTTTGGAACTGTGGTGCTGGAGGAAAATTCTGAGAGTGCCTTGGACTGCAAGAAGATCAAACCAGTCCATGTTGTTGTTTATTCGTTTAGTCGCTTCCGACTCTTTGTGACTTCATGGACCAGCCCACGCCAGAGCTTCCTGTCGGTCGTCAACACCCCCGGCTCCCCCAGGGACGAGTCCGTCACCTCTAGAATATCATCCATCCATCTTGCCCTTGGTCGGCCCCTCTTCCTTTTGCCTTCCTCTCTCCCCAGCATCAGCATCTTCTCCAGGGTGTCCTGACTTCTCATTATGTGGCCAAAGTATTTCAGTTTTGCCTTTAATATCATTCCCTCAAGTGAGCAGTCTGGCTTGATTTCCTGGAGGATGGACTGGTTGGATCTTCTTGCAGTCCAAGGCACTCTCAGAATTTTCTTCCAACACCACAGTTCAAAAGCATCGATCTTCCTTCGCTCAGCCTTCCTTATGGTCCAGCTCTCGCAGCCATATGTTACTACAGGGAACACCATTGCTTTAACTATGCGGACCTTTGTTGTCAGTGTGATGTCTCTGCTCTTAACTATTTTATCGAGATTGGTCATTGCTCTTCTCCCAAGGATTAAGCGTCTGATTTCCTGACTGCAGTCAGCATCTGCAGTAATCTTTGCACCTAGGAATACAAAGTCTTTCACTGCTTCTACATTTTCTCCCTCTATTTGCCAGTTATCAGTCAAGCTGGTTGCCATAATCTTGGTTTTTTTCAGGTTTAGCTGCAAACCAGCTTTTGCACTTTCTTCTTTCACCTTCATCCTAAGGCTCCTCAGTTCCTCTTCGCTTTCAGCCATCAAAGTGGTATCATCTGCATATCTGAGATTGTTAATGTTTCTTCCAGCGATTTTAACTCCAGCCTTGGATTCCTCAAGCCCAGCATGTTGCATGATGTGTTCTGCGTACAAGTTGAATAGGTAGGGTGAGAGTATACAGCCCTGCCGTACTCCTTTCCCAATCTTAAACCAGTCCGTTGTTCCGTGGTCTGTTCTTACTGTTGCTACTTGGTCGTTATACAGATTCTTCAGGAGGCAGACAAGATGACTGTCATGAGTGCCGTTGAGCTGAAGTCATCAGCGCAATGGCACACATGACAATAGCAAGGAAATAGGAGAAGGGGCTCAAGATAAGTAGCCATCAACTCACAACGACTAACGGCCAACAAACAATAACTAAACGGATCACGGAGCACACCCAAGCCATCAGCGCCAATACAACGGAGATCGCCCAGCTGACAGCAATCACCGGATGAATAGAAAACCCGATGATGGGCGATCCCGGAACGGCAGCGGGGCCTCACAACCCCTCACCCACCGGCAGGGCAACGTATTGGACAAAGGGGGGTGACGTGACCGCGAGTGAGGGGGCGCTGACCGGCGCGGGGTATTTAAACCCCGCACCGGCGCGCTCCTGTCACTCTCAGCTTTTTTCTTCCGACGCTGTAACTGCGCTGTGAATAAACCAGAGCCTGATCCATCGAACCAGTGTCTGAGCATTATTCAGAGGCAGGCAGCGCATGACATAAAGCTGAGAGTCATAAACTCAGCCTTGCCGAGCCCCACCGGACGACAACGAGCCGCGGGAGGAATAGACGGCGAGAAGACCAGCAAGATGAAGCCGGAGCGACGCGGGCAAGGAGGGTGAGCCGCACGGCAAGAGACAGAGGAGGACCGACCAAGGCCAGAGGCACCGTGGACTCCCGGAGCCATGGACGCCCACACCACCCGACCCGAGCCTCAGCTCCAACCCCAAGGGGAGATGGCGACGGAGGCAACCCGACCGCGGGAGGGAGCAACATGCCTTCCGAAACCAGCGGAGGACCCCGCGCCCCACATCGCACCCCAGCAACGGGCGTGGAGCGACAGCCCAACGGCGGTCAACACGGAGGAGGACGATGGAGACACCCAGCAGACGGCGGAGGAAGCGGACCAGCGGCAGAGGGAGGATGAACCCCGCCGGCAACCCACCCCCGCCGACGCACCGACGGAACCGGCCCCAGCGGCGGCGCGGGCCGTGGACGAGGAGGCACGAGCTGAACTCGCGGCCATGCGGGCCCAACTGACGGAACTCCGGACCATGCTCCAGTCGCTTATGCCCCCCGCGCCACCCAACGACGTCCCCGCACAGGCCCACACCCCGAGCGAAGCACCGAACCCCCACGGGCCAGCGGAGGGTCAGCAGACGGCCCAGGCGGACGACACCACAGGCCGGGAAGCGAGAGGCAGGGCCGCGCAAAACGCCCGGGCCCCAAAGGACTTCCCCATCTTCTTCGATGGGAACCCCACGAAACTCTCGTTCTTCGTAACGAACGCCAGGGAGTTCATGGGGAGGCACGGACACTCCTACGACTCCGAAGCCGACAAGATCGCCGCCGTGGCGATCAAACTACAAGACGGCGGCGGACTGGTACGTCCAACTGTACGAGTCCAGCTCCCCCGCCCTCGCCACCTTCCCTGCCTTCATCAATGAGATGAAAAACTACTTCGAAGACCCCCTAGCCAAAGTAAGGGCAAAAAGCGCACTCCAAAGACTTCAACAGGGCACACGCACGGTCCCAGACTACGCCCTGGAGTTCAAAGCCCTCGCGGGGAAGGTCAGCGACTGGTCCGAGACCACCCTGCTGGAAATGTTCAAAAGGGGGCTCAATCGCGACGTTCTCCAATGGGCCCTCTACCGCGACGACCCAGAAACGCTACACGGGTGGATCCACCTCGCGGGGAAAGCCGAACACGTGCACCGCACCTTCCTCATGACAACCACGGAAGACACAAACTATGCCGGCAAAAAGGTACCCGCACCACACGTGGGGATGGCCGGCCCCATATACCCAAAAAAGAAATTCAATTGGGAGCCCTGCGGGAAGTGTGGCAAACTGGGGCACAAGACGGTGGATTGCTTCGCCAACCGACCGCCGACCAGTGCGCCTAAACCCACCCCGAAAATTAGCCCCAAACCACCCAACCTGGGGCCGCCCCCTCACCGCCGAATGACCGTGGCCACAGCGACACCAGAGGAAGGCTGGGACGCCTACTGGGGGGAAGAGGATAACGTAGACCCCGACCAGCCGGCGGGAAAAGCTCCCCGCCTGCCATGAAACGCATTGCGAGGCAGGCGGTGGGACAGCAGCGCGGACCACCTCGACGGAACGACGAAAGCCCCGTAATAATGGCGGCAATCAAACTCTCTGCCGGCAACGGAGCCACCACGGCCGCAGCACTAGTGGACTCGGGGTGCTCAAAAAACCTCATCCACCCCGACCTAGTCGCCAAACTCGACCTCCGCTGCTTCCCCCTCCCCACGCCGTTGGCATTCCACCAGCTGGACGGCTCTACAGCGGGAGGGAAACCAGCCACGCTGCAAACCGAGCCGGTCACCCTGCAAATGGGCACTCACACCGAACGCACATCGTTCGTCGTCACTCACATCGGGCGGCCCATTGCAGTCCTGGGGATGCCATGGCTCGCGACAAACAACCCGCGCATCAACTGGGAGACCCACACCTTCACATTCGGCGACGGCGAGTATCGGGCACCAGTTTCAGCGGGCAGAACCAACCCCACTGTAGGACGAGCGGAGGCGACTACACAGGACAACGCCGCTACCACAGCAGACCTACCGGAACAATACGCCGACTTCTCCGAGGTCTTCGGAGAGGCGGAAGCTGACCAACTACCCCCCCACCGCAAGACGGATTGCCGGATCAACCTACTGCCCGACGTCCCCTTACCTAGACCAAAGATCTACTCGATGACCCCGAAGGAGATGGCAACCCTCCGGGAGTTCATCGATAAAAACCTAGACAGGGGATTCATAGAGCGAGCATGCTCACTGGTCGGAGCCCCCGTCTTATTCCGGGAGAAGAAAGACAGCACCCTACGGCTCTGCACCAACTACCGGGGCCTAAACGCGGCTTCCCTGTCCAACAAATACCCCTTACCCCTGGTGAAGGACATGCTCGCCCACCTGTCCACGGGCAAAGTCTTTTCCAAATTGGACCTTCGCGAGGCGTACTATCGCATCCGAATCAGGGAGGGGGACGAATGGAAGACTGCGTTCAACTGCCCCCTAGGCGCCTTCCAGTACAAAGTGCTGCCCTTCGGACTCGCGGGGGCCCCTGGGGTGTTCATGCAGCTCATCAATGAGGTACTGCATGAACATCTGTTCAAAGGGGTCCTGGTCTACATCGACGACGTCCTTATTTACACAAAAACGCACGAGGAACATGTGACCCTAGTCAGGCAAGTCCTCGACAAGCTCAGAGGGGCGCAGCTCTATGCCAAGCCTACAAAGTGCGAGTTTCACAAAGCGCGCCTAGACTACCTGGGGTACCGAATCTCCGGGGACGGCATAGAAATGGACCCCGCAAAAGTCGAGGCGGTGCTAAACTGGGAGCGCCCCCGCAACAGACGCCAACTCCAGAGCTTCCTCGAATTCGCGAATTTTTACAGGTCATTCGCCCGGGGGTTCGCAGAGATAGCCCTCCCCCTAACGGACCTCCTCAAAACCAAAGGGGTGGGGGACACCCGACGCGCCAAGAACCCGGGCACAGTGTTGAATTGGACTCCCGCGTGCCAGACCGCATTCAACAAGCTGAAAGCGCTGTTCACCACGGAGCCAATCCTCGCGCACCCAGACCCAGAACGGCCGTTCGTGGTCCAAGCCGATGCCTCAGACTTCTCCCTGGGGGCCATCCTGCTCCAAAAGGACCCCACGGGACTCCTGAAACCATGCGCCTACCTGTCAAGGAAGTTCTCCGAGACAGAAAGGCGATGGCACGTCTGGGAGAAAGAAGCCTTCGCGGTAAAATCGGCGCTAGAGACATGGCGACACCTACTCGAGGGAGCCACCCAACCATTCGAGGTCTGGACCGACCACCGGAACCTCGAGGCCCTACGAACGCCCAGACGCCTTAGCCCAAAACAGGTCCGATGGGCCCAATTCTTCAGCCGCTTTAATTTCCAGCTGAAGTTCATGCCGGGCAAAAAGAACTTCCTGGCCGACGCCCTCTCCCGACTGCCCCAAGACGAAGAGCCCGCCCCAGACACCATTGGGACGGTCCTATCCGCCTCGCAACTGGGGATGGCCGTGACCACCCGAAGCGGCGCTCGGAGGCAGCTCGACTCTACGGCGCAGCCGACGGCGGGACAACCTGCGACCAGAAGAAGCCAACCGTAACTACCAGGGGGAATGCGCACGGACCTCGCCGCTGCCCTCAAAACCGACCCCTGGTTCCTGGCAAACCCCGACAAGGTAACGATGGCACAGGACCTGGCATGGGGGGAAGGCAGAATCTATGTCCCGGACTCGCAATGCCAGGCGATCTTGCATAGGTCACACGACGCCAAACAAGCGGGACACTTTGGGTTCCTCAAGACCCTACACCTAACACGGCGTCAATTCTGGTGGCCCGCGCTCAGGCGAGACGTAAAAGCATACGTAGCGTCCTGCCCAACGTGCGCTAGGGCCAAACGGGCACCAGGCAAACCCGCGGGGCTATTACAACGGGTGGCAGAACCCTCCCGCCCATGGGAGGAAATCTCTATGGATTTTATAGTGGACCTCCCACCCAGCCAGAAGAAAACGGCCATTTGGGTGGTGAAGGACTACTTCTCAAAGCAGGCCCACTTCATCCCCTGCACGTCGGTCCCATCCGCACAACAGCTAGCCAAACTCTTCCTCATCCACGTGTACAGGCTACACGGATGTCCCGCACGTGTGGTGACCGACAGGGGCACACAGTTCACCTCCAAATTCTGGCGGGCCTTCCTAAAGCTGACGGGGACCCAACAGGCCCTATCTACGGCCTGGCACCCCCAGACAGACGGAGCCACAGAGGTTCTTAATGCCACCTTAGAGCAATTCATACGCTCATATACTAACTATCACCAAGACGACTGGGCTGAACTGCTCCCGTTCGCCGAAGTCGCATACAACAACGCCGTCCACACGAGCACGGGGAAAACTCCGTTCGAAGTAGTCTCGGGGCGCGACTTCGTCCCCATACCGGAGCTACCTCAACCCCCGGAACCCCAGGTGGACGCTAGCGACTGGGGACGGAAGATCGCGGAATCATGGCCAATAATCACGGCGGCGCTGAAGGATGCACAGGCAGCCTACAAAGAGCAGGCCGACAAGCACCGGCGCCAACAACCGACGTTCCAAGCGGGGGATATGGCCTACCTATCCACCAAGTTCCTAAAGTCACCCCAACCCTCGAAAAAACTGGGGCCTAAGTACATCGGGCCGTTCCGAGTCACCCAAATAGTGAACCCGGTAGCAATACGCTTGGACCTGCCACACAACCTACGGAGACTCCACCCGGTGTTCCACACCAGCCTCCTGAAACCGGCAACCACCTCTCAATGGCACCCAAGCACGCCACAGCCCTCACCGGTGATGATCGACGGGCAACACCACTTCGAGATAAGGGACATACTCGACTCCCGCAAGCAACGAGGAACTCTACACTATCTGGTCAGGTGGAAACACTTCCCCCACCCGGAATGGGTGGCGGCGCACAACGTTAACGCGCCTGACCTGACCAGAGCATTTCACCGGGCATACCCCGACAAGCCACAACAAAGGTCAGCAAGCCGTCCCCTGCAAAACCCCCCCCGCAGCCCCCCCGCCTCCCGTGCCCCAAGGGAAAGGGCCCCCCCAAGCCCACGACTTGGGTGGACCTCCCCCCCCCGGGACTCACTCCCCCCGCCCCGGGCCCACGAGGCGGTGACAAGCGTTCGCCAGCACCCTCCCCCCGCCCCCCGGCCGCGGGGGAGTGGCAAGCAAGTCAACAGGGCAACCTGGGGGGCAACGCCCAGGAGCTATAACAAAGGCGACGCACTTTAAAAAAAAAAAAAAAAAAGAAGGGTCCTACCTGGAGCTGATAAGCACTCGACCAGCCACACCTCTCTCCTCGCCGAACTGAGCCAAACAAACAGGGTGTGGCTGGAGCATGCGCACGCCAGGACGTGACCCGGGCATGCGCACTATGGACACACCCTGGGAAGGCACATGGTAGAGGGAGGAGCAAAGGGAGGGGCGACAACTACTCCAGCGGGAATTTCGAAAAAAAAAAAAAAAAAAAGTGCCGTTTGACAGCTCCACCGGAAAAAAAAAAAAAAAAAAAACCAGAAAACCGGAGGGGAGCACTATTCGGACAGGGGGCAGTATGTCATGAGTGCCGTTGAGCTGAAGTCATCAGCACAATGGCACACATGACAATAGCAAGGAAACAGGAGAAGGGGCTCAAGATAAGTAGCCATCAACTCACAACGACTAACGGCCAACAAACAATAACTAAACGGATCACGGAGCACACCCAAGCCATCAGCGCCAATACAACGGAGATCGCCCAGCTGACAGCAATCACCGGATGAATAGAAAACCCGATGATGGGCGATCCCGGAATGGCAGCGGGGCCTCACAACCCCTCACCCACCGGCAGGGCAACGTATTGAACAAAGGGGGGTGACGTGACCGCGAGTGAGGGGGCGCTGACCGGCGCGGGGTATTTAAACCCCGCACCGGCGCGCTCCTGTCACTCTCAGCTTTTTTCTTCCGACGCTGTAACTGCGCTGTGAATAAACCAGAGCCTGATCCATCGAACCAGTGTCTGAGCATTATTCAGAGGCAGGCAGCGCATGACAATGACTTGGTATCCCCATACCACTAAGAACTTGCCACAATTTGTTATGGTCCACACAGTCAAAGGCTTTAGAATAGTCAATAAAACAGAAATAGATGTTTTTCTGAAACTCCCTGGCTTTTTCCATTATCCAGCCGATATTGGCAATTTGGTCCCTAGTTCCTCTGCCTTTTCTAAACCCAGCTTGTACATCTGGCAATTCTCACTCCATGAACTGCTGAAGTCTACCTTGCAGGATCTTGAGCATTACCTTACTGGCATGTGAAATGAGTGCCACTGTTCGATACTTTGAACATTCTTTAGTGTTTCCCTTTTTTGGTATGGGGATATAAGTTGATTTTTATCAATCTGATGGCCATTCTTGTGTTTTCCAAATTTGCTGGCATATAGCATGCATTACCTTGACAGCATCATCTTGCAAGATTTTGAACAGTTCAGCTGGAATGCCGTCATCTCCTGCTGCCTTGTTATTAGCAATGCTTCTTAAGGCCCACTCAACCTCACTCTTCAGGATGTCTGGCTCTAGCTCACTGACCACACCGTCAAAGCTATCCCCGATATTGTTATCCTTCCTATACAGGTCTTCTGTATATTCTTGCCACTTTTTCTTGATCTCTTCTTCTTCTGTTAGGTCCTTGCCATCTTTGTTTTTGATCATACCCATTTTGGCCTGGAATTTACCTCCGATGTTTCTAATTTTCTGGAAGAGGTCTCTTGTCCTTCCTATTCTATTGTCTTCTTCCACTTCCGCGCATTGCTTGTTTAAAAATAATTCCTTATCTCTTCTGGCTAACCTCTCGAATTTTGCATTTAATTGGGCATATCTCCCCCTATCACTGTTGCCTTTTGCTTTCCTTCTTTCTTGGGCTACTTCTAGTGTCTCAGCAGACAGCCATTTTGCCTTCTTGGTTTTCTCTTTCTTTGGGATGTATTTTGTTGCCGCCCCCTGAACAATGCTGCCAACTTCTGTCCAGAGTTCTTCCGGGACCCTCTCTACTAAGTCCAGTCCCTTAAATCTGTTCTTCACCTCCACTGCATATTCCTTAGGAATATTAGTGAGCTCATATCTAGCTGATCTGTGGGTCTTCCCTAATCTCTTTAGTCTGATCCTAAATTGTGCAAGAAGAAGTTCGTGATCTGAACTACAGTCAGCTCCAGGCCTTGTTTTTACCGACTGTACAGATGTCCGCCACCTTTGGCTGCAAAGGATGTAATCAATCTGATTTCGGTGTTGTCCATCTGGTGAAGTCCATGTATAAAGCCGTCTCTTAGGTGGTTGGAAGAGAGTGTTTGTTATGCAGAGTGAATTGTCTTGGCAAAATTCTATCAGCCTATGTCCTGCTTCATGTTGTTCTCCCAGGCCATGCTTACCTGTAATTCCAGGTGTCATTTGACTGCCCACCTTAGCATTCCAGTCTCCTGTGATGAAAATAACATCTCTTTTAGGCGTGTTGTCCAGTAGGTGCTGCAGATCCTCATAGAACTGCTCTACTTCAGCTTCTTCAGCATTTGTGGTTGGGGCGTATATTTGGATCACTGTGATGTTAGATGGCTTGCCCTGAATTCGAATTGAGATCATTCTGTCGTTTTTTGGGTTGTATCCAAGCACTGCTTTAGCCACTTGACTATTAATTTTGAAGGCTACTCCATTTCTTCTGTGGTCCTCTTGTCCACAGTAGTAGATCTGGTGGTCATTTGATGTGAAGTGGCCCATTCCAGTCCATTTCAGTTCACTGACACCCAGAATGTCTATCTTTAATCTTGACATCTCACCAATAACCACATCCAATTTGCCCTGGCTCATAGATCTTACATTCCAGGTTCCAATGGTGTGTTGATCCTTAGAACATCGGATTTGCCGTTCACCACCAGCACCATTGGCCGCTAGCCATCCTTTCGGCTTTGAGCTAGCTGCGTCATCACATCTGGGGCTAGTTGAACTCATCCTCTGTTCCTCCCCAGTAGCGTTTTGACCATCTTCCGACCTGGGGGTCTCATCTTCCGACGGTATACCGACATATCTTTGGTTGTACTGATCCATTTAGTTTTCACGGCAAGAATACTGGGGTGGGTTGCCATTACCTTCCCCAGGGATCGCATTTAGTCTGACCTCTCTGTCATGACCTTCCCGTCTTGGGTGGCCCTTCACGGTTTAGCTCATGGCATCATTGAGGTGCTCAAGCTCCAGCACCACGACAAGGTAACGATCCTTTGCTGAAGAACCAGTCCATCCTCCAGGAAATAAAGCCAGACTGCTCACTTGAGGGAACGATATTAAAGGCAAAACTGAAATACTTTGGCCACATAATGAGAAGACAGGACACCCTGGAGAAGATGCTGATGCTGGGGAGAGTGGAAGGCAAAAGGAAGAGGGGCCAACCAAGGGCAAGATGGATGGATGATATTCTAGAGGTGATGGACGCGTCCCTGGGGGAGCTGGGGGTGTTGACAACCGACAGGAAGCTCCGGCGTGGGCTGGTCCATGAAGTCACGAAGAGTCGGAAGTGACTGAACGAATAAACAACAATAGAGAACCAAGTTTATTGAGAAGTCCATCTTGCTTGGAAAAGCTGAAGGAAAAAGAGGAACAGAGCAAGGTGGATAAATTTGATTACAACAGTAATTAATGCATCACTGAGAGACCTAAGAGGCCATGTTGAAAACAGCATTCTGGACAGAACCTATCCAGTTTGTTGCTGAGAGTCAACATTGACTTGATGACACTTAATCAATCACCTTAAATCAGTGACAAATTCTGGGCATTGTAGTCCCAACATATCCAGGAAAGGCCTAATTGAAGAAACATAATCTATATACGTTGCCTGTATGGTTCATCTACCTTGTATTCATTTCCTGACCTTCTCACCAAGATTTTGCCTACAATACACAGATTTTTTAAAATTATGTGCCATCAAGTTAGTGTCAACTCTTAGGGCCACATAGACAGACCTTCTGTCAGCCCTCCCAGGTAAACCAGACAGGAAATATGACCAGATGAGCTAATTCTACTTTATTGTAAGGCTACATTAACAGAATCTTGCAAGTCTGAAGGTACAAATCTCCCACCGTCTCTTTTAACAGCTTAATACATTAGGGTGGATCATTTTTAAATTTCTTTCTTTGCCCATTATGTAGCTGTGGGCTCTTCCCTCTTTTATCTGATCATTCCCTTGGCAGCATCTCTTCCCTTCATCCCTCAAGGTCATTCCCACGTACCATTACACCTTATCCAGGATGATCTGTCCTCACTTGGCCCTTCAGGTCTCCCAACAGTACATAATCAGTATTGATTAAATCTCCAGTCTCATCATGGACTAGCCTAACTTTCCTATGGAGCTCTGTCTTCTCCAGATAGTGTTAAGTATACATGAATGGCCTAAGGGAGTTCCTGGGCTATCTTCTCTTGATCTTGTTGTGTGACTTCATTACCTGTGCGTAGAGTGTAGAGAGAGAGTTAAGGATGTACTTTGTGTCCCATCTTTGTCAATCACTCTGGTTGTTCTTTGTCTATAAAATTGCCATCTCAGGTCACTTCATTTTGCTTTTTTTTTTGAACCACCTATGTACTTTTGCTCCTTTCACTCTTCCTGATAGGATGTTGCCCATTTTCATCTCCTTTCTGTTATAAATCCTGTTTCACTAATCACTGCTAGGTTAGATATCCACTATCAGACCACTCATGCACAAATACTTTCCCTCCAACAGAACTAATTTATCTTTACCCTATCTGCGGCTCTCCAGGTGTGGTGAACTACAACTCCCATCACTCCTAGCCAGTATGGCAACAGTTATGCTGCCAAGGGATCCCAGGAGTTATCCAATTCATCCGGAGGGCAACAAGTTGGGGAAAGCTAATCTAACATGACTCGGTGATAAATCCACCAAAAATTTGAGGCTAGTAACAGTTGATTAGAGAGTTGGAAATAACCAGCATATCTGCATAAATGGGGATTGTGTAAAAATATACAGATTCCATAAATGGTTTACAGCGAACAAGACTGAACTTACCTGCTCAAAGGATTTTACTCCTAATCTTCCATTCCTACCCACCCTTCAGCCTTATTTTATTTCCCAAGGATTCTGCTAAACATCAAATTTTCCTTTCAGCTCTTATCAGACCTGCACAGAAGGCAGCTTGACATCACCAGTTTATTGTCTTGGAACATTTTGAGACCCAATCAAGCCAAAATCCTCAACCTTTGACCAATCTTCTTATGCATGTTCCTAATCTATCTATCAGATCCAAACGATAATTTGTGCCTCCAAAACTTTGATTTTCTGCTACCCCCAACATCTTTAAACTTAAGATGAGCTAGGGCATTTTAAGTCCAAAGCAAAACAAACCCCTTCGTTCCTTTACTAAATTCTGTTTCCAAATGCTTAAAAAGGAAAATTAAGATGGAAAAACAAAGACAGGTGAACTACCTGATCCTTCTGAAAGAGTATAGATAGTGAAAAGTGTGTGCCATCTCTCTCAATGTTTTCTTGCTGTGCATAAAGAGATTAGCATGAAATATGAAGATTTTGGAACAAAAACGGTCATTCTGTCTCAGCAACGCAAGAGATTACAGCTATGAATCCATTTGCAGATCTTGGGAAAGGCCAGTGCTCAAAAGACTGTGCTGTGCTTGAGATGCTTGGAAAATAATTTGGACCATGGCATGGAACCAACTTCTTTTCATTAGAAGTCTGACAACTGTGAACTGGCCCTTCATCATGCACTAGTCCTATAAAGACACCAAGAATGACTGTAAATGTGTCCCTTGTAGCATATTATAGAGAACATTACAGGAAGGCTGTTTCGGTGCCAGCTTTTTCTTAGCTTAATGAATTTCTTTCAGGATCTGTGAACACTGCACTGAGACCACCAGTAAATTTCCTCCTAATCCTTCTAGGATAATGTTTACAAGGATTGGACTGGATTCAGATTCTTTCCCTCCTTAAAGAAGAGAGGCAAAAATATTTTTCGCAGGGAGAATAAGGTCCCGTACGGCCTCCGAGAGTCAAGATAAATGTGGTTCAGTAAAAACTGGGCACTATCTTCATCATCGTGGTCCGCATGGAGGACTTGCTTTGTGGCTGTACAAGAAAGCGAAGAAATACATTTTATCTCACAGAGGCATGTGCTCGTAAATCCAGCTGTACAAAAGAAGACTACATGCAGGGTTTCAGGGGTACTTATCTGCCCATCCTGCACCCACTGACTGCCTTTTTAGGGATTCTAAGGTTATCCCCATTAATAGGCAAAATGAAGGGGAAACCATCCCAGGTGGCCAGATGTGACAGAGTCCCGACAAGCTGCTTTCCTGACCTTCGGTACCACCAAAAACAGCTATTTCACTGTGGCTGAGCCATCCGCTTCCCCGGAGCTGCTATCCCTACATACACCAGCCTAGGAAGATCTTCAGAGTGCCTTGTTGTAAAAGGACTACGAGATCGGCCAGACTTTGTGGTCATTTCTAGCCTACAACGTTCCTTCTAACAACCCCTTTAGAAGAACCCTTCCAAAGTAGCTGGTCCAGAAAGGAGCAAAGGGAGAACCGGCTGCTCAGGTTTTACGGGGCAAGGAAGGCTGCCTTCTGCCCCAGGGTGTGGGTCCTCTTGGGCTACCCTTGACCGATTCCGACAGAGATCCAAGGTCTTGTTTGGTGAAGCCAATGTGCTCTGCACCCTCAGACCCAATCCTGTACTGACTTTTTAACAAAACTAAAAAGAATAAGGAAAATATATTTCGCACTGGGGACACAGCCACCATCCCTGCCATCATTCCATCATGCATTTATGAATCCTTTTTCCCACTTACCCTAGTCTTTTGCTCTTGAAGAAAGAGCACATAAACGTCAATGATAAATAAACGAACTATTGTAACCTGAGAACAAGCAACATACTTGAAATGTACTACTTGTTTAACAACTTTCACCTTTCATCAACCTGAATTAGACCAGCACTTGTACTTCTGGACACAAACTACTACGCATGCCAGCTTCCACCCAGAATATACCACAAGAGCCACTGGCCTGTAGCCCAGCCCTATAATTCCAACTGCTTCTGTTCCGACTCATTGAACAGATCTGAGTAGCCATCCAAGGGAGTTAAAAAGTAGGTTGTCGAGGCCAAACTGGTATCCATGAAACCTACAGAAGAGAAGATTGAGGTACAATATCCCAAGGTTGCTTATAAAATACTTGTTCTCCATCTCTTTGAGAGCAGTACCAGAACCAATAGATCAAAACTGCAAGGAAGTAGATTCAGGTTAGATAACAAGGAGGAATTTTCTAGTGGCAAGAGCTCTTGAACAATGAAAGACAGGTAGTCCTCGCTTAACGACCACAATTGGGACCGGAATTTCAGCTGCTAAGTGAAGCAGTCATTAAGCGAATCCAACCTGATCTTATGTTTTTTTTGAGGCAGTTGTTAAGTAAGTCACTGCGGGTGTTAAGCAAACCACATGGTCATTAAGCAAATCATGGGGTTTCCCGATTGATTTTGCTTGCCAGAAGCCAGCCAGGAAGGTTGAAAATGGCAATCATGTGACCAGGGCTGCAACTGGGGTCTGTGTCACTCAGGGCAAACATGGATTCCGCACCCATTTGGGCACCCCCCCAGCATGGCGCCCGGGGAACATGCCCCGGTTGCCCCCCCCTGGTTGCGGCCCTGCATGTGACTACAGGATGCTGCAATGGTCATAAATTTGAACAGGTTGCCAAGTGCTCAAAGTGTGATCATATGGCCACAGGGAAGCTGCGATGGTCATAAGTGCAAGGACAGGTCATAAGTCGGTTTTGTCAGCACCATCGTAAGTCCAAACCATCACTAAACAAATGGTTGTTAAGCGAGGACTACCTTTAGGCTGCTTCACTGGAGGTTTTGAAACAGCCATCTGTCTGAAATGCTTTATGTGCCGAGCAGAGGCTAGGTGACCTCCAAGGTCTCTTGCAATGCTATGATTCTATGATGCTTCGGGGCAGACCTACAGTGGATATAAAAAGTCTACACACCCCTGTTAAAATGCCAGGTTTTTGAGATGTGAAAAAATCAGACCAAGATAAATCACTTCAGAATTTTTTCCACCTTTAATATAACATACAAGCTGTACAATTCAATTGAAAAACGAACTGAAATCTTTTAGGGGGGGAAAAATCAAAATCAAAAACTGGAATGATGTGGTTGCATATTTTTCTGCTTGAGTTATTTATTCCTGCAATGATTATGCTGACCACCTCCCCCCTCCCACCAAGGCTCTGAGGGTCTTACAATAATACAAATTTAAAGAGAATTAAAAGAAAAGAAAAAAACAACCAAACCACCAAACCCCAAAGCAGCAATCGCCTGCTGTGGGAAGGGGCCCTGGCATACAATCAGTTGCTAAAAGCTTTCTGGAACAACCAGGCCTTGGGGGTTTTCCTGAACACTAAGAGGGTAGGTGGAACACTGTTCCTCAGAGAGGTGGCTATAGAAAAGGCATGTCCTTGTGGTTCTTGATGGCAGCAGCCTGTTAAGGATAAGTGCCTCTGGGAGCCTTATTTATTAGGTCTTCTTGGATGGGCAAACATCACTAGGAAGAAGACAACCTTGCATGTGAGGTGCTTTGCTTGATTTACAGATTTTCTTTTTTTAATGCCTGGGAAGATATTGGAAGGGAGGGACGTAAAGACAACTTTTCTCTCCAAATAATTGTGAATTGAGGTGGATGACTATCATCCTGCTGAGAACACAATGGCACAGAAACTTGATAACAGGAAGCAAGAGCAAGGAAGACACTACTGAAAGTGAGCAGAGGAGTGGAAGTACAAATGGAGGGAGGTCTCTGACTTTGCTTCAGAGGGCATCCTAACAAGGATGTATGTATGTATGTATTATTTAGTAATTAATTTGCAGGACTTATATGGCTGCCTATCTCATACAATGACTGTAGGCAGCTCACAGATCCATCAAACATAGTTAAAAACCAAGGTACCCTCCCCTCTCAGGCGCCTGACCAAACAGCCTCCCAGCTCAACCCCCATCCCAGCCCAATGCTTGGGGGAAGAGCCAGGTCTTCATGGCCCTCTGGAAGGCTAAAAGGGTAGGGATCCCTCAGATCTCAGGTGGGTGGCTGTTCCAAAGGGTGGGGGAGGCCACTGAGAAGGTGCACCTCCAAGGTCCCATCAGATGGCAACAGGGAAGGGAAGGGACTTAGAGAGTGCCCACCTTATCTAACCTAGTAGGGTGGGCAGATGCCCTCAGGGAGACGTGGTCCCATAAGTAACCTGGCCCTGGGCCATGGAGGGCTTCAAAGGTGCTATCCAGCACCTTGAATTCCACCCAGAAAGCAAGTGGGAGCCAGTGCAGCTCACACAGCAGTGGTGTTACTCAGGTGAACCGTGGGGCACCCAAAACAACCCATGCTGCTGCATTCTGGACCAGTTTCAGCTTCCAGATGGTCTTCAGGGGCAGCCCCAGGTAGAGCACATTGCAGTAATCCAAACAGGAGGCGACCAAGGCATGGGTGACTGTGAGCAAGGCCTGTACAGTAGAGCAAGTGAGGACCTGCAGTGAAGAGCTCCCTTGTTTATGGAGGTTCTTTAAGTGAATGAGGATCCAAGAAAACCAGGTTCTTCAGCTGGTGGCGTCTCCTTGAATAGAGAGAACTTCCACTGCATACCTGCGCTTTCTATACTGTACACAGAGGGGAATGGGAGGAAAATGAGGGTGCAACATTAGGGTCACGACCCTAAGCCTACCTGTCCTAGAATAAGAGCCAGTGAATTCAACTAGACTTCTGCCTGCAGCCCAGCCCTATTCCTTAGTTTCTATCCCAGCCTGCAATAAACTGGATTAAAGAGATCCATTTCCAGTAGAAGTAGCCTATGCGCAGGCCACATGTTATGGAAACACTGCCAATGATTTATGTTGGAATGGAGCTAATTGACAAAAACGGAGCACATGATTGCAAAAATTCAGGATCTACTCCGGACAAGTGCTGCATAGACCTTCCATCAACAGTTCTTTAGGCTTGTCTGCCCCCCCCCAACTCCTGCCAACCCAAATCTGCCCAAGATATTTTGATACCTGAGCCAGAATGGCATCCTCTCATTATATGTAGGGAGCAAAGCAGTTACAACTTATGCTTACTTTGGGACAATCAGCCAGTATTTTTCAGGAGGATGAAGGATGACCATATGCCACACATGTATTGTACCATCCAACATCTCGTTGCCACACCTCTACTTGCTGTGAAGTCTAATGGGATGGCAAGGCCCTCACCATATTCATTCATTCATTCATTCAATTTGTAAGCCACCCATCTCAAACAAGTGACTCTGGGGGACTAACAATCATAAAAACAATTAAACAATTAACACAGTACAAAAAGAAATACAAATAGCAGCCAAGAGGTATTATAATCCATCGGTATCAGCACAACCCAGGAAACAGGGTCCTTCACACACTTGGGACCCCAGGCCTGGGCACATAGCCAGGTCTTCAAGGCCTTCTGAAAAGTCAGCAGGATCGGGGCCATCCTAATCTCAGGAGGGAGGATGTTCTTGCCACCCTCCCTCCTTGGCGCCATCTTCAACATAATAAGGTCACCCTTACTGCATAGCATCCAGGCCCAACTTTCCTTTTGCATATCAGCCCCCCCTCTCTTGTACCCAACTGTTAAGGTTACCAGATCTGGATTGCAAAAATACAGAAGGCCGCTAGATGGCAGGCTGTATTTCTGTATTTCTTTGCTGCCATCTAACGGTCATCTGGATCTCAGCAGCTCAGATCTGGTAGCTCTGCCTGCTGTAACATTCATTCCCTGCAACGTAATAATAGGACTGCTTAAAACAAGGCATGAAATGCAGCACATGGTTAGCCATCTGGCCCTCTGAACAGGCTAGAACTCAAAAAGGCAACTGCAAAACAAATTGCTGGCAGACATGAGTAAACCCTGAGTTGTGAAATTTAAAACATTTTGAAGAGGAGGAGAAATCAAAATTGATTATCATTTGATCTCCAAATGCCATCAGTCAGGTCAGACCGTGAAGGTGGAATGAGTCTGCATGAATTTCTTGAAGGATATGGCAAGTTTTCTCCGGCAGGTCCCCTCTAGATGTGTTGAACCACATGGCAATGGACCATGATGCCTGGAACGGTAGAGATGATATCATCAAAGGGTAATCAGACTGGCAACGTTTGATTTATACTATCCTGAGTAAGGTGGACCTGTCTAGCAAGAACAGGGAAGAAGAGTTGTTACGGAGGACAGAATGCAATATGCAGTAATGTTTTGCTGCCATTCTTACTTCCATGCGTAACATTATTTAAACTTTTCCATACGTGCTTCATCCAAGCACTGGAGTAATCGCTTTAATTATAGTTTGTTTAAGAGAAAGGCAGCACAGAAATGTCGTGCTTGGTTGTAAAGGTGACAAAATTGAACCAACGCCAAAAATCTGGTGTTTGCACCGGCCGGTTCATAGATCTCTCCCGGGTGCATTGCCTGTGCGGTCTCTGAGCAAAGAGTTAACTGAAAGTTTACACAAATTGCACACGAAGGAACCGGATTACAACACATTGCTAAGAACATCGCTTGAAATGCACGCAGAGAGAGAGAATCATGGCTTTGCCGGGGTGCATTTTCAGCCCCATAAAATGATGGGGCTGAATATGCCTTGCCTTCTTTAAGTCAAGAGTTTGCACCCGCTCTGACTGGCGTTTCCGCGCTTGAAAACTCGGCTTAAAAGCATTCACGCTCCTTCCCCAGTGGGAGGCACGTCAGGCTCGCAGCACTGCTTGAGACGCGATCCTTCCGCACACATCGAAAAGTAGCGCCTTGGCCATTCTTCTCTAGGCCAGTAACAAAGCGCGCAGGAGAGGCGCTTCCGAGGGAGGCGGAGGCGCGGGGGCCGGGAGGAGGGAAGCGCCTGAGTGACCCCTCCGCGTCTCGACCTGGCGGGGGTGTGGGGCGGCTGCTGGGCTGCAGCACCCGGGACGCGAGGCGCGGCGGCTAATCCTGCTCGCTGCCAGGCGTGCCAAGGCATCCCCCCGCGAGCGCCCTCTCCAGCGCCAACTTGCGAGGCCGGGCCCCCCCGGCGGAGACCCGCGGCGGCGCCCAACGAGCGGCAGCTCCGCGCCCACCCCGGCCCGGCGCCTTGAAGGTCTCCAGCGGCCGGTGGGCACCTCCCTCCCAGGCCAAGTGGGGAGCCCGCCGTGGGTGCCGCCGCCTCTCCTTCCTCGCCAGCTCTCGCCCTCAAATGCACCCCGGCAAACCCGCGAACTGTGATCGGGGAGGGAGGCCGGGCTTCTGCGGGGAAGCCTGCCGGGAAATGGGCTGGGGGAGGAAAGCGCCGGCCTCGGGGCGGGCAGGGGCGCCGCGGGAGCGCTTTCTCCCCGCCCGCGCGTGCCTCTGATCCCGGGGCGGGTTGCTAGAGAGCGGGGCCGCCTCCGGGGCTGGCCGCCGCCCTCGGCTCGAGAGGAGCCTGCACTGCTTCGAGGGAAAGCGGAGCTGAGAGGCTGGGGGCCGGCCCGACCCAGCTGCCCCGCCCGCTCCCTCGCAAGGGTTCGCCAGAGAGCCGCCGCGCCAGCCTTTCCTTCCCGCGCTCGGCCTCCGGAGGTCTCCGCTGCCCGGCCAGCCCCCGCCTTGCGCACTTCCCAGCTCCGGAGGAAGGAGCTCGCCCGCGGACCGTTTTCCCGAAGCGGCGAGGGAGAAGGATCCCGCCCCGCTCCCGGTGGGCAGCGGGAATCGTGGGCAGCGCTCCGAAGAGGGCGAGGGACCAGGGAGTTGGGAACTAGGCTTGTCAGCTCAGAGCCCAGCCGATTTGGTTGGCGAGCTTTTCATTTCCAGTTTACGCTTCGGGAATTCGGAAATGATTGCTTTACGGAGCGGGGAAAAGGTTTTTTGGGGTGGGGGATCTGATGAGGAAGAAGGCAGACAGTTATTCGTACGGGCGTGGTGAGCGGTGGACTGCCGGCGCGCTCGTTTGCGCGATCGACCATAGGTGAAAACGACGCAGAAGAAAAACTTTTGGGAAAACAACGCACTACCATAGCTCTCAAAATGGGTTCATAATCGTCACGTTCACTTCAGTGTCATTTAAACTTCAACCAAATATGTAATTATATACTTGCGCTTAATACTGAGCTTATAACAAGGATAATAACCAGAGCAAGGAGATTCTGGGCTTGTGGTTAAGAGATTTAAGATGAACCTTAAAACTGTTCCCTTCTCTTTTGGGGCATAGCCAGCTAGCTCTGTTACCGTGGTTAGTTCGCCTAATGCACTAAGCCAAACCCAAATCTGGTGAAGCAAATGGTTGATAGAGGCAGGGTTAGGAAATCATGCTAAGCCATGGTTTGACCAGTGTGGTTTATTAGCTAAGCCATAATTGGCTATGTTGCACAATACAAGCCTTGGTTGACAAACTATAGGGGCTGCATTAACATGATATGCTAAGCCAGCCCAAGACCCCACGGCTTAGAATCCAGCCTAAAACGTGAAGTTAACATTCTAGATTTTCTGTCGGCTTTAAAGGGGGCTCTTTTACAACTCCCTAAGAACTTAACCTCATGTGCAAGAATAGTTGTGCAATTGTCTCAAGGCTTTCTCTGAAAACTCCCTGCCATTAACAGATAATCCTGTATCATTGAGCAACACCAGGAAAGCTGCCGGTAGGCCATGCAAGGATTTGTGCTTTGGTGAAAAATGCACAAACTGAACAGCAGCAATAGATTGTAATAATGCTTCAAAAAGCAAAGCACAACATGGGAAGCCATTATGACCAAACTCTGCTTGTATATCACTGGTGTAGTACAATGGGTAAACTGCAGGATTAGGAACATGGTGATCTAGGTTCAAATCTACTCTCAGCTAGGGAAGCTCACTGGATGACTGGGATGGTCAGAGTCTCAGTCCATCCTCCTTCACAGCATGGTTATAGGAAAAATTGGAGGAAGTGCTGTATAGATTACCTTTAGTTCCTGGAAGAAATATGGAGAGGGGATAAAGTTAACCAATAATTAAAATAAATTGCAATAAACCATAATGCTGATGTTTGAGCTGGGGCAATATATGACAGTGAGGTTTGTGAACTGGAACTGATTAGAGAGGGGAGGTGAACCACCATTATACAGCTCCCCCCACTCCCAGTCCTTGCAGCCAGTCCAGGAGGATACCATGATTGACAGTATCAAAAGACACTAAAAAGATCAAGGAACACAAAGATGGATGTACTTCTCCAATCCAGCTCCACCAAAGGTCATCAGCAAGTGTGACCAATGCTGTCTCCATACTGTACCTTGGCCTAAATCCTGACTAAAATGGGTCCAGGTAATCTTTAGGATTGTCTGGAACTGTTGCCTGATCACTTCTCAACAACCTTCCCTAAAAACGGGAAATTGGAGACCAGTCAACAATAGTCCAGGATCATTGGGTCAACCTATGATTTCTTAAGGAAGGGGCATACCAGCACCCCTTTCAAGGCCAGAGGAAAAACCACCTCTCAAGGAAACGGATACCAGGACATGGACCCAACCCACAGATCAATTCCTGGGCAGGCTTAACCTAGGGGGGACCTGAATCTAATAAATGAAGGCCAAGCACACAGTCTGAAGGACCTGTCCACCTCATCAGGAACCACAGTTCATTCTTGTGTTTATACAGGACCCTGCCTCAGGCACTTCAACTGGGCTTCCTCAATTAAGAGTGGATCTGAGTGACCTTATCCACCAGATATTCCTCACAATGGCTCTGTAGATGTTTCTGTGGCTTGTCCCTCTCTAGTAAGGAATGAGTCACCCTAAACAGAACTGCTGGTGGTTACTAGTACTTACAATAAGGGCTGAGAACTAATGCCATTTTGCCACTCTCGTTGCCACAATGTAATCCTGAATATGGGGCTTTAGTTATGTTTGATCATACTCAAACTTCATCTTCCTCCGACAGTGCTCCAGGGTCTCTCTGGCACTTCATCTTCGGGAGTTCCTCAAAAAACCAAGGTGGATCCAGGATTGACACACAGGGAAAGACCACATAGGAACAATGAGGTCCAAGGCATCTATCATCTACCCATTCCAGGCTGCGATTAAAGTCTCAGATGAATGCCCACCAGGTCCTTTGAGAAAACTCCAAGCTCTCTCTGGAACCTAACAGGGTCCATACAGTTGGTTGCCTGGGGCCGACAACCAACTGTATGGACCCTGTTAGGTTCCAGAGAGAATACGCCCTTTCTCCCTGTAAGGTGGGGGTCACATCAGCAAGCCAAAAGGCAATCAGAGGGTCATCTGACTCTGACGGTGGACTGATAGTAAAGTCTTCCACTACTAAGTCATGTTGCAGCTGCCCTCAGACAAAAAAACAGATCCAAAGTGCAACCATTGGTATGCGTTGGGCCCTTCATGACTTGGAACAGGTCCATAGTTGCCCTGGGGGCTAGGAAATCCTGAGCTGCCCCAGGCTCAGTATTGCCTGTTGGCAAATTGAAGTCCCCTAGAACTAATAGCCGGACTCTTTAGAGCCAGCTGGCAACAGGATCCAGCAGTTCAGGCAGGGATGATGCTGTGCGTCAGGGAGGGCACCACAACAGTAGCAATCCCAACTATGCCCTAGAGCCCAACCTCGACCAGAAGTGTGTGAACACTTGGTTACACAGATGACAACTCCCCCATTCCCCCCAGGCTCCCAGCTGAGAGAGGGACTTGGGTTGGCACATGTCCAAGAGAGGAACTTGGCCCTCTGGGCCTGCCCAGGTGTCAGTAATACATGTGAGGTCAACCACTTCATCCATTATTAAATTGTGAACGAAGACAGATTTACTACAGAATGACTTGGCATTCAGGACCAACAGCCAGAGTGCAGGTTCACCAAGGATTGAATAACTTGATATACAAGGTGAATACTGAGGGCTGGATGTCAAGACTGTTCTCAAATAGTGGCCCCGTGGCCCTGAGCCCTCAGATTCCTGCCTGTCACAATCTCAGTGTTCCTGCCTGCCCTCTCTTGTCCCCCTAGTTGCCTCCCCTCCCAGGCCAAAGTACTCATATTCCTCACCACCACTAACACCTCCCCTTACACCACATACAACTCAACTACAGTCAACAGAGCACCTCACAAGAGCGCCAGGCACCCTACCTGGCCACTCCTGCCCTCAGGTACTCAGCAGCCTGTCGAGAGTCTAGCCTCTGTACTCTACTATCCAACTGAAGAGAATATCTGTAGCTCAGGGTTGAACTGTTGGGTTCTTGGTGCTCTCTGAGTTTGGTTGTTTTCCTGCAGACATTTTGTTACCAGGCTAGGTTGCATTATCAGTGCAAGGCGGGGTGGGGTTTCCTGGTTGTTAATAAATCAGGTAGTCCTCGACTTACAACTACAATTGGGACCAGAATTTCCATCGTAATAAGTTGTTGCAGTCATAAGTCGAGTTACCACGTGACTGGACCCAATTTATGACCATTTTTATGGTGGCCGTTAAGCGAATCACTGTGATGGTTAAGCGAATCCAGCTTCCCCAATGGGCTTTTTTTTTTTTTGCAGGAAAACTGCAAAAAACATCACGAAACATGATCACATGGCCATGGGAGCCTGCAACTGGTTGTAAATGCAAGCCGGTTGCCAAGCACCCAAATTGCGATCGTGTGACGGGGGGGGAGGGGCTGGTGTGGTGTTTCAGCCATTCCAAGGCTGTAGTAACTTTGGACCACAATTAAATGAGTGATCGTAAGTCGAGGACTACCTGTAGTCACTTGCCCTAACAGTTGTGGTTGGGGTGTAGTTTCTTCCTTGGTTCCTTGATTAGGGTGTTTTTTCTTTCCTGACTGTTTATCTGGTGCTGCTTTCTGCTTATCTGGATGTTGGCTGCTGGGGAGGTGGGGAACAATAATAAAAATAATTTATTAAATTCATATGCCGCCTGATTCCCAGCAACTCTGGGTGGTTTACAATTGTTAAAAACATTTAAGAACAGAAATCGATACAGAAAACACACAAAAGAAGAGCAAGACTGAACAAGGATGGCAAAGAAAACAAACCTGGAGGGGAACAAAAAAGAAGAAAGGGGAATCAGCCATCCTTGCCAAAGGCCTAGTGAAAAGCCTGGGGGGTGTTCTAGATGGTTTGCTTCCTTCCTAGGCTTTTGATTGTGTCTTTTAAATGGTATGTAAATGGGGTTTATCTCTGTGTTTATTGATGGATGGTTTGTTGGAATGCCAAGCTTCTGCCATGCATCCTGTGGAATCACAACCCGCCTTCCTATCCAGGGGTAGAGTAAGATCACAGTCACAAATAGTTATGAAGTAACAGAGGCTCCTGTTCCCAAGTCCAGGAGAGAGATTCCAATAGTCCAGTTCCCAGGGCCCAACATGGAGGAACAAGCTGGAATCATGGAGGGCCTCTACATAAACAGATCTATTGAGGGCCCCCAGCTTGGTGCTGGTTTTGTAGCTCTGTCTTCTTCCTGCCCCCTTCAAGGCACCCCTTCCAGCTGCTCTCCCCCAGGCAAAAGACCCCAGGGATGCAGGCCACCTTCGCCTGCCTATGGGAAATGTCCAACCCTGAGTCTGGACAGGTGGTGAAGAGCACATGAAAAGCTCAGGAGGCTTGCAGCTGGGCCTCGATTGGAGCCAAGCCTTGCTAGCCACCAGCCATGTTATGTCCAGCCAGCAGGGAAGCTGCACTCCAGCAAACCACAGGCCGCTCTTTGGCCCAAGCTCCTGACTGCCTTCAGCTCCACCTCTGCTCATCGCTGCTCACCTAGGTATCCAGGGTCTCAACAGCTTCAGGACCGTCATATTGGTCATTCCCAACTCCCTTATTGACCTGAGTTATCACAGTCACCAGTGACCCCAAACAAACAAGAAACAACTCAAAATAAATAACATCCTGTAATGGTTGCCTAATCCCAAATACTCAGTCTCACAAGCTCGGGCTTAAAGATAACTGATTTATTAAAGGAATAGTATGCAAATACAGAGAAAGCTGAGAATGACCAAAAGCGCACCAAATACAAACTTAAAAGCCTTGCCTTCAATCCAGTCCCGCCCCAAGCACCCGTCAGCACGCACCCCCTCCCAGGTGCTAGGAACCGTTACACGCGCCTGGGAAAGTAACCTTGAACAGGATTGCAAACCCAAACATACATTCCAAAGTTCCAAAACAAAGCAGAGCGCAGGAATGGAAAAACCCAGAAATGAGCCAGGCGGGTATACACGGAAAACGGCTTGACATGTGAAACGTTACGATGTTAACAGAACATTGAAAGGGGGAACATGACACATCCAAACAACAACCCCGCCATTCATTATGACCGCACCATAACGAAAGCCCACTTCCAAGTACCACTTCCTTCTGATGATGATGATAAATATGACAGGAATGTGAACAATTATTTTCCTAATGACCAGCAACTATTCAAAAATAATGGCAAAGATGAATTATTATAAGGAGAAAGTATCCAAATGCCAAACACATATACTCCAGATTCTGCAGGCACCAATGGCATACCCACTGGCCTAATTCATTTCCTGCCTCCAAATTTCATGGCTTTTTTTTTTAATACAGCATTTGCAAAATGGGTGGGAACGGAATGAATAAATGGTATATCCAAGTTTTTGTCTGCTGCCCTTCCAAATACCTGTGTTTTCAACTATCTTACTTCTTAGCTGGTTATGGCCCAAGAGACAATACAGTAATTTTGTTATTATTCTTAACAGGTTGCAGTAAGCAGCGGCAATTAAGAGATAATAGTGCAACCTGAAACCATTTTTTGGAAAAAGAGAAACATTCTAAAAAAGTTGGGGATGATGGATCAGAAGAAAAGTAAGCTTCCTATTTAGTTGTCTTTGGTGAAAAACTGTCTGAGGGTTTCTTCTTTACGTTTTTAAGTGGGGGGGGGGAACTGTGTTAGATGGGGATGTTGTATTGCAAGTTGAAATGGACTATAGAAGTAATATTTATCATAGTTAAAATCCGAGTAAGGGATTGATGTTATTTCACGTATCTTTGCTGTAGAAAGTCAGAAATCACTCTTTAGGTATTCTTTTCTATTTATTTCTACACCTTTTTAGTTTTTGTTCTTTCTTTTAGTTTTCCTTTTCAGTCTTTTTATCTTTTATCTGTATCTTGAAAATATAATCGTTTTTTTTTTTTAAAAAGGAAGCAAAGTAAGCTTCCCTGATACCACATCAAGTTTCTGACATATTCCATAATGTCAGAAACATACAATGAAGTTCCTTCTAGTAATAGTGGAAGGCAAAATATTGGAAAATTAAACCTCTGAATTTGGCAGAAAGCAGGGAGGTTGGGGGTGGGGGTGCGGGAACCGGAAACACAAATAGTTTTTGAGCATTTCTGGATGAAAACATAAATGCCCACTGTCACCCCTCCACTATAGCTCATCATCCTATCCTCATCCTCTTCTTCTTCATCACCCCCCCCCCCAAATCCTGATTCTGGGATAGGAAACCGCATCCCCCTCCTCAAAGACCTCTCCACAAGGACAGTCTGGGCTGTACTCTGCACTTGGCTGGACAAGTTAAATCCCATGTAATGAGGCTTAACCCCCGCGCTGAGCCTCAGAGAATCTGGGCAGGAGGCCAACCAGCTAGGCCCGTATCCCGGGGGAGCAGGATTAGCGCAAGCGTCAGTCCTCCACCAGCTCCCCCCTCCCGGGAGCGGCGGCGGCGGCGGCATCAGCATCTGCTGCAGCCAAAATTGCTGGAAACCAGCCCTCTCCTTAGGCACTCTCGCTCCCTCCCTTTCTCTCACACACTCCTTGCCAATTCCAGCCCCCCGGGCTTCGGGTCTCTGGTCTGGAGCCAAGCGCCGCCGGCCAGCGCTGGGGGGAAACACTCGAGTGCAGACAACGCCCGCAGGTAACACGCGCCCACGTTTTGCTACCTTTTCGGCGCTGCGCAACTCTCCCCGCCTACCCGCCCCGGCGCACGGGCGCGTCCCTCTCCCCCGTCCACATGGTCAGTCTGCGCCCTTCCCGAGTTTCCAGTTCGGCCTCCGCTGACCTCACTGTGGGAAGAGTCGGGCAGCCGACGCGCCGCCTTTCCTCGGACTGCCCGTGTCTGAAGGCAACCCGAAGGCTGGGGAGGCGTCTACGTGAAAATTACAGCTGTTGTCGCTCAGGCCACGTGTGCATCTTTGCGTGGTGTTTTGCCGGCGACTTTCCAGGCGCCCCTGGCGAGGAGGCTCCCTCCAAGCCGGCTAGATCTGGAGAGACTCTCCTAAGCTCCAGGCGCCGTCAAATGGCCGCATCCCAAACAGGGGGAGTCGGTCCCGCTGAATTTCACGGAGACTCGTTTTCAGTCCGTATGAATCCAACCAACGGATTGGTCTGGGGCATCTTCTCTAAGGAGGGAATCCACTGCATTCAGCTGGAGAAAGTGTTCGGGGCAGCCTTTCCCAGGCTGAGGGTCTCCAAAATATTGGGCCAGCTCTCTTCATTGGTAGCCAGTACAGTCCAACAGCCAGCATCTCTGAGGACATCAGGTGGGGGGATGTCTGGTGGATAGTACAGTATTGCACTCACCTTCCTGGTTCTGAAGAACATCACTTCCATTGCAAGAATCATGATTTGATTCCACATTTATATTAAAATTGCATTTCTATTTTATGACACCCCTCCAAGTTCTTTCATGAACAACTGGAACAGAGTTCAAATAAATCTGCCACCCAGAGTCCCCCCCATGCCTCCCCCCATAGGGGAGAGGTGGGCAGTGAATAAATTTATAAAATAAATAAATAAATAAAATCTACCCAGGACTTGCTGGTTGCAGTATGACGAAGGAACTAAGCCATTGTTTTTCAAACTTGGTAACTTTAAGAGGAGTGGACTTCAACTCCCAGTATTCCCCAGCTTACTGGCTGGGGAATTCTGGGAGTTGAAGTCCACACCTCTTAAAGTTGCCAAGTTTGAAAAACACTGAACTAAGCAAAGCAATAAACATTACAATAAACCATATTAGACAGTTGGCATACAGGCTAAAGTTAAGGCTAATTGTAAAAATCCATACACTTCCTTAACTCCCTTGTTTTTAACCTCCTCACAAGCACAAGTCTTTATGTGTCATTTAATGTATAACCAGATAAAACCACCCTGACTATACTCCCCAAAAGTATTCAAATCAAAAACAAAACAGCTGAACTACATTATAATTTAGGCTATTTATTTATAAATGTACATACCATCCACTCTTTTAATGGTTCTGTGTGGCTTACAAAGTACAATGACATTATCATTAATATGCACCAATAATAGAGAGATAAAACAGAAAAGCTAAGGCAGAGGTTAAAGGGCCTCATAGAATAAATATTTTGAGTAAGAGGGGGCTTGCTTCATAACCGGGGCAATATATTCCATCATACTGTAAGTCTAGAATACATAATAAAATTCAAAGTCATGAATTTGAGATGGGCAGCCATATAAATTGAAATGATAAAATTATATAAATAAGGGCTCAGTCATGGGAAAGCTGGATGAGTGGCTGGTGTCAAATGCCCCTCTGGCAGGAACTGATGCCTTATGTCCAGGACAGGCTGAATATTGTGTAAGACTTTAATTGTGCTCGGAAAACAAGGTTGGATGACCCCAACCAACTGTATTTTCTTCAATAAACTACAGTTAAGTAGTCCTTGACTGAATGCACTTCTCAGCCCAAGGGGAAAAAAGGTGGATTCACAACAGCCCACCCTTCTTGAGAGAAGGGAGAGTGGTGACAAAAAGTTTAAAAAATGCTGGGGGGGGGGAACCACGTGCCAAGGACTGTCTTGCACCCATCGCCACACCAGCCACCGAGAAAGGCACCTCCGTTGCAAGAGCGGTGGCCATGCCTGACGCCTTGGCACCTAACACCTGCAGGCTGGGCTGACGCGCCGTGCAGGGCCGTGTGCGGCGGTTTGTTTAGCACAGCTGACAACTCACTCGGAGAGGGAGGGACTGGGGACGGACGGACGGACGGACACACACACACACTCTCTCTCTCTCTCTCTCTCTCCTCCCCGCCGCCTTCCTGGGCTCTCCGAACTCCCGTCCGTCCCCGCGCTCCGGGATTCCGGGTTTTCTGCCCCACCGCCGCCAGCAGAGCCCGTGAGGTCAGCGACGGCGGCGCGTCGAATGAGCTGTCTGGGCTGAGAAAAAGGGGTGGCCGGTGGGCGGGTGGCTTGGGCAGGCGCAGTGTGGGGCCCTGCCGAGGGAGGGCGGGACGGCGAGCCAGCGCCGCCGACGCCCCTCCCCTCCCCCCCCGGGAGGCGTTGAGGAGGAAACACCCGCACGCCCTACAACTCTGTGCCTGTGGGGCGGGGTGTGGAGGGGAGGGGGCGCGCCGCCTGTCAAGGCGACTGGGAACCCTCCCCGCGGCGGCGGCGGCGAGGGTGGCTGCTCCACAACCGCCACCTCAGGGGAAAGGGGGAGGGTCTGGGTCGGGCAGCCCGTCAGTCAGCCGGGCCGTCAGTCACGCGCAACACCCGCTGAGGCGCAGCCGACGCTGCCCCTCCCCCCCCCAACTTCCTGGCTCGCGGCCGGGCCTGAGGGGACCGAGAGAAGGAGAGCGGCCCCGGGTCCGCCCCCCCCCGTGACACCACAGACGCACATGTATGCCACACGCGCGCGCGCGCACACAGAGAACCCTAAACCCGCGCGCGCGCCCGCCCGGCCCCGCGTCCTCTCCCTCCCTCGCCCTCCCGCTCCCTCCTTCCGCAGAAGCAGCAGCTGCAGCTGGAGGAGCTGTCAAAACTTCCTCTCGGCTGCTCTGCGCCCGCCCGCCCGGGCCTCCGCCTCCACTTCCCCCCGGGGCGGGGGAAGGGCGCCGGGCCAACGTACAAGGAAGCGACGGCCGCCTCAGCCGGAGTCTCCAGGCCGGAGCGCAGCGGTCGCCGCCGCCGTGCCCCGCGGCTCTCGAAGGCCGCGTCGCCAGCGAGCGCGCCCCGCAGGAAGAGGCGTCGGCCGTGCGCGAGGGCCGCCGCGGGCCCCCGGCCCCCCTCCGCCCGAGCCACCCCTCGCCCCGCCGGGGGTCTAATTGCGTGTGACTGAGGCGGGCCCTCCTCTCCTCTCCTCCCCATGCGGCTACCTGCGCGCTGGTCCGCGGCGGCTGAGGCCAGCAATGCGAGGCGGAGGTAGAGGAGGCGGAGGAGGCGGTCGTGGTGGCCGAGGACCCGCAGGAGAAGGGCAGCCGCAGCCGAAGCCGCCGCAGCCGTGGCCGCCGGAGCAGGAGGAGCGTCGAGGTCGCCCTCGTCCTCCCGCAGTCTCGTCCCCGCTCGCCGCCCTCCATGCGCCTCCCTCGTCCGGCTGACTAGGATGTCAACCGAGCAGCAGAGCCTGACGCCGCCGCCAGTCCGCGAGCCGGGGGTTCCTGCCACGGCCGCCGCTACAGACAAAAGACCGAGGGGCCGGCCTCGTAAAGATGGCGCTTCCCCTTTCCAGAGAGTCAGGAAGAAGTAAGTTCCGTGCGGGCGTCGCTGCGGGCCGGAGGAAGCCAGGAGGAGCGCTGTCAGCCCCGCCGGGGTGTCCGCCCTCCGCTCGCTCGCTCCGGTTGCCGTGTCGGCAGGACCCCCGCTCTTCTGCCGCCTCCTCTCCTTTGCCCTTTGCCCTGCCTCGCTTCCCCCTTCTTTTGTTTTTGTCCTTTCCTTGCCCCAGTCACAGTGCCATGTTGGGAATGGACCGTCTCACCTTTCCCTCCCTCCCTCTACTTCCTTCTCTTTTCCGCCTCCTTTGTCACCATCCTCCCCACCTTCATTTTCCCCTTGCTTTCAACTTCCACCCCCCCCACTTTTTTAACATTGAGAAGGGCTTTTCTATCCTTTTTTCCCCTATCACTTCTCTCTTCCTCCTTTGTCACCCTCCTCTATCTTAATCTAGTTCTTTTCTTTCTTTCTTTAATCACTTCTAGCTTCATTCACACTGAGATTCTTATCACCCCCCCCCCATTTTGTGAATTCCTAATGTAATCTCTTAAAAAACAACAACACACAAGTTATTCCAAAGTGATTCTCCCAGAACGGGATTACTTTCCCTTCCACCCTTTCTGTGCCTAGTACACATTGCAAGTCCACCAACCTTAGGCACATAATTGTGTAATGGGAAGCTCCTCCCCAGGAGCTGTCAAAAGCCACAGCAAGGGGTATGTACAGCTAGAAGAGAGTGGCTGGGGGAAGACTGGGTTATTTGGGCTTTGTTTCTGGATTCTGCCATATTTTTCTGCTTGCATCCCGAGAGTTAAATGTGCAGAAATTAAACTTGTGTCTCATTCTTGCAGTGCTAGTTAATGTAAATGTGGACCATTTGTATACTTTGTATCTGGCGGTTTGGGTTTGCCTGGAGATAGAAAGCACCTTTCACAAATTAACATACGAATATATGTTGTACAAAGGTTTGGGACAGCTTTAATATTGCTCTATATTATGTGTTAATATGGGCTCACGTAATGCATGAGTTAATATGGTTTACTTTTGTGTTCATCTTGGATGAATGCAATGTGCCGGTACCCTGTACACTATCCCATAAGAACAAGGGTTTTCTTATGACCGCTAGCAAACTTTTGGACAATAACTGTTTTAGATTTTTATCCCAAACAAAAATCAATATGCTGTACTTGCTTTCAAAAGTTCAGAAACATAAAAGCTATATAGGAAACCCTATAAACTTTTTTTGTCCTTCTCTAAATAATGTATAGTGGTGGCAGTTTTCATTGCTGTTTATAGTACTGTTTAATAATCTCTCCAGTTCATGTGATGCTGAGTAAAACAAGCCTTTATCCTCAAGCAAAATTCAGACTTGGGTATTTTTGATGCAGAAAAAAAATTATAGTGACAATGTCTTCTTATGCCCCCCCCCCCCTCAGTATATTACAAAAAATTTAGAAGAGACAGAATCTTTGGTTAAGGAAGGCATCTTTTCTATCAAATTGGTTTTCAAAACACCAGAGTACCATGAGATCAATCTTCCCCTGCCTAGTGTTCTTTTGTGGCCGTTGTGGCTAGAAGTTCCAGCACCAATGGCGAACAGGCTGGATAAACTTTTCTGTAGTTAGCTATTTGAACTGTAAGGTTTATAATATCTCATCTGCTAGATGGTAAGACCATGATGCAAGAGAGAAGTCTGTATTCTGTGGCTGTGAAATTGCTTGTATATATACAGTGTGCATAGAAGGGAACTTTGGAAGTTGCTGTGTGGGGCAATTCATCCAGCATATCTGTTGTTTTTAGAGTAGTGCTTTAAATTAAAACATGTATAAAATTACATAATGCATTTAAGTTAATTACATTAACATTACAGTTGCATGTTTGTAGTTTTAATTTCTTAACAAGTATTTCTCTAAAAATGCTTTTCTTCATTATTGGAGTAGATGGTATATGAAGTCAGTTGTAATATCCATTCATCTCTTTGCACTGCTATTAGTTGCATGTAGCGTGCTGATCTTTTTCCATAGAGAACTAATATTTTTAGAAAGTGGTCATGGGTTGTTCCAAGAATTCTCACAACAGCGAGAAATGGCAAAACAGTGTTATCTTTCAGTGATAATTTAAATTCAGAACATATACACAGTAATTATTGCATTGATAGTTTCTAAGTTTGCAATGGCAATAACAAGTTTTCTTTCCCTCTACTAGGTTTGCAAAATAGCATCCAGAAAAAGTATTACTAGTAGTAAATCTTATGCATTTCCACTTGCTGTTTGAACTGTTGCTTACTTTCCATGACATGCTTGCCACTCACTTTGGTAATACAGTTGTTTTTATTTGGTTTGACTTGTGGGTTGCAAATTTTTACTGGGTGCTACCCATCAACTATCCTTTCATAATAAAATACATCTTCCCTTGGGACAGAAAATGTACTTTTTTCAGTAATTTTGCCTTTTGCAGCAAACTTCTGGAATAGATCTGAGAATGGGAGCTATAAAGAATGCGGATCACAGAAATTTATCCTTCTTATTCTGCTGGCATTTACCTTCCATCAGCAAAAGAAGACTAGTTAAATCTTACCTAGTATGTTTTCAGTGTTTCAGGTATGATGGTATATTATGCATCTTTACTTAGAAGCAAGTCCTGCTGTAATCAGTAAGATTAGTTCCAAGATTTGTGTGGTCAGTCTTGTGATGTTTTCCTCAGTTAGTAGATGGGTGGATGGATGGATGCTATGCTGAGGGCTATTTACCTTTTTAAAAAATGTACTTCCATTTCTGTAGACTTCAGGAGGCATGCAGTATTTATCTAAAATATACTGATAATGTAATTGGCTTTTAAAACAAATCCCTGTGTATCTCTGACCATCAAATATTTATCTGAATTGTGTTGTATGGTCACAAACTAAATTGTGAAGTTAGATGTTTGGCAGTTTTCAAGAAGATACTTGTAGGCAACTGTACACCTCTTTTATCTTTGTCAATCCTACCTTGCACATTAGAAGATATTATAGATCAGCATTTCTCAACTTTTTGACCCTGGGAACCCCTGCACATTCAGGCTCAAATATAGGCCAAAAGGTACAGAATTATTATACCCATTTCGTGTGTAGGCCTGTCTATATGCATTAACAGTGTTCTTAAACTAAAAATAAAGAATGAAACTTACCTCTTGAATGTGAAGTTGCCCAAATTTAAAATAATTTTTTAAATAAATTGTGATTTCCCAGGGAACCCCTAGGGACTTCTCGCGGAACCCGAGGGTGCCACGGAACCCTGGTTGAGAAATCCTGGTATAGAGGCTTGCCATGGCAAACCGTGACACAGAAAAGAAAACGGTTTGTTCGGTATGTTGGTTCTAGCTATTTAATGACTTACAGATCAAAACCAATATCTTTGGTTGCATTGTTAAATCCAGAGTATATGAAGAATATAGGTCTTTGGAGACATATAATTATATGCTAACTGTAACTTTCTTATATTCTATATTAAATAGTTTGGCTTTTTGTCATGAAGAATAAGTTCATAGTTCACACCAAATAGCTTTACTATCTAATGTAAAATTACAGTTTTCTACTTTTGATATGGTAAAATCGTGAATGACTCATGGGCCGGCTGGATCTGACATGCTTGCAGCCTTCTTCCCAGATGAAACAGGCAGTGATCCCAGGACTATTTTTTTCACTAGAGCCTGAGTGATCAGGAGACACTGAACCTTGTTAGTAATTGGTAAGAAGATCCCTCCAGGCCATAATATGTGAACCATTACCTCCCTCTTGATGGACTCCCTCACCTACTTCAGGCTGAAGCGCAACAAAAATGGGCATTATCAAAAATATTGTGAGATCAGTAAACAAGAGAATGGAAGTTGATGCCATTAGTTTGTTGACCACACTTTAGTCAAAACCTCTGTATGACTTTATTCAGCTGGCATTTGGTTCAACGCATCTGAATAAAATTCAAAGGGGAATGTATGTACTACAGAAGGATTTCTGAAACTTTGGTTGCAAATCCAGTCATTGTAGCAACCAAACAGTCTGAGGAATTTCTGGAGCATATAGTTTTAGCAATAGTTTTTATTTTTGATGGAGAAAGATTAGTATATGTTTGATGCTGCAATTTGTTAGTTCCTTGTTATGGCTTGTGAAAGCCAGATGAGAGAAAGAAGCACCTTTGGTAACTATCACCATCCTTTAGGATTAAAAGGGTATTAAATACATGCACCCATTATTTTCTAATTTCCAATTTTGTATTTTTAGGGAGAATTATAAAGTAACAATACATAAAAATCGTGTTACTTCTATATCCTTTCCAGTATACTTTGAAACTATGCTTGCGGTATTAAGTTTTATACAAAAACTATATTTTAATGTTCACATTCTACACCTGTTGTCATTCTGAATACCATTTGCTTGGAATCCAAGTGAAAATAGTGATTCTTTTAAAAGACTTCCTAATTTTATGTGATACGCTATGTGCTAGAATTAAGATAACATAATGTTTTGATACACTGTGAAATGCTTGCATATATCGTTTATGGTAATTTTAATGTCATAAAACTGAAATCATAATATGCTACTGATTGAAAGCTCCAAAAGAAAAGGACACCTGAAAATTTGGGGTGTATATACCTGTTTACTTTGGCTGTGTGCTTTTTTAAAAAAAATAGGAAACAATAATTAATTAGGTTACTTAAAGCTCTTTTTGCTAGTCTGCCCAGAATGTAGCAATCACATTTTATTTTGAAACAACCCCATTGAATAATACTTTGTGACTGATGCAACAATAGTAGAAAATAGCCATTTCTTTTTTTGCCTTCCATGCAACTGGTCCTAAATGAATTCTGGTGTACATTTCATCAGGTTCATCACAATTTTTCCTCCAGTGATGCTCTTGCTGTCTGTCTAAGCATTTCATTCCATCTAGTAATTCAGAAAACTTAAAGGGCTAAGGCTCTTGGGAATGATTATTCAACACCCTGTTTGCTTCCCATTCAGTTGTCAGCCAGAGCTTTGACAGGATCACCAGCTCTAATGACTAGAAAATTGTCCAGTATATTTAGGAGTCCTTCGATTCCATCATCTCTGGTTGTAGACCATCTTAGTTTCTTCACCCCAATAGAGGTCCAGAATCCCACCATTATGTTTGTTTTTATCACAAATATAATCAACAGACCTGATTAATTTAGTTTGTTACTTGTAATTGGAAATGAATGCAAGTCTGCTTATAACACTGCATTTCATAGTCATCTAATTATGAAGTGAATGTAAATGCCGGACCGCCTCTCCCTGTGGGTATCTGCCCATCCTACTAGGCTAGATAGAGTGGGCACACTCCAGGTCCCCTCCCTTAAATCTTGTCACCTGACGGGACCACAGAGGGTGCCTTCTCAGTGGCTGTCCCAGCCCTTTGGAGCAGCTTCCCACCTGAGATCCAAGGGATCTGTACCCTTTTCGCCTTGCAGAGGGCCAGGGCAGTGAAGACCTGGCTGTTCCCCCAAGCCTTGGGCTAGGATGGGGTTTGAGCTGGAGGGTTGTTTGGTCTGGCGCCTGGGGGGAAGGGTACTTTAGTTTTTATCTGTTTTTATGGATTGTTGTGAGCTGCCTAGAGTCTCATTATATGAGATAAGCGGCCATATAAATCCTATAAATAAGTAAATAAAACGTTCAGTTGTGGGAAGCCTGTAGATATGTGAATCCGCCCAGGGCCCCGAATGAGATGAAAAGCCATGTGAGCAATATTTGGTGCTTTTACGTAATTCCTTTCAATGGCAATTATATTCTATCCCCTCCCTATCCTAATGTTTTGTAGTCCTAAAATGTAAAGAATGTCACCAAATGGTGATGAGATGGGTACAGTAAAAGATAAAAAAGATATGGCTATGAATAGTAAAATGAGTATGAAACTGTCTGTTCTTTTGTTAGCATTACATATTAGGTCCTTAAGCTTTTGCAGGCATTAAATAGTGGAATGCTCTGTAGATTTCTTCTATGTATTGGAAAGCCTTAAGTCTGGAAATACGACTATGTTTAGTAGCTTCTATAGTACAGAAAATAAATTGGTTGATAATGGGATTAAAATGTCTTTATTTGTAGTTTTTATTTTTCATTTATTTTTCTCTTCTAATTATATTTTGGTTTTGTAAAATACCCTGGAAGTTCCACAAAGGATTGTTTCAAAAACTTTAAAATAAATGGTAACATAGTTAAAATAATGTCCTCATAACTAATATTTTTAAAACCTCCTTCTTCCAAAATGATGAACAATTTCTGGTTTCCTTTTCTGGCCTATAATGAGCTGAATATCTTATTTTTTTCAAATTAAAATACTTATATATTGCCTTTTAACTAAGAAGTAAATCATGACAGTTTCCAGCAGATAAATATATGAATTTGTTTTATAATAAATATAAAAACACAATATTAAAATGAGTAACAACCAGAAATGACACTCATATTTAAAAAATCATTAAAAATATCAGTTTGCTATCCTTCTGGACCTCCTAATGGGATTGATCCTTGGGGATATTATTTTACAGGAAGGGAGAAAAGGGGATGTGTTACATGACTATGGAAATTCTCATTTATCAATAAGAGGGCCTCTGCATTTTGTTTGGTCTTCAAAGGTAGCCCTATGTAGAGTGCATTGCAGTAATCTAAATGTGTGGTTATGTTTGCATGAAGTCTTGATCCCATCCTATCATGCTTTATGATGTCCTGCATGAGTGGACCAACTGGCCAAGTCCTGCAGATGGTCATTGTTTCTTTATGAGAATGAGTGATCCTGAGTATTTTGATGATGAACTTGCTTCTTTAAATATAGAATTATATAGTAACATCATCTAGCTCCCTTCCTGGGCAAGATGTTTTAAGTGACGGATCTTCCTGCAATTATAATCATATTTGGAGGATTGTGAAATGTTTGAAAATCTTCTATCTTTTTCTGCTCTTTATGTTGCATAGAATATATTTTTGTTGCTGTGACGGATATCCTGTGCTGAAAGATGAAAATAGCATCTTTAATATCCTGTGCCACTCAGCACGTTCAAAATGCATTGATCCAGGTTGGAACCTAAACTGGGACTTGTGAGGGACTATATTCTCCCGGTCTCTGCATTTTTCAACAGAACGTCCTGCTGGAAAACAATTGTCTAGCCTTGTTGCATGGGCTCTGGGGTTCCTCAGGCTCCATTTTGTCCATTCTTTAATGTTTATATAGGACTGAGTGAGATCATTGATGGAATTAGAATGACGTGTCATCAGTTTACTGACAACTTCCAAATTTACTTCTTTTTACTGGATTTAGTTGTGGGGAGGTTGAAATCAATACGAAAATTTAGCAGTAACCTGGATGAGAGCCAATACACTGAACTCAATTTTAGACAGTATGGAGATTCTGCTGCTTGGTGACTCATCTGATTAACAAGGTAGAGACATCCTCCCTCAAGGATCAGATTTGTAGCTGGGGTTGCTTCTGTATCCCGGAATATCATTGCAGCCCAAGGCTTTTTTTGCCACAAAATATCTTTTCTCAGCCTATGCTAGTTATACCAGCCATGACTCCCTCTGTCCTGGGCAGAGGTAGCCTGGCCAGTGTTATACACATACTAATTAGCTAAAACTAAGCCTGAATTGCACATTGTTCTAGGCTAAAATATATTTTGTTTAATTTAGGCTTAGTATGTTTTGTGTAGGTAAAGGTAAAGGTTTCCCTTGACATTAAGTCCAGTCGTATCCGACTCTAGGGGGCGGTGCTCATCTCCGTTTCAAAGCCGAAGAGCCGGCATTTGTCCGTAGACGCTTCCGTGGTCATGTGGCCGGCATGACTAAACGGAACACCGTTACCTGCCCGCCGAAGTGGTACCTATTAATCTACTCACATTTGCATGTTTTCGAACTGCTAGGTTGGCAGGAGCTGGGACTAGCAACGGAAGCTCACCCCATCACGCGGATTCGGACCACCGACCTTCCAATCGGCAAGCTCGGCAGCTCAGCAGTTTAACCCGCAGCGCCACCGCGTCCCACATGTTTTGTGCATCCAGTTATTATTTGAAAGCCATGGTTTATATTAGCCCCCAATCTGGGTGCCTTCCAGATCTGTAAACATCAATTCCCAGTATTTTCAACAATGACAATGCTGCCTGGGGAATTCTGGGAGTTAAAAATCAACATATTTGGAGGGTGCCTGGATTGAGAAGCTTGGTTTCTCACTTAGTGTTACATGTAAATCCAGCCAACTGTGGTTTGGTCAATAAACCATGGTTAAACTTGATCTATTAATCCAGCCTAAGTGTTGCAGGTAGATACAGCTTTGAAGAATTTTTGGATATTTCAGTTACTACAAAATACAGTAGCCAAATTGCTAACTGGGAATAAAAATATGGAATGTGTAATACAAGTTTTTAAATAGCTGCCAGTCTGTTTCCAGGTACAACTCGAAGTGCTGATACTTATTTATAAAGCCCTAAATAGATTGATAACTAGCCACTTGATTGACTGTTTCTTAATACATAGAAATTATGCTTGTGTTCAAAAAAATGTTAACCTATGTTTGATTAACTATGGTTTATTGAAAAGGTCACAACTGATTGGACTTGCACAAGATAATGCCATAAACCATGGTTTAGAGACAATAGCTACGTTGACAAAATACACTCAGCCAGATTCAAACAAGCCACATTATGCTTTAGAATATTGGAAAAACCCTACCACTATTTTTATTCTCTGGCTCTTTGAATTCCTACCTGCAGCAGTTAAAGGAAGAGGCTTCCAGGTTCTGCTTCCCTGCTTATAAAAAACACTCCACAGGGAGCTTCACCTGCTGCCAACCATAAAGTCACTCCAATATCAGGCAGACATTTTATTGGTATTCTACAACATAATGTAATCTGATTATTAATTACGGCTTATCACTAGGGCTGATTTTATTTTTTATTCCATCTGGCTGAGTCTGTTTCCACAAACTGCAGGAGTCCCTATGCCTCCTGTAATATGATGTAGTCACGTAATAAATGGAATAATTTAACATAGTGTAGCGTGGGAAATGCAAACACAATTGCTTGGGAGAAGAGTCACAGTGTGATGAAGTTGCACAACTTGGAGCATGCTATTTTTATTGCTGAGAAACTGAGCGGCATTCATGGAAAAGATTTTCAGAAACAAAATACTTGGGTTTAAAAATTAGAATGTAAACACATGCATTTCACTATATATACATTTTCAATGATATAGAAAATTATTTTAAAGCTTCTCTTAAAGAAAAGTTACCTGAAATGTGAAATGTTCCTTTTAGAATCTATAGTATTGGTATAATAACACCTCAGAAAGTTATTGAATACTCAGTCAGCTTGTATATTAATTTTTAAAATTATAAAATTAATGTACAAGATGATTTATTATGAAGAAAATTTGTCCAAAGTCATGCCACATACACATATAAACTTGAATTGTATCAGGTGCTCCATCAGGTGATATGGATTATGACAGGGGTTCTAAAATTTTGTAGTACTAGAACCCCTGAAATAATGAATTTGTGTGATCCCCCTCACATTAATAAAATGAATGATTTCATTGGGGTTAGAATTGGGTAAGAAATACATATATTGCTTTTAATAATTAAATGTTAATTAAATGTTAATTGGTATATAACAAGGGCTCTCAAATTTTGTGATACCCCAGCTGCCCACTGGGACATGCAAGGCAAAGTGAGGACCAAGGCCTGAAGTAAGTTGGACGTATTCCCACTCTGCCTGTATGTCAGATGATGTTTAAAACAAAATTATAACCCTTCTCTTTGTTGCTTAAGACCCCTAGGGTGTCCCAACCCATGTTTGAGAACACCTGAATTATGACATTGCGACACATATTAAGGCAATAGTATTTCCAAGAGGTTTCTGTCAATCTTGGGTTACACATAAACAGTGGTTAACAAAGTCATCATTTTGTTCCTCTTTATCCCCAAGTTCTAGATCTTTGTTATTACTTCAGCATATATGCTTCTCCATTTCCAAAGTCGTTGAATGGATTGCAACTAAGAACATAAAGTTAAAACATATAACCCTAACATCAAGAAAGCCCTGATGTGGCAGCAAAATTTTCAGGTGTCTCAAAATGCCTCTCTTGAAGAGCTCTGTTTTCATAGCTCTTTGAAAGTATAATATGGAGGGTGTGGTCTGAATATCTGGGGTAGGATGTTCCTGAGGCAGGGGTCATCACTGAGAAGGCTCAAGCATGGTGTCCTTGTAGATGGCATTCCATAAGATTTGGGGCCTTCATCAGGTGTTCTCTAACAGGTCTCACAAGATGGGCAGATTGAACTTGGAGATTGCAGTCTTGGAGATATCCAGGCTTTAAGAGTGACCACACCTTGAATTGCACCTAGAAGTGGACTGGCAGCTAGTGTAAATCCATAGTGGTTACACAGGTGAACCTAGGTACTCCCATAACTACTTAGACTGCTGCATGGTGAACCAGCTAAAGCTTGCAGAATGATCTTCAAGGGCAGCCCAATGCAGAGTGAATTGCAATAGTACAAGATGATAAGGCCATTGAGGGTCAAGAGCAAAGCTTTCTGTTCCAGAGATGGCTGCAAATAGCGCACAAGATTTAACTGCATGATAGCCCTCCTGGCCACAGCCTACACCTGCTGTTCAAGCAGGAGCTGTGAATTCAGGAAAACCCCCAATTGTAAGCCAGCACTGTCTGTGGGAGGCAATCCCATTGAGAGTCAAAGATGGACTATCTCTGGAAACAGTTGGTTTATGAATTTATAGCCAAGTGCATCTTTACAATTTATTTTGCCTTTGGTTAATGTTTTTTGTTCATATACTCTCAGTTAAATAATGCAGCCTAATTTAACATAATTTGAAATCTTGTCAGTGCGTTTTGGGAGGAGAGAAAGAGAGGGTCATACTTTCTTTTTTAAGTAACTTGAATCAAATTATTATGCTTTTTAATTAATCATTTTTATTTATGTATTAAATCTATCTACCAGTGCATCTTGCAGCTCTTTGTGGTTAACAGTAAAAATCTTTGTAGAAAATATAAATAAATTAACCAACTAAGTAATCAAAATTACATGACAACATAACCCTGGCTATGTCGTATTAATACTGAAAACCCTCTGGAATATTTAGGCTTTAACTAGCTTCTAGAAGACTGTTATTGAAGGAGCCAATCTCACCTCCATGGGGAGGCTATTTGAGGGCTAGTACCATCATGGAGAAATGGTCCCCTCGTATTCTAGAAACGGGACACTATCAGCAGCTTCAACATGGAAATTTCCAAAATATTGTAGAACTTGAACAGATGGACATTTTGTGCAATCAGGTAAGGGATTAGCATCCTCCCCCTTAAGCCAAGACACTTAGGGCCTCTCTATTGCCTTTTATCTTCTATCTTAATGTACTGATTGAAAATGAGAGCCAAGGTACGTATACGCAGTTTACAAGATTCTCTAATCTAACCCCTTTCTCACTACATCAAACCTACCAGCTCTGAATCTTGGTTTTAAGCTGCTGTGAGGGCTTAATGCACAGCCTCCTTCAAATGCCATTGACAATCTCCCAGATCCAAACCTTTCCTGGCTTTTTACAGGAACCAGGGGAGCATGGATTGAACCTCAGAAGTGACAAAGACCATGCTGGAGAGCACCCTATCCACTTCCTCAGAACTCCTAATCCTAAACCACCAGCTGGCAAATAGTCAGCGGAACTGTCTGCCATAATCTCTGGAAAATTCCCCAAGTGCCCTCCAGAACCATCAGACACTGAGGCAGATCATACTAATAACCCTGACAGTCCTGTAGAGTTCCCAGCCAGCAGTCAATTTTAACTGGACCAGGAAGTGATCAGCAAAGACTAGTTGTAATGCCCTCCATATCCTGGTCACAAATAGCTACTCCAAGATATAGATAGCCCAGCATGTATCTGCCTGCATGTGTCACGTCAGAGATTACCTGTGTAATTATCATGTGTCATGCCAGAGATTACCAGGGCCCATCATGGTTACCACAGAGATCATGAATTCTCTCACCTTCTCCCAGCTGAGTTTCTTTCTTTTTTTTAATATAAGAATTTTATTAAGTTTAAGCAAAGATAAAAGCTACAGAAAAACAAAAAAAACTACAAAGAAAAAAACCCTAAAAAGTATAGAAACACGAGAAAATTTTCAAAATTACAAAAAGCAGTGACTTCTGACTTTTAACAGCAAGTATATACAACAATTTTCCATAATCCCTTGCGCTATATTAAGACAAAATCACATTATTTCTATAAATCATTCCATTGGCACAATATAAAAATCACTAGATACAGTTGCTCCCTCCCCTTATATTAAAAGAAATATACACACACACACACACATGCACACACACTCCTAATCAACCCCCCCCAGATAACATTTAATTATTTCCTTCCTACTACTATTCTATACATTTCTGTCTACTATAATAAAGATCAAACTAAAAAAAATTGTCTGCCATTATACTCGATAATTATAGGGACGCGGTGGCGCTGCGGGTTAAACTGCTGAGCTGCCGATTGGAAGGTCGGCGGTTCGAAACCGCGCGGCGGGGTGAGCTCCCGTTGCTCTTCCCAGCTCCTGCTCACCTAGCAGTTCGAAAACATGCAAATGTGAGTAGATCAATAGGTACCGCTTCGGCGGGAAGGTAACGGTGTTCCGAGTCGTCATGCTGGCCACATGACCACGGAAGTGTCTACAGACAAATGCCGGCTCCAAGGCTTAGAAACGGAGATGAGCACCGCCCCCTAGAGTCGGACACGACTGGACTTTACGTCAAGGGAAACCTTTACCTTTACCTATACTCGATAATAGAACAATTTTAATAATCTGAATCATATTAAACCCAAAACCAAACAGTTATTTTTTATTATACCTTAATAATCTTAATCCAACTCGTTAAAGGTAAATGAAATCAGCCAAACCCTAAAAGCAATCCAGATAAATATTCTTAAACTCTTATCCCACTTCAAAATAAACCAGAGCATTTACGTATCCCCACAATATGCACAGTTTTTTCCTTAAAATCAAACAGCCCAACTGCCCCCCTCAAAAACTCCAACTTCTCATCAAGAGACCTTCCATACATAATAACCCCTTCTTTTCCATGGCGTTCCATCAGCAGTGAATGATGGGTGACCTTGGGCCAGTCAATCTCTCTCAGCCCAACTCACCTCACAGGGTTGCTGTTGTGGGGAAAATAGGAGGAAGAAGGAGTATTAGGTATGTTCGCTGTCTTGAGTTATTTACAAAAATAATAGAAGGTGGGATAAAAATTTTAAAAAAAATCAGTTTCACTTATGGCTTGGAACTCAATCTCTCCCTTTAATTTCTTCAACTTGTCTGACTGATCTTCATCCAGCATTTCAACAGAAATCCTGATCTCACTCTTAGAAGAAACATTTCTGTCACTGTTAAATTCCTCAGTTTACTCCACAACATCTCCAACCAGATGACACATTTTAGACCTCATATTTTCCACAATATCCTGAATGCCTTGCATAAAAACTTGACAGGAATCAGAAGAATCTGTTTAAAATCTCAGTGAAAGTCAGAGAAAGTCTGCTTAAACTCCTCCATGTCTCAGGCAGTAGATTATGGCACCCCCAGGAGCTTAACCAGCGAAAGTGGAAGATATGAAAGAATTCTGAAATGTGTTTACACAAGCGAAAGTGAGATAATAGACAGTTCCCCAGGGAAAGTAGAGGCAGAAAACTGAAAGTTCAAAACAGCTGATTCAATGTGTAGGAAATGCTAATATCTTCGAATTTAGTACAAATATAATAACAGGGAGACAATTATTTACTCTCAATCCTCCTTAATATTTGGATGGAAAACAAAGTCCAAAACTTAAAAAGAATTTTTAAAAAATTAATCCCCAAAATAATAAGCATCAAGAGAACCTGCTTCTCCTTGCTGTAGAAAGCCTCTCTTAGGGTACACGTACTTAAAAGAAATATAAATTGGGTGATTTGGAAATGGGGTGGCCGGTCTTAGTGTCCCTTTACGGCTACAGCACGGCTTGGAAATGGTGACACTGCAGCCTCTTGGCTGCTTTTACCAGTCAAACATGAATGCTGTTTGTGATCTTCTGGCTGCAAGCAGCTGTCTGGAGGACAGATGGGGTGATTCCAGGTGTTTTCCTTTTTCCAGAAAAAGACTCCTGGGCTTCAGGTAAAACCTGCCTGAGCCCGAAAAAACTGCCGCGTTGTCAGTTCTGCCTGCTGAGCCTGTGGGCACAGCTGTTCAGTCTGCCATGTCCCCACTGGAAGTCCTCCAGCTGAGTTTCTAGGAGTGGAAGACTCATCTTACATCTGGACTGGAAGACTCATCTAACATCTGGACTCCATACTAACCCTGAAATAGTTCAAGGAGTTCAAGAAGGGAGCCAGCTGGTCCGCAGGGCAACCAGTCCATCCAGCTTGTCCCTTCAGCCTAGTGTAAGATTCAGGCGGTTGCATCCTTCGTGGCTTGGCACCCGGGTGTCTGTAGGACTGCATCCTCTGATCAGAATTGGCCCAACCTATTAGGTCATCTCAGGGGAAACTACTAGTTTCCCACCTTCGAAAAGTGAATAGAACCGAGGCAGGAGGCGCTGCTTTCCAATAGCAGCACCAGTTCTCTGGAACAGTCTCCCAGAAGGGATTACTGTAGTCTGGCCTCCCTGACAATGAAGAAGGATCTTTATTGCAGTCGGTGACCAGCCCATAAAACACCTTACCTAAAATGGATATTGATTAACCAATTACGTAAACAGATCAATCAAACAAACCTCTGCACGTCTTACATATAACATGACAAAAATTGGTCGCACTTAAGGAAATTGAATCATTGTTTTCAGATTCAAAAGTTTTAAGTAAAACCAGTCAGTTACCAGGATATTTAATTGGGTGTTACCAGGATATTTAATTAACAGCTCATGGCGAGTGTCACAATAAAATGCACAATATGTATCATAAAACATGTTTGGTGGTTTCAATGACTGATTCACCACATGGGCAAAGTCTGAATTAAATGGGATGCCTTTGTATCTCCCCTCTAAGACCGCTGATGGAAGCCCTCCCTGATGATATTCAAGGAGGATGCTGAAAACTGAATTGTTCTGGAGAGCATTCTAGTCAGTCTTGACCAACTTTTATTTCTTATTTTTATTTTGGTTTATCTGTTTTTGGGTTTTTTGGGGGGGGTGATTGTGTCAGCTTCTCTTTTTATTTTTATTTTAATGTTTACTGTGAATATTTTTAAGTTATTTATATTGTATAAGCTGCTGAAAGTTGTTTTAGATTGTGGCAGGTTATTAATCAATCAATTTTTTTTCCTAAGCAGGGCCTCTGGTCAAATAAGGTCTTGTATTTCAAGATCAACCCTTGTCCCTACTTCCCTGCTCAGGCTTAGCACTGAAACTGCTGCAGGATCCAAAATATGGGAGGGCAAATCTCCCTAAGAAAGACATCCCTGCCTCATCCATCTAGGTTTCAGAAAGACCTGTCAGGTTTGTCTGCTCATCCATAACTAGGTCATGGACAGTGTTTTGTTTTGTTTTGTTTTTTCCTTATTGCAGTCAGCATTTACAGCAGCTGCAGGAACTTGAAACCGCAGTCACCAGGGAACTATCTGGACCCAGGTTGGTTCTACTAGATTGGAAGTTGTAGAGAGCTGTGTTAGCTTATGGTAGCCAAGACTCAGGACAGGTCTGATACCACCTTTTTAGTTCAACAGTTTTTATTAAAACCTCAAACCTCTCATAACTACAACCTTTACAGTGGAGTCCTTGGTGTTCTCTGAACTTGGTTGTTTTCTTGCGGACATACCAGCTAGGTAACATCTGCTGCGCTACCAAGGACTACACAGTTCAACTCTGAGCTACATATATTATCTTCTATTGGAACCTTACAGTCTCAACCCTTGTCCTTCACTACTACAAGCTTATATTAAGAGCTCCATATCTCAGCAAGAATAATATTATCAAGAGTAATAACCTGTTGTGTTTGCTGTAGATCCTTGTCTTAGTTACTCATCTTAAAGGTAATAAAAATTTTGTGAATGTCCAAAAATGTATTCAATTTGCTGAGGGAAATCTTGTTTTAAAGTCAGATGCTTACTCTGTATTCTGTAGTCACTACTATGGGTTTCAGAGTTGCCGGCTATACAAATTTCATTTTTCATTCTCTTAGTCTCTGACGTTGTCCTTTTAATTTTTTTTTTCTTTCCCTTATTTCTCTTTGCACATCATTCTCCTTCTTTTTACTTGTCCCCAGTTCTGCAGTCTGAGGCTCTAAAAATTCATCTGGAGTCAATGCTAGAATTAAACGAGTTATTTGAGACGAATCTTCCATTAAACCAATTTATCACTGTTACCCCATTGTCACATTTCACAAATATTAGTAGCAGAATGTTTTTTTCCACAAGGATTCTACTTTAGTTTTATTCATTATATTTCAGTATTGTTACTTCTCTTTTTTAACATAAACACAGTTTGATTTATTCAGATCTACTGGCTTCTTTGGATTGCTGTTTTAGTAATAACTTTTAAAACTGTGTTCAGTGACAGTTGCACAAGTGTAATAAGACAACACCAGATTGTGACCTTCATGTCATGAGCCAAAATAGAATATGGTAGTAATGCACGATATGGGATGGCATCAATTACTCAGCAGTTGCTCATTTTTTTTTCTTTAAAAAATGTTTTTGGCACAGTGTCACATTGGACAAATAGTGTAATGTAAGTCATGATGGCAATACGAGAATTGCTGCACTAGCTTTGTCTGTATGCAGTAAAGAAGGTTTTATCTGTCACTTGGATGGGGTTGGTAGGTCAAACACTCCTTTCAGCCTGATTGTATTTATGTTTGCTCTTAGGTAACTCCATCCATTTTATTTGTATTTATTTGTTCTGCAATTTATATGCTGTTCAATTCTTAAAAAGTTTATTTGCGATAAATGACTGTGCAAACTGTTGAACCAAATTCAGTGGGAGAAAATATGACACATACAGTTGTGTTTATGTTAAGCCATGGGTGGGGAGTGGGAACCAACAAAGATTTTAGATGAAAGTGCAAGTTCACATTTAACAAGGAAGGAATACAGTAAGCTGTTTTCTAATTTGGAGGGCAGTTCAAGTTGGTGTGTGAGAATTATCCTTTCAAATAGACATGGCTTGAGACAGGGAAGAGGAGAGTCCCAAATTTAGTTTGTGGCCTAAGGGAGCAGATTGGTTAGTTTTTAATGGTGTTTGGGTGAGGATGTGATATTTTTAGAGGTCAACCTCAGAGTAAGTAAAATAAGTTACATAATGATTCCTTTGTTTCTGTTCGGCTGAAAGTTTTTTGGCAGAAGCCAGTGGAGGGACTGGAAAAGGAACAAAAAGAGGAGGAAACGGTACCAGTGTGTGGAGTGTATGGTTGAATGGAGAATGTTTAGTTTAAAAGTGTATTATAGCTTTCTATTGAAGTAACCTACATGGTAAATAAGGGAGCCATTGCCCAATGTCGGAAATGTTTTATTTTCTTAGAGAAGTAGTTGTTTAATAAGAGAATAAGCTCCTCCTTCCCTTCCCGCACGCCGTTTACAAATACACACCTTTATAGAACAATTTGCTGTCTGAAGGTATGGAGGTATGATTTCCTTCCCAAGCGTGAGAGTATCAGCAGGCTTTCCGACGTACAACTCTTCAAGCAAGAGGAGAGCCCGTGGGATCCAGGGCGTTCCATCCTCTTCTTTACGCCTTCCCCCGTTTCTCTCCCGTGGTGTCAGAGGAGGTCTCGGTGGAAAAGATTGGTCAACGAAAGGCCGGTTTGCCTGCTCCGCAGGCTTTCGACTGGTCGGTAAAGGGTTAAGGCAGAGGCCGTGAGTGTCTCTGGGGCTGGCTGGCCGCTCCGGTTCCGTGACGGGTGAATCCAGTCCGCGCACTTGCGTTGCTCGGAAGAGTCGGATCTACTTTCCCCATTCCCTCCCTCCCCCCGCCCGCCCTCTCCTCCCTCCCCCCCTCCTCCTCCGGCAGCTTTAGTCTGTGCTGGGAGGGGGCCACCGTGGGAGCCAAAGTTCCGAGGCGGTGCGGGGGCTCGCAGACCGCTTCCCCGACCAGCCCCTGCGAGGGGGGTTTCGGCGAGACTTGCCTGGAGGAGCGCCGACCGCTGGGCTTCGCTGAGGCTGCTAGCGAAGTAGCCGGGGTAGTGGAGTGTCGCTTGGTTTGGAAGAGTAATATGGCTGATCTAATGGAGTACGGAGCAATTTGTTTTTCACCGCGCGACGCTGAGCTTGGATTCTAACATGTAAATAACTTCTTTCGGATAATTAGCTCTGGGCACGGGTGCCAGCCTCTTTGTTCTTCCAGAGGGCTTGGTGAGAGGATCCATAATGTTGGGCAGACAGAATTGGACGGCGGTGAGTACCCTGTCGTTAACTTCTTTGTATTGGAGGGCTAAATATGACAGGAGCCTCGAGCTCTGGGCGGCAGGCCGTGTTACAGCTCCACGGGTACGGTTGTGGATTTTGAAAGAGAGAAGGAAAGCCAGCGGATCCATCCTGTCCTGGAAAGTTGTCGGCAAGACTAGGTCAACCCTCGATATTGCAACGCTGTTTACGTTGTCTTTGCTTACCACGAGCATAGTTGCAAAGGTATCTGTTCAGCGTTCTTTAACTAATTCCTTCTGGTCAAGTGAAAAAACAAAAAAACCTGCGATGTCAACAAATGTATAAAAGCCGGCTGTCCACATACCTGAAATACAGCACACTGTTTTAAATGAAATAGTCTTTTGTGCAGTTCCATTCTTGCATGCTAGATTGTTGGATAGAGATTGAAGCCATCTTAAAATTATGTTTAGCTTTCTTTAGGAATAGGTCATAAGCGAAACAATTGGTTAGTTTGTTTCCGTGAACTTAATACCCAGTACAAGGAAGAGCCCTTCCAGCATGTAATACAAATTCTGTTCCCTTTGCATGACGCCTGTACAGTTAATTTCTCCAGTAACTTTATATCCTGTGCATTCTAAGTCCTTTAACAGACGTAGGTGTTTTGACAAACACGTTGACATGTCAGTATAGCTTAAACTGCTTAATTTAATTTGGTTTTTGAATTTTTTTGGAGCTATTTTTAAATTTCTCTATTATAATTCTGACCACTTGAGTTATATTGAAACAGGTGGGTCTTTGTGGGTGTTGCAAGGCAAAACATGTTATCACTACAATACAATATGAAAAAAAATTGGTGGAAAAAATGTGTACCCAGATTTAAATGCTAAGTATTGAGTACTGTAATTATCTGAGTACGCATTATACTATTTCAGTGCACAACAAGATGAACTCTAGTAATGGAAAGAAGGTTACTGCAATTTTGGCTGTTGAAAATATTTTTATTTTCAATACTTTTTACACAAGTACAGATACTATTCAGTCAGCAGTGGTTATTACAGCTGCATTGATGTTCTGCTAAAGAGCACTGCACAATAGTTTCCTAATGGTGTAAAAGCAGTTACTACATATTGTTAATGCAGTGGCCCAAGACAATTTATTTTGTTTATAAATTAATATCACAGCTCAGTGGTTTTTTAAATATAATTTACACATAATATACAATATCAGGTGATCTTTTCAGTTTTCAGCATGGCACATAGAAACTTCCTGTGTTTATATTTGCCAATTTCCTGGCGGGGGGGGGGGGACAGTATCAGTTGCTATATTTACACAAAATCATTTCTATCGAGAATAGCAAAAATTGTAACTAACTGTATACAATTTATCATTGTTTTATTGTTTGGTTTTTATGTAACAATCCTACACATTATTTCAGAAGTCAGTACCATGGTATTCAGCAGAATTTATTCCCAGAATATAGGCTGCAGTTGAAGAAATAACATTATCTTGGCGTCTAGTCAATTTATTCTTTAAAGTATGAGTTTCAAATACTGTTTTTTTCCCTTAGACTTATTGGTGTTCCTTTTGTTTTGTTTTGTTTTTATACCATGGAACAGTCGAAATATAGTAGTTTATGAGTTTACAAAGGAATCCAATCTAATCCTTAACCATTACATACACTCACCATGGCACCATGCTTTTAGTTTAAATAGTAGGGACTATTAGTTCGATTTTTTTTTAAGTAGCTCATTGCTGCTTAATTTTTCTTGAGAAAAAATGAATATAAAATTATCTTGACACTGAATGCATCAAACTCTCTTTTTGATTTACTGATAGACTTATATTTGCCAATATAACAAATTGATATAACAAATGACATATATTTTGTCATATAGTTATGTATTCAATAAGGCAAAGAGAAAACACTGTTGGGGTTTGGAAGATGTTAGCTAACTGAGGAAAAGATTTTAAGAATATGCTAATATGCTATGGTAATATTATTTATTTGATAGAAGTCTTAGGAAGATTCTTAATTTAAGAAAGTGAATATAAGTTCAGTGAGTGAACAGATGACCATAAACAAATAGGTTTAGTTTAATCATTTGTTATTATTTTTATTGTTCTAATAAGCTGCATTGTTCTGATCTAGAGAAAAAAAGGATACTGCAGAACTTATACATTGCACTAAGCAATATTCATTTAGTTTTGGCTTAGACTATTGTGGTGTTGCATAGTATAAACCCAACTTACATGTTCTGATGTATTATATTGAGTTTATATATCAAAAACATCCCTATTAGAAGATTAGTTAGTGCTTGTTCACATTTTAATGCTAATGCTTCTCCTATATTATTGAAGAATGAAAAAATGTTATCAGTTCTGTGCCAGTTTGACATTTTATGTGCTGGATATTTTCCAAACAGCTGCAACCATTCTCTGCTCAGAGGAACTTGCAGTTAAAAGAAAAATTGGTGAAAGTAATGAAATTGGTGAAAATATAAAATTCAAAATAGACATTATGTTTACAGCGCTTGCTATCTACAGAATAGCACAATTTCTTTTTGTAAACTTTTATTGTTGATGGATAGATGTTTGCAGATTATTTTTGAGATGTCAAATTATACCTAAGGCAATATGAAAAAGATAGTTGACTGGAAACATTTGACAAGCAGACAGCCTTAAGTTTGGAAAATTGTCAGAAGAGATTGTTCTTCTGTAATGTAAAACTTGACAGCAGAATTTGAGAAATTGCAATAAAAGTCTTGGCACTTCCTAGGTGGAATTTCACTAGTGAGGTTTAAAATTGTAGGTGTTTCATAACTCAGTTGTGAGATAACAGCATTTGTGGTAGACTGAAAAAACAGCTGTGATTCAATTAAACATCTATGAAGTCAGGCCTCCTCATTGTCCGAAAAAGTCAAAACTCTTAGACAAAGCTGTTTGGCATGCTTAGGAGTTTTTAATGGGCAGGGTTCTGTTAGCCATTATAGGATTTGTATGTCTGTTAATAGAAAGAAAGGAAGGATGCATCTGTAAAAGCCTATGGTAAAAATAATGTGAAGACTTAGAAATTGTTAGCTTGTTATCTCTATTAGAATACATATCGGTTGTACAGACATTGCTATAGAGACATGCTTTCATGATTGTTAACTATTATGAAGGAAGATACATTTTCAAAATTTAATGTTGCAACTTGATTTTTCATTCCAGACACTGCCTTTTTGATTTGGTGATACGTAAATTTATATTTTGCCTGGTGGACAGATAATTTGGACTGCCTACCTAGTTACTTTAGGCTGGATTGCTCTCAGTTGTTTTTATAGATGAGTATTATAAAGTATCTTGAGCCCTTGTGAAATTGGCAGTCTATAAATCATTGTACAAATAAATAAATATATCGTTGTATAAAGTAAATGAGCTTGGGATCATTTAGTCAGGAGAGGTTTCAAATTGCTTTTGTACTTTTTTGGGGAAAAGAAGCAAAAGTAAGGAAGTTTTAATTGTAAGAGTCTTTGTCCCACTTAAAAGGGGTAGTTAGGAAGTTGAGAGAATCAAGAAATGATATAGTGTACAGTAAAGCTGTAGCTATGACTTTAATTTCCCTTTCTACATGTGTAAGTGCAGGGAGGGGTAGCACAGTTCAGTGACAGAGCACATATTTTGAATGTCAGAGGTAGCAATTGCTAATACCTCTAGGGCTGTGCAGTGCTTTGATCTCCAAAAGGTGCTTCAGAGCTCATGAGAGTGGGAACATATTACCTGTTGGCAACACCATAAAATAGCTGTGTAATCCTGGGAAAATCATAGCTGCTTGAAGGTGTAACAGCAGGTGCTACTTTTGTGCTCCTACATACTCTGAAGCCTCTGTAAGCCAGAATATATGTCAGGCTGGAGAAAACTGTTACATAAACATAGTTGCTTCTCAAAACTACCAAGAGACCAGCCAAGTATCTTGGGAGGATAGGAAGAAAATGCTTAGAGTTTAAACTCTCTCTGTGTTTATATGCATGTGTATGGGCTTTGATTTCTTTGCACTGCAGTGGACAGCCAGTGGTTGTGCTTAAGACTTCACTCCTGTCTGCATGAAGTTTCTAATCTAGCCGATTAGTTCTGAGCGTCTTCCACCAAGCTAAATAATGGGGTTTAAGTGTCTGAAGAGTTGTGATTTACTGCCAAGCTCTGGTGTAAAGCCTACCAGTAACTTTTTGAGATAAAACTAACTTCCAGTTAGGTCGGTCAGGTAGTTTGCTATATGGAAGATATTTGTGTCTGATTGTGTGTATGATAATCCTGTGTATGTTCTTATTAAAGTAGACAATATTAATTGGTCAAATAGTTTAGCCGGGTATATGACAATGTCTTTTGACCCCACATGTACCTTTAGTGATTTAAAGACAGAAAAGTATCCATGAGGTGGGTTGGGTAGAGAGAGAGAGAAAGAGTCTATAAAGCCATAGATCATGGTTTAGAAATCATAATGGCTGGGTCCACACAAGACTGTATGTCAAAACCCAAAAAAAACACGTTATGGCTTAAAGGTTGCCTGTATACATCACACTATTTTTTATGTCCTTGTGCCCTAGTTAATGATAATCTGTTGTATTGGAATGTATATGGAAATGTAGCCCAAGAATGACTGAACCTTCCATTATGAGGAAATTTCTCTGTGGGATGTATTTGTGTGTGTTACGTTTATTTTCGTACATGAAACATGGATAAGATTTTCTTCAGCAAGTTCTGAAGTCCACTCCCTGTCAGTTGTTTCTAATGAATACTTTTCCTGAGTTTTACTTTTCATTGAATCTATTGTCATAGGTGATCTTGTAGGCATGATCATCCTTTCCCTCCATGATCTCTTACTACAAGCTGTTTCTCTACCCTTCACAAGGGCCACCAGAGAAAACCCCCAGGATTTTAGAGCTCATGTTTTTGTGAAATGCTTAGTTTAGCATGCCAGAGAGTTTTCTTGTTAGCTATGCCTTTTCATTTAACAACAAAGAATGCATTTCGGTAGTATTGTGGGATGGTATTGGTTAGATGAAGATAAAAAGGTATGAAGATTCCGGAAGCTCCTTCCTTAAGCTGACTTGAAATGCCTTCGTACTATAAGGCACCTAAAGGCTAAGTGGGAATCTTCCCAGGTGGAAAATTCCGTATTTTCTAACCACAGACTTGATTAACATATTAGTTAGCCATATTCAGTACAGAGATATTATTTGAGAATGTGTAGAGGACATATAAACTGATGAGTATTTTAAATGTATTTTGGTAAACGTGAATGTCTTTGAGATATTAAATGCACAAGAAAAATCCATTGGGATTTTTGGTGCTGAGGGCTGGAGAACAGGTGGTGTTAGCTTATATTGTTCTGCCACTAATGCGTCGTCTCAAATGGTAAAAGTAATAAAACCCAACGTGATCTTGTAGGCCTGGTTTTTAACTAAGAAGGGTGACAATTTCAGATGAAGCATGTAAACCCACAGGCACATAAAGATGTGACTGGCGCATCCTTAGCTAGTTAGTGAGAACACTTCTTCCAGTACCCATAATAGCCCAGGTAAAGTGAGCAGGGGTGAACTTGACAAGAATTTGAACGGACTTAGTTCTCAGGATGAGCCAGTTTCCTCAGAGAGGTTCAGTGATGATTTCAGATTGGCACATGGTCTTTGTGTGTCTCAGTAATTTAATATGTTCTATTTTCCAGGTTAAATAGCTGATTAAGTTTACCTTTGAAGGACAGCAAAACTTCAATGGTTTCCAGGCTGCACAAGCTTATGTCAAACTAAATTCGTTAGTCATTTGTGCTACAGTTTTTTAGCTCATGTAAATAACTGTAATGAATCTTGTTACACAATATAAATCAGCATTAGAGTTTCCAGCATGAGCTAGATCCATTTATGTTTACCTAAACAGTTATTAATCCAAAGTTTGTCATAGTTGAACCCAAACCAGACCCAAAGGAATAATGAGTTAACGTTCACTGGAGTAGTTTTCAGAAGCTTTGTGATGAGAGGGGAAAATCTCAGCTTGCATTAAAAAAAAAAAAAAAAACGACTTCTGCTGGTAACCTCTTCACTCTAATGCATACTTCAGCTTGCTTTCAAGACTGTGTGAATTAGCTCTCAGTAATTATGTTTCCAGAAAGGTAGAATTCTTGTTTTAAAATCTGTAGGGGGGGGGGAAATGGGAATAAAGTTAATTGAATGTTTTATAAATATGCCAGTTTAATAGTTTATCCAGGTTTTGTCAACCAAACAGATAACTGTTACCACCCATGGAGAATTTAGAAATCCTAGACTTTTGTATGTTGCTTGCAGTTATAAGCAAAAATTTAGACATCCTTGATCAAATAGTACCTTTCAGTGAATACCTAAATGAAAAGAAGCTGACATTATCTTGAAATGATAAAAGGTTAGAACAGCATCTTTCTGCAGATTTAAATACTTGTTTATTATTTATGTGTAGTTGTTTATAGATTTAAAATAAACAAACAGTGAATGTGTTTGGTGCAGATGTTTGGACACCTTTTCAGTCTAGTACTTTGCAATACCTAAGGTGGGAGAAATAATAGCTTCCAAATGTTTCCTGTAACTAAGAGTCTTTTTTGCTTTTGGGATTCTCCCCCCTCCCCAAACTTTTCCTTGCAGAACTCTTCTAGTTCAAAATATTTTTAGGTCTCCTTACATACGCTGCATGTTTGATGTCTTCCCACAGATTTTGAATAATATTCAAGTATGGTGGCCCATAATCAGTCAGTGCCTACTGTGAAGGCCATTCCAAGTCCTTTATCTCTCATTCCCGAAAGTACTTCATGGTTGATTTGGAGATACGTTTTGAATCACTCTGTAGCTAAAGTGTTTGTAAAATAAATGTCTTTGTCTTTAAAATTTTAAAACACTTTAGAAGAGCTTCAACTCTTGCTTACTTTTGTCCACAAATACGTCTTTGATGAAAAAAAAAAAAGATGACGTATCCCTGCTTGCTAGAGATATTGAAAGTTTTGTTTATTTATTTACATTTCAAATTCAGTCACCACCCATCTCACTCAAAGAGTGACTCTGGGCCATTTACAATAAAACAAGAATAAATACTAATTAAAATACAATAAAATAATAAAACAGTACAATAAAACAGTCTTCTTAAATAAATAATGTATTCCAAGGGATAGGTGGTAAAAGTTCTTAATTTAATTTATGGGATCATCTTCAGGGTGCTGACCACCCCCAGGGTTGTTTACCCCTCCTCAAGCATGAATGTTGCGGTGTTTGTGAGTAAAAGTTGCTGTTTTGTGCCGTTACGGGGAAACCTGGCTTGATCTGAGTTTTGAGACTGCTGACTATGTCATCTGTTTGTGTAGCAGAGATCTTAAATTATTAAAATTTCGAAGTCTTTCAATGACTGATCTTAATGATCTGTTCCTTGATTGCAGTATTTGAGTTCTGGCTGTTTTTCTCTTTCAGAACTGCAACTCGGGTTACAGCAGGAGTGGTAGTTGTTGTTAGTTGAAGGATCTGCTGAAATTTCCATTTGTCTGTATTCTGTATCAATCCTTTCTTACGCCGTGAAGATGATTTAAATGACAGGCAAAAAGTGTGTTAGGAACTGATGATTAATAGGTAATGGATTAAATCCAGCCCCTCCAAGGCCTTTTCTATAATCACACATCTTTCTTTTGCTGTTTGTTGTCTTTCTCTTTTTTTATTTATTTATCGAATTTATGTGGCCTCCCACCTCACACAAAGTGACTCTAGGCAGTATACAATAAAACCAACAAAACGTACTATAAAACCACTAAAACCACTTAAATAATTAAACATGAATAAAAACATTGCGAGAGGGTTAAAATCAGAATGGTATGCATGCTGCAGCCAATGTTCAGGCTCCCTGCTGCCGAGGGATCCCCAGGCCTGTTGGGGGGAAAAAACATGTTGAGAGCTTTCTGGAAGACCACAAGGGATTGGGCCAACCTCACCTCAGGGGAGATGATGCTCCACGGGGCGGGTGCCAGGGTGGAAAAGGCTTATCTCCTAGGTCCCGTCACATGGAACTCCTTAGCAGACGGGACCACAGCGTGCCTCTCCTCCCAGATCTTATGGGACAGGTAGATGTAATTGGGGAGAGGCGGTCATTCAAATAACCTGGCCCCATGCCATGTAGGGCTTTAAAGGTCAAAACCAGCACCTTGAATTGCACCCGGAAGCAAACTGGCAACCAGTGCAGCTCACGGAGCAAAGGTGTGACGTGTGTCCTCCTAGGGACGCACGCAACTGCCCGTGCTGCTGCATTTTGCACTAGCTGACACTCCCAGATACTCTTCAAGGGCAGATCCAAGTAGAGCCTGTTACAGTAGTCCATTCAGGAGGTGGCCGGGGTGTAAGTAACTGTAAATTAATAGTTTAATTGTTTAATTGTTTAATTAAACTACTTTTAAAAAATAAAAGCAACTTTTTAAAAAAATCCCACATATTTTACATGATCTGAAACCATGTGGGAAGGAGAAATAGATAATTCATTAATGTAGAAAATGCATGCTAGTTCTCTAAAGAAGGGGGATAGAAAACCAAAGTCCACATGAATGCAAAAGATACCCTTTTCTTGCAAATTGCTTTCTTCCAGAATAGGTGGCAAAAATGGGAGTCTGAGACTGAGGACCATCAGGATTAATAAACCAAAAGGACTAATATATTAGGTCTGAAGGCAAAATATACATCAAATAGATGAGACTTTTCCAGTACTGTAGCCTGCTCTTATTTCAGACAAGTTGCTTAGGCTGATGGACAAAGCCAGAGATCAAAATAAAACTGACTAGTTCTCTTTGTTACTAGGCAACACCATAAGTTGTGACTTGCTCTAAGCGCTTAGGAGAAAAAAGTAAAGAAACTGAAATAGAATAAGCCCCAACTTCTTTTGCCGATGTCAACAACCACAGTTGAGAGAAAGCTGCAGACGCTTTTGAAATGGACCTAGCATTTAAAAAAAAAAAAAAGAATCTATCTAGGTTGTCTACTGACTGTTGTTTACTGCAATTTAGATATATTGAACAGAGATTGGTCAGCAGCAGTACTTGGGAATATGGAACTCAATTCCATAACGGAAACAATGTACAGTATACTTATTGCAAGATCTTTTTGTGGCTTAAAAACTGTAAAGGGCTGTATACTTATATCTTACAGGAGTTCTGAAAATTCCTTTGTGAATAAGCAGCTATACACCGTAGTATATCATCTCTCTGGAAGATTTGGAACAATTTTTACTGATATAAATGTACTCTTAGATACTAAAAGTGAGGGAAAGTTGATTGAACTGTTTTCATGTACTGCCTACTAAAAGAAGTGGATTTACAATTAAAATAGGATCAGAAGCTAATTTAAAATGTTCAGCTACATTTTAGTGTGGTAAAGGAGATAGAAATCCTGTGTTTTAATATTAAATACAAATATTAAATATAAATCTAAATATTTATAATCTATTATTTTACATTCAAAACTTTGATTTCAGGAAACGTCTCTGAGCTTAAGTCAAGGATATGTCAACTGTGAAGGAATCAGACATCGAAAGTCGACTGGTTCCATTACCAGCTGTGTGTAAAAGCTACATTGGACATAAAGGGATTTCACATTTATTATGTGGGTGGAATGATGTCAGTTGGTTTGATTATGCCCCTTTCAAGCTGCTGTGATAATTACCTGCTTGTTACCAGAAGTGGTGAACCCATTTTCAGTACTTGTTTGCTTTTGCTGTCATGCCCTAATTGCTACATAATTTTGTTCCTGCCAATTACTGCCATGATGTAAAATTTTACAATGAGGAAGTAGGAAAAAAGAAATCAGTATGGTCTTCATAATTTTGACAGAATATTTTCAATTATACATCTTGACTTGTTATCTCCGAAGTACAAGTACAGGACCTAAATGTAACTTATGGACCATATCATCATCCCCGCTTCCCATATGCATACAATTTTCTTTATTTTCACTTTTCACTGAATTAAGATAGACAGTTAAGCTTAAATGAAGAATTAAGAAGTTCAGTCTATAGATTTGTTCTTAAATTGCAATATTTTCCTGGATTGGAAGTACATTCACAGCAATAATGACCTAATATTCTCTCATGAGTTCTTTACCTTTCATAATTGCAAAGGACTTGGAACTGATTTGGAATTACCTATTGGTGTTGAACAGGTTTCTCTACTGCTTAAGAGAAGAAAAAAATGGATTTACACTGGATCCTATGCTTAGAGCATGAAGGATTACAAGCACTACACTCACCTTGGAATAAATTTCACTGAACATAATGGAACTTAACTTCAAAGTCCTCTGGTGTAAGACTCCTTTATAAAAGTGCTACATAAGTTTTTTTTAAAAATAGGTACAACTGTTAACTGCAGAATATGTAATAATTTTTCTCTGATCAAAACCTGCAAGATAGAGGAGAAAAAATTACACAGAAGGAGGTTTCTAACAGAAGCATAAAACATGTGCAAATAGATCATGACAGTTTAATTTTGTTCTAGATAAATTGATGGAAGCATTATGAAACATTTTTTAATATGCAAATATAAAACTGTACAATATTCATATACTGTACTGCATATAGTCTTAAATACTTGTGTTATTTCTCCCCAAATAGCATTTTTACATGTCAGGCAGATTTAGTGTTATGGATTATTAGAAAAGAGACTGAAAACAAGTCACTTTAATAACATTCTTATCTAAATATAAAAGCCTGTAGCCTGCAGAGAAGCCTAAATGTTTTTATCCATTTGTAATTTTCAATGCAACAGAAGAGAAAATTCATCAAATACTTTACTGGACAAATAAAACTAAGTAAACTTTAGTTAAAATTAAGTGTAAATTAAGTTCAAATTAACTTTTTTCCAGGTCCTATCCTCCAGAGTGTGTTCCAATACAATACATGGTACAAACTTTAATTTATAAAGTAAAAGTCATGTGAAATTTTAAAAAAGAAGAAGGGAAACTTAGTGGGAAATGCAGGCTGGTTGCTTCCTGACAAAATATATCTGTAATGAGTTATGTATTTTGATACTAAGATGGGACTAATTCATCAAAAGATATTTGCCATGTTTACTGGATACCCCAGAGAATATTTTTAAAAGGTTGGCTGTTAAATTCATTATGTCAAAGGAACTTGTCTTAAATAATTGAAGACATACCTACAGTAAGTGTGTGATTGGGGGTGATGTCATTGTTGACTTGTTCTCATTTAATATCTAAATGTGTTAAGCTTGCTTTGGGAAGAATAATGTGGTTGCAAGATGTGACTGTGATTTTGAATTATATGCCAAAAATTTGGAATTTTTCACTATATCGAGGCTTATGGTTTTTACCAAGCCTGAGGTGTAGGTACAGAGATTATTTTTTTCAATAATAGAAAGGCAGTGCTGTCATGGATTTACAATGTTAGACCGATGGCATGTGTTCTTTACTTATAAACTGGCTCTTTATCAGTGTAATGAGGAGAGAGATCAATATTATTCCATGTGGATAACATTTAATTCTATGTTTAAAACTGGGGTTACTAAAATATATATGCATTGTAACAGGTTTTGGGTTTTTTCCCCGTTTCCTAACCTTTTTGTAGCCTGTTTTCTTTTTTTCTTTTTTTCTTTTTTTCTTTTTTTCTTCTTTTCTTTTTTCTTTTATTATTATTACTAAAAAATTAATTCACCATAGGCTAAGTGTTTTGATGTCACAGAAGCTTACCTGTCCTCCCCCACAGTCTAGATTGTCTGCACAAGGTGTTATTAAAGACCTTTGAATTTTTGTATTTATTTCTGAAGGCATCTATCTTTTGGGGGGGGGCATGTTTGAAAGTATTTTGGAGGGAACTGTTATCAGCAATTTAAATACTGTAGGAAAAGGAAGCTTGGGCAAGTTTACTTTATAGTGTGATCTAGATTGAAACAATGTTAAAATGTACAGTACATGCATCTTCTTTTTGCTTTAGATAGTTATTTAGGGTCAACATTCCTCCTTTAAAGTTGCAAAAGGTGTCTCTGTACAACTACTTCCAAAATGTGCCGTAATCTTTTTAAGATGGATAGTTTTTGGAAGTCTCTCTCTTTACTGCCAGTTTGTGTATATGTGAAAGGAAGAGATAATATGTCTGTGTCATCCCTGAAATTATGATAACGTGCTCTTTATTTCATTCATGGTTCTGGTTTGGTTGCAAAATAATATACCATTTGCAAACAGACTTGTGATAGCCTTCATTTATCATGGCTCCATTTATATGAGTGTTATACCATCTTAAAGGTTTGAGTTTCAATAGCTTCTCTCAGTAACAAGAGTTAAAACAAGTTTTCCTATTTGGTGCTTTGGTGTAGTTACATTATTTGGCAGGCTATTGTCTTTTTAAAGATCACTGCTGCTTAGATTTAGTTTATTAATCATGTAAATTTCTTAAATTGTTCCAAATTTTAATTCCTTGGTTTGGTATCTGAGAAGGGATGCCTGCTCTCATCACTTTTATCGTATTCTTTTTCTAATAGCTGCCTTTCAACTAGAATGCTCATTAAAAAAACCCTCAAAACACACACACATATAATCATAAGCATGTAAGTGCAGGATTGGAGGCATATGCAGTATACCCAAAGAACAGATTCTGCATTTGTACCTGGTACGATACAATAAGATTTAACTTTGCTTGTTTATATACATACTTTTGAATATTAGTGTAGCAATTATAAGCATTTGGTTAATAATTTACTACACTGCAAATCTAAAATATGGATTTGTGCTGTGAGGATTTGCTTATCTCCCTCACATCCCTTTTGTTTCATAATTTAAATATTTGCTTTATTCTGTCTCCTTTTAAAAATGTTTTTCCCATGGACCTACTACAGTTCTTACACTATCACTAATTTAGTTGGGCTCTTTTATAGGTTACTTAAGTTAAAAATAGAAATATCAGGGATTAGTTTAAAAATGTCAGGTAAGAGTATTCTTTTTTTCAACTGCATATAACTTTTAAGTACAATTTCCTGTTACATGATGGAAATCTAATACCTTCCCTAAATTTTTGTTTTCTACTTATAATGAGTGATAAATATTTATTAATTCCCATTTATTTGTGATAAAGCATTAGCCTTCAATTATTTCCAAGAAATTGTCTTTAAGAGCACTGTTCCGTGAAAAAGCTGAGCAACTGCATATGTGTATATTTCTATTATAGTCAAGAAAGCTAAACAGTGAATGCCATTAATAATACACTTCTTGCTGTATTTGCTCTCTTGATTTTGCTGGGTTTTTAAAATCACTTTTCATACAGTCTCTAACATTTTTTGCTAAGTTCTAAATTTCAGACTGTTACTTTTACCAGTTCAAAGCTTTTCTTTAAAATAATGCCCTTTTCAATATTATAAAATGTATGTATAAATAAATACTATTATTAGATGCTGTAAGTTTAGAACAAGCAACCTCTGTTGCAATTGCACAAAGGTGTTACCTATACTGTATTTATATTACAAATAAGTTCTACAAATTCTACTGGTGGATTGAACTTGGTACTGGCCAAAAGATTTTATAATTTATTCATCAAATAAAATTGTTGCAGTCTTATTTTCAAGTTTAAAATATGGCCAAGATCCAAAGATCTGTGCTTAGTTAGTTTAGATTATGGTGTTATTTGCACCATAACATCATTCTGACATTTGTGGACAATTTGATTCTCTGTTTTGAGGATTAAAGGGACATTAATGAAATTGTATCCAATTTGAACATGGAAGTAGAGGTGAAATGTCTTGGGAAGGCAAGCTACTACTTGGGGATACAAATTGACAGAGAAGAGGATAGAAGTTTTCTCCTTAGTCAGAGGCAAAAGATTCTAGAGTTATTGGAGAGCCTGGGGCTAGAAGATGCAAACACAGTACCAACTCCAGCGGAAACAGACTTTCACAAAGTAAAGGACACTAGTGAACTGTTGCCTCAGAACAATGGCTACAGAGAGGCCATTGGGGAGCTGTTATATCTGTCAACCACAACGAGGCTGGATATTTCTACTGCAGTGGGGATCCTCTGCAGAAAGACCAGCGCACCCACCCAAAGGGACTGGAGAGGCATTAAGCGGGTGGCAAGATACCTGCAGGGGACTGCAGACCTAAAGCTTAAGCTGCCAGCAACTGATTCTCCTGAACTAGTGGGGTACACCGATGCAGATTGGGCAGGGAATGCAACTGATCGTAAATTCACTAGTGGGAATGTGTTTTTGTTTGGGGGAGGGACTGTGAGCTGGACTAGTCACAAGCAGACTATATTGGCACGGTCAACCACTGAAGTGGAGTATGTCTCAGCAGCTGAGACACGCGCAGAGGTGCAATGGCTCATGTATTTATTTGAGGATCTGGGGGTTAGTGATCGTGCTCCAATAAGAGTCTTTGAGGACAACCAAAGTTGTATAAGACTCTCTATCAAGGAAAGTAGGAGGGCGGACCAAGCACATGGATGTTCATTACCATGTGATTAGAGAGGCATTGGAGGCAGGACTAACACATTTGGAGTATTGTCCCTCAGAGAGCATGATCACAGACATCCTGACAAAGCTACTCACAAAGGGTGTCTATCAAGGCCTACAAAGTGAGTTAAATCTTGTGTAGGCATGATGCACGACTCGATTTGAGAAGGGGTGTTGGAGGTCCCAGCAAATCAGCATGCCTCATTAGCATGTGGATGAGTTCGTTCTAGGATGCAGTTCTCTATGTGCTTCTGGGGGAGGCTGTTTGTTTTCCCTCCCACATTCCTTAGTCCTACCTTCTTCTTCCATCTGAGAAGGAAGCATGCTGCTGCTGCTCCTTCCATCTGGGGGCCATGCATGGGTCTAGAGTCAGGAGGTTCCCCCTTTCTGCATGCAGCCTTTAGCAGCAATAAGGGGTAAGGGTTAATTCAGTTTAGGGAAAGGAAGAAGTACAAGAATCATTTTTCCTGAATGGATGTAACTGGACCAAATAAATGAGTAAGACTTTTTTTTTTGGCTTACTTTTGAACCTACTTTGTCTAAGTGTGTGAGATCAATAACCTATATTTCTCTAACATGCTCATTAATGCTATTTTTAGATAATATTCGTTTCTGTGCACGTTTTTTCGCTGTATTAAGCTCTGCTCCATTCAGTGGTCCTAGCTGTCCACTAATGGCTTCATAGGCACGAAAACCAGCTGCGTGACCTTGGGCCGGTCGCTCTCTCTCAACCCACCTCACAGGGTTGTTGTAGGGAAGAGAGGAGGAGGAAGGGGTATTAGGAGTGTTTGCTGCCTTGAGTTATTTATAAAAATAAAGGCGGGATAAAAATAAAATAAATAAATTTAGGATGGAGAGATCCATTAAAAAGGTTTGTACATTATTATTTAAAGGAGCGGATCCCTCTTTAGGATCCGGATTCCTTGAGTAAAGTAGTTTTTTGCGTCCAATTTTTCATTAGGAGCAGGTGGGTTAATCTTGATCTTTCTTTATTGTACATTTCAACCATTAGTATTAGTAAGATTTAATATTTCATGTTTAAGAGCATTTAGCACTGCAGTAGGCAAAATGATTTCTTTAGTAATTTTCTGCTAACCCTTTTTTTCTAATATTATAAATTGTATTTTTCTTTCCTTTCATAGGCCTCGAAATAGAGGAAAACCTGCAGTGGAGGATGAAGACAGCATGGATGGATTGGAAGCAACAGAAACGGAAAACACTGTGGAAGTTGGTAAGGCATACGTAGTATGACTGATATAGATAGATTTAGCCATTGTCTCTGTCTAGACTGGATTTGCACACTGGAATAGGCTAAAATGATAATAGGGCTGGGTAGCATTTTAGGTTTGGAACTGAAGTATGCCAGGCCAGAAACGACATCTGTCTGCCCCTCTTAAAGCAGCCGTGTCTTTTCCTGAGATAGTGTGGCAACTGCACTTCGAAGTACTTTTTTGGAATTGAATTCCAATTGGAATTGGGAGTGCATGTAAGTGCTGCCAATCCCTATTAGGCAATTTTTGGTTCAGCGTGTTGTTGTGTAAACCTAGCAATTCTCTTTGTTGTATGACTCAGGACATTATGCCAAGCCATAGTTCATTTATTTGAGTATTGCATATTATATGATAATACTCATTTGTGTTGGGTGAACTCAGTCTTTGTGTGAGAGTTAGCTATTCCCTTGATCCCAAACCAATAAGTGATGTCTGCATGCTTTGTTCATGATGTGCCTTCAATGGCTCACGCTGATGTATTTGTAAGACACTTGGAAGGTGACATTTACTTATTTCTGACATGACCTGGACTTCACTTTAAAGTGCTCCCATTACTGGACTTGAGGTTGTTGACAGTTTCCTTGGATGGTGTTAACCAGCCACTTATCAGAAGAATATCTGTGTGGAACCAGTTTGTTCTAATTTGTTCCTTGAGAAGAAAAAACAGGCCAGACTCTTTTGAAATAGTGGTTTTTGATAAAGGCTGACTAGAAGATGTTGACAACTATAGGCTAGTACCAAACAACATTCTGTCTGGGCATAATTTGTAGGTGATCGTTACTAAAAAGCTCGAGGGACTATTGGGTTAAACTTATTTTCTAGATTTATTTTGAGTGGGGAGGGGGGATGAAAAGGTGAATTTTACTAAGAAATGGAGGAGAAGAAGTACAGTCCTGGGGTTTGGGGTTCTCTTAGTAGCTTTTGATAATATTAACCTTGGACTGATTGTCTGATTTGGGTTTTGGAGGTATATTGTAATACATTTCTGTGTTTTTGCTCTTACTTGGATGGTTGATTCCCAAAAGGGATGCTGTGGGATTATTGTTCTACTCTGTAGCAATTAAGATGCGCTCAAGACAGTTCTGTTTTAACATCCACGCTTTTTAGCATATATCTGAAACTGTTTGGGAAGTTATCCAGGAGTGGAGAGCAAGGAATCATGAGCAATAGGTGACGTGCTACTTTCTTCCATGCATGTTGCAACAGTGAAGGTACTGAACCTGTGCTTGGGCTTTGTGATAAATAGAATGAACTGGAACTTAATCCAGACAGGACAAAAATACGGCTAGTGTATAGTTCATCTGCACAGCTGTTGTGAGTTGCACAGTTAGGTGGTGCACAAGGGCTTTGGATGGGACTGTGTTCAAGAATCAGGTTGATAATTTAGGTATGCTATAGGATCCAGGATTGTTCTGGAAGCAGAGGAAACTTAGAATGCTCTGAATGCCTTTTATCAACTTTCATTTATATAGAAAATATGCCTCTTCCTTGGCAGAGGTGGCTTTGTGATAAGTTATCCATGCTTTGGTTGTCCTTTGTGTGGATCGTTGCATTGCATTTTAGGCCTTGGAAAACTAACAGAGTGAGTTTATTAATGGGCATTGGTAGACATTATGGCATTATGACAATTCATTCTTAGTTGCAGTATCTGCTATCTTGTCTGTGTGCCCACTCTGAAGTCTTGTTACTTACTCTGTTCTGAGGTTACGTAAGATAAATCGAGATAAATCAGTCAACTGGCAGGGTCAGGGTAGAAGTCCTTTGCCAGACGGGGCTGCAGGAAAAAGGATCTTGCCGATTAAGTTCTTTCTTGCTAGGCTGCCTGTTAGGATAATTGATAAAATGATATAGTTTATTGCCTGAGCAATGCCGGAATGCTAGTTGCATCCTTATGTAGACAGCTATATCGTCCTCGTCTGCATTTATTTTCTATTCTGTTCATGCAAAATCTTTTAGCTTTTTCTCATATCAGTGTACAAATTACAGGTTTCTGCCATACATGTACTGTATGGCATCCTGAGCGATCCCTGAGTCACTCAAGAAAATGTGAGCTTTGGTATCTTGAGGGGCTCAGCATTTTCTGTAGTTATAAGTTGGGTGGGGTTTTTTGAGGGGGGGTCCCTTCAAGTCAGTGTTGAGTCCTGGCGACTGCCGGGACAAGTCCCTGAAGTTTTCTTGGCAAGATTGAGAAGTGGTTTGCCATTGCCTGCTTCCTAGGGCTGAGAGAGAGGGACTGGCCCCAGGTCCCCCAGCTGGCTTTGTGCCCGAGGCAGGACTAGAACTAGAATGGTTTCCTGGTTTCTAGCCTGGTGCCTTAACCGCTCCACCAAACTGGCTCTCATAGTTATAAGATAGAAAGGAGGTATTTACTGATCTAGATAAAATAAACAACACTTTAATAATATAGGCCCTCTTGTTAGTGTAGCAAAGAAAATCAGCTGGAAAGAAAAGAAAAGGAAACGAACAAACCAAGGATATATTCCTGCTGGATCAGTGGAAATTCCAGTGAGGAAATAGCTTGTTTTAAGGACCTGGGAGTAGTTTTTCATGTGTCCAGCTCCAGGAAAGTTCATCAGACGAATGTGACACAGAATTCTCTTCTTCTTTTTCAGAATAAAGGCAGCTACTACGTGCCTGCAGCCCTTAAACTTTTCAAAGCCAAATACATGGCACAACTTTTATATGGAGCTCGGCTCTTTTGCTTACTTTGTCCCCTTGGAACTAGTACAATCAAAGTTTCTAAGGACTGCAAGTACTTTGATGCCTTTCAAATACTGCAACACAGAGATGGGCATGATGAAGATGAGGCCTGAGGTACAGATAGCCATTCAGGTTATCCTTGCTTAATGACTGCGGTTGGGACCAGAATTTTGGTCACTAAGTGATATAATTAAGTGAGGTATCACGTGACTGGACCTAATTTCACGACCATTTTTACAATGGTTGTTAAGCGATTCATGTGGTCATTAAGTGAATTGCGGTGTTTGTTAAGCAAATCAGTGGTTCCCTATTGATTTGGCTTGTTGGAAGCCAGCTGGGAAAGTCACAAATCGCGATCTCGCGACCAAAGGATGCTGTGACCGGTTGTAAGCGCAGGCCGGTTGCCAAGAGCCCAAATCACGATCATGCGACTGGGGGTGGTGGTGCAACAGTTGTAATTTCAAGGACAAGTCGTAAGTAAATTTTTTAGCCCCATCATATTTCTGAGCCATTGTTAAACAAATGGTCATTAAGCAAGGACTACCTGTACTGAGCCTCTGATTATCCCTTCTCTAATCAGGATTAGCTCCATTAATGCTTATGGAAGGTTTCCAGTCTGCATGGAGATAACCATATTGAAGAAATTCTCTGTCCTGGGGTTGTCTCCCATCTTTTACTTCCAGTGGGATAAGACCAGGCTAGACCCCTCACAAGGTAGTGTATAATGGCTATGGAGTAGTGCTCTGACCTGGTTAAGTCCTCCTATTTGTGAAAGTTTCAGATATATCTGCTTCCTATCTAATTCAGCCAGAAGGGCCTGAATATAGAATGGCTTATGTCTTGGCAAGTTTCAGTGCCCCACAACCCTGGATGTGCTAGAAGGAAAATATAGGAGGAATCTTTTTATGGACTATTTGTACCCATGCAGGGATGGCCAAGTAGAATCTATGGAACATGTTCTTCTCCATTAAAAATACTCTAGAGATATTCACAACTCAGTACTTTACGCATTACTCCGAAGGATACCAGGCCATACAGGCGAGTTTTACATCCATTTATTACTTTTGGATAATGACTTTACTATTATAATGTAGTCAAATTCTGTGTAGCCATATATAAAATACAACAGGAATTGATACTTAGTTAAGTGTTATTTGGGGTAGAAATATACTATATTTGTATTTCTAGCTTAATAATTACTGTATTATATGTATTTTTAAAGTAACAGGATATTATTTTAGAGTGAGTAGATCCTATCCCAGAGTTAGGGTTAAAGCTAGGGCCAGTGTTATTTAAGCTACTGACGTTAGTTTAGTGCACTTTAAAGTAACTCATACATCTTAAAATGACAGATTTACTCATGTATAGCTCTTAATTCTATTGATTTTACCTTAAATGTTATAGTATAACATGTATAACAACATACAGTTTTTAGACTTACCCACTGCCATTCAGGAGGAGTTTAAATTGTGGACCATGTGCTTCTGTATTGCTGTTTTTATGATGAAATTTATCACCTGTATCTAACTCTACTTCTTAAGAGGTTTGCTGGTAGACCAGACAAATCCTGCTTTTCATTTCTTATAGACCATAATGCTGACATTACCTTTACAGTTGCCAGGTTTTTTCAGAGCTTTTCTCATTAGGTAACAGGTAGTGAAATACGACAATTTTTATTCAGTCTGACTTTGAACAAAAGATGCAATTTAGCAATTCTGTCTAAAATTTTATATTAGAGTTGTTTTATATTAACTGTATTTTATAACTGAGAATATTATTTTATAATTTCACGAAGTAGTTTTGTAATTTATTGATTTAATCTTAAGTATTTAAACTTTTCATGCTGTAGTACTTGTATTTTATTGCTTTATTTTATTTTTACCTAATTTAATCAGAAATTTTAATGTTTTTCCATCTGAATTCTGTAAACACTATTATGAAGCTATTTACGGTTCTGGTCAGTGACTACAATAAAGATGATCTATTCTAGACTTACACACTTCGAGTATTTGATTTATAGTTTTAGTTATAGATTTAATGTACAGGTATTTTGTGGTAAACTTTAAAAAAGCTTATTAACACCTATTATAGATACAAAATTACTGGATTAATTTTGTATTATCAATTTTACATTTTATGCTGGTCGAAGACCCAAACAGGCAGACTAAACTTGCCTCTTATCTGGAGGTATTATGTTTCATATTTCACAATATTGTGGCTCAGGGCCCAGTGTCACTTGCAGTGAACATTTCAGTCTCATTCTTCAGGTTACATTGACTTGAATGTTGGCTGTATCTAAGGCTGTTTCTGTTCCCAGCGTAGATATCATTGCATCAACCTCCATATGGTTGCTGTTGTTTAGCTCTCTCAACCCCATGAACAATAGCCAGATTAATGGAGGAGGTTCATCAGGCTCCATCCTTCTGCTGTGTTAAGAATTCTAGCAGGAAATTTCTTTCTTTCACCATAGTGGAATATTTTCTTCGTTTATTTTTAACAACTCTGGAGTTTTGACTACAGTGACCAGCTGTTGTTATTGTTGTGTTAAGTTAGGCATAAGCGCAACCCCCATTATTTTTAATTTCATAGTACCTTGAATTTTACCTGGAAATAAGGAAGAGTATAATTTTTTTAAAAATGTGCTTACTCCAACCAGTATCAGCCCAAACAATTAGATCAAACAAAGAGAAACTGTTTACTGATCCCACCTTTTCGGGAGGCCTGGGAAGATGGTGCTGCTTTTCTGTGGCAGCGCTGATGCTATGGAACAAGCCTCCAGGTTGAGATCAGGCTAACTCCCTCCTCCTTAATATTTCAAAAGCTTTTAAGACAGAGTTGTTCAAAAGTGTCTTCTCCTGATTTTATTAGGCCATCTTTATTTCCTGCTCTCATTGTTTGTAGTTTTATGTTTAGGTAGTGTTGTTTTCCTGTTTTTACGGTTGTTACACTGTCAGTGTTTTATTTGGTTTTTATAACCTATGTAAACGGCTGAGTCTCTTTGGATTGTAATGGGTAGAAATGTGGGAAATAAATAAATAACTATTGCTGCGTAATTCTGTTCATTTACGCTTTTGCTCTAAAGCTTGTGTAGGATACTCATTAATTCTAATTTTGTGTTACAGAATAAATTCACCATACCTAGTAATAGTCTGCTTTGCAAAAGCTTAAAACATAAGTATTCTCTCTCTCTCTCTTTAGCAGTTTTTGTACTTGCCTTTTAATATTTTATTTTTCACATTTCAATTTGGACATTGAAGTGCCATTTCAGTACCCTTTGCTTTGGACTTCAGTTATCCTTGGTTCCTTTTTGAATAAATTCGTTAATTTCATGGTCTGTGGTGGAACTAGATTTAACTCTCCTCCTGGCCTGGTGGAAAGAGATGTTCTCCTCCCCATAACAGTCTTTTTGTCCTGCTAAAAGTGTTACACCAAGAGTGGAGTAGATCTACTGAATGGGGTGAGACTGGCAAGAGGTAGAGAGGGTTAAAGCTAATGAAGTTCCATGGAAATTGGGAAGCACCTTCAACTTTCACCCTGTAGTTACTCCCCACACTTTCTATAGCATTTATAGGTGACTAGTAGAGCTGCTGTGAAGACAAGCAGTCACAAATCAGTCTCTGCCAGTTCAGTTGTACGGCCTATATCTGGATCCACCCCATTGTGTGTTTACATTAGATACATTCCTGTAAGAGGGGACAATAATAATTTAATTTTGTGGTGTAACCTTGATGATTTGATTAACTAAAAAATGGCTTAGAACAGAATGGCATGTTTAACACTTTAAAGTGAAATCTATAATCAACTTACACTCTCCTTGCTAAGCAGATATCAAGGAACAATTTGCAGAGGAGGATGCCCAAACTGAAGTGGATGATGACAAGAAGCTAACACCAGATCTCCAGTGCTCAGTCTCTGTGGACTCTGCAAACACCAATAGTTTTGTTGGTGTTGAAGCAAAAAGCAGGTTAGCAAGGCAGATCCAGAACGAATGGGAGGAGGGCTGAGACGTTTAATTGTCACCTGCTACTTTTCTTAGATGATATTTGATTTGTACATAAATGGTTTAATTGTGTTTATTGTGTTCATTCCTAACCAAGAGAGATGGATGCATGCGTATTTTATTTTTTATTAATTAATTATTTTTATTTTATTTTATCCCGCCTTAATTATTTTTTATAAATAACTCAAGGTGGCGAACATACCTAAGACTCCTTCCTCCTCCTATTGTCCCCGCAACGACAACCCTGTGAGGTGGGTTGGGCTGAGAGAGAGGGACTGGCCCAAGGGCACCCAGCCAGCTTTCATGCCAAAGGCGGGACTAGAACTCTCATACCACGCCTGATTGGCTCTTGGGCTGAGAGAGAGGGACTGGCCCAAAGTCACCCAGCTGGCTTTCATGCCTAGGGCGGGACTAGACCTCTCCGTCTCCTGGTTTCTAGGTCAGCACCTTAACCACTAGACCAAACTTTTCTGTAACTCTAAATATATAATAGCGATTCAGATGAAAAAGAAGTCAGTTAATTTATAAAGTAAATTTTAAAATAGATTTATTCTGCCTTACTACTAAAAAAAAAAAGCACTTTGGACCACTTTGGATTTTTTTTTCCTGCTTCACAAGAATATCTTAGCAAATTGAGTGACTAAATGTCCAAAATGATTGTAAAATAAGGAAGCAGGACTGAATTTAGAACAGAAGTGCACAGTCTGTGTGCTCAACACATTTTGGGGGTAGGCTGAGGGTCATACATAATTGGGAGGCTGAGATTTTGTGGAGGTTTTTTGTTTTTTTAATTATGATGTGCCTATTTTATACTGTAGTTTTCATTTGTTTCAACTTAAACTGGTGAGAAACAATGCTGTTAATTTTTAGCAAACCTAGTCAGCAAGGGAAGAAGAATCTTGCCCTAGGGCAACATGATTTTCCCCAAGTCTTAGGTTGGCTTCTCTGAGATTTTCCAGAGGATGCTGCCAAATTATGATTTTAATGTAACAGAAAAAAATCTGTTAAATTTAGTGTCTAATATCAACTGTAATTAATTAATTAATTAATTTTAAATTAATTTTAATTTTTAAATTTAGTTATACTCACAATTATATTTAAGGTTATGTCCTGGCTCTGCCAACTATTGTGGTGCAGCTCCTGATGTACCCTTCAGTGTGAAAAGAGTTCCCCGCTGTAGCATAGGCAGTCCAAAAATCCTTGACATTACATTCTCTTAGTCATATGGGATAACTATGTGAAGAGATTTACAGATGAAGGTAGATCTAATTTGAATACTAACAGTTTACTGACTGTATTTAATGTTATTGGATAGTGACATTTCTGTTTTATTCAATTTTTTTAAAATTCTGTATTTTTAAATAGCATTTGAACTTTCCCTTTTGCCTTTCTGGTGCGCTTTTTTTTTTTTTTTGGTCTGCTTGTTTTAGGAGTGAACAGGTCTGCGCCTTTTGTTACTGTGGGGAACGCAGCTCATTAGGACAAGGAGAGCTTAAACAATTCAGTCCGACCCCAGGGTTTATTGCTCCATGGAACACCCAGCCCTTAAATATGAGTGAAACTGTCGATAGCAATGATACCATTGGCGAGAGTTCTCCAAGGCAGAACCCAGTCCTGCACAAAGCAAGAGGACAAAAAAAGTAAGCATTTCTGTCCCTTACAAAATAAACCTATTTCATTTAATGTTGCATTTTTCTCTCTAGGCATAAAGTAATATATTTCTAAGTATCTGTATGTTTAATAAAACAAACGTTAAATGTTAGTATGATATACGTTCAGAGTATTTTCTTTTCTAAGCAGGAACTGAAAATCAAAAACAAATTGCTGACTCGCAAAATATAAGAATACATTTGTTGACAGAAAATGTTGTAGAAGGATAAAGGCAGAAATGAACACACACGAACACACACATACACAGTCCTAGGACAAGGATGGTTAGAAGCTAGGGTGATAAGCCAAGGTGAAGCAGAATTTAGGTGTGAGGCTGTGATACTGCAGCACGAACATGTAGATTAAATTGAGAGGCATTCATATCACAGGTTAGTTGTATGGTTGCAATTCTGTAATCCTTGGAAAGGTAGGATACATAGATAGCATGCACAGCTGGCAAGCAGTTCTGTCGGCTTAATGGGCTTCCATAAGAATATTTGAAATGATGACTTTCTAGAGCCCTTCATGGCTTGTGACCGGGTTACCTTAGGGACCATCTTTTCCCAGTTAGTTCTGCCCATCCAATCCAGTCCAGCAGGATGAGCATGCTCCGGGTCCTGTCAGCCAAAGAATGTCGGCTGGCAGGGACTAGCAGCCTTTTCTGCTGTGGCGGCTGCCCTCTGGAACATCCTCCCTCCTGATATTAGGATGGCCCTGACCCTGTTGGCTTTTTGGAAGGCCTTGAAGACATGGCTTTGTGCTCGGGCCTGGGGCCCCGAGTGTGGGTTTCATGGTTATGTTAACACCGTGGCTTTTAAGGTCGCTTGGCTGTATTTATATTTATATTTAATTTTTGTTACTGTTTTTATTGTTTTATATTATGACTATTTTTATTGTTAGCCGCCCAGAGTCACTAGTTTGAGATGGGCGGCAATATAAATTGAATGAATAAATTAAATAAATAAAATTTGTCACTATTGATCATTTTTGCATTTATTTAATACTATCTATGCCTATGGAGCATTTTATAGTAGCTATTTTTTGAGAGCTTGAATGATGCGCATGTATGTTGAAAAAATGTTCATGAAATTACATTAAAAGAGTCTCAGGCTGATTAATCAAGGTTTTTGTAGCTTATGGGAAAGTGCAACATTAATTTACTTGGAATAGCTAACAAGCTCTGTCCCTGAGGACAGTGATGCCATCATACCCTAGTGCCATTCTGGCTGGTCTCCAAGTTTAGCTCCTAAAGGGATTGTTTGCTGGAGTTCCCTTATTGGTGGTAATTCCTGGGCTGCTGCCAGTCAGATAAGGCAGCAAAGTAGGAAATGAAACAAGAACAATGAAAAAAAAAGTATTTTGGACAGACTTAAGGTGGATTGTTTTAAGGAGAGTCTAGATGATAATATTTTATCATACTGAAAGTCCTCTAGGTTCTTATTTGAATATCTGTAATTTATTTTTCCTTATTTTGCATCAGTTTTAAATACAGAAACTTTTTAAGTAAAAAGTTGATTTATTCTGCATAGATAAAATTGCTAAGTTATCAACATGTCCTTGCTTTCAATTAGATGTCATCAAACCAAAAATGGATTTTTGAAGTATCTCAAATGTTTTAAATGGACAGAGGTGAAATTTCCAATCACATTAAATATAATTAGAGCATATTCCTGATAAGTATTAACAATTTGATTGTCTCTTGTCGCATTTCAGATCAATTACACTTTTGTTTTTCCATACATGTAGTTTGTGCTCAAGTATTTTCTATTGTCTAAAATTGAAATGCGAATTATTTATATGTAGTCAAATGAAATGAATCAATAATCAATTTTAGTGTAATAATAAACATAATTGTTCTAGAAAATAAGGGAGATGACCTTGACAGAAATATGAAAGAACCATTACATGATGTATTAGAAGGATGGGACGTAAAGGACCATCAGACTTGTAAGATTCTGATAGTATAGCCTATCTCAAAAAAGTATAGTTCTAGTCTTCCCATGGAGTTGATTTTCTGGTCTGGTCTACCTACTGGGGCTGACGTCAGTCTTGCAAGCCCAATAGTGCTTTACTGTTCCTCTTTCTTATATCCCAGTGAATCAGGAAGGACCTACCTGATACGCTTCCAAAAACTACCTTGCTTCTCAGGACTTAAAGAGTATTTCAAACCCTCTTTCCTTATGTAACAATTCTTGCATATTTCTGTCAAAGTCATTGCCCATATTCTCTACAGTCAGAAGAGAAAAAGTCTTCATAAATTTATTCCAGTCCTAACGTTTTTTGCTTCTGCAGTTGTTCCACAGAGACTTCTCTAGGAATGTTTATGCAACTCTTGATAATCTAACTTGAACTTGTTTGTAGCTCCTTGTTTTTTTTAAATTTGGAATCCTTAGCTTTCTGTGAAACATATGAGGAAAGCATTTTTCATCATAGGCAACGTTTAGGTTTTTGTGCTTTGTTGTTGTTTATTCATTTAGTCGCTTCCGACTCTTCGTGACTTCATGGACCAGCCCACACCAGAGCTTCCTGTCAGTCAACACCCCCAGCTCCCCCAGGGACGAGTCCGTCACCTCTAGAATATCATCCATCCACCTTGCCCTTGGTCAGCCCCTCTTCCTTTTGCCCTCCACTCAGCATCTTCTCCAGGCTGTCCTGTCTTCTCATTATGTGGCCAAAGTATTTCAGTTTGGCCTTTCATATCGTTCCCTCAACTGAGCAGTCTGGCTTTATTTCCTGGAGGATGGACTGGTTGGATCTTCTTGCAGTCCAAGGCACTCTCAGAATTTTCCTCCAACACCACAGTTCCAAAGCATCGATCTTCCTTCTCTCAGCCTTCCTTATGGTCCAGCTCTCGCAGGTTACGGGGAACTACGGGGAACACCATTGCTTTAACTATGTGGACCTTTGTTGTCAGTGTGATGTCTCTGCTCTTAACTATTTTATCGAGATTTGTCATTGCTCTTCTCCCAAGGATTAAGCGTCTTCTGATTTCCTGACTGCAGTCAGCATCTGCAGTAATCTTCGCACCTAGAAATACAAAGTCTTTCACTGCTTCTACATTTTCTCCCTCTATTTTGCCAGTGATCAGTCAAGCTGGTTGCCATCATGTTGGTTTTGTTGAGGTTTAGCTGCAAGCCAGCTTTTGCACTTTCTTCTTTCACCTTCATCATAAAGCTCCTCAGTTCCTCTTCGCTTTCAGCCATCAAAGTGGTATCATCTGCATATCTGAGATTGTTAATGTTTCTTCCAGCGATTTTAACTCCAGCCTTGGATTCCTCAAGGCCAGCTTGTCGCATGATGTGTTCTGCGTACAAGTTGAATAGGTAGGGTGAGAGTATACAGCCCTGCCGTACTCCTTTCCCAATCTTAAACCAGTCCGTTCCGTGGTCTGTTCTTACTGTTGCTACTTGGTCGTTATATAGATTCTTCAGGAGGCATACAAGATGACTTGGTATCCCCATACCACTAAGAACTTGCCACAATTTGTTCTGGTCCACACAGTCAAAGGCTTTAGAATAGTCAATAAAACAGAAATAGATGTTTTTCTGAAACTCCCTGGCTTTTTCCATGATCCAGCGGATATTGGCAATTTGGTCCCTAGTTCCTCTGCCTTTTCTAAACCCAGCTTGTACATCTGGCAATTCTCGCTCCATGAATTGCTGAAGTCTACCTTGCAGGATCTTGAGCATTACCTTACTAGCATGTGAAATGAGTGCCACTGTTCGATAGTTTGAACATTCTTTGGTGTTTCCCTTTTTTGGTATGGGGATATAAGTTGATTTTTTCCAGTCTGATGGCCATTCTTGTGTTTTCCAAATTTGCTGGCATATAGCATGCATTACCTTGACAGCATCATCTTGCAAGATTTTGAACAGTTCAGCTGGGATGCCGTCGTCTCCTGCTGCCTTGTTATTAGCAATGCTTCTTAAGGCCCATTCAACCTCACTCTTCAGGATGTCTGGCTCTAGCTCACTGACCACACCATCAAAGCTATCCCCGATATTGTTATCCTTCCTATACAGGTCTTCCGTATATTCTTGCCACCTTTTCTTGATCTCTTCTTCTTCTTCTGTTAGGTCCTTGCCATCTTTGTTTTTGATCATACCCATTTTGGCCTGGAATTTACCTCCAATGTTTCTAATTTTCTGGAAGAGGTCTCTTGTCCTTCCTATTCTATTGTCTTCTTCCACTTCCGCGCATTGCTTGTTTAAAAATAATTCCTTATCTCTTCTGGCTAACCTCTGGAATTTTGCATTTAATTGGGCATATCTCCCCCTATCGCTGTTGCCTTTTGCTTTCCTTCTTTCTTGGGCTACTTCTAGTGTCTCAGCAGACAGCCATTTTGCCTTCTTGGTTTTCTCTTTCTTTGGGATGTATTTTGTTGCCGCCTCCTGAACAACGTTGCGAACTTCTGTCCATAGTTCTTCCAGGACCCTGTCTACTAAGTCCAGTCCCTTAAATCTATTCTTCACCTCCACTGCATATTCCTTAGGAATATTAGTGAGCTGATATCTAGCTGATCTGTGGGTCTTCCCTAATCTCTTTAGTCTGATCCTAAATTATGCAAGAAGAAGTTCGTGATCTGAACTACAGTCAGCTCCGGGTCTTGTTTTTACCGACTGTATAGATGTCTGCCACCTTTGTCTGCAAAGGATGTAGTCAATCTGATTTCGGTGTTGTCCATCTGGTGAAGTTCATGTATAAAGCCGTCTCTTAGGTTGTTGGAAGAGAGTGTTTGTTATGCAGAGTGAATTGTCTTGGCAAAATTCTATCAGCCTATGTCCTGCTTCGTTTTGTTCTCCCAGGCCATGCTTACCTGTAATTCCAGGTGTCATTTGACTGCCCACCTTAGCATTCCAGTCTCCTGTGACGAAAATAACATCTCTTTTAGGCGTGTTGTCCAGTAGGTGCTGCAGATCCTCATAGAACTGCTCTACTTCAGCTTGTTCAGCATCTGTGGTTGGGGCGTATATTTGGATCACTGTGATGTTAGATGGCTTGCCCTGAATTCGAATTGAGATCATTCTATCGTTTTTTGGGTTGTATCCAAGCACTGCTTTAGCCACTTGACTATTAATTATGAAGGCTACTCCATTTCATCTGTGGTCCTCTTGTCCACAGTAGTAGATCTGGTCGTCATTTGATGTGAAATGGCCCATTCCAGCTAGCTGCATCATCACGTCTGGGGCTAGTTGAACTCATCCTCTGTTCCTCCCCAGTAGCATTTTGACCATCTTCCGACCTGGGGGTCTCATCTTCCGATGGTATACCGACATATCTCTGGTGGTACTGATCCATTTAGTTTTCACGGCAAGAATCCTGGGGTAGGTTGCCATTACCTTCCCCAGGGATCGCATTTAGTCTGACCTCTCTGTCATGACCTTTCCGTCTTGGGTGGCCCTTCACTGTTTAGCTCATGGCATCATTGAGGTGCTCAAGCTCCAGCACCACGACAAGGTAATGATCCTTTGCTGAAGAGGTTTTTGTGCTAGATATTATTTATTTATTTGATTTATGTGGCCACCATTGGCAAAGAATAAAAAGCCAACAGTGGTCACTGAGGATAAACACAACAAAACAATTGACAGGGACCTCCCAATAGGCAATCTAACCTTCTTACTCCAGGCCCTGGAGCACATGAAGGTCTTCAGTGCTTTATGAAAGGCAGGGTTGGGGCCAATCTGATCTCAGAGGGTGTGGTGTTCCAGAGGGTGAGCTCTACGATATATATATATATATATATAAATATAAAAGTCCCTGAAGCTCTAGTTGGATTAGTATGGAAAAGTTTTGAGTTTTCTTTTCCAAAATTCAAACAATTTAAAGAATATAAAATATCTGGCACTGTTCCCAAAGCTTGACATACCTGAAAGACACTCCCCCTTTTCACTTGTTCTTTGCAAGTTACGGTTAAAGCAAAGAGTTGTGGACAGCTGTAATGGGCAGTAGGAATAACCGTGAGCAGGAAGAAGAGGCAACCAAGACAACAGTCATATAAAAAAAATTAAATCCAAGGCAGAAATGTAATTTGAGAAAGCATTTCAGACTTGACACTCCTTAGTTCTCACAAAGATAAAGGGAGGGAGGGGGGAAGCATATTCAGACTTGCAAGGTTCTGCTATTGTAACCTTATAATAAAAGTACTATCGGCATTCATAACTTTGGTTTCCTAGTCTGGTCTATCTGAAAGGGCTGATAACAGCATATTGAAAGAAAATGTCCCTTTCTCTGTTGTCTTGTCATGCTGAGAACACTTAAAACAGAAAGCCCAGTGAGGCCATGAAAAAAATGATTTCCCCCAAGCAGAAGCAGTTGCCCTTGAAGTTAATATGTGACCCAGGAGAATTTAGTCAGCATCACTTCTCTGCACAGGTACGAGTTGGAGTCACACTTGTTAGTTCTGGGACCCTCAGTTGTCTTTATTCTACATGAAATTGATTTCTGCTAAGTGAAGTTACCATTTCATGTTGCATGCTGTGAGGCAGAAATATAATTTCAGTCTACCGAGACAGAGGAAAATGTAGGATTTATTTCTTTTCTGTCTCTTTACTCCATGCTGTTGCCCTTTTTTCTTCATTCCAAATCATCTTTTTAACAGGTGTATTGAGGAGACTTCGTTTGTTCAGAATAAAGTTCAATTCACTCATGAAAGATCACCTAAATTACATACATTAAAGTTCTCCAAGAATAATCCAGTGCTGGGTTTATTTGGAAAAAACGAGTCGGTAATTCACAGTAAAGAAACAAGTGAATCAGAAGTGCAATCATGCTTGAATCAAACTTTTAAAAATCATACAGTTATTTCTTTATTGCCTAAAATATTTTACTTTTTTGTTAATATGTAAAATACATACTGTGTCAGCATTAATTATATAAACATTTCTTGTACTCTATGCAGAGAGCAGAATATAACAACTTGTACACGTATAAGCACGCGAGCTACTCCTGATGATCAGGTAGTCAAAGTCTGGGATGAACTCAGAATGGTTGGCTTACCAGATGACATTGATGTCCAAGCCTTATTTGAGCCAACAGGTAGTGTATTGTTTCACATATTCTTAACTAGACATCATTTAACTCATTTAAAACATTGCATATTGTACTGACTCTTCTAGTTTTATTTATTTTTGCCTTTTTGAAGGGGCAATCTCTTTCTCTTTTAAAAGAAAAACTAGTCATACTATTTTGCTATCATTGTAGCCATATGAGGTTTTAAGGATGACTCATTCTTATACAGAATTGCTAGTCAACTTGAGTATGAGTACATGTTGCAAGATCCAGCCTTAGGATCCCAATGAACCTTGTGAAATACTTAGGTAAAGTTTCTGTTTAAAATTTTAAACTGTGCACTGTTCAACTCACTGTAATGTTTCATTTTTCTTGCAGTTTTTCTGTGTAAATATTTTAAGTCTGCCTTGCATTAATCATTGGTCCAAGTTGGACTGGCTCCCTAGGCTGTAAAAGGGCCTTTCTAAGCCTGCTATCTCCGTTAATAGAGCATGGTAGGACTGACATCTAGAACTTTTAGCAAGTATAAGTAGAACTGAGCTATGACACTTAAATATAATAGACAAATGTTTATCATATCGGAATGCCCAATTTACATCCGATTCCTTTCATAGCAGCTTCTTAGACTTACTTTTCACGGTGACAAATAAATAATTAGGTAGACCTTTTTGCAGGGTTGAGGGTGAGCAGATATGCATGAGATAGCAAAAAACGTCGTGACCCTCTGGTAACTGATTGTCCCAGTCTAGCAAGACCTTTGAAGAAGAGGCTGTGAGGAGATAGCTCAGCAACTGACATAACTCACAATTTCACAACTGAATGGGTGTAGATAGTAAGGCAACTAGAAATAAAATTTACCTACTTACTTCTTTGACTTTTAGTATATAACAGCCACCTTTAAGGACAGGGTCCTCCTAAAGTTGCTTACATGGATAAGTGATGTAAAGCATAACACTAGCGGTTCAAATGAAAAATCATGATTCATCAACATTTGAATGAGGCATTAAACAATTGCTCTTTTTCTCTGTTTGCCTTACGAAGTAAGCCAGAAGCAAAGCTATGAAATATCTGGAGGATAACGTAAGATTAGCTGGTATGGAGACAATGTATTAATTAAGAGAGAGACCTTACGGATGTGATATTAATGATTTCAGTTCAGAAACCAATTCAGATTAGGGACTACACAATCAGGCAAAAAGAGAAGTGCTTTGTTGTACCATAACTAGAGCCTTGTCTATATTACTCAGAAGCATCTCCATGTCATATGTTAGTAATATACGTAAGAATTCATGAATTTGCCAAGATCTCAAAGATACAGAAATTCTCATATAAGATTATAACATTAGTTCATAATGTCAAACTAATTTGAATTTCTGATAAGATCAAGTAATGCCATTTGTCTCTCTGTTAGTATCTATCATACATTGGTGCTTTTGTCTTTTCCCTTTGAAGCTGAAAGTTAGATATTATTTGGCAAAAGCTGTCAAACTAATTGATTAATTTGCCAACATCATGTATCAGGCTATTGCTGGGCTCATCACCGCTGTGCGGAATGGTCACTGGAAGTTTGCCAGACTGAAGAGCAGCTGCCAGTGAACGTGGACAAAGCTGTTGTCTCAGGGAGCACAAAAGTGAGTTTTAAAATAATTAAGATTATATGTTCTCTAAAATAAAGTAAAATCTAAATTCTCATATTTTTTTCTCATATATGAAATAAGTGCTGAAGACATCACTAAATGCAGTGATGAGATTTCTATCGTATTTCAAAATACATTTTTGTCCATATGAAACATGTTTTGCAATTATTAATTTAGACGATAAAATCAACAAAAACAAAGTGGGAGGTGGTGTATTTCACTAGCAAAATGTAGGCCTCCAGAGAACCAAGTAGTCCTTTTTCTTCCCAGCTCCTAGACTTGCAAGCAAGGAACTCTTTCTTTAAAACAAGTCCTTTAAGTGGTTTCTGCATTTAGATTTGCCTTAAAGATTTTGGCCCAGTAGATTAACCTGTTTTAAATGCATTGGTTTTAGGTAAATGTGAACACAGTTGCAATAGATTTATATATTCTTTTTAATGTATAAATTAGGTATACATATATTCTGGTGAGATAACATAAAGATGTTACTGAGGTTGGGGGAGTGGAGAGGATGAAATATCTTTAAGGATAAATTAAAACTGGTAACTTTACATTGGTCCTAGGAACACAGAAAATACTTTTTCCATAACATGCTTTTTATTGACTTCAGGATTTTTTCGCTGGGAGAGAGTGTCTTTTTTTTTATTGCAATTATGTGGTACTGATTCTTACTGTTTCCTGATATGGTATAGTGCCTGTTTTATCAATTATACAAAAATGTAGCAAGTATTGGATGTGCTATGGAAGTCTTGAATATGCAGGGTAAAATTTGCAAAACTTACATGCAATCTAATATTTATATCTTTAAGCCAGGAAGACAGTTAAAGTCATATAACGGTAACATTTATTCTCTGGTCAAGCTGCTTTTCTGGGCCATGGTTGGAATTTACAGTGCTGTTTTACATCTTCCTAAGAATTTGGATTGTTTCCCCTTGAATTATAAATCCCTCTGCCATATTATTAGAGACCTCACCCCATGAAAGAAAGTGAATTAAAGTATGTTTTGATTAATGCTCTAATTTACATATGAATAACATTGCTTTGAATAAAACAGTATTCTTTTTCATGTTTAGATAAAACATGCATATTTGGCAGCAGCAAAAGCATTCTGGCTTATAGATAAATAAATTGTGGTGTGCAGTAAGGGATCCTTCAGTATGTTTTCTTTAAGGAGATATGTACACCTAATGTGGCCATGCCAGAACCAAGGCACCTTTCCTGCTTTGGATCCAAATACTTGCACATCTGTCTAAAGAAAGCATACCCCTCTTTTTAAAAAGTCAGCTGCCACCCTGAATTTTTTAAATTCAGGGTCAGTGATAATAATTATATATAAAATTTTAAAATCTCTTTAAATAAGTGCAGATTTATTTACTCTAGTCAATGAATTGGCTAAATATCACATTTTAAATTGTGCCTTGCTTATGAAAGTCACTTTGAAGATTTTTGATGATAAACTGTGGTTTATCATGTGGCATTTTAATGTATGATCCTATCTGTCCTTGAATGCCCTTGTAACGGTAACTCAAATCTTGATCACCAACGCAGTTGGACTGCTGTATCTTCCCTAGGTGGGGCTGCCTTTGGAGATTATTTGGATGTGGAAACTTGGCCAGTATGTAGCAGCTAGACTTTGGCAGGGCAACCCTGCTGTTGCAGGGTTTCAAGGTTGCTACACTGGTTACCGGTAGGCTTCCAGGATCACTTCAAAGTGCTGGTTGTCACCTATAAAGCCCTATACAATAAAGGCTTTAATTCATCAGGCGCTATATGGCCAAAACTGAATCTTCCTGTTTGGTCTGAAGATTTCAAGAAGGTATGAAAAGAATACTTTCCCTAGTGGAAATACATAGGGCAAAGGCTAGGCCTTCTCTGTGGTGCCCACCCCTCGTGCTTTGGAAGACAATTCACCCAGTTATGTGTTTAAGCCCTTATCTTCTTGCATTTTGTAAGGCAATAAAAAGAGTGATTGTGGGCATTCATCTTGGTTATGCTTATTCTTCCATTGTTGTACACTCCCAGTGTCTTACAAATAAAAGGTAAAGGTAAAGGTTTCCCTTGATGTAAAGTCCAGTCGTGTCCGACTCTAGGGGGCGGTGCTCATCTCCATTTCTAAGCCTTGGAGCCGGCGTTGTCATAGACACTTCCGGGTCATGTGGCCAGCATGACGACTCGGAACGCCGTTACCTTCCCGCCGAAGCAGTACCTATTGATCTACTCACATTTGCATGTTTTCGAACTGCTAGGTGAGCAGGAGCTGGGACGAGCAACGGGAGCTCACCCCGCCGCGCGGTTTCGAACCGCCGACCTTCCGATCGGCAGCTCAGCGGTTTAACCCGCAGCGCCACCGCGTCCCCTGTGTCTTACAAATAGGAGCAGTTTGTATGTAAGATAAATAGATAGTTAGTCAATACTACCTGTTTAGTTACTCTTTAAAACATGTTTTTTTCCAGGGGTTGATAATTATTTTTAATAAATATAAAGATGTCAATGTGATGTTTAATTTGTTCTTTAGAAAGTAAATTGCTTTTACAGATATGTATGTTTTGTTTCATAGGGTATACAAAGACAGGAAGGAAAGAAGGAGGGAGGGAGGGAGGAAGGAAGGAAGGTAGCTAGGTAGCTAGGTCGGTCATAGGAGATTTGTAAATGGAAATATAGTCATTGACTTAAATATATATGGAAGGTTTTTCTCCCAAACTGTTAGTTCATTTTTACACATTTATTTAAGCATTATTATATAAAGCTAAAAGTGACTCCAGGTTTTTGTAAGAATTTTTGGTGAGATAGAGAAGAAGGTTTGAGCTTTACAGCTTGTTCAAGGGCTTCTGGTGATGGTTCTTAGTAGCATTCCTCTAATTTTCTGACTACTTCTGTAAGGCAGGCAAGAAGCAATGGTTCTCTGAGAACATTTCTGAAGTCATGTATGCAAAACATAATATTTTAATAAATTTGGAATTTTAAAAGCTTATGTTCAGGTCTATCAGCAGCAGTAAACATTATAACATTTTAAAGCAGATTCCAGGAAAACAATATAGCCACTCTTCGATAGAATGCTTCTTCTAAATTCTGCAGTTCCAAGGGAGGGCACAGACCTATCTGTTCTGTCCTGTATGTATACAGTCCCTTTCTGACAGAGGCAACCCAAAATAGAGCACTGTTTTTATACTGAGGACCCAACTGAAAAGGCATGGACATTTCTCTTGCTAGAAAATTTTATGCATCAGGTGGAATAACACATGAAACTAATTACCAGAATCTAGCTGGTTGTGTTTCTTCAGAAACTGCATGAGAAATAGTACTGTAATTCTACTCTCAGGTTCATTCTGATTTTCTCTTACTTTTTAATGAGTTGCCCCACTGAACGATGAAATATTGTAAATGACAAGTTTGTCATTTTAATCTTTGGAACATTTTTATTATTCCAAGGATGATCCTGTGACCATATATTTGCTTGCTTGTTTTATAGGTACCAACAATATGAAATACTTTCATGGCAAGGCCTTCTTGGCAGTATATATCAAGAAGAAAAATAATTTTCTTTTCAGCAACCCTCTTTTTTTCCTCTACTGAAGTGCCGCTCCTTAGTTTCTGATATAGCATCAAAAGAATATCCTGTAAGAAATATTCCGTATGAATGCACTCTTGGCAATGAAGCAGGTAGCAAAAGAAGGCTTGTAAGAACTTTCATTGGCTCTTCAGTGATGTAGAAAAAGACCCTTTCTTGAAGTCTACATTTGTCTGTCAGTTCTAGAGTGGAGGAAGAGAGGCTGTTGCTACAAAGAAAGTTCAAAGAGGGTTTTGATGCTGAATAAAATAAAAAATAGAACAGTTGCTTTGAGCCTAAATGCTTTGAGAAAAGACAGAATGGACAAAGGTACACACAGTGAAGCTGAAGCAGATAGAAACTGCACAAAAATACAAATACAAAAGCTTGAGAGGCCTGTCAAAGGTTCATAGAATAACCTGTGTTCCAGATGAATTCCACTATAATCTTCCTTTATATGCTAGCAAAGCTGTTTTGTGAGTTCCCAGAATTAATATATTGTCATTGGTTCTAAGAACTTTTACATTCCTATTTTCATAAATTGATTAGGAAACATTTATATCCAGACTTGGATCTAGACCAGTACATATATAATAGAATTGATAAAAAACAGGTTTCCCTCCTTCACACCTCTGACAGCCCTCCCCCTCCTCCCCAAAATTTGTGAAGAGCAAGACTTATCTGATTAATGATACTTTAATTTTTTACTGGGATTTTGGAATGATGTGGACTTATCTTGACTTTACCTAAGTGGTTTGTAGAGTACTCCATGATATTCTGAGATGGATGGAGATATCCAAGTATGACTGCTCTCCTGGCTTGAAAATCATATTCAGAGAGCACTCACCAGTAGTTCCATTTCAAACTGGAGAGACATTTCAGTGGGATGCCGTGGAGCTCAGTTCTAAGCCTGGTGTTCTTCAACAGATTCATGAAGTTTTGAATAAGGAGGTGGATGCTTATAAATTTGCAGAAAACTGAGTGAGATAGCTAGTATTCTAGAAGGCAGAAACAAAATTGAAAACACTCTTGTTGAATTAGAGAAGTCTGCTGAAAATAATTAAATGAAGCTTAGTAGAGAGAAATACAGATTTACTCACTTAAGAAAAATAAGCTCAATATGTATGATTAAGATGGAAGATACTTGGCTTGGTAATGGGACAAATGGACCATGGAATTACAGTAAATCACAACCTACATGTAAGCCAATACTATGATGTGAAGGCTAAAGCTGCACTTTTCAGATACATCATTAAAAGGATATTTTCCAGATTATGGAAAGTGCACATTTCATTTTATTCTGTGTTACTGAGACCTTATCTTGAATACAGTGTCAAATTCAGGGCACTACAGTTTAAGGAGAATTAAGAGAAACTAAAAACAGGTGCAAAGAAGAGCAATAGGGTTGACAGTGGGACTGGAAGCTAAATCTTACAGGGAGAGACTGAAAATACTAGGTGTGTTTAGCCTTGAAAAACTCAACTGAGCAGGATATGATTGGACTTCAGTAGAACTTGAAAGGACATCACTCAGAAGAAGATAAGGTATCTTCTTATCATCTTAAAACTGCAGCCACAGAATAATGACCTTAAGTTATAAGAAGGCAAATTCCAGTTAAATGCTAGAAAACATTTCCTAAAATAAGAGAGATTAGGACAGTGGTACCAGTTATGGAAGGAACTGGTGAGCCTCTCTTCTCCAGATGCACTCAGGCTGAAGGTGGACTGAGGCAGTTGGTTCACACCAGTCGCCACAGCAGCCAATCACAATTTTCTGGTTCTTGCTTGCTTTCTTCAGCAGAAGTAAACTGCTAATGTTTAAAATAAGTCTGGTCTCGCTGCTGTTATATTTGTTGTTTCGGTGTGACTTTGTGGGCAGTTTTGGGAAGGACTTAGTAAAGGTCAGTCATTCCGAATGATTGATTTTATATAAATGCACATTTTGCTTCATTTACAGATTGTAAATTATAAATTAAAATGCCCAGGTAATTTTAATGCTAAGAGGTATCGTCTGTATTTTAAAAACAAATATTTAATATTTAAAGAATGTCAAGGATATATCTGTTTTGCCTGCTGATATTATGCAGACAGTGACATATATTACAATTTGTTTTCTTAATTTGCAAATGTGAATCAACAGCTGTGGAAACTTGTAAGCAATAAAAGCTATGCATGAAGTTGCGCTGTGTGCTGAAGTAAATACTGAGAGAAACTAATTTTCTTTAATTACTAACAGTTAAAAATAGTTTTTAATATAAATGCAACAATAATGGGTAAAATAATTTGAAGTAGGAAGTTTACTTGAAAGTCTAAAAACAATGAAAGGTAAAATGAAATCCTAATTCCACCACTATACACACACACACACACACACACACACAGTAACATTATAGCAAAATTATTAGTAATATGCGGGAGAAGGTAACCTTAGTTTCAGCGTTGGTTCTAAGTAATAAATAACTTTATTTCAGTGTTATAACTGTTACAAAGGAATTATGTGTTAAATTGCTTAGCAGAAGTTTTTAAACATACTTTTTTATGGAATCTTTGTCCTGAAAAATGGCTTTCCAAGAACACTGAGAAAACAATGTGTAAAAGGTACAGCAGGGTTTGAAGGCTGAATTGTGAATAGGTCGGACAATGGTAGTAGACTTTTCCCCATCATTTTGCTGATGTATTTTCTGTTCAAAATCCATTGAGAAATTCTATTTTGCAATTTTGTCTAAAATAAATTAGATTACCTGTACTGTACTAAATGACCAGGAGAAGCAACTATAGTTAGTTAAGTGTAATTGAGTTGGGTTCAACTCTTGTGTCTGTATGAACAAATTCTCATGATACTGAATCTCTCCCAAAGTCTGCTTAGTAATCTCTTTGATCCTGTTCATCCAGTTCATCCATTGTTTTTTCCTTCTGCTTCCCCCAAGCTCGCTAAGTATGATTTTTCTAGTCCATCATCTGTTCTCATCATCTGTCTAAAATATAATAGTTTTTGCTTACTCAGTGGTGGTCAGCTTGTTATTGTGGTTGTTTAGGACTGACTGCTGACAGGTTCTTACTGCAGTCTGATGCGCATAGTGACCATCTGCAAATCCATCATTCAAATTATTTTTTTCTGTTCTTTCTCAGTGTCCAGCTTTCACAGATATATATTGCCACTTTTTGTTGTTGTTTATTCGTTTAGTTGCTTCCAACTCTTCGTGACTTCATGGACCAGCCCACACCAGAGCTTCCTGTCAGTCAACACCCCCAGCTCCCCCAGGGATGAGTCCGTCACCTCTAGAATATCATCCATCCACCTTGCCCTTGGTCGGCCCCTCTTCCTTTTGCCCTCCACTCTCCCTAGCATCAGCATCTTCTCCAGGGTGTCCTGTCTTCTCATTATGTGGCCAACGTATTTCAGTTTTGCCTTGAATATCATTCCCTCAAGTGAGCAGTCTGGCTTTATTTCCTGGAGGATGGACTGGTTTGATCTTCTTGCAGTCCAAGGCACTCTCAGAAGTTTCCTCCAACACCACAGTTCAAAAGCATCGATTTTCCTTCTCTCAGCCTTCCTTATGGTCCAGGTCTCACAGCCATATGTTACTACGGGGAACACCATTGCTTTAACTATGCAGACCTTTGTTGTCAGTGTGATGTCTCTGCTCTTAACTATTTTATCGAGATTTGTCATTGCTCTTCTCCCAAGGATTAAGCGTCTTCTGATTTCCTGACTGCAGTCAGCATCTGCAGTAATCTTCACACCTAGAAATACAAAGTCTTTCACTGCTTCTACATTTTCTCCCTCTATTTGCCAGTGATCAGTCAAGCTGGTTGCCATCATGTTGGTTTTGTTGAGGTTTAGCTGCAAGCCAGCTTTTGCACTTTCTTCTTTCACCTTCATCATAAGGCTCCTCAGCTCCTCTTTGCTTTCAGCCATCAAAGTGGTATCATCTGCATATCTGAGATTGTTAATGTTTCTTCCAGCGATTTTAACTCCAGCCTTGGATTCCTCAACCCCAGCTTGTCGCATGATGTGTTCTGTGTACAAGTTGAATAGGTAGGGTGAGAGTATACAGCCCTGCCGTACTCCTTTCCCAATCTTAAACCAGTCTGTTGTTCCGTGGTCTGTTCTTACTGTTGCTACTTGGTCGTTATACAGATTCTTCAGGAGGCAGACAAGATGACTTGGTATCCCCATACCACTAAGAACTTGCCACAATTTGTTATGGTCCACACAGTCAAAGGCTTTAGAATAGTCAATAAAACAGAAATAGATGTTTTTCTGAAACTCCCTGGCTTTTTCCATGATCCAGTGGATATTGGCAATTTGGTCCCTAGTTCCTCTGCCTTTTCTAAATCCAGCTTGCACATCTGGCAATTCTCGCTCCATGAATTGCTGAAGTCTGCCTTGCAGGATCTTGAGCATTACCTTACTGGCATGTGAAATGGTGCCACTGTTCGATAGTTTGAACATTCTTTCGTGTTTCCCTTTTTTGGTATGGGGATATAAGTTGATTTTTTCCAGTCTGATGGCCATTCTTGTGTTTTCCAAATTTGCTGGCATATAGCATGCATTACCTTGACAGCATCATCTTGCTTTTGAACAGTTCAGCTGGGATGCCGTCGTCTTCTGCTGCCTTGTTATTAGCAATGCTTCTTAAGGCCCATTCAACCTCACTCTTCAGGATGTCTGGCTCTAGCTCACTGACCACACCATCAAAGCTATCCCCGATATTGTTATCCTTCCTATACAGGTCTTCCGTATATTCTTGCCACCTTTTCTTGATCTCTTCTTCTTCTGTTAGGTCCTTGCCATCTTTGTTTTTGATTATACCCATTTTTGCCTGGAATTTACCTCCAATGTTTCTAATTTTTTGGAAGAGGTCTCTTGTCCTTCCTATTCTATTGTCTTCTTCCACTTCCGCGCATTGCTTGTTTAAAAATAATTCCTTATCTCTTCTGGCTAACCTCTGGAGTTTTGCATTTAATTGGGCATATCTCCCCCTATCGCTGTTGCTTTTTGCTTTCCTTCTTTCTTGGCCTACTTCTAGTGTCACAGCAGACAGCCATTTTGCCTTCTTGGTTTTCTCTTTCTTTGGGATGTATTTTGTTGCCGCCTCCTGAGCAATGTTGCAAACTTCTGTCCATAGTTCTTCTGGGACCCTCTCTACTAAGTCCAGTCCCTTAAATCTGTTCTTCACCTCCACTGCATATTCCTTAGGAATATTAGTGAGCTGATATCTAGCTGATCTGTGGGTCTTCCCTAATCTCTTTAGTCTGATCCTAAATTGTGCAATAAGAAGTTCATGATCTGAACTACATTCAGCTCCGGGTCTTGTTTTTACCGACTGTATAGATGTCCGCCACCTTTGTCTGCAAAGGATGTAGTCAATCTGATTTCGGTGTTGTCCATCTGGTGAAGTCCATGTATAAAACCGTCTCTTCGGTTGTTGGAAGAGAGTGTTTGTTATGCAGAGTGAATTGTCTTGGCAAAATTCTATCAGCCTATGTCCTGCTTCGTTTTGTTCTCCCAGGCCATGCTTACCTGTAATTCCAGGTGTCATTTGACTGCCCACCTTAGCATTCCAGTCTCCCATGATGAAAATAACATCTTTTTAGGCGTGTTGTCCAGTAGGTGCTGCAGATCCTCATAGAACTGCTCTACTTCAGCATCTGTGGTTGGGGCATATATTTGGATCACTGTGATGTTAGATGGCTTGCCCTGAATTCGAATTGAGATCATTCTATCGTTTTTTGGATTGTATCCAAGCACTGCTTTAGCCACTTGACTATTAATTATGAAGGCTACTCCATTTCTTCTGTGGTCCTCTTGTCCACAGTAGTAGATCTGGTGGTCATTTGATGTGAAGTGGCCCATTCCAGTCCATTTCAGTTCACTGACGCCCAAAATGTCTATCTTCAATCACCAGTAACCACATCCAATTTGCTCTGGCTCATAGATCTTACATTGCAGGTTCCAATGGTGTGTTGATCCTTAGAACATCGGATTCGCCGTTCACCACCAGCACCGTCGGCCGCTAGCCATCCTTTCGGCTTTGAGCTAGCTGCGTCATCACGTCTGGGGCTAGTTGAACTCATCCTCTGTTCCTCCCCAGTAGCATTTTGACCATCTTCCAACCTGGGGGTCTCATCTTCCGATGGTATACCGATATTCCTCTGGTTGTACTGATCCATTCAGTTTTCACGGCAAGAATCCTGGGGTGGGTTGCCATTACCTTCCCCAGGGATCGCATTTAGTCTGACCTCTCTGTCATGACCTTCCCGTCTTGGGTGGCCCTTCACGGTTTAGCTCATGGCATCATTGAAGTGCTCAAGCTCCAGCACCACGACAAGGTAACGATCCTTTCCTGAAGATATTGCCACTAGACTGCTTTAATTATTCTTAACTTTGTTGTTATGGAAATATCCTTATCCTTTAGGATCTTGTCTACATTTGTCATTGCCTCCTCCCTAGGATTAATCTCCCCTTTATCATACAATTTTATCTATTGAGCCTAAGAAAACAAAACTGCCTACCAACATCACTTCCTCACCATCAACTGTAAGTTTGCTCACATGCAGGCTGACATTATCTCTGCCTTCTTAATATTTAACTGTGATCTGGATTTTTCATTTTCCTTTTCAATTTATAATGAGCTTTTCTGTGTTATCTTAATTTTCTGATAATAAAATAATGTTTGCATATCTCAAATTGTTAATATTTCAATCTCCAAAGCTTATCACTTTCAGTCCTGCCATACTTAAATAGTATTTGCTGAAGAAGTAAAACAGACTTAGGGACAATATCTCAGACCTTCCCTCTTTTGGATGACTCTGTTTCTCCAAACCACTTCTTTCAGTAGCTTCTTGTTCATTGCAAAGGTTCCACAGATGACTAATCAGGTATTCTGGCACACCCGTTAGCCTTTATATGTTCTACATTCAGGTATAATCCCCACCACCAAGTGAAGCAAAGTAGTCAGGTAATCAGTGAAGCAAAGGTAAATCTGCTTTTTTATCATATGTTAGTATCTGATCTTGCATCTCTAATCTTTTCTCAAACCTGCCTGTTCATTTGGCATTTCTTTCTTCATGTAGAACTCTATTCTTCTTTATATATGATCCTAAATAAAATTTGGAGGAATTAGTGCAGTGGTTCAGTAATTTGTTCTTTCTCTTGCATCTCCCTTCTTCCATATGCACACTAATTTTTCCTGTCTCTAGGCTATACAGTCTTGTTCCATGTACATAAATGGATGTGTTAGCTCTTCAACTGCTTTTGTAGCATTTAAAGGGTATTTTAGCAGCGCCTGTCATACTTTGTATTGGAGTCAGTTCCTGAATATATTCTCTCTCAGGATGTTCCCTGTCATTCTACAATTCAGTTTGTAAAAGGTTTCTGTATAGTATTTCTATTTTTCTTCATTTGTCACTATTAGATCTTTTCTATGGTTAGGTAAAGGTAAAGGTAAAGGTTTCCCTTGACGTAAAGTCCAGTCAAGTCCGACTCTAGGGGGCGGTGCTCATCTCCGTTTCTAAGCCTTTAGAGCCGGCGTTGTCCATAGGACACTTCCGGGTCATGTGGCCAGCATGACTCACGGAACGCCGTTACCTTCCCGCCGAAGCGGTACCTATTGATCTACTCACATTTGCATGTTTTCGAACTGCTAGGTGAGCAGGAGCTGGGACGAGCCACGGGAGCTCACCCCGCCGCGCGGTTTCGAACCGCCGACCTTCCGATCGACAGCTCAGCGGTTTAACCCGCAGCGCCACCGCGTCCCTTTTCTATGGTTACTGTTGAATATTTATAACTTAGTTGATTCCAATATTATCCAGCTAGTGATCTCAATGTGAAGACTATGCTGTTATGTTGCTTGAAAACAGCTGTTGCCAGTAGAGAAAGAACTGAGTTCATAAAACTCTTACTGATCTTGTATCCTGAATTACTGCATTCATCTAATCCAAATCTTCCTGTGATTCTAGGTTCTTTCCTTTTTCCAACTTTTGCATTCTAACCACTCCTTACTGTGCTTCTGGACATTGCATCTAGCACTTCTTGCAGTTTGTCAGAGAATTCCTCAATGTCTTCCTGTATTACATTTTTTTGTAGGTTCATATACTTGTGTTAAATTGATACTGAATATTCACTAATTATAATTTATTTATTTATTTATTTGTCACATTTCTTTACCACCCAACTTGTATTATAACGACTAACAGTTTTTTTTTTAATCCATTTATTTGTGTCCGATTCTCGGAGACTGCCTGGACGAGTCCCTGCAGTTTTCTTGGCAAGGGTTTTTGGCTGAGAGAAAGTGACTGGCCCAAAGTCACCCAGCTGGCTTTGCGCCTAAGGTGGGACTAGAACTCACGGTCTTGTGGTTTCTAACCACTATGCCAAACTGGCTGTCATAGATATGGTTTATAGTCAAGCAAATACCTAGCAATATTATTTCTTTCAGTATCACTGCCACTTTTTTCTGTTCATAACTATGCCTTGAATTCTACATTCAGTTATATTCACTTATCTCTAAAAATTCCAATTTGGTATTTCAAGTTTCATTTGGTTCCTGCTTCTAGCTCTATTCTGTGTGTCTTTCTAACACAAGGAGCTCATTTTTCAGTAGCTGCACCATCACTGAGGACAGTAACTTGTAGCTTTGTTCTAGCCATACCATCTCAATTACTCAGTAATGTTTCTAGCCTGGAGTTCTCGTCCTCTGGCATACAAATTCCTTCAAATGTTGCAGCCGTGTCCATTTTGTTTTCTAGGGCACAATACAGAATTGTTGGTTTGCTACTGGGGTTGGAGTTCCTTCTCCTAAGTAGGTTGGCTTCCCTAATACCTGCAGAAATATATTGTCCTTGCTCCTGTGGGAGATTACTCTCAGCTTCACTTCCTACCATAACTTCATTCTTACTGGTAAGAGGGACTCTGCTAGGAATTCTTGCTCCCACTGAGTTGCTCTGAGGGTCATTGTAGCTATTCATTGCCCCTGCTCTGTCCCCCTCTGTCCCCCAATATCAAGGTCTTGATCTGACAGACCTGGGGAAGGTTCATCTCAAATATATTATTCTGGTCAAGTTGGAGAAAGTAGCTTCACAACTCAGGACACATTTGGAGAATATTGTTACCATGGGCTATCAAGGAGGATATGGAACTGTAATTTTTTTTCATTATCTTGATGGATCACCTGCCTTAGGAACTGGATTGTCAGGGTGGGTGGATGTATTACTGTACATGCTGCTGCTGCTGCTATCTTAGCAGTGCTGTTTATTAGTGATAGCCTTTTAGACCACCCAACAAATATGGACAGAGGAACACTGTTCTGCAGTGGTTCCCACCCTTACTATTGATTCATGCCCTGACTGCAGTTCAGTTTAATTAAATGTAAAGAGATGCTCATTGAGGCAAAATATTTTAACTTCAGACATATTTTGGTAGGGTCTAAGAAATCTGTAGCTAACCAGGAAAAAAACATTGAGGTAATAGTGGATAGTTTAGTAGTTACCTCAGTGTACGTCATGGTGAAAAAGGCATATTCTGTACTAGGGATAATTAGAAAGAGATTGAAAATAAAATTACCAACGTTATAATAGTCTTATATAAATCTGTGGCACATCTACATCTGGAATACTGCTTACAGTTCCAGTTGCCACATTTGAAAACCAGTATAGTAGAGTTTGGAAGAGTACATAAAATGGCCATCAAAATGATGAGGAGACTCAAAAACCTTTGTGAGGAAAAGGCTAGAATACTGATACACATAGCTTAGGAAAAAGGGGGGAATGTTCAAAGTGTATAAAATCATGCATGGTAGGGAGAAGAATTCTTCCAATTAAGTGACCAGAAGAAGACCTGGAACAGACAACAGGGAATACTCTCTCACACGGCAGCGGGGATGCCCTCTAAGTTGAATGGCTTTAAAAGGGGATTAGATAAATTCATGGGGGACAGGTCCATCAAAGCTATTAGTTGTTTTTTATTATATTTATTATACTACTAATAAATACTATAAATAACATTTATTACATTTGTTCACTGCCTGACCCCCTCAACTCTGGGCAGTTCACAAAGTAAAAACACAGGAAAGAATATGACAGTAAAGGCAAAGAAGCAAAATGGGGCAACAGTGAAAAGGGGCTTCAACCTCCCTAGCCAAAAGCCTGCGTGAAGAGCCAAGTCTTCAAGCTTTGAAGACTATCCATCTTGAAGACCCAGTGTTATTTCTGTGCTGGGGAGTCTGCTACATAGAAATATTTACGGGGGAACAACGGCAGGAGATGAGCGTGTTTCCACCTGGCTAGCCATTGGGAGAAACAGGATACGGGACTAAAGTAAGCCTTTATGTTCTTAGGGCAGTCAACAAAATAAGAATCTGAAGCATAAATTAAAAATGTTAAGAACGCATACGTACATTTCATATGGCCAGTGAAGACAGTTTTGAATTAAAATGCATCAGTAGTTAAAAGCCCAGCAAAACAGAAAGGCTCATAGTTGGCATCTCAATGAGGTCTTCAAGCCAGGACCCCTCAGGAGGAGTTCTGTAATGATGAGGGCTATGGAAAGGGTCTCTCTCTGCTCACCATCTATTGCACTTCAGTTGTCTCAGATGATAGATTTGGTGGAGAGGTGAGTTAATGTGGGACAAAGTAGTAATATCTCCCCAAATTATATTCATATATAAAGCTCCACCCTTCTGTGTTTAAGTAAATCTACATACAGGCCCTGTCATCCTGAGCAAATTTACATGAGGAACACAGACTTCTTTTCTTTTCCTTAGTCATAGCAGCATTCACTATAGATTTGAGCACTGAAGAATTTTTCTGTATCTTCATAATATCTTTCAGGTGGGCAGAACTAACAGGACTAGAACTGTTGTATTACTGTTGATACTGTGCCGTAACTCACTCACTGAGTTGATAAGAAAGGCATTTTGACGTTAAAACAGGTTAATGGTTTTGTGTGAGTTGTGTATTTATTACATCATGGCCTGGGGATTTAAAGATGTTTGTTTATTGTCAGATCTGGACTGTTATGATGGATAAGTCCCCTAACGAAGGTCGGACCTGGCAACAGTGTTCAGTCATCTGAAAAACAAAAAGGTCAAAATACTTGAGAGGCAGGTGAGATTGAGATGGATGCCAGGCTCTGCATTCCAATGTAAGGGGGTCAAAATCACATTTTCTTTATTTTATTTGGACCTGCATTAACATTGGCACTTCATTTATTTTAACTGCTCCAAAAATGTAAAACTTGTTAAGCTCTGTGTGGTAATTCTATCCACTTCATTTCACTTTTTTTAACTGGACAATTCAGAGGTGTAATAATGCTATCTCCTCCATCATAGGTCCTAGCATTAAATTGCTGGCTACTCTTGGAGGTGTGTGGAATCTGATATTATATGTCTAAAATAATTAAGGAACATGGCCTTAGGAGGCAAACATTTGTGCTCTCCGTAGTCTTTGCCATGGAAATAACCAGGGGTACTTTAACTTGATTATTTTATCAAATACTTCTTACATTATATTAATTTCATCCAAGTGCTCGAAAGTTCTGTCCCTTTTAGTCTTTCAAAATTTAAGAGAGAATTGTTTAATAATGAATTACTAATTAATGCTTCACTTTGTTGCTTGTAAATTGGACTGAGTGTTACAGTAGCAAAGATTCCATTTGATACTCAGGATTTGCATACTATTTCCTTATATATTTCCTGTTGAGATCTATGTCTTCTTGAAAGTCTTTGCCCAGATGCCCCACCAAATTTAATTAGCTCCTGCTTATGGAATATCTTCTGCAAAGAAAATTTCCTGATATCAACATTTGTATCTTTTCAGTACCAGGAAAGCACCATTCTTCTCTGAGGCATTTAAATGTTCATAGTTTTAATTTTGAGAATTAAGACTTTTATCGTATAAGTATGGCAGGTGTTATACATTTTATATTCTGTTTTTGCTTTGTTACTGTATGTTTTATTCTTTTGGTTTTTAGGATCCAACTAGTAAACTGCTATTGGGAGGACTAAAAACATAATGCGTAAATCATTAAAAATATAAAAATTAAATGTCACATTATTTACATTGATTTACCTGTGATTAGTGTCTATGCCAAGGGTTAGCAACATGGAACCTGGATTTTTTAAAAAACGTGCAATTGATAAAATGGCCCAAATTCCATAAGAACATAAGAAGACCCTTGTTGGATATCCCGGTCCTCTGTCAATCTTCTAGTCTCCTTTTAAAATCATCTAAATTGGTGGCCATTGTTACATTTCCAGACACCAGGTTTCAGAGTTTATCTATCCATTAAGTAAAGAAATACTTCCTTTTCTTGATCACTGAAAATGGCACAACAGGGTTTTCTGTTTGATTTCCATTCCCCCCGCCCCACCCGTTTTACTTGTTTTGAATGTGGAGCTTCAGAGTGTTTTTTTTTTTGCTTTCCAGCTCAGCAGATGGATTTTCATGTAGAATCCATTCCCTAGTACTGCTTGCTTGCTGCAGCTGTTCTGGTTTGGACTTGATTTTGCCACAGTTATAACAGCATACTTTAGATTATTGATCTGTTCCATGGTACTAAATATCCAGAATTTGTCCACCAGTTTATTAATACAGACATATGGTCTAACTGTATTTCACTACGTTGAAAGAATTGTACTGCTTATCTTTTGTCCCAAAGCTCAATGAAAAATATGCATTCTGAACATTAAAACCTGAAATGCCATTAGATTGTATATTGTCATTTGATTATGCCCATATGTTTCTATTCTCCACTGTTCCATCCTTACATTCATTTTGGCAGCTATCCACATTATAAATTAGATGCCTGTTTAAAAACTTCTATTAGCTATGATCTCTCTCTCTTTCTCTCTCAGAATCTTCTGCTTTTTAAAATTACATAGTTATATAGTATAATATTATACAGTTTAATGGAGTTCACATAACAGAAAATGTTTGTAGGGCTTTTTTTAAATGTAAGAACCAGCTGTTCTGTGCACAAATTCATAATGTATTAAGTATACTTAGTATACTGAAAGTGTATTAGAGGAGCATTTATATGAAAGTACCTTAAAGGAATCTCGAAGTTTTTCATTAACCATTAGTTGAAATAGCATGGTATTGATAGCAGAAAGTGATAGGTAAGAACAAGTGTAATCTTACCCCAATTAATGGGCAAGAATTTTGGAAGAGAATAACTATTTAGTAGCTTTAATAACATAATTGAGGAGCATTCTATATAAACCATTTAAAAATTGATACCTGTGATTTCCACCATTGAACAATCTGTATTGTAAGAGAAACGACTATTAGCTTGGAATGCGAAATTAACTGAATGTGAAATTAAGAAACAGATGGTGAAACATTATTATAATTTGCTTTATTTTTCAGTTGAAGATACTGTATGTGGGTTATAAAAAGTCATTGCACTTTATAAACCAAGAAACAAATAGAATTTGCAGTTGTGCACATCAGTTTTGAAACAGTTAAAGGTTTACAAGAATCAATGTTTTATAATAAGTATATCAAAAATATATAACTTACTTACAACTTCTGCTAAATATTAGACTTAATGTTCTGTGGAATTTTGTAAAACCTTTTGCCAAATAAAGAGAGCTGCGTAAGAATAGTCTTACTAAGTATTCAAAGCTCAGAGAGCAAAATTTCTAGATTGTCAAATATAGGAAGCTAATAGAACTAAAAGATAGTGGAAACTAGTTATAGAGAAAGGAAACATATTTTTTCTTCGGTACCATTTTTAGATCTATAATTAAAGGAAAGTAAATGCTTGTGAAATAATGTACTGTGAAACAAGTAGAACATACTTGACTAATGCGGTCAAATTGAGCAACCCAGAAGCAACCAACAGATTATATTAATATAGCTTTTATTGAGTTAGAAATTAAGCTAATACTTTTTCATGAGCTATTAGCTTTGTACAAAATGAGTTCAATATAAACAACTTAGCAATAGAAGTTTCTATATGATACATCTGTAACATTTGGGAAGCCAAGTTGAAGGTTGAGGTACTCAGAGAACTGGTAGAAGCAGATAAATGAAGAATTCAGTAGAGAGGAAAGAAAGTTATCACAGAAGAATAAAGGGAATTTTCCCTAGATAGGCTGCTCTGTATATAGACTTTAAATCACTGTGTGTGGCTACAATGTCAGAAACACTTTTAGTAATTAAAACAAAATACTCAGTGCTGCTCTGCTCAATATGACTTTCCATTGTTGCGAATGAGTGTGTTTCATAGTGAAAGGAGTTCGTCATCCCATGCAACATCCTTCTTTGCAGCTAGATGGGAATGAAGGTTGTGGCTTGGGGGAGAAAGAGAGGGGTGTGTGCCTCTGCTTTTTATGCCACCCTCAACTTTATTTTTGTTTGGAGTGATCAGCAGTGATTGAAATTCCAGATCATGAGTAACTCAGAAAAATGGCAAAGTAGGCATGCAAGGAAAATACTAATCAAAACAATTTCAATCTCTTAATTTATGATATTTGTTGTGATTTTTTAAATTATACCATGACAGAATTTTATCTTCTTAATATTAGGCTTGCTCATCATTTGATGATAATGCACTGAAACTTGTATGCGTAAAAATTACGTGTTGAAATATTTATAAGACGAGCTCTAGTAGATCACGTCCAATAATAGAGTTTCAACAGTGGCTAATCAAATGCCTCCAAGAAACCTTAAGTAGCTCTTACTTTTATATATCTGCAATATCTGATTTGTCAAAGGTATTCTTCTTCTGGAATTTAAAGTTTTAACACAATCCTGAAAGTAATCACTTGGAACCATTGCATTCAATAGTTCTCAGTCACAAACTTATTATTGTGGCTATCTTGATAGTTGACTGGTATTTCAGAGTTGTTCTCAATGGATTTCCTATCCATTTTATAATTAGACTATATACATAAATGTGTGGTTCTCATCTTTGAGATGTGGAGCATTTCTTAAAATGATTTCTTAGGTATAAAGCACAAGTATATCTTTGCATGTAAAATTAGGCAGACAGTTAGGTCTTCAAACTGCCCCTCCCACAAAGTTTATGATTTTTGCAATTAATCTGAGCAACATAAAATAGGTCAGGGAGATATCATGTTGAACTGGAAAATAAGTTTCAGTTTTAGAGTTCTAAGTATTGGCCTCCTTTCTCATTGGTAATAATGAAGCTGATATCCAGGAAAGGTGATCATATTTATTCATTTAATTAATTTTTATCCCACCTTTATTATTTTTATAAATAACTCAAGGCGGTGAACATACCCAAGACTCCTTCCTCCTCCTATTTTCCCCACAACAACAACCCTGTGAAGTGGGTTGGGCTGAGAGAGGAACTGGCCCAAGGTCACCCAGCCGGCTTGCATGCCTAAGGCGAGACTAGAACTCACAATCTCCTGGTTTCTAGCCCAGCACCTTAACCACTAGACCAAACTGGCTCTATTTAAATTTAATATTTAAATTTCAAAAGGCTTGCCTGATTTAATTTGTGGACCTGATGGTGTGACATCAAATAGAAAAGAGGACTAAGAGAATAGGAGAAAGATAGAATGCTAGGCTAGGGCAAAATCTTTGGAATTTTTAGGAAAATGGTAAGATTCTTTAAAAAGCGAGAAAATTGGTCTGGTACGTAAAGTGTACAATGCTGGGTAGTTGGTCATAACTTTCTGCTAATTCAAGTACAAAAGAAATATTTCTTCAAGTTAAAGAGTATGTCAAATTTGAGAGTGTAGCAATAGAAATTTGTACTTATTTTCTTGATCATGCCTGTGAGTATCAGAGGTCATCTTTACCTTGAGTATTTAGTATTTTTATTAGATACGCATTTATAACTAAGTGTAGAACAAGACACACACACACACCCAAGAACCATCCTGTGATGCAGGTTGGGGCGGGAGAGTGAGTATCTGGCTCAGAGTCACCCAGCGAGCGGCTGTAGCTGAGGGGTGAACCTGAATCTGAGCCGCCCCATTCCTTGCCCCAAACCTTAGCCGCTACACTTACCTGTTCTTGAGCCAAGAGAGAGGAACTGGCCCAGAGTCCCCCAGGGAACTTCCATGGCTGGGCTAAAGGAGAGGAACTGGCCCAAAGTCAGCCAGTGAGCTTCTGTACCTGAGAGGTGGAACTGAACCTGCATCTCCCCACTTCTTATCCATCCTAGTTCATGCTAGTTCTCATGTCATTACCTAGTGTCAAACCTTATAACTGTTATAGTTTGCTTTGAAATACTAATGTATTCTATTGTTTACATCAGTGTTTTTCAACCTTGGCAATTTTGAGATGGCTGGACTTCGACTCCCAGAATTTCCTGACCAGCATATTTTCAGTAACCATATCCAGTCTCTGGAAATCCTAATTAAGAAACATGCTCTTCATCTCTTCCATACTAGTTGTTGGCCATAGGACAGAGACCTTCCTTTTTAGGATGGTATTTTCTATCCAGGCATTTTGCAGCAAAATATTAGAAACAACAGTAACTACAGGTAGTCATCGCTTAACAATGGTAAATGGGGCCAGCAACTTTGTTGCTAAGGTGACACAGTTTACAAGTGCAGTGTCACATGCCCTGCCAACTTATGATGGCAGTTGCGGCAGTCCCAGTTGCCATTGTTAGGCAAATGCTGCACAGTTGCAGCGTCCCATGGTCACATGATTGCCATTTGCAACCTCCTGCTGGCTCCCCCATTGACACTGCTTGTGGAAGCTGGCAGTGAAGGTTACACATGGCAATCAAATGTCCATGGGATGCTGCAACATCTTAATTGCAAGCTGGTTGCCAGGCACCCAAATCGTGATCACGTGACTGTGGGGACACTGTGATGCAACTATGAGGACCTGTCATAAGTCCCCCTTGTTCAGCACTGTCGTAACTTTGAATGGTTGCTGAACGAGTGGTTGTTCAGCGAGGACTACCTATAAAGTTAGTTGGCAGGTTTGTGATGCTTTTTTATTATGTTATCCATTAAGAATGAGACTAACATTTCTTTCTAGACTCACATTAGTCATTGGTGAAATATTAACTTTGCCTTGTGCACCCCAAATACAAAGTTAGAAGTTTTCAAGCATATTTTACAGAGTTAATATTTTCTACTAGTTTAAACAGAGAACGTATTTTACTAATTACATTATTAATGGATATACTACAGTACAAATATTTTAAATTTATGAAATTCATAAAACATAACAGCGTATTACTGAATTTATGAATTCCATTGAAATTCCATCTCATCTTAGGGCATATATAAAAGTGTCAAAGTATGGTGGCCTTCACTTAAATTATAAAGTATAATGGAAAGTGTCAAATTATTCTCTCACCAAGGAATTTCACAGCACTGGTGAAACAACAAAGAAAATTCTGCTCTGGGCCTTTTTTTCCTTTTGCATGATTATCTGAATATATAAACAGAAAATCTAATCTGTGGTTATGTCTAAGGCAGTAAGAATTAATTTAGTTAATGAAGTGAGCTGCAAGTTAAATTAATGATAATAGGTTTTTGCAATGGCTTAATTGATGGATCAGCATTTGTTTTCTGGGTGGGGAAAAGTGTTTTGAAGCATCTCAAAATAGAAAGCATTTGAAGATACAGCAGGGATATTGAATGGGGTGAAAAATGTTCTATTTTATGTAGTGTACAGGTTGAACTAAATCCATTTTACTGAAATAATTACAATTTTAAAACATGGTATTTATTTGTTGATAGTTGTGCCCGTTGAGTGCACAATTCGTTATATGAACAAAACGTGCATTCTAGTTGCTATAAAAAGTAAAGCACTGAATTTGGAAATAGTATTTAGTTGGCTATAAATTTTAGAAAGACTTGTGATAAATCACTATATCTTCAGTGATTTAACCGAGGGAATTAATTTAGAGGAGAAAGAACAGGAAAATACTGTATTTCTGTGAACTCGAGCAGTATTAAGTGGTCCTATATTTTGTGTTTCAGCGATGTGCATACTGCAAGCACCTTGGAGCCACTATCAAATGCTGTGAAGAGAAATGCACCCACATATATCATTACCCATGTGCTGCTGGAGCAGGCACATTTCAGGATTTTAATAACTTTTCCCTTCTTTGCCCAGATCACATTGACCAGGCTCCACTAAGATGTAAGTAGGAGTAGTAAATAAGGTATATTCCAAAAATATGTAATTGTTGTTGTTTATTCGTTCAGTCGCTTCCGACTCTTCGTGACTTCATGGACCAGCCCACGCCAGAGCTTCCTGTCGGTCGTCAACACCCCCAGCTCCCCCAGGGACGAGTCCGTCACCTCTAGAATATCATCCATCCATCTTGCCCTTGGTCGGCCCCTCTTCCTTTTGCCCTCCACTCTCCCCAGCATCAGCATCTTCTCCAGGGTGTCCTGTCTTCTCATTATGTGGCCAAAGTATTTCAGTTTTGCCTTTAATATCATTCCCTCAAGTGAGCAGTCTGGCTTTATTTCCTGGAGGATGGACTGGTTGGATCTTCTTGCAGTTCAAGGCACTCTCAGAATTTTAAAAATATGTAATAGAACCTCCTAATCAAATATTTGTTTAGGTATTGGAAATCTCTCTGGATTTGTGTGGGTATTATTTGTCTAGATTGGTTTGGCTCCCTGGCTGTTGTTTTATATTATGTTATTGTATTGTTTTTAAATGTTGTAATCTATTGTGAGAGAGCCATCTATATAAATTGAAGAGATAAATAAAAACAAAAATAAAAGGAATTGGGGAAGATAGATCTGCCCGGTTTTACTCAGCTTATAGTCTTTCGTAAGTGCTGTGTTGGGGTGAAGGATTATAGGCAGGGAGATGGCACAAAATTAGTTTCCCCTCTTTCCTGTTCAAAAACAGTTCAAATTAATTGAGAAATGACAGGAGGAAATCAGATTGCCTTATTATCCGCTAATTTATGATCACTTTGTCCTGCTCTCTCATCTTATGGCATCTTTCTTGAAATATAAATGGCTATTCCTGCTATGCTGTTTTTTTAAGTAATGGCAATGATTTTACTAACACCTGTTTTAATTTTAAAGAATGTGATCTGTGTATGGTAGCACAGACTCATATGAACATTAAATGTTTTATTTTCTGTGTACGTTCTTTTGTAATGTTGCCTGCATAATCCTTAGGTAACACTTGGATAATTTTTTTAAAAAAATTTAAAGGTATATCGACCTACTCAATTTTTTTAAAGTCAATTAAAGGTTGTTTCCGTATAAAATAATGCAGAATTCATCTATTAATTTGTAGCAAAGGAAGAAGCTAACTGTGCAGTGTGTGACAGCCCCGGTGACCTATTAGATCAACTTTTTTGTACAACCTGTGGCCAGCATTACCATGGGATGTGCCTGGATATACAAGTGACACCTATCAAACGGGCAGGCTGGCAGTGCCCTGATTGCAAAGTGTGCCAGAACTGCAAGTAAGCAAAACTAGACTATAAAGTGCTAATAGATTGGTACCCCATTTTAAATTATGTACAGGTAGTCCTCACTTAGCGACCACACCTGGGACTGGCAACTCCTCTGCTAAGCACCCCAATCACTAAGCAGTATATCACATGACCATGACAGACTTACGGTCCTAACAGTCAGGAACCACGCCGAGACGAGGAGTAGGTCTCTAGTGTTTATTACTGCTACATAAGACAGAAAATCCTAACAAACTGAAGAAGTGTGGGAAAAACCCAGACAGATAAACCCCAAAGGTTAAGGCGGGTCTGATCTGTGTCTCTTTGAATGTCTGCTTAATTCCTCAGTACTACGCATGCGTTTTCCCCCCTGGATAGAGGCCCCCTCCTGCTCACCATCAGTGCTCATGACACTTACAACCTCAATTCTGTTTCAGCCATTAAGTGAATCACCATGGTTGTTAAGCGAAACATCTCATGACCATGACTTGGGATTTTACTTCTGTCCACAATAGACTGTGTATTCTGTTTCTTTTACATACAGACCACATTGCAACAAAAGTCCTAGCGTAGTTTTAGATAAAATGCTGAACCTGATGTAAAACAAAATGCATCCCCGACTTTTTTACACTTCCACTTCTGCCTTTGCTCCTCACAGTGTCCACATCAGTTTCACGATCAGTGCAAATGCTGTGTGCTCCACAATTTCTTTAGCCACTGTTGATTTTGCTGTTACTTTTTAAATCCTGTTTCATATCAGTAGATTCTGAGGACACTTAATAACAATATGACACTGCTGTATTTATTCCTTAATATTTGTGAGGCTATATACTGTACACATGCATCATGAATATAATACGCTTTATTATTGCGGTGCACTAGTTCTTATATATAAACATGAAATGATATATCCGCTAGAGCAGCGGTTCCCAACCTTTCTGGCACCAAGGACCGGTTTCATGGAAGACAATTTTTCCATGAACTGGGTGGTGGTGATGGTTTTGGGATGATTCAAGCGCTTCCTCTTTTTCCTAACTTTTTATTCTTTTTTCTTCGCACCGTTTGGAGATAGCAGCCAATGGGCTTGCTTTCTCTGACAGGAGGCGGAGCTCAGGCATTAATGCAAGTGATGGGGAGCAGCTGTAAACACTCAGGCTGTAAATTCGCTCGCTCGCCCACCGCTCACCTCCTGCTGTGCAGCCCAGTTCCTAACAGGCCACGAACTGGTACCGGTCCACGGACTGGGGGTTGGGGACTTTTCTCTTAGAGAAAAGAGTTGAGACTGTGGTACTGGTCATAGACATCGTGGTTTAGCTGAGGTTTTAGCATTTCATTATCCTACTTGCCTGCTGTTGCTGCTTATATTCATCTTTCTTGCTTCAAAGTGAAAAGTATTTTATCTTTTGATCCAATATAACTTAAACTATGGATCTTTTCCTTAGGCATTCTGGAGAAGACAACAAAATGCTTGTATGTGATACATGTGACAAAGGGTATCATACTTTTTGTTTACAACCAGTTATGGATTCTGTACCAACAAATGGGTGGAAATGCAAAGTGAGTTTAAATTCAGTTTCCTAAATTTAGACCGTAATGTGGAATTGAAGTGCATGTTGAGTTTTAAGGATAACATTCAAGAAAGCTTAAGAGTGGTGTTCTTCCACAGGGCCTAGCTCCTGCTACTTAGATTTGGAATGGGATTTTATTTATATTTTTAATTGATTATTTGTTGTTACCATTATTGTACTGTATTGTAAACTGCCAAGCATCTTTTGAACAGATGACATATAAATAATTGTATAAATAAATAAACTTTATCTAACAGAAGATATAAATTGCTGTGCAGGGGGCAATATAAAAGCATTTTATATAGGCTGCACTGTTAGTTGAGTCAAGGTTTCTGAGTTTTGACTTCTAATTAATTAATTTTAATAACTTTTAGATTCAATGATGTAAATATGCTGGTCAATTACTGGTTTTGATACCATAAAATAGTATGGCTAAAAGAAAAAAGCTTATTTTCTTTGACTTCCAGAACTGCAGGGTATGTGCAGAATGTGGCACACGGACCAGTAGCCAGTGGCATCACAACTGTCTTATGTGTGACAGTTGTTATCGTCAGCAAGAGAGCCTACCTTGCCCTTTCTGTGAAAAATCCTCCCATCCAAACTTGCAAAAAGACAGGCTGCACTGTCACATGTGCAAAAGGTGAGAAGCGCAGTTTTTGTTCTGCCTTGACTTAGTCCTCTGCTTGTCGTTAATGGTTTCCAAATCATTTCCAGGGGAATATATATTTTAGTTTTCTTTGGTGCTTACCTGTTGCATCCAATATTGATCTCCCTGAAAATTTCCCTTAATTTCTTGCAGTGTAACAAGAACTGCTGCTAACTGGCCATGATGCTCAGTGCTCAAGCTCTCACTAACTTCTGTAGAATTTTATCCTAGAAAAGTTTGATTGAGAAGCATGGTTGGCTTGTTACCGTTTATAATGGAATTTATTTCTTGTTAAGAAATTATGTGTAAGTGGACACAATGCTCTTTTTCTCCATTAGCAAGCTTGGCATATTGTATTGGTCATCCAAATAAACAATAAATGTGTAAAGGCTTAATTTGAAATGGTCCAAAATGTTGAAAGGGCCTTTTTCCTCAGTGAAACAATACATCAGTGGAAGAGTTTAGCAATTCAATCTGACTTTTAAACCTATTATCCCCTGCAGGTGGATACACATAGGATGTGACAAACCTCCTGACAATGAACTGGATATTCAATTAAAAGAATATGTCTGCAGTCTTTGCAAACATTCAGATGTAGAACAAGAACATACACAAATATGTGATGTGATGGATCCTGACCAACTTCTTCCTGAAGTTGTCACAGGTAAGAGCCAACCTCTTCTTTTATCTCTTTATGCCTTTTGTTGATTCTTCATCTGATATCTATAGACCTCTTCCTATTCAAGATTATTGCTGCAGTAAAGCACAGTGATTTTTTAAAGTCTATGCTGCTGGAATTCCTCAATAAAAGTTTCCAGAAAGACCTCCAGATTTAGCATGGATGCCTCTTGTACTTCATTTTCCTTCCCCCCATTTAACTCAAACCTAATTAGGGACCATTGCCAGCTTTTTAAAAAGGTAAAGACCTCATCAGGAACACAGTTCAAAGCAGAATGGTATTTGTTATCAAAAGTTCTCCTCATAGTTTGAAAAAAATTAAATGTTCAAGCCTGATAATGTCTTCTTCGCTTTTGTTTAAATCTATGCAAATGAAATAGAAATAGAAGACGGTCGAGAAAATACGGCAAACAAGAAGCAGTTAGTATCTGAGGGTAGCCTTGATCAAGAACCGGTGGTTGAATCTTCTACGGATAGTAAGAGCACCCTTTCTTTGGCAGCACAAGAGTGCATAGGTATGTATATAAAATGCGATCAGAACTCTGAAATATTTAGAAAATACAACATTTGTGCAGCACATTCTCTTTTTATAATAATAAGAGGATTAGAAGTTCCTAAAGGTTATAGAGGATATTATTCCATGAAAACAGTATTGTATTTGTTTATTATTATTATTATTTATTTATTATACATATATTGATATATGTATCAATACGTAATCTGAAGTCTTCTGATAAAATACATAATACAACAACTCTTTATTACAGCCAAAGGGAGAGATAAAAGGTATAATTGAAAGACGTACGTGATAGAAAAATAGACAGTTGGTCAGTGGGGTTAATAACTTATTTTTGGTCTATTCTTCTCCAGGTTTAAATTTTTCTGTTTGTTGTATTCTCTGTATGAGACTTAATATTTAGGGAGCAGGATGATTTTTTGAACTATTCATTTCTTTACTGATCAAATAATTTCAAAGTATCTTACATTATAATACTATTGACTTTTTATAATGATATGCAGTATAAAAGTGAATGAATGGCATTGCATAATTTTGTAAAATAAATACATTATTCATTGTTAGAATTATGGCAGGATTAAAAAAAGGGAGAATACCTTTATAAGACAGTGAAAATTCAACAGGACTTTTAAGAAACACTCTGTTTCTTAAATTATGCCAAAGAGTGGTTCATGAAATATAAGTCTGAAATGTCACAATTCAGTTAAAACCATCCCAATAACTGAATAGGAGGATCTTACCCAAATCTGTTTCTGAGCAAGATAGATTAATAAATAAATTGATACTAAAATAAAATACTTTAAGTATGGGTTTCAGCCTACAAGTTCAGTAAGATTACTAGCATGTCAGTTAATTGTTCTTCCTGATATATGCTTTATATTGTAAATTATGATAACTTAAAATCACATCAGACAAGTATGATAATTCAGACCAAAGGTACTTGCCTATCTGTCTAATTATGCATGAAATCTTCTAGAAAAGGATAATTACTGGGAATTTCTAGTTTGCTAAATTGATACTAGAGATTTTTGGAAATTTTTGCTTTTGATTAAATCTTGATTTGTTAAATAAACTCAGAACTAATTTTAAATATGACGAATTTAAAGTAGCCAACTTCATTAATTATACTTTGAACTAAAGCTTGGGTTCTGAGTGCATATTTATGCTAAAGGAAGATTGTGAGCACACAATTAAAAACCAGCTAAGGTGTGGACATGACATAAATCTATACAATTATTTTACGTCAATAGAAAGTATTCTCCCTTTCATAGTGGTAGAACTTTGGGGTACTTAATTGAATGGACATTTATTTGGTACCTAAAGATAAAAGGTATTTCTTATAGGGTATATAGTTTGTGGATTTTTTTGTTACAAGGTGTGATAAACTAATTTCTGATTAGGTTAGATAAATATGTGAAGGGATAGGTTTACCAATAATTAGCAGTAGAATGCTAATTGCAGCCATTTTTCATGAAGTGTCACAGAACTAAAATTCAGAATTCAAAAACAGTCAGTGTGGACCCTTAGCTGCTTGCACTTTCAAACTTTCAAGGAAAAAAACTAAAAATGAAAACTGTGTTTTGGAAGAATGATGCTTTCCACAGCAGTGCTATAGTATGAAACTTAAATACATTGTCTCCACTTGTTTCAGGCCTCTCCTTAGATGAAAAGAATTGTGAACTGGAAACACAGGTTTCCAACCATTTTGGTACAGAAGAAGGGGAGACATCTGTTAAAAACACTCCTGCATCTGATAGCAATCACATTGATAAAAAGAGGGAAACTTCAGAAATTATTCCAGAAATAGCACAGCAAGTATCAGACAAACAAACTGAAGAAACAAAACCATCACAGGCAAGCCCTGAGTTGGTGGAAATGCCCTCAGAGGAATCTCAGCTTCTCCCTACGAAACTGGAGGATACAGCCAAGGTGCCTGAAACTTTCATTTTAGTCAGTAAAGAATCAATCTCCAGTCCTAAGGAAGAACAGTCTGAAGCAGTCGTCGTTCTAGAAGGTACAAGTGGAAGAGATGCTCTTGGAAATGGTGAACCGTCATCTCTTCCTGCAAGTGAAAGTTGTGCGACTGACAGTTCACCGTTGGCAGATAAATCTTCAGAATCACCACCTGAGATAGTTTCTTCATTTCCATCATCTGTTGAAATACACAAATCTGCTAGCGTGTCTTCCTTGCCAGCAGCCTCACTAGAGCTGGGTTCATCCCCTGAGATGTTGCGATGTCAGATGTCATCGCTAGAATCTTCTGCAGGTCTTCCAACCACCTATGTATCACTCACTCCAAAAATTGGAATGGGAAAACCTGCTATCACTAAAAGAAAGTTTTCTCCTGGGAGACCAAGGTCAAGACAGGTAAGCACGTTTGTTAAAACTTATTGCAACGTATTAAGAATCATTGTTTTGGCTATGATATAATTGGAGATACGTTCTCCCTTCCCTCTGAAACCGAGATTGTGGCATTTGAGTATGTTACTTTAGCAATAATTACCAAGCAGTAAATGTTTATAGCATTGAAATGGAAAAATGCTCTAAGCTAATAGCATTTTGAAAAAGTCTAAAGATAGACCAAAATGAAAAACTGCTTTTAATTCAGATCTGAAAACACAATAGTATGAATCACATCTTCATTTTTTTTTTTTTGCTACTGTTTTCTCTTAGAATATTAGGAATAATTATTATTTACTGGTTTTGCCCAAAGCTTTCTATTTTGGATTTTGTGTGTTTGTTTTTTCCAACAGAAAGCATATTTTTCAGTATTAATTTTTTGTTTTAGACTGTTACAGTATATAGAGCAAGCCTTCATTTCGTGTAGGTAGTAGAGAGCAATGATTGCAAGGGTTTGTAATACAGCTTATTTAACCCACCTCTTTAAACCCAGCACCTTGCTTGCAAAGATAATTTACTTCACTAGGAATTTGGTGAATTTATCCATAGTTTTACATACTAATCAACTTTACTTCATTACTTTTATAATCTGCCAACAGCAAGAGTGCTCCAGGCATTAGACTAAACTAAATTTTCCTGAGTAAAAATATACTATAACATGCATGCCTCAACTATAATTTGTCTCTTAAACAAAATTATCTGGTTTTTTTTTCCTTATTTCTAATTTACAAAGAAGTACCTGTTACCGTCCCATTATTCTTAACTCTAAGATGAGTGTATTGCAATGTTTAGGAATTCTAGATTGTACAGTTAAAACACTTGTTTACTGCTAGTCATATCCATGCCAGGCCAGATACTATCCTAACATAGAAACGTGTCTTAATTGTCTATCAGTCAAGATTATGGTACTAAATAAAGCTTAGAATATTTACAATATAAAGTCTGATTTCTTCCATTTTTGGAGGTATTTCATCAGAAGATGGAAGCTCATTCAAAATAATATTCTAAAAAGAGATCATGATATAATCAAAAACATTAAATGTTGTCTTATGCTTTTGAATGCATGGTTCTAAAAAGAATGCTCTTTGTCAAAAATCTTAAAGACTGGGTGGAGTCAGTTTCCTAATGAGGTTTACCACTTAGGCCTGAATAATAGTGCTGGCTATGTATGATGTATTAACTGTATTAACCTTAACTACTGAGGATAGTAAGACTTAGGGCTGGATCAGACAACATTAACCATTATAAGAATGAATTTTAGTAAGCTGCTGTTCTTAGTATCCCATCAAAAACTCTAATACCGTTTTTTTTCCCCTGCCTTTGAGAATCTCTGAAGATAATTGACCTGGTCAGATTGGACACCAGGTCATGGTATGGTGCTATGAGAATACATTTTGCAGTCCTATACCAGATGTATCCCTTATGACCTGGATTTGGGCAAATCATACGTTTTTATTGTGTCTGAATTGCAGTCAATTGGTTTATAAAAATCACAGGTTAACATTATATCTGAACTGGTCATAAAGACCCCAAGTCAGGCTTGAATCATGGAAGCTATGTAGGCATGTCCATGCAGTTTTCTTGGCAACTATACAGAAATGGTTTGCCATTGCTTTTTTTCCCCTTCAATTCTGAGTCAAGCTTACATGCCTAAGAATAGAATATGGTAATTTATTTATTATAGTCATCACCTCGATTGACCAGACTGTTGCCGGACACAATCCTGCTGGTCACAACTTGCTTTCCGTTTGTCTCGATTCCTGGCTTTTCTTCTCCAGGTTCGGCCAAAGTTCTTGGCTATTGGATCTTCCCATCTCTTTGGAGGTCAGCCAGTGGGTCTTTTTACTTCTCTTGGATACCATTTGGCAACTGCTGTTGTCCAATGGCCATCTGACATGCGTGTGATGTGTCCTGCCCAGCATAGCTTCCATTTTTGATATTTGACGACAACATCATTTATTCCACTTCGTGTTCTAATCTGGCTGCTTGGGATGTGGTCTTGGAGAGAAACTTTCAGCATCGATCTTTCCATAGCCCTTACTGCTCTTGAAAGCTCTTCCTCTTCTGCCTTTGTTAGCGACCATGTTTCGCTTCCATATAGCACCACCAATAAGAGTTGAATTAAAAAGATTAACATGCAGTTTTCTGTCAATCATATCATTTTGTAAGACTTCTCTAATGGAGTTGTATCTAGCCCATCCAGCTTTTTTCCTTCTGACCAGTTCTTCTCTTTGATCGTTGTTCATTTTGATTAGCCATCCCAGGTAGACATTGTGGTCGACCTCTTCAGTGAGTTCGTTCTGAAGCCTCATGTGAAATTTTGGAAGGTTCCCTGCCTGCATATATTTTGTTTTAGTGCGATTTCATCTTTAGACCCACCTTTCTGCTTTTGGCATCAAGTTGTCGAAGCATTTTTTGCAGCTTTAGAGCATCTTTTGCAATCAGTACAACATCGTCTGCAAATCTGAGATGGTTTATCTTCATTTATATCAATTCCGTCTTTCCAGTTCATTTTGCGCATGATATTTTCCAAGCAAGCGTTGAAAAGTTTAGATGAGATCTCACTCACTTGTGAGATACTCACAAATGGACCAATAAACAATGTTACAATAAATGGAGAAGAAATTGAAGTTGTCAACAATTTCAGTCTACTCGGATCAACCATCAGTGCCAAGGGAAGTAGTAATCAAGAAATCAAATGACGTATCACGCTGGGAAAATCGGCTGTCAAAGGCCTATCTAAAGTTTTCAGAAGTAAAGATGTCAGTTTAAAAAAAAAGGTGCGTCTGACTCATGCCATGGTCTTCTCAATTGCCACGTATGCCTGTGAAAGTTGGACATTAAAGAAGGAAGATAAAAGAAGAATTGGTGCATTCAAATTGTGGTGTTGGCGAAGATTATTGAAAATAGCATGGACTGCCAGAAGAACAAACAAACCAGTTTTAGAAGAAATACAACCAGCATTTTCCCCAGAGGCAAAGATAACTAGGCTTAGACTCTCATACTTTGGGCACATAGTCACTTGAAAAGGACATCACGTTTGGTCAAGTTAAGAGCCAGCGGAAAAGAGGAAGGCCTTCAATGTGATGGATTGATACAGTCACAGCAACAATGGATGCAGACATTGGAACAGCCAGGCACATGGCGCAAGACTGAACAGCATTTCATTCTGTTATACATAGGGTCGCCATGAGTTGTAAATGACTCGATGGCAACTAACAATAACAACACTTAATATTTCTGGTTAATAATTTTGTTTTAAGTGACATGCCTGATCTACTCTCTCCAACTTGCAGACTGATTTTAAGTGTATTAAAGATCTTAATAACAATAGGCACAAAATCTCCAAACTGATGGATCTTAATTATTACTGTAAAAATCTAATTTATAGCTAAACTTCAATTGCATCTTTTATTGTCCAATAACTGTGTTTATTTCCTATCGATGTTTTATATTTTCTCTTCAACCAGATATTTATCTACAGTGCATCATGATGTTCATCAGTTATAGATGTGAATGTTTTATATGTTTATTTTCTCATCTTACATATCTAGGGTGCTTGGAATAGCCATAATACAGTGAGCCCACCTTCCTGGTCCCCAGACATTTTAGAAGGTCGAGAAACTTTTAAATCTAGACAGCTACCTGGCAGTGCCATTTGGAGCATCAAAGTGGTAATTAATCTGTATTTATACTTATGTGATCTTTTGCTGTCTGTTACTGTCTGTTCTAAAATATAATAACAATACTTTTTCAGGTGCAACTGAACTATTTTTTTAAACATCTTGATTTTTAAAAAAATAACTAACTACATTCTATTCTACCCTATCCTATCCTGTAGGATGGAATAGCAGGGCCAAAACAGGCAAAACACCACATTGGGTCAGGTTCTGGATCAGGGAAATGTGGCACTTAATCCTCACACTGGGGCATATAGGACAGCCTCATGACAGCAGAAGCCAGAGATGTTGGATGTTGTACTGGAACAAACTGCAATTGATCCTGCCCCAGAAATTCTCATCCTTACCGGGTTTAAACTATTTACTCCAGTACAAAAGAATCCATGGTTTTAATATATAACCAAGATCTTCCTGCAAGTCCCAGACTAAACTATTGAAACACTGAGGATAAAGCAGGAAGGGGCCAGATATGCCCAGCATTTGTTCAGTCTTACTAAAATATGATTTATTAAACCAGTATAATTACTTCTAGCTTAATAATATCTAATTACTTCTACTTCTAAGTACACATTTTCATGTTTGAATTGCACTACTGTATATAAAGTACTTAATATATAGTAAACTGTATCTGTATAAAAAATATTACCCTAGTTGTCAATTTGCAAGGACTGATTCAACTGATATATACAGATTATATGAACAAGTTATATTGTGTAAAATATTCATTCTCAAACTGTTCATGTGAAAATATTCAGTGTTGTGGATATTGTTACGAATGTTCTTCTGTATGTGCTTTCTGCTAATAGAAATGAATTATTTACCTTTTTTTGTATTGTAACATTGCATATTATTTAATTACGGACAGGAGAGACAGTGATGGGTATGGGTAGGATTTTGATTAAATTGTTGAGGGAGAGCCATAATTAGGTTCTGGAAGAAAGAAGGGCATTGTCATAATAAACAAGGGCACTTAAAAAAGGATGCAACATTCAGTGTGCTCTGTAAGGAAAGTTTTGCTTATTTCGGCAATGTCTTCTATACAAATGATCAATTTAAAAAATGCATTCGGGATCCATGTATTTAAGGAACACGTAGTAATAAATAACTCTACATGGGCTGTTGTGATTCTGTTTAACTTTCTGTATTTAACTTTAAATAGGGTCGCGGGTCAGGATTTCCTGGGAAGCGGAGACCGCGAGGTGCAGGTCTTTCTGGAAGAGGTGGACGAGGGAGATCAAAATTGAAGAATGGAATCGGATCAATTCTTGCTCCAGGGGTAAGAATCCATGATGCAGCTTCTTAAGTTAATTAGTCCAAACAAATAGTGCCAAAAGTCATTGCTGAGAATTAATTTAAGATGCTGTCAAACTAGTCTAGACCAGGGCTCTTAACTTGCAGTGGCTTCCTAGGAGTTCAGTCCCAGCAGTTTTACAACCATTAGGTCCTAGTCAACAAGCTGATTACTGTAATCATTGAAAACAATCCTTTCATTTTGCTATTTATGATTCTTTCATGTATAAACTTATATAATCCTGCCAATAACAGAAATGTACTAGCCCACAAGTAATTCCTGCCTACGTGTGAAGAGGCTAAAATGAAGATAGATGTTGTGTTTACGAGCAGGCTGCCATCTTTCAAAGATATGCATTGTGCAACCAATGAAGAATATAGATGGGTCAGATTTTTTGTGTGTGTCTTCAAGTCAGTATTGACTCCTGGGAGCTGCCTGGACTAGTCCCTGCAGTTTTCTTGGCAAGGTTTTTCGGAGAGGGAGAGTGACTGAGGGAAGGTGGCTGGCCCAAGGTTACCCAGCTGTCTTCATGTATAAGGCAGGACTAGAACTCACAGTCTCCCGGTTTCTATTATGATGCCTTAACCCCTACACCAGACTGGCTCTCAAGTGGTCAAATTATATATTTCTGAAAGACATTTCTAAAATTTCTAATTATATCGATTAATATTTAATATTGGCATTCATATTATTCTGGAGAAATATTTAACCCATAAATGTACAACCCCATTTCCCCCCCACTAATACACATTTGCAATAAAAGCCCCTTGAAAGTACAGAATTTCAAGAAATTTTTGTTTAGAAAATAAATTGTATTGCAGTGCATATCAGCAACATGGTAACAAATATATAATTTAAATACCAAAAAATCATTTTAAAAAATGAGCACATCATTCTCCAGCATAAGCACCCATTAATCTATGAATTCCTTTTTATTCTTATTGTATTTGTTTATATTTTAGAGAGCTTTTATTTTTAGGTGTTACAGTGAAACACTAAGCCTATTGACTTACAAGTTGAAATCCTCATTCAACCCTAAATGTAATCTAGGATCTGTCATTAACCTCCAGTGTAACTATCTCACATATGTAACTGAAATTAAAATTGGGGAAGGACTGCGTAAGGTGCCTTGAGCTCTTGGGAGAAAGGCAGATGCAACAGTTTGAATGTGTATGACTGATTCCTATAAATCTGAAATTATTTATATTCTATTGTGTAACAGAGTTAAAAACTGGTACTAAATCATTAAAGTATCTCATTTAATTCTTTTGTTCTGTTTTGCAGGTCACAGATATGGATAGCTCATCCAACAAAGATGAAGAAGAAAACTCCATGCATAATACAGTTGTCCTGTTCTCTAGCAGTGACAAGTTTACTTTACATCAGGTTGCGATATTCAGTTGTTCTTTGTTATTTTCTGTGGAAATCGTTATTTTTTTAAGTGACTTTCTTGGAGAGTATGCAAACCGAGATCTCTCCTCAGCCACCCACCCCTACCCCAAGTCCCTAGTGGAGGCAATACTTTATAAAATTCTAGGCACCTGTTAAACTGAGAGTGGAGGCAGTCATTTCGAGGGCTTCATGCTTCACAGTCCACCCAAGGGAGGAGGGTGTTGGTAAGCCTTCTGTGTTTTAGGAGGATCAACGTTAGGCGCGTGTTCTCATAAGCAGCTGCCTCATTTCTTCTGAAATCCTTACCAGCTGCGTACCTGTCTGCCCTGCAAAGGGGCAAAAGCAATCTTTGTGTTGCCTCCTTTATCATGGGGACAAATGGCTAATTTCACCACACGCCCCACAAAGCGAAGAACAGCAGCTTTGGCCCCTGCAGCCGATGCCGCACATACCTAGTTGCCCTGAGTGTCGGTTGCAGCGAAGAGGGAGCAGGAAATAGTTGTGGAAAATATAATAGTTAGGAAATCTCTGTTTTGGATAAATTTCCATGAACAGCTCTTTCAGTGATGCATTTCCCCATGACAATGTCGTCAAGTCTTTGGTTCTGTTCAGCAGATTTCAGAGAGATTTTTCTTGTTTATGTCTTGTCACAGATACTCTAGAGCAGTGTTTCTCAACCTTGGCAACTTTAAGTTGTGCAGAGGTCAACTCCCAGAATTCTGGGAGTTGACGTCCATACTTTCTAAAGTTGCCAAGGTTGAGAAACACTGCTCCAGAACCAAAAAAAAAAAAGGCTTTCTTGATTGAAACATCTCATTCCATAATTCTGATTTCCCTTTTCAGTAGATTGGCAAAATGCCTTTCTATTTAAACAATTGTTCTTTTGTACATTAAGCAAGAAATTAATTTTATTGAAAAGGTTTTTGCTGTCTTAACAGCGGTTTTCTTCTCAACTGTTTTAAGTCTAAAATCAACTTCCTTCACAAAAATGTGAAAATTTTACAAGCACTGTCGAATATGTAATAATATATATATATAGATTATGCTATACATCTGAATTTCTAGGAGGACATAAGCACTGCAAATGGATAGAGGATGGTATATTGCCATCAGATGTGCTTGGGGGTGGCAGGGTTGGTATGCCCAATGCTGTCTTTTACTTGAAGATCTCTCTTGGATACTCTAGGACATGTGTGTGGTTTGTGGGAGTTTTGGCCAAGGTGCAGAAGGCCGACTACTTGCCTGCTCTCAGTGTGGTCAATGCTACCATCCGTACTGCGTAGGTATTAAGGTGAGTGTTTTGAAATACATAGGCTTGTAGACATGTTTGTTTTTAAAGCCCTGTGTAGCTTGGGGCTAGGTTACTGGAGAGAGAACACTCCCTTTATATGATCCTACCCCACCTGATGATCCCATTGAAGTCATTTACAGTGACTTGGAACTGAGCCTTTTTCATAGCTTCCCCAGGTCTCCAGAATGCACAGCTTGCTGAACTGAGAAATGCTTTCTTTGATAGAGAGAGAGAGATTCCCGCCTTTATTATTTTTATAAATAACTCAAGGCAGCGAACATACTCAATACTCCTCCCTCCTCCTCTTTTCCCCACAACAACATCCCTGTGAAGTGAGTTGGGCTGAGAGAGAGGGACTGGCCCAAGGTCACCCAGCTGGCTTTCATGCCTGAGGCGGGACTAGAACTCTCCTACCACGCCTGATTGGCTCTTGGGCTGAGAGAGGGGGACTGGCCCAAGGTCACCCAGCCGGCTTTGATGCCTAAGGCGGGACTAGAACTCTCATACCACACCTGATTGGCTCTTGGGCTGAGAGAGTGGGACTGGCCCAAGGTCACCCAGCCGGCTTTCGTGCCTAAGGCAGGACTAGATCTCTCAGTCTCCTGGTTTCTAGCCCGTTGCCTTAACCACTAGACCAAACTTTGTAAATGTGATCAGAATTTGTTTGCAACTTGCAAAATGCTTTAATAAACGACTTTCTGTAGATGCTGTAAAAATGATTCTGCAGCTGTAAATCATAATAATTACCTTGATATAATGTTATATCTTAAATATAGTATACATAACTGTCCTTTACTGGATTAACAGCAATGGGTGTATTTGTTTTAGTGTTTTAATGAATGAGACTAAATCTGGATTGTTAAAAGTTGACTTATGCAGAGATAATAAATTATTTGCTAACTGTTTCAGCTATAAGCTGTTTTTTCAAGCATAGTTATTTTCAGAGTAAAAATTTTCCATATGCATTAATTTAAAATTTGCATATATCTCATGAAAAGAATCTGCATTTTTAGAAGAACACAGTTTAGAAAACATCTTGTAAAGGAATGCTAGTAAAAGATGTTCTACTTGGTCTTGGAAATCAAAAGCCAAGTTAACTAACATGGGTGACTCAGCTTTTGTGCACAAAATTTTAAAAAATGATTTAAATACCTTTAACATTTCAGCAAATGGGATGAAGAATATTTTGAAGAAATTCTTCGTAACTTATTTCAAATAATTTGGCATAAGCATGAAAGTTTCCAACATTAAAAATGTCTTTTATTGTCAAATTAGGAAGTGATTAAGGCCCTTTAAAATCTTGTAATCAAGATAAAGCAAGGGATATGTTGCTGGATACAGACAATATTGTAAGCATGGAGACCTTTTCTCTCTAGACAGTCACAGTGAACATCCAACTACCTCAGGAAATTGACGTAATCTGAAAGGTGCTGATGGGTACTAGGATATCACCCTGAGAATGAGGCTAAGAATAAATGTGTATCTGGATTTCCCTTTCCACATTACATTTGAGCAAGTCTTAGGCTTTTTTTTTTTAATCTTCCAGTTTGGAAAAGTATTCATGACCTATTTAGCATTCCTGGAACTGACAGTTCATCAAACTCTAAAGTTTTATACAAGGTGTCTTGGAGCAATTGTGTGCTGTCTTCTGCTCTGCAGATTACAAAAGTGGTGCTGCACAAAGGTTGGAGATGTCTGGAGTGCACTGTGTGTGAAGCCTGTGGGAAAGCCACAGATCCAGGAAGGTTGCTTCTTTGCGATGACTGTGATATCAGCTATCACACTTACTGCCTAGATCCACCACTACAGACGGTTCCCAAAGGAGGTTGGAAGTGCAAATGGTGTGTGTTTCTCTGTTTATGGTGTTTACTATCAATATTTTATGGGTTCAAATCGAATCTTTATTACAGTCATAGAGCAGCATATTTATGGGGCTTGTTGCTGGACTAAAATTTAAGCATGCATTTCCGTGAACTATTGGGGACGCCTAACAACAGTGCATAAAAGGAAGATGATCCTTTAATTAAAGTTCAAATAATGTGAGTGGAAAAATCATGCATAACCTCCAGTAATTGAGAATTACTGCAGAGTAATTCTGGAGCCTAAGTTGAGAATTAATTTGGGAATGCTTTGGAATTTGGTGCTGAAGACTTAGAGGATGTATGCTGCCTTTTAACATATGTGTTCAGGCCATTGGATCGGGGCTGACTTAGAATATCCTGACAGCCATGAACATTTGCAGCCACAGAGTACATCATATTCTGGATTTAGTTTTGGCCAAGATGCAGAAGGCCGGCTACTTGCTTGCTTCAGTGTGACCATCCATACTGTGTAGGTATTAAGGTGATTAACAATGATCATTTGCAGCCACAGAGTTTAAACATCCAGACAGGGTCTTTTAGTGGTGACATGCTGGTTAATTTTAACTTTTATGTGCATTGATCAATGTTTTGGCTATTGGATAGTACAGAAATACAAGGAAATAGTAATACAAATACAAAATAAATTTTATTCGTGTTTTGTGTTTTGCAGGTGTGTTTGGTGCAGACACTGTGGAGCTACGTCTCCTGGTCTAAGATGTGAATGGCAAAATAATTACACACAGTGTGCTCCTTGTGCAAGTTTATCTACCTGCCCAGTCTGCTGTTGCAATTATAGAGAAGAAGAGCTTATTCTGCAGTGCAGGCAGTGTGACAGGTTAAAAATTTCTTCTACACTGGGAATTAATTTTTTTTGTACTTCACTCGCTTCTTCACAATGTATTCCCTTATGTTTGTGGGATGAATTTTAATTAACTATCAAAATGATTCTTTAAATTTAGTTTCTGTTCCCCAAGCTATAAAATAGTTAATAGAAAATAATTTTTCCTCTTTCTCAGCCATATTATTGAGGTTACAGCAATGAGAGGAGCATGTTCTTCAAATTCTTGGGTGACCTGAAGAAATTTTGAAGAATGCTCTTTAAGAAGACACTTTGATATTGATTGACTCTTAGCAACCACATAGATTTTTCTTCATGACAATGTGTCATTAACCTGGTCCTTCAGGTCTTCCAACAGTGCACCCATTCCCGCCATAACTCAGTTGTGGATGCAGTCATAGAATGGCTACCAGGGAGCAAACTAGTCCCAATAACAAATGCTTGTTTTATTTTTATCTTTGTTTTACTGTCACAGAGAGCTTATTTTAAGAAGAAACATAGTTAATATTGAAACATGAAAACAGGAGCTTGATTTTATGCTTGTAGTAGAGTTGCAGCTAACCCAAGAGCTGTGCAAATAAAAATGCTCCACTCCATGGAAGCAATTTATACTTCTAGTGGCAAAGATGGGTGAAGAATTCCCTCCAGATGATGAACCTATTTTTTCACAGGACTATAACTCTGTATAAATGAACAGCAGTCCCTTGAACATACAAATCCCCAATTTAAAGTATTTCCATAGGTCAGAAGGTAGTTGATAAAATCAGCGAGATCCTCTTGGATTCATTTTTTTTATGGTCCAACATTGATTTCATAATCCTAACTTACCAACAAAGGCAAGAAATGGAACTAAATGTCACCTCATCCCAACCCCAGTGACCTCAGTCTGTTGTCATCAAAGCAGCCGTGGATGTCAGTACATCTACTAAATCTCAGAAATGGGACCACTGGCTCCTCCAGAATAAATTTGAAAAAAGCTCTGAAATAGCGTAAAATTCTGAAGACCTCTCATGAGATCTCAGCAAAGTTTTGCAAGAGTTCAAATCGCTAACTTTGACATATACATTGAATTCCATTTTTGAAACAGAACACAGAAATTAGAAAATTCGGGCAATAGCTCACCCTCCACCCCTCAGCATTCTAGAATCAGTTGCCCAGTCAGAAGTTGAACCACTGCATCAAAGCGTCTCATTTTCCATGTCTCAACAGACCACCCAAAATAACCTGGTTTATGGCAGCAAAAGCTACTCTGATTTTGACAAAATTAACAAGAACACCTCTCTTTTTCCTGGTATAAGTCATCCATCAGGGGATCTTGGATCAAAGAAGTATGTCTTACCAAAAAATCTCAGTTGGAATACATTTTGAAGTTCAGTGTCACTGATGAGTGCTGGAATTATATAGCAATCCCCAGCTCAAGTGACTTACCCCAAAAGGAATTTTAATAACTAGTTTTAGCAAGCATCATCTGGGTTTTTCAGGAACAGATATCTTATTTCTCTGCAGGAACAATACTGGTATTGCATTGTAAAATTGTATGTATTTCAATCTATATTTTAACTTTCAGATGGATGCACACTGTCTGTCAAAATCTAAACACGGAGGAAGAAGTGGAAAGCACAGCAGATAGTGGTTTTGACTGCACCATGTGTAAACCATATATACCATCAGCAAATGGTAAATCCTCCTCCTGTTTGTCTAATAACAGCGCAGTAGGATTTATTGTAAATCTCCTCTCTTGACAGATGTTGAGTTAACAAGAGAGAGTTTTCTTTTGTCTAGATTTTTTTCTTAATGCTGTATGATCAGTAATAGAAAATGACATTAGAAATATGTTGTTCTTATAGATTGTTACCTTAAAGGCGTAATATTAGAAAAGAAAATATGTGTAAGAAGGACTGAAAACTGAAAATTTTAATAGTAAAAATAAAATTTTAATAAAAATAATAAAAAATAAATTATTTGAAGTAACAAACTGTAGGTTAATGAGAATAGCAGCATCAAAATGATCCTATTGAGGACTGCATGACCTTAATTAAATGATAATTCCCATTGTTCAACTTCTTTTTTTCTAGTGCCTTCCTCTGAATTCTGTGAATCATCCATTGCAGCCCAAATTATATCAAAAGCAAAGGAACTTGGTAACCATTGAAATTCTTAATTCTCTCTGTCTAATAACTTTGTTTCTGCTAATAATTCACTGCTGAGGCTAGAATTACGCCTTAAAATTGTATAATCAATACATATTTGGCTCCTTTTAATAGTTGTTTCTGTTAATTATTTCCTTTTTCATTTTTAAACCCAATGATACCTTTCAGGAATAAATGTGCAAGTCCTCCTTAATGGAACAGCTTTGATGTTAAATTGCTTAAGTGAGCAGATACTTTGATCAAATGGACGAAGTCTGACCTTTCTATGCCTGCCCTTTTAGCTATGGTCTTTGGAAGGCGTAATTTGACCAAAATTGGGGTGATTCATTCATTCTTTATCTTTCCCCCCAGTCTATTTATAGTGCAAGTTGTTATTCTCTGCGTATGTCCACTTGTGTATGTTGAGTTGAATAATGTATGGAATAGACTGTTTGTAAAATCACAAAGAAAACATAATATCTTGCTGGTTTTCCTTTGAAATAATTATGCTGGCTTCTCTTTATCTAATATTAGGACAGGTAGTCTTCCATGGTATGTTAATTGCAATATTTTTAAAATCGGGGAACTGTGCTTACAAACAAAATTATTAAAATTGTAAATTCCTATTGTGGTTCATGCCACTTTTATAGACCCACCGAAGACGTACACTCAAGATGGTGTCTGTTTGACCGAAACGGGCATGTCTCAGTTGCAGAGCCTCAGTGCTGTTGTACCGAGAAGGAAGAGGGCAAAGCCAAAGCTGAAGTTGAAGATCATAAACCAGAATAGTGTTGCTGTGCTCCAAACACCGCCTGATATCCAATCAGAACATTCAAGAGATGGTGAGATGGATGACAGCAGAGGTGATTGTCACATGCGCTCTTCCTGTTTTATTGAACTGCTTGATAGAGGGACATGTGATATACTGTGGAAGAAGAAGAAGAAGAAGGGATTTATAGCAGGGATGATAGCTGGCTTTAAAACTGTGTTGGTTGACTTGGGAAACGAGAATAGGAGACTAGGAGCAGGGCTTGCAGGCTTGGTGCATAGGTAGCTCCCTATGGAATCGCACCCAGGAAGAATATAAAAACTCAGGAAAGTAGCTGTAACAAGCAGCCAGAATCTTCATGGCAGAAAGAGGAGTGGAGGCTACATGGACATGAGCTGGGCTTCTCCAGGACAAGTAAAAGAGAGCTGATTCTTGGTTATTAGTTCAAGATTTGTTATAGCCTCCAAAAATGAGGGTGGCAAATGAACAGCTGCCCAGGAAAACGAAGGAAGGGAGTGACTGTGTATTTATTATTGATCAAAATGGTGCTTGGTGTTGGCAGCCGCTCTCAGAGGCAGTGAATGATACTGTATAATTTTTATTTGCATGAATACAGTATATGGGAGAATACAAACTTCTGTCTGTCTAAGTGCTCAGTATCCCATCGTATAGTGGGCCAGAGTAATTTCTCTCTCATCTAGAGATGGTGTACATCCTGTAAACATATCCTATCATTCCTGGATTTCCTGGCTCTTGGCAGCTAACTGCTCCATATAATGGGGAGAGATAAAATGCGAAGTGTGGGGACAGAATGGAAGTGAGCTGGTGCTCTTCATGAACATCAAGTAAGCAAGTAAATTCTTGCTGTTCCATGGAGTCATCTAATTCTCAGTTGGTTCTCAACTGAGCTGAGGACTCACAGGATGTCTGTTGACAAACTGCTATGCATCGGCTTCTTTTCCATCTTGGAAAATGTACATAACTGATTGGTCTCATGATAGCTACTTACGACACTGAATGTAATGAAGAACACAAAGAATTTAGAACTGTCATAATCATCAGTGGATCAATTTTATACATAGGTGTTTGCTGTTCTTTGTTCAAATAGATAAGCTGAGCAATATTACACAGCAAAGAAATTTGCTGCTTTACCTACCATACATCATCTAATGAAAAGAAAACTTGTGTCTGCAAATGTGCAGCGACAAGTTGTTAAGTATATGTAAATTATTGAGGAACGTTATGACAAATCTAAATCAGAAAAAAGGCTGATTTAATGACATATCCTAAAATAAGCATGCTGGTTATCGGTTTACAAGGAGCCTAACTTTCTCATCACAGATTCATTTACTTTTTTTAAAACTGATGTGTTCTGTAGCATTAATCAGAATAAATGTCATTAACAGGCATGATATAAAATGAAATTGTTAAGACACAGTGATAGAAGCAGCAAAGTATTACGTATGGTTTTAAACAACCATATACACCACAGTGTGCCTTGTTCTTTGATCTCAAGTTCAATCCCTAGCATTGTCTATCCAACAAAATCTTTCTTTGGTCCTGGGTCAGATGATAAAACAATATAGAAAAACATATGCAGTTCCAGTTCTGTCATTAGCTAGCACTTCCTTCTGCCTAGAAATAATAAATTTCCACTCTTCTAAATACTGACATTATACAGTAGAAGGAGACGTGAGGTCCACTGAAGCCTTTTAAGCCTTAGGGCAGTTAATCAGGAATAACTCCCCAAATAATACATATCATAACAGTAGACATTGAATATACAGGTAGTCCTCGCTTAACTACCATTTGTTCAGCGACCATTCGAAGTTATGGTGGTGCTGAACGAGTGGTAGTTGTGCCCAGTCCCTAAAGTTACAACTGTTGCAGCACCCCTGTGGTCACATGATCAGAATTTGGGCGCTTGGCAGCCTGCCCAAACTTACAACAGCAAGGGCGCTTCATCTCTCCCCCATCACTGCCTTTCTGGCCACCCTGCACAGCGGCACTCCTTGGCAGTGGTGCTGGGACTGAAGTAGAGGCCCAGGACCTTCAGCAGTCTCAGCCAGCCACCACCAAGCCTCTGCTTCATCCCTGCTGCCACCACCGAGGAGAGTCACCTGAAGCCCTGTGCCGTGGCCAGCCATCCCATTGCCCTGCACTCCGTAGGCTCTGCTGCACCCAGCTGTCTTCCTCCTGCTGCTGATGAGCCACGCCTAGCCTGACCATATGCGAGGCAGCTGCTGGCCGCCCCAGGCCTTCTTCTCAAGGCTGCTCGCGCCGTTCTCCAACTAGCCTGTGTGCCGTTCGCATGTTGCTTGGAAAGCCTCAGAAGCTTTCCGAAGGCTTTCCAAAGCATTGTGAGAATGGCGTGTGCGATTTGGAGAACGGTGGGTGTGGCCTTCTTGCGAGGTTTCAGAAGGCCTCAGAAGTCTTCCAAAGCATCACGAGAATGATGCTCACTGTTTGGAGAATGGCGTGAGCACTCTTGCTTAATGACCAATGGGTTAAGGACGGGACCTGGGATTGCCATCAGTAAGTAATGCGGCCACGTGACATTACACTTTATGACCACATAGCAATGGAAATTCCTGTCCCAATTACCGTCGTAACTTGAGGACTACCTGTAACGTTCATTTAGAATTGCCTATCCTTAACAGAGGAATATTGCTATTTTGTCATTCATTGATATGATGCACATTTTAAATACCTATTAATTTTGATGAAACACTAGCGTATCAGGTGCTTATACAATACCAATATGTTAGGATGCCTGATAAAGCCTTGTGTGGCACAGAGTGGTAGGCAGCAAACTCTCTCCACGACCCAAGTTCAATCCCAGCGGAAGCCGGATTCTCTCTCGGGTAGCCGGCTCAGGTCGACTCAGCCTTCCATCCTTCCGAGGTCGGTAAAATGAGCACCCAGCTTGCTGGGGAAGGTGATGACTGGGGAAGGCAATGGCAAACCGCCGCGCTACAGTGTGCCAAGAAAACGTTGCAAAAACGGCATCCCCCCAAAGGGTCAGACGTGACTGGGTGCTTGCCAGGGGACCTTTTCCTTTTTTTCACATGTTAGGATGCCCAGTCATGTCTTACAGCCTCTGTTTATTCAGCTAGGAGTTGGCTTCAGTTATGTTTAACAACCAAGCAACATTACTGTATGGTAGTGCATTTTATATGGAGCTGCCTTTAAATGCTGGATGGAAATTTAACTGGGTTTAGATAAAGCAGCAAAATTGGTATCTGGTATAAGTATTTGAGAAAATGCCATGCCAGTGCTTAAAGAGCTGTGTTGGCTATTATTCTGGGCCAATTAACAGTGCAGTTTGGGACTTTAAAGCCCTAATTAACTTGAACATGAGTTTGACCTTGAGTAGGGTTTGCTTTAATTTAGTCCATTAGGATCTTTGAAGGCTTTTCTGAGGTGCAGTAGGGGTGGTAATATTTATAGATATGTAGATGCGCACATGCACACACATGCACACACATGCACAAGTGAGCCAACTTTTGTACAGGGGCTCAGGGTGGCATACGTAGTGCTCCCTTCTCCTGTTTTCCCCTACAGCAACAACCCTGTGAGGCAGGTTGGGCTGAGGCAGAGTGACCGGCCTCAAGTCACTCAGGGACCTTCCGTCACTAAGAGTGGACAAGGTCCTGGGTCTCCCAGTTCCTAGTCCAGTATCTTAACCACTACACCACGCAGGGTCTCTAGAATATGGAATACAGACGAAGACTTTCTCACTTACGGCCCCATGATACAATGTTAAAACTGCCTCTCTTTTACCGTTTTTGGACGCTCTCCATAACAGCATTTAATCCTTTCTACCTTCTAATAATCCTAGTGTAGTCAGAGTATTTCTCCTATTTCAGTGTTATTGGTGTTCAATTTTAATGTGATTCTGTTATGCTTATTATTTTTCAATAAGTTCTCAGCTAACTGAAGAATCTTTTACGTGAGAGGTGAAATAGAGATTTATAAATAACTCCAGTCTTCCCCCCCCGCACTTTATAACTTGTTTTGATTCAGAAGGAGACCTCATGGACTGTGAAGGAAAATCGGATACAAGTCCTGAGCGAGAACCTGTAGATGATGACCCTAAGGGAATGGAAGGAACCGAAGGGATTAAAAAGAGAAAGAGAAAGCCATACAGACCTGGTAGAGTACATACTCCAAATGTTTGCATGTTTATTAAGTTTATATTTATTGGCCATATATGTATACATAATCTTTTATTTAGAAATGAGGTTAATTAACTGTTGTTGAGAATTGCCCTCTCTGTTGTATACTGCAGCTTCATATAATTGGTTTCAGTTTCCATATAGTGCCTGATTATTGAGATGTATATCCAAGTTACCAAACAGCAGGAGAACTTTTCTTTATAATGCTGTTACAGATAGATAAATCTTGATAGCTTCCATGTAGAAGAGGTGTAAGCTAATTTTCACGATGCGGTTGGAGTTCAAGAGAGAAGTGGTATTTTTTCAGCTGATGTTGTATTTCTGTTGATATAAAGGGCATAGTTGGATTAATATGGGCAGCGGTTGGATTTCTTACACAGGATATTGAAATCCTACAGATGGGAGCTATATCTCAGCAGGCAGAGATTCTGGATATTCGATTTTAGTTGATTCCCTATTATCCTCCCTAGGAAGGAATTCATAGTATCTCTTAGAGAATAACTTTATTTACAAAGGATATTTCCAATTATAATGGGTCTTTTTGAGAGGCTCTAGCCAAATGTTTAATAAGAATATTGAACTGTCTAAATTTATAATAATTATAGCAAAAGGAAACATGAAAACGATGTATATGTATTTTCCTATTCTTTTCTATTTTCATTTAAAATAATTACTAATAAATAATATAATTATTCCAAAAAATAAAAATGTCAGTAGAACAAAACCTGATCTATACAATATGGTAAAACTACAACACTTACTGTTTTTTTTAACACCATTTCAAGATTTCTTCTTGATATGGAAAGTGGTATATAAATTGGATTAAAAAATAACATTCAGTCTGCATTCGTCTGAAAGTTTCTTTCAAAGCTGTATGCCTGTGTGAAAAAATAATTCTCTGACCTAATCTCTTAGCATTTTGTAAGGGCTCATTAAATACATTTTAATATCTAGAGTTACCCTTAGTGGCTTGTTATATATGAATGACAATATATCTACAAAATGTCTACATTCCAGGATGTTTCTCTTTATTTAAATAACTTTAAGCTGTATAACGTGAATGTATTTTTTTTATAGGCATTGGTGGATTCATGGTACGCCAGCGGAGTCGTACAGGACAAGGAAAAATGAAAAGATCTCTCTCCAGAAAAGATTCTTCTGGTTCTGTGTCTGAGCAAATACCTAGCAGAGATGAAAGTGGGCATCCAACAATTTATTCTCATATTTTTGTGTCACTGCCATGCCCTCTAACATAGGATCATTCTATTGTTAAGATTCATTTTAACGTAATTTTCATTAACTAGTTACTGTTTTTTTTAACCTCAACTTTTTCACAAAAACTCAATTCATTGTCGTTCCTGAAGATATTACATGTTTGCATCCTTCCAAAGCTGTTTCTCATCACTAGTTCTATAAATATTAAGTTAGAGTGGAGAGAATCATGCATTGTGTTGGGGGCCTGCAGTCTTACCTGGTTATCTTAGTAAGGTTCACATCATTTGATACCTGTTTTCTGTCTCTTGCCTTGCACTGTTTGTACTAGGTACAATTTTTAAAGCACAGGCATTTTATAACAATAAATGTATATAGCACTTTAGGAGCTATGGGGCTTGTAAGTTCTGGAAAGATAATAGTTTCTGAAACAACTTCCAAAGAAGCCCTGTGTCAGTCTACAAAACTGCTTCTCAACCTTGGCAACTTTAGGACATGTGGACTTCAACTCCCAGAATTCCCCAGCCAGCAACCCTGGCTGGGGAATTCTGGGAGTTGAAGTCCATGGATCTTATTTATTTATTTTATTTATTTATTAAATTTATACACCGCCCATCTCACTATAAAAGTGACTCTGGGCGGTTTACGAATAAAAATTATAAAGCCATTATAAAACTAGAAAAAGTACAAAAAATAGAAGATAGAAGAGGAAAACTCAAAGGCAGAGAGAGTGTCCAGATAGGTGTGGCTTGAGCAGACAAGACACACAGCCCTGGTCAACAGCTGGGAAGTAATTAGGGACACACACAAATAACTTTCAACTGAACACTGCGGCACAACAGGTTCTTTGAAATACACGGAGACCCAGTGAATTTAAAGTAACAGCAAAACTTTACTGGTTACAAGGTGCATTGCTCTTTCTCACACGCGTGCATGCGCGCACACACACACACTCATCCACACTTACCCACATCCAACTAAGCTGCCAGGCACTAGCTAGAGGGACAGAAGCCGCCAAGTCTGGATCCAAAGACAGCTCAAGGAGTGGGTGGGCTCCAGGACTCCTTTTATCTCCAAAAGTCCTTGCTTTGTTGATTCACAAGTTTGGTAGCTGTAGATGGGATTGGGGGGGGGGTTCTCCATGTGCTCAGGCCCAACTTCCTTTGTCTGGTTTAGGTGACATTTTTCCTTTGTTTCCTTAACGACTTGCTTCCTTATCTACCTCTCCGAAGGGATCTTTTAGACAAGATTATTCCTGGCTTTTGTCCTCTCTGCATACGTGTCTGCTCCATCTTTAGGTAATGGCAGCTTTAGCCTAGTCTCACAGATCCCCAAGCTAGTTGGCAGAGCCAGGTCTTGACGCTCTTCCTGAAGGCCTGAAGAGTGGGAGCCAACCTCACCTCAGGGGGCAAGATGTTCCACAGGGCAGGGTCTATGGCAGAAGAGGCTCTCCTTGACCACATGAGTCAAAATTTAGTTGACGGGGTCCATAATATGTCCTTCCTGCCAGACCAGGTGGGAAGGGTTAAAAAAAAAAGTTCCCAAAGTTGAGAAACACTGTTCTAGAATTAAGCTTTTAAAAAAAAAAAAAATCATACTTTACTGTTTTTTCGTTATCTCTTTTATTAGATATTAGATGTTTTTACTGTTTTATGATTGTTTTATTTATTGGCTTTATGGTTGTTGTGAGCTGCCCAGAATTGCTTAAGATGGGCAGCCATATAAATCTTTTAAATAAATAAACATTTTAGAGGAAGAAAATAAACAAATACAAACAAAAATAAGTAAAAAGAATGAAAGAATAAAATACAAATGTGTAAACAAAGGATTTTAAAATGTCATGGAGTTTACAGTTTTCCAATATATCATTAATTACTTATGAATAATTGAATATATTATACCAGTTAAAAAAATTAAGAATCATTATTAAACTTTGAACTGAAAATAAATATTAGGAATCATGGTCAACACAGTATGAATCATTGACTGAAATTATCACCTGTAATGAATTGAATTGATACTGAGAATCTATTCTAATTTAAATATCCTATGAAGTTAAAATATAGATTCGATACAGAGAGAAATCCAAGTTTTGAATGAGGTATAAATCCATGTATTAGTTATAGTCCAAGAAGGTTTTCCAGTTTGAATTACATTCTGTCAGATTTAAAGTACAAAGTTATTCTGAACTTAAAACCGTAGTTCCATAACTTTGTTAACCATTCTTACTAGAAACAACCATTCTAGTAAAAAGCATATAATATCCCTGTGGCAGTTCACATATGCAAAGCTAGTATACTCTGAAGAGATGTCTAGTTTAGTAAAGCTTAATAAAAATACTGCAAATTGAAATACAAATTGTTTGCATTAATATAAAACAGATGATGAACAGGGAAAAAGTAGAATAGAAGTAATCCACTAGAAACAAATAGTATGGAGGTTTGGTGCCTTCAAGTCAGTTTTTGACTCCTGGTGACTTCCTGGACAAGTCCCAGCAGTTGTCTTGGCAAGGTTTTTCAGAAGTGGCTTGCCATTGCCTGCTTCCTAGTACTGAGAGAGATTGTGACTGGCCCAAGGTTGCCCAGCTGGCTTTGTGCCTAAGGAAGGATGAAAGGTCTCCCAGTTTCTAGCCTCATGCCTTAACCACTACACCAAACTGGCTGAAATACTAGGGAGTGTTAATGGCAAAGGAAGACCATCATAAAACATTTTTAAAAGATGCCTAAGGTATATTAGCTTTATACTGTAGGCACTTTATTAAAAGGTCTATCTCTGCATCTTTTGAACTGTCAATCTGAAAGCCATGGCATAGAGCAAATATTTCTCAACCTTGGTAACTTGAAGATGTGTGGACTTCAACTCCCAGAATTACCCAGCCACCCTTGCTGGGGAATTCTGGGAGTTGAAGTCCACGTATCTTCAAGCTGCCAAGGTTGAGAAACACTGGCATAGAGAGTAAGACCTCATGAGGATTGCAGATTTCATTGAAGACACTTCCTTTAGGTCATGTGGTGCTGAGTTTTTAGAGCCTTGCATGCTAATGCCACATTTTACCTTCTCGTCACTTTTATCAGATTTTCCGTTTCGACTTTTGCCATTTTAAAACAGGAAAAGAACAAGTCAGTAACTCTCTTTCTTTCTGTACTTCAGATATAAGCTGGGGTGAGATAGGGTCATGATATTCTATATGCTTGGTATTTCTAGGTTGGAGTGAACAACTACCTGATACACCTGTTGATGAGACTATTTCTGTTTCTGAAAATATAGACAAAATTAAAAAACGTTACAGGAAAAAGAAAAATAAGCTTGAAGAAATTTTCCCAGCATATTTGCAGGTACTCTCATAGCTATGCAAAATATTTTCCCTAAGATTGCTACTTGCATGTAGTGGATAATCTATTTGTAGTTTAAGAAATTGCTTTATAGTACGTAACCCATTAACACTCAGTATTTTAATAACACTCTTTCAGACAGACAGATCGTTGCTATAAACTTGCTATAAACATTGTATATTTACTTCTGATTTTCTAATTCTATAAATAGTATTATTTTATTGTATTTCTGAAAAGTAAGATGTCTATATTAATGTATTAATATTAATACATTATAATATATAGAATACATTAATATGGACAGTTTATTATATTAATATAATATATTAATTGTTTACTTAATGTATTTTATAAAATAGTCTGGTTAGCTGAAAGAGTGTTAGAATGAACACATTTTGTAGGTGTTATTGAATTAGAAGCAATAAGGTTATTTAACTTTTCCTTGTATACTGTATAAAAAAACTAAACTAGTTGGCTTGGATTTTAGGATAAATGAATGGAGGGAATTTCACAGAGAAACCTGTCCAATAAGTACCTTTTTGGAGGGTTGGTGCTGCTCCCTCAGCAGTGCAGAAAATGATATAGTGGGATGTTGGGAGAAAACAAGTCACATAAAATTGAATGTTTCTTTCTCTTTACTTTGCAGTCATGCTTTTAAGTCAGAAGTAAAGAACTTCAGCAATTTTAGGTTTAATATGAGTGTTCTTTATAACAAGGACAGTTACATTTATTAAGTGTAACATTAACCAATGAATACTTGAATGTTTCCAGTACTCAAATATAGGAATCCTGTGGCTTATGAAGACATTTCAGTTAAATGCTTGCTTGTTTGTTTGTTTTAATTCCAGGAAGCTTTCTTTGGAAAAGAACTTTTAGATACCAGTAGGCAAAGTAAGCCAAGTTTAGATAATGTATGTGATGAAAGCCTTAGTATTTCATGCAAAGCAAGTCTGAACACCAGTTTCTTAGACCCATCTTCAGATCCACTTTTGAGTTCGACTTCTACTCCAACTCCCTCGAAATCTGGTGCACAAGGTACAGAGATCTGAAGATGTTTTGGCATGGGGTGGGCATGGGCATGGAGCAGAGGAGAGTCCTTGAAACCATGAGTGCTGCTAGAAGGGCCATCAGTAAAAGGAACACCTGCTTAATGTTGCAGTTACTCTTTGGAGTTCCTTTGCTCAGAAGTAGACGTGATCTAGTGTCCTGGGTGGCTGAAATGTTCCCCTGCTACATTTTGAATGTTGCCATTCGTGTTGTCATCTTTATTATGTTTTAGTGTGAGCTGTCTGTTTTCTAAAGGTACCCTGGATGACCCATTAGCTGCTCTTGTGCTGAACACTGAGGATGACATCCTTGGAATTCTTTCGGATGATTTAGTGAAATCTGGGGATCATTCAGGTATGTTCAGAAAAATTGTTGTGTACTTAATGTTCGTGGTTATTGGTTCCTTACAATAGCAACATTCACTTACGGCTCCTTTTGATTCATATCACAGTATCTGAAGATGGCAAAAGACAAATCATTTTGCTTTTGAACTTTTATATTTCTGCTTTAGTTTTTTTTTTTCTTTTAATCTGTTCGATTGTGTCCGATTCTTGGAGAGTGCCTGGCCAAGTCCCTGCAGTATTTTTGGCAAGATTTTTCAGAAATGGTTTGCCGTTGCCTTCTTCCCAGGGCTGAGCAAGAGGGACTGGCCCAAGGTCACCCAGCTGGTTTAGTGTCTAAGGCGGGACTAGAACTCACCGTCTCCCGGTTTCTAGCCTGATGCCTTAACCACCACACCAAACTGGCTCTTCTGCTGTGTTAGCCACTCCAAATATGTATACATGTATATATGCATAATTTGTAAATATGCTTCTGCTAGCCAAAACTGTTATCTCTTGCTTTGCTTAATACATCTGTCCTTTATTTTTCACTTTCCTTTATTGATCTGGGGATAACTTTCAGTGTCTTTCATATCCATGAACTATTTCAGCATGCAGCTGTATACTTTTGATTTGTTCTTTCTTGCTTACTTCACTTTTTTTTTGTTTGTTTTGTTATAATCATCCATTTTATCTGGTTTGGATCCTGTAGGTCTTGATTTATGCACTTTCCAGGTTGAGAACTCCTCTTCCCCTTTTGGTAAGGAAATATACAGTGGGTGATCAGTGTTAGAAGTAGTACTCTTTCCTAATAGTTTCAGCTGATTTTTTTTATGCATGTGCAGCGTAATAACCCTTCCGTTGCATCACTTTCTTTCATTTTTCACTACCTTTGTGCAGAGTCTTGCGCAGTGTAAAATGCCTGTCTGTATAGTGCACATAGAAGAACTTGATTTTTTTTTAAAAAATGTTGTGAATAACTACAGAATTGTACTGTATATGTATGCATTTCACAATATAAAGTAACACATTTCTCCTGTACTTACTTAAAGCATTTCCTGTCTCTGTTCAGAGTAGTGGACTTTTTTATTTAGTTCATTGTAATATAAAAGCATGAAAAAAACTCACTGGTTTTTTATTTGGCTTGGGGAATGTTATTGCAAGTATAAGTAAGAATGCCAGACATAACACCTAAAGTTGATTTTTAAAATAGTTTTTATATGTATTGTAAGGGTTTTAAAATTCTGCAGTATTTTCATTTCTGGTTAAGTGTCCTGCTTTTAGACATAAAATGTCAGTCCTTCAAGGTAGGCCTAGTCAGGAAAACATGTATTGCAAAGACTGCCAAAACTCATCTTTATTGTTGTAGGTTATATCAGAATCTTGAAAGCCTAACTGTTTCCCTGTGCCCACTCTTACACTAAAGAGAATCAAGTCAGGGTTACCTTGAGTTTCTTCCTTCCTAGAGTATGTGTGTGTGTGTATGTATGTATGTATGTATGTATGTAATGGGACGCGGTGGCGCTGCGGGTTAAACCGCTGAGCTGCCGATCGGAAGGTCGGCGGTTCGAGACCGCGCGGCGGGGTGAGCTCCCGTTGCTCGTCCCAGCTCCTGCTCACCTAGCAGTTCGAAAACATGCAAATGTGAGTAGATCAATAGGTACCGCTTCGGCGGGAAGGTAACGGCGTTCCGTGAGTCATGCTGGCCACATGACCCGGAAGTGTCTATGACAACGCCGGCTCCAAGGCTTAGAAACGGAGATGAGCACCGCCCCCTAGAGTCGGACACGACTGGACTTTACGTCAAGGGAAACCTTTACCTTTACCTATGTATGTATGTATGTATGTATGTATGTATGTATGTATGTATAATCCCCAGAATTTTATTAACTTGACTACCTAATAAAAATTTCTGCACAGAGAATAATTTTCCACCACCATTACTTGTGATACTTACCTTGTCAGCCAAGAATGTGCTACAACAACAGAGAAGTATCAAGCATAAGCTAAACTTCAGACGTAGTTTCACAGCATCCATAGCATAGTTTCTAATGGTTGATTGGTTTATTTGCAAAAAAAAATCCCCTTTAAGTGTAAAACACCCTCATCGCTTTGTGATATATGTCAAATATTACAGTGCTTCTATTGTTGTCAAAGCTTTGATGATTCAAATCCACATGGAGACGATGCTTTTATTAGGCTAACTGAACATTGCCAAAGTAGTTGATAGCTTCCAGGTGTCCCAGGTTATTTATTAGACAAGACGGCTATGAATCGGGAGGGAGAGGGGAGAGATGTTGGGAAGCGATGTGGCATTATTTGAAAACCTGAAACTTCGCAACTACATTGCAAGCATTTCACTAAAAAAGATTTTGCCACAATATATAATTGGGGTTTGTTTTTCTGATATCAATATGGATGCTTTTCCTGTTTATTACAATCAAAAATATTTTCTAAAGTGAAAACGTTGACTTCTTAAACTGTTCAAAGGAAAAGGAACACTGTGTTACATTTAGTTGGATGCACTATAGAGTTTTTTTTCCTATCGTTTTCTTAAACTACAAGCTTAAGCCAATTCATGTTATTCAAAGTTATACTTTTCTTTCCTTCAGCTGGACTAGATATTGGGCCCATCTCTGATGATCCCTCCTCACTGCCTCTGCAGAATGTCAGCCAGGGTTCCCGGCCATTGAGTGAAGAACAGTTAGATGGGATTTTGAGCCCTGAATTGGACAAGATGGTCACAGATGGTAAATGGTTATTTTGCATCATTGTCTTCCAAGCCAGCCTATTGTTCTGAAATATTACGGCATTAACATGCAAATATTATGTGCATTTTATAGATCTACTTTGTGCTAGTAGATCTTCATTAATATCTTTGTGAACTTAATGTGTTGAAATTATCTAAATATAGTGAATTGTGATTGCTAATATTCATTGCTTTTACTTTGTGCAGGTGCAATTCTTGGTAAATTGTATAAGATTCCAGGTATGTTACCTGTTTTTAATATCTTTCTGTGAAGCTTATTTCACACACACTCATATACATATATACATATGTACACCCACACCCTCTCTGCCTGCTACCTCTCTAATGCCCACTTCTTGTGTGTTACAGAGCTGGGAGGAAAGGATGTTGAAGACTTGTTTACTGCTGTACTGAGTCCTGCGGCCACTCAGTCAGCTCCTTTGCCACAGCCCCCACCACCTCCTCCGCCACAGTTAATGCACTTGCACAGTCAAGGTTTGCTTTTTATCATTTTAAGGTGTTTCACCATAAACAAACAACATAGCAGTTGAGAGGAATTCAAGAATAGTCAGCGCCTGCTACATGATCATATGAGAAATTGAAGTTCGAGTAATGACTACTTTTAATAATTATTTTTATCCATTACAGTATATTATATATTCTAGTAAGCTCAGTATGACATTTTGTTACATTGCCTAAAGATTTTGTATCCCTTTCAAAAGGATTAGGAAGAGATGGATAATCTTCTCTGATAGACAGGAAAGCCATGGGCTGTCTGATTCCCTAGGCTAAGCGTGAGGATGGGGAAGTACTGGCTTGCGGACTGAATGAAACTGGATGGATTCAGTCTGTAGCATCTCCTTTTCTGCTGGATCTACTTCTTTTATCTGCTGAGAAATGAGCATTCACAGAAGTCTTCGTTGCGGAAGCATTTGCTCATTCTCTATCTGGTGTCATAACAGATGAGGAAAAGAAGACTTAAAATATCTCTGAGGATCCAAACTTTGTGCTCCAAATTTCACTGTCGTGTTTTTGGGGCCTAACTAATCTCAAACCTTTCAAAGGAATGTTTTCTTGAATTGAATTGTTTGAAAACATGTGAATTTCTTGCTTTTGCCCAGCATGGTTTCATTGTTTGGTATAATCTGGATCAGCCTTTCTCAACCTTCTGACCCTGGAGGACCCCTTGAAATATTTTTCACCCTTCACTTGGGGACCCCCTACACATTCAGGCTCAAATAGAGGCCAGAAGTCACAAAATGTTTATATTGGTTTCATGGGTAGGCCTGTATATATGCATTAACAGTGTTCTTAAACTAAAATTAAAGAATGAAACTTACCTCTTGAATGTGAAGTTGCCCAAATTTGAAATAATTTTTTAAATAAATTGTGATCTCCCAGGGAACCCCTAGTGACCTACCATGGAACCCTCAGGTGCCATGGAACCCTGGTTGAGAAACCCTGATCTGGATATTATCTAGTACGCTTGTTCCTCAATGATACAATTGCCAGCTTTGTGGAAGGTTTTTCTTAGTACAGAAATTAAACTAAGATAAGACCCAGTGCTACAGTTCTGTGAGGACTTATAGGTATAAGAAATGGTCCCTAAGGTACTCAGCACTTTTATTTCTTGATATTCATTATCTGTGAGATGTCAACTGAGCCAGAGGGAAAGTTTTTTTTTCCTAAATAAAGGACTCTTTATGTACCTGAACTGCACACTATAATTCATAAAAGGGATTCTGTCTCTCTTTCTTTGCAGGGGTGGGGAGGGGGGAATGAAAAGACCTTTAATTCATTTTTGCATTTGGTGTTTAATGACATTCTTGAGAATACTTGGAATATATGTGTAAATCAACCTCAGAATGGCTTTTATGTGTTCCCTTCTGATACTATATGTGTATATCTTACAAGTGCAAATAGTGTAATATTAAAGATAATATTGGCCCTGAATATATTTTTGTAAACTGTTCGTAATAGAATTGAAATCGTATGTTTGATACTGTGGCTTTAGTTAGATACATAGTTATTTCAAAAGCTTTAGTCTAGTTGTATGACATTGTGAACCAGAGGTTTACTAGCCTAATGGATGTGAAACGTTCTAAAACACTAAGTAGGTGCTAAATGCCATAATTATATCTTAAGATGTGCTTTCCTGCCAGCAGCAAATTGGTCCTGAAGTGGTTGTTGTTATTCAGTTTTGTCTTTTTACTTTTTTCTTTAAAGGGGAGAATGCATTTTCAAGAGTTCCTCTTATGAATGGCCTGATTGGACCAACTTCCCATCTCCCGCATGCACCCGTGGTTCCTGGAAGTGGATTAGGCACTTTCCCTACTGTAACACAGCCACCCTACGCCGATAGTAGGTTAGTCAATCTGAGAGGTCTTGTTTGTTTGTTTGTTTAAAGAATCACAGCTAGCAAGATGTTAAATCAACACGGAATGAAGTTAGGAGGTTGGGCTCCTTCATTTCTTCCCAGCACCAGAATGCAGAGCAGCCAGTACTGCTAGCAATTTTAAGATGCGAGGTTTGGGGCCGTGCAGTTCCGTAGGCAAACATCGATATCCATGCTGTGTTTTGTGTTTTAGAGATAAAAACACTGCATTTAATGCAGTGATTAATGATCCCACCAGTCCTTGGGTTCCATCTGCAGCCCCGTTGGAAGGAGAAAGCGATACCATGTCCAACGCACAGAGGAGCACCCTCAAGTGGGAAAAAGAGGAGGCCCTTGGTGAAATGGCAACGGTAGCCCCTGTTTTATACACAAATATCAACTTCCCAAACCTAAAAGAAGAGTTTCCAGGTATGTTGTAAAGCGTAAAGTCAAACTTACATTTTGCAGGCCTGTTGGTCGCCCACCTTGTTTCAGAGTACTCTAATTTTTAATATACTCCGTGAATCCGATAATATTCCATAATGTAGCAGCAATACCTGCAGCACAAAATAACGCATCCGTCTCCTTTCTTTTCTCCGTGTTCTCAGATTGGACTACCAGAGTCAAGCAGATTGCCAAGCTATGGAGAAAAGCAAGCTCACAGGAAAGAGCTCCCTATGTGGTAATGAACCTCTGCAGTTTTATGAAAAAAAAAACATTTTTTCTTTTCCCTTCAGTTTCTATTGATAGTCTAAAAATTATTTTAAACTATGAATTGCTAAAAAGCATGCTGCTTCTGCAGAGGGCATTTTGAAAACACAAAACCTAGCAAGACCAACTTGTTCAGTAGGCACTTTCTCAGGCTTCTCTGTGGGTTCAGCTGGGGTCCATGACAGTTCACTGAATTTAAATTGATTTTAAGGAATTTTTCTTTTTGCTTAGGCTTCTTCTCTCTCTCTTATCCACTCCCCTCCGAGATACCCAACTGGATCAGACTGAGAGCAAGGCTTTCTTTGTGAGCCTGTCTAGACCCAAGGTCTCATCAAAGTGTGTGTGTCACTGACAACAATAAGATTTGATACAGGAATAACCCATATTTCCTGGGCCCTTTGATTGCCCAAGAGACAGAACAAGAAGCACATGAGTGCCTGAACCCTGGAAGACCCTTTTTATTCAGGTCTCACCCCCATTTCTATGTTCTCCATGCTGGAAGTGCCAAGTTGATTGATTAATTTGAGCTCTCTTGAAGAGAAATTCCAGGAGTAAGATGGTCTTCTTTTGTTACTCAAGAACACAAATCAGTGGTAGCTAAGGGTTCTTCTTTTCCTTAGTTCACTGATTTTTTGATTTTCCAAATCTGCTTTTTAGGCCATTCAAGGATTTTTGGGGGGGTTCAAGTTTTGTGAATGCCTTGTGCAACATTTTATAAAACACCCTAATAAGGAATTTACATAGAAACCCTTTTGAAAACAGCCTGATTGATCTGATCAGCTGGAGATGTAATAGGAAGAATCTCAGTCAGAAACAAATGCTTAGAGCGTTTGGAAATGATTAAAAACCCTGTTTGTGGCTTAGAGTGAAGCAGTGCCATACTTCCTGGATTTAATTTTCTGTTTCAAGTGGCTTGGACTATATGGCTTGATAAAAAAATACTACTTGGGCCATTGTGTGAACTGCTGCATCTTGATTCAGTTAGAACTCCTTTTCTTTAGTACTTCAATATTGATTGGTTTGTTCTTGATGGCAACGTTGTCCTTCCTTATGGGTCTGCATAAATACATCTACAGGTAGTCCTTGCTTAACAACCATTCGTTTAGTGACGGTTCAGACTTACAATGGTGCTGGAAAAAAAACAACTTATGACTGGTTCTCACGCTTACACCTGTTGCAGCATCCCCGTGGTCACGTGATCACAATTTGGGTGCTTGGCAACCAGTTCGCATTTATGACCGTCGCAGCATCCCGAGGTCATGTGATCGCCATTTTCAACCTTCCCAGCCAGCTTCTGGCAAGCAAAATCAGTGGGGAACCGCGTGATTCACTTAACAACCATGTGGTTCACTTAACACCTGCAGTGATTCGCTTAACAACCACTACAAAAAAGGTCATAAAATTGGGGCAGATTCACGTAATGACTGCTTCACTTAGCAACCAAACTTCCAGTCCCAATTGTGGCTGTTAAGCAAGGACTACCTGTGCTCTGTCTTTATCTAGTGAAACAAATAGTTCCCAGGTACCTCATTCCTTAATTAAATCACATACATATTTTTGAAATCAAATAAATAAAAGAATAAGTATTTGTGGGATAACGAAAAGGTTGCTTTCATTTATGAATCAGAATCCAAGAAAATTGTGTTTGATTTTTTTTTTTCCAACAGCAAAAAGCCAGAGATAATCGGGCTGCCTTAAGGATTAACAAAGTACAGATGTCTAATGATTCAATGAAGAGGCAGCAGCAGCAGGACAACAGTGATCCCAGCTCTCGTTCTGAGGCCGAACTCTTCAAGGATCCATTAAGACAGAGGGAATCTGAGCATGAGCAAGAGTGGAAATTTAGGCAGGTATGTTGCGCTTGCTGCTCGCTCTCCTGTTGTCTAGCACAGCTGTAGAAAGAAAGGTGCTTAAATAAAATTGGTTTTCAAGAAAGGGTATGGAGGTTTATTCAGCAGGTATGGGCAGCCTAAGAGCGATGTGGCTTTTATGTGATAAATAGAGCTTGGAATTAATTGGAAAACACTCATATTTCCAAGCAGAAACCCCATATCATACGGGGTTGAAGAGCTCAAAATTCATATTTCTGTCTTTAGTGAGGCATCATAGATGCAGAGCAGGGTTTCTCCACCAGGGTCCCGTGGCACCCGAGGGTTCTGCAAGAGGTCACGGGGGTGCTCTGGGAGATCACAATTTATTTAAAAAATTATTTCAAATTCGGGCAACTTCACACAAGTCTCGTTCCCTAATTTTAGTTTAAGAACACAGTTAATGCATCTATCCAGGCCTACCCATGAAACGAGTATAATAATTTTGTGACTGGCCTCTATTTGAGCCTGAAAGTGCAGGGGTCCCCCCAGGCCTGAGAAATATTTCAAGGGTTCCTCCAGGGCCAAACGGTTGAGAAAGGCTGATGCAGAAGGAGATACTGAAATAGGTAGTGTTTATTGGAAGGCATATGGTAGATTCTGATGGTATGGGCCATTTAGAGGTTAATAGAAGCTCTCTGAATTGTTTCATTCCATATTGTTATGATTGCAAATTGCAGAATTCCCAGCCACTTCCATTCTTGATGGGAACTCTGGGAGTTTACAGGACGCATCACTTCTGGGGAGGGTTTTGTTTCGTTTCGTTTTACAGTAATGAATTCAAACTTCACAATAATCAGATGAAGCTGAACTTACTTTTGGGGGGGTAGGGGCAGGTGTTGTATGCTTTGCAGTCATTTTCACATCCAGCATTAAAAAAAAAAACACCTTGCACATATAGCAAGATTTGAATGGGAGATTTCCAGAAAAAGTTAGGTAGCTTGGATGAAACTTCAGCTCTTAATTGATACGCATCTGTTTATAGTGTTTGTCTGTCTTGTTCACTTTTCATAAGATGATCTTCTGATTTTCAAAGATAATGTACTTTTAATAACTTCAGGTGGAACTTTATGAAAAAAATAATTAAAAGTATGCCATTGGTTTCTGTGTTGCATGTGTGTGTGTATGTGTATCTTTTAAAAACAATATTTAGATGCACCTGTGGGTTTGCTACTTCGCTTTCATTTAATTTTAACTTTTTTCTTCCTTTCCTGAAACAGCAAATGCGTCAAAAAAGTAAACAGCAAGCTAAAATTGAAGCAACGCAGAAACTCGAGCAAGTGAAAAATGAGCAGCAACAGCAGCAGCAGCAGCTGCAGCAACAACTCGGATCGCAGCAGCTTTTAAACCAGTCAAGCTCAGATACCCCTAGCAATGGAATGCAGAGTCCTTTAACCCCTCAGACCAGCAATGGAAATATGTCTCCTGCGCAGCAAGCATTATATACAAAACAGTTGCCTGGTGCTTCTACATCTACTCCTTCTGATGTTTTCCTAAAACCACAAGCCCCACCTCCACCTGTGACGCCAAATAGGATGCCTGCTCAAGAGGGTCATTGTCAAGCTCCATCACAGCAAACATTCTCTCCTTCCCCCTCTACTCAGCCACCTTCTCCAGTTGACCCATATGCAAAAATGGTGGGAACTCCCAGGCCACCGCCTGTTAACCCAAATCAAAAATTTGTCAGGAGAAATTCTGTTACATCAACAGATATCTGTCCACCACCGTCAATGTCGAGGCCAACTCAAGTATCTGAATCAATAGGAAGGAGACCATCACCGGCCAGAGATTCATGTTCTTCTTCCCCAGGCACCAGTGACCCTCATGCAAAACCTCCAGATACACCAAGACCTGTAATTGGAACAGAACAGTTCTCTAAATCTTTGGGGGTATCAAGATCACCTTTAATTTCAGAACAACCGGCAAGCAGTGACCAATTTGCTAAGCCACCTCCGAGGACAGGAGGTGATACATTTCAGAGACCCCGGATCTCTTCTACTGATTCATATGTACGGCCTCCGTTGACTTCTGCATCTGTTATTGAAGGCCATTCCAGCCCGTTTAAAACACCAGCGTGCCCAAATCAGTCTCCGCAAGATCCTTATACAAAAATGCCACCTACTTCAAGGAGAGTAGCTGTGGATCCTTATGAAAGGCCTGTTTTGACACCAAGGCCTGTCGATAGTTTTGTACACAATCCATCTAATGATTCTTACAGCCAGTCTCAGTTGGCTTCACACTCAGCAATAAAGGATACTTTTGCCCATCCACAAAGAGGGTTGCGAAACCAGGGTGATTATTCTGGAACTCTTTCAAGGGCAGTTGCTCAGGATCCATATGCCAAGCCCCCAGGCACCCCTCGACCCACAGACCCTTATGCCCAGCCCCCTGGCACCCCTCGACCTGCTCTGGTTGACCCATATATGCATCAGCCACTCACACCAAGACCTCCACAGACAGCAGATTTATTTGCTCAGGTTTCAGCTAATCAGAGGCATTCTGATCTGTATGCCCAGCCTCCAGGTACACCCAGGCCAGTTACTAATGATCCATATTCTCAATCACCAGCAACTCCAAGGTCTGGAATTTCAGAAACTTACAGTAGGCCAATTCCCATGTCAAATCAGGATTCTTATCTGCAGGCATCACAGAGCAGGACTTTATCTGGGACTTTTGTAAAGCCATCAGATCCATGTTCTCAGCCTCCAAAGCCATCAGGGCCTACAGGGACAGATTCTTTTAGCCATGCTCCAACAGCATCACCTTGTGATCCTTATGATCAGCCTCCAATGACTCCAAGATCCCAACCAGAAACTTTTGGAACAGCCCAGCACCCTCAAGATGACCAGTCTAGAAGTGGATCAGAGGGAAATTTCAGCTCCTCTGCAAACTCTTCCATGAATTTGCAGGGAAAACTGTTTTCACAGACCACACAAAGTTCTGGCCCAGGCCCAACTGCAGGACTAACACAGAACACAATGTCTCAGACGGATGCAGAGAAATTAAGACAGGTGAATTTATCTTGTTTGATGTTATGCTGGTAAACCGAGGCGTCACAGTTGAAAGAATCTAAGAATAGAGACACAGAGACTGTTGTCTCAATAAATCATTGCTTTTACAAAGAGCTAAAAGATACAAATGTACAGCTGACTCCCTTCTGGCTAACACTGTCCTATCTTTAATAAATATTTATTGCTTGAATCTTACCCAGCATCTCCTCTTAACCACAGTTGAGGGTAGAAATGAGCTATCAATATTTCCCCCGCCTCATATTATAGCTAGAATCAAGGACCCCTTAATTATCTGTGTTAACTGCTGTTCACCGACAGGAAGCTCTGGCATGGGCTGGTCCATGAAGTCACGAAGAGTCGGAAGTGATTAAACGAATAAACAACAAAAACTGCTGTTCTCTAGAGGACCGCTTTTAAAGAAATGCTTCTTGGACCCAAGATTTGTAAAAATTTCTCAGTGCTTAAGACCCTTGCATTGGGCAGTGTGCTTGTACATGTAATCAGAGCTAAATTGAATGAGACCAATTGTCTAGAGCCATTTCAATCTAATTTTAAGCCTGTCTTAGTCTAGTGAGTAATTGATTCTGTAAAGGCATGAGGATTGTGAGTAAACTCATTCTTTTTATTATAATAACATTCTGGATAGGCTGTCTTGACTCGGATTGAGGGCACTGTATTTCATCACATCCTCTCCTAACTACAGGATTAATTCAAAACTGAATGCCAAGAGACGGATACTAAGCCCAGAGGATCAATGTTTTGAGATTCTGTAAGATTATTTTTTAAAGTCCATCTAAAGTGTGATGGATGGAAAAAGTCTTAAGATGGGCAAGTGCTGGTAAAAAAGGTAGTGGGTAGTATGTGGCCTGTTGCAAGAAATGATTTTTTAAATCTAAAAATGGTGTTGTATGAGGACATACTTCTTCCTCTTTGCTATATGGAGCAGTTGGGTGTATCGGGATAAATATAGAAGTAAGTTCAATCCAGTGGGAATGGGATAATTTGAGGGTTTTTTCCCTTAAAGACTTAATTCAGGAGAAAAATACTTCTTAAATTAACAGCAGATTATTATTTTGTTGTTCCATGTCAGCGCCAGAAGTTACGTGAAATTATTCTTCAGCAGCAGCAGCAAAAGAAGAATGCAATCCGTCAAGAAAAAGCGCCACCAGAGCCTGTTGTGGCAGCTCCAGCAGCACCTATTCAGCCATGGCAGCAAGAAAGCCTGAACCAGATTTTCAGCCGGCCGCCACCTCCTTATCCTGGCAACGTCAGGTCATCTACCGTTCCTCCAGGCGGACTAAGGCTGGCAGGTTTTCCTGTTGATGGGCAGCTTGATAGACCTCAATTTCCAGGAGATTCAAGTGGCATGGGGATGAGGCCTCATGGAATTAGGTATACAATTACTATGTCACTTTTTACTAAATTCGGACTATTTATGAAGAAGCTTTTCATCTTGAAGCATGTGTTGTCATTCAGAATGACCAAGAAGAATATGCATAAGTTCGTTTTTAATGCAGTAATTGTTCTATGCATATGTTGTAATATGCATCTTTCTTTGAAGGGGAGGAAACAGTGATTTTTAGCAGCAATTACTTAAAAAATCTTCATTACTTTTAACTGTCCCTTTAAATAGCTTGTGGCTTAAAATGGTATCTGAATGTAATATAAGCCAACATATTAAAGGTTGCATGCAGTCACTTATGAATTCATATTTTATCAAATATTCTCTTTATTTTGTGAAATCATGAACCGGGCACAAAAATATTTAGCTTTTGAGGTCAAAACATTCTGGCACATCAGGCATCTATTATTTTTGTTCATTTTTATAGTCTGTAAATTAAGGTATGTGAATATTTATTTTCCATGTCATGTAGAAATGTGATTATGTCTAGAAAATACTATCCTTGCTGCTAGAAAGTTCTAGGCATTTTAGAGTCAAGGAATCTTACTGCCCTTACATACATACATAAATTATATGAATTAGCTTTAATTTACATCTTTTTTTTTCTGGTAATTTAATCAAGGTTTAAAGCAAGTTATATTGCCTCTAATTACATACATACATACATACAGTTTTTCAAAATACACATACAAGAATTTTTACTGGATTATATACAAGAGTGATCATCTATGTTTAGTACTAAATGGATAATGTGAAAATTAGCTACAAAGATGTCATTAATTTTACTAATTTTTGTATAAATTTTTATTGAAGATTGTTTTAAAAGAAGATGAACACTAATACAAATTAATATAAAGTGAGAAAAAAATCAAAGAGAAAGATAAAAGTGCAAAAAAGTAAAAGTAAAGAAAAATAGAAAAGAAAGAAAAAAGATACGAAGAAGTAGCTTTCAATCTTCTTTACAGCAGTTATAAGTACAATGATAAATTTACCTCTTACTCTATGGTTACAACATAACTCTCTTCTTTCTATAATCTATTCTGTCTAATCATCAAAACCATAAATCTTAAGTTCATTTTTTTTCTGTTTCATGCAAAAAGTCTATGTCATTAATTTTACTAATGTGAAAATTAGCTACACGGTTATTGTATTTGTTCATTATGGGGGAAATATTCTCCAGTAGATCATCCAACTCAATAAAAGCTTGTTTTTCTCTTTTCCAGATTTGGCTTTTCCAGTGGTGGCCATGGGCCTCCACCTTGTCAAGATCACTTTCTTGGTCCACCACAACAAATGCCACGTGCTGGTGTCCCACCACAGCTTAGAAGATCCATGTCTATAGATATGCCTAGACTACCTAACAAGCCACCAATGAGTAATCCCATTGGGCTGTCACAGCATTTCCCACCACAGGGTATCCAGGTTCAACAGCACAACATAATGGGGCAGGCGTTTATTGAGCTTTGTCATAGAGCACCTGAAGTCAGACCAAGACTGCCTTTTAATTCCCCATCAACTACTATTATGAGCACTGTTCCTGAGCATCAGCAACAAACTGAGCTTCTACCTAGACAGGATTGTCAGGGGCCAAGACACCTAGAACCCGCAAGACGTAATTCTCAAAATCCAAACAGCTCATTACAGATTTCAACAGGTTTGGAGCATTTACCACCATCCCAGCAAGATAAAGTGAATCCAAATCAGCCACCTGTACTCGTCATGTGTTCTTTGAATCACCCATCAATTAATAATGCTTTTTCAGGAGGCCCTTTGCCAGCAACAAGATCTGCTGATGAAACAAGTGGCTTGCAGATGCCCAGTCAGCCCACTGAAGGCTTAGAAGAGAAACTTGATCCTGATGATCCCTCTGTGAAAGATTTAGATGTCAAAGACCTTGATGGTGTTGAGGTTAAGGATTTGGTTGATGAAGATCTTGAAAATCTAAATCTAGATGCAGAAGAAGATAAAGGTGATGAACTGGACACATTAGATAATCTTGAAACTAATGATCGTCACCTTGATGATCTTCTGAGATCAGGAGAATTTGACATAATTGCTTATACTGATCCGGACCATGATTTGGGTGACAAAAAGGGTATGTTTAATGAAGAGCTGGATCTTAATGTCCCCATAGATGATATACAGGCCAAGGCAGATGATGCTCAGCAGAAACATCCAGAAGATAAAGCTTCTGTTCCTGAAAAGTCTGTTTCTCCTCGAAAAAAAACTACTGAGATCAGTGAGATTAAAACAGAAGTGCTTTCTCCAAACACATTTGAAGAAACTAAATGTAATCATGAAAAAAATGACCGAAGTGTGGCAGCTTCAAATGCTCAGGATGATGGAGAAACCAAATCTGTTTTGCCTTGTAATGTGGAAGTAAGTGATAAAGCAAATATGAATGAGGAAACCACAGCATCCAGTTCAGATGCTGTTCAGTTGCCTGCTCAAAGCACAAGTTCTTGCAGTATCCCTGGATCTACTCCAGTTCTTACAAGCTTACTTGCTCACAGCAATTCAGAAAACCCTGACATAAGGTCCCTAGACTCTCCCTCTCACCCATTCCGGACAGCACAAACAAATCCTGTTTCAAGTATTCCACAAACTTTAATTGCATCTGCAAGTCAAAGCACGGGAAATGTGTTACCTGAGGTGAACATGGTTCCACAAATAAGCCATAGCTTTTCACAAGGGACAGCAGTAAATTCAGGCTTTATCTCTGGCCAGCCACCCAATCACAGTTTGGGGGTAGGACAGCCTGGTAGTCAAGCAGTGCCTGTTGTAAACAGGCCTGCTCCTGGTGGTATTCCTGGTCCTCAGCAGATGATGCTTCCTCAAACGTTGGTCCAACAGCAAAATCGAGAGAGGCCTCTCCTTTTGGAAGAACAGCCGCTTTTGCTGCAAGATCTTTTGGATCAAGAAAGGCAGGAGCAGCAACAGCAGCGACAGATGCAAGCCATGATTCGTCAGCGGTCTGAGCCATTTTTCCCTAACATCGGTATGTTTTTGTCTTCCAACCATGGTAACGTTGGCTGGGGATGTATACGGAATAGACGCGGCAAGTCACCTTTTCTGTCGTCATGAATGCTAACACATCTCCATTTCTATATTTCATTTCCAGATTTGCCAGATGATGTGTAGATTTGTTAAGGCACTTACAATAATTGAATACTTTTCATTAGGGGGTCTTTCTGTTGATACTTATTCATAAATTTGATTGATGGATGATCTATCCCCCAACTCACTAGATCTAGGTGCTTATAATTACAAAACAACAACAATAAAATAAGTAATTAAATAAGTAATTTATTAAACAATAAAATAAGTAATTAAAGCAAATATTAAAACCATCATCGCGAAAACTAAAAACTAGAGTAAGCCAGCAATGTCAGTCCCCAAAAGTATAGCAGAACAGTATAGTTTTGTTGTCTTTCTGAAAGCTGACCAAATTTGGATATTAATTTTTCTTAGTCTTTTTCAAAAGAATAAAATTCTGTAAGGATCATGCAGAGAGCTGATTGCTTCAGTTCTTCCTTTGATTTACACAATGTAGTATTGTATGTACTTGTTGGAACTCCTGAGGAATGCTCTAATGCAAATAAAAACTTACATTTGGGGGGATGAGAGAGGAGAACATTCTACATGATTCATGATAATATTCTCTTCTCTCATTCTCTGTACACATATATACACAAATACGGTCGCATCCCATCCACCTCTGAAAAGCTATTGTATTTCATTCCTGGCATTAACTCAGTGCAGGCTTTAAGGGAAAAATTGACACTTCAGCATTTCCGCTTCTGCCAAAATACTTACCCGAATCGCCAGTTGGCTTCCCAGTCTTAATCTTTTAAGGTCATGTAAACTGTCCTGATTACCAGGAAACACACTGAGACAATGACTTGGTCTCTAATATTTATTAGTAGTACTTAACAAGAATCCTAACAAACTGAGGAAGCGTGGGAAAACCCAGCCATATAACCCCCAAAGGTTAAGGCGGTCCCGATCTGTGTCTCTTTGAATGGCTGAACAGTTCCTCAGTGCTACGCATGCGCTTGACAGTCTGGGTGGGAGCCCCCTGCTCGCCATCCTTACTCATGACATAAACTGAGTGTAAACCTCTAAAATGATTGCTAGTAACTTCAGTTGGTGGTCTGAAACAAATCCAGTGTATCCATGGAAACGGTTTTCCTTTTTCAAGTACCCAACTTAAAAAAAAACAAAAAACTCCTGAATTGATCAGCAGTTATAAATATGAGAAGGCTACAGTTCCCAGAATTCTGGCTAACGTGGCTGGAGTGCTTTGCAAACGTAATACGTTCGACCATTCTGTCTTCTCAGATTTTGATGCAATTACCGATCCTATAATGAAGGCGAAAATGGTAGCTTTGAAAGGGATCAACAAAGTTATGGCACAGAACAATATGGGGATGCCACCATTGGTCATGAACAGGTTGGTAAAAAATGACACGTCTTCCTGAAACAATGTAGTATTGTTCTCTTAGATGCCAATATGGAAGTACAGCTTTTCTCCTTAATCATCTGTTCAGATTTTACTTGCTTGTGGAGATATTAATGAATTTCTTTATATAATTCTATCGTTGAATAATTTATTTCCTTTTTCTTCCTTTTATGTGTGGTTGAGAGAGATATATACACACACATACACATACACACACACAAGCATATACACACACACACACACACACACACACATTTCTACCCATAGCAGTAACTTTATGGGTTATATGCAGAGAAGGGAGGGGCTGGAAATGGCAGAAACAAGTATAAAAAAGAAAAGGAAGTGATCTTGATTGTGAAAGTATAAAACAATGACAGGCACATATAAGGAAACATCAGCTTTGTCTTGGTTTATATTATGATATTGTTTGAGATTACTGTCTCTTCATTAACGCAAGTTGTAAAATAAACCAAATGGTCATTTTCATTTACCTATTGCTAGATTTGCCTTCATGGGTCAGGCAGGGCCTGGAGCCCAAAGCAGCGAAGGCCAGAATCTAATACCACAAGCAGTTACACAGGTAATATCATCTTTCCTGAGATCTGCAGTAAAGCAGCTCAAAATGTTGCCTTTCCCTGAGATACAGATGATTGTTACGGTTGCTTCTGACTGCAATGATAAGGGTTTTATTTGTTTTGGGGGGGAGGGGTTAGAAGTGGGGAGAGTCTGCAGATGCATCTGTGAGCCATTGCACCCTTAGGACTGGGGTCGGAATCCTGCAATCAGCCTGTGTATATAATCTGACCTCTGAGCTGCAAAAATCCCCATTCCCTGGCTCAGATCAGCTCAAGGAATTTTGCTAACCTTTTTTCCTCTTTTAAGGATGGTAGCCTCACACCTCAGATGTCTAGACCAAATCCTCCAAATTTTGGTCCTGGATTTGTAAGTAAGTATAAACCTGTTAATGTGTTACATTCTTGGGGCTTGATTTCTAAAACTCAGTACCATTCATTCATTCATTCATTCATTCATTTTCTTTCCACCTCACCTTTATTATTTTTATAAATAACTCAAGGCAGCTAACATACTTAATACTCCTTCCTCCTCCTATTTTCCCCACAACAACAACCCTGTGAAGTGAGTTGGGCTGAGAGAGAGGGACTGGCCCAAGGTCACCCAGCTGGCTTACATGCTTGAGAAGGGACTAGAACTCTCCTACCACGCCTGATTGGCTCTTGGGCTGAGAGAGCGGGACTGGCCCAAGGTCACCCAGCTGGCTTTGTGCCCAAGGCAGGACTAGAACTCACAGTCTCCTGATTTCTAACCCATTACCTTAACCTACAGAAACATTACAAGCCCGTTACCTTAACCTACAGAAGCTTCAATAATTTACTGTATTTTAGAAGTTGTCTTCTAAAATACAGTAAATTTATTTATTTATTTTATTTATTATTCAAATTTAGTTACCGCCCATCTCCCCCAAATTATTGAAGCTTCTCCCAGTAACCTTTGGTATTAATGAGTAGCTGGATATTTATTCATGTGCTTATTTTTTACAGACCTAATACGTTTTTGTATAAAAGTGTATTCAGCCTTATCGTTGATTTCAAAATAAAAAAAGTGTAATGGATCATTGGCTAGGCTAAGACAAACATGACCTTTTCTGCCTTACAGAAGATAAATTTCTGCATTTTAAAAAACATTTTATATATTTTTGCATCCTTTAAAGCATACTTTAGCTACACTATGAGAGCAAATGTTAATGCTATGGTGCACATGGAAATAGGATCTTGGGAGAGAGTGAGTGCAGATCTATTTTCTGTAGCCAGCTTGAAACATTTTTATGGACACTGGTAATACTCTGCGGGATGGGGAGGGGATTCTTCATAACAACATGGCCCAAAACAACCACATATTTGAAAAATAAAGACCTTCCTGTAACACTTGAATCTTTAGAAGAAACATGGGGTTTGTTATCTTTTAACCCCAGATGATTCATATAGAAAGCAATACGAAGAATGGCTGCAGGAAACCCAGCAGCTTCTCCAAATGCAGCAGAAATTTCTTGAAGAGCAAATTGGAGCACACCGAAAATCAAAGAAAGCCCTCTCTGCAAAACAGCGCACAGCAAAAAAAGCTGGACGCGAATTCCCAGAGGAGGATGCAGAGCAGCTGAAGCACGTCACGGAGCAGCAGAGTATGGTGCAGAAACAGCTTGAACAGGTAAGAGTTCTTGGGTTCCATGCGACTCATAATGAAGTGTTGCTATAGTAAGCGTTAAAAATCAGGGAAGAGGTAATGGATGAAAAAAGCGGGCATAAGATTCAAGAGAAGTTTAAAATATGTGGATACGTAGATACCTCATGGACAGCCTACCCCCTGAAAGACCTTAGATGGGACATGCGCAACTTAGAGCCAACCACTGATGATTTAGGAGCAGCAGCAGCAGAAAGAATTGTGGGTTATGAATGTCTCAGAGAAGAGGATGATGATGGGGAGACAGCTTCTTGGGGAGTGTAGTCAGGCAATTTGGATCTGTGCCTGGTACCCTGGAAGGCAAGGAACGTGTGTAAGTTCCAGGGAGTTGCAGCACTGAGAAGTAAGGAAACCTGAAAGGCAAAAAAGGACTTGGTGGTGTGAATATCCCAGACGGAAGGCTCCCGATTGCAGGAAGACAGCCTACCCAATTCTCCACACTAAAATTATGAAAAGGGGAAGGTTTCCAACCAGGAAGATTTCTGGTTCATAATAGATGCCACTCCTCTCTCTCCTAACTCGTCGGTGTTCAGCCAGGTAATTACGTTGAGATGCAGTTTAGTTTGAGACAGGGTTGCAAGTGGAGTGAGGATACCTACTTACCGATACTAAAGAGAAGCTGACATCGACTGACAATTTACCTGGGATTTTTTTTCACTGCAGTGCTATGAAAGAGGGCTTTAAGGTGTTTCTTCCCATCTCTCCTACAGTTTCTCAATCCCTCTGTTACTGTTAGTTGTTGAATCTATTTCTGAATAAGTTCAAAGCAGGTGACTACAGAAGTATTACAACTTCTCTTAGCTTTGTATTACAGGAGTCCGATCTAGATTATGGTACTGTGGATTCCATTGTCATTGGCAGTTAGATTTCCATTTAATTCTTCATCTAATACTTATGTGAAACAAGAGGGTGAGGTCACCCAGGAGTTTAGGCTGAGCTTGTAAATTGCGCATAACTTCTTTTCTACCTACTAATCTTATTTGGAGACAGTCTAGGGTTTGTTGAGGGTCAACAAACTGAACCCTAATCCAGATAAAGTGAAGATATGGCTGCTTGAGAAAATAATTTATCTGGATGGAGGTTTTCAATTGGTTTTGGGCAGGGTGGCTCTTTTCATGGAGGAAGGACTTCTTCATGGTTCTCCTGGACAAAGCGTCATCTATGGAAGCACAAACACAGGCATCCAGTTGAAGCCACAGTGATGTCACATCTGCCATGACATCATTATGCAAAATGATGCAAATTCTGTAATTTGCGTCAATCAAATTTTATTATTTATTTATTTGTTTGTTTATCTAATTTATCCCCACCCATCTCCTCCCTTCGGAGGCCTCTGGGCGGTTTACAACAATCGATTAAAATCATCACAATAATACAAAAAGTAAAATACAGTAAAAAATAATAGAAGTAGAAATAAAAAATAAAGAATAAAAAATCCAAGTGGTGAAACATCTAAAACAGTCCAAGTGTGGAAGGAGTGGTCTATAACAACCATCCCCATGTAGCTCTATTCCCCACTCCACCCCAAGCGAGGCAGCAGAACCAGGTCTTCAGACTCCGCCGAAAGGCCAGGAGCGATGGGGCCAATCTCACCTCCGGGGGCAGCATGTTCCACAAGGTGGGAGCTACTGCAGAGAAGGCCTGCTTCCTGGACCCCGCCAGATGAAATTCTTTTACAGACGGGGTCCGTAGCATGCCCTCTCTGCATGATTGAGTGGGACAGTTTCATGTAATGGGGAAGAGGCGGTCCCTCAGGTAACCTGGCCCCATGCCATGTAGGGCTTTAAAGGTGATAACCAACACCTTGAATTGGACCCAGAAGCAAACTGGTACCCAATGCAGCTCGCGCAGCAGTGGTGTTACATGTGCCCTTCTGGGGGCACCAAAAACAGCTCGCGCAGCTGCATTCTGGACCAGCTGGAGCTTCCGGATACTTTTCAAGGGTAGCCCCATGTAGAGCGCATTGCAATAGTCTATCTGAGAGATAACAAGGGCATGAGTGACTGTTCAAAGGGCCTCCTGGTCCAGGAAGGGGCGTAACTGGTGCACAGCACGTAGCTGCACAAAGGCTCTCCTGGCCACGGCTGCCACCTGCTCTTTGAGCAGGAGCCATGAGTCCAGGAGGACCCCCAAGTTACGCACCGGGTCTGTCTGGGGCAGTGCAACCCCATCCAGAACCAGAGATGTTAATGTCCCCGATACAGAAGAACCATTAACCCACAGCCACTCAGTCTTACCAGGGTTCAGTTGAAGCCTGTTGTTCCCCATCCAGGCCCCCACAGCCCCCAGACACTCGGAGAGGGTGGTCACGGCATCACTCACTTCACCCGGGATGGAGATATACAATTGAGTATCATCAGCATACTGATGATACCTCATCCCATGGTGATGGATGATCTCACCCAGCGGTTTCATGTAGATGTTAAAAAGGAGAGGGGAGAGTACTGATCCCTGTGGCACCCCACAAAGAAGGGGCCAAGGGGCCGATCTCTCCTCCCCTATCAACACCGATTGGGATCGGCCCTGGAGGAAGGAGGTGAACCAGCGTAAGACTACGCCGCCCACCCCCAACTCCCTGAGCCGCCCCAAAAGGATACCATGGTCGATGGTATCGAAGGCCGCTGAGAGATCAAGGAGAGCGAGGATGGATGCACTGCCTCCATCCCGCTCCCGCCAGAGATCATCCATAAGTGCAACCAATGCTGTTTCCGTCCCATAACCGGGCCTGAAACCTGACTGAAAGGGGTCTAGATAATCCGTTTCCTCCAGGACCCTCTGGAGCTGCAAAGCCACCACTTTCTCAACCACCTTCCCCAGAAAGCGGGGGTGGGAGACTGGACAAAAATTGTCCAGGACAGTAGGGTCCAGCTATGGCTTCTTGAGGAGGGGGTGTACCAACGCCTCTTTAAAGGCCGCCAGAAACACCCCCTCTCCCAAGGATGTATTAACCATCGCATGGACCCAACCACATGTGACCTCCTGGCCTGCTTTTACTAGCCAGGAGGGACATGGGTCTAGATGGCATGTGGCATTTACTGTCCGTAGGATCCTGTCCACTTCCTCAGGTCCAACAGGATCAAACTGTTCCCAGATAACTGGGTAAGCCTGTTCCCCTGGTATGATGATGCCGTGACATACATGTCCCATGCAGACACCAGTGGACACAATGGTTTTCGTGTTTATGAGTTATCTTCAGGTTTGTTTACCACTGGAGCTCTTCCCCAGGTGCCCCTTTATCCAGATAAAGTGAAACTTATTTCAATTACAATATAATTAGGCTGGCTGTATTTTTAATCTACTCAGTTAATTGGATTATATCATTCCAACATATTATAGGCATTAAAAATGGTTAAAATCCAAACTCCTGGGAAAAATGAGCATGTTTGCCTGGTGCTGAAATAACAATAACAACAGCAATATAACATCTGGATAATATAATATCCAGATAATAGTTTCAGTACAAATGAAGGTCAATTGGGAGAATACAAGAAGAATGCTGTGTTCTAGGGTGGACCACCTTTTAAAGGTAAGGTAAAGGTCCCTGTTTAGCCGTGTCCGACACTAGGGGGCGGCGCTCATCTCCGTTTCATGGCCGAAGAGCCAGCGTTGTCCAAAGACACTTCCGCGGTCATGTGGCCAGCATGACAGTCACGGAACGCTGTTGCCTTCCCGCCAAAGCGGAACCTATTTATCTCCTTGTGTTTGCATGCTTTTGAATTGCTAGGTTGGCAAGAGCTGGGGCGAGTGCGGGAGCTCACCCCGTCACACAGTGCTCGGGCCTATCAACCCTAACCACCGAACTTGCAACCTTCCGGTCAACAAGCCTGGCGTCTTAACCACTGAGCCACCACGCCCCCTAAACCACCTTTTAGACACTCATAAATGTCACCACTGAATATAGCAAAAAAGATGCTTATCGGGTTCAGGTGTTCTGATAATTTCATGCAAGTGCTGCACCTATTTCTGATAAGGGCTTCTAATTGCTGGTTTGGAAACTGGAATCCATTAGTCATTTTGGAGCAGGCTCCCACTTGTCCTAGACTTGAAACCAGCCTCTACTCTCTGGCCTGCCACCAAGAGCCATCAGCTTGGCAAGTATTAGAGACAGTAGTATCCCCATCTTTGGACCTCCCTTTCCCAGGAATCTGTATGATATATTTTATTAACAATTTTTAAATATTTAGTTAAAGCCTTTTCCATTCTGGCTAGCTTTTTATTAAATGCTGTTATTTTTATTCTGATAAGGATTTTAGCTGCTCAGTTTGTACTTATTTTAATTCTTGGTTTGCTTTAAATGCACATTATATAGTAATGTTTCTAAGCCAAGGCCTTATTTTCATGTAGGCAGGGGCTAAAGTGCAGCAACTGAGTCCTGTGGCATATTAAAAACTAATAATCATATTGTGCCCTCGGCTTGAATAGACTAGAATCTATCTGGTACATGAAGTACCAAACAAAAGGTCCCGTCAAATGAATCAAGATAGGAGGACATATATTGTCCAAATGAAGATCACTTTGCTAGTCAGAATAGGAATAAAGAAAAGCTTACAAACTCTATACCCTAAATTTGACTTGAAGATATCTAGGCATCTTTGTCTCAGAAGCCTGCCAACTTCTTTTGTTAAAAGAAAAAAAAAGTTTCCTTAGAATGTCACCTAATAAGTGAATTTTGCAGATACGAAAGCAGCAAAAGGAACATGCAGAGCTCATTGAAGAATATCGGATCAAACAGCAACAGTGTGGCATGGGACCACATTCCGGGCTGCCCGGCATTTCTTCTCAGCCCCCCCTGGTCCTTGGAGGATCACCACCAGCCACGGGCCAGCAGAATTTCCCAATGGTGTCACAGCAGCTTCCCCATCAACAGCATCCTGTTGGCCAGCCCAACCCACCTAGAATCCCAGGCTTGCCTGGGTGGCAACCTCCAAATGCTCCAGTACTTCTCTCCCACAATGCACCAAGAATGCCACCTCCAATAGCCCAGTTGCCGGTTAATCCCGGGACACCCGCTTCCGTGTTAGCACCCAGCTCCGGCGTGCAGTCTGGTCCCCCGCCTCGTGTGGAATTTGAGGACAATAACCCATTTAGCGAAAGTTTCCAGGAGCGGGAGCGGAAGGAACGTTTGCGGGAGCAGCAGGAGAGGCAACGAATCCAGCTCATGCAGGAGGTGGATCGGCAGAGGGCTCTGCAGCAGAGGATAGAAATGGAGCAGCATGGGGCGGCAGGCTCCGAATTAAACGCCAGAATGCCCTTTACTCAAATACCTTACCTTGGTTCGGATCGACCGTGTGATTTTATGCGGCCGCCGCAGCCCCTTCAGCAGTCTCCGCAGCAGCAGCCGCAGCCGATAGGACCCATTTTGCCACCAGGACCCTTAAAGTCTCCTCCTACTGCCGGTTTTCCACAGTGCAGTGAGCGGCAGCCGGTGGGATCTTCTCCTTTTGCCCCTGACTCAGTCCCGGTTCAAGATGGAAGCTCTGCTTACCATTCTGTTCAGCAGTCCCACGGAGGTATTTCTGGAGCCAGCTTTACGCAGTACCAGCCTAGGCCTCAATTTGCCACCAGTGTGCCTGCAGTTTCTCCGGGAACTAGCAGTGGCCTGCCCTGCAGTCAGGACTCCAGCACGCCCCCGGGAACAAACTTTGCTGGGACAAATCAGTCTCTGATTCAACTGTATTCTGACATCATTCCTGAGGAGAAGGGCAAAAAGAAAAGAACACGAAAAAAGAAAAAAGAGGATGACACGGACTCAGTGAATACACCGTCAACACCTCACTCAGATATAACTGCTCCTCCAACTCCGGCTGTTTCGGATGCTGTCTCCACCCCAACTGTTAGCACTCCTGGTGACCTTGCACGCAATTCAGGAGAAATGGAGAGAGAAGAACCGCCAGGGCCACCAACACCAAGTCCTGCCGAGAGTCAGTCTTCCTTAGAACCAAAAGATCAGCTTGCTGAGAGCAGTTTGCCACCAAACAGCCTACCTGAGCAGTCAAATCTAAACCCAGAAACAGACACAGTCAAGCCCGATATTTCTGCAAGCATTCAGGAAGTTAGACTAGAAAAGGCAGAAGTTGACCAGTCCTCTAGTCAAGCCGAGTCTAAGGCGAAGACTGAAAGTGACATTAAAGTGGAAGACAATAAAGCTGCCATTCAGCATTCCCCTTCCGCACAGAATCTGGCACCGCCTACCAACATCCCAGCTGCAAAAGGGGAATCAGGGAACGAACTCCTCAAACACTTGCTTAAGAACAAAAAAGCCGCCAGTCAGAAGTCAGATAGCAGCTTCCACTCACCAGAGAACGCCATGGAGAACAAATTAATGGAAAAACAGGACTTGGCTGAAAGCAGCATGGTAAATATTTTTTACATTAACATCTGACTTTCAGGATATTGGAAAATATGTGGCATGAAGTGCTTTGCTGGTGTCCACAATCATTTGTTGCTGGGTAACATATTTCTTTCTTAGCAATTTAGGTAGATTTTTACCACAGCTTTGCCATTTTCGCGATCTGTAATTTCATATATAACATACGATTGCGAAAATTAAGTACATCTTTTTCTTCCTTTTATAGCTACTAAAGTAGTATAATTAAGACTAAATCCTGTACAGTTTCCTCAGAATAAGGTATCATTTAATGGGATTTACATCGGTCCCAATTGTGGTTGCTAAGAGAATGTAAGTGTTCCTTTGGGCTTTTTTCTTTCTCTTATTTATTGAGCCATTTCAGACATCATTATAAAACATGGTTTGTTATGATGGAAGCATAGTTTTAGATTCTCATGCTCCCTACCTCTGTCCACATTCCACTCCTCTCCTAGCTTAGACAGGAAAGACAAATCTTTCCTTTCCATCTTTGATTACTTTAGTTTAGTACACCAACAGTGTGTACAGGAAGACCTTGCTTAATGACTGCCCTGTTTAGCGACCATTCAAAGTTACAATGGCACTGAAAAAGTAACTTTATGACCGGTCCTCACATTTACGACTGTTGCAGCATCCCCATGGTCACGTGATGGACATTTGCGCACTTCACAACTGGCTTCCAACAAGCAGAGTCAATGGAGAAGCTAGCAGTAAAATCTCAAGTCGCGCTTACGTGATGTCTTGCTTAACAACCAAATGGGAAGTGACGTCATAAGTCCATCATGACCACATGATGGTTCACTTAGTGACAAAGTTGCCGGTCCCAATTGTGTTTGCTAAGCGAGAACTACCTGTATTTGATAAAGTGGGAAAACAGCTGCCAATCATGACAGTAATGGGGGAAGACCTGTGCTGTTTACTGTGACCTCTGGGGCTCAGCCTCCATCCAGCTCCCTGCTTCTTCTGTGGAATTCTGGAAGAAAAGATGATGGAGGCGGTTGATTCTCCTCCCTTCTAATTTTCAGGGCTGGTTTTGAACTTGGATAAGGGAAGTGAGGATGCAGTTAAACTTAAGCTACATGTTCATTGGTATTTTTCTTTATACTTATAATTGTATCATTAGGTGACTTGGGTGGGTGGCAGGGTAGGTAAGTAGTCTCACTATCAAAATTCAGTGTTCAGTGTATAGTAGCATTATTTGGGAAGGGTATGATTCTTGAAACATTAGGGCTTCTTATTAAAGTGATAAGAACTGGTATAACTGCATTTTGCTTTTTCCTTAACCAGCCACTAGGGAACCCATTGCAGGGTACTTTCGGATGCAGTAACAGCCAAGGCCAGAGAGCAGATTTAGGACATGAAATGAAGAAACAAAGGAACAAACGAACTCAGAGGACAGGTGAAAAGGCAACATCTCGGCCTAAGAGGAGAAAAAAAGAGGAAGAGGAAAAACAGACTTTTTTTCCTAATACAGAAACTTTCATGCAGTTGAAACAGGTGAGCCCCAAAGGGGAAAAGGGCAACCCATTATGGAAGGGTTTGGAGGAGACAGAAAAGAGCCATTGAAAAATTTCAGCTTATATTTGGTCTTTGTGTATCTGTATTTTTACCTTGTTTCCTTATTCAAAGCAGTTACACATGTAGAAATACATGCTTGAGCATTTCTAAGTTCATATGGTACTTGTCTGCATCTTCCATTTATTATACAATATTCCAGAAGTTAGTGAGTTTCCTCTTTTGTGAGCCTTCTAATAGACCACTTTTTATTGGCTGGCTGGCTGGATTACGTTCTATCAAATTGGTTGACTTTTAGTGACCATATGGATAGAATTTCTCCAGGATGATCTGCCCCTAATCTGGCCCATCAGGTTTTCCAGTGGTGTAATAGAGTCCTTGCTGCTGATTGTTCTCTTTTTCCTTCCATCTTTTCCTGCATTATAGACTTCTCCAGAGAGCTAGGTCTTAGCATAATGTATCCAAAATACAATAATTTGAGCCTAGTCATTCATGCCTCAAAAGAAAACTCTGGATTGATTTGTCCTGTAATCCATTTGTTTGTTTTCTTGACTATCCATGGTATTCTCAAGAGCTTTCTCCAACTCCAAATTTCAAAAGCATCAGTACTTTTTCTATCCTGCTTCTTCAAAATCCACCTTTCACTTCCAAATAAACCACTTTTACTAGATTGCAGAACAGAACAAGTGTAGGCGATCAGTTAAAATATCCCATTCCAAGGGACATCTGAAACCATATGAAGCGATTTCGATTGTGATCTTACTTAGCAGAGTTTGCCCAAACTTTAATAATTCTTGGGTGTGTTAAGGGAGAAAGTCAGCCAGATGAATGGGAAAGAAGACAAGGCTATATTGGTGAAGAAGATCTGTTGGGAGAAAAGAAGCTTAAAAGCAACTTTTTGTTGTTGTTTAACTTTTTACATTAAAAAGTTCTAAACTACCAAACTCTTGGCAGTTTAGAACAAAACTGCCATCTGAAGGGGAGTCTGGAGAGAAGAGTTGCAACTTTGATGATGATGATGATGATGATGATGATGAAAGCAATTTTCACTAGATGCAATTTCATTCTGAACAATTTTCTGTATCCTGTAAACACAGTATTAAGACCAAGGCTTCTACAACAATTGCTGCATTTGAAAGTCACTGTCGCTCTGGCAAAATTATTTATTTTTTAAGAACAAGATGTGCAAGTTAGGGTGTACAGTATTGGTAGTGTACATTCTTAGTGGAAAGAAAGGTTTGGAATGGTATACACTTGTATCTGAGTTGCTTAAGCTTTTAAAAGTAGCAGCCTTCTTAGTGTCATTTATCAACTGCGATCAGCTTGCAAGAACGATAATCATAATTATGCATCTTTCCTCCAGCAACTCTCCTTGCTGCCTTTAATGGAGCCGATGATTGGAGTGAGCTTCGCCCACTTTCTCCCGTACGGTAGCGGCCATCAGAATAGTGGAAGCCGGCTTGTGGGAGCTTTCGGTAGTGCTACACTTGATGGGGTATCTGATTACTATTCTCAGCTAATCTACAAGGTGTATTCTTTTTCTATGTAATTCTCTCAAAATGTTATAAGAAATAAAAGTGGGGTTCATTGTTTGTTATACCTCAGGGTTTCTTGAGACTGTTGCTCACACTTGACAGAGATGTCATGTCTTCATACTTATCCTTCCCCTTCACTGAAAAGATTCTGGCATATTAAACCCTATACTTAACAGTAGTCTTTTAATGAGTTACTGATAGATGCACATGTGAAAGTTATAATCCAAGTCTCCATATATTAACAAACAGCCCTAGATTACCAGCTCAATGGAAGAGCAAAATACTGCTAAATTAAAGGACCAAGGCAGTTTTTTCCCAGATGTAAGAGGCCGTCATGAGGCCCTTCTTTCGTTGCTTCCCATTTTGGAGTTCAGCAAGTGGTAATTGGTGAGCGGGAGATTTGCCCAGAATCCATTGATATGCCCCTTCCAGAACCAGGCAAAGCCACTCTATTCCTCAAGGACTTTTTAAGTAACTGAACTGGTTGTTATTCTTGTTCCCCTGATGGCTATTGGTTTTATTCTTCTATTTGTTACTGATTTATTTACGTTTTGATTTTAGAGATGTCAAAACCATTTGCTAAATGATAGGATATGAAATCCCTAAGTAAATGATAAAGGCAGCAGCATTTCCTGAATGTCTCCTGCTGATTACAGAATTGACTATTGCAGATAGAAGCCTCAGTAAAAAAAATTCCTGAATGTACTATAAAGACTATAGCAAACGAGATGGAAATCTGAGTTCTTTCCCAACTGTGAATTGTATTCATTTCATGTCGATTTTCCTATATTTCTTCACAACTGTGCCAGATAAAATCTGTTTGGTAAATCATTTTCTTTCATCTGTTCTTCCATTGGCTTACAATTCATATATTATAGCTACAATTCATCCTTTCAAGAGTGTGCTATCATGGCTCTCTTTCCCACCATTTCCCAATATCAACAGCCCTCTCTGGTAGGGTTGGCTGGGAAGGCAACTGGCCCAAGACCATCGGCCAGTTTTATGGACAAGCATAATTTTAGTCTTAGTTCCTGTTTTGTATATTATTGTACTATTATAATAGGTTACAATGTGCAATATGTGTAATAATACAATGTATTATTATATTATTAGAATATATTACAATATACATCTTGTATATTGTAAAATAAAATCATTCTAACCATCTTCCTCTCTTGCTTCCCTGTTTTGCCAGAAGACAGGCCACAGGTCATGGCCTGAAAGTTGGCCACCTGTCTTTTCCTTTTTGGATGGACAGTTGAGTGACCAGTTGACAGCTCATCTGGGAAACGGGTCAAAAGCAATTGATTAAAGCCTACCAGTGGTTGATCTTTTATATTTTTAAATTTATTTTAATAGCTTCTTGTTTTATTTTAAGTTGTATACATTTAAGGTACACCACTGGAGATGCATAACAGGAGGTACAGAATTTTTTTTTAAGGGAAAAAAAAAGCATATACATTCCTTGGATCTTGTTCTGAGGAGGCCTTTGGTTTGCTCTTGCGAGCTTTCCTGTAGGATTTATGCCATTGACACAAGAATCTACCAATGTGAGAGTGCACTTTTTGGGGCGTTACTTAACACCGCACTTGAGTGTGGGGGTTTTGTTTTTTGTTTTTTTAGTTAGATACATCTTATCTGGAGAAACAAACAAACAAACAAACAAACAAAAAAAACCACACTCAAAAGTAGGGTTAAAGTCAGTAAAACAGAATTGCCCTAAAAGGCAGATTAGAAAAATATTAAACAAATCAATACCTCCCACTCTAATTCTAGGCTGGTTTTTTAAAAAGTGATTTTTGATGTATGCCCATCCACTCGCTGGCACAAAGCTTCGTGTTGCCCCCTTTCAGCAGCGCCCCGCTGTTTGCAGATTGCTTTAAGATCTGCTCTTGAACCACATGCCTTTCTTTCCTTGCTCTCAGGAAGAACTGGAGAGCCAGTTCTCAAACAAAAACCAGTGTGATTTCTTAAGTTATGGTTTGCATTTGCCCTGCAAGTACTACCAGTCATAATTTGTATGTTTGGTGAGTAACTTTAAACTTTAACATAGTAGAAAACTCAGCCAATAGTTACTTGGAGCATGCAGAGCAAAGCAGGAGTAAGGAACTGAAAGTCCTCTTTCCTTGTTCTCGTAGCACCGAAATCATGGCTTGGTGTTCAGTCTGAACTCAGCATTTTGATTGCTGCTTTGTAGTTACTTTTGTTGTTAAATACACATCTCTACTGAGTAAGCCTGTTAAAAACTAACTTAAAATATCTTCTCTCGTGCAGCAAAATAACCTCAGTAACCCACCTACACCTCCAGCCTCCCTTCCTCCTACGCCTCCCCCGGTGACTTGCCAAAAAATTGTAAATGGATTTGCAACTACTGAAGAACTTGCTACAAAAGCTGGAATGTTGGGCGGACCTGATGGTAAGATGTTTGCTACCCACCTCATTATGTAGAAAATCTGCCTCTGTGGTCACTAAGTCAGCAACTACTTGATGGCACATAATCAGTCAAATCAAAGAGATAGAGATAGAGCCAGTCTGGTCTGGTGGTTACGGTGCTGGGCTAGAAACCAGGAGACTGAGAGTTCTGGTCCACCCTTAGGCCTGAAAGCCGGCTGGGTGACCTTGGGCCAGTCCCTCTCTCAGCCCAAGAGCCAATCAGGCATGGTAGGAGAGTTCTAGTCCCGCCCTGGGCATGAAAGCCGGCTGGGTGACCCTGGGCCAGTCCCTCTCTCAGCCCAAGAGCCAATCAGGCGTGGTAGGAGAGTTCTAGCCCCGCCCTAGGCATGAAAGCTGGTGGGTGACTTTGGGCCAGTCCCTCTCTCTCAGCCCAACCCACCTCACAGGGTTGTTGTTGTGGGGAAAAGAGGAGGAAGAAGGAGTCTTAAGTATATTCGCCGCCTTGAGTTATTTATAAAAATAATAAAGGCGGGATAGAAAATAAATGAAATATATAATATTCTCTCAACTAATAAAAAAAACCTGGAAGAGCTCCATCTGGAAGGCCAAAAAAGTCAGAGCTAATCTAAGTTCCAGGGGAAGGCTGTTTCATAACACAGGCTCCAGCATGGAAAAGCACTTTCTCCTGGCTTCAGTTTCCTGATTTCATGGTAATGGGGAATTATGAGCAGTTGTTTCCAAAATGTTCTGATTTTGATTGTTCTGGGTTTCAACCAAGCAAGATTCCTAATGGGTCTTGCAGGTCAAATAGGGCAAGGTTGATGTACCTCACCCTTCTCCGCCCTGCTCCTCTGCTCCTGCCCACCCGTTGGTCACCCCACCCCCTTCACTTCCCTTTCCTTCGCTGCAACCCCGTACTTAAATTCCAGTACGTGATCCGACTGGTCCAGGCTCACCTTGCCTTCCCCTTACTTGCCCTGGCACCTTCCTTCCTTTAACTTTCCTTCACTGGCCTTACCTTTTCCCTGCTGTTTCCTACCCTGGGACATCGATGCCTGCTCCAAACATATGTCCACATTCAGGCAAAAGACACATATTTTGGTCCAGGTACGACCTGCCGAGCACTGAGTCTGGAATGGTCCATGCACAGAATATGTTGCCCATTGCTAGATGTTACTAAAGTGTTAGCAAAGAGTCCTGTGGCTCCTCAGAGATGCATGTAAGCTTTCATGAATCCAGTCCACTCAGATAGATGTTTTAAGTAATTTGTTTAATCTGTTCTTGCATCGTATCCGTTACCAAAGCTCTAGGTGCAAAGCCGTTTCAGCTGCCTTTCAGGCCACAGGACGATCTTTTAGCCAGGGCCATAATTCAGGGTCCTAAGAGTGTGGATGTCCCTGCTTCTCTTCCAACCCCGCCTCATAATAATCACGAAGAGCTCAGGTAAGTGTCTTTTTTTAAAGGCATTAGCGTTATGCTTGATAACTCCCATGTGTTTTGATACTGAGCAGAATCTACTGCCTCTTTGCTACTGAGTTCTCTGATGTATAAATCTGCTGCAAGTGGGGTGCTCTTGAGGGATATCTATAATTCATGCCCCAGCAAGCCAACCCATCAACAACACAAGTTGGGAATTTCCAAGGGCTTCGGGTTGGGAGGTAGTCTGATGAGGTAGGCTGCCAGCTCAGTCCATTATTTTTATTTTTCATCCATGTAGTATGATTTTCAGTGTTCAAAATGGTTTTCAGTTTTTGATCTGCTTTTCCTGTTTTTAAAAATGAGAGTTAGGACTCTGCCCTGTCATAGAAAGAATTTTTTTACCTGCTGAAACAAAAATGCAAGTTTCTGGGACCAGACTACAAAGCTAGTGTCGTCTAGGTGGGTAACTGAGTCTGAAATCTTAAAATTACTTATCAACAAATGAATATCAGAAGGATAATGGCATGCGTGGGAAGAGATTGAGATCTTATTCTTGAAATGTTACCTATTTTTCTTTTCCATATAAGTCCCCTGTAAGTAATTTTGTAGGATCATTGGAGCATTAAAAATGGAATTAACGTAAGAGTTGAAGTAATTGAGTGTGCTTAATTGTTGAAACATATAATGTTTGTTCACATCATGCTTCTTTATGCTGTCAGCATACTTCAGGTGAAAAAAAAATCTAATAAATTTGATTTTGAAAAAGATTGAAAGTTCCTCCAATTTGCTGACCAGCTCCTGAATCAAAAGCTAGGTCTCCATCTATATGTGAACCACATTTGCAAAAGCCCTGGTTCTACTGTGTGTCATAGGATTCAGGATCCTTGTGATGATAGAGACACTCCGGATAGCTTTGTTCCTTCCTCTTCTCCTGAGAGCGTCATGGGCATGGAAATAAGTAGGTACCCAGATCTGTCAGCAGTAAAAGAAGAGATGCCAGAGTCCATCCCATCTCCTATCATTCCAATTCTGCCAGCCGGTACTGGAAAGGGTAAGGCCAGGGTTCATTCTAAACAGATATATTGATTTCTCTAACCACATTCAAATGTGACTTTAAGTTTAATTTCTTCTCTTTAAATTAAGGTTCAGAAGCAAAGCGAAATTTCATCAAAACGGAGCCTTGTTCAAGTTTCTTTGGTTCTCAGCTTGGACTTGCCCCAAATGGCGCAGAATCTGGCCTTGTGTCCATTGCCATTACTTTGCATCCTACGGCTGCAGAGGTAAAGATATCACAACCCAGCAAGCTCATTTCAGATGTTGTTGGGTGCCGCCTTGAGTGTGTTACTGATGCGTTGGTTGTAAATTTTATTTCTACAGCAGTCAGCTGTTGTACTAAACGCTGATATGCAATTTCAGTGTGGTTCCATTGAACTGTATATAATAGAGTCATAAAGGGTCAACTCATTAGCTTTGCTATATGCTGGATAAGGGCATTGTCCTATTGGCAGTTCTGTTTTCAGGTCCCTTCCTGATTATTCTAATTATGGAGTTTGCCTCTTTTACTGGGTTTTTATTCAGGCTATCCACTGTCACTCCAAAATCCCTTCCTTGATCAGTCAACTGATCATGTCAATCCAGATCCCATTAATTTAGAATGAAGTTAGGATTTTGTGGACTAACATGCATCGTTTTGTACATTCTTGCCCTGAGTTGCATTTGCCAGCTTGTTACCTGTGTGACCAGTTTAAAGAAGTCCTTTTGGACTTCTTCACAATCTCGCTTTGGTTTTACCACTCTGAACAATTTGGTATCATCCACAAAGGGGGCTGCTTAGTGCTTAGCCCCAACCCCAGATGGTTTATATCCAGACTGAAAAGGCCCAGTCCTAACTCTGATCTCTTGAAAAACCCCTTTGAGTGTCTCCCGTGTGAGAACAGCCCATTGATTCCTAGTCTGTTTTCTGATTTTTAATCACTTGCCAGTCCATGGGGGCACTGGTTCTCTTACTCCCTTGCAGCTGAGTTTGCTCACAACCCTTTGGTTTGGGATTTATGGAAGGGTTTTTGAAATCCCAAGCACACTATATCTGTTGGATTATCTTGTTTACGTGCTTGTTCATACCTTGGGGGGCGGGGGGAAGCTAGGGCTGAAATTCTGTCCTTAAGCAATCCTGAAACAAAAAGGGTTATGAGGGTTTGTGTTTTTTTAAATGTGGGAATGTTTTTTTACCTTAAGCCTGTTTGGAGCTGCCACTTCTTGATCTTCTTTATCAAAAAAAGCATTGGGGACTGTTTGCAGAAGTCATCTCAGTGAGACCGACATTGCAATAGACAATGTGTTTGCGTTACACCATGAAACAGTATAATGAAGTAAGGAAGCATTAACCTCAGTCCTAATAAATCCCCGATGGTACTCTGTAGCCAAACTGAGTGAGTCTGGTATCAGGAGTGGAAGATAAATGAATAAACGCTCCTGTATTTCAGCTCTGTCCTGTTTAATTACAGGTAATGCTTGCTTAACGTCCACTCGTTCAACGACAGTTTGAAGTTACAATAGCACTGAACGAGGGACTTATGACAGGTCCTCTTAGTTGTGTCAGTCACAATGTCCCTGCGGTCACATGATCGCGATTCGGGCACTTGGCAACTGGCTCGCAGTTAGGACGTCACAGCATCCTGCAGCCACGTGATCATCATCTGCAACCTTCGCTGCCCGCTTCTGGCAAAGTCAATAGGGAAGCTGGCAGGAGGTTGCGGACGGTGATCACGTGACCGTGGGATGCTGCAGCCGCATGGGATTCGCCTAACCACAGCAGCTGGGACTGCCAGAGCTGCCATTGTAAGCTGGTGCAGTCGTATGAGGTCGCACCTTATGTCCACCTCGCTTAGTGACAAGAGTTCCTGATGCCAGTTGCCATCAGTAAGCAAGGACTGCTTGTATCTGATTAATAACAGAGAAACTATACACTTACTTTTCTCCACTCTAGAACATTGGTAGTGTGGTGGCTGCATTTTCCAATCTTTTGCACGTCAGAATTCCCAACAGTTACGAAATTAGCAATGCATCCGATGTTCCGTCATCCATTGGAATAATGAATCCACGCAGGGCAAACCCAGCTTTTGAGTACAGGCAACACGTACTACTTCACAGTTCCCACTCAGGAACTGTCGGCCCTCCTGGATTAACAGGGCCTTACGGACTCAAGCAACATAATTCGGCATTTTTGTCAAGCGGAAATGGTGAGTCAGTGTGTGACCTGTTAAGATTTTGTTAATGAACGTGAAGTTAAACGCAGTACTGAAGATTTGAAAGGGGGATTTCAAGATAAGAAAGTAAAGTTCCTGTATTTGTTATATTTTTGTCACTAGCCTAACTTGTGTTCTGATAAAAGATTTGTAGGATTGGGTATTATACTACTTCCAAGGGAACTAATGCGATCTCAGTCATTTAATCACAATTAGTTCCAAACTGCTAAAGAGGGCACCGAAAAAAATATATAATACCAAGAAGGACAAAGTAAATTAGATGGGATGCGATGTTGCTTTAAGGATTGGTTATTAAGGAAATTAGGGGTCATGGAGCAGGTACTTTTTAGGGACAAGCATACTTACCCTAGAATGATGCATACATTAAAAGAATCTGTATTCTTCTCATCTTAAGTTTTGGCAGGATATAAAGCACAAAGTCCAAATGTTGCCGATGGTTCAGCATTAAGGTCCCAGTGGTGTTCTCACTGTAAAGTGGTAGTACTGGGCAGCGGAGTGCGAAAACCTTTCAAAGAACTGCATTTCCTGAAACAGGTATACCTGTAGAAGTGACCTCCACTTTTAATTGTGTTTTTCCTTATAGTGTTAAATCTACAAGAGGGTTGGGGATATTCCATTTCCAGCTAGCTGTGTTCTGGTGGACAAAATTTGAAATCACTTGAATGCTGCATATTCTAAATGAACAAAACTTGAAATGTATCAGATGCTCCAATGATAGGACATAACAAAGAATCAAAGGAAGTTCCTTACTTCCTTGTTTTTCAATCCAAGGCCACAAAACCAGGTGCTGGGGAAGGCCACACTAGCTACTTCCCGCTGGCCAACCCGCATTGAAATTGACCAGGGGGATTATTTTTTAAATGTTTTTCAAGAACCAATAGGAAGCAAGACTGTTGTTTGGTCTGTACCCACCTTCTTCTATCTGTATTTACTTGCTCTCTTTTGTAAGCTTTATGTCTGCAAAAGAAGGCACGGCACAGTCCACCCACATGAACTTTTAACTTCACGTAACTGAACTGAATTATGCACTTAAATAACCATTGCTATGCCCAGGATTCTTCCCTTGCGCACCTTATCTGCTCTAAGGCAGTAGCAGTGAAAACACGATGAGGCCGGCTGCGTTTTTACTTAGTTTGGAGGAAGGCGGTGGGGGGGGGGGGAAACGGCTCAGTCACAATCCACAAAACAAAAGTGCATTTCAGGGCTCAAAATACCCCAGACAGCTCAAGACGGTGCTCTTCCTTTTGTTCAAGTGGAGAATGTCCATTTTCAGCTAAGAATGTTTTGCACACCTGAGATGTTAGAACTCTTTTTTTAAACCTTGGACTGCATAGATATTTTACTATTGCTGCTTTGCTTTGCTTTATTTAATGTAAGAATTGCTCTTTTATTTATAAATGGTCTCTGATGTGACAGGAATAATTTGTATAGTGCTGAATGTTACTCATCTTTCTTTAATCTTGACCACATTTCTGCCATTTAAATGGCATAAAAATACAAATATTTTTGTATGTTCCCAGTATAAATACTAGAATGTTTCAAGATAATTGGCATGTCTTCAGTTTCTTGTCACCCATCCATTTTTATTTGGCCGGAAATTATTTTCACTATCCGCTAACAGTCAGATGAGCATGTAATCATAAAGCAATATTTCATTTCATTTCATTTTTTCATGAACAAGTTTAACCATTCTGTATGTCGGAGAACAAATTTTATTTGTTACAAATGTACATTATTAGCAAAACCTTTAAAAACAACAACGTTGAATGCATACATAACTGCTTTTCCCAGTCCAATGTAAAAAAAAAATTCTCCTCCAAAGGCATGTCTTAAAGTAAGCTTCCTACAGATAAGGAAGAGCTTGGTGTTTCAGTCATTTTTTACTGCTTTGTTTTCAGGATTCCAGAGAGAAGTCTGAGAGAATGGAGAAAGACATTGTCTTCTGTAGTAACAATTGCTTAGTTCTTTATTCAGCATCCATGCAAGGAAAAAGTTCCGAATGCAAGGTAAATACTTGCACGCTCACATACTTGTAGGGGCGCTGCTTTACTATAGCATTTTAATAAATGCCATTTAGAAAATCAAGAGCAATGCAGCTCTTTCAGTATCGCGTATAATTTGTTTCCCATTTTTTCCCTCAATCTGCAGTGAAGACTCACATTTTTTTACACGGGACCTGCATGCACGTCTTAAAAATGTGAGACCCAAGCTATATACGAACCTTGGTTCTGAAGGGAAAATGTGGACGCTTTAGGGTGTCATTTTTAATTATGTCCTAGATTTTTTATACAGTGTAACTCTTACTTCAGACATTTGCCCGTACATCTCCAAATTCCTCACACACACCTTACAAGCTTTTGCAGTTGATTTTGGGATTTATGAACTATCACACTAATGGGAAGATATAGCTGTTTAACAAATCCCACACTGGAATGTGATTTTAACAAAGTGGGTTAAAAATTCTAAGTAAATTAAATTACTTCAGGTTGTCATTCCACCTCAGACATAGTGTTTAATAAGAACACCCAGATTTGCCTCTACAAATAAAGCAGAATGCTGCTAATACTAAGAATGGTTCATATCTTCAGCACATTGGCTGCACATGGTAGAGGCAAAGGACATACATACGGATATATAACCCACTATGCAGGCATTATTTGCATTTTCTGAACCTGCTCCAGATTAAATTGAGATCCCCTTATAAACATGAAATAGGGGTATGAGCTAATGCTCTATATCAGGATTGTATGTGTCCATTTCAAAACTAGAGAATCTTTGGTTAAGAAGCTATTTGCAATTCCATTTTCTTAAACATTATTATAAAACTCTCAGCTCTGGATTTTAAAACCATTCAGTCTTGCAAAGTGATTGTTAAATTGTGCAAACTTCTGTTACTTAATACAAGACTGTGGTCTGGCCTGAATACTGCATGCTCGTAACTTCTGCTGAATCCCTCCTTACTTGCTGTTCTGATTATTTCCCAGGAATCAGTCCTTCCCGTAACCCAATTTCCGATGAAGGAGGCACCTCCCAAAGCCTTCCACCAGTATAACACCAACATCTCTACATTCGACGTTCACTGCCTCCCTCAGCTGCAGGAGAAAAATTCTCCCCCTTCATCACCCCTTATTACTTTTCCTCCTGCTTTTGAAGCAGCCAAAGCGGAGCCCAAACCAGAAGAACTTAAGGTCACCGTGAAATTAAAACCCCGCTTAAGAACCATACCCAACGGCTTTGACGACTGTCGACCGGTACATAAGAAATGGAAGGGAATGAAATGGAGAAAGTGGAACGTACAGATTGTGATCCCTAAAGGAGCGTTCAAACCTCCTTGTGAAGAGGAGATAGATGAGTTTCTCAAGAAACTGGGCACAACCCTGAAACCTGATCCTGTCCTGAAAGACTACCGAAAATGCTGCTTCTGTCACGAAGAGGGCGATGGACTAACTGATGGACCGGCAAGGCTTCTTAATCTGGACTTAGACCTCTGGGTCCACTTGAACTGTGCTCTTTGGTCTACCGAGGTCTACGAGACACAAGCTGGTGCCTTAATCAACGTTGAGATGGCTCTGCGAAGGGGCTTGCAGATGAAATGCGTGTTCTGCCACAAGATGGGTGCTACCGGCGGCTGCCACAGGTTAAGGTGCACCAATATATATCACTTTACCTGTGCCATTAAAGCACAATGCATGTTTTTTAAAGACAAAACTATGCTTTGCCCAATGCACAAACCGAAGGGCACTCACGAGCAAGAACTCAGTTATTTTGCAGTCTTCAGGCGAGTCTACGTCCAGCGGGACGAAGTCCGACAGATCGCCAGCATCGTGCAGCGGGGAGACCGCGAGCACACCTTCCGGGTGGGGAGCCTTATCTTCCACAGCATTGGTCAGCTGCTGCCGCATCAGATGCACGCCTTCCACTCTTCAAAGGTGCTCTACCCGGTGGGGTTCGAGGCCAGCCGGTTGTATTGGAGCACCCGGTACGCCAACCGCCGCTGCCGCTACCTGTGCTCCATTGAGGAGAAGGACGGCTTCCCCCTGTTTGTGATCAGGGTTATTGAGCAAGGGCACGAAGATCTGGTTCTGACTGGCCTGACCCCAAAAGGTAAGGTAAAATCCTGGGCATGCTGGTGGAGGATCAGCTGTGCCAGGATGATGAACCTGCTTGGACTGATGGGAGTCGATGTCTCGGATACCCAGAGGACAGCAGCTTGCCTGTTTCTGAGACAGCCCACAGTCTTTCTAGGCACTGCACTTATGCAGATATTCGTAGGCACCTGGCATTGCCTAGTTCATCTTGGTAGCTGGTAGCAAGACCAGCCTGAAATCACACCATCGGCGTTTGGCTGCCTTGCTTTGCATGCTTGAAGGAGGGAAATGGGACCCGCCGGCCTCCCGTTCCAACACTTAATCGCCCACGGCCCTCGGCCTTTAAGTGGACATCGGAGAAGTGAATTGTACCCTTAGCCAGGAGGAGGTTGCTTACTTGAGAATTCTGATCTTGATTTAATAGTGGTTTACGAATGTACCTAGTACTAGGGAGCAAGATTATTGAAGACGTTATCCCAATAATATGTAAGGCTATTCCCTATGATAAATATCTTTAGAAAACGTTAATTACCACTGTCACTGTCCCTTCTGATCTCATTCTATTTTGCCATGTCTGGCCAAAATAAATAATACAATGAATATAGCCTTTCTTGCAGAAATAACACCACTTTTAAAAACTATTTGGGGAGGTATATAATTTTAACCTTGCAGCCTTGTTGTCTGCATTTTACATTATTCCAGCATTACATCCAAAGCAGGTATAAAGCCCGGCCTGGTGAACCCTAACCCTGCCACAGACCATTGCCAGTGTGGGCCAGAGCTGCCGGGCGTTCCAATAATAGGTTTCCCATCCTGGCCTTAAACGGTGTAACAATAACCAGAGCAGAGCATTTGGTTCTTTTTCTGTATTTCCGTTGTTTATTGTATTTTTTCCCCTCTACAGATGTTTGGGATAAAATCCTAGAGCCTGTTGCATCTGTGAGGAAAACCTCCGAAATGCTCCAGCTATTCCCCGTATACCTGAAGGGTGAAGATCTCTTTGGCCTGACTGTCTCTGCGGTGGCTAGAATAGCTGAATCAGTGAGTGTTTGGGCAACAGGACCCAGCTGGTTCTTCATCTATTCCTGTTCAGTAATAATCAGAATTTATTACATACAGCAATTGTTTATAGGATAAATTAGAGGAGAGCGTTATAATTGGAACAGCAGAGCTTAACAAGAGCTTAAGATACCTGTTCATCCTTAAAAAAAAACACACACACACTCTCTCTCTCTCTCCCCCCCCCCCCCCCGTGGAAAAAAATCAGAGCTTTTTTCTTGGTTGGTGGTGTGCCGGCAGTGGTGATGTAAAGGAGAGGAAAACAATCCAACCTGTGAAGATTTCAGCTGTACTTCCAACAACCTCCAGGCAGCACAGAATGCACCAGCCCCCAAAGATTTCCCATCCCTGGGGTGACGTTCAAGGCAACGCCTTCCTTCCGTATCGTAGCTGAAACCTCCTGTGGACTGGAGAAGCAGCTGGAACTGGGCTTCTGCTGTTTGGGGATCCGTGTGCTTAAAGGAAATAGGAAGAAGCAGGAGCCAGTTTAGTTGCGCACGGTGTTTCTCCCATCCCTTTGCGCAGCGTCAGTTCAGTTTTGCTTCGCGCACCAAGGGCCTTCCCTTCGGCTGCCGCACGACATCCCTGACCTGTGGCCTCTGTGTGTCTTACAGCTTCCTGGGGTGGAGGCCTGTGAGCGCTACACCTTCCGTTACGGCCGAAGCCCCCTCATGGAGCTGCCTCTCGCCATCAACCCCACTGGCTGCGCTCGTTCTGAGCCCAAAATGAGCAGCCACATCAAGAGGTTTGTGTTAAGGTATTTTCCTTTAAATTCCCATAGTGCAGCCCAGGGCTTCTAGGCGCCTAGGACGCCTGCGCTTCTGTGTGCTGCTTACAAACCCCGCCGTCTCTGGCTGTGTGTGGGGCTCGTCCGAGTCGGGGCGGCTGCTCGCGCGTCTCTGCTGGGGGGCTTTGAACGCCTGCCTGCCTGCCTGCCTGCCTGCCTAGGAGCTTTTGGATTGTTCCAAACGCTGCCACGTTCAGGGAGGTCTTCAGTTTTCCTTCTCCGTTTCTTCTGTTATGTGACGCTTCGGTGCAGGCCTCATACCTTGAACAGCACCAGCACTTCAAAGTCATTTCAGAGCACCGTTACGGGAGAACTGAATGCACCTTACAGTAAGCAGTTTGTCCATTCGAAGTCGTCTCAGTATCGAAAAATGAAGACTGAATGGAAGTCCAACGTCTATTTGGCACGGTCGCGTATTCAGGTCAGTTTGGGCTGGGAAGGTATTGACTGTATTTTTTATTTTGGAAATACCAGATGTATTTAAGAATAACACTTAATAAGTATATTATATATGTATTTGTTCTTTGATTTACATGAATAGATCATATTCAAGTTAATTTATCCTTAGTTGAAATTCACTATTTGTTTGTTTATTATAGTCCTCCCTTAACAACCGCAATTGGGATTGGGATTTTGGTCGCCAAGTGATGCAGTGGTTAAGCAAGGCATCACATGACCAGACCTAATTTTACAACCATTTTTACCATGGTTGTTAAGCGAATTACATGGTCATTAAGTGAATTGCAGTATCATTAAGCGAATCAATGGCTCCCTATTGATTTGGCTTGTCGGAAGCTAGCTGGGAAGGTTGCAAATTGCGATCACGTGACCTCAGGATGCTGCAACCGGTTATAAATGCGAGCCAGTTGCCAAGCGCCCAAATTTCAGTCACGTGACTAAGGCGGTGGTGTGATGGTTGTAACTTTGAGGACGGGTTATAAGTAACTTTTTTAGCCCCGTATCTCCAAACTATCATTAACATGGTCGTTGAGCAAGGACTGCCTGTACCAGCATTTGTATGTTGCCTACTTGAGTAAATGCAAGTGATTGACCTCCACTGAATATCGTGGGACTTTTCTCTCAGTAATCATTGTAGCATTAGTAGGGTTATTAAAATGCCTTAAGTAAGCGGCAATGCTGAGATTTTGGGATCCGTTTACACCGGCAGAGAAGGTTACCAAACTATTCTTGCCTTTTCAGGGCCTGGGTTTATATGCTGCTAGAGACATTGAAAAGCACACTATGATAATTGAATATATTGGAACCATCATCCGCAATGAAGTAGCCAACAGGAAGGAGAAGCTTTATGAGTCCCAGGTATTCCATGAGGCAGCTTGACCTGTTTCAAGCATTTGTGGGACATGGTGGGCCTCGTGGGGACAAGAGTTCCACAGTGCTTCATCCAGGCCTTTTGAGCTAATTAGGACTTTACAGGGCTTTTAAATACAGTTTTTTGGAAGGATTTTAATAGTTTCTGTATTTCCACTGATAACATCATCCTAAATGTCCTAAATAAGGGAGACTGGCAATATGTTTACAAACTGGATTACAGTGGGATCTCCTTCGGTACCAGGATTATCTCTTGCTTTTGAAAAATTAAGGACTGCATACAAATATATATAAATAGAATCTTTTTTTTAAGTGTTCAGATAGAAGATCTGTGTTGTGAACCAACCATAGCAACATTCTTGTTACCTCTGATCCTTTCAGCGTAGAGGCTGAATGTGGCTGTGATTAAGGTATCTTTGAGCCTTCCTCGGAGTTTCACTTTCTGTTTATCTACTCTCAAAACCCTAATAAGAATGCTACTGTGCTGGAAAAAATACATCAGGGTTTCCAATTCTTTAGTAAGCCTTTGGATTCTGTCCAATTACAGGAACAGCCGCATATCGTTTCTTTGGATATGGATACTTGTTCTACTGGCTTAGTTGTTTTTTTTAACCTTCTGATTCCCCCCCCCCCCCAGAATCGTGGAGTATACATGTTCCGCATCGACAACGATCACGTCATTGATGCCACACTGACCGGAGGTCCTGCAAGGTGGGTGGTTCTAGGAGGAACAGCCGTGGACTAGAACTGGTCGAGTTCAGGCCCTTCAGCCATGGACGCTCACTGGGTGCCTTTGTGCCAGTCGCTCTCTCCCAGCTAACCTACTACATGGGATTGTCGTGGGAAGGGTTGGAGAAGGGAGCGCCCTATGTGCCATCCTGAGTTCCTGAAGGGTATAGGCCATTCATGATCTGTTTACTTCCGAGAGCCCCCACTTGAAGCTTTTTCCGCAACAGCCCAAGCTGGCTTAGTTTTCATGCTGCCCCCAGTTGTAAACTACCTTCCTAATATATTGCAGCCTTGTCTCCTTTCCTAACTTAAATAATTTTATTTTTCCTTGGTCAGAAGTTAAGCCAGTATTATACAGTAAAATCACTTTACAACATATAAAAATATCTAAGCTTCTTTTCCCTCCCCTCCCCTCCCTTATAGGTATATTAACCATTCCTGTGCACCCAATTGCGTGGCTGAGGTGGTAACCTTTGAACGGGGACATAAAATCATAATTAGCTCTAGCCGGAGAATCCAGAAGGGGGAAGAGGTAAGATTTCTGTGGCTTTTGGTATTATGCATATATTCATTTGCTGAATGTTCTATTGCTTCTTTTTGTAAGTAACAAAACGTTTGGTTGAAAAGACAGTAATTCTTTCTTGCTCAAAGGTTATTATGGATTTATTTTGCTGATGTCGAGTGAACTGAATTGTCTCAATCTCTTGCATGGAGAGCCATGCACAGCTTAGCATTATTACAACTTCCTTGAAATTTAGTTTGGAATTCTGCTAAAGAACCACCATGTTGTTCCTGTCCCCTAGACTGCATTCTTGTAACCCTGGACATTTCCCATGAAGGGTTTTTTTCTGGTTTTGTTATAGAGACATCCAACAAGGTGTTTGCTTTCCTTTTTTCTCAGGGAGGGAGGGACCATAACATGACCCCAATTCTTCTTTCCATGCTTGATGCTTAGAGTTGCGTCCTTTGGTCAAGCTTGAGATAGAGGCCATCTTGAGGAATCTATGAAAGAGGAATTGAGACTGAGAGAGGAAGCCTTTTTCCACTTGGGCTCACCCATGGATTACGACCACTGAAAATAAGGCCAAAGGAGTATTACAATGATGTCCTCTTCATTGTTTAATTAAGGTTTAGCTTCATTCCAACATAGCTTTCTCACCTAGGAACGATAGAAAGGCATTTCTTTAACAGGGTATCTTAAATTGCAGAATCTCAGGGAGCCCTAGACTTAAGTTGCAGACAAAAGAAAGACATGACTTTGGATGGTAAATGCAGAAAATAATTGGTATTTTTTCAGCTCACACACTGCTCTCCAATTCTACTTCCAGTGGTGACTTCCAATCTGATTTAATAATCAAAATTATACAATCACCTGGCAAGGGACAGGAGATTCATAGTCAAGGTCTTTTAAAAATGAACTCCCTCTCCTCGTTGGAGGAGAAATGCTTCAATTTGGGGGACTTAATTGCATTTGGTTTTCCCTCTTGACTATGAGGACACACTCTCTCCCTTTGCTGCATGTATTATTCTATTAAGCTTGTTTTGTGTAAGAGAGTCAATATGCTACGCCTTAAAGATCCATTGGAAGAAAAACAGGTGAAAGATGTAAACTCATCAAAGGACATCTTTTTGAATAAATGAAAACAGATATTCTGAAATAAATGTCAGGATAGATATCATAGTTTGCAGTATCCAAAAATTTGATTGCTAGAGGCTTGGAGAAGAGTGAACAATTACTAAACATTTTAAGTCTTTCAAAATTAAAAACTTGCCTGGCTGGCACTGCCATCAGGTGGTTAAAATCAGCATTTGAGAGAAGTGCTGGGTACTTGATTTTTGACAGGCGCTTTTTTCACGTGGCCCAAAGTGTCTTCATCTTGATAGATGGGTCCTAGTTTTGATGGGAAAACAAAGCTTGGGACAAAAAAAATGGCTCTTGCTCCTTGGATTACACTCCCATTGATCAACCGCTGAGGACGAACACTAAATCCTGACTGGTTTCTAATCCTCTGGGCATTTATGGGCTCCAGAGCAGCTTCAGTGGAGTCTGCCCCATATGAGCAAGTGCTCTTATCTCTAGAGATGCACATGCTTACCCTGTGCTGAAGCTCCAGTTCGGGAAAGATTTGCAGGGCATTAGAGTGGGACTCCAGAGTCAGTTCTGGAAACCCCTCCCTCCCTCGTTCTCTAATGATTAGGTGCCATCAACTTAGCGTTGCCTCTTAGTGATTCAGTATAGATTTTCTACATAACAACCTGTCCCTAACCTGTTCCTTTGGGTCTTTCAACGGTGCATCCATCACCACTGTAACGGAGTCCATCCATCTTGTTGCTGGTCATCCTTCTCTTTCCTTCCATCTTTCCGAGCATTAGAGCCTTTTCCAGAGAGCTGGGTCTTCGCATGTGTCTGAACATTCTCTAATGAAATTTCAGAGAATTGTTTGCTGTCTTACTACTTTTATCTGCTTTTCAGAGTTACTGTTTTCTAACATAGGTCACACCAATTAAGGCAGACACAAGTCCTCTTCTTAGACTCACTGTCTAAAGGCCAAACAAACAAGGGGTAGGAAACGGGGGTGGAGAGAGTATGGCCTCTGCAGCTCAGTCAGGCGAGAGGGTCCCAACGTGCTTGAACAGTAACCTGTGAGATCTTCTTCCAGGAGCTGGTGGCTGTGGACAGGGTCCTGCTCTCCAGGCCAAAGTCCATAAAAACTGAGTGTCCTCTGCAAGAGGAAGCTGTTTCTCTTCTGACAGATGTGAAATCCCCAGTGTTTTTCCTGGGATGCAACCTATTGAAGGCTGGCATCTTTAGGGTCTGAAGGGAATGTTTACTTTCTCTCTGGAAGTCCCTTGAGCGACTGGAGCAATTGCCCTTGCTCAAAACACAGGCCAAGAGCTTTGCTTGCGGGAAAAGTTGGTTTTCTCTTTAGAGCGATGAGCAGAGGAAGAGAAAGCTGTAGCACGTGTTAATAAAATGTTAATACGTTAATAAAAAGCAATTCAGAAGGAGACTTCTATCCAGGAAATAATAAGGGAAGACTTGAATAGTATCCAGCAGTTCCAGGCCTGAGAACAGCGCTCTAGGCCAGCTGATCCGTCTTCCCAGACAGTTGTTAGATGCCTCTTCTTACAGGGTTGGCCTGCCTATGTACTTAAGATCTGTACTTCTAATTTTTTTACACAGAAAATGTGTTTATCATTTAATTCTGGAATAACAACTAAACCTAACTGACCTTTTTAAATTTCAGCTCTGTTATGACTATAAGTTTGATTTTGAAGATGACCAGCACAAGATTCCATGTCACTGTGGGGCTGTGAACTGCCGAAAATGGATGAACTAAATGCATTCCTTACTCTCTCTGAGGGCTGCGTGTCCCAAGGAAGAAGTGATTTTCATTTTGTTAATTGGCAGGGTGGGGGTGTGTATGTGTATGAAAACAATCACTTCTCTAAAGTTACGTCTTCTACTCCAGTGTAAAGCGAGCACCAGAAGCAAGCTGGCAGAACGTGGAGTTGCGGCCTGGCTTTTCAGGCACTCAGAAATGAAACTGATCTCCAGACCAGTCCAGCACTTTTGATTTCATGAACTCACTAAAGAGAAACCGAACTTGGGCAGAGAAGCTGTGGCTGACCTGCGGAAGGACAGTGGGGCGCCAATGAATGTAGACCGAAATCACCAGCGAAAGGGAGATGTCCAAAGTGCTGGCCACAGCCTTACTTGTTAAAGGGGCAGGCCCTCTAAAAACAGGAAAAAAAAATTAAAACGTAGACACCACTGAACAAGGAATGTACTGAAATGACTTCCTTAGGGATAGAGCTAAGGGAAAAATAACTTGCACTAAAATACATTTAAAATACTTGATTCCATGAGTCAGTTTATTGTAGTTTTGATTTCTGTAAAATAAGAGAAACTTTTTGTATTTATTATTGAATAAGTGAATGAAGCTATTTTTAAAAGGAAAAGTTAGAAGCCAAGCTGCTGCTGCTGTTACCTGCAGAACTAACAAACCCTGTTGCTTTGTACAAAAATGTAAATATTTTGAGGAGAAAAGTACAGTATAAAAAATAGTAATTGACCAAATGCTACCAGACTTTGCAGCAGTTCGGGTGCTTATTAAACTCAATAGGGATGTTACAATATGATCTCATGTATTAAACATGCCATTGCAATTGCTGTGGGTAACCAAAATCTCAATTTAAGAGAGATTTTACTTTATTTTTTTAATCTTTAAAGCAGGCTCAATTATGCTGTCTTAATAACTTTTTAAAGTAACCCTTCAGATTGGTTAGTGAGCATGTAAATTACAGCAGTGACTTTTATAGATGTTTGAGGGAATTTAGACTGATCTATTTTATTTGTATTATATTGTTACATCCCTATTTCTTAAATCAGGTTTTTTTCTGTGTGTAGAATTTGTGATAACTGTGAATAACTGCTAAAACCACCCAAACTAGAGGCTGAACATTGATTTTCTTTTGCAACAGAAATAGTGGAGATTGTATGAACTGTTCAGCATACACTAAAATCATGTAATGGAAATAGAAATGTGTAGTGAGCGCGTGAGTCTAATATAATAGCTGCCTTCTTGAAAAGTAAAATCAAGGAAAAAATTAGAGGTAATTGTGCTTTCAGCTGCAGGACTCTGCCAATAGGGTTTTGAAAAAAGTAATTTAAAATGTGTTTGTATGAATTGTTTTTGTTTACATTTCTTTAAAAAAAATAAACACTGTTTGTGTTTGCTTGTAGAACCCTAATCAACATTTTGAACCAGGTTAGCTTTTTTATTTTGTACTTTAAATTCTGGTACTGACACTTCACAGTCTAAATATTAAAAAAAAAAATGAAGTTTTTTGTGTGCACAGCTAAAGTGGACTGTAAAACTGGTAGTATATTCAGCGATACAGTTCTGAACTTGTAATGTATATGGCATGATGTATTTTTATCTTACAGAATAAATCATTGTATATATTTTTCTCTTGATAATAGCTGTATGAAATTTGTTTCTTGAATATTTTTCTTCTCTTGTACAATATTCCAACATCCTACCAGTATTTGTCTTACAGGTTTTTATTCTGTTCTGTATAATAGTTATCTAATGTTGGCAAAAATGAATTTTTTGAAGTATACAGAGTGTTATGGGCTTTGAAATTTGTGGAAACAAATTTAGAAAATCGGCATTTACAAATAAAATATTTTACATCTATAAATACTTTAATATTTTCCTTTGTGTCAGGATGCAGCACATCCTGAATATACGGCTCCCAGGGATACACCAAAGAGACTGTCTTTGCCAGTAAGAGGATACCTTAAGATGGCTCAATGCTGTAGCTAAATCCTGATTCTACAAAGACAGATGCACATGGAATATAAGAAGTACAGAAAACGTAATTGCGCAGATCATGTTTTAGGCATTAGCGGAAGTTACATTATCTGATCAAGGATCATGTTGTTAGCTCTAGGCAAGTTTTTCCCATTCTGGACATCCTTACCAGCTGTATGTTCTGCTCTATTCTTTGGAATTAAAAAAGCCTATTTAAGATCATTGTAGCCTGAGCTTTTGATCGTATGATCAGATCAGAGTTGATTCTGCACACTCTTACTAGGTGTCCTGCTGAACAGAGGACTAGGAAGAGCTTTCTACCACAAAAAGAATGGCTGGTTTCCCTGAAATAAAATGAAAACTACTGTTACAAAAGTTACAACCGTAAACAGGATGTGTTTCCCAATTATTTAATGTACACTAGAGACCAGTGGGGCAGTTCCTAATATGAATATCAGTAACACCTAGTGTTAATAATAAAAAAATGCAGTACAAAATATATAAAAATGAATACTTGTTTTCTCTCCATGAAACTGCAAAGATAAATCATAAGCATTTTTGTAGACAAAATACTGCCTATGCTGCCTGATTTTAAAAACGGAATATAGGAATCTTTCATACCATTTGCAACACCAACATCCTTCAAATGTGCCTTAAGCCTGCACATCCAAGGACCAGGTTTCCCAATGAGAGTTTTCAGTCCAAAAACAAATTCAAGCTTCTCACAAATACTTACGTGCATTGGTAACTTTTAAGCACTTCACAAATACCGTTTTTTTAACCTCTTCACAGAGAAATGGGGAAGTGCCGAGTATGGTAAAAATCAAGCAACGTAATTTTCTTTTAAAATGCCGTTATTGTGGCATTCCAAGGTGCCTCACAAGAACGGAAAGGCCATCCCCACTGCATAAGCCACCTGCCCTTTGCCCCTCATTTGTTTATCATCCTCTAATGCAGTTTCTCAACCTTAGCAACTTTTAAGATGTCTGGACTCCAACTCCCAGAATTCCCCAGCCAGCTGGGAGTTGGAGTCCAGACATCTTGAGTAACACTGCTCTAATACTGCAACTCCCACACTCATCCTATGGGCTTCCCGGAGGCTGCCTGGCACAGAAGAAAGCCTTTGGGCGGGGAGCACTGGGGGCTGCGTTGAACAGGCAAATGCTACCTGGATGGTCTCCAAAGTCATCAAAATGACACTCTGAACTAGTTTAAATATGACAGGTGGACATCTATTACGTTAAAATTAATAAAATTATTTTTAAAAGGCTAAGCTAAAACATAATATTTTTCCAATGCCAGCTGTAAAGTCAAAAGGAAGTAGAGTACCGTAATACTTTTGCAAGGAATACTGGTAGAACAAGGTAGGTTTCCGACCATTTAGGCCCGCTTCATTAAGTGCATTCACTAATTAAATTACATTGTCCTAGTTACGACTTAGAATATTTCCATATACTGTTGAACTCCGAGGAATGTGACTGCAGTTCTGCTCCTGCAGAGAGAACGGGGGAGGAATGGGTCAGCTTCTATTCTGCTTGGATGCTGCAGTCCAATGTGATTTCTAACCGTCATTAAAATAGTTTCCTTTAAATGTTCGGGGATGGAAATAGCAGCTAGGGTCGCCAGCCTCAGAAAGGCAGCTCGGCTAAGAGTTACCGCGGAAGGGGGCATTCCTTGAGGCCGCACTCAGCTCTCCAAACGCCACTGCTGAAGGGGGGAGCCGTCGCAAATTGCCATGGTTACGTAGCCTTTGAGATTAAGTGGATCAACCACCTTCATGCACTGCCCAACAGACACCTGATACAGCCGATTTTTTTTCTGCAGAGAGAAAAGTCACAGGAGAGATGAAACAGTCCCAAACCTATTTTTGCAGCAGTTATTCCTTTTGGCAGGACAGTGGGGTACTTAGGGGCTCCTGGGCCAGCTCTGCATTTGCAACATTTTAGTCTTAAGGATCTACAACTTATTTATCAAAAGGATTATTTTGAAATAATCATGGCTGCATAAAAAAACTACTTGAGATACTGTACATACTCCATGCTTTTCCCTATCCCCCTGTGAACCTACCCATTCAGTCTTTACAGGCACAGCTTTTTATTAACAGACCTTTCTTCCTTCAACAGCCAGATTTTGCTTCTATAAATTTATCAGTTAGCCATAAAATTAAAATACCACATGGGAATTTCCACTTCACAATTCCAGATTCAGACCATGACCACTTTGTATTAGTGAGTGAAGCCTAGGCACTTTTACGGCATCGTCTTACCCCTAACAGAAATTAGTAGTACCGCCACAATCAAAATATCAGAGTACTGAAAAACAAGGATCGAAGCCTTCAAAAACATTGAAGTGGACAAAACCTTTTCTGGCCACAGGGCACATTCCTAACTGGAGGCCTTACCTTGGGAAAGATCCATGGCCAGTAAGGTTACCGCTCTGCAATCGCATGAGTATCTAGTTTTCTCAACAGTCTGTGGGAATGGGAACTAATCCATGCATCCTGAGAATCAATTCTGAAGCTTATATTACCTCAACGATCTTTAGTCAGAGCTAGACTATACAGACTGAAATTCATCCTGGCCAAAATTCGCTTACTCCAAGAACCCACTGCTGAGATCCTCCTGACCCATGGCATTTCATAAGGCGTGGTGGATCGGAAGTGCCAGTTTCAGATACGTCCAAGCACAGGAGGTTGTTTAAGATCAGCTCATGATCTTCATTATAAATCCATACCTAAGAAAATATTTTAAGATAATTAGGAACCGATGAGTCGAAGATGGTTTAACCCCTAAAGTGGGAGACAACCATGCAGCTCTCTTCCACTGTGATAGTATCTTCACTATATTTTCAAGCCCTCCTTGTGTTTTCCCCCTTAGAGCAAAACTTACTATTCCTTACTACAGGGACACTGTAGTACTGTAGTTTACATGACACTGACTGGCCAAGGAAACTGTGCAATTGGCAAACCAAGGAAATCCCCTTTGCTTCTATGGCCCTTTCCCACCATCCAGATGGGATGGCAAGAAATGCTCTAATACAGACAGCACTGCTGGAAGAGGAGTGGAGCCTACTGAGTTAGCTCGGTTGGCAGGTTCATGTTTCCAAGCTGATACTTCTTGCCAGTAATTAATAAAATTAGCTGAGTGTTTTTAGAATTTACAGATGCACACATTTAATGAAAGGGCACTGTAGTAAGTTGAACATACACCAAGCAAGTAACAAACAGTTTTGCATCAATTCTGCTTCTGCTTGGATGACCCCACAAGTACCCCCCAGCCACCTGTTTCCATCTGTTTGTTCTAGAGGCCTATTTCCAGCTTCATTAGATTTGTTTCATGTTATACCTGCTTAAATTCAGATCACCTTTCCCCAACTTGATGTCCTCCAGATGTGTTGGACTCCAGTTCCCGTAATCCCACTCAACGTGTCCATGCTGGCTGGGATTTGGAGAGTTGATTCAACACATCTGAAAGGCAGCTAATGGAACAAGCTGGAAATGTGAGGCTATGCAGAACACACCTGTAACTAAGATACTGTTCTGTATTTAATCTACGTGGTTGATTTCTGAAAATACTGAAAAGATTCCAGAAAAAAAAATGGAATTAAAGAAGTGGTTTATTTCCTCGCTTGCTACAGAATAACCCAGTTTAGGCATGAATGCAAACCATTCTGCAGGTTGTGCCGATTACGATTTGTACTTCTCCTCCACACAGTACAAACGAGGTCGTATGTTTGGCTGTAACGGTAAACATCTGCACCTAACAGAAAGTCCACGAGTGAAGAGAATGAACTATGACCAATGGCCCTTTTTTAGTGTCTCAGTCACCTTATAAATTCCCCACAATCCCTGGCTGCCCATTACAAGATGACCCAAGGGCCAACCACTTCTTTGCCTTCATCCTTGCAGCCCTGTGAAAGCAGATCAGAGACCCTCCTGTCCATTTTTTTATTACCTGCAGGTTAGCTGCACATAACTAGTCGCTTTGTGCAAGATGGGCAGTGACAAAATTTGAAATAAATATAAATATAAATATAAATATAAATATAAATATATATATATAAAAATTTTGACCGTGGCTTGCTATAGATTATTAAGCTGGCATCTTTCTGTAATAAACCTAAATTGCAGGTTTTTAACCCATGAAAGTGTACTCTGGATCATCAAATCTTGTCCGTGTGCGTGTCAGGCCCAGCCCAAGAGCGACGAAGAGTCAGTCCAGCCAAACTCCAGTTCTTTGTTTGCTCACACCATAGAGGCAGAATCTTGCCAGACTAAAGCTACTCTACCTCACCTAAGGGGGAATGACCTGGGAAGGCTCCAGGGCGGGGCTATCCTGAACCTCTTTGCTTTCCCACATTCCAATCCCAGACTGTGTCTCCTTTTATCTTGCCCTCCTCCTTGGAACATGCTCCCTCCTTCAAGAGAGGATGACAGAGGGAAGGAGGGAGGCAGGGAGGTCCTACATTCTGACTACCATTCTATACAGCAAGTATCATTTCTTTTGTGAATTTGTAAAGTACAGAGAAAAGACTGAATAATTTTGTGAACAAAGCAACAACAACATGGAGCAATGATGGTGGAAGACAGAAAGTGCAAACGACTGATCAGAGGGATGTGCCCATGCTCAGGACGACACGGGGGCAATAGAAGTGAGGAAGCAGTCTGTCTTCTCCTCTCTTATTGCATCTGCAAAACTGTGCCCACTGACTCTGCTTGGGCTTTGTAGGAGGAGAGCTGTGTTAGTCAAAGGAGGCCAGACAGAGAGACAGGGAGGAGATACAGATAATCAGATATGAAAATAATCTAAACAAACAATGACGTAGCGTCCTAGGACATGCCTTTTGTTTTTGTACAATTTCGCTGTGAATGATTAAAGCAAAGCAGCCCTCGGAGAAAACAGGAACAGAACATCACAGAGAGATCGAAACTAGCAAAACTAAGCACAGGCTAAAGGAAACTTACCTGATTCTTATTACGGTAGTCGCATTCCCTGACCACGACAAGTCCTCCTTTCTGACTTGGGTGGTTTTGCGCCACCAGACATGTATTGGTTTGAAGGTGACGCAGCTGCAAGGAAAAGCATAAACAAACATTTATTTATATTGCATTTTATATTTGTAAATTGTTTTGTTTTTATAGGATTTTGTTTGTGATTGTAGTTTTAACTTTATTGTAAACTGCCCAGAGTCCCTCTTTTGGGGGAGATGGGCGGTAGCAAAATCTGAATAAATAAATAAAAGAAACACAAACAGGCTTATAAGAGAACATCCACTGTGAACAGAGATAAAATTTTCAGCTGCCCTTCCTTGTGTTCTTATTATGTTCTCTAAGAACAAAAGGGTGAGGAACAAGGAAAGAGTAGGGATTTTTCAAAAATAAATTATCATCTACCATTTCAGCTTCATTTCACTATGATACATGACCATGAACTATCTGCTACCAACCTTCTGTGCCAAGGAAAAAAGTGTGTGTGTGTGTGTGCGTGTGTCACAAAAAGGAAAAAAAAGGGCTTAGCACAAACATATTATTGGGACTGGGTATAAACATCATTTTTATAGGCTTACATACTCAAAACTGATTTTGACACAGTATAACTTGTTTAAAAAGAGAAAATTGAAACTGCATTTTCATTATTTATCCAGCTCTTGCATTTACCTTTTTCTTCCACCATTTTAAATACTTAAGTTAATCAACAGGAGGATTTCTTTTCTGAAGGACAACTTTACCTGATTCTAATCAACTTATACTATATGTTTAGAGATCCTTTCCCCAAAGCATATCTGTTTTTCCACAATTATACCTCAAAATAGCAAGGACACAAAATGATTAAATAGAGTCTTCTTAAGCTAAAGCCATTTTAAAGAGTTCGTTAGGAGGCCAGAAAATTATCTTACATGGCCTATGAAACAGGACTTGTTATAAGCTTTTTTTTTCTGCCAGGCATACCCAGTGAGATTAGCCATCCAGTTGAATTGTTGAAGAGCAGATTCAAAACTAAGGAAAGAGAAACGTCTTTGAAAGACTAACATACTGTACTTTTCCAAAAAAACACAAGGAGCTCAGCCTAGGGATAGCCATTAGCAGTTGCAGAGAATTTGCTTTCCCTTTTTTCCTCCTCCAGAAAAAAAGCCCACTTTGATTCAAATTCAACTTAAGTAGGGATACCCCCATTATAAATAAGGGAACAGAAGGGAAGTCTGACCCATCCATCAAGTAGAGGACCAAGGGATTCTAGGCTCCATGCTGGGGCAGAGGAGAGCCGTGTCAATCCACGTAGCCAAAAACTGGAGTCTGGTAGCACTAATGAACCTGCCTGTATTTGTGGGGCTCCAGAGACAGAAGGCATAACGCACATACTGTACGAGTGTCAACTGCATGAGAGAGAGAGAGAGAGGTCGTTATCTAGGACCGCACATTAGACAAACAGCCTATTGGGATCCTTATACTAAAACAATGTACGTCATGTGCGGATAGAATCCAAAAATTATGTATGTTGTTGTTTATTCGTTTAGTCGCTTCCGACTCTTCGTGACTTCATGGACCAGCCCATGCCAGAGCTTCCTGTCGGTCGTCAACACCCCCAGCTCCCCCAGGGACGAGTCCGTCACCTCTAGAATATCATCCATCCACCTTGCCCTTGGTCGGCCCCTCTTCCTTTTGCCTTCCACTCTCCCTAGCATCAGCATCTTCTCCAGGGTGTCCTGTCTTCTCATTATGTGGCCAAAGTATTTCAGTTTTGCCTTTAATATCATTCCCTCAAGTGAGCAGTCTGGCTTTATTTCCTGGAGGATGGACTGGTTGGATCTTCTTGCAGTCCAAGGCACTCTCAGAATTTTCCTCCAACACCACAGTTCAAAAGCATCGATCTTCCTTCGCTCAGCCTTCCTTATGGTCCAGCTCTCGCAGCCATATATTACTACAGGGAACACCATTGCTTTAACTATGCGGGCCTTTGTTGTCAGTGTGATGTCTCTGCTCTTAACTATTTTATCGAGATTGGTCATTGCTCTTCTCCCCAGGATTAAGCGTCTTCTGATTTCCTGACTGCAGTCAGCATCTGCAGTAATCTTTGCACCTAGGAATACAAAGTCTTTCACTGCTTCTACATTTTCTCCCTCTATTTGCCAGTTATCAATCAAGCTGGTTGCCATAATCTTGGTTTTTTTTGAGGTTTAGCTGCAAACCAGCTTTTGCACTTTCTTCTTTCACCTTCATCATAAGGCTCCTCAGTTCCTCTTCACTTTCAGCCATCAAAGTGGTATCATCTGCATATCTGAGATAGTTAATGTTTCTTCCAGAGATTTTAACTCCAGCCTTGGATTCCTCAAGGCCAGCTTGTCGCATGATGTGTTCTGCATACAAGTTGAATAGGTAGGGTGAGAGTATACAGCCCTGCCGTACTCCTTTCCCAATCTTAAACCAGTCCGTTGTTCCGTGGTCTGTTCTTACTGTTGCTACTTGGTCGTTATACAGATTCTTCAGGAGGCAGACAAGATGACTTGGTATCCCCATACCACTAAGAACTTGCCACAATTTGTTCTGGTCCACACAGTCAAAGGCTTTAGAATAGTCAATAAAACAGAAATAGATGTTTTTCTGAAACTCCCTGGCTTTTTCCATTATCCAGCGGATATTGGCAATTTGGTCCCTAGTTCCTCTGCCTTTTCTAAACCCAGCTTGTACATCTGGCAATTCTCGCTCCATGAACTGCTGAATTCTACCTTGCAGGATTTTGAGCATTACCTTACTGGCATGTGAAATGAGTGCCACTGTTCGATAGTTTGAACATTCTTTAGTGTTTCCCTTTTTTGTATGGGGATATAAGTTGATTTTTTCCAGTCTGATGGCCATTCTTGTGTTTTCCAAATTTGCTGGCATATAGCATGCATTACCTTGACAGCATCATCTTGCAAGATTTTGAACAGTTCAGCTGGGATGCCGTCGTCTCCTGTTGCCTTGTTATTAGCAATGCTTCTTAAGGCCCACTCAACCTCACTCTTCAGGATGTCTGGCTCTAGCTCACCGACCACACTGTCAAAGCTATCCCCGATATTGTTATCCTTCCTATACAGGTTTTCTGTATATTCTTGCCACCTTTTCTTGATCTCTTCTTCTTCTGTTAGGTCCTTGCCATCTTTGTTTTTGATCATACCCATTTTTGCCTGGAATTTACCTCCAATGTTTCTAATTTTCTGGAAGAGGTCTCTTGTCCTTCCTATTCTATTGTCTTCTTCCACTTCCGCGCATTGCTTGTTTAAAAATAATTCCTTATCTCTTCTGGCTAACCTCTGGAATTTTGCATTTAATTGGGCATATCTCCCCCTATCACTGTTGCCTTTTGCTTTCCTTCTTTCTTGGGCTACTTCTAGTGTCTCAGCAGACAGCCATTTTGCCTTCTTGGTTTTCTCTTTCTTTGGGATGTATTTTGTTGCCGCCTCCTGAACAATGCTGCCAACTTCTGTCCAGAGTTCTTCCGGGACCCTATCTACTAAGTCCAGTCCCTTAAATCTATTCTTCACCTCCACTGCATATTCCTTAGGAATATTAGTGAGCTCATATCTAGCTGATCTGTGGGTCTTCCCTAATCTCTTTAGTCTGATCCTAAATTGTGCAAGAAGAAGTTCGTGATCTGAACTACAGTCAGCTCCAGGCCTTGTTTTTACTGACTGTACAGATGTCCGCCACCTTTGGCTGCAAAGGATGTAATCAATCTGATTTCGGTGTTGTCCATCTGGTGAAGTCCATGTATAAAGCCGTCTCTTAGGTTGTTGGAAGAGAGTGTTTGTTATGCAGAGTGAATTGTCTTGGCAAAATTCTATCAGCCTATGTCCTGCTTCGTTTTGTTCTCCCAGGCCATGCTTCCCTCTAATTCCAGGTGTCATTTGACTGCCCACCTTAGCATTCCAGTCTCCTGTGATGAAAATAACATCTCTTTTAGGCGTGTTGTCCAGTAGGTGCTGCAGATCCTCATAGAACTGCTCTACTTCAGCTTCTTCAGCATTTGTGGTTGGGGCGTATATTTGGATCACTGTGATGTTAGATGGCTTGCCCTGAATTCGAATTGAGATCATTCTGTCGTTTTTTGGGTTGTATCCAAGCACTGCTTTAGCCACTTTACTATTAATTATGAAGGCTACTCCATTTCTTCTGTGGTCCTCTTGTCCGCAGTAGTAGATCTGGTGGTCATTTGATGTGAAGTGGCCCATTCCAGTCCATTTCAGTTCACTCACGCCCAGAATGTCTATCTTTAATCTTGTCATCTCACCAATAACCACATCCAATTTGCCCTGGCTCATAGATCTTACATTCCAGGTTCCGATGGTGTGTTGATCCTTAGAACATCGGATTCGCCGTTCACCACCAGCACCGTCGGCCGCTAGCCGTCCTTTCGGCTTTGAGCTAGCTGCGTCATCACGTCTGGGGCTAGTTGAGCTCATCCTCTGTTCCTCCCCAGTAGCATTTTGACCATCTTCCGACCTGGGGGTCTCATCTTCCGACGGTATACCGACATATCTCTGGTTGTACTGATCCATTTAGTTTTCACGGCAAGAATACTGAGGTGGGTTGCCATTACCTTCCCCAGGGATCGCATTTAGTCTGACCTCTCTGTCATGACCTTCCCGTCTTGGGTGGCCCTTCACGGTTTAGCTCATGGCATCATTGAGGTGCTCAAGCTCCAGCACCACGACATATAATACGGCCCTTTATTTGAATAAAACAGTTCGGTTGAGATCTGCATATGTGAGCCTGACTGGGGCAAACTGTAGGGATGATTCAGAAATATTATTTGTATTTATTCTTTTTCTTATCTAATTTGTTTCTTTTATTCTATTTTTACATACAGTCTTATTGATGTTTTTTGTTTTCTATCCTGTACTTTGGTAAGGCCTAATGGCTAATCAATAATAAACTATACTACACTAACAAATTTTATTGAAAGGCATACGCTTTGGTTATCTATAAACAAGTGGCCTGGATGGTTATAATGCTCTGATATAATTTTGTCCTTTTTTTTCAGGCCTGATGTCAAACTTGTCTCCAGGATTCTCGATTCCAGCTGTTTTGAAACAGTGGAACTCCCCCAGTCCCATGGAGCTTGAGACTGCAGAATTCACATGCACCAAAAGATTTCAAGCTATCTCAGAAGGCCTTAATGAACAGAATGGGGGTTGTAATGTATTACAGTTGCTAACTAATGGGGTAGTTGCAATCTCTCACACATATAACCTGCATCTGCATAGACATCCTACCCACCCCCCACCTGCCACTGCTTCATCCCAAGCTAAATTCTACATCAGTTTAACCACTTTGTGCAACTGATGAACTGAGCTACCATTCACAAGAGCTTATGTCTTGTAATAAAATTTGTTAGCCTGAAGAGGTGCTACCAGACTCCTCCTGATTTTAGGACAGATGCGTGATTTTCGTTTGCTTGATTTCTCTTACCTGGTGTTTAGAAGACACCTTTAGATTCATGTACCTGAAAGACTCGGCGTATTAACCAATTAATACAGAGTTCCCTACAAGATTACGACAGCCATTCCCTTAATTGACTTAGAACAGATACTTCGTAAGCTTACGGAAGACTGACTTAGGACTGCTATGATAGCTACCTGAGTAGAGCCACTGTATTTTGAGGCAGGACTTCTAAATATGAGTGGACAGTAGACAAGGAGAGAGAAAGGGATCGGTGTTTCCAGAACTCGACTGCTGTAACTAAGCATGGGTGTTTTTTTAGCACGATGGGGGTTCTTGTGCTTTACAGTATATTCTGCACAGAATTCACAATTTTAAAAAATCATCAGTTTTAGAGCACCGTTGCTGCTACAAAAGAAATTGTTTTCATTTCTGCTGATTTCTGACGTTTTACATAGCACCTTTCCATATACGGCTAAGAGAAGCTGCAGGCTCAAGGACTAGCAGCAATAAGAACAAAAGCCAAATGTGCCAATGTGTATTTTTACCCTGGAAAATAGGACAGAGCTCCAGTTACACCTATACAAATGGATCCAAAAGGGAGAAAAAGTTAGGCAAGCTATTTGCCTCTTAGACTGGGCAGCGAAGGCTGATCTGCTGGCTCCTTTAAAAGGAAACCACATGACGAATGTCCTGTCAAAACTAGATTAAAAAGCAACTGACCATTTGGTTATGACGTAGGGGCTCCCCCTTATAGTTTTTACTACAGACCACAGAAGATGTTCAGAAAGGTTAAACACTGTCTTCCCACACAGAAAACAATCTACGTAATATTTATTTTATTTTATTTTATTTATTTTCTATCTTGCCTCTTTTATAAATAACTCAAGGCAGCGAACATACCTAATGCTCCTTCCTCCTCTTTTCCCCACAACAACAACCCTGTGAGGTGATACATCGTTATTCAAATGGCTAAATCTTATTACAGATTTTCAAAACTGTTCTTATTTTAAAGCTAAATGGCTATCTTGTACTAATAGAATTCCTTTTCCTTCAAACACCACTTTATAATTTGCACAGCTATGTTTTTAAGAGCTCGGATTTAAGCAACTGAAGAGGCAGAACAGCATCTTACCCTTCCCCGTTGCAGTGTTTTTGGCCTTTTCTGCTCTTTATTGAAAAAGACAGGAGGCTGCACCTTGGCATTGGGCCCAGAAATTTGCATCTCTGGATACACGTTGTCTAAATACCATTTAAATGATTTGCAGTTTAGTTTTTTTCTCAATTCCACACGGTCAGTGATATTTCCATAGTTCCTTGTTCTTAGCTCTGGACGTAGGGCAAAATACTGTTCCTGTTTGAAAGAATTGAAGACCATAAAGAGAAGAACAGTTATTCCATTTATTCTAAACTAGAATCTTAGTACAAGTAGTCCTCGCTTAACAACTGTAATTGGGACTGGCAACTCCGCCACTAAGCAGCATGGTCATTAACATGTGATGTCACGTGACCACACCAACTTACAATGGCAGTTGCAGCAGTTCTGTTTGCAGTCATTAAGTGAATCCTGCACAGTTGTTAGGTGCAAGACACATGATCACCATCTGCAACCTCCTGCCGGCTTCCCCATTGACTTTGCTTGTCGGAAGCCAGCAGTGGAGGTTGCAAATGACAATCACAGGACTGCAGGACGCTGCAACCACCGTAATTGCAAGCCATTTGCCAAGCACCCAAATTGCAACTACATGATTGCGGGTACGCTGTGGCAGCTGCGAAGTCTCCTCATTCAGCGCTGTTGGAACTTCAAATGGTCACTGAACGGTCATTAAATGAGGACTACCTGTAACAATTCATACATAGCACTAATGGGGGGGGTGATTTTTCTGAGCTGTATTTTCATATGCTTCTCTGGCTAAAAATTGCAAAGTACAGAACTACTGAGAAAATGTAAGGCTTTATATTGAGTTTCCATCATTTATGCTTCTGTTCCCTTCCCGTATGACAACTGTCCAAATCTCCAGACACAGCCTAATAATCAAAAGCACTAACGCTCTGAAAATGGAGGATACAACAATACTTATTTCCTCCAACAGCAATCAGCAACAGATTTCTCAGGAATGTGGCCACAATTCCTGTGTCCGTATCTTGCTCCCTTCACTTGGGTACTCAGGTATATCGGCCCCCCGACCCCAGTAATAATTACAACTGTGGCTGCCTTGCCTTATATTCATCCATCCACACATAGGCAAGGCGTAAAGAATTGTGTGCCATCGTGTCTTGCCCGCCTGGAGAGCCATAGGGACGTCTTTTGCGAAAGATGTGCCCTACTCTGGAGCAAGGGATGATGAGAAGTTTTCCTCCACACATCCAGATCTGTTCGGAAACAGAAGGACTTAGCAAAATATTTTTACTTGAAGACAGGTGATATCAGGTACCGGATCTAGTTTCTAAAAAAGGTTTATTTGTCTAACTAAGGATTACATCTGCCATCTTCTTAATAGCTGAAGGATCTCATTCAGGATGACAACTGTCTCCAGAGCTTAATGCTCTCCTCATCCCCCTCCTCCAATAACGTGGAGCAAAAGCAAGGCAATTTTGAACACTATTACATCCCATAATAAGTTACCAAGAGGAGATGCGGATCTCTTCTTAGAGTAGTATGCAATCCAACATTGCCTGTTTCCCACAAACTGAAGTTATTTTAGTTATGTAGAGGTTTTATATAAAATAGTTATTTTTCAGCTGAATTTCACTGGTGAACCACAATCCACATTGGGACTGAGAACATTTTAAGCAACCAAATCTGTCTGATACATCATCAAATTGTTTTAACTCCACAAATCCATCAATTGCCTAGATTCAAGCCCTGTCTTTTTGTAACAAAAGCCCCATAAATTATAAGTCTCCCAGTTCTTTCTAACAGTTCTTCCTGTTTTCCCCTAATTAATATTTCAATTAGTCTCACAATAATTTCATACATGCTAGATAAATGTTTTTGGTACATTGCAATGGATGCTCTACCTAAAATAATCTCAGAGGAATTACTGCTCTAGAATTGTTGTTTGCCTTCTTGGAGTTTTTTGGAAGCCACAGTAACTTCATCTTAGCAGTGTTCTTTCTAGCTATTTAAAACTGTCAAGAAGCAACTTTCACGCTAGTCTTCAAAGCTAGAGAAAGCAATCACATCCCCTGATTCTAAAAGTTGCCTGCATCAATCATCCAAGGATAAAAAAAGAACGCCCACTAGCAAATCCAAAACCAAACATACCCGAAATGATATTTCCAGGTTCTCCCCTCCCCAGATGTCCATGCCACTGTCATATTGTCCAAGCACATTGAAATATTCTCTGTCCATTGCAAACAAACCTCCTGCCATCGTGGGGGACCTAAGATGAAGAGGACAACTTTACCAAAGCCAAGCCCTGCCATAAGTAGAAGAAAGAAAGGGGAATAGCACATCTACAAAGAACTGGTTTGAGGTCTATAAAAGTGTGCGCATGTGTGTGCACGCGCACGTGCACATTGCAGTTGAAACCCTAGCGACAGGAGGAAGGGAAGCGTTTCCTAGGTCAAGAAAGTATTTAAGTCCCCCAATGGGGGGAGGTGGGCAGGGATAAATTTAATAAATTTATTTATTTATTTATTCTATTTCTATAGCTGCCCATCTCAATAAGTGAATCTTTATTTATGAGTGAGTGAGTGAGTGAATAAATAAATAAATAACCCACCCACCCACCCAAGCGGGAACAGCAGCATTCTCCCACATTTTTCCTATGCTCTAAATACTACTTCTCTGGATTCACAAGGTGGCCCACAGAGGGCAAGGACTTGTGGCCCTATAAAGTTAACAGATGAAATGAAGGAAGGAGTTGGCCTCAGTCAAGCCAAGAGAGAACAAATATCATAGGAGCTATTATTTACTGAACGGGACTAACTGTCCATTAACAGCTTTCTCAGAAGAGGAACTCTACCAGAGTTCCGGCTTCAACTCTTCAGTTACTAAACTGAAGCAGTTTCCCTGGGAACAGACATGGATATTAGTGACTAAACGCTGAAGGTTCTGGCATTGCCTTCTCTTCAGTCGTCCTTTTAAAATTCCATATAAAACTAAGTATCTGTTGTTTGGCATGACAAGGTTATTACATTTTTATCCCACATTTGGTTGAAGGAACGTACAATACCCCCTTGTCCAGTTTTAAGCGAAGCCGAAATGCCCTTCAGCATGTGGTGCTTGTAACTGGCATATCTTACTTGATCAGAGCCGTGGCCTGCTCAGGTCCCTCCAACTCCGACAAAGGAACAAGATCCCATTTAAAGTGAAGGCCCCAGTTGAACCCTCCACGGACAACAGGAGAAGAGCTGTAGGTCAGCGTGTCTGCACTGATGATATCGATCACGGGGCAGACGACGGTTTTGCGTGATTCCTGGATGGGTGTCAGCAAGGGCTGCAACCACAACTCGTTCACTTCACAGTGACTGTCCAGAAACACAAGCACCTTCCCTGAGGAAGTAAAAGCACAAGAGATACATGAGACACAGAAGACAAGACAGAAGCCCTCCTGAGAACATCATCAGCTCACGAGTCCTCATTTACACAAGATCCCACTGCTCTGAGAGGGAATTATTGTGACATTTGTATCTCCCTCCTTTCAGCATGAATTGGAGAAATTCAGAATTAACACTGGGAGTAACTATAGGAAAAGACACAGTGGGTAAAAAAACTCAAACTAAAAGGGAAGTTATATTTAACCGGAAGGCTGAGACTGCAACTTACTCAGTGTTTCAGTCAGGCGTATTTCCACATATTTCCCCTCTGGTGGATACAGCTAGGTCCAGAACTGAACTAATATCACTACTATAATTTCAACATATTGTAAGGCTGAACAGATACTGCTGCATCCTGATGAAACTGTATTATGTAGATGATTAGGGTAGATGATTTTCCTTTAATTAGGAAAAGGCTTTATAACATTATAAGTACATCCTGATTTAACAATGGCGTTAATACACAATGCAGACTGATTATACAGATTATCACTGTATTTTTATAGGTTTATGGTAAATTGTGTGTAATGGGACAAAAAACAAGCATTAGTCAATTTACTGCATTAATACAGTAAGCCTCACTATTCCCAATAATTTGATTTAGTAAGGGCAGAAGTACAGATCACAAAAGATATAACGTCGCTATTTAAAATCATAGGTTTAGTGTATTGTCTGTATCAGTGCCAGACGTTACCTGTGGCATGGGAAGCTCCGACCATTCTCCCTCGAATTAGCCCTTCTCGCTTTTCATTTCTTACTAGTTTCACATTGTTTGGAAGATTTTTTGTTAAATACACATCCAAGTCTTCTTTTAAATCAGCTACAATCAGAGAAGGAAAGAAACATAAAAATTGCTTTAGAGCAATCAGTTTCCAGCTTCTCCTCACATTTGTTCTATTTTAAAAGGCTGGTAAAACAGGCCTGAAACTAAAGCCAACAGCTGTGACAATATCCTTGTTAAGTGTTCTTCCTTGTGGAAGGAAATGGGATAGCTGACTAATCCAAGTGATACATCTCTTCTCTAATAAAAACCGGCATTTAGAAAGGTATGCCAGTATCCATGGCACAATCAGAAGCACAAGGGAACAGCCAGCCAATGCCCCATTCAATCAGACTACTATTTAATTGCCAGAATTCCATTTCTGGAAGCAGCCTGCGTCATTCATGCTGGGTATCCCAACCTCCTTCTCTGCAAAATAATTCGCTAGGATAAAGTGGCGTGCAAAACATTTGAGACATTTTGCACTTGAAAAGCTGTGTCAGGTTTAAAATGCTCTGTTCACTACTGAAGCAGCTGCCCTGAACATTCCTCCAGTGTTTTCAACTCCAAAGGTCTCTCTTGTGTGCTCAAAACACCTGTTTCAAAGAGCTTTCCTGAGCTCAAAATACTCCCAATAATGGCTGGAACACTGTCAGAATACTTCCAGCGTTGGAACAACCTGTTTCAAATACCAAACCACTGCTTGAAATTTGAAATATTTGCACACTTGCACTATTGTTCTTACCTATCCCAGGGAGCTGAGATTGAGAAAGTGACAGAGACACAATATAACCTACAGCACAACTCATATTTGAATCCAATTCTCCCTAGGGCAGGGTCGGCAATCTTGTGGCTGCACCTCCGCCATGCCACCACCACTTCTGGGGGACTAGTTGCTCTGTCCATGCCAGGGCAGCCGGTGAAGCCATCACCAAAATGACTACCCAAAGAGGTGGCGAGCCCTCTCTCTTGTGGGTTGGGAAAATATGTTTCTTTTTGGGACCACAGTCAGATGATTTCAGGTGGTGGGCCACATCCAGCCTGTGGGCCGTAGATTGCCGACCCCTGCCCTAGAGCAACACAAAAACCTAAGAATCTCCCACCTAATTCACTTCTATCATCCACCAAAATAATTTCATGGAGAAGATACGATGGTGTTCGATCCAGAACACTATGAACTGTCCGAAGCAAGGCAGAGAAAGCTTCGTTATAGAAGCAAATTATAACACTAGCAGAAGGCAGATCATGAGGATATATTTTTTCTTTACACCTGGAAAAGGGAAGGAAAAAAGGCATATATTAACATACGACTGTCACTTTGCTTCTCCTCTCTGCCACAATGTCATATGGCTCTTGGAACAAAGTGTTTATTTTATGATGAACGTATGAACGCTCACTTTCCATCCCTCGTATCTGGCACCTCTCTGTGATATCCCAATCGGTTACTGATGAGCACATTGAAGGCATGCTTTTGATAGCCCAAATCTCTCACTTCCTGGTCCTGTTCATTGAAAATCATACCTGAAACAGAGAATTCACAGATTCTGTACATATATTGCCAATAATCACTTCCTAAAATTTCCCCTTAGTCTCAAAAAGTCCCCTAAAGATGTTTTCCAAAACAAACTTACTCTTTCTACAGTGGTTTTGGTAAACTGCCTTGAAACTCATGAAAATGGGCAGGATATAAAACCATGTAAATATGTAAATACATAGAGGCCATCATAAATGCCCAGGCATGAATATTACTATAATATCTGTAAGAACATTATGATACTGCAGCTCTACTGTCTTATGAAGTAAGAGGAGGAGGAGGGTAGGGAAAAATAGTATGTTAAGAAACGACTTGCAAGCTACCAGCATTTAACAGAAGACAACACAGTGATAGAGATGTGTAAGATTTTAGGGGTGCTGCGGAATTCTCACAAATGAAGTAAGATCTTTTACTGTTCATACGGCATATAGCTATTTCATAAAACCTGAAGACATTATTTTATTTGTTTGTTCGTTTGTCAAATTTTTATCACCGCCCATCTCCCCCTTAAGGAGAGACTCTGGGTGGTTTACAATAAAATTGTATTATCCAGAAGGAGAAACAGGGCATTAAGGGCCATTGAAAACCCCTATGTTTTTTCTTTGTGATGTTCTCGGCCTTTCACTTACATATTTCTCAGTTGTGCTGGCTAACAAGTTTACTAGCTAGTCCCTGTCATAAGTCAGAAAAGGAAAGCAGAATCTGCTTATACCCTTTATAGCTTTATCGCTGTAATAACACTGTAATAATTATACATTTACAGCTTTATAGTTGTAATAATGTTGTAATAATTATAAAACTACAAAGCAGAAAACTGCAGCTAGTTCAACTTATTTAAGACAGAGGGCTAGAACTATAATGCTATTATCAATCACAATGAAGAAGAAGCAACCCATTCTTAGAATAGGGGTATCACTGTTTGTGGGCTTAGAAAGCTCTGTGCAATGGATGCTATAAATGTATTCGTCTTACTGTCCTATTTTCTGACCTATCCATGATGTTTAGAAAATTTAATGAAAGTTGGGACTTTCAGGGGCTAATGAGAATCCATGGGTTAATGAACCAGACTTACAAAAGGCATTATTCTGTCTAACACAGAGACTGGGTTCACTCTTTACATTAAGCTATAGTGTTAGTGTGTGTGTGTGTGTACTTTGGTCTGGCTTAATACAGAGTATGAACCCCGCCACTGTGGCTTATAAATCATGGTTTATGATATACCAGTGTGTTAAAATGGCCGTCAGTCTGCCAAATTAGTTAAACCAAATTCTTCCTCTTGTGATATCTGAATCCATACAGTACCGATCATTTTGACAGTCAATACCTATCCAATGGGCTCAACCTCTGCCCTGCTCCACCAAGGCTTTCAGGCCATGCACAAATCACTGCCATGCCTTCCCCAGAATGGAGATAACCACCTTAACTCTCTAGTCCTCCAACTTACCCATTTCAGGGGAAAACTCTGTATCACTCTTGATGGGATCCTGTGCAGCATTTCCCAAGGGATTCCTGATCTTGCCATATCTATGCTTAGATTCTGGCATGCGTGCTGGTCCATTGACAAACTGGGGATAGAATCTTTTGGGGAATGGCTTCTGAGGTTCAAGCCCCTTGATGGGCACATTCTTGAAAGACTGGGTCTCTTCACTGAAATTAAAATAAACAAAGAGCAGAACTGTCCAGGTCACAGATGTAAAGAGACAGCCATAGCAAAAATAGCGAAGTGTGACACTTCCCATTGTAATCCTAGCATTGTTGTTGGCACATTTTCAATCCCCTAAAAGAAAATCAAAGGAAAAAACAAATTAATTGCAGAGATTCTTTACTATTGCATCTTAACAGTTGGCCTTTCTAAAAAGAGACAATTCCAGATTAATTTTACATTTTCATTGTCTCAGACTATGTTTTCATTCTATATAAAAGCAACAAAGCAAACATCAGCAGCAAATATCCTACAGTGTAAAATAACTTTAAAATCCACAATGCTAATGTGGCATTAATGGAGGCATTTAATATGATTTAGAGTTATATGGAATTCTACGAAGATTACATTTTCAATTATCAGGTATGTATCTTGATAAATGTCTCCATTTGGTTCAGTATAGTCCTGCTGGTTCTCTGCAAACTGTAGGTTGTAAACTAAAGATAGATATATTTCATACTCTCTCATCTAAATTTTTCCCATTTCTCATCTCCAACACTGAGCTGCACCATAACTCACTGTACATTTAATTAATTGATTACTGGAAGTTTAACTTGTAACATATTAAAGACCAATATCACTAGAAAGTTTAAAGATTTACTGCTTGAAGTATTTGTCATGTAGGTCAAGGAACAACCGATTTTTAACAGAAAACATATTTTGAGCAAAGGCTTAAAAACAGCAATGTTAGTTCTATCTCAATTCATCTATCTTTTCCTTTATGAAAACATAAGATTATGTATTATGAGATTCTCATACAGGAATAAATCATCAAAATACAGTAGGAACAATAATGCAGGTGGGGAAAAACACCTCAAAGACCAGATTAAACCTGGGAGATCAATCTAATTACACAATTTATAGCATGGTTAAAAATGCAAGCAAGATTTTTTTTAGACTCAAGACATAATTTATAACCAATGCCCTCTTTATTACATTAATGGTTTATAGATCTCTGTCACTGAGATCAGCAACTATAGACATTGCAGTTATTCTGAAATTCGTAATACTTTCTCAAACTCAAAAGCACATCATCAGTGTTCATTCTGGATTTAAAGTTTCTACAACTAGTCCTGCACCTAAGTAAACACAGCAAACCCACAGGTGAACTATTTAAGTGCAAAGAAATAGCCTCTTTGTATCAGTAACATGATCCAGTTCTTGAAGAATATCTGTGCCTGTCTAAAATCCTTGAATGCTTCAAAAATAAATATATGTTTTCCTGATCTTAGATATCTCAAGATTGTATGAGTATAAGTCACTGAAACACCTCTGGGAATTTAATAAAAGTATGAATTAGGCAACATAAGGCCCAATTGTAATAATTATAAATCGTACCTTAAATAGCTTATAGGAATTGATAGATTTTACTTACGCAGACCTGTTCCTGTGGTTTACAGGTCAGTGAAACCGGAGTAAAACTTTGGTTCACAATCATGAACACCCAGGAGAATCAGAAGATATGCTGAAAAGTGTATAGAACAAGAACTGTACTGTCTACCAATACACTTTGACTGCAATAGTATGGTTCAATTATGCAGAGTGTGTTTTTTGAAGTATATTTCACAGAACACCAGCATCTCCACCCACTAAGTCCAGACCTTGCCTGGTTCCAGCCTGGCACTTGATCTTCTAGCACCTATTGCTGCTGCTGCTGCTGCTCCTTCAGCTTGCAGACAGGTGTTTCTCCTTAAAAAAAATGCTTGTGGTTCCTTGGTCTTCCAAAGCTTAAGAAACTTTGGTTCAGACGAATAAATAATCCTTCTTAAATACTGCATATAAGTCACTTTCAAAGGAGCAACTCAATACTAGCCAGTCATTGTGCTTCCTCCCTTAGCTACAAATGGATGTGCAACTGACTACATTACTGGAAGCACTGAACTTTTTCACTGGGTGTATTTCACTATGCTTCTCTGCCAGTGGTCATAAAGTAATTGCTGTTGGTTTATTCATTATACTTTAGTCACATTTATTCATGCTTACTTAAGTTTTTTCATTATAAATTTGCAGTGGGTATCATTTTACAACTGCATTTATTTTAATTTATTTTAAAACTCTGTCCATCTTAGGAAGAATCTGCAAAATCAAATAATATAATACGTAATTACAAAACTAAGACATTACAGGGCTGTGCCATTATACTTAAAAGCATACTAATTTCAATGTTCTTGTCACCACACATTAATGGAAAATGCTTTTAATTTTTTTTATACAGTATTTTTATTAGAGAACTATACTACTGCGATTTTTACCACACTGATTTTTACTCTATGCTTAGCAAATGGTACAAGGTTGAGCAAGAGTAAGACAAGGTTGTGTGGTGTCACTTTGTTGTTTATCCATAGATAAATGTATAAGGAATGCTTGCAGTGATTATCCTGTTGGCTGGAAACATGAAAGTGCATGCCCTTCTGTATGCAGATGAGGCTATACTATTGGTTGAGACTTGAAATAATTTGCAGCAAATGTTAAATAGGGTATATAATGCAATTATGACCATGGGTTTGAAAATTATAGTGTATCAAAGACAAATTTAACTGCGTTTGACAGGAAAAATTGAGTGAACAACTGCAGTATACATCAGTGGCAAAACACTGCAAGTAATGTGGAATCCTTGGTGCCCACTGAGCCTTGTTGTTTTCTTGCAGACTTTTCATTGCCAGACTAGGCAACATCTTCAGTGTGAAAAGATATGCAAAAATCAACACTAGGATTAACACCAGATGAACCATCAAACAGCACAATACACCCTAGTCAAGGAACTATTAACTCAGGCAATCAACCAAGCAGCAAACAGCAGCCCAATCAAAGAACCCCCAAGGAGAGAACAACACCCCCACCAACACAAGCAGGGCAAGCCACAGTATATAAACTGAGAGCAAGGCCCACTCCCTCTTTGCACTGAAGGTGTTGCCCAGTCTGGCGATGAAATGTCTGCAAGAAAACAACACGGCTCAGAGAGCACCAAGGACTCCACAGTTCAACCCTGAGCTACAAATATTTGCTTCGATTGGAAGCAAACAATAAAATGGTGAAACTATGCCCGAACTGCATAGTTACTACAAGTAATGTGTTTGTACCTTGATAAAACGTCTACCATAGATGGGAATATTAAGGAAGGTTAAGATGCGCAACTGCTAGTGGAAAGACAGTAGGTAACGTGTGGTCTAAGGGACGCGGTGGCGCTGCGGGTTAAACCGCTGAGCTGTCGATCGGAAGGTCGGCGGTTCGAAACCGCGCGGCGGGGTGAGCTCCCGTTGCTCGTTCCAGCTCCTGCTCACCTAGCAGTTCGAAAACATGCAAATGTGAGTAGATCAATAGGTACCGCTTCGGCGGGAAGGTAACGGCGTTCCGAGTCGTCATGCTGGCCACATGACCCGGAAGTGTCTATGACAACGCCGGCTCCAAGGCTTAGAAACGGAGATGAGCACCGCCCCCTAGAGTCGGATTCGACTGGACTTTACGTCAAGGGAAACCTTTACCTTTACCTAACGTGTGGTCTGCAAATGCTGATGAACTATAATGGGGAATGTGTGGTTGTTTATGGGTATGCTTCTGCTCATTATAAAATACAGAAGTGGGAGGTGGACATGTCAAGAGAAACATAAACATAGCTGCATGAAGGTTGTGATAAAATGAAAAAAAAAAAAAAGCAGGGCCAGGAGTGAATGTGGATTGAATATACAAACAAGCCATCAGTACAAAATAAGACACACTGTGAGGGGCTGTACGAAGACGAATGAGGATTTCACTGGGAAATCACATTTTGCCCTTCAAACCTGGATTACTGCAGTTTTACTAACAGCCACTTTATAGATCTAATTCATACTTGCACACTTGCCACACATACCAAGATATGCATTTCCTTCTGAATTCTTCTCCCCACCCCAGTCCCTTATAGAAGGCCTCTATCTGCAACTCCACTGGTTTGGACCTGGGAATCGGACTATGGGGAAACTGGACTTCTTTCCCTGCACGGCTATCTTTTCTAGATTGACATCACCCCTTGGGTTCTGGTGCCCCATATATTAGCTAGAAAGCCAGGTATAGGGGTCTCTCTCTTCCTCTTGCCACCATGCTTTGAAACCACTAGTTATTGATGGCAAGCCAGAGAGAGTAAAATGGTTAAAAAAGGAAAGTACAAGAACATTCTGAAAATTATTAGGAAGAAGTGCTTCAGAAATTGCATGAATATAGCACTTCTCTTATGCATTCAAGCACCCATCTTTTATTCAGGTTTCCATGTGAGCCTGAAAAGAAAATGTGGCTCTTTAAGGAGTCAAATTAAAATGAATGCAACTCTTAAAGCAGCCAGTTTTCAGGGACTCATGGAAGCAGGAGACTGCTTTACTTAACAAGATAGAAAGAAGTGTTTGACTCATAAAGGTACTCCTCGCTTACTGATCGCCTGAAGTTACGACATTGCTGAAAAAGGAGATTTACGACCGGTCCTTGAAGTTGCAGCCGTTTCAGCGTCCCCATGGTCACATGATTGCAATTTGGCTGCATAGCAACAAGTGTGCATTTATGGCAGCCGCACTGTCCCACGGTCATGCGATTGCCATTTGTAACCATCACAGTCAGCTATGACAAGCAAAGTTAACAGGGGAGCCGGCAGGAAGTCACAAGTCATGGTCATGTGATGTTGCGCTTAACAACCGTGGGTGATTCGCCTAATGACTGCAGCTGGAACTGATGTAGTAATTCAGTGTGGCCATGTGACGTTTCACTTTACAACCGTGTTGCTTAGTAACAGACTAGGCGGTCCCAAGTGTGGTCAGTGAGGACTACCTGTGTATATGTTCCGAAGCATTTCTTCCAAATCAGTTTCAAAATGGGCAAAACCATATTTGTTGGTGCCCCGCTGTTCTAAAACTTTAATAGACAATCTCTGTGTAGGAAGGCCCACGCTTTAATACTGTTTGGAAAGAGCTAGAAAGGTCAGCTACAGCAGAATAATGATTAACTGATGGATCACGAAATTTCTCAGGATTATAAGAATCTCTCCTTTATTACTCTGGTCCATAAAAAGGCTTACATTGTTCCTTCATGCAGAAGAAATCTTGATTATCCTGCATGTCTGGCAAAGTCCTTAGTTACAAACACATCAAGAGGAAGCACCTGGACTATTTGACTTATTAATAGCCCTGACATGAGCAAATCCAAATTCCCAAAGAGGTCACATATTTTCAAAATGCTATGTAGTTAAATTTCTTCTCCCACATATTTTAACACCGTCCCTCTTTCATAAGCAGGATGCCTCGTTGTTCTCTTTTCTAAAATCCATTTAGGACTCACAAATCACAGAGTTCTACTTTTTTTTTCTGGCTTGGGCTAATTCCATGCCACAAAAGGAGGCCAAGGTGACCCAATGCAGCCCACAGCTTTGCCATTCTTTGTGTGAGCTTCACCTAGGAAAAAAAGACCAGTGCCCAGACAGAATGTAGAAATCACTAAAGCACAGAAGCCTCAGGAGGCAGCAAAGCGTTCTGTCCCTAGGAAAAAGTCTTGTTGGATATATGATTAACTCCTGCCACCCACCACTCTCTGAAGTGACAATCAGCACAAAGAAAGTCACATAGTTTGGGCATGTGATATAAGCACAAAAACAATTTTGCTTGGCAAGTTTGAAGGAAATAGCGCCAGGGGAAGACAACAGATAAAGTGGATGGATGGAATCAGGGAGATCACTGACATACTCTTAGAACAGTTACAATTTTTTTCTGAACTTGAGTCACAATGTCAGACATTTGCCCATACAATAATCAGAAGTCAAGCCCAACTCAGTGGCATTTTAAGCAGCTGACTGTCGTTCCCTTACAACTCTTACTTCAGCTGTCAACATTTCTCAGTGGGTCTTTACAATCAAAATCTTAAACAAATAGCCAAGCTGTTCCAACCCTGCTGTTTATTCGTTCAGTCGCTTCCGACTCTTCGTGGCTTCATGGACCAGCCCACGCCAGAGCTTCCCGTCGGCCGTCAACATCCCCAGCTCCCCCAGGGACGAGTCCGTCACCTCTAGAATATCATCCGTCCACCTTGCCCTTGGTTGGCCCCTCTTCCTTTTGCCCTCCACTCTCCCTAGCATCAGCATCTTCTCCAGGCTGTCCTGTCTTCTCATGATGTGGCCAAAGTATTTCAGTTTTGCCTTTAATATCATTCCCTCAAGTGAGCAGTCTGGCTTTATTTCCTGGAGGATGGACTGGTTGGATCTTCTTGCAGTCCAAGGCACTCTCAGGATTTTCCTCCAACACCACAGTTCAAAAGCATCGATCTTCCTTCTCTCAGCCTTCCTTATGGTCCAGCTCTCACAGCCATATGTTACTACGGGGAACACCATTGCTTTAACTATGCGGACCTTTGTTGTCAGTGTGATGTCTCTGCTCTTAACTATTTTATTGAGATTGGTCATTGCTCTTCTCCCAAGGATTAAGCGTCTTCTGATTTCCTGACTGCAGTCAGCATCCGCAGTAATCTCCGCACCTAGAAATACAAAGTTCCAACCCTACCCAAGCTATATTCATACAAATATTTACTAATTATGACTTGTATTACTTAACATGCATTTCCTTTATGACCTAACCACTCCCATATTAGTTTGATTGCAAATCTCCACAACAGAAATATTTGAGTTTATTTGCTATTCCTCAAAAATAATTTAAGCACTTTAATTCTTGTGTAGTTCACATGAGTGCAAAAAGACTGCTGTATGATGAAACCACGAAGAGCCGTTTATTGCCAATATCTTCATATCCTTTAGCGTATGTACCTAAGAACATGGTCTCAGGTTTGTATTATTCCCCCGATCACATGTGAATCTTCCAACTTGTTCTTTTCTGTTATGCTGCTAGCTTGGCTTCTAACTTGTTTTCCTGGAACTTGACCAATATCATCCACTCAAGGAAGAAATTCTGTCAAATATTGGCAAACCAACCACCTCGTCACAGAAACATCTCAACTCATTTTCTGAGAATAAAAATTGGGCAGGTTGTATTTTAACTGCCAATTAAAGCTAGTTCTGACAGACTGAAATTTTCCATTCTAGCAGTTACTTCGTCCCACAGTTTTAAACTTGTTATAACTTTCCTGCAACTTTGACCAATTTTACAGCCTTGAAGTACATTTTTGTTGACGTTTGAGGAAAGTATTTTCTAAATATCATTCCACTTGTGTGAATCGAACAGAAATAAAAGGTATCACTAACTAAAATCTGATAATAGCTCAACGTGCTTACAAAGCAATTCACTTCCTGAGTGGTTATATTCATTTTACAATAACTGTCATGTTCAAGAGCCCACTAAATCATCCTCAACAGGTGGCCATTCAATCCCCATTTAAAACTTTCCAGCAAAGGGAAGAATGGCACTCTTTGAAAGAGACTGTTCTACTACTTAACTGCTTCTACTATCAGGAGCTTCTTCCTAATATTCAGCCTGAATCTTCCTTTTAATTTCAACTGGTTAGTCCTCCTTTCTTTGGTTTCAAAGAGAACACATTCACTCTGCATGCACCAGCATTTTAGATATTTGTAGACATCTCTCCCCTGAGCTTTCTCATCTGCAACAGAAACATTCCCAGCTCCTTGACCCCCAACCCGGCTTCCAGCCTCCTTAACATTCTGGAAACTCAACTGGTTCCTTTCAAAGTGCAATGCCAAAAGAATATGCCCTGAGCTTTAACCAATGCAGAGTATAATGAAACAATTACCTCCACTGATCTGGATGCAATGCTTCTGCCAATGCCCTGCAACGCTGCATTGGCTTTTTCAGCTGCTGCATCCCTCTTTCGTCACATTCACCCTTTGATCCACCAAATCCTAAATCCTCTCACATGTCCTGCCTCTAAAAACAGGTTTCCCCTGGGGCCAGTCAACTAATCATTTGCAAGGCTCCAGCATTGCAGGTACTTTCACTGAAACAGGACCAAGGTGTCTCTTTCCAGATGACACAAAAATGCAACTCTGTACATCACAGCTTGCACAAATATGAGCCAGCTCCCTACTCAGAGTACTGCAGATTGCATAATGTGTCCAAAAGAGGAAGACAAAGACTCAGCTCTCTGGAAAAGGCCCTAATTCTGGGAGAAAGAAGAGGATGATCAGCAGCAAGAGGGATGGACTCAGTTACAGTGGCAATGAATGCATTAGAACAGGGTTCCTCAACCTTGGCAACTCTAAGCTGTGCGGACTTCAACTCCCAGAATTCCCCAGGGGAATTCTGGGAGTTGAAGTCCGCACAGCTTAGAGTTGCCAAGGTTGAGGAACCCTGCATTAGAAGACCTGAAAGACCAGGTCCGGAGAAAATCTACCCATGCGGTCCTAGGAGTCGACACCGACTTGATGGCGCATAATCAATCAATCAACTGCACAAATGGGGGTCTAATGATCTTGAACGGGTCGCTGCGGGCTGCATGCACCAAGATGATGAAAGATACGCGGATACTGGGCACGAGTCCAGGCAGTCGCCAGGAGTCCACTCTGACTCGAAGGCGCACGCATGCACACAACCCACAGCAAGCAGGCTTTCATCGCGCCATTCTCCTCGCTCCTCTGCTGAGTTTCCCACGACCCCCCCCACCCTCCCCGACTCGGCCCACCCGTTTTCCCCTCTCTTCGGGCTTACCAGACCCGAACGGCCTGCTGCTCCGCGAGCCCGGCAGCCCTCCGCCTCCGCGCCCCCCGGACCAGGGCAAGGACGGGGGGCTCGGGCGCTCGCTGCGGAGGAGGAGGAGCCGAGGCGGCGTGGCACGGAGAGGGAGGCGGAGCGGCCGGACGGCGCCCCTCCGAGCCTCGCCCGGCCCTATCGTTGGGCCAAGAGGCCCGCGGGGGCTGTTTCGCCCTCCCGCCAACGCGCGGCGCTGTGGGGCCTTGTCTCCCTCAGGCTCGAACCGGCGCTCCGCAGCCCTCACCGCCAGCCTTCCCCCAGACACCGTGGCTCCTCGTTCTGCACCCGGCCTCCGACTCACCCGTGCGGCCGTGACGGTGCGGAAAGCGGCGGCGGCGAGCCTCACGGAGCATCCCGCTCCTCCCTCACGGCACCGCAGCTGGCGCCCGGCGGTGGAGCGCGAGCCTAAACAACCGGCTTGTCGGGGCGGGGCTTGTCGGCGGCCCCTCATTGGGCGCTTTCCCGGCCTCCTCCTCACTCCGCCATGACACCAGAGGCACGGCCTTTGCCCCGTTTCTCCTGGCACGCATGCGCGCCGGAGAAAAGAAGAGCCCCTGAACAGCTGCGGTGGAAGTCCGGTCTAGGGAGATGAAGTCCGGCTATGTTTGAAACGACTTCGTCATGGAGAAAAATCTCTCTAGCTTAGGGTTTTTCAACCTTGACAACTTGAAGATGGGAGGGGGATTGAATTGAATCCCCCCCCATCTTCAAGTTGTCAAGGTTGAAAAATACTGGGTTAAACTAACTCCACCCAGTCAGCCCTATCGTGGGAACTGTAGGCTGTGTGGTTATGTAATTATAGACCTTTTTTTGTGGAAAAGAAAACTGGTGAAAAAATTCTTCCAGTTATGGATTGCAGCCTATCACAAGTGCCTTTGGACGCTGGGTGGGCTAGAAAACCTTCAGATAGATGGTATTATTATTAGACACAACAACGTGAAATCCCAGCTGCCAGTTCTTTAGCTGGTGCTGGCCGTCATTCCCACTGAATTCTTCCCAGGAACCTAGGATGTAATAATATATCGGCGTATGTGCAGATCCAAGGAGTGTGGCCTTTTGTAATTGTCAGATGGAAATTTTGTCAATGCACAGATTTTCTAAGTCTCATCCAAGGCTTTTTGGTATGGTACCTGGTGTGCCGATGATTATTATTATCCACAAAACTGGTGGAAACTTAGTAATTCAAGTCCTAACCAAGGACCTAAATATTATTATGTTAGTGTCTGAGGCAGCCTTTCTCCATCTTCTGACCCTGGAGGAACCTTTGAAATATTTTTCAGGCCTCAGGGAACCCCTGCATGTTCAGGCTCAAATATAAGCCAGAAGTTACAAAACTATTATATCCGTTTCATGGGTGGGCCTTATAGATGCACTAACAGTGTTCTTAAACTAAAAATAAAGAATGAAACTTACCTCTTCAATGTGAAGTTGCCTGAATTTGAAATAATTTTTTAAAGAAATTGTGATCTCCCAGGGAACCCCTAGTGACCTCTCGTGGAATCCTAGGGTGCCACAGAACCCTGGTTGAGAAATCCTGGTCTGAGGATATAGGCAATTCCAAGCAAGGTATTTTTTTTGTAAAATTAGGGTGTTCAGGTCTAATAAATTCAAAATTTCCAATTATTATTATTACTACTACTACTATTATTATTATATCCAGACTTTTAATATATATATCTCAAGGTGGCAAACATACCTAATTCTCCTGCCTCCTGTTTTCCCCACAGCAACAACCCTGGGAGGTGGGTTGGCTGAGGGATAATTCACACCTGGATACATTACCTTTTGCATTGGGATCAACACAAGAATACAAGGGGGGGGGATTCTCAACTGGACACCCCACACACCCTTATGAAATACTGTCCCTCTGAAATCCAGCTCACACCAGCAGTTTCAATTCAGAACAAGGGAAGCATTCCCTCAAGCTTTGGGACTTTAACTCACAACCGCTTGGTCTATCTTTGATTTTTTAGCTAGTTTCTTTTTAGTGTTCTTTATTGTTGTTTGTAGTAGTGGATCTTTAGAAAAAAAACAAAATTGAGATTGCACCAAGATGTATTGATAGAGGGAGGGTAATAATGAGTAAATGACTTCTTTGATGTCAAAATACTTCCATTTGTAAACAGTAAAAAGTTGCCTTCAGGAAACACTGCAGAGGTATCTGTGGGGTCTGTGGGGGGGTCAAAGGTCAAAATAATGGCCACACTTCCATAACTGAAGCTCCACCCTCTTTTTACCTACATTGCACATGACTCACATGTAAAAAATGGGTAGGGCTTTGATTGCACAATCACAGGCACCATCATGCTTTTTTTGACCCTCCCCTCCAAATATCTCTGCACTGCACAAATGCCATAAGTCCTTTTAGATTAATACACTGTATATTCTTCTTGTTAAAGAAAAGTGCCAAAAAGGCAAACACAGGACATCTTGAGATTGTTCCATCTTTGAGGATTGTTTTTGATCAGTTTTTAATCAAGACTGTCACGTTTGCACCTGCATGAACTGAGTTTCGCAAGAACTCTAACCTTGTTGAAAGGGCCATCATTCCTCAGAAGAAAGTGTGATTTTAGTACTCTTATTCTCAGTTCTAAAGCATGTATAATTCAAAAAATTAATGAATTAATGAAAATTGAGCCATTTCTCAGCTTCCAATTTCACCCTTCCTCTATGATCAATCCCCCTTCACCTTTAGCAGGGTTTCCAGCTGGGAAAACATTTCAGAGTACCAGTTGTCCCTTGTCAACCAGGCAAAGGTAACGAGGGATCTGTGGCAGTAAAGGTTTATTTGCTGAAGCACAAATAACATCTGATATTACGATCTGAGAAAGAAAAAGCAAGTTGTGTTACAACATACTGTCCTTAATAACAGCAGTATTTTCTGAGCTAGAAGTGACATTTTCAATGGTTGACCTCTTCCTTTGTCCAAAAAAAAAGGAGGCATTTAAGAGCAGATCTTCGTGGGTATTCTTAATGCATTTCCCTTTTTTGGAATGTTGCATATCTTAAAGAAGAGCCAAGCCTGAAAAATAGTGACTTCAAGCACTATGGTCCTGTTGACACAGTTTTAAGACCTTGTTCCATTAAAATTAGGCCCTCTAGTGTTATGTATCTATCTATATTTTTTAAAAAAATCTGTTCAGTCGTGTCAAATTCTAGGAGACTGCCTGGACGAATCCCTGCAGTTTTCGGAAATGGTTTGCCATTGCCTTTTTCCTAGGGCTGAGAGACAGTGGCTGGCCCAAGGTCACCCAGCTGATTTCATGCTTAAAGTGGGACTAGAACTCATGGTCTCCCAGTTTCTAGTCTGGGGCCTTAACCACTACACCAAACTGTCTCTTCCTGTATCTATATTAATAACCTTCTTTCCTTACTTATGTGTTTATTTGATTTAGATCTCAACTTTCTTCCAAGGAGGTCATGACGACTTCCCTGTAGTTTAGCTTTACAATGCCCTTTTGAGGTATCTTAGGCTGAAATTTGTTGAACGCCCAAGGTAACTCAGTGAGTTTGAATTTGAACTCAGGCAAATCCCCCTTCCCCCCCCCACAAAAAAAAATAAAGGAAGGCACAGCTAGGTAGATCTTCAAATCTTGCAAACATGTAAGAATTCAGTCTACCTCCAATCCCATGCTCTATGCCCAACACTGGACAACAGACAATAAAAGAATATGAGAAGGTCTTATCTTCCCTTCTGCTTTGCAGATTACCATAATAACTTCTGATTGTGTGATATTGTATGCACACACACACACACAGAGGTTTTCTTTTTTGACTGACTGATTGATTGAATGAAGTCCTGTGGCACATGTTTAGCAAAAGACTCAGCAAGATCCTTTAAAAAGCGATCTCCATCAAATACGGATAGTACTTTCTTTAAATGTGGCCATTCCTAACACAACTTCTTTTAAACTCACTAGACCAGAATAGGAGATAACCAAAACAACAACAAGCCAGCAACAACAAGAGATGAAGTCTAGAAGGAGTGAAGTTAATGAAAAGAGGATCTTTAAATCCCTTTGTTTACATTGTTGCTGTTGGATCTTCTCAAATGCAGAAAAGTATTTTTCTGTTTCCTCTTTCACCAGATGTAATTCTCAATGCATTCACCAGATGGACCTCCAAAACCATGTGATACAGGAGCAGCTATACCAGAGGTAGAAGAAATAGGTATGCCAATTTATTGTTGTTGTTGTTTTTAGTTGCCATCGAGTCATTTATGACTCATGGCGACCCTATGTATAACAGAACGAAATGCTGTTTGGTCTTGCGCCATGTGCCTGGCTGTTCCAATGTCTGCATCCATTGTTGCTGTGACAGTATCAATCCATCGCATTGAAGGCCTTCCTCTTTTCCGCTGGCCCTCGACTTGACCAAACGTGATGTCCTTTTCAAGTGATGATGTGCCCAAAGTATGAGAGTCTAAGCCTAGTTATCTTCACCTCTAGGGAACATTCTGGTTGTATTTCTTCTAAAACTAGTTTGTTTATACAGCTTCATTAATACCTAGAGTTTCTCCATAATTCTGTGGAATTTAAAATACAGGCAATTATATCATCACTGTTTTTCAGAATAAAGTTAGAAAATGGGTGCTTTTCTCCCAAGGTCATATTTGCTTTGTTATCTTGTTGTTGATATTTATTGCCCTATTTTTAGAATTCCATGATGTTGGCTGATAGGTAAGTCACACAAATTAAAATACTGTATGATGCTTTTCAGTTTCTCAGAATGACTTCCTTGCTTATTTATTTATTTTATTTACATACCACTCATCTCCCATGATTCCAGGCAGTTTATGAGCATAAAAACCAAGGAAGGGGCGACAACATCCAATAAAGCAACCTACCTACAAAGACCCACTAACTCCAATAGATAAAATCAGGTCCCAACTAAAAGCTAGTCCACCACCACTTGTTATGATCCTTGAGTCAATCTTGACTCCTGGTGACGACATGGACCGGTCCATAAAATTTTCTTGGCAACTTGGCAACTTTTTCAGAAGTGGTTGCCAGGACCTTCTTTCTAGGGTGGAGAGCTCAAAGTCATCCAGCTGGCTGATGGAGTTTTTAAAGGTTAATAAAAGAACTCCAAGCAGCTAACAACAATCTTGCAGAGCAGAAGCATGAACCAAAAGAGAACTTGCACATTAAGTTTAATTACATTCAGAAATAAATTCAGTCTTCACTCAGTAGTTAGATGAAGAAAAATTGAGACAGCTTACTTTTATTCAGTAGATCTGGATACAAGGAGATTCATGGTAGAAAGCACTTAATCATTACTGGTTCTTGGTAGCAGAGGATGGTTGGGGGAGGGCTGCATTCCTGCAGCACCTCCTGCTTGCATGTCTACCTATGAGGTAAGGGAGATTGTTAATCCCCAAACTCAAGAAGGAGGAGGAAGAGGAAGTCAGGTGACCCATGTGACATCCCACAAGCACAATAGAGATGCGATTTGCTAGAGCGACCTCCTTATGCTTATGAGACAATGCTGAGTTGATCCCTGATAATTCCAACACTGGCTTCCCGCCTAAGGGAGGACTAGAACTCAGATTTCCCTGTTCCTAGTCCAGTTTTTTAAACACTACACCAAACATGCTCTCCTGCCATCATTACTAAGATTAAAATACCCACCTAAACAAAATCATCTTTCCCTTCTTGTGAAAAAACAAAAGTGAAGCAGCCAGGTGCACTTCTGGGGGCCAGGTGTTTCAAAGCATCAGCTTCACCAGTCCACCATCTAGTCCACAACCTCTCAAGGGGGCAGGTTCCTACACATCTCTTCTCTAGATGATTGTTCTAGACAGGTAGTCTATCTGGAGGTCACCCCTAAGTTGACCTCCAGAGACACATCATGTGAGGTGTTAGAAGTTAAAACCAGCAAAAGTACAAATGAGGAAACTTAGTGGAAGATGCTTGGAGAGGGAGAACAGAAAGCCACGGGTTTAGGGAGTAGATAGAAAGGGCATTGTTGAACAGGGGCATTCCATTTTGATACAGATGTCACTTCTAATTCTGAAATGGGTCTTTAAGTTTCCAATATTTGATGATCAGAATGTATTTATAACAATTCTCCATTAGTACTCCTTGTGGTAAAGGTATCAGTCAAGGACAGGAGAGACCCAGGTTTAAGTCTATTCTCAACCACTGAAGCTTCCTGTGTGACTTTCAGCCCAAGTTACCTCACAAAGTTGTTATTGTTGGGGAGAAAGTGAGAAACAGGGCTATTGTGTCTTGAGGTCCTGGAAGAAGTGCAAGCTGTAAATCTAAGAAATGAATGAATCACTTAACAATACCACTTATAAGCGTGAATTTGTAACCCAACACATAGCAGCTCAAAATACGTCCATTTGGTTGAGCTTCATTGTGATTCTACCATATCAGACAGAATAACAACCTGAAACATTTTGATTATTGCAACACTTACTCCGGAGAAATTCCTGTGGAAAACAGCACTTGATTCTGCCTGCAAGAGAGAGGGAGGAGTTATTTATTTATCTGCTTGGCCAATCTTCTAGCTGCCTTACAAATGTATAATATAAATTACGACCACAAAATCCTTGCCTTCATTTTTTCCATGCCTAGTCACGGTATGGAGAGGGATTTTAGAGGAATCCTCCATAAATCTTTTACTCAGTTGCTCCAATTAGTTGTCTCGCATTTGGACTGGAAAGAAAAAGTATTGAAACAAGAAAAGCCAAACCAACGGATTAAGAAGCTCTATACAGATCTTTGGCCCAGGGGCCACCAGTTCCCCCTTGTTGCTTCAGAAGGTCCAAATAGGGGGACAAAATCCCTCCCACTTGAGCAAACCACATCAGGGTAAAACAGTGTTTCTCAACCTTGGTGACTGGAAGACGTGTGGACTTCAATTCCCAGAATTCCCCAGCCAGCATGGCTGGCTGGGGAATTCTGGGAGTTGAAGTCCACACGTCTTCCAGTCGCCAAGGTTGAGAAACGCTGGGCTAAAAGGACCATTGAGCTGAACAACATCTTTGTGTGCAGGTTCCACATATCCCCCACAGGGATTCACCCCTTTAGAAGAACTGAAAGGTTTGGGATTTGATTTGTCATTTGTATTCCAGTCAATTCAGTCTTGTTCTCTGGCAAAACAAGAAACGCCATTCACAGAATCTGGTGGTTTAGTACGGTTGCCAGTAACATTGTACGCATAGCTTCTGGTCTCTTTGTGTTTTCTTTTGTGGGCTGCCCAGTGCTTGGGTATCATTCAAGAGGAAGATCATTCTTGACTGCGCGGTAACGATGCAGGCAGAAACACCCGCCATTCGATTTCAAGGGGAGATGCTTTGGGCTGTTCCAAAACTTGCCTGGGCTGAAAGATTTCAGTGCTATCGGCACATCTCTTTCCTCTTCCAAACTTGGCAGGTAGTTTCTGTTGCTGCTGAAAGGTATTTCTGACATGTGCAGATGCCAACAGGGAATGTCGGGACATAGTTCTTAATTGTCTGGAAGGCGGCTTCTGTGGTCTATTGCTAGCCAAGAAGTAGAGGAGCTGAATTCCACAATGTCATGGAATGCAAGAAGCTTAGGAAGCTCTTTTAGTGCCTTGGATCAATAGACAGAGGTAAAGAAAATTACCTGGATGCTGAGAACAAAAATAACACCTTATTACCTTTGCTCCGCACTTAACATTCCTTCTCATTCCTTTGCCACTTAATCATATATTAATGACCATCCTTGTAAGGTAGAGCCCAGCCTGAAATTGCAGGAAAGCTAATTATTGACCAGCTTGGGCTATCATAATATTTGATCTATTCTCTCTCATTTTTTTGTATAAAAGGAACTCCCAGAACACTCCCTGCTACAAATGCTGCAAGGTACAATCTTGCTAAATATTTAAAGTGAAGTATTTAATCACTGAGCCATTGACAGAGCCGGGAGTTCCCCAGCACCCTCCCCCTGCCAAAGCATGGTAGTCTTGGGAAAAGCTTGGGGAGAGGCGGGGGGGCGGAATGTTGTTATCACAGGAGCTTATTACAAAGTTAGGCACGATAGGAAAAAACAGGCCACTGAATATACAGGTTAACACAGGTCAAACAGGCTCAATCTGATAACTGTCAGAAAGGACAGCATGAGGAACTGGTGAATAAAATACAGATAGTCCTCGCTTAAAGTTCATTCGTTTAGCAACGGTTCGGACTTATGAGGGTGCTGAAAAAACCAACTTGTGATTGGTCCTCACACTTACAACCATCATAGTGTCCCTGGAGTCACATGATCACGATTCAGGCCCTTGGCAACCAGTTTGCATTTATGGCCATCGCAGCATCTCACAGTCACATGATCGCCATTTTAGACATTCCTAGCCAGCTTCTGGCAAGCAAAATCAATGGGGAACCACGTGATTCACTTAACGACCATGTGGTTCACTTAATGGTTGCAGTGATTTGCTTAACGACCACTGCAAAAAAAAGGTCATAAAATTGGGTCGGATTTGCTTAATGACCGCTTCTCTTGGCAACCGAAATTCCAGTCCCAATTGTGGTCATTAAGCGAGGACTGCCTGTAGCAAGAAAAGACTGGTGTGATTTTAAAATTTCAGGCATTAATGCTGGCAAGTCTGAAACAGAATTCCGTGATTGCAGCATGGAATCTATATAATCAAGTAATACCCTGAAAATAATTTGCAAGTGGGCCCCCTTCAACAGCACAGTTTAGTAATCCTGATTGATCTACGGTATATGCCTTGAATGCACCCAATTTCCCAACAACTTGCAATAACATGCTTTTTAGAATATAGCATTTCACAATGGTCCAACTTAAAACTGTAACAAGGGACTTGAGATCCTGAGCGACAATAACAATTCAAAACCATTCAAAGCAACAATTCTGACCTTCATATCCATAAGAAACTTTTAAAAAGGAGGGGGAAATGCCATCTCGCTTTTTGCATTGGAAAGGAGAGATTTTATTTGGGATCATCATAACCTACCATAAGCCAGAAAGTCTCCCTCAAATTAAGTTCAGTTTCTGCTGACTTTATGGACACATCCATCTTTTTTTATTAATGACAGTCTGGAAGAGGTTGCCTCCTTCTGAGATGTTCCCAGTTTCCCAGTCTAGTCTATAGCTACAGGATCTCCTTCTTGGCTTCCAGATGAAAGTCGGAGGAAGCTGATTCCAGAGTCATCGGTTCAGATCCTGGAAAGGTTGGAACCCTTTTGTACAGGTGTACTGTGTTGACACACATACAACATGGGCAGTGCTTTGATCCTACAGTCAAAACTACCATCTTGACTTAACTCCCCCTTTGGATGCTGCTGAGTCATGCTCAGCTCAACCGTGACTTTACTTTTTGTCTTTCAATAATATAATTCTGCTCCAGTTCTCAACCAATTCTTTGACTTTTAGTCATTTCTATTGCGGCCAATGCAACAATGTCTTAAATAGTCCATTCGTTTTCTTTTTATTAGCAGCCAAAAGTGTGGTCAGAAGACACCACTGCAGGGTCATTCCTACCTGTCTGGGATCTCAACTGCATTCACATAAAGACAGACTCAACAACACTGAACCATTGGGACTAACCTTTCAGGATTGTTTTGAAAATGCTGGTTTCTTTTGTCTGATGTATGAAAAATAATCATTGGATGGGCTGATTAACAGCACCGTTATCGTTCTCTTGACAAAGGCATAAAAATGGCATCAGAGAAACTCATGCTAAAACTGTAAAGTTCATATTTGTTATTTGTTTTTTTTCTTTTAGATTCTGTATACTTTTGATACACTGATTTTAAAAAGCCTTTTAAAACAATGGGAGATAGATCAACCAAGTGGAGACCCCTGCCAGCCTTTTAACAAACAAACATTTGGAAACAGTATGTATTTCTAGACCAGGGTTTCCCAACCAGGGTTCCGTGGCACCCTCGTGAGAGGTCATTAGGTGTTCCCTGGGAGATTACAATTTATTTAAAAAATTATTTCAAATTCGGGCAACTTCACATTGAAGAGATAAGTTTCATTCTTTGTTTTTAGTTTAAGAACACTGTTAATTCATATAGACAGGCTTACCCATGAAACTAATATAATAATTTGGTAACCTCTGGCCTATATTTGAGCCTGTGTGTGCAGGGGTTCCCCGAGGCCTGGAAAATATTTCAAGGGTCAGAAGGTTGAGAAAGGCTGTTCTAGACTAAAGAAACCATTTTGTTGTTAGCATCTTGTGTTACAAGCATCAGTGAAGCTGCTGGAATTCTCCAGAGATTTCTTTTATTGACTCAACAAAGCAGGATGGGAATAACCTTAGACATGTCAGTGGCCTCTAAAGCATCAGATGGATGGATAAAACACCAATGTTTTCTCTGTAGTACTTAAGACTTTGATCAGGGATCAGAAACCTCTAACTCTAAATATGGCCAAGATGCTTTTGGCATGCCAATTTTTAACAACCACACCCCAGTGCTTTTTCATTTTATGGAGATGGTTTAAACACGGCAGTCTGTCCAGAATGTTTATTGAAATGCATCCCATTAAAATGCCCCCAAATCTCTACTAATCTTTGTTAATGCTTCGGCATCTTCTCCCCCTTTCAGGCGTGGCTAAAGGTATATTTGAAAATATTTGATATGTTCCTGGGAAGAAATTACTTTTATAAGGTTGCTTTTGCTTTTAGGTTATAAGCTGAATGATCCGTTTGCATGTTTGTTCATTTGTTCGTTTATTAAACAAATTTATAAGGCCGCCCAACTCACACACGGTGACTCCAGGTGGCTTACAGAATTAAAAACCATAAAAACACAGATATTGGCTTGCATTTTCAGGATGGTATCTGAAACTTACTTCTGTGCAAATCTAACATTCTGTTATACTGTACAAAGCAGCCAAAATATTTTTGGCTTGATTTTAAAAACATTTGAAATTAACAAAAAATTCACGTTGATCTTGCCTACTGCTGAAATTATGTTTTGTCCTCTAAGACCTGTCTCATACTGGAATCCCAATTATTTTGTGCTTTGAATTACTTTGATTTTGGATGTAATATAACATGGTGGGATGATAATGGCCCCAGTTTTTTGTGTCACAGTTTGTGGATTCATATTGGTGATAGAGAATCTTTGTCCATTCCGTTCACTAACGCAATGAAACTTGGGCTTTGCTGCATCATCTCTCTAAGAAGATAGATAATTTCTGTTTCATTTCACTTCTCCTTCTTCCTCAATGACTAAAGCCTGAACTAGGGTCTTAAAATTTCATTTTATTGATTGATTATTTGATTTGATTTGTACCCTACCTTTCTACTTCATTGAGACTTCAAGGCAGCTAATAGAATTTAAAGCAAGAATAGAATAAAAGAAGTTAAAAATGGACAAGAAATCAGATATCAAAACCACCAAACATTTTCAAACCCAGAGAAAGAGATGTATCTTGATGATTGCCTAAACCCTGAGAGAATGGAGGCCAAATGCAATTTTCGAGGGTGTGCTTTTGTGACCTACAAGCAATGAAGGAGAAATCCCAACTTATGCACCCGAAAGGTGAGGCTCTTTTAGCTTGGGGCATCTTCAAAAGGACCTCCGCTGCATATCTTAGCTACCTGATAGCTTTATAACCAGAGAGATGCCCCCTTAGATAACTGAACAGATTGATAATAGTTGATATAGGAAGGAAGGAGACAGGTATCTTGTATCTCACTGTGTGTCAACTAAAACTTTAAGGCAGAATTGTTCTCACTGAGATGGAAGTCTGTAGAGAATGGGTAGGCCAGCCCATACCGCAATATTGCCTGCCAGGCAAACTGCTTGTTCAAATTTATGACTTTCAGCCATAATCTTTAGCACGTATGCAAAATAATCAGATTCCTCCTTTGAAATGTGGGCCCTTTAGAAAAGCAAAGCAAAATGGTGGGTGGGAAGAGCAAGAAGCTATGTGCTGGGATGTATTGAGAGTGGGGCAAAGGGAGAATAAGATTCTCCTCCAACATCTGATTAGAGTTGGAATTTTCAAAAAGAAGGATTCTCCAGTTAACAAACTGGCATAGAGGTAACATCTGTTCCAGGGGTTTCTAGTTTTCAGAAGAATAGGGAAAAAGTAGCTAAGAATTGTACTAATTTCTTTTCTGCTTCTGCTAGTTAATGCTTTATTGTCACTGATATCTATTTTCTCTATACCTGAATGTTGGTGTGTTTTTGTGCAACTTAGAACCTTGTTACATCACAGTAAGTCAGCATTATCTTTCCCTGTATATTGGTGGTTCTTTTAAGATGCTGTGATTTTAGCAGTTCTCTATTTCCTCCACCATTAAATGTTTTCCATGTGACATTTAAATTTCAAAAGGAATATTTACCTCTTCTCCTTTCCTCTTTAAAATAAAGTTTGATTCTGCTTATGCCTTGTGAGGTTGATCGACCGTTCAAAGGAGTCACGCGCCTCAAGCTACAAGGGCAGAAGATGGTGCTACTGGATTTCATTTTTATAACCTTTTTTGACTTTTATTTGCCAGTGAGCCACACAAGTTGTGGACATCCTCTTTCATTCTCACACATACTGGGGTTATAGGGGGAGGTCTCCAGATGAGGGAAGTGGTAGCAGGAGTAACAACCATGCAGTTCAAGACAGGAAGGTAGAACCAGTGTGTGGAGACTCAGAGATCTTCTGGAAAAGAAGATTGCAAACCTCCAGCTTTTTACCCTATGGGCTCAGCCCTGCCACTAAAAAGTCTTTACAGTCAGGATTCAATAATTAATTCCACAGAAGGTTTTTTTCCCCAGCATTCTTCTTTGTTCAAGCATTGAGAAGCTCAGATTTTAAGCTCGGAGAGTCATCAGTAGCTCTATCAAAATGCAAATCACTGTACACAATTAAGCTGGGACAGGCACTAATTGCTTTTGGAAACCATCAAATAGAGTCCTGTGCTCCTGAAATGAAACTTCCATTATGTGTTGTTCCCCTAAACCACGGACAAGCTGTCTTTCTGTCAGGTCTGTCTACCCAACTCCCCATTCATGGCATGTCCTCTTGGCAAATTTTACGCCTACATTTAGGACCTTGTTTTTGGTAGTTTTACACATCCCCTCTGTTCAATGCAGTGTTGAAAAAAGTCAAGTATACCTCAGATTTCCTACTCCCACTGAAACCCAGCATTAACAGCATAAATTAAAAAATACTATAGTTCTAAAAATATTTTCATTTTGGATTCAGATTGAATCATGCTCAGAGAAAAACATTAAAATCAGTTGTGCGCGTAAATAACTATAGATCCAGCTCATAATCTTTCCAATGAATAGATTATTTTCTTTTTATCAGTTTGGGCTGGTGGATGTATCTAAAGATGGCTTATGAATTATCCCATAAAGAAGTCTTTGAAGTCTAAGATTCTAAGGGTTGTTTAAAGGAAACCATGATAGTTAACTGGAATGAAATTGATAGCAGTTTGTCATATAATGTAATGAAAAAGGTAATGTTGCTGATGTAAAGTTCCTTTGCATTTGGTCCTCTGGGTAACAAAAGAAAAAAGAAAGAAAAATTAACGAACAAAAGAAGAAGAATACATGCAGAAAGAGAGTTAACAAAATAATATTCAATCAAAATATCCATGCAAGATAGGAGACTGGAAAGAGAAAGCCGTTTAAGGGGTTGCAAATAGATGCCACTAACTAGATCCTGGGGGCAATACTAGTTTGAGCAACACAGTGTTTCTCAACCTTGGCAACTTTAGGCTGGCTGGGGAATTCTGGGAGTTGACATCCACACGTCTTAAAGCTGCTAAGGTTGAGAAACCCTGGAGCAGCAGGATGTTGTTCTCCTTGCTGATTTCCAAGTCCCCTTCGCTAGATCTCAGATCTTCTGCCTGCCAAGCGCATTTGCTTTAGCACTTATCAGTGATCAACCGCAAACCACTGGGAACAGCTGCTGTCCAGCTAAACAAGGGATACGTATCGTCACTCCAAGAATCAGGAATTCTGGGAGTTGAAGTCCACACATCTTAAAGTTGCTGAGTTTGAGAAACACTACTTTAATTGGCCAAAACAGATAGGAACTTGCCAACACCTCCTCTTTGTTTGTTTATTATTAGATTTATATCCCACCTTGATTTTGTATAACTTGGGACAGTGTACGTGATGCTCCCACTTGCTATTTTTCCCTCCACAACAAACCTGCAAGGTGGGCTGGATGGAGAGAAAGGGGCTGGCCCAGGGTCACCCAACTGGCTTTCATGCTGAAGAGAGCACTAGAATTCACAGCTTCCTGCTTTCTATTCCAGCTGTGCCAAATTGGATCATCTGTTCATCCTGTTGTCATCCAGGACACACAGGGGAGCGGTTTAGAGCACCCATTTCACCCGAAATTCCAGCTTCTGTGCCGAAGAAGTGCCTGATCTCAGATGAAGTGAGCCAGATATTGCCACCTGCTAAGACAATATGGTACATTCATTAGGACCAATTAATCAAAAGAGCATTAAAACAAAATGCTTCCTTTGGGCCCAATCTCAGACAAACACAAGAAGGAAGGGCATGATCTTCAAATGTTTGTTTATTAAACAAATTTATAAGGCTGCCCAACTCACACACGGTGACTCCAGGTGGCTTACAGAATTAAAAACCATAAAAACACAGATATTGGCTTGCATTTTCAGGATGGTATCTTTTTCATCCTTTTATTGTATTTTTAAATTCTAATAATAAATAAACAAATATGTAGCCTGAACATACCAGGGTGCAATGTTTCTTGTTCAGAAATAGGCTGCAGTAATAAAGACACTTCTAGTAAGCAATCCCTGTTGATCACACTAAAACTGAGTTAACCTGCATCGCCAGCCTCTCCCAACCAGCTCCCAACCACATATGTGGGGATTGCAGATTTCCCTCCAGGATCTAGGGAGCCCCAGTTTAACTGTTGGAGCCCCAGTTTATCCGTTGCAACTATGGAAGAAGACTAGAAGCTTCCCATTGGAAAACATAAAATCGATCAGTTATTTGACTTTTTAAAATTATCAGCTATGTCATTGCAGGTTGCTACATCCAGCCATGCTGGATGCCAACCTGGTTAGTACCTGGATGGAGGACCACCCATGGCTGTAGACTAGACAGGGAAATTAAAAAAAAAATCTCAGAAGGTGGCGGCAGGAATGCATTTTCACATTACTGCCAATGAAAGGCCAATTTTAACTTTTAATGTCAGAGGCACTGGCTCCTTCAACCATCTACATCACCTGGGACAACCTGACAGCCTTGTTACGCCACATTAGCCTTTACTGTAACCTGCCCCCCTCCGTCCGTCCACCTTCCCTTCTGCTGCTTTGGTGGTGCTGGGAATGGGGTGGAACTTCTCCAGTTAGGCAGATTTTTCTTCAGCCCTACGAAGTCGCCACCAGCAAACCCATCAACGGATTGGCAATTTGGCAGACCCTCAGGAGCCTGGCCATACTGGGTGCTCTCACTCCAGGGGCAAGTTAGCCTTTGTGCCAAAGAACTTCCTAATTCTCAAGAACCTTGGGGAATGCAAATATCTGCATCTTCCTGGGCAATAGAACTTAGTGCAGATGAGGTTGCCGGAGGGAGGAATGGAGCCTGAGTGTGTGTGTGTGTGTGAGAGAGAGAGAGACAGTAAAGCTTGATAATTTCTCTTCTATTCATTATCTGGTCCTTTTGGCCAAAAATGTTGCCCTGCTGCTGGTTTAACCTGTCTACAAAGCACCTCTACCATCTCATTGTACATGTTAACATCTGCAACCTGGGACTTTTCCATCACACCCAACCACAGCTGAAGGAGACCTGTAAGAGGGAGGGAGGAGAGCAAAAGGCATTTTTCATTTGTAGCATCTCTTTTCTGAAATGCTCTCTCTGCCTGGCGATGCTTGCCTGAACCTTGCTTGGAGCAGCAGGCCAAGACTTTTATTTGCCTGGCATTGCAACATCTTGCATAACTGGTTTTAATCACTCCTTCATGGTTGCACTGTGGGTTTTTTAAAATTTATTTTCTTATTGAGGGGTGGCCTTGAATTCAGTATGAATTCATACTTCATTCAGCGTTGAATGGAGTGTGTGTGTGTGTGTGTGTGTGTGTGTGTTTGGGTTATGGCTTTGTTCTTTAACTGCAGAGCAGTCTGGCAGATTGTGTTAAAGGACAGCTAGAAAATCTTTGGCACAAACATCCTCCTCATCTTTTTTAAAGTTATTGTTTCACTCAAAGGCTGAGATCATAGATCATACGCAGTCAAAATGTGGTTGGCTTCTTTTTGGCTTAGGCGTTACGCAAACCCAGCCACTAGTTTATTGCTTGGTGTGCCATACAACCTCAGCCAATTGAGTTTTATTCAGTAAACCATGATTAAACAAACCAGGGCATAGCACAATGTGTTAACCCAGGTGCAGAATTCAGGGGAACCTTATGGATAGCACAGGAAGGGAAGTGTGCAGATCTGGGCTTCTGGAATTCTTTCCAGCCACTTTTCCAACAGAGGTTGTGGGGCTGCCAGTATTTTGTTCTGTGCAATGAAGTGTTATATCTGTGTGTGTGTAATTCTGCTTTTGCCTCATGTTGCATTTCTATGCATGTCCTGGGAAATGCAAGTTGAGTTATATATATTGTGTTCTGGGTCATATGACCAGGAGGGAGGGGACTTAGAATGGAGCAGTCAGCAGCAGGCCAAGCTGATACCCAACTCCTCTCCCGTAGGGTTGTGCCATAGGGCTGGGGAATTCTGGGAGTTGATGTTCATACATCTTAAAGTTGCCAAACTTGAGAAACGCTGCTGTAAGGATTTGGGGAGATTCTTTTGTTCTGCAGCCCCCAACTAGATCTGGCCCATCTTCTCTCTTGAGATCATTCCACCCTTCCCCCAAAGCTGCTTCACCATTTTGATAAAAGCAGGAAGCTTCTGTGGACACCCAGGGGCAGGCAGCTGACATCATGCATGTCATGACATCATGGTATAAATGATTGCAAATCAGGTAATTGGCTTCATCCTCATTGGGCATCTTTTAGGCTTTGAGGACCAACCATTAACCGTAAAGGAACAAGCAGTCAAGAAATACACCACTGACTAGCCCTTGGTAGAGCAGCCATGAAGGCCTTGGAAAAGATATTCAAATGCCATGATGTGTCTATACCTACAAAGATCAGAACTGTGCAAGCCATGGTAATGCCTGTGACATCTGTGGAAGCAATAGTTGGACTTTGGAAAAGCAGGAGAGGAAGAGTATTGACGCCTTTGAACTTCGGTGTTGGAGAAGACTCCTGAGAATACCATGGACAGCCAAAAAACCAAACCAATGACCATCAAACAAATCAACCCAGAGGCGCAAATGACCAGGTTCAAATTATCATACTTTGGACACATGATGTGAACATGCAGCTCACTTGAGAAGTCTATAATGCTGGGGGAGGTGGAAGGAAAGAGAAGAAGAAGATGACCAGCAGCAAGGGGAACAGACTCAGTTACAGTGGTGATGGGTGCACTGTTGGAAGACCTGAAGGACCATTTTAGGAACAGATTGTCATGGAGAAGATCTATCTATGTGGTCGCTAGGAGCCAAAAACAACTTGATGGCACATAATCAATCAACCAATGACTGGGCATCACTTGCATGGTGACATCATGGGGCACATGCTGCCACTCTAGCTTCTCCCAGATGCTTGTGCCCGACAGGCTCTTGATTGTGCACAAAGCCAGCTTTGATTTGGTACTGATTTTCCCCTATATTTATTTTCAGAGTGATTTCATTCAAAATAATCCATAATTAGCTGAGAAAAAAAAAGAGTTTTGGAAAAAAAAACAAGTCTCCATGTAGCTTAATGTTGTTTTAGAAAACATTGTTTCTTAGGGAATTTGTCAGCATATTTATATAGCCAGTTTCTACTGACAGGTTTGAATCCTAAAAGTAAAATTATTATGAAATGTCATGTTCACATCACGCTTTCAGAAATCCTGGCAATAACCATCAGCAGGAAAATATTTGGAGGCCCTAAGAAAGCTGCAATCTTTGGAAACACTGCCTAGTGATCAAATGCAAATTGCCTCCCGTTGGCAACCCCCCTTTTTAAATAGCAATTAAAACAAAAGCTTCTCTTTTGTTGGAAATATTTTATCAAGAATATCCTCTTCCTACGTTCAATATGCCAACATTAAAATATAAGGCTGCTTTGTTTTTCTTTAAAGCTATGGTGCAACCATGTCTGGTACAATCAAAATGCAGGATGAAGATTTGATGATCATTCTAAAAAGCCAGAAATGGCTTAGAAGCCAAATTTAAAAGATAGCTGTGGACAAATAATGAGATCGAATGGAAACACAAAACAGTTGTGTGCCCAATTTCTTTGTCTTCTTCTGGCTTCCAGGTTTTTCAAGCAAGCAGGATGTGCTTGCTTGTATGTAAGATTTGATTGTCAGTCAGAATGAGAAGGCCCACACTTGCATTGGATCTCAAAGTAGACCAGGGTTTCTCAACCAGGGTTCCGTGGCACCCTAGGGTTCCACAAGAGATCACTAGGGGTTCCCTGGGAGATCACAGTTTTTTTAAAAAAACTGTTTCAAATTTGTGCAACTTCACATTAAAGAGGTAAGTTTCATTCTTTATTTTGAGTTTAAGGACACTGTTAGTGCATCTATACGGGCCTACCCATGAAACGAATAGAATAATTCTGTGACTTCCGGCCTATATCTGAGCCTGAATGTGCAGGGGTTCCCCAAGGCCTGAGAAATATCTCAAGGGCTTCTCCAGGGTCAAAAAGGTTGAGAAAGGCTTAACTACAGAATGTCTTAATAGCCAGCACAGCTGCCTTTCTTACAGGCAAGGTACTAATTCCAGTTCAGCTCAGTACCTTTCTGGGGGTTACACAGGAATGACCATGGAGATTTCTTGGCAACAGAATGGAAAAGGTTTGCATTTATCTCCTAAGACTAATTCCAGTACACTTTCCAGCCTTGGATTTTCTTTTCTTTTCTTTGCATAAATTTTATTAAAAGTTCTAAAAGGAAGATAAATACTAACAAAAGCTAATACAAAGAAAAGAAAGGAAAGAAAGGAAAAAGGAAGAAAGGAAATGACAACAGTGCAGAAAGAAAAGATGAAAAGAAATAGAAAGAAGACACTTCTGATTCCCTTTGCAGCAATTACAAGTATGATTACATAATTATCTATTACTCTGTGGTTACAAAAAAAGCTCTCTTTTTTCTATGATCTAATATTTTCTAATAATCAAAACCACAAGTCAAAAGTTCATTTTTTCTGCTTCATGCAAAAAGTCTATAAGGGGTTTCCAGTTAGCAATAAATATAGATGTTGTCTTTTCTCTAGCCTTGGATTTTCTAATGGTTTCTTTTTTATATATATGTATAAATTTTTGATTAAAAGTTCTGCAAAGAACATAAATACTAACAGAAACTAATAAAGAGTAAAATAAGCAAAGAAAGAAAGAGCAGAAAGAGAGAATAAAAAGAAATAGAAGAAGCTTCCAGTTTCTTTTGCGGCAAATACACGTACAATCACAAAATTAACTCTTACTTGATGGTTACAAAAAATTAAAAAGTTCCCTTTTTTCTGTTATCCAGGGTTTTTTTCCTACTCGTCAAAACCACAGATCTTAAGTGCATTTTTTCCCCGTTTCATGCAAAAAATCTATCGGGGTTTCCAGTCAGCCATTAATGCGGATATTGTTTTTTCTCTAATCAAATAAGTTAATTTAGCCATCTCGGCAAGTTCCGCCGTCTTTACCAGCAATTCCTCCCTTGTGGGTAGTGTCAAACCTTTCCACTTTTGAGCGTATAATAGACTCACTGCAGTTGTCATATACAAAAATAAAATTCCACGGCTTTTTCTAATTGCTTGTCCGTTGGTCCCCAAAGAAAAGTCTCTGGTTTCAGTTGTACTTTAACCTTTAAAATCTTCTGAATGATTTTCTAATGGTTTCTCATCCACCACCGACATCTTAGCTTTTCCAGATCCGCCAAAGTTGGCTACAAGATGGAGCAATTCCTACAATCGCCTTTATGCAACTCTTGCCCTTCAAATGTGCTGGGCTTAAAGCTTCCAGAATTCTCAGCCTGAAAGATAGAGACATTCACCTTCCATCCACATATGGACGATGTGACCTAGATACCTACCTGGAGAAATTATACGCAGGAGGAGGAAGAAGGGTTGCCTTCTGCATGGAAGGGGCATCTCGGAATTCTGGCCATTCATCTGGACGCTGGATGTGCAAACAGCAGGCTTTACTCATCTGCTGGAAAAGTGTTAGCTGCTTCTCTAACTGTGCTCAGTCTGCTTATTTACAAATACAGCTGAGTATTTGAAAACATCCAAGAGATTCCCGTGATGGTCGTCCAAAAGGAACCAAAACTAGTTAAACGCTGCTTCGCTGGAACTTCTCTATTTGCAGAAGCAGGAACAGACATAAAAGTGCAGCCTTGGCGTACATCTGGTCACTCAACGGACCATTTTCTCAATATATGTCAGAAATGTTTATGTGTTATCTTTTTGCATGTTGAAACCATAGCAGGAAGTGAAGCTTGATATTCCCCATTTCACTGGAAGCCTTTTCTGTGGATCGGGTGGTCTTTCTCAGTTGGCTGCAAACATGGGGAGTGTCTTAGCGCCCAATTTGATTAAACTCGGTAGGTCAGCAAGCACAGAAGATACTGTCCCATTCCATCAGGAATTGAAAACACTTTCCCCTGACAAAAAGGTTGTCAAGGAACACTTTATGCTGGGGTTTCTCCACCAGTGCTCCATGGTACCTTCGGGTTCGACGAGAGGTCACTAGGGGTTCCCTGGGAAGTCACGATTTATTTAAAAAATTATTTCAAATTCAGGCAACTTCACATTAAAGAAGTAAGTTTCATTCTTTATTTTCAGTTTAACAACACCGTTAGTGCAACTATACAGGCCTACCCATGAAACGAATACAATAATTTTGTAGCTTCTGGCCTCTATTTGAGCCTGAATGCGCAGGGGTTCCCCGAGGCCTGAAAAATATTTCAAGGGTTCCTCCAGGGTCAGAAGGTTGAGAAAGGCTGCTTTATGCATTCAGAATAGGGAATTCTTGGCTGACCCTCTTCTGTTTCTGTAAGTGTGAGTGTGTAGGTGAGGGGGCATGAATTTTCTTCCATTCTCATTATCCTATTTCAGAAGTAGTTTGGCTTTGCCCTGTGACCTAGTAGACAGGGCCCTGGTTTTGGAGCTGGGATGTAATGACCGACTCCACAGTACAGTGGGGAAGATATGCGTGTTCAATGTGGATTGAAGAAAAAAAAAAGCAGAAGAAACACGCTGCACAGTTGCCTGCAAGTAGAGCTACCACCTCTGGATTGCAGACATCCAGAGGACCACTAGATGGCAGCAAACAGTTTTCTGCCTCTCTTTGCTGCCATCTAATGGTCCTCTGGCTTCTTGCTGCCCAGATGTGGCAGGCTTTCTGCAGGGTCATTTCGAGTACACAGCCCAAGAGATTTTGCTTTCCAAATAGTGATGCTCCCTCACTGCACCTGGTCCTCCCTGGGTATGCCAAAACTTTCAAGCAGGCTTCTTCAATCTTGTGCTTTCCAGATGTGTGGGACTTGAGTTCTGTAATTCCCAGCCAGCACAGCCAATCCAATTCGCCCGAGGACCTGTTTCGCTGAAGGCTGTTCCAAAAAGCTCCCTTGCTTCTTTCAAACACCAGCTTTGGCCATTTGCCTGGCGCTCCCTAAAGCAATGGCTTCACAGTGCCTTGCAGGAGGCTTGCCTGAGTAAGAAAAAGAGCTAGTAACGTCAGTGGCTGGGTTTATGCAACACGTTAAGCCATGTTTGCTTTAACTGTGGTTTGAGTAAGCTATGACGGCCTGGTACAGTTTTAAGCCATGAACTATGGCTTACCAATCTTAAAGATTGGTTTCAAAGATCATTATCAAGCCACAATGAAGCAAAACATATTGTGGCTGGGAGAATAGTTATCCAACATCCAGGTTTGTGTCAAAAGCTCAGTGACCAGTGTTACAAGAGACATACTTGTAAATTTGTTTGAACATCACCCTGCTTCAGCAGGCCAGCTTAGTGCAAATGTGCAAGAAAATGTTTCGGGAACACTGGATTAAAGTCTTCCTTGATTTATCTGGTGGGAACTTTTTCCAAGTTCAGGTGGACTGGAGTTGTGATGTGTTCCTGATCAGTGCAAACATCTTTTAGGACAACATTTCCTAGATTTCTGTGACATTCCACGTTGCGCTAAAGTTCAGCCAAAACAAACAAGCCACATGAACCAAGGCAAATAGATTTTTAAAAATAACATATCCCAGAAATTGCACCATAGCCTTCAACTGTTTTCCACCCCCCAGGGCTAAAGACTTGCACAGATCCACAGATGCATTTGTTTATTCCAAATCATTTACACACCTTTCCTCCTTAAATGGGATCGCAGAGAGAAATGACGAAAACTATATAGCATACAAAAGCAGTCATAAAAACTGGACAGTAGGAATAGTGAGGTATGATAAGAACAATGTGTATTTAAAGTTGTTTAAACGTCTGGGAAAATAAAAACATCTTGGCTTAGCATCAAAAAGATCAGAGGAAGGGCCAGGTGAGGCTCTGTGGGGAAAACATCCCATAATTGGAGAGCCACTTCTGAGAAAGCTGTTCCTCCCATTGCCACACCTCAATTCAGAGGAGAACCACCAAACACGATCCCAGCATGTCTGAAAGCCCTGATGAGATCATGTGATTCTTCAGATATCCAAGCTCCAGACTGGATGTGGATTTCAAAATAGCCTCACACCTTTAAATTACACCCAGATACAAATGGCAACCAGATCCTTTAGTACAAATCAGGTTAGTACAAACCAGATCCTTTAATACAAATGGAAGGAGGTTGGGGATATATTTATTCTCACTACCAGTGTTGACACATTGCAGAACAGTGTTTCTCAACCTTGTCCACTTTAAGATGTGTGAAGTTCAACTCCCAGAATTCCTTAGTGAGCTTTGGGAATTCTGGGAGTTGAAGTCCACACATCTTAAAGTGGACAAGGTCAAAAAACACTGGTGTTACTTAAGCTTTGCAGTATCAATGTAATGCCTGGATGGCTAATATTTTGGAGATCAAACACAACCAGTTTCCTCCATCATAGTGATGGATACTGATTGGCTAATGAATTAGCCAATAGCTCTTCCTCCCAAGATACAGTCAGCTCCCTAGTGGCTGGGTTACTGGCTCCCAATTGAAGCTTCCAATTCTCCCAATAATTCCGCATGCTGGCTGGGGAATTCTGGGAGTTGAAGTCCAGACAACTTAAAGATGCCGTGGTTGAGAAACACTGGTTTAGGTGCTTTGGACTGGGTCTACAAAGCAGGAAAGTCGTCCTATTTCCTGGAATAGCAAGGGTTGCAACTCAAGGGAAGGAGACCAAGGGACTCCAGGGACACCCTGGCCACACTAAACCTGCACGTGAGAAAAGGTCCCGCGCCAGTTTCAGAGCTGGCGCTTGTCTTTATTTTGGCAGCCTGGGTGCCTCTTCTCTTGCCCGCGTTTGACCTCTTCTTCGACAGAGTAAACACACGCGCGCTCAGGCTGCCAGAAGTCCAAAAGCCAAGGAGCCGATTGGGCAACGCGTGACAAAACAAAGGACGGAACCGCGGCGCGGCAGCGCATTGGCGGCGCATTCGCGAGTGGTCCGAAAGAAACGCCTCCGGAGAAGAACGAGGAGGAGGAGAAGGAAGTGCAGCGTCTGCGCGCATCTGTCAAAAGGGAACCGACGCTTTCCCTTCAGGAGAGCCACAAAAATCGCAGATTCACCCGTGAAAACAAACATGCGCGGGAGCAGCGCTCGCCGCCGCAGCCCCGGCACCTTTGGCCGCGGACGCCTCCCGCAGACCTTGTGTCAGCTGCGCAGCGGGCAGGCACGTCTGGCGGCGGCGGCGCGCCCTCGGCCGCGCGCTCCCCGCTCCAGCCCAGGCGGCCGGGGAACGCGCGGGGCTCCGTCCTCGCGGGTCACCCACTCGCGCCCGGCCGAGGGTGCCCGGAGGAAGCCCGGCCCCCTCCCCGGGGGGCTGGGGGAGAGCGCCGGGCACCTCGCCTGCCCCCGCGGCTCCGGCGGATTCCTGCCAGAGCTGGCCCCGGCCGGCCGGGGAGTGCCCGGGGAGGAGGCGGGCGCGGGCCGTCCTTGAAGTGGCTCCTCTGCGGAGCTGCGCCGAGTTCTCCGGCGGCCTTGGCCGCTGGGGAGACGCGCGGAAGGCGCCGAGGGGCGTGTGCGCGCCTTTTGCCAGGGCTGGACGGGAGAAAGTTGCCTTTTATGATTGTGCACTTCCTGCTCGCTGCCTCTCCGCCCCCTCGGCTGCTAGGAATATATTTACACACACACACGCACACACCCCCAGAGGTTTGCACCTCCTTCTCTGGGCTGGGTTTCCCCGCTTTCCCTCCGCTCCTTTTCCCCTTGTTTGCGCCTGGGTGGCTGTCAGATTCGCCTCCTGCACGCCCGAAAGGGGCTCGGGGCAGCCGCCGAGCCTCCTCGCCCTCCCTCCCGCTTCCGCCCGCCAGCTGCACCCGCTTGCCCGGACCCCGGGTTTGGCAGCCGACCTCTCCGAGAGGACTGCGACGCTCTCGCCCTGCGCCCGCTGGAGAAGAGGGCGCGCGGGTCGGAGCGTTTGCGCGCCGTCTTTGCCCGCGGCGGCGTCTTCCTCCGGGCGCTTTCGGGCTTTTTCCCGGCGGGCGCGCTGCCTCCGGGAAGATGCCGACCGGGAAACTTTAGCGGCGTCCGAGAAATCGCGGCGGGTTCTGACTTGGCAGAGAGGCCCCTGCAACCTCGGTCTGGTGGGGTCGCGTCTTCCGCCGGGGCACCCGGGCTCGAGCTGGCGATGCCGAGGCTCCGCTCGCCTCCTCGCTGACCCGTCCCTCGGCCTCCGGAGCCCAAGCAGCGGCCAGCAAACCGCCGCCGCCTCTTGACAGCTTTCTGCCTCTTGTCCCCACGGCCCTCCAACCCGGGGATCCAGAGGAGTGGAGGCGGGGTGGAGCTGGCAGAAGGAAGCTGGCTGGATCCGCGCCAGGCAGCCTCTCCTCGCACCCCTGAGGTGGGGAGGCGTCCACGCGATGGGAAGCACGGCCATGGACGCCAAGAAGAAAGATGCCTCGTCCGGGAGGAAGAAGAACGGTGGCCAGAAGAGACGCGTGCTGCGAGTTCACATCCCCGTAAGTCTGCTTGCTGGCTGTGTTCGCAGGACAGGCGTCCCCCCGGGGTTAGCTACGCCGTTTTCTGCGTTCTCACGAGGCCAAGGGCTCTATCGGGCGCCGGGTTCTTTGCACAGACCGCGGGCTAAATGCGATTGGCTAGTTGCTGGTTCGGTGAGTCGTGGGAACGTAGCGCTACTCTGGTCCTGAGCTGATGGACAAGAAGTTGGATGCTATTCTTTTTTAATGCCTTTCCCTAGATCTCCTGTGCAGTGTGCAGCGTGAAATCTGCTTTTTTTCGCAGCCGCCGCAACAGGTTGGGGGTGGGGCAGAAAGGAATGTGCACCAGCCTGTCACTTAGCAGCGCCATTGGGGAGCGATGTTTGGGGCCGTGGGGTGGGGGTGGGGGGAGAGAGGGCGTGAGAGCCAGGCAAGTGATCGCTGAAGCTGACATGTTTTGGAAGAAGCTTTCGCGATAATGTGTTCTTCAGATACGCTGGCGTTACTCAGAAGCAAGATCCACCGCGGTTCAAGAAGGTTTAATCCTTCACTGAGCGGTGGGGGTGGACTGGATGGCCTTGCATTGCCCTTTCCAGCTCTTGCATTCTGTGCCTAAGTCAGTTTCCATAAATTTGCAGCCTGCAGGATTCCCAGGAAGCCTGCATGTGGTTTGGCTCTGTAGCGCTAGGAGCGGTTTAAGTGCTGTGACACTTCCATGCGCGCGCGCACACACAGTTCCGCACATACTTGAAGTACTTTTTAACCTGATTAGACATTTCTAATGATGACTTCACTCAGTTGAATTAAAAATTAAAACACTGTTTTGCTTCCCGCTGTTTACCCTGGGGAGTGCCTTGACCTTCATTCAGCCCTTGCAGGGTTGATTCCAAACACTTTTAAAACGGGGAGGAAGAGGGAAGTTCATAGAAGACAAGGCAAGATCTTTAAAACATGTCTTCAGTTTTGGATAAGAAACTGGGAATTAGCAACGTTTCTATCTTGAAGGGCGCCTGCTCTGCACCCTGTCTGCAAACTGGGGTGCCCTTTGGGAACTTTGTGCTTTTTGCAAAGCCCTCTTTTCATTTCCTGTTATGCAAAGCCTGGGGGGGTGGCTTTTAAAAGTTTAAAGGGCCTTTAAAAGCCTTCAGCAGACCCGCTTGGGAAAGAGATCTGAAGATGGTAAGCAGCATTAACTACAAGTGCTCTGGTATCTCCTTGCGTGTTGTAAAGCAGGACCAGGTATCCCGTGGTTCACTGTTTCATCCATTGTACAACAAATCTTGCAGGCCCAGATCACAACATGCTCAAATGGATTGGAATCCCTCAATTGCATAGGTGGTTGAAGGACAGCTGGGCCATGAGAACTGATCCATACAGGTAGTCCTCGCTTAACGTCCACAATTGGGACCAAAATTTCAGTTGCTAAGCAAAGTGGTCATTAAGCAAATCAGACCCAATTTTACAACCTTTTTGTGGTGGTTGTTAAGTGAATCACCATGGGCATTAAGCGAACCACATGGCCATTAAGCAAATCATGCAGTTCCCCATTGATTTTGCTTGCCAGAAGCCATCCGGGAAGGTCAAAAATGGCAATCATGTGACCAAGGGGCGCTGCGACATGTGAACTGGTTGCCAGGTGCCCAAATCTTGAGCATGTGACCAGGGGACACTGCGATGGTCATAAGTGTGAGGACCGGTCACAAGTCGGCTTTTTCGCACCGTTGTAAGTCCAAACCATCACTAAACAAATGGTCATTAAGCGAGGACTACCTGTACAGGATCTCTAATAGATGGACAGACCCAAAGAGAAGTGCCTAAGGGAAGAAATGACAGTACAGGTCATGGAGTGAAGGTGGTGGACATTTCAGATTGCCACCTTCCCCCCAAATCTTAACTTTTTGTAGGTAGATATGAAGATGAGTAGGAAAAGAGGGTGTGGCCTGCTTTTAAAGACTTCTGTGTTCCAGGCCTGTAGTCAAAAGTGGCTCAATCCATCATCGTCATCATTGCATCATCCAGTTTAGATCAGTTCTTCTCTAGGGTGGCCCAAGGGAGCTTACCTGGGTGCCTCTTCATTTTATCCCCACAGCTACAGTACTGTGGGGCCATTTGGGCCCAGAAAGACAGAGAATCAGTGGACTCCAAGAGACCATTGAGCCATGTGGGGATTTGAATCTGAATTTCTTTGGCCCACCTCAGTCCCGCATCTCAACTGTCAATGGCTCACTGGGCTGTCGGTCTGATCCCTGTTGCCAGGGCTAGAAAAATAGACATTTTCAGGGTTCAGATTACAGTGTGGGAGGTAACCATTTCCATATCCTGTGTAGAAGGGGGAAAATGGATGTGGAAGGGAGCTTGAAGGTCATCTACACCAACCCTCTGCTCAGTGCAAAATCTACAGTGCAGGATTCAATTACAGGCAGTCCTTGACTTAATGACCACAACTGGAACCAGAACTTCTGTTGCTAAGCAGTGTGGTCGTTAAGTGAGTTGCACCCAATTTTACGAGTTTTTTTTCCTGCAGTCATTAAGAGAATCACATGGTTCCCCATTGATTTTGCTTGTTGGGAGCCGACTGGGAAGGTTGCAAATGGTGATCATGTGACCCTGGGATGCTACAACTGTCGTAAATACATGCCGGTTGCCAAGCGCCTGAATTTTGATCATGTGACCATGGGGATGCTGCAATTGTCGTAAGTGCAAGGACTGGTCATAAGTCACTTTTTCCAGTGTTATCGTAACTTCGAAGGGTCGTTAAATGAATGGTCATAAGTCGAGGACTACCTGTATAGCTACCCTGACAGATCAACATCCCCCCTCTTTAAATACCTGCGGGGTGGGATAGCCCACCTCTTTCTAGAAGGGAAATCATCACAGTTAATCCTTGGTCATGGAATTTGCTGTAACCTTTCAAGGTAGCCAGAGGGAACGCACTGCAATCTTGCACACTTATCCCCAGATCTGATCCTTCTTACCAACATGCTTTCCATGGTGTATTTGGGGGGTGTTTGAGCAATTCTTTCTGGGTATTCAAGTAGTGCAACAAGATTTCATGAGAAAAGCATTGCCAGAAACTAGGCACATTATGATAGAGGAGATTAATGTGTAATTCTGGTATGTTGTTACATAACCTTGGGGAAGTGAAAGCTATTTCTATCCATAACCCAAAGTGAACGGTGACGAGTTGTGTACCTGTCACGCAGGCTTGAAAGTTTACAGCCTGATCCTGTATCTGTTGGTTTATTGGCCTGGCCTCTACATCGGTCCACGTGGTCATCCATCCAGGTTAGAATCCTTGCAGAGTGTAAATCCGCATTGAAAGGGGGAGAGGAGACCTAGAAGACCTCCTTAACAACGCTTGGTTTGCCCTAACCGCAATCTGAGAAGTGGTCCCGAAGGCCGGACATTTGCTCTGTAGCTTATCAGAATATGGATCCATCTGTCTCAAGCCCTTCTCAGCCAGGCTGCTTCCCAAGTACGACTTGCATCACGTCCCAGCCTACATGATCGCTGGCCATGATGGAAAACGACTTGAGCTTCTCGAGGGTGCTGGGTTGGGAAAAGCTAGCCAGCTCAGTGACTGGAAGCGGCTGTTAAGAATGAATTAACTCAGTGTCAACGTTGGCATCGTCTTCCATCTTATCCCTGTTTACTAGAAACTATAGCGCTATGCATGTAATCTACATACGTGATCTAAAACTGCATCCTTCGCACACAGTAGAATGTGCCTCCAAGTCAGGAGCACAGGAGTCTACCTAGATCAGTGTTTTTCAACCTTGGCCCCTTTAAGATGTGTGGACTTCAACTCCCAGAATTCCCCAGCCAGGGAATTCTGGGAGTTGAAGTCCACACATCTTAAAGGGGCCAAGGTTGAAAAACACTGATCTAGAAGGCCTGCTAAAAGTGCAGCTTATTTTCGAGTGAAACACTTTTAAGATTGGCTTGAATTAGGCTGCAGGGATTATTTTCCACTTTGTGGCACGGGTGCCTCGTTGCAAATGGAGAGTTTCTTTAAAAAAGGCCCCTGGCAAGCTGTAGTACTAATTGTGGTAGAGTTGAAGGTGATGTATAGCCATTGGACTGTCCACGTGCTTCCTGTTACTGAACAACAACAGGTTTCGTGGAAAAGGGGAAGTGTTGGCTGAGTGCTGCAGGCTCTTTTTGCACGTTGGGTGTGAGCTTGTTCGTGGGATAGGGGCTTGTTTGCAAAAGCAGACATAATTCCCTTTTCCTCAGGTCTAGCAATTCGGTGATGGGTGTTGCAAATAGAGCTACAGGAGATACATCCAAAGAGGAACAATATTGGGGCTTGGGAGATATGTATTCTGGCTTGCTAGGGGCAGCCTGGAATTGATAGTTTTAGCTGGTTTCCTGTTTTTTTCCTCTGTGGTTGGGAAGAAAAATATCAGATTATCTTCCATGATCGGGTTCATTTATTGCATTAAGCCATAGTTTGTTGAAACATGGTTTGCAGAATAAATCACAGTGGGCTGGGTTGACTCATACCACTAAGTGAAAAAAATTGCTCATAGCATCTAATTGTGCACAGCTTGCTACGGTGTAGGCAGGGTTAACACAAATGCAGTAAACCCTAAATTTAGTGGACTTCTGATATAATGGACAACCTCCATTTAACAGACTTAGGATTTCTCCATTAAACAGAGGTTTTACTGCAAACAACACTGTTTATATCTCTAATGTAATTTTGCAAATGACATAAACTGACGCCAGGGTTGTAAGTTCAGATGTAATGGATGCCCCATCTCCCTTATCATCTATTAAATCGAGTTTTTATTTTGCTAAGTCACAAAGCAGTTTGTTGGGCTTTGCTGGAGCAGGCTGCAGCAACTCAGGCCCTTAAATTTGCAGTCCATGTTTTGAGAATCCAACCACTTGAGCTTTCTCTGGGAAATGGCCCACAGTTTGCTTGATGTGGGAGCGTCATGTCAGAGGTTCAGAGTTTGTGAGGCTAAAAATAAAAAACAAATGAAGCGAAATAAAAACAAGTTGCTTAAGAAGAGCTGAAAGACCTCTGTGGGAGATGCGGCACATCCTTCCAAGGACCAAATCTGTGCAAAAGTTGAGGAGCTTTGTGTGGAACACATCAGGCCAAAGTTTTTTAAAGTGTGAACTGAACATCTGCCCTGTTTATTTTGTGGTGGTGATCCTGAAAAACATAAATAAAAAGAGATAAGGAGTTGGAAGCCAGAGGGTAGGCTGTTTGCAAATGTTGCCTGATTGCGCAATAAATTAGTCAGTAGCTATTGCTTGCTGGCATTTCCAACGTCTTTTTCCTTTTAGCTAGGCTACTAATGGGGGCTAGAATAAAATTGCAACATCCCAGTCAGCGGGTGACTTTCATTTTCTTTGCAAATATCCCATTCTAATGAGAAACAGCTAAATGTAGGCCTCATTTGGCTACTGCTTTTTAAAGAATTCCTTATCTAATGGAATTGTTTTTTATTTGTGAAAATTTGGGGTGGAAGACCAAAGACATTGCTTGATTTCAGTCAAACATTATATGAAGTACGGTCATGTAAACATAGATGTTGATGGGCAGAATGTTTGAAATTAGCAAATCCTAATTCAAGATGGCTTCAGCCATGCAGTTGTGGCTACCTGTCAGCCTCGCAAGGTAGTCCAGACAAGAAGCACGCCCAGAAGTAGCAGCACTAATTTATTGTAAGGTTACAGTAACAGAATCTCGCAGGTCTGAAAGTAGATCTCTCCCTCCTCGCCTTTACAGTCCAAGAAACTAGGGAGGGTCCCTTCTGAGACGTTTCCCACACCCCCATTCCTTCTGCAGGCTCAGCTGCCTCTTATCTGACTGTTGTCTGGTCTGTGGCTCTTCCTCCTGTCTTCCAGGGTCATTCCCACATACCAGTACACTACCATCTTGACTTCTTAAAATGCTGGCTAGAGAATTCAGGAGTTGAAATCCACCCATCTTAAAGTTGCCAAGTTTGAGAAACACTTCCCTAACCCTTGTCCTGATTAGCATAATTATATGCAGCCAGATCCAAAACTAAAGAATAATGACCAGGGTAGCAGCTGACAGGGTTAAACACGTTACACAAGCACACTTCCTTCCATCTTGGTTTAACAGATGGTTAGTGGAGTAAGCATCTGCACCTCCCATAGGCACTTGAAATGTGGTTTATTCACCAACACACCAGGGAATAAAGCATTCAGGGTGGGCTTCACCACTGCATCAAGCTTGGCTACTGCACTGAACCAAAGGCCACAGTGTTGCAGCTGAAAGTGAGTGGCTTGTGCTGCATGAAGGACAGAGAGGATGGAGGGTGACTCACCTGCATCAGGGTGACTCACCAAAGAATTCCAGAGACAGCCAGATAATTGATTCCAGTTTTGTCCAGTGAATGCATGGCCCTAATAGTGGAATATTGGAAAATATCTTCAGTATCTCTGCTTTGCCTGGCGGAGCATCGTTCACTAGACAGTGAGGTATGGAAGGTGGTTAGAACACTTAATGTGATATTATCTGCTTAACCAATGGGGAACATTGAGACAGAGAAAGGTTTAAGAGGACTTCATGGATGGACCAGGGTTCGAAAAGCAGGTCTCCCAAGTCCAATGTTCTGATATATGGACCTTGGTTCTATAATATTAATAATATGATTGCTACCATCTGCAGGATCCAGTGTGTCAACAAAATGATAAAAGCAGTGTTGCGCTGTTGCAACACAAGCTTCACCCTTTTTGTAGCATGTGTGAGATCATAGTCATAGACAAAACAAACAGAGCTTGCACTGTATGGATGTAACATTGCTTTTATCATTGCTCTTCCTTCACCACGGATACAACTGGTGGCTGCTGTTTTAGCATACAGAGAACTGTTTCCAGAGGTGGGATCCAGATGCTGATGAGCTTTAACTCCTCAAAGTTCCTGCCGGCCCAGCCAGGCTGGGTTGTAGTTCAGCCACGTTGGAAGAAACACAAATTTGTCTCCCTGATTTGGATCAGACAAAGTATTTAGATTTTAAAACATGGACTGGAAATGGCATGGTTTCCTGATTCTCTCGAGTTAGTGAAATTACAATGCAAGAATGGGATGGGAGAGGTATAAACACTGAAGAACCTTTGAAGCCATGTGGGGAAAAAAAAAAGGCTTTTTTTCTGATTTGTTGGGGGTTTTTTGGGGTGGGGATAATTAGAATATATGCAATATTCAGCTATGCAGCAAACCCCCTCCCTGATCTAAATCCAATCTGCTATTTTTGGAACATACAATGCAGTATAAATAACTTGGTTTATTCATGCAATTACCATGTCGGGTATATTTATTCAATGCAAAAGTATAATTTAGTCTGACGATAATTAGGTTTACTAATTGAATTTATTTTAAAAACTTTCTTTTGGTACTCTTTTGTGCTTCTTTGAAGCCTAATCAAGAGCAGATCTGCCAACAGATGTACCCCAAAGCAGATCAGGCAATGAACCTGGCTTCCTTTTGGGGTGAAATTGGCAGAAATTTCAAGAGGCAAGAGGCAGAAATACATTTTACTCTTGCGTTGCAAAGTTGTGCTGACCACTTTGGTTACACAGCAACTGCAAGGATTTGAGATTTTAGATAAAAGTTTTCTTGCTGTAAATTAATAACAAACATTGGAGGGCGGGATTAAGGGTAGCAGTATAGGAGAACCTTGCCTTTTTGTTTTCATTATTCTTAAAGAAAATATTTCGCTGGAGTTTTCTGTACTTCCCCCCCCAACTTTTCAATTTCTCAATATTTGTTTTTAAAAGACCCAATATTTTTTTTAAAAGGGCAGAAACAGAAAAAAACAAGTTTTTATTTTCCGCCCCCCCTTAGCCTTCAGGTCTCTACCTGTAAATTTTTCTCCAAATTCAGAAAGAAGTTTTAATTAGAGATGTGGGTGTCTGTGGAGAAGAGGAGGTTGAGTCCAGCATCCCACTTCCACTGTATTGTTTGGCTGGGGATCTGGAGCCAAATTCTTGTTTAGGACAATCATTGATCAAGTAGGGGACTAGATCAGTGTTTCTCAACCTTGACCTCTTTAAGAGGTGTGGACTTCAACTCCCAGAATTCCCCAGCCAGCCACTCTAACCCATGCTGGCTGGGGAATTCTGGGAGTTGAAGTCCACACCTCTTAAAGAGGTCAAGGTTGAGAAACACTGATCTAGAAGAATGGTGTTGCAATCAACATTAGCTTGTAAAAAATAGGATTAATTTCCAAATCGCTTCTAAGTACCCTAAACTGGCCTCGCTCCAGTTAGTGGCTTTATTAATCCAGTCTTTAGCTCTCAGAGTGAAGGACAGATGATGCATTGAAGTCCCTCGATTGGGGAGTGTGCATGCATCTGTCTTTCTCCCTCTTCCATTCTTCTGTGTGTACAATCTCTGTCGTGTAATCATAAACACTTCCTGTAGCTGCATTGTCTTGCATGTATGTTTGTCTCCTGGCCAGTTGTGAAGTGTTGGAGCCTGGAGGAAACCCGAGGTTTCCACTTCCTCTCTGCTGCCAGAGCTGTGACTCGCTTGCTTAATCTTTCTGCGGCTGCCCCTGTGAAGTCCTTGCATAATTATTCAGAGGGCTGGTTGAGAATGCTTGGTCAGCAGCCCTCAGAAGAGCATGCAAAAGATCTGCCCTTGCTCCGGCGTGGAGCCTGAGCCTGTAAAAGCAATATCAGAGTCCTAAACACAGAATGCAAAGTCTTGTCCAGTTTTCCTCATTTTGCGTGGCATACTCTGAGCAAAACTCCCTAGGAAAGTCAGCCTGCCTTTCACAGGCCCTTGATCTGTCTTTCTAGGACTTTTCTGCGACGTCTGAAGAGGTTTCAAGGTCTCAGGGAAGAATATAAGGGGGACCTGTCCAGTCCCCCACTCCTTTTTTTAAATCCATTTAATCATGTCCGATTCTGCAAGTCCCTGCAGTTTTCTTGGCAAGGTTTTTCGGAAGTGGTGTGCCATTGCCTCCTTCCCAGGGCTGAGAGAGAGGGACAGGCCCAAGGCCACCCAGCTGGCTTTGTACCTAAGGCAGGACTAGAACTCTCAGTCTCCCAGTTTCTAGCTTGATGTCTTAACCACGACACCAAACTGGTTTTCAAACTGGCTCTTTTAAACCCCCCAAATTTGGGGCCAGCACCACAATTGCTGGTATGTAAAAAGAGGCGGGGCTTTGATTGCATGGATGTGGCCACCATCTTGACTTTTTGGACACCCCTGCATCAGACAGTTCCACAGGTTAACTAAATACCGTGTGAAAGAAAAATCCTTCTGTTTTCTACCCCTGCTTTTAGGTTCATTGGATGATCTCCATTTCTATCTCTCCATGTTATCTATGCCGTGCGTAATTGCAGAGACTTCTAACAGGTCTCCCCTGATCTGTGGTTCCAAGCTAAAGAGCCCCGATAATTGTAGCTTCTCCTCATAAAGGAGGTGCTTCGAGCCCTCTTCATTTCCATCACCTCTATTTGCAACTTTTCTAGATTGGCCATATCCTTTCCCAGGTACAGTGACTTGAACTGTACACAAGAATAGATTTTGAGTGTGGACTCGCCATAGATTTATAGAAAGGCATTATTATATCTTCAGTGATATTAGTTCCCTGAATTTGCCTTTTTAATTTTCTTATTTATTTACTAGATTTATATTTCGTCTTTATTTTGTGCAATTCAAATCAAATGTACTTAGCTAATGTGCCTTCCTCCTACTTCCCCCACCACCACAACTTTGTGAGGTGGGTTGGACTGAGAGAGAGTGACTGGCTCAAGGTCACCCAGCCAGCCTTCATGTCTAAGGCAGGACTTGAACTCATGGTCTCCCAGTTTCTAGTCCAGCACCTTCTCCACTCCATCTAACTGGCTATCTCCCCTTTTTGTCAAGAATCCATAGCAGACGACGCTTGTGTACAGTCACCCGTTCAAATATAGACCTAAGATCATCCAACTTAGCTTTTTGGACCTGTCATGCTTGCTGTCAGACCCCCCTGTATTAATCTGCAGTGACTCACTTAACAACCGAATGGGAAGTGACATCATAAGTCTGCAACAGTCATGTGATTTTCCACTTAGCAATCACAGCACTTAGCGACATAGTTGCCGGTCCCAATTGTGGTCGCTAAGTGAGCACTACCTGTACATCTCATTCATATCTATTCACATCACAATAGTAATGCAATACTTTCAGAAATACTCTGTGAAACAAACAATAATCTATATTCCTAGATACCCGTTAACAGTTGTGTCGAAGTAGCATCCGTTTAACCTTGTGGATCCTACGCAAAAGTAATAGATATGTATTGGATTGCTGTCCTATGCACATTTACACCATATTTAATTGAAATGGGATTAATTGGAATGTGTACTTAGAATGTGTTCCTTGAAATGTATGAATTAAACATTTTATTCTGGTTGCTAGCCATCTCCATTTTGGAAGCCTTTCTGGGTTAGCGTACTAATTAAAATAATTTACCTAAAATGAACAGCCTGCAAACTGCAGTCTGTTATTTAAATATGAGTAAGTATTCATTTGAAGTATTGAAGGAAAATGTAAAGCGCTTTGCAATACTGAAATCCTGACCATTTCTTATGTATATCCACCATTAAAGTCAACTGAACAGAGGAATTTCTTGTTTTTTGCCGCGTGTAAGAGGCAAAAGATTTGGAAAGAGGTTTGCAAAGTCTTGCAGGGTAATAACTGTGGTTTGATTATCAGTGTATTTTCATGAAATGGCTTAGGGTGATTTAATGATGCAAACACAAGAAGAATCACATTAAGTGAAATATGATGACACCCAAGGAACCAGATAGGTGGGCAGTGTTGGGCTTCAGGGTTTAGTGACTATGATCTAGATTTCCTGTTTCACCAGCAGCTGGGCTGGCAGCTTCAGAGGCAAAGTGGCCTGCTAAGCAGATCACAGGCAACTGAGCAGGGACTGACTGGGCTTCTGTCTTTATAACCCAGTATCCTGACTTCTTGATCTCGATCAAGAAAAGGTGGCAAGAATATACAGAAGACCTGTATAGGAAGGATAACAATATTGGGGATAGCTTTGATGGTGTCGTCAGTGAGCTAGAGCCAGATATCCTGAAGAGTGAGGTTGAATGGGCCTTAAGAAGCATTGCTAATAACAAGGCAGCAGGAGACGATGGCATCCCAGCTGAACTGTTCAAAATCTTGCAAGATGCTGCTGTCAAGGTAATGCATGCTATATGCCAGCAAATTTGGAAAACACAAGAATGGCCATCAGACTGGAAAAATCAACTTATATCCCCATACCAAAAAAGGGAAACACTAAAGAATGTTCAAACTATTGAACTCATTTCACATGCCAGTAAGGTAATGCTCAAGATCCTGCAAGGTAGACTTCAGCAATTCATGGAGCGAGAATTGCCAGATGTACAAGCTAGGTTTAGAAAAGGCAGAGGAACTAGGGACCTAATTGCCAATATCCGATGGATAATGGAAAAGGCCAGGGAGTTTCAGAAAAACATCTATTTCTGTTTTATTGACTATTCTAAAGCCTTTGACTGTGTGGACCATAACAAATTGTGGCAAGTTCTTAGTGGTATGGGGATACCAAGTCATCTTGTCTGCCTCCTGAAGAATCTGTATAACGACCAAGCAGCAACAGTAAGAACAGACCACGGAACAACGGACTGGTTTAAGATTGGGAAAGGAGTACGGCAGGGCTGTATACTCTCACCCTACCTATTCAACTTGTACGCAGAACACATCATGCAACATGCTGGGCTTGAGGAATCCAAGGCTGGAGTTAAAATCGCTGGAGGAAACATTAACAATCTCAGATATGCAGATGATACCACTTTGATGGCTGAAAGCGAAGAGGAACTGAGGAGCCTTATGATGAAGGTGAAAGAAGAAAGTGCAAAAGCTGGCTTGCAGCTAAACCTCAAAAAAACCAAGATGATGGCAACCAGCTTGATTGATAACTGGCAAATAGAGGGAGAAAATGTAGAAGCAGTGAAAGACTTTGTATTCCTAGGTGCAAAGATTACTGCAGATGCTGACTGCAGTCAGGAAATCAGAAGACGCTTAATCCTCGGGAGAAGAGCAATGACAAATCTCGATAAAATAGTTAAGAGCAGAGACATCACACTGACAACAAAGGTCTGCATTGTTAAAGCAATGGTGTTCCCCGTAGTAACATATGGCTGCGAGAGCTGGACCATAAGGAAGGCTGAGCGAAGGAAGATTGATGCTTTTGAACTGTGGTGTTGGAGGAAAATTTTGAGAGTGCCTTGGACTGCAAGAAGATCAAACCAGTCCATCCTCCAGGAAATCAAGCCAGACTGCTCACTTGAGGGAATGATATTAAAGGCAAAACTGAAATACTTTGGCCGCATAATGAGAAGACAGGACACCCTGGAGAAGATGCTGATGCTAGGGAGAGTGGAAGGCAAAAGGAAGAGGGGCCGACCAAGGGCAAGGTGGATGGATGATATTCTAGAGGTGACGGACTCGTCCCTGGGGGAGCTGGGGGTGTTGACGACCGACAGGAAGCTCTGGCGTGGGCTGGTCCATGAAGTCACGAAGAGTCGGAAGCGACTAAATGAATAAACAACAACAACAACATCCTGACTTCTGATTGGCCTTTAGCTGGGCTGGTTTCCGATTGGTGCAGGTTGGTGAGGGGTGGTCTCTGATTGGTTCTTTCTTTGTGCCTGATCTTGTTTGGCCATTTTGGTGGTGTTGGTTCTACCACCACCAAACCACCACCATCAAAACGAGCAATCGGGCGAAACATCAGGAAATCTGTTCTCTAGACCACGGTCTCTAAACCTGAAGCCATTTAGTGGCCTGCTAGAACCACTGAAATGGAGCAGAGCTTAACACAGCTGAGAAGCTGGCACAGAAAAAGAATATTATCTTAAAACAGCTTCAATGAGCATGTTAGAGAAACACAGGTTATTGATCTTACACACTCAGCCCTCCTAAGCATAAAGAATCACATGCTTAGACATAGTAGGTTTAAAAGTAAGTGAAATAATATCTTACTCATTTTTATTCTTGGTCCAGTTACATCCATGTTTGGTGAAAAAGATGAAATCTTTGTTCTTCTTTTGTCCCTATAAATAATTCACCCTTAGCCCTACAGCTGCTAAGAGCTGCGTGGAAGAAAGGGGGTATTCCAGGCATACCACATGGTGCCCAGAACTGGAGCAGCACAGAGCCATGTGCTTTGCTCCCAATGGAAGAAGGAGGAAGAGAGAGAGAGGAAGTGGGAGTGGCGACAAACAGCTTCCTCAGAGTTGCTTCTTGGGATGAACTCAATTTACATGCTAATGCACATGCTAATGAGGCATGCTGGATTTGCTAACACTTCCAACAAAACCCTGAAGCCCAGCACTGCCAAACAGACACTGGCTGCGAAAGCCTACACCATTATGCTGAACCAGATAGGCTTCCCCAGTTTTATGCATAGATCATGTAATAAGCAACACAAGTAGTAAGTGAACTATTGATGGTTCCACTGCGCCATGAAGGATGCCACCTCTGCTAACTTTGCTAAGCGGAACACCATGGATGGAGCAGGCATCCAACATGGGGGAATTCAGGTCAGGCCCATAGATGGGACTACAATATCTTCAGTTTTCTCCTGGATTTTAGAGCTGAGTTGGGGGATTGTGTTTGTTTTCATAACCTTATTTGAGGACTGATATTGCAATTCTTATATATTTCTTACTCAAAATGTCAGAAAACTGGGCCAACATTCTGGGGAATGAATTACATTTGGAAGGGGGATGTAATGGTAGGTGGGAATGACCTTGGGAGACAGGAGGAAGAGCTGCAGACTAGGCAATGATCAGATAAGAGGCAGCTGAGCCTGCAGAAGGAATGGCAAACATCTTGGAAGGGACCCTCCCTCGTTTCTTGGGCTGTAAAGGGGACAGGAGGAAATGTACTTTCAGACTTTCAAGATTCTGTTCATGCAACCTTACAATAAGGTATAATTAGTTCATCTGTGCATGCTTCCTGTCTGGTCTACCTTGCAAGGTTGACAGGGGATCCTGGAGTTCCAGAAAAAGAGGTGCTGTGGTTATAATTGCACCTGGTTCTGAAGTAGCTCATCCTTAATGCATGATGGCATTTGACTAGAAGATCCCTGCATGCAGAGCAACATTTCATGTAGTAATTTAATCTTGTGTGAAACAGATCAAAGGCTTAAAATCACAGACAGCAGAGCCGATAATATATGGACGGTAGCACCTAAAGAGGCTGATCTCTGCCCTAAATCTCCAATGTTTTCCCCACACCAGAAGTCAAAATATTTATGTTGCCATGCCCAGCAAGGCAAGCAAAATCATTCTTCTAAGGGTTCAGGGATAAAGGTTTGATATTTGTGGTTCATAAGCTGATATGAGCTAGAGGAAGTTATTTCATGTCTCGATTCCAGAAGGAAGACAAATTACAAAGTGGGCCTGTTGTACAGAAACATGTTTTGGCTTAAGAGAAGCTCGGGGAGTCAATTTACACTTTCAACTCAGGCTGATTTACAAGATGAATAATTATTTTGAGGACCAGCGCTGAGCCCTGCAGGAGTCACATTTTTGGCCAGGACAGCTCTGTTTCCTGAAAGGATTATTGCTGATATTACGCACTCCACCTGTCATAACCAAGGGGACTCCATAAGGTCTTGGAAACTTACTGAAGGCTCTCACCAGATATGGAAGCGCATTTCATGGTGCACGAAAACACAAAAGAGGCTTTGCAGAAGCTTTGCTTCCCATCAGTGGCATCCAGTAGAAGACATCATGATGTCACCCTCACCATGGCATCGTCCTGCAAAAGTGGCAGCTTTTCAGGCCATCCAGTTTTGACCAGGGGAACCGCAGCTCACAAAAGCTTCTGCCTTTTAATTAAATCAATGACTCTGAAAAGGGACTACCAGACTCCTCCTGATTTTTGGCCACCATAGGCTAACACAGCTCTCCTCCCGCAATGCACAAGATGTGAATTCTTAATTTGCACCACTTGCCTCTCGCGCACGTAGATGTGGGTCTCTGATCTGGAAGACGAATGTGTGAATGTGTTGGGGGGGAAGGATTAAAGCCCCTGTCCTTTAGGTATTCAGATTCTTCTGTGCCCCAAACTCTCACACGTACATAAAGGTAAAGGTAAAGGTTTCCCTTGACGTAAAGTCCAGTCGAGTCCGACTCTAGGGGGCGGTGCTCATCTCCGTTTCTAAGCCTTGGAGCCGGCGTTGTCATAGACACTTCCGGGTCATGTGGCCAGCATGACGACTCGGAACGCCGTTACCTTCCCGCCGAAGCGGTACCTATTGATCTACTCACATTTGCATGTTTTCGAACTGCTAGGTGGGCAGGAGCTGGGATTAACAACGGGAGCTCACCCCACTGCGCGGTTTCGAACCGCCGACCTTCCGATCAACAGCTCAGCGGTTTAACCCGCAGCGCCACCGCGTCCCCACGTACATACCTCTTATTTTTATAAGTCATTCAGGCATCTAGTGTGAATGGCATTTGGTTAAATTAAACCCAGAGCCTGACTTTGGGGAAAAGGTTCCCCTGCCCCACACTTAATTTGGGAAGCATTTCTTTGGGAGAAGAAATAAATAAAAGGTATTGGGATGCTTTCAAAAAAATAAGGAGAAGAAAAGGGCATGGATCATGTTTTGGATTGACAAAAACATAACCAAGTAAACCATCTGGAGTGGACTTTAACTGCCGTAATTCTACTAACACAGCTGGTTGGAGAAGTCTGTAGGCCATTTCTGTTTTCTGGGGGCTTTTGTAAAACTAAAACATAAGCATGTTCTTAAAAACTGAAGAGCAGAGATGAATCTCTTTCCCACTATGTGTTTTGCCTAGATTCACACATTGCCCCAAGCCCTGATAACTGTTTCTTTGATTTAGGCTTTGGGTGTTGTGTGAACTCGGCCTTTGTGGTTTACTGAATAAACCACGGTTAAGCAAACAATAGCTTAGCCACTGTGTGGGAACTCAGGCTGTATTTCATTCCCGTCATGGTCTCCGTGGATTAAACAAGCCGCTCTGATATTTCTTAGGTTTGCAAAGTACAGTAATGTCAACAGAGATCATGATGATTCTGCTAATAAAAGAAACCAATTTCTAGTTTTGTCAGCTCTCCCAGGTAAACCAGGCAGGAAACATGACCAGAGAAGCTACTTCTACTTTATGGTTAGGCTACATTCGCCAAATCTTGCAAGTCTGAAAGTACAAATTTCCTGCCGTCCCTTTTTTACCATCTGCCAAGTTAAGGTGGATCCTTCCTAAGTTTCTTTCTCTGCCCGTTACTCAATTGTGGGCTCCTCCCTCTTTTATCTGATCATTCCCTAGGCAGCATCTCTTCCCCACCCCCCACCCTCAGCCCCCCAATGTCTTCCAGTTCATTCCGACATTCCATTACAAATTTCCAACATAAGGAGACAAACAAAATCAGGAACCTGATAGTACCTTTTCTATTGAAAAAAATTATTAAAAGGCATAATTGTTGAAGGAAATATTGTTGGTTTATTGTTACTTTGCACTGTGGCTGGGAGAAAAGAGACAGCCAGTGCAAAGCCTTCAGAACAGCTGTAATATGGTTCCTGCATAACTGAGCTGCACACACACACACACACATATACATACATACGTACATACATATATTTGCACATATATATTAAATGATTCTGGGGAAAAAAGTAGTATAATGCAATCACAAAATGGCGTTGTGAGCCCTTCAAGGTAGGCCAGGTCAGGAAACAGACGCCATAATAACTACTGGAACTTTGGGTATAACAATGGTTTATTATAATAGGGTATAAGAACAGAATCTTGAAAGCCTGACCGAGATTCTCTCACCCGCCTCTTATACTAGAGAGAATCAAGACAGGGTAGTCTTGAGTTTATTTCTCATCCCCTCCTATCTGGGCTATGCTGATGTTTCTATAACATAGCTTCTTCAAGCCTATCTCTGTACCCCTCTACAGGTATGTGGGACCCTTGAGGTGCTGTGCTGCATCCCAGGCCCCCTGTGAAATTGAAGCCCCACCCCTTCAAGATATGTGTCACAACACAAAGGGGTGGGGCTTCAGTTACACAGTCGTCTCGGCCTTCTTGACTTTTACGATCCTTCTCTCCGCAGATATCCCCAGCTCTGTTTTACATTCTGGGTTGCACGGGGATTACCCTGGCAACACATTCCACCGTGAATGAGAATACAATTGCTTAATGTTGGCGAGCATGCGATACATCTCTTTCCAAATCCACGTTTGAGCTCAGTGGTTTACTCCTGTGTGTACACTTGCAACGTCCTGGTGTACATCTAAAGCAACGTCACATGCAGCCTAATCTTGTGTTGCCAATTTCAGTTTTTAAAGCTGGGGTCATGCTGTGATTGTATGTACAAAAACACGATCTTTAACCTTGTTTCCCAAGGAAAAGCATGTTTCTGCGGGATTGTATGAACTACTGAAGTGGCATAGGCTAATGCTTTGGAGAATTCAGGAGAAACTCTGTAGAAACCAAGCCTTAGCAGGATTGTTTCAGGGCTGAGAAATGCTGTGCAATGTTAATTGCTGAAATTTAGCTGCTTCTGATAGCTCATTGATGTCCCAACTCCTGCCTTGAATTTAGCTGTGGAACATCCATCTCCCAAGAAGCCCAGAAGACACAACAGTTATTTTTGGAGCTGGTGGGTCTGCGCCAGGCTTCCAGAAGGAGCACACATTTGCAGTGACAAACTTCCTTTATCTTGGATCCCACAGCTCTGCTCTTTTTCATTAAACAGGTTATGCAGCCTGGAGAGAGAAAAGGATATCCTCATATTGTAAAACATAACAGTATTTTTTAAAAAGAAAACTCTGCTGAGCTGATCTTGGAAGAGTTTTCTTTTTAAATTTATGAGCCTCAGCATGATATGTAAGTCCAGACAATTAAATGCACACTGACTGTGATTTATTTGGGAGGCGGGTGCGCACCCCAAAATTGTTCAAAACTGCTTGCGGCATCCTTCCCAATAGGACAGTCTCCCAATAAGTGTGGCAAAGTCTGGCTTGGACAGCTAGCTTGTAGTAAACCGATTGACAATGCCTGCTCTTTGAATCAGTGGGATATAAGGGTTGCACTTCTTCGCTTTCTCAAATAACTTGGAACATGGGGCACTGATTCGGAATCTTCATCATTCACTTAGGGAGAATTACACAATTGTTATCGGATCCACTTGAGCTGGACTATACAGTAGCTGTGCAGGTCCTATGCAGCTGACCAAGATACAGTCTTGCCCAGTTATCTGGGAAGAGTTTGAGTTTGCTGGTACTGAGGTAGCAGAATGGGTCCTTAAGGCTGTTAATGAGTCCCCTTGGGTTTTAGATCCATGCCCCTTCTGGTTGCTTAAGGCCTCTAGGTAGGTGTCATGGTTGGATCCATACAGTGGTGAAAGCATCCTTCAGAGGGGATGGTCCTGCCAGCAATTAAGGAGTCAGTGGCCCATCCCTGATCCATCCCCTTCTTAAGAAGCCATCACTGGTCTCAACAGTATTGGACAATTTTTGTCCTGTCCCCAACCTTTCCATTTTAGGAAAGATTATTCAGATGATGGTTGGGCTACACCCCAGAGGACCCTGAAGAAAGCAGATTCTCTGGATCCTTTTCAGTCAGACTTGGGTTTAGAGTTGTAATGGCACTGATCGCACTTGTGAATGATCACTGGTAGAACTGGGATGGGTGTGGGGCGTCCATCATAGCCCTTCTTGATCTCTCAGCAGCTCTTGATACCACCAATCATAGTGTCCTTCTGGACTGGCTCAGAAGATTGGGATTGGAGGTATGGTGTTGTGGTCCTTCTTCCTCCAGGGCCAGTTTCATTTGCTGTTGGTGGGGTGAGGAGACAGGTCTAGCCATAAACTCTTGCTTGATGGGGTGCCTCAGGCTTTCCTCTCCCCTTTTTAACTTTTATGGGTGTCTGGATGGGGAAGAACAGGCTTTGGCTGAATCCCAGCAAGGCCACGTGCAACCACTTCTGAACCTAGATGTAGAGATTTTCCATCACTGGTTCTGGAGAGGGGTGCATTCCCACTCAGAACCAGCACACAGTTCAAGGGTCCTCCTAGACTCACGGCTCCTGCTCAAGGAGCAGGTGACAAGTATGGCCAAGAAGACCGTGGCATAACAACAACTTGTGTGCTTAGTGTGCCTGTTCCTGGATCAGGAGGCCCAATTGACATCACTCACCTCTTAGTCACCTCCCAGTTGGACTGTTGCAACATGCTGTACATAGGGCTGCCCTTGAAGACCATCCAGAAGCTGAAATTGGTCCAGAATGTGGTGTACCACACTATAGTAATGAAGATTGCTATTTTTCTAGCTGTGCTGGCTCCCAGTAGGCATCCAGGTATGTTTCAGGGTGTGGATTACCACCTCTAAAGCCCCCACCACCACCATGGCACAGGGTTGGCTTATTTGTGGGATCACCTGTCTCTGAACATTTCTGCCCATTCCACTCATTCCCTTCTTTAGGCAATGACGTCTGATGGAACCTAGCAGATGTGCCTTTTCTGTGGCAGTGCCTGCCCTGTGAAATTATTTCCTTCCCTGAGATTTAGATGGCCCGACCCTGTTAGCCTTCAGAAAAGCTTTTAAAACTTGGCTTTTCCCCCGGGCATCGGGCCAGGATAATAGACGGGCCTGTCTTCTGGGAAGTGGTGAGTGTGTTTGGTTGACCCCAATGGTATGTTGTCTGATACATTAGTATGGATTTTGTTTCTTTTGATTTCATAGGGTTTTTTTATTTGCATTGGTTTTTTTGGGGGGGGGTTGGTTTTTAATTGATGCACACCACCTGGAGTCATGATTATGCCAGCTGAACAGCTATCTAAATTTCATAAATACTCATCTCCAAGAAATATAATATGTGTGAATACTCTCATTAATGATCCATTGAGGGAATGCAACGCTTCCACCACCAGGATTTTTAGATTCCTTGATTTATAGGATTGCTAGTACCCCTACTTGAAATCTTGGGGATGTGACCCCAATACTTGAACTCTTCTATGGAACATGAGTTAGGTTTGCCAGAATTGGAGTTGGACCACCAATGGTCTTCCAAAATTCTCCACCAAATCTTTGGCAGAGGAATTGGGTGGATGATTTCTTCAAAGTTCCCCATGGAAAGGAGAACATCTCCAACCATTTCTTAAAGGGAGGAGCCACTATTAACTGAAAAAGACCCCCAGGAGGGATTTCCTCCATGAGATCTTCTTGTGGGATTTTATTGAAACACATGAACTCAGAGAGGCTGCAGATCTTTGGAAAGATGATTTTACAATGGAAGACGGGACAGTCACACCCACTCCAAGTAAGTGCAGAAACACCACAAACCACTCATGGGAATTTCTTGGAATTTCTCCCTCCCTCTCTCTCTCTAATTTCTAAAGCAAATTCTATTCCATTAACTTTAATGAGAACAGGAGAAAAACTGCAGAAGAATCACTTTACCTGGTTCCTATCTTGAAAGGGTAAATCTCTTTCCTGACAAGGCTTGTCTCATTTATATTATGTTCATGGTGCTCAAAGGCACACATAATATTCATTTCTTGTCCTTGCCAAAAATGTAAGACATAGACTTAAAATGAATTTTATTTAGTTATTTAGTTATCATATTTTTTCACTGCCCATCTCCCCCGCAAGAAGGAATACCACATGCACGTGTGAATGTAACCAAGGAAGTGAAATAGGACCAGGAACAACCTTTTTCCTACTGTCTGCTACTACATTTGGTTTAATTTGCAGGTTCCCGTGATTGAACCTGAGAACTGTTGCGTGCAAAACACAGCCCCTCCCATTGAAATGGCTGCAATCATATGCGTGCTTGAACACCGTGGGACTTGAGTAGAGACATCTCGGCCTGCACGGTTAACCTTTCTTAAATCCAGGGTCGTTTTAAATGCACCATCTCACAGGCTGTGGGCTAGGCTTATCAAAGATCCCAGAGGGCAGATATTAAATATTAAATTGCAGTTAGTGCCCATTAAGATGATACTCTTCCAAGGGCAAGATCATGGTGTTTCAGAACTGAAGCATGTGCATCCTAATATGTTCCTTTTATATTAATCGATTGCCTTTGATGGCATTAGCCAGAAGGCTTGTACTGGTATTCTCTGCCTGGAAGACACCAGCTTAAATGAAACAAGGACCAAGTGGAGCTTCTGGAGAGCATCCAGATAGAATAAATGAGCCCCTCAGCCTTCTCCATCTTGGGGCCCATAGTAGCTTGTTTGTACTACTATTCCCATCATCCCCAGTCTCTGCTGGCTGGGAATTATGGTAGTCAGAGTCCCACACATTGGAAGGTATCAGATTGAAGAACATTGGATTATAACTTCCTTTAAAAGTTATTCCACACATTGGTGTCAGTGCCTAATGGGAGACAGACAATTAATAGACAATTAATATCCTCCATGGCAGTATTTCTCAACCATGGCAACTTTAAGATGTGTGGACTTCAACTCCCAGAATTCCCCAGCAGGTCATCTAAAATTATGCCAAGCTTGGCGATGCTGAATGTCAGTCGCTGGCCATTCTAGAACTCAACAATTGCAGAATTCAAGCTACTGGAAGGGAGAAAACAAGATAGACCAGTGTTTCTCAATCTTGGCAACTTTAAGATGTGTGGACTTCAACTCCCAGAATTCCCCAGCAGGTCATCTAAAATTATGCCAAGCTTGGCGATGCTGAATGTCAGTCGCTGGCCATTCTAGAACTCAACAATTGCAGAATTCAAGCTACTGGAAGGGAGAAAACAAGATAGACCAGTGTTTCTCAATCTTGGCAACTTTAAGATGTGTGGACTTCAACTCCCAGAATTCCCCAGCAGGTCATCTAAAACTATGCCAAGCTTGGCGATGCTGAATGTCAGTCGCTGGCCATTCTAGAACTCAACAATTGCAGAATTCAAGCTACTGGAAGGGAGAAAACAAGATAGACCAGTGTTTCTCAATCTTGGCAACTTTAAGATGTGTGGACTTCAACTTCCAGAATTCCCCAGCCTGGGGAATTCTGGGAGCTGAAGTCCATACATTTTAAAGTTGCCAAGGTTGAGAAATACCGCCCTGGGGTATAAGAGGGAGGAGGGAAAAAGGATAATCAGACCTGCGAGATTCTAAAGATTCAGCACTACCCACAATGGAGGAATGGTTGGTGAAGTTGATGGAACTTGCTGAGATGGCAAAATTGACTTCTTTGATCAGAAAAAAGACAATATCTACATTTATTTTATTTATTTATTTATCAGATTTTTATCACCGCCCATCTCCCCCACACGGGGGACCCTGGGCAGTTCACAATAAAAACAATTAAACATTCGATAAAATCATTAATACTACCAATAGTCAATAAATATAAAATGCAATGAAATCCAAGCCACGGTGGATCTAATTCAATCCATAAGGGGATAAAACCGGTCCCGGGAGAACTCGGGAACCCACCAGCCCCAAGAATGGCTCTTCCCCTCCCCACTCCAGGCAAGGTGGCAAAACCAGGTATTCAGCTGTTTTCTGAAGTCCAGGAGGGAGGGGGCTAACCTCACTTCCAGGGGAAGGATGTTCCAAAGGGTGGGAGCCGCTGCAGAGAAGGCTGGAAACTCCTGATGGACAAAAAACTCCTGTTTTTTTGCGTAAAACAGAAAAAAATGAACTGATAATGTATGCTTTGATGATTAGACCAGACAGATTATAGAAAAAGAAAGTTATGTTGTAACCATAGAGTAAGAGGTAAATTTATAATTGTACTTATAACTGCTGTAAAGAAGATTGGAAGCCTCTTTGTATCTTTTTTCTTTCTTTTCTATTTTTCTTTTACTTTTTGTTTTCCTTTCTTGCACTTGCAGCTTTGTTTTTGATATCTTTCTTCTTCTTTTCTTTTTCTCACTTTATATTAGTCTGTATTAGTTTTCATCTTTTTTTTTTAAAAAAAAACTTTAATAAAATTATACCCCCCCCAAAAAAAGATTCTGTTTATACAGCCTAACTCAATAAAGCTTAGTTCTAATCTTTTTGTGTTTTCCTGATCTGGCCTACCTTGAAGGGCTGATATTACCCACAATGGGCCTACTGCTATGGGGTCTGCAGTCTAGGGAAATTTCTGGCTGGAAGAACCTACTTTCATGACTTGGCAGTCCAAAGATGGTTTAGAAATAATGGGAAGTGGCCAATTAAACCTCATGGGGCTGGAGTTACATTCTGGGCTCAGCTAGCTGATCTCCAGGCTCTGAACAGGGTCAGACTAGCGCTTAGAGGGTGACATCATCAGAGATGCTGGTGCCAAAAATTTGGGCTCATTGCTTTGCTTTGCATTAGGCTTCATATGTTACATGTAGTCCTCAACTTACGACCGTTTGTTTAACGATGGTCCAAAGTTACGACCGCCTCAGAATGGGTGCTTTACAGCCTGTAAAGCACTTCCGAGCATCGCAAATCTTGCATCACCCCTCCACGGTCACATGATCACATTTCAGGCACTTGGCGACCGGCTCACATTTACGACTGTTTACAATGTCCTGCAGTCATGTGATTGCATTTTGCAACTTTTTTGCCATTTTCCAGCAAAAACGCCCATTGGAGAAGCTGGATTCACTTAACAACTGCCGTAAAAATGATTGTAAAATTGGGTCTGGTCACATGACAACTCGCCTTACAATGGCAATGATTTACAATGGAAATTCCGGTCCCAATTGTGATAGTGAGTCGAGAACTAGCTGTATTTTACTTAAAAAGAAACAAAAAACCCTGCCACCTCCTTCATGGATATGTTTTAGTGCTTATTTATGCCCAACGCCTCACAAAAATTTTACGTATAGTTTTTATTAAGAATTTTGAGTATAATAGTAAAATCTAATACAAACTAAACTTAAAGAAAGAAAAGAGAATAGAAAGAAGGAGTTAAAAGTGCAAGGGGAAAGGAAAAAGAGAGAGAAGAAAGAGAAAAGTAAGAATATAATAAAGAAAGAGAAAAGAAAAATATCAAGAAGTGACTTCCAACCTTCATCACAACAAGTATAAACAAATTTAGCGACTCTTCACCCCCTCTGAGGTTAAAAACATTTATCTCTTCATCCCACAACCCATCTCTTATCTATAAACAAATCCTGTTGTTTATAGTTCTGGTGTCAGCAGAAAGTCCATAAAAGTTGCCAGAAGTAACAACATATCTTTTCAACCCTCGCAAAAATTGTGCGGCTGATGTTCCATAATCTACCATTTTTGCACTATGATCTAAAGATGGAGGCTCTTTGGAGATTTTAAAACATGGATTGTAAAGCCATATATAGTTGACAAGGCGTGAGTTACTTGTTCTTCAATTGGGCTGTGCAACATTTTTGAAATAGTTTGGAAAAAGTCAGGGCCATCTGTGGAGGCGGGGCTGACAAAAAAGCCCAGAGGGAGGTCACAACCGTGTGATCAAAGCTGCCATCCTGACTTTTTTGACTCCTCTGCACAGACACTCCTAAAAAAGGAGGGAGCACAAAACAGCCCCTGCTCATGGCTCATTAAAACAGCTGCCTCTTCTCTGAGATCATGCAGATGCCCTCTGGAAAGGGTGCGCCCTGGAAAACTTCCACCAGATAGAAGTAAATTCACCTTCCTGCATGCTCTGAATCCTGTCTGAATCAGTCTAGGATGGAAAAATCAGCTAGGTCAATAATAGTCTTAATAAACATAAGACGCGTTCTAAAGATCTCATCAATTTATCCAATCCCAACAAAATGCATCAGAAAGGGTTAAAACTTGGAAGTTCCACAAAATCCCTGTTTACCAGTCCTAAAATACTATGCTATGGGAAATTTCCATCAGGGGTGGGACTTTAAAAACAAAATAACAACAATAATAATCCTTGGAGCATCCAGAGCTCGGGAGGCAGAAACAAGGGCCAAACTGGGGGCATTACTTCTGATTAACACACAGCAAAGCCAACTGCCAAAAGGTTGGAGACCTCTGTTCACAGCTGTTTCCTGTATTTTTTTTTTTAAAAGCTGCCCCTTTTTAGCAGTTTTCTCAGGCTCCAGAGCAAAAGAATCACAGTTGCACACACTGGCCACAGCTGAACAGCCACATTTGGTTTCATCTCTGTGTTCGAAAACAGAATACAGTTTGAATAAGAAGGCCTCCTCCAGAGGACTGTTTTTATCTTATATAAACCAAGTCACCGCCTGCAGGTGAGTTGCTTCCAGACAGGAAGTTAATTTCAGAATTATTTCTGAATAAGGTGACTTTGGCTGAACTCGGAAAGCTAAACAGGATTAGATTGGATTAGTTGTTGGGAGGTGACCAAGATACGTTGGTGAGAAGTCAAAAACATCCTGGATGAAGGCAGTGGGAAATCACTTATGTCCTGTTGCCAAAAATTACTACACTCGATTTCAGTGTTTCTCAATCTCAGCAACTTTAAGATGTATGGACTTCAACCCCCAGAATTCTGGGGAATTCTGGAAGTTGAAGTGCATACATCTTAAAGTTGCTGAGATTGAGGAACACTGCTCTATTCATTTGTTCTCTTGTCTCACCTGTGGGTTACCTCTCTGTTTTCTTACACTCATGTTATACTGTTTTTCTCTCCTTGACTGTTGAAATGTAGATTCTTGAGCTATAAATCAGCCTGTTTTTAAACTGTTGCCTGGGTAGCATTGCCTGAAAGATGGTTACCCAAGTTTGCATCAAAGGAGAGCTTGCCATCTCTGAAGACAGGCCGGTCCACTTAGCCCAGAGCTCCTACCCCAAAGAAGTTTCTCCTGTGTTCAGCCTAAATCTGCTTCACAACAATTCCCACTCAGAGCTTTTTACTTTTTGATCCAGGTTCTCCTTAGGTAGGAAGTAGGTCTGCCTGCAGGCAGGATGCCCGCCATCTTGCAGATTTTGACCTCTTCCCCCACCTCCATGGATGCCCCTGACAGGAAGAGCAGCTTAGGACACACTTAACACCATGAATGAAATAACGATAGTAGTGGTGATAATAGCAATAACAATAAGAAGAAGAAGAAAGACAAAAACGTCTGGATAGTGGATATTGCAATACCTGGAGACAGCAGAAGAGAAGAGAAAGAACTGGAGAAAAATCACAAAATACAACAAGAGTTGTTGAAAATAGAAGAACAACAACTGTGGCAAAAGAAAGCAAAGGTGGTCCCGATAGTAATAAGCGCCTTGGGTGCAATTCCGAAACATCTGGAGCACCACTGGAACACTAGTGGCATTGACAAAATCACCATCAGTCAATTGCAAAAGGCAGCTTGGAACAGCTCACATTCTGTGATGATACCTTTAATATTATTAAACAATAACATCTGCCTATCCCACGTCCTTCCCAAGGACAAAATTTGGATTAAAATGCCAAAACCAGGCTAAACATCTGTATGACTGTGTGACCAACCATAATAATCATATAGTTAGATCAGTGTGCAATATTTCAAAAGCATTACAGTTGGGACTGTGATATTTTGCTGTGTTTTATACTCTTCTTTCAGTTTTATTCTTAGATTATATTTTAGGTTAACATCTCCAACTTTCTCAGCATTGCACTTAACTTTTCAGAATAATATTGTGAGACGTTTCATATATTGGACTAAGCCATTGTTTCTTAAACAAGCTACCAGTTGGTTGACTTTACACCTTGTTCTAAGCCATAAATCATGGTTCAAGAAGCAGCTTCAGGGAATACTGAGGATAGCTTCAGGGAATACTTTGACTCCCCAATGGGCAAGCTGGCTGGGGAATTCTGGGAGTTGAAGGCCACACATTTTCAAGCTGCCAAGGTTGAGAAACACTGATCTAGCTTGTGATCAAAGAACTACAGTACCGTGCTGTGTAACGTGCGAATCCATTTGTAATACTTCATGTTTTTCACACAGTCTTCCAAAGCCTTTCCCAACTTGTTACTGACCCATTGCGCTGAATCACACCTCCGATAATCCTCCAACCAATGATGGGAGGGTCATGGGAATTGTGATAGGACGACTCACCCTCCATTGCATTTACAACTTAGGCTGGTCCAGTTCCTACAAGCAAAAGGCTAAGATCAAAACAAAAGATGCCTTTCCTTGAGGTCTTCCAAGTGCGTCATCGGGATCTAACGACTTAGCTGAGTAAATTAATCTCCCTCCCCCACCTTTTAAAGATTCAGTGGGTTTTAAAGATTGGAAAGAGTTTCAGCTTCAGAAAACCTTCAGAACCATGTTGATGTTAAAAATATAGGAAATGTCAGCATTGATAAATGGATTTGGAGGTCGCTGTCCATTAGAGTCTATTAACATTCCTCTTCCGGCAGTCAATGTCTATTGCTTTACTGGAAAAAACTCTCTTTCTCCCAGGGCGAAAGAAGAATTCTTGAAGAATTGCCCTTCTGAAGGACATCAGAGAGCTGCTTGGGGTGACCTCCTCATTAGCCCTGCTAATTTACATCTGTCTAATAAGTCCGTGACCGTGTTCTTGAATTTTTGGTCTTCCTAGAGAAGTTGCAGCAAAGCCAGTGCCCTCTGCTGTCATAAAGCTGTATCTTGCCTCTCCATTTGTGTCCCAAGGTTTAAAAAAGTGATAATCAATTCCTGGTGTCTACAAAGACATAGCCATGTAGCTTTCTTGGCAACACTACAGAGGTAGTTTGGCACTGCCTTCTTCCAGAATGCTTTTCATCTTCCCAGTCCAGCCGAGTGTGGACTTCAGTTCCCAGAATTCCCCAGCCAGAATGGGCTAGTCTACAGTCCAGCTATTCCCTGGAGGCCAGGTATCCGTGAATGAGTTAGGCCCAACTCTGCTTAGCTTCCGTGGCTTGACAAGGTCAACCAGCTGCTGCCAACAGCATAAGAGATGGAGGTCAGTTAAGGTAGATGAAGCCATAGTCCAATCTTGTTTATTTTCTTACATGGGTTGCAGCCCGGACTTTGACATTGATCAACCTCACCTTGTTATTTTGGCTGTCAGCCAGAAAACATCATGGTTTTGCCAAGGTTTATTTTGATCAGCAGGATTTGCTTGGAATGATTTGGCTGTGCCTTATCTCGGGTTGGCAAGCGATCCATCAACCTTTATCAAGTAGCAACAGTCAGAAACTGATAATACAGAAATTAATACAATTAAAAGTACCGAAGATAATCAAACCTTGCAGGTTTATAGCAGCCTAGCCCTCAAGATCTTGCAAGAGAATGCTGAAAACTTGGGCGGTTTCAACCAGCTTTTAAAATGCATTTAATTTCTAGGTTTCTGCAGGTCCCATTTAGATGTTTTAGCAAGCTTGCTCTTATGCAAGAAAGATGCTAATTGCATCCAAAAGTTATTTCAGGCTCAATACATGGGGCTTTGTGATGTCATCAGGCAGGGACTGATGACATCATACATGAGCCAGCTGTTGAAAGGAAAAGAGTGGATGGGTGGGCTGGAGCTGCTGTCTCTGGGCAAACCGCTTAATGACCTTTTTAGGCCATGATGTAGAAAAAGTCCTTTCAAAAATTGCAGTGGAAAGATCTGTAATAATTCAAAAAATTACATTTGAAGTGGAGCTATTTCATAGCTGGACATGAATAGTAAATATGGTGTATATTTATAGTAATATGGTGTATATTTACTATTGTATATAGTAAATATGGTGTATATTTACTACTAAGATAGGGCAGTGTTTCTCAGCCTCAGCAACTTTAAGATGTGTGGACTTCAACTCCTAGAATTCTCCAGCCAGCTATGCTATGCTGGCTGGAGAATTCTGGGAGTTGAAGTCCACACATCTTAAAGTTGACAAAGTTGAGAAACTCTGAGATAGAGCATACCTGGCCAAAATGCCAACCTAACCTTCAGCCTGACATCTTTTCTGCCCCTTGAACAAAAACAATGTCTTTTTAGGCTGGTAATATAAATTATTTAGTAGTAAAGGGGGTTGAGCAGTGGTTCTAGCCACTAAGTGTCCTTGAGCCAATTCCTCTCTCAGCCAACCTATCTCCCAGGGCTATTGGGATGGAGGAAAGTAGAAGTGCATGCCATGTATGTGCCTCGAGGTCTTGAATGAAAGGTAGAATATAAATGTAATAAATAAATTTGCACTATTTATTTGCACTGCAGGAAGTAGTAAAGTGAAATCCCATTGAAATCGAAAGGATATGCCTCCAACTGAAGACCAGTGATTTATTTATGATGAAGTGCCTTCTCAGTTCCAAAATCTGCTAGTTGACCTTGGGACAGTTGGTGTATCTCAGCCTACCTCACCACCCCAATTTGGTGGGAAAGGTGATGGGGCTGTGGATCCTGCTCTGAATGTAAATAAGAAAAAAACATTTTGCCCCCATTGAGTTGAAGATCCAAAAACTCTGAGGCGGTTATTTCCATTCACTTCTATAGAAAACTGCTTGGTGTTTCTAAAGGCAGTTCAGTGGGACGGGAGAGAAATCTGCTTTTCGAAAAAGTGACTACAAATCTCTATTTTATTTCTAAACGCATTCAGATTTCCAAGGTAGCAATTCCCCAGAATGTGATTCAAGGGGATACTTTTCCTGAGAATTAAAAAGAGGAAAAAAGAATCCAGACCAGACAAAATCATTCTTTTGGGGGATTGAGTCTGGGGTGAATCTGCAGTGAAGGAGTTCCTTGAGTGGAACCAGGTAGCCATAAAGCTGACATCATTTGGTATTTCACAGCTTCTGCATAGAGCAGACCAATCTGCAGGCCAGGAGTCCAAAGGGGAGACATTAAGAGCCTCACGCTGCTGCCTCTCTGCATTAGCATCTTTTAAAAGAGGTGCAGATATCCCATTGCTTCAGGAGGAAGCTGCCAGATGCCAACTTCCTTCTTTATTTAATTATTAAATACTTGGCCTCTGTGCCAGAATCATGTGCGCTGTGTTGTCAGGAGAGCCAGATGTGGAGTAAAGCTGAAATGCATTGAGGGAAAACAGGCAGATGTTTAGCCTTCCAGCCCAGGGCCCAAAAAATATTGGGTGGAAACTAATGGGAGAAGACCTCTCAGCACAATATTACACCAGTTTTAAGAGAAAGTTAGTGGCTAATTCACACTAGACACTATTATAATATTGTTTTAGTTTTGGTTTAATATGGGGTATGAACCCAGATGTTGTAGTTTGTGAGTCATAGTGTACAGCTTAGTGCAATGTAGGAACCCAACCAAACCACCATGGCTTATTCTGCAAACCTGAATTTATGGTTTGTTCTGTGCCAGCAGAGCAATGGCTGCATTCTCACAAGGGTGTATATCATAGCGTGGTTTGCTCATCACTTACTGAAATTGAAGCCAGCCATTGCAGTTTGCAAACTATGGTTTATGGCTTAACCTTTAGATCCAGTCCACTGTAATTCATTCAATAAACTGTGGTTAATCAAACCATGCGTTAGCCTGCTGCATGGATCAGATCACTGAGTTCAGTGGGGCTTCCCTATGGATTATAGCTCTTGACATCAGGGCAGGTATAAAATTGTATGCATGTTTCCTTTGTTTCTGGACCTGATGGACCTGGTGTTGCAATCTATACTATTGGTGAAACTTCTATACCAGTGTTTCTCCACCTTGGGCACTTTAAGATGTGTGGACTTCAACTCCCAGAATTCCCCCGCCCAAATGGGGAATTCTGGGAGTTGAAGTCCACACGTCTTAAAGTGCCCAAGGTGGAGAAACATTGTTCTATACCATTCACCAGTAGTAGTTGCAACATCAGGTTTGCACACCATTTATTGACTTAAGGGTCATCTGATTCTTCTGTAGCTTTGAAAAGCAGCAGAGGACAGCTTGACTTTTCACAGCCTTTTATCTGGGAAAGGAACTGCTTTTTCCATTGAGAGAGAGTTGTTATTTGAATACTGAGCAAATGGTAAATTCCCTGCAACAGATGCGCTGCCACATAAGGGAACACTAATGAACAATAATCATGCGGTTATTGTGTCATAAAACAGTAATTTGAAAGGCCCATATTCTGAATTCCTTCTCCATTCCACAGGGCCCAAAATGGTTAAAATGCATCAGCTAAAGTTTGAGAACAAAATAGACACAGTCAACCTTTCTGCCCTCCATCCCACTGATCAGCCATCTCTTACCTGGCTGATCAGTGAAAATTGACGGTCAGCTGAAACTGTGTTTTCATGACAGGGAGCCAAACCTCTCATCTTGAGGCTAGCGATTATATTGAATTCTTCTCCTTGGTCTGCCTGCGGAACAGAAAGATGGGACATGATTTATTTTTCTAGTTATGAAATTGATGTGCCTTAAATATAAGGCATTTACAATGCAATTCCAAATGAGGAGCCATAAGAAGAACTGTAGACAGACATAATGCCCAGTCAGGATAGTGAGGAGCAGGGAGAAATTGCATGTGGAAAGAAGCGATGCATGGAATGTTAGCAGAATTTCCCATTTCACACCTGTTCTCACTCCCAAAATAGCCAAATGGCCCTGCTAGCTTGCCATTATGGGAGCTGATCCAATCCTGAGCTTATTTGCATAGCTCCTGTAAAGCTAAGTCTCAGTAAATTAAGGGCCACTCTTTTCACTGGCTCCATAACTTTGCTCAATTACACTCTGCTTTTATACCGTTTTTCTTTGGGGAACCCATAATAGGTTCCACTTTTAGAAACATGATGTGGGACTGGACAGATCCTTGGTTTAAGCCAAGGGTTTGTTCTGTGGTTTAATTTATTTTTTTGGGCGGGTGCCGTCAAATCAATCTTGACCCCTGGTGTCTGCTTGGACGTGTCCCTGTAGTTTCCTTGGTAAGATTTTTGGAAATGGTTTGCCCTTGCCTTCTTCCTAGGACTGAGAGAGGGTCTGGCCCAAGGTCACCCAGTTGGCTTCACACCTAAGCCAGGATTAGAACTCATGGTCTTCTGGTTTCTACCTTGGTACCTTTAACCACCATCTGGCTCTCCTTAAACCAGTGTTTCTCAACCTTGACAACTTTAAGATGTGTGGACTTCAACTCCCAGGATTCCCCAGCCAGCATCTTAAAGTTGCCAAGGTTGAGAAACACTGCCTTAAGTCATCAGAGGTAGTAACATCAACACAATGACACCAAAGACCTCCAACCTGCCTTTCCCTCTATTTCCATTTCATCATTCATCTGAGAAATTATGCCCCTGCCAATTAAAAAACAGACATTTGGGGCTTTGTTCTGTTTTTCTTTAATTTTAAAAGATACCTAAAAAGTAAAAACAGAGAAAAGGGGACAAAGTCATTGATTTACAAAATACAAAAGTTACATAAAGAATTTACGAAAGATTTAAAACATTTATTGTTCTACATGAGATTGGAACAAATATACAGTATACAACAGTTTAGCTCTTTAAGCACTAATATTTGAATCAGATGAGAGGTTGGTAAAAAAAGATAAAGTGATCAGGATGGACAAGGGTTTCTAATTCATCTGAAGCAGCCCGTCCTTCACTTTAGCATCACTCAGGCAAATTCCCATGTTTTAAAACCTTATGCTGAAAGAAACTGGACCTTTGCATGTGGCAGAATTATAGTCCCATAGTTCCAGACGGATTTAAAGTTAGTTGTGGTCTTATTTTTAAATATGAAGTTACAATACAATGATGTGTGGTGCAACTGGGAATGAGTTAAACAGCTGTTTTATAATACCAACCAAAACTATCCAATCAGGACTCCTGTAGAGTGTGTTGGCGTCAAGAGCATCGCACCATATACAGACAGTCTGAAATGGCTTCTGTCTACTTCTTCTTACATTTAGTGTTGGCTATAATGGTTGCTTGTTTGTTTATTTAGCAAATTTATATGGCCACCCATCTCATACACATGACTCTGGGCGGCTAACAATTAAAAACAAAACAGTGTAAAAGCAGTATAAAACAACCACTTTTTAAAGCCATTTTCTTTCCAAACACTTGGGTGGGTGGGTAGGTGGGTGGGTAGGTGGGTGGATGGCTATGGACTAGAAGCCTTTGAAAATCTTAGCTAAGGAACAGTCTTGGTTAATTGGTTAATTGTCATGGCAATTCAATTGTCATCGGCGAACCAGATCTATGAATTCACTGTCTGATGAGGCTATTGTGGATGTTAATTACAAAAATAGGGCCTGGCAGAAAATATGGATGCTCCACTTTCCTTGCCTAGAAAATGCCATCCTCCAAAACTGCAAAAAATGCCAGTGAAAAGGAAAGGGTAAAACCAACAGAAGGTAGTCCTCACTTAATGACCACAGTTGAGACTGGAATTTCGGTTGCTAAGCAAAGTGCTCATTAAGTGAATCTGACCCGATTTTACAACCTTTTCTGTGGCAGTCATTAAGCAAATTGCCATGGTCATTAAGGGAACCATGTGGTCGTTAAGTGAATCACATGGTTCCCCATTGATTTCGCTTGCCAGAAGCCAGCTTGGAAGGTCAAAAATGGCGATCACATGACCACGGAATGCTGCGACAGTCATAAATGCGAACCGGTTGTCAAGCACCCAAATTGTGATCATGTGACTGTGGGAACACTGCAATGGTCATAAGTGTGAACACCAGTTGTAAGTCGTTTTTTCCAGCACCATTGTAAGTCTGAACCATCACTATACAAATGATCATTAAGTGAGGACTAACTGTACATCAAATCAAGATGGGGTAGCACCTTCCCAGAGCTGAAATACAAACCAGATCCCCAACCCAAGGCCTTCCGAGAACGATGCTGAAGAGAAGTGATGGGATTTTCCACCCAACATACTAAGGTCATCAGGTTGGTGAAGGAGGCTGAATATTGAAATCTCATCACAGCCAATCTATTTTGTATATTAAAAGGTCCACAGAGAGAGTGCCGAAGTATTTGAAAATCTAGAACTCCCACAAGAAGGAATCTCCTGGTAGATCTTCCCCAAATATCCAATATTTTCCCCATTCTATCTTTTGGGGCCATATTACTTTGCCTTATAAGAAGAACCTCCTATTTGCAATCCAGTGATCAACGGTATTGCCTATAGCAGCATTACTGTGAACATCAGTTGGGTCTGACAGGGAATTAGAGAAGTTAATGGCAACTGTGTTAGATTGCCTTTCTCAGCCTTTCCATTCTGCTCTTAGGATTAAAAAAAAAAAGTAGGGTCAGTTGCAAAATTCTTTCTGTTTTTGACAAACTGTGTGAGTTTTTTGTTGTTTCTTATACTGCGTTCACACCTCGCAGCCATGGTTTGCCTAACCTTAGTTTATTAAACAAACCACAATTGGCTTAGGGTTTACACAACACCCTGAATGCTATCTGAATAAAACTATATATGGTTTTGTGGGAATGTACCCAGTTTAAGGACCAGCTGTTACAGTTTTATGCAACCCATTTGATTCTTGAAGGTAAACATAAAAAGAAATCACAATACTGGAAACTAATTAATAATATATGTAAAAGAGGAACATAAAACAAGAATATTGCTGTTTCAACTCTATCAGATCTGTACAAAATTATGCATAATTCAAATTAGCTAGAAACACAATACTGAAACAATTAAATTTCCATTTGTTGTAATGAGTAGGAAATTGTGGTTAAGCTGAAGCAACATTTTAAGCTCAGGACAATTTTTGAGTTAAGTCAAACTATAAAAATAAGCTCTATTGATTATCTTCTCATTTATAAAGCTATTTCTCCATCCATCGCTTGAAAACGATGAGAAAGTTGCTTGCTTTTTGCTTTTGCCAAGTTACTAATAACTTTTTCATTCTAGCAAATGAATGAGAAAGGAAGTGAGATCTCATAGTTAGATTTGTAAGATCCACCTTTTGCTGAAGAGCTCAAGGCAGCATGTGCAGTAATGGCTCCTCCCCAACAACAATCCTGTGAGGTAGGTTTGAGCTGAGAGGGCATGACTGGCCCAAAGTCATCCAGGGGTAGGCTAGTCTGCGGGTCTCCCTGCTCCTAGTCCAGCATCTTCCCTACCATTCCACACTGGGTTTATGACTTATTTGTTAGGGCTGTGTTTCTCGACCTTGGCAACTTTAAGATGTGTGGACTTCAACTCCCAGAATTCTGGGAGTTGAAGTCCACACACCCTAAAGTTGCCAAGGTTGAGAAACGCTGAGTTAGGGATCTGGTCCCACCTTTCCTCCAGGTGCTCAAGTCACAGCCCTCCCTCTTCCTGTTTTTCCCCACAACAACCTGTGAGGTAGGTTGGGCTGAGAGAGAGGGACTGCCCCAAAGCCATCCAGACAGTTTTTGTGGTTGAGGCTGGACTTGAACCAGAATCTCCCTAGTGCCAGTCCAACGCTTTAACCACAACACGACGCATGCTGGCTGGGGAATTCTGGGTGTTGAAGTCCACACATCCTAAAGCTGCCAAGTTTGAAAAACACTATGTTAAACTAACTCTACCCACTCAGCCATAGCATGGGAACTGTTACCCGTGTGGTTAACTAATTCTGATCTCTCCAGAGATCAAACCAAAAACCTATCATGGAACCACAGAATTGTAAGCGAGAGTTCATCTACAGTAGTCTAACCCCCCTTCAGTGCAGGAAGTCCTAGGCAGTCAGTGTGAAAGAAAAGTCTCTCTCTAGGAATTTTACGACCTTTTTTGCAGCAGTCATTAAGCAAATCACTGGCCATTAAGTGAACCGCATGGTCGTTAAGCAAACCACGTGGTTTCTCATTGATTTTGCTTTCCGGAAACTGGCCTGGAAGGTCAAAAACGGCAATCATATGACCATGGGACACCACAATGCTCATAAATGTGAACAGGTTGCCAAGCACCGAGATCGTGATCACGTGACCAGGGGACTCTGCGACAGTCGTAAGTGTGAGCACTGGTTGTAAGTCAGTTGTTTCAGCACTGTCGTAAGTCTGAACCATCACTAAACGATTGGTCATTAAGTGAGGATTACCTGTAGATTCTCCTTAAGTGTAGCAATCATGATTTTGTTGAATCGATCCCATTCGCATCAATAGCCAGGTCTTGCTTTGATGTCTTCTGAGAACAAAGTCTTCTTTCAGCTATTAAAAAACAGGCTTCTAAAGAAACCTCTTAAAGTGGAGAGCTTTTCTCAAATTTCCCCCACCTTACACTCTGCTCTCCCCACCCTGATAGCTTAGCTGCCACTGTGATAACGTGCCTCCCCCTTTCCTCTTGTCGGGGTTCGAGATGACACCCCCCCCCCCTTTCTCACATCTGGGGAATGTGAATGCTTTCTCTCTGGAGGAGTCCCACCTTCCTCTGTTTCTAAAGTTAAAAGAGGAGGCTGCAGGATGCTCCGGAGCGGCTCCAAACAGACTTGGTTTGCAGCTTCTCGCCAAGGAAACTCTTTTCTCTCTTCCCATCGGAGCCAGGCATCACACCCATGGCTCTCCTCGGGGGATTCAGAGGACATCCAGACACCGATTCCCATCTGTTGGAGGAGTAGCATCGTCACTTCCTGGACCTGAAAGCATTTTGTTTCTTTTTCCCTCTGGTTCCCCCCCAGCCCCCCCCCCCGCCATGTCTTGAGAAGATTTCCCCCCCCGTAAATGCATTTCTGTGGCTATTTCAACCCGAGGTACAGGATTGTGCGGAATCGTAAGTAATGCATGAGTCATTGGTATTTGTGTTTTCGTGCCGTACCCAAAGCAGGCGAACTGCCTGTGCCAGGGGAACCATCTATGCTTTGGGGCCAGACCAAGGCTGCGAGAAAGAGAGAGAAGTCAACCGACGTGGGAAATGCATAGTCCTCGGGCGTTCTTTATGAAGTGGATGGTTCTGTCTGGTTTACACGCCGAACTGGCATGGTGACGCTTTCCTTAATTAAACAAAATGAAAGGTTGCACATCATGTCCTTGCAACCCATAACTCCCCCCCCACCCCTTTTACAACTAGAGGAAAAGGTCTGATATGAGAGATGGGGAGAAACAGAGATGGAGCAGGGTGGGGGGGCATACGCGTGAAAATATGTTGAATGTTCCTTCAACCATCTGTCCTCTGCAGCGCCAGTTGCCTCGCTCTGCTCGCTTAGCAGAAGCTGCCGGAGATTCCCAGCTAGTTGCTAGTTCGAGAAATATCTACCTAGCAATATTAGGTTCGGGTCAGCTGGAAGTCGATGCGCTGAGAATTTGCCTTTGAAAACACGCGTGCAGTTGGAGGCGGAAGGGAATCCCTCTGTTTAGCCGAGGGTAGGCTAAAACTACGTGGATGACAAACCAGCATCCTGTCCCCAAGTTGGAGGATCTGGTGAAGCCATGGTTTGGGAGGAGAGAGGCTTAATCCGATTGGCCTTGTGCAGTATCTGTTGCGCACTGGAAGGTACTGGATGCAGCCATGATAGAACCTGTTCAAGGCATCTCTTACGGATGTGCTTTATTGCACTATCAAAAGCACACCCTACCTTGGGGGCAGTGGGTTGGTTGGTTGGTTGGTTGTCTATTTAAACAAACAGGCTATTGATGCTCAGATACATCTCCTTCATACTTTAACCCAAGTTTGGGGAACTCGCTGTAGTGTTTTTCAGGCATTGCTTCAACATTCAGCTTCTCTCCCCATTGGCCCTTCTGGCTGGCTCAGCTGGGTATTTTAACTGAGCAACATCTGGAGGATCACAGACCCCATATTTACCTTTTTCCATCGCTTTGCCAGCTGGCTTCATCCAAGCTGGGTCCTTGAGTCCGTCTTTTGTTCTTGAAAGGGAGGATGAGAATTTGGGGGCTAAAAAGGGAGCGAGGGAGGGGCAGGTGAAGAGGGCCCTGGGGGTTCAAGTGGGAGTGCTCCTGGTTGGGGTGGGGGCACCAGGTCAGAGCAGCTGTTGAAGGTGAAGCAGGTCAGCCGAAATGAGCTGATCTCTCTGAAGCAGTGTTTCTCACCCTTGGCAACTTTAAGCGGCGTGGACTTCAACTCCCAGAATTCCCCAGCCAGCATGTAACCAAGTCCATCCACCTTACTGCTGGTCATCGTCTTCTTCTCTTTCTTTCCACCTTTCCCAGCATTAAAACCTTTGCAGAGAGCTGGGTCTTCACATCATGTGTCTGAAGTAGGATCATTTGAGCTTGGTCATTTGTGCCTTGAGTGAGATCTCTGGACTGATTTGTTTGAGGATCCATTGGTTTGTTTTCTTCGCTGTCCATGGTATCCTCAGGGGTCTTCTCCAACACCAAAGTTCAAAGACATCAGTAGTCTTCCTATCCTGCTTCTTTATAGTCCAACTTTTGCTGCCATGGAGTGTCACAGAGAAGACCGCGGCTTGCACAATAGACACATCAGGGCATCTGAATACCTTTTCCAAGGTCTTCGTGGCTACTCTGCCAAGTGCCAGTCTGCAGCATGTTTCTTGACTGCTTGTTCCTTTACTGTTGATGGTTGATCCTAAAAGGCAGAAGCTCTCCAACACTTTTATATCTTTATTGCCAATTCTAAGGCTGGTTGTTCTACCTGTTGTCCTTAGTTTGGTCTTCTTTATATTTAATTTTGGTCCCATTTTTTCACTGTGCTCCTTGAATTTTAGTACTAGGGTTTGCAGTTCTGGAAGAGCAGAGGTCCCCCATTCCTGGGGGTCTGTAGTGAAATTAAGATAGGAATTCAGGGAAGGACTCCATATGCTTCTGTTGATCACAAAAGGCACCATTTGAACTCAGACCTCTAGCAGGTCTATTCCTGAATAAGTTCCATTCAGCAAAGATCTTTTCTAATTGTAAGTAAAATCCTCCATATCGCAGTTCTGTCCCTATTCCTGTTCCTTATTGAGCCAGACTCAGGATTAGGAATAAATAGACCCGATTCATGCTCCTTGCTAAGCCATTTTGCTTACCAGGGGCATATAAAATGAACTGTAGTTTGTCTAGGTAGAAAGAAGCTAAGCCATAAATCATGGTTTATAAACCACAGGTGCTGAATTCAAATGATATGGTAAATAGGAAAGTGGTTTGGTTGGTTTGGGTGGAGTGTGTTGCACTGCCCAAGTCCTGTATCCATTAAACCCCTTCATGGGAAGAGAAATATTGGGGTGGTTGAACTGTTTTAACTACTAACGTCATTCAATATCTTTCCGCTTTTAATTTTGCCATATTAAGAGTGCTTGAAGAGAACAAAAAAATGACAGGAAATTGGTATCTAATTCTTCCCCATCTTTGGGAGGAAAAATGAACAATGTGCTAATCCTGGAAAGCTGCTAATCATTAATTTCTTCCTAATACTTCAGCCTTGATCAATGGGATAACCATCACTTGGCAAAGCAGGGGCATCCGCGGGATGTGGTCAAAAAAGTCAAGATGGGGTGATCAACTATGTGCACAGTGCCTGTAAATAATCAGCAGAACTTCCACCGCCACGTCATGGACGCCATCTTGACTTTTTTGACCACACCCTGTTTTGCACAGAGAGGGGATTAGATCTAAAGGCCTTGAAAAGCTTTAAAACTTCCTTCGTCTCGTCAGGACGGGCAATCTTGTCCTGCAATTCCTTTTTTTTTATCGCGGAAAATACCGCCTAACTGTGGCTCTTCAAAAGAAACAGAATAAATTCTGAACAAACTGTGATGTTTGTCACACATCCTTTCAAGCCATGCTGCCTCTGTTCTGGATTTGATTACTGAAAAGCGTCTCTCCAACAAAGATAGCTCGTTTCCCTCTGTTCAGCAGAGCGAGGCAGGCAATTAAATAGACTTTTTCCTCCCTTGCTATGCTGCAGCTTTATTTGAAGCAGCATTGTATATACCAGTGTTTCTCAACCTTGGGAGCTTTAAGATGTGTGGACTTAAACTCCCAGAATTCCCCAGCCAGCATGAATTCTGGGAGTTGAAGTCCACACATCTTAAAGCTCCCAAGGTTGAGAAACACTGGTATATAGAAAGCAGTACTGCAGAACAGAGGTACCTATGATCTGGCTCGCAAACTACACAAACTGTTTGGCTTGACCTTAGTTTAAAGACTACATCCTGAACATTGGAGGAGTGGGAGCACAGCTTTATGGGTCCCTTGTCCCAAGTTCTGATAACGACCTTGTGTTTTTAAATCAAGGTTATATCAGTGGCTGTCCATCGTGGCAGCTACAGGCTGGCTCTGCACTTAGCTGAACAGCAGGTGGCAGCACTTAGCTGATCTAGGCAGATAGCAAAAAAGCTATGCTGTTAGTGTTGGAAGGAGCACCACTTGGAAATCCAAGCTCTAGTCGAGACTAGGAAGTTAAAAAAAAAATCCCAGAAGGCAGGGAGAAGCCACTTTTATACCGTGGCCAAGAAAATAATAAAGAAGTGTCCATGTAGGCCACAGCTGAGTTTCTCCCTTTCTCTCCAAGATAACAGTGGAAAGAAAGCCATAGGAATGGAAGTCAGCAAATATTTTATGAGGAGCTGAGCTGGCAATTGTAAAGTTTGGCAATTGCAAAAAAAAAAAAAGGATTGTATGTAGGAAAAATTATATCAGCCAGTGAAAACAGTGCCTCCCTTGATTCATTATTGGAACATTTGTCATGCGTGGGTGAAATTAGAACGCCATCGGGGGGAAGGTGGATTTTGTTTGCTTTTGAAATGGAAATTATGTCCGCGCGCACACAGAGAAGCATAATGGGGGAAAGTGATGGGATATGACTTTTTCCAATTTGTTCTGCTCATCAGCTTCCCGGACCATCTGTGAGCACTGTTGGAGACAGACTGATAGTACTTGAACGCTCATAGTCCGGCACTTGCAGTTCCACTCCAAAGATGCTCTGCTGATGGCCTAGGGAGGGGGAAGGAAAAACTGCACCAGCCAAAAATAAGCAAGAATTTTGATGGTCTCAGAAGTTTTTGTTTGTAAACTGACACTGAATTTGGACCTCCAGCAATGCTGGACAAAGAGCTGGCTGGAGGCAGTGGGAATTCTGAGTGATCCAGGCATCGCCTTTGTTTTCTTATATCTGTTAGTCTTGGGGGTGGGGAGAAGGGGGAAGCTGTGGCCTTCCAAATATGGCTGAACTACAACTCCCAGTATCCCTTGCCATTGACCATGCTGGCTGGCGCAACCAAGAATCATACCCCACCAGCAGCCGAAATTTCTGCTGTAAGGTTCCAGAAGAGCCTTTGAAATGTTTGCATGAATCATTTAACATGGCTGTGCTGCTGAAAAGAGATGGGGCATGCGTTGCGTCAAATAGGGTAGAGTGGTGATTTGAAAAATGATCCAAAATAAATGAAGGGCTTTTGCACTGGAAGGAGTTTAAACTCATTTAGTAAACGGACAGCCTCCTTGGGAAAAGAGTTTTACGACACAGGAGCTGCTGTTTAAAACCCCAACTTTATCCTCAGAGGTGACTAGAGCCTTTTTGGGGTGTTTCTGAAGATGCTAGTTAGAAAGGACGTTCCCGCTGTCTGTCAAGTTGAGTGATATAATCAGTAGGAAAGCAGATTTCCAATTCAAAGGCTGATGTCTGCGTGAAAGGCTGATGCATCATCTCCTTTCACTGGAATGTGCCTCTGACTGTATTATCTACTTCCTAATGGATGGATAATTTTATTTTAGCCATGGTCAGGGCATGCCAATTGGTTTTGAGGAAGCCTCTGGAGATTCTGACCCCACAGATGAATAGCCAAGATTTGCTGGTGATCAATAAATCTTGTAGCAGTCTTGTTGGGAAAATGTTCTATCTTAAGTCCAGCAGTGATGAGTTCCATTTTGGGGAAACGTGGGGGGAACCTTGATCTTTTCTTGAAAAGAAATCAGTGGTGGATTTCTCTGTAAGTTTTCCCTTCTACTTTTTTGGGGGGGAAGGGGAATATTCTGCCATTTCCCTTACTTTAATGATCTTGAGGCCAGAAGGACCGGGTGGCCAAACTTTTGGCAGTTTCAGTATTGACCACAATGCACAGGACAATATTGCAACAACATGCAGTTGGGCGGAGACATTTCTTCAATTGCTGTTTTTTTTTAAAGGCTATTTTTGGTTTTGTTTCTGTGTTACGAAGACGGAGATTTGGGGTCTGTTGTTCCTCATTAGAAATGGATGCTGAGTTATGCAACTGATTAATGGTTGTGTACTGAGTAAAATCCCAGGGACTGGAAATTTCTTGCAGCCTAAGCATATTGGATGGGATGTGGGCTTTTTCTTCTTCTGCCCTTGCCATGACTTTGCATCTCCTCCAGGAAGAAACTTGGGCCCTTCTTTTAGTGGAATTGAGAAGTAGCCCTGTGGAGTAGGCTTTACGTTCCAGATCTAAAGTCAACAAGAGTTAACTGCAAACTGAGAGGGGTCTCCCCTTTCCTCGCAAGATTCTGCATTGTTTAATTTTCTTCTTTAAGTATTTTTAATGTTCAATTTTTTTAAAATCCATTCAATCATGTCCGATTCTCAGAGACTGCTGGAGGTTTTTCAGAAGTGGTTTGCCATTGCCTCCTTCCTAGGGCTGAGAGAGAGTGACTGGCCCAAGGTCACCCAGCTGGCTTTGTGCCTAAGGCAGGACTAGAACTCACGGTCTCCCGGTTTCTAGCCCGGTGCCTTAACTGCTACGCCAAACTGGCTCTCTAGTGTTCAATTAATACAAGCAAAATGAATCGCTGTGCTTACATGAGACCCAAAGTATTTCTGAATAAGTTTTGAAGCAGGCATAAGCTGATCTGGCCAAGTCGCACACTGATTTGGCTCACCTTCTGCTTCTGGATTGTATTATTATTGTTATTATTGTTACTATTATTATTTCACAACTAGCCTACAATCCCAGGATTTCCTTGTGGTCTCCCATCCAATGACTACCCAGGAATATTTATGCTAAGCTTCAGCATCTACAGAAAATCCACGGTTATTGCACTGATGCCTGAAGTCCCTTTATTCCAGTGTTTCTCAACCTTGGCAACTTTAAGCTGTGTGGACTTCAACTCCCAGAATTCCCCAGCCCGCCCAGCTGGGAGTTGAAGTCCACACAGCTTAAAGTTGCCAAGGTTGAGAAACACTGCTTTATGGCTTCAGCTCCCATTTCCTGGTTCTTGGTTCATCTGCCAGCAATAAAACAGAGAAATAAAGATTTTAGTGCCGTGATTTGTTTGTTTCCCTGCTTAAAATATTACGGTTGCTGAGCCCTTCAGTACATGATAAATGATAGTTTCTGAGCAAGCTGGACCCAAGGCCTAATTGCTTTTCCCCAGCCTCCACGGCCTGATCAGTAAAAGCAGAAACAACAGTGGTCTTCCTCTGCCCGCTTGGTGTGAAATAAAACAGACCAAACATCTGAACACGATTTAGCGACTGCATGCCCTGGGCCAATGAATAATGACAACAGCAGCAACAGTAATCCTGAAGCTTTAATATCCTCCTGCGACGGCTGATCGCTTTGCTCCTGGGAATTATTGATGGCAATTAACCAAAAAGCACGTAGGAAGCAAGCAGTGAGAACAGCTGTTTCCCTAACTGCTGTGAGACGGAAGTGAAGCCATGAGGCTTGTTGGCACTGGGGAGATTGTGCACATTTTTATCCTTTTAATTTCCAGTGTATACTTTCCCACTGACCAAAACAGGCGCGTGGGGCAGACCAGCACTTACCCCAGCCACAGACAAGGTGAGAAACAGCTGCTTTATTTCCTCAAGTGGGGACCCAACACCGCAACAAATGCAAAAACCCCATTAGGATCCTTCCCTATTTCCAGCTCAGCTTTCTATTTTATTTTATTTTTTAAAGCAAGGGTTGTTTATAATTTAAACAGAAAAACATACAGGCCACAGCGAACGCCTCCTCTGTTGTTGCCAAGAACCCTGGACGTGTCCGTAAATCACCAGGAGTCAGACTCAACTGAAAGGGAGTTTTTCTTTTTATAGAACAAATACCATTTTGAAAAAGCAAGTCAGCCCCAAGGCCTTTCGCAAGGGGCGCAACCACAGAGTATTCACCAGTAAAGGAAGGCCGGGAGTCAGCAGGCCCTTACAGTGAAGAGGAAGTCTCTAGTCCAACCCGTTTCAAGATCAGAGCCAAGAAGATTCCAGCTGTTCAGAGGAGCAGTCATAAAGACTAGTCAAAGAGCAGGATGATGGGTATCAAGCTACCCAGGCACAAAGAGATGTTTCCAAGCACGTGGGCTTGCTGCCTCGTGATTCCATCCTGCACAGCTGCTTGGGAGCACCAAGTAGAATTTGGCTGACCTTGAAAAGCAAAACCAGGTCAGGCCTGGTTAGTGCCTGGATGGGAGACCACTAGGGAATCCCAGGATTGTAGGCTAGTTTGGGAGATTGCAAAACAAATCTCTGGAGAAGGTACAAACCACTTCTGGACTGTTCTCAAGAAAACAACACAGACATATTCCTGAAATCACGAGGAATCTGGCTCAGATCAACAGGGTTATGTGTTTTGTGCTATTACTTAGTTGTGATGCTCTTCCCACAGATTTGGGTGGGGTGGCAAATTGCAGATTGTGAAGGAGAAGAGGGGCGAACTCTCACCCTAATCAATTTTCTGCTGAATTTTCAAGCAGAAAACAATGCCCCAATCAAGGAACTACCCAGGAGAAATCCACACCGCTACCAACACTGGCAGGGCAAGCTACCTTATATAAACAGGCCGCAAATCCCACACTCACTAACACTGATGATGTTACCCAATCGGGTAATATAACGTCTACAAGCAAACAACCAAGCTCAGAGAGCACCATGGACTCCACACTTAATTCTTAATTCCTTGGCCATGGTGCCACCACCAAAAAGGTCTTACCGACAAAGGCAGAGAGCAGACTGTCAAAGCCTAGTCTGGGACCTAAAAAAAAAAAATCTGATCTCACGGTTGTGGCTGCCATCTTGACTTTTTTGACCCCTCCTCCCTGGAAAGCTGGCTAATGGAGCATTTGGCCTCTCCCTGCTGTTCAGAGGAATGCTCCAGCCGTGATAAGAGCCAAGAAAGCAATAGAGAACGTAAAGCCTCATTATTTTCCCCTTTCCTTCTGAAAGTTTCTTTCCCAAATTCTAATCTCCAAGGAGAGTGCACCAGGAGATTTTCTGTGAACTTTTTTCTGCAAAGTGGAAATGTCACATTTATCTATCTATCCTTCCTTCCTTCCTTCCCTTCCCTTCCCTTCCCTTCCCTTCCCTTCCCTTCCCTTCCCTTCCTTCCTTCCTTGGATTTGGGGGAAGAAGTGCCAAACGCCCAAAGAGAAATGTCCTTGCTTCTAGAGAACAGGCTGCTTGCAGGATTCAGGTGGCGTCCAAAGGTATGGCCAAAAGAAGCTAAGATGGCAGGCCTCGTTGCACTGTTGAAGCTCCGCCTACTTTGCATGTATGCTGCAGAGTTTCAATTGCCCTGTCAAGAGTTGCCCTCTTGACTTTTTTGACCACATCCTGGAAACCCCCAAGCAGATGGGGCAGCAAAACCTGGTCAGGCACAAAGACCCGTTTTCCCAGGTTTTAGCTGGCACTCAGTGCTGTCACTTCCAACCTGTTTCTGCTCAGTTTCGTGAACGCTGTGGTTCTCGAGCGTTCCCTGCTCCAGGCATAACAAAGTGCCGTCTGAATCCCCTGGAATGGAAGCTCCTGGTTGTCCAAGAGTGCCCAGGACTGCAAGGATGGGAGCGAAGGCATCCTTGAGGATGCCTGGAGCCTGGTAGAGGAATGAATCTCTGATTTTGCAGTGAAAAAATCAAACCCAGCTGCCTTCCTCCCTTTTCCTCATTCCGCGGGGTCGCAGAACAATCCCCTGCCCCAAAGTCATCTGTCCGCCCTGTGACGAATACTCCATGTTTGTGTGAAGGATCGAATAAACAGATAGTCACGTGTCAGGAACGGCTTCTTCCTATCTTAGATCAGTCTGAAATGAAATTACATTATGGCGCATAGAAATACGGCAGCATGAAAAATCCTGTTAGTGTTTTCTCTCTGCCCTTGGGCTGTTGTCTTTCCACAGCAAACGCCTAAGTAAAAGATGGGTGCTTAATAGCAAAGAAAATCCACAGGACTCACTAGGCCAGTGTTTCTCAAGCTCAGCAACTTTAAGATGTGTGGACTTCAACTCCCAGAATTCCCCAGCGTCACAGTATCACAGAAGTAAAGGTGGTGCTGAGGAGTGGTATTTTGTTTTGCAATGTTATTAAACAGACTCTTTTATTCAAAGATTTTTTTAAAAAAAAGTCAGTTGGGGCAGAGCAGGGCTAGATGACAAGGAAATATCTGCAGGGACGATGGGTGTCCAAAGTCACCCGGTTTCCTAATTCATTAACTCATGAATTGTTTGTGATTCTCTACCCCTGAGTGCAGACCAAATTTAACAAGGGCCACTTGACGTGTAACCTGCTTTACGCATGCACATAAAATATTCTAGGGGTCCTATCTCTGCAGGTTCAAATGGACCATCATAGGATTGGCTTGAGGGACATCTTGAGATGGGTTTGATTGCAATGCAATCATCCCCAACCACCATGGCGACATGCTGATTTAGGTATCTGGAGCTGTCACCCAACTTCTTTAGAACAGTGTTTCTCAACCATGCCAACTTTAAGATGTGAGGACTTCAACTCCCAGAGTTCCCCAGCCAACTTGGCAACTTTAAGATGCAAAGTCTTCAACACCCAGAATTCCCCAGCCAACATAGCAAGTTTACATGTGAGGTCTTCAACACCCAGCCAGCATGCACCACACCGAACAGCACATGGCCCTGTTGAAGATTGATATCCTGGAATTAAAACCAGCATTTAAGGAGTACGGAGCCCTGCAAAGGGCAAACTTCCCTTGCCTGAATGTGATGATTTGCATCCATTGCAGCTTGCTGCTGGCTCTCTCAGAATCAGGTCCAAAGCTAGATGGATCCCAAGCCTGGCACCTGACTGGTCACTTTTGCAAAAAACATCCTGAAGAGATGCCCACTTTAAATGGAGCATAAGAAGCATGTTGGCCCTGAAAGGGAATCCTGGCTTTAGAGCAGAAGAGCTGAAGGAGATTCACTGTGCCCAACATCTGCTGAGTTTTAATATCAAAATACAGACATTCCTTTGTAGGTTGTGGTTTCATTGTCTCAGCATATTACTCATAATTCTCCCTCTGTTCTGTCCTCCCAGCTTACCTTTGCTGCAGCCTCCCATCATTTAAATATTCTTAGCATTCCCAGCCTTCTTGCAAAAGGAGATGATGCCAGATGATGCCTCTTGGCTTGCAATTGTTTTTTAATTGAAAAAATCTTTTCAAAAAAGGCTTAGGTGGAACAGGAAACAGGGGGTGTCCTGGACTGTGGCCTCAAGAGGCACCACACTGCCAACACTGTCCTGCTTCGTTACCTTTTATGACTGAAAAAAGGTCTTTGCATTGTCAGGAAAAGCTTCCTATTTTCCTCCAAGTAGCTATACAAATTCCAAGCAAATTAAAAAAAAAATTCTTTGAGGCTGAAGCCAGCAAACTCCTTTTTTGGAAAAGTTGGGGAAAATCTCCTTTTCTGGGAATTTTGATATCATCCAGCTTTGGGATTTGTGATGCAAAAGCTATCCGATGATCCAGTTTAGGCCTGTTTAATAAGAAGGGGAGATTTGCCATGCCAATTTATTCTCAAAATCCATCTGTCTTTCCCTGCTTAAGAAAAGATAATCGCTTTAGTTTAAAAAGAAACTTGATCTAATTCTAAAAAGCCATGGTTGAAATCAGAGGACATCAATCAGTCAGACAATTGTTGGCTTAATGTCAAGAAGTTATTTGATGGTACAGCATGTTGAATCAACCCAGAAAATCAGGTTAATTTCATAAACTGCAATTACTCGAGGGTAAGCAAGTTGTGTGAACTTAGCCAAGGTTTCAGATTGCTGGAGAGACCAAATCAGGCAAATGTGGTCAGGTTTGGGCTTGTGCAATGTGTGAGCCCAGTCAACGCAGTTGGTAAACCATGGATGATGGTTTAGTATGATGTATGAACTGATTTTGTTGCAACTTCTTCAGCAAACCATAGCTTTATGCAATGTGTGAATCAACTCGTAGTTGAAAGCCAGAGCAGTGCTTGAGCCAGCAGGACAGACATCAGAATCTATTTAGACTGGCCATTAAGGCATTCAGCCAAGGGTGTCTACCGGGTAGGGTCGAAAAAGTCAAGATGGTGGCCATGATGACATGATCAAAGCTTTGCCCGGTTTTTATGTGCATTGTGGCTGCCAGTCAGCCCTTCAAGGTCGACCAGACTAGGAAACCAAAATCATGAATGCTAATACTACTTTTATTATAAGGTTACAGTAACAGAATCTTGCAAGTCTGAATGTGCCTCCCTTCTCCATGCCTTTATCTGTCCTAACAGTCAGGAATCACGCTGAGACGAGGAGTAGGTCTCTAGTGTTTATTACTGCTACATAAGACAGAAAATCCTAACAAACTGAAGAAGCGTGGGAAAAACCCAGACAGATAAACCCCAAAAGTCAAGGCAGGTCTGATCTGTGTCTCTTTGAATGGCTGCTTAATTCCTTAGTACTACGCATGTGTTTTCCCCCCTGGATAGAGGCCCCCTCCTGCTCGCCATCAGTACTCATGACATTATCTTCATGAAAACTAAGGAGGGCCAAGTCTGAGACGCTTTCTCAAACTACATTTCTGCCCTGGACTCAAATTTCTTTTATCTGACCATTGTCTTGGTTGCAGCTCTTCCACCTGTTCCTCAAGGTTATTCCTTCTGCCCATTACATTGCCATCTTGACTTTTTTTTAACCATACCAGTGGACAACCTCATGTTCAACATATATAGAGTTATCAGATCTGAGTTACAAGAAACCAAATAACCACTAAAGGGCAGCAGAGAGTTAGTTTTCTGTATCTCTCCCCTGCCCCCTAGTGGTTCCCTGCAGGTTTTCAGCCTAGGCAGTCCAGAACTGGTTGCCTTGGTTAAAGAAAAAATTGTATAGAGTCAACCAGACTTCTGTTGGCTCCATCCTTGTGTGATCCTGTCTGGAGCAAAACTCAACAGCTCTGTCTCTGACTTCTGTGGCTATAGCAGATTTTGGGGTGCAGTGTAAGATATAGTTGTCAAGTTCAGTGTGTTGTGCAGTCATAAGTCTGTGAAGTTAAACAGGCATCTGATGATCTGTTTACCTTAATTAGAAGCTCCCTGATTACAGGAGTTGTATCTTCAACTTTGCCAAGTGCAGGGAGGGGGAACAGTTTCAGAAGTGGTGCAGAAGATTATGCCTGCTGGTCTGAACCCTACAATATCTAACTGGCTCTTCTTCTAATCTAGATTGCTGTCCAATTCTTTCCTTTCATAGACCATTTTTAATGACATCCCTCAAATGCTTTGGCTTCTGTAGTTCGTTATGACTGGTCTTTCGTAAATATTTGCATCTGGAGCGTCAAATGTCTGTGGCAGCTGATTAGATTAAATGGGTCTCTCTCTCTTGCTTGTTTGTAATGTTGGGAATTTCAACGCTGGTCTTACTGTATTTGGATTGCAAAAATTCAGGCAGCCACAAGATGGCATTAAAAATGTGGAAAATGCTAATGTCGCTGCATGGGGGTTGCTCTTTTTAAAGCACCAGCACTGTAGTTTTTCTGGTTACAAATTTTCTTTTTAATGGCTTCTTTATACTCACTTCCTTAGGCGCATCCTTCATTGACAGGTATGCAACTTAATTCTGAGTAGAGCTGCGCTGCGTTGTGTTGCCAATGGTTATTTGCTCCCCAAAGCCACCTACAGTGGCTACTGAAACAGTCTGCTGGTAGTTGTGGCTATAATCTGCTGATCGAGAAGGGATGGAAATCCAGGTCCTTCCTGGTATCTACCATCAGGGGGGAGTAGAGGCTAGCTGTATTCTGATTGTCAAGGAAGTTCGTTATTTCACCAGCAAATGCCCGCTGGCTGGGTTCAGATGACCCACCATACCCACTTTAGCTTAGCAAGTTGTGCAAACCCAGCCATATGGCTGGTTAATGGTCAGATGTGTATGCTGTGCAAGCAGAGAAGGTTGTATTAATAGAATAAATCATGGTTAGGTTAGCCATGGGTAAGTGAATTGTGCAGCCACAGCCACTGATTTCCATGAATCTCTGACAATGAATGGAAGGATGGGCAGGATTCTCTTTGTGGCCCATTTGCAATGGCATCTCTTGGTTCCTCTGAGTACAGTCCCACAAGTCCATGGAGAACAAGGGATCTTCTTGTGGGGAATGGCAAGAAAAGAACAGTGGACTGGCAGCTCCCCAGCTTCTGACCTCCTTTTTTTAAATTTGAAAGTCTACCTTGAATTTTGCGTTTAGCTTTCATTTGGTCGTTCAGGAGGCAGCTATCACCTTCAGAGGACTGGAGGTCCTTAATCCCAGGGGGAGATTTCCCCATAGGAGGCTAGGCAAGGAAGAGGACCTGCTGGGGCCAAGCACAGCCTAAACCCTGGGAATAATTTGAGTCCAGTGCAAACCCACAGCTCTGCCCTCTGTACTACTAAAAATGCAAAAAATATAAAGCAGCAAATGTTTCCCTAAAAACTGAAGTTAATCAGAGACTGTAAATAGCACTTAGCAGGATCAGGAAGCCAACTGCTGTTTATTTCCTTGAAGCTGAGGATGACTGGGGCATCTTTGTCTCACTAAGTATGGTTTTTCTTGCATTGCTTAAAGATGCCTTATTGTCAGCGTAAGGGCCTCTCTCTTCCTCCTCTTCCACCTCTGGTTTTCTTTGTTAAATATCATTAATTAGTTTAACAAGAGGACAGGTTCCTGCAAATAAAAATAAATTAAGCAGTGGCACTCAAATACCATCTCTTTTTAATTTAATTTGAAGCTGCAGCCACACTGATCTTCTTCCTGGGATTATTTGTGTCTCCAGTTAGATACAAAGGCAGCTTAGCAGTGATACGGTGTGAAATAAATCCTAAAGTTGTTGCAGGTGTGCAGATAGAAATAGGAGCCCTGGGAGAGTATGCAGATATTTCTTTCGTTTAGGAATGTAATACGGCAGGGCCTTCAGCTGGAAAAACCTGAGTATGATATTCCTGACACATCTAGTCTAGAACCTTCTGGAAAGAGAATGAAGAACGAGGAAGGAACTGTTACTTCTAACTGATTTCAGAAGACACCAAGGTAGGAGGGAGGAAGACTTGTTTAGTGCAATTGCCCTTCCTTTTCTGGGAAGAAAAGAGCTGTTGTGGGTTGAATTTACTCAGCTTTTGTTCACAAGGAAGTAAAACCCCGAGGACCTTTGAAGATCATGAGACTGAGAGAGAATAGGGAGAAACATAACCCTCATAAAAGAATTGCAGACTAGATCATTCACACGTATGTTGCTTGAAAAACGGTCCACCAGTCTTTCTGCTCCCCCTAAGGCCAAAAGTGATTTGGTTCCAGGAGCAAGGACCTTTGGGAAGGTATCTCTTGGTCTGAAAGAGCCCCCCCAAAGTTCTCTCCTGTAGGGGCTTTATGGTGGACATGCAGACACTTCTTGCTGTATATGAGCTACATTTCTATACATACACTTATTTAGGAGTAAGTACCATTGGACTCAATAGGACATCTGAGTAGGTATGCACAGAGAGTACAGTCAGGCACTACTGTCTGCTTTTATCAGTTACCGATAACATCCTAGTTACTATTTTGAAGTCATTATTCCATCTTTCCCTTGTTGAACTAACTTCTTGTCATCCTTGATTATTGGCCAGTTAGAAGCGATAAGATTTATGACCCCATAACACTTAATAAGGGGTGTCTAGAAGGGCGTGGTCCAAAAAGTCAGGGTGGTGACCAAGATGGTGAGACCAAAGCTCCACCCATTATTTGTGTCTATCACCTGATTGCCCTGTTGCAGCCGCCATCTTGACTTTGGACCACACCCTGTGGCCAACCCTGTACCATTTTATCTTGTGTTGTAATGCTCTTTAATGTTACTCATTGTTGTATTGATATAATTCAGATAAACTCACCCTGAGTTGAGGTTATAAATATAATTCAAATAAACTCACCCTGGGTTGAGCAGATAAAGCTAGATAAATCTGGGTTTATCTGCTCAAATGGCTTGGGACCTTAAGGATATTTGAGAATTATGAGTAGCATTCTCTTTTCAAGCTTTGATGAAATACTATAAATTTCTGTCTTGTTTGTCTTAGGATCTCAGCTCTTTTGCCATGCCATTCCTGGATGGGGATATGGACAGCACTGAGAAACATGCTTCACGAAAGGTAGGGACCTTCAAACACCACTATAAATTAATGTGCTTGAACTCTAAGAATGTTGTGTTATCCACATTCACTCAGAGACAAGGAGAGGTAGTCTGATGTAATGGAATATGTATGGGGTAGAACCAGAAAGACCCGGGTTCACCTGCAGCCAAGGATGTTCCCAAGGAGATTTTGGGCCTCTTTCTTTCTTTTACAACCATGAATGCTGATTCAAAATGAAGTTTTTCCAAGGCAGCTTCCAGGACATTAAATAAACAGGATACAAATGCTGAATAATAAACACAATCATATTATACAATGAAATAAAGAATTAAAAGATTCAAGGGAGCATCTACATTTAAAAATGAACAGATTCATATGAATAGAGCCAGTTTGATCTAGTGATTAAGGTGCTTGGCTAGAAACCAGGAGACCGTGAGTTCTAGTCCTGCATTAGGCGTGAAAGCTGGCTGGGTGACTTTGGGCCAGTCCCTCTCTCTCAGCCCTAGGAAGCAGGCAATGGCAAACCACTTCCCAAAAAAACTTGCCAAGAAAACTGCAGGGACTAATCCAGGGAGTCGCCAGGAATCAAGACTGATTTAAAGGCAAAAAAACAAAAGCATTTATGTCTCTTTCCTTTTTCATTGTTCTTCCCTTCATTTCATAAGCTCTTTGTTCCACCAGAATCAGGAAAATCACCCAATTAAATATATCAGAAAGCTACTCATTAAGTATCATTGGAAAGGCAGAAAACAAGCCGAAGCTTTCAGTTCTCCAGAATGGTATTTATCCTTCTCACTATAATGAGTTTCTCAACTAATTTTCTAAATATTGCATGAACTGCTGACCAGTTGCTCAACACTGTCTTCTCAAGAAAGCTTCTTAGGGCACCCTGACACCACAGAATGGGATGGACTGGAGATTTTCTACATGCAGAAGATGATTAAGAGCCAAAAAAGGAATGGAATTCCAGCTGCTATGAATGGAAATGGAGAAGCAAGCAAGCAACTAGCATGTTAGCTATGATCTGATCTCATGGTACACTGGAGCTTACTGAAAACAAATAGTATGTCAGTGAATACTGATGGCTTGCTTCTTCTTTGTTCCTTCTTCTGTCAGGAGTGGTGAAACAAAACCAGAACATGTCTGTTCAGACCCCACCTTGAATAATCCCAGTTCTGAGTTCCACACTGTAAGAAGGATTCAGACAAACTGGGACAGGTTTAGAGGACAGAAAGGGCAATCAGGAGGCTGGAAACGAATTACTACCATGAGAGACTGAAAGACCTGGACGTACTTATTTTTGAGAAGAGAAGAAGGGATGGTGGTGATCATACCCTTCAACTACCTAAAGGGGTGTCACAAAGAAGTGGGTCAAGGCCTGTCCCCTGCTGTCTATATGTAGCACATAGAATAATGTTCTTAAATTATTCTTAAATTATGTCCGGTGGAATTTTAGGAAAAACATCTTAACAGTAAGAGAAGGTCAAGAGTAGAATCAATTGCCCCAAGAGATAGTAGATTTCCTTTCTCTGGATAACTCAAGCAGAGGGTGGGTAGATATTTGTTGGGAATATTTTAATTTGGATTCTTGCACAGAGCAAAGGATTGGACCGTGATCCCCATGACTTTTACACTTATGCGATTTGTTTAACTTTATATGCAAATTTGAGACTTTACATGTATAAGCTTCTTGATGCCAGTTGTTGGGGAAAATGTAAGCAGGTCCCATTTATGTGTCCCATTGCCATTTCTTACTGATTTATTTTTAAAATGTGTGTGCTGTTCTTCAAACCAGGTTTTTCTCAGGACATCTGGTTAGCCTCTGCGGGAACGCTGTGCTAAACTGGATGAGACTTTGACCTGCCTCTTTGTGATATTATACTGAAATGAAAATAAATATTTCTCCTGGGGAAGCCCTGCACATATTTGGGAGGCTAACGTTTTAAAGGCAGTTGATCTCCTCCTGTTCTGGTTTTTTTACCCCTTGAGACAACGTCAAAAAAAATTCCAGGAGCACATTTTTCTGTCTGGCGTTAACATTTTCCAGGATCCATCGATTTCGCAAGCAGATTGATTTAGCAGAGAGAGAAATCGGCTGAAATACTGTGGAGCTGACTCACATCTTTCACAGTGCAACGCTTTAGGATTTTTACAGTCTAACTGAGAGCAAAAAATGGCTATTAAGCAAAGTACATTCCAGCACCTTAAAAGGTTTGGATTCTACCCACTCCCTTCCTGGTGGTGTTCTGCTTTCTCAGCTATGATGCAAACACCATTATCCCTGGGGTTGGAGTTAAATGCTTTAATTTTTCCTAATCAAAGGCTAAAAGGAAAATTATGATGCCACCTGATGAGATAGTCTGCACGTGCAAATGAGGTTTTGCCTGTAGCTGCCTGTGAAGATTTATAGTTGGGGGCCTTCTTGATGTTTCTTGTCACTTTGTTTCTGATTATCTTAGTAATGAGTACAAAAAGCTGTTGCAGAAATTTCTGGGGCCAAACAAGAATTTGTAGGAGGAGATACATATACAAATAGTGTATGGGCTGTGGAACATGGCAATGTAGCCTACTACATCTGACAAACACCAGGTTGTGGAAGACTGTCTTAGCATAGGAAGAGACAACCAAGTCTCACTTCCAGGTGCTTTGGTCCTCAATTCCCTTCTCTCCAGCAGAGCATGGCCAAGAGCATGGGGTTGTGTTATAGTCCCAAACACCTGAAGGGAGTCAGGTGTCTTCTTCTATTTTAGAATAACAAGAAACATATGACAACACCAGTGGAGTAGGTTTTGTTGTTTATTCGTTCAGTCGCTTCCGACTCTTCGGGACTTCCTGGACGCCAGAGCTTCCTGTTGGTCGTTGCCAACCCCAGCTCCCCCAGGGACGAGTCCGTCACCTCTAGAATGTCATCCATCCATCTTGCCCTTGGTCGGCCCCTCTTCCTGTTGCCTTCCACTCTCCCCAGCATCAGCATCTTCTCCAGGGTGCCCTTGTTGGTATATTGTTTTCTGCTACAGAAATTAAGGTTACTATGGTAACAAATCACTCTGGCAGGGTGAGAAGGTCAAACTTAAGTATCCTCAATTTGGGGGTGAAAAGAATGACCAAATAAGGAAATTGCCTGGAGGGCAGCTTGCCTGGGCTTGTTAGTTTCAGTTTCCTTTCTACCTGCCTTCCTCCCTGTCTTCTCTCTGAGAGCGTGTGTGAATGCACAAGCCTGTAAATATGTTTTTGTGCTTTCTGTAAATAAATTTATTTTTATAGAAATGCCTGGTGTGTGATTTTTCTGATCTCCCTGGGCCAAATGCTTTCCAACACTCTGCAAGAGTCCTGTCTTCTCATTATGTGGCCAAAGTACTTCAGTTTTGCCTTTAATATCATTCCCTCAAGTGAGCAGTCCGACTTTATTTCCTGGAGGATGGACTGGTTTGATCTTCTTGCAGTCCAAGGCACTCTCAGAATTTTCCTCCAACACCACAGTTCAAAAGCATCGATCTTCCTTCTCTCAGCCTTCCTTATGGTTCAGCTCTCGCAGCCATATGTTACTACGGGGAACACCATTGCTTTAACAATGCGGACCTTTGTTGTCAGTATTTGGGAAATAGGATTTATCGTCATGGGGTCAGAGCACAGAGACTGGAAAGAGCCATAAAGACTTGCTTAAAGAGAAGCTGGAGAGGAGGATGAAAGATGGCCACTGGCTAGTCAGAATAGCAGTTAAGATGTTGGATCAGGACCAAGGAGACTCAGATTTAAGTCCACCTCCAGGCATGGAAGCTTATTGGGTGACGTGAGGCCAGGTACTCTGTAAGCCCAAAGTATTTCATAGGTTTGCTGCTATGAGGAAAATTGAAGTAGGGTTGCTGTGTTTGTGTGTGTGTGTGTACACATACTGCCTTAAGCTCCTGGAGGACGAGTGAGATACAGATCTAGCATACTCTTCTCCAAATGTGTGGAGTTCAGCAAAGTTCATGCTGGCTGGAAGACATCCACTTTGGGAAAGGATAATCTTTCAGAATATATGTATACTTACAGTGAATCATATCAGGGAAAGAGGGCTTCACACAATCTAGGGAATCACTGTTTTCTTGTTCATGTGGATGGTAGTCTGGAGAAAAGAAAGAGAGAAAAAGAAGATTATGATGGTGGTGCTGGCACGGTGAAAGAGACATGGAATCACTTTGTTTTTTGCCTACTTTTGGCTCCTGACCTTGATTTAATATTTCCCCCTGGTAGATTGCCTCTTATAGAAAAAAAAAATTGTGCATTGTAGCCTTAAGACCTCCAAACCTGACATCATCTTCTTGATCCCAGTGTCTGCATAACCTTTGTGATATCCTTGGGAACTAGATGTTGAGGACAGGACCCTCAAGCAGACTAATAAATCTGTTTAAAAAGTGAAATGCACAATGATTGAAAGGTGGTGGATTTTGTATGTATGTGGCAAAACCTTGCACTTGGACGTTGAAATAGAATCAGGTGATAACGGATTTTTAATGGTGTTAATTCCTAATATTTCAACCCAACACTCCCTGCAGGTGGGACCTTGCGAGATGAATGGATTTATAGAGTGGGTGATACCCCCTTTCTCTTTCTTTTGTAGACAGAAGACAGCTACAACTCAGGGAGCCCCTCCAAAGGAATCTTCTCAAAGGGGTTCCAGAACCGGCCTTCCAGCCCAGCCTCTGCTCCCATCAAGTCGAAACACAGTCCGGGCTCACCCAAAACGGTGTTCCCTTTCCCGTACCAGGAATCCCCACCTCGCTCTCCTCGTCGCATGAGCTTCAGTGGGATTTTCCGGTCGTCCTCGAAAGATTCTTCCTCCTCGGGCTCGAATGCTTCCACCTCCCCTGGAGGGATCAAGTTCTTCTCCAGATCAAGAAAAAGTAAGGAGCTGATCATCTTTTCCCAAGAGAGCTTTGCTCAGGTTCCTTCACCTGCAGGGTGAAAATAAGCCAGGAGGAGAACGGGAGAGAGGTACAGGGAGTGTTCTGAATGTGAGCCTCTTGAGGCTGTGGGAGGGATTCTGCCCTTGTCATCAGTAGAAATGTACGAGTTGGGTCTGGGCTCTGAGATGGTTGGGCTGGACCAGCCATCACTCTGCTGAGATTGGGGACAACCTGCGCAAGAGGCTGTGTTGGCTCCTCTGAACGTTCTTGGAACTCTGATCCACAATTTCCCTCCCTCCCTCCCTCCCTCTTTCTCCTGCTTTCTGCACTCTTCCCTCCTTATCAGCAGGTACCTACAAAAGCTTGGGTGATACTGAATTTGGGATCTTTCTGGACTGTGGGATCCTTGACTAGTGTCCAGGGGTCTGACCTTAAGGCAGTGTCTCTCAAGCTGGCTGGGGAATCCTGGGAGTTGAAGTCCACACCTCTGAAAGTGGCCAAGGTTGAGAAACACTGCCTTAATGGCTCTGGTATGAATCAAGCAATGTTTTCCCAAAGTTTTCAAAGGCTACTAATTATGATGGCTGTAAGCTACTTCCAAGGTCAGACTTAGCGTATCTTGCCTCTAGGTGGCAGTATTTAGGGAACAGGTCATCTGCTGTAGGACACATCCTCTTCAATGGCCCAGTGCTGACTGCAAACCAGTGCTGATGTGCATAACAAAGCATTCCAGCACTGGCTGGAATGCCTATCTGAGGGGACTCCTCCTGTGCTTGGTGTTCTTCACTGGAAACACTCACTGCCTCCTGGGCCTCCGTCCTCCGAGCTTGGGTCTCATACCAGTTTTCAGCTGGCATTTCCGAGCTAAGAGCATTTGCAATCTACAGTTGATGAGAACAAACCAGGGTTGGATTTACAGGGCACTGTGAATGGCTTGCAAATCAGATGACTTGCAGTGTGACGGGGCATGTTAGCAGATGGGAGCTACAGTTCTCAAGTTGTCCTTGTGGGCTGCTCCTACGCATCTGGTTATCCTGGGTTATTCTTGGAAAAAAGTCCTGGGAGAAATTTTGCAGGATTAGGTAGGCCATTAATCTGATGGATATTGTCTTCCTTTCTTCATCTTCAAGTGGCCAAGGCTGAGAAACAGTGATGTAGACTATAGTAAGCAAGATGGCTCAGGGGTTTGTTTGGCTATAAAGTGATTTCTTGTGTTATCTTCTCAACAATGGACAATCCTCCAAACAGCAGTTTAACATAGCCTGCTCTTCAGATTTACACCTTAAGATGGTGCTGTTTTTGTACTTCCCTGTTTTCTTTTAGTAAGGTTCAGGCTTCTAAATGACTACATTTTTGGCGGTCTTCTAGCGGACATTCAGAACTCCAGCCTCCTTGGCTTTTGATACAGAAGTCAAGCTGATGCTTCAGTCCATGTTTGAGAATCTTTGTAAACCTGTAATCTTTAATAGAACCCCCAAACCAAAATCCACTAAGTAAAATTAGCATCCGTAGGGAAAGATCGACAATTAGTTTATCAATATGTTTATTATCCAGATGCTTCTCAGGGGTAGATAGGAGAAACCTCTACCCACAACTGGCTTTTGAAAACAGTAGAAGGAGATTTCAGATGAAACCAAGATGCTGTATTTGCCTTCAATAATTGGTTTTGTCAATTTAAGGCAGCCTTTCCCCAACTTGACGCCTTCCAGACATTCTGGGACTGTAAAATACCCAGAATATGTAGCCAGCAAGGCATCAAGTTGGAAAAAGGCCATCCCCAACTTTAAAGCCTGGTTTAAAACACATTTTTCTTTTTTTAAAAAAATCCTATCATTGGGTTGGATGACCTACAGTATGTCTGTGCATATTTGAAAAGATGAAAGGATTGTAAAATTCTGCCCACATTAAATCATCTTTGAAAGACCCTAGATTTCTTCCAACAAAATCCAGTTCTTTTCCATTTAATAAAATTAATGTTTTCCACCTTATTTGGCTAAGATAAAATGACATAGTAAGCTTCTCTTCCCTAGGGACCAAGGAAACAAAAGTATGATTTTAAACATGTTTAGATTAATTCTGGAGTTTTTCTAGGCTTGTTCAGGCATTTCATATAATAACATTTGATTGTTAAGTATTAAAAAATTCCATTATTCAAAGAGCAAAATAGCACCAGGGGAGGGAGGTAGAGACCAAAGGTTATTACTGATGAAATCTGGAGGCAGAAAGATGGCCTGGCATATCTAAGCCTCTGAATCAACTCACTTTTAAAAATATTGATAATTGAAATAATTGAAAATATTGATTTTTTAGAACATAGTTATAAATATATAAATGCATTATTGAATGCAACATGATTGCATGAACATGAACTTAGAATACAATAGAAAATACAAACAGAAAGAAACAAGATAATTGAAAGGGGAGAACTTGGAACTTAAACACTCAAAATTTAATTTAATCCCTTCAGACATTTCCTTTTCTTTCAAAATGTAAGCCTGACAGTTTCTTATAATGCTAGCACTTGCAACGACAGTAAGTAAAATTCAAGGATAAATATTGAATCATGCTGAAATACAATAGCTTGCAATCAGGTATAGGGTTATGTGTAGGAATATCCAGGGTGAGACCATGGAAAGAATGAAAAATTGTCAAAGAGCTTCTCAAGAAACATTTGTCAAAGAAGGTGGAACATATACCAGATAGTCGTCAAAAATGTTCAGAGGCCCCCATGTCATAGAATCATAGATGGCATGAGAAGACAACTTATTCGGATCAAAACTAGACACCAACAGACACATTCATAAATAAGCATCCTCAAATACTCTGACATTTCTCATAATTCTTTTAACAGTCCATTATGTCAAAGTGCTAGCATTACAGTCACCCTGCATAAACACTTTCACAAGCTCTGGTCTTGCTCAAAATCCTTACTCAAGGCAACACACACACACACACAAAACTGGTGGAGCTTCAATTAAATTGTTGCGGTCACCCTCTTATTATTTTAACCATACCCTGCACAAAAGGGTCTGTAAGAGGGGTCAAAAAACTCAAGATGGTAGTTATGACCCATGAGATTGCCCTTGAAGCCATTAGTGGACAGCTAGGACCACTGAATGGAGCAGAGTTTAACACAACAGAGAAGCCATGCACAGAAAAAGAATATTATCTAAAATAGCTTTAATGAGCACATTAGAGAAATACAGGTTATTATCTTACACACTTAACCCTCCCAAGCATAAAGAATCACACACTTAGACAAAGTAGGTTTAGAAGTAAGTAAAAGGAGTCTTACTGATTTATTTGGTTCAGTTACATCCATCTTCAGTAGAAAAATGATGTTCCTTGTTTCTTCTGTTCTTTCCCTAAACTTAATGAACTCTCAGCCCTCATTGCTGCCAAGAGCTGCATGGAGAAAAGGGGAAAAAATCCTTATTCAAGGCCCAAGCATGTGGCCAAGGTTGAGGGAGCCGCTAAAGCATGCTGCCTCCTTGGATGGTGGAAGAAGGAAGAAAGAGGCAAAGGAATGTGGGAGTGGCAACAAACAGCTTCTTTGCACATAGAGAGTTTGCATCCTAGAGTGAACCATTCATATGTTAATGAGGCATGCTGATTTGCTCGAAACTCCAGCAGCCCTAAATTATGAATGACCACTAAGGCTGTGGGATCCACACACTCCAATATGACAGTTCTTGCATAATTTTGAGAGAGACATAACTTCAAGACACAAAAATTACTCAAGCTTGTATATCTACTGGAAACATCCCTTTGTTCTTAAACTTAGTTATGTATATTTTGACTCTGTTTTCTGCCATGCTTCTCGCCGTTTTGATTTTGCCTTTGGGGATAATTTTCGGCCAAGGAGAGTTACTTGAGTTTGCATCATCAACACCTAGAATGAAAGAGTCGGAAAGACCTTGTTGATCATCTAGGCCAGTGTTTCTCAGCCTTGGCCTCTTAAAGATGTGTGGACTTCAACTCCCAGAATTCCCCAGCCAGCCATGCTGGCTGGGGAATTCTGGGAGTTGAAGTCCACACATCTTCAAGCAGCCAAGATTGAGAAACACTGATCTGGGCTAACCCCCTGGCACAGTGCAGGAATTCAGTACTTCAGCCACTGTGAAGATGGCTTTCCATCTTCTGTATAAACACCTCCAGTGAAGGAGATTCCAGCTTGTCTCACTCTTGATTCCAGATCCATGTTCCTTTGCTAGTTTCTTTACAAACTAAACCCCTAAGGAGGAAGCTGAACAATGAACCTTTATTTTTGTGTACCTCCACCTGCAGCATTGCAGTTATATCGGCACTCTTGATTGGAAGATACGGATCAGCCTATTCCAAGCAGAGAATCCTTGGAGCTGTAGTGCTGGGAGGGGAAATCCGTAGTACCTTTTTACTAGAAAAGCTACAATTCCCTGGCTTTCTAGACAAGTCTTGGCTGTTAGCGATCATAGCACAAGACATTCTGCAAAGTATATGAGGCGAAGCTTCAATAGGAAACTCTGGCTCCAAGTTGTGTTCAATAACAGCACCGCATCTGACCTGAAATCTCATGTATTAGGGTGTTGAGGAAGGGACAGAAGAAAGCAGGATGCCCAGTAGGAACACGTAATGTTTACATGGAAGAGTCTTGACCTAATCTGTCGAGAGATCAGATTAAACAACAGACAGATTTATGTATAGTCCTAAAACACTTTCCAGAGGATAGAATGGCCCAAAATACAACACTGGGCTAAATATTGTCCTCTGTTGTACTACTAGTTTCCCCTGTGAAGGTCATGATAGGATATCAGTGATTTTTGGAGTACATCAGGCTAATATTCTTGATGACATGATTAGAGGTTTCTCCCTTTTTCTTCTTCTTGCTGGGGAAAAAGAAAAAGAGGAGAGGAGAGGAGCAGTGCATAGATGGATGGATGGATGGATAGATGGATAGATGATAGAAGAGAGAGATTTAGAGAGAGGAGAGAGCAGGTGAGTAGGTGGATGGATGGGTAGGTGGGTGGGTGGATGATAGAAGAATTAGAGAGAGAGATGAGATTTCGTATTTATGCTACCTTTATGAATTTGTAGTGTTGCTCTACATTGGGGACCTCATGCCTCATGATCACGACACTGTCTTTTTCCCATGGTAATTCCTGGGGGGGAGAAAGCGAAGAAAAAAGATGGCTGGAAAACTGAAATTTTACTCTTGGGCATTAGGAGAATTAATTGCTAAGAAGGAGGGTAGTCCCCTCTGATACCACCTCAGTCAAGACCTTATGGTGAACTTCTCCACAAATGCCAGGAATTAGTAGAAGCCAGCTGACAAAAGGTCTTATGATCAGATGTCCATAAGAAGTCAACTATATACTGATATTCTTGGCAGATCCTCAGACAGCGTTGTGGAAGAAGAAGAAGAGGATGGGAACCATCAATCCTTTCTTGCTATCTGGCCTTGTGATGGCTTGTTACAAATAAGGCAAGCCAAGGACAGGGCAGATGGTCTCACCTACAAATGCTTGATATTAGGTTTTGCCATCCTCCTGCCCATCTGAGATTGACATGCCCATCTCAGGTGTTTCTGGAGGTGTTTCTACTCCCTAATCCTTCCAAAGCCATTGGAAGTTGATTGTCTTCACTTCTGCCTCCTTTGAAATTCCTTTGAGGTTAAAGTCAAATCATCCATTCGCATTGTAACAGCTTCACCAACCTGGTGCCCCGTAAGGATGTTGAGATGATAGCTAACCCCTATCTGGAGGGCCCCAGGTTCAGAAAGCTGGAATACAGCAAGCATCATCCCAAACACTTGGAAAAAAGATCATACCTTTTCCAAGGTCATTGAGGGATTGGGCTCAGTTTTGCCAATAAATAAAAATGGAATTATATTCTATTTCCCCGCTGTTGGGCACCCCATAAGCCCAAAACAATAAGACAAGGATGCAATGTTGAAAGCATGGACCAATGCATGCCTTGTTGCCTGGATCCCTGAGAAAGCCATGCGTTTGTAAGATTCCAAAGGAAGAGGTTTAACAAAGGGTTAATTTCATTCCAGAGTCTAAAAATAGGGTTCAGGTCAAGGAATCTGGCCAATCTTAGGACACCATGACCAAAAATAAAGCCAAGTGGAAGATTCCTGATATCTTTTGCCTTCTTGCTTGCTGCAAAGATTCTCATTGCATCTCTGAATTTATTGATGTGGAGAAGAAAAACACCCTCTGAGTAATTTAATATAGAGAAACTGCGGGGAGTTGAGAAGACCCGCCCTCTGTCTTCAGTTGCCTCAGCTGGATCTCTGGTGTTTGGCTGGATGTCCAGGGCTATAGGTAATGTCCTGGGCAAGGTCCACCTACGCAATCTATTATTTGAAGATAAATCAACCTTGGGCAGCCTCCACAGAAAGGAAGCCAAGGGGGTGTTGATTTCAAACCCAATAAGGGCAGCTCTTCTTCTTCTCAGGAGTAGGGACAAGCCTAGGTCAGTGTTCTTCAACCTCAGCACCTTTAAGATGTGTGGACTTCAACTCCCAGAATTCCCCAGCCAGCATGCTGGGGAAGGTGCTGAGGTTGAAAAACACTGGTGTAGGTCTTGTTCTTCTCAGGAGCTTCTCTCTCATGTCACCCTGGATTTTAGGGTTTTTAATATTTTTATTTATTATTTTGTTACTTTTTACAATTACGGTTGTTATTATTTAAAAGAAATAAATGGGAAGGGTCGGCACCCAGCCAAGCAGCCTGTGATCGGCCACCAATATTATTTTCCCAGGAAAACCTTTGGGCCCATAATGGGCATTTTAGACACACTAAGGAAACAATAATGTGAATGAATCTTGTCCAGAGCTCTCTTTGGAAGTTGTCTAAACAACAACAATAAATGAGATGCAGAAACAACGATGATATAATTCTAATAAGAAATATAAGGCTGGTGGGGAGGGAAACTGTCTTTGGGAGGTATGGCCAAGGTGTCAAAAAAAGTCAAGATGGCGCTTGTAACTGTGTGATTGAAGCTCAGTTTATTTCACATGTATCATGTGCTGAAAGGAGCATTATTTTGTATGATTTTGCAAACTTTCTGAGACAGGAACAGCTTTTTTTTTTTTTTAATGGTATTATGAATACAAAATAAAGCACCCCCAATCCAGAGTTTTGTTCCAGGTTTTGTAAAAACAGAAGTCCCCAGGAACAAACTGGGGACATTTGTTTTGAAACCTTTATCATGAAAAAAAAATGGGAATCTGGAATAAGCCTTTAGTCTCCCATTTTTTGCTCTGGCAAAGTAGGTGGGGTAATAGTCCCTACCGACTGCTACCTACCACCCAACCTACAAAACATTGAGCAACAGGATCAATCTTTTAAAAAAGTGGTTCCCATAGCAGCTAAGGGGAAATGTATGCCTTTTCTGAAGCCTATTGCAAAAACAACTTTTTAACTAATCCCCTTAACTGAAATGATCCTAAGAGTTAAGAAACAGAAGGCAATGTGAGAAGCAGAGTATGGATGTGATGGAAGTAAAGATGCTTTGCAAGGGTAGAATGGCACGGAGAGGCATGGTGAATGCTGTCAGTGTAAACTGGTACGTTGCCTTTTTTTCCCCCCTTATCTCATGCCTTTAATTTCATTGACTTTATATTTCTTATTCCTTTTCTACCCATTGCATCCTGCTTATCCCAAAAGAGAATACCTTGATGGATTTGTTTGGGTGTGCTTAAAGGGCAGAACAGTTGTAATCAATGAGATTAAAATGGGCCAAATCTAACTGAAGACCTACCGATTTCAGTGAGTTTGTTTTAACCCTGGATCTAATTCCAGTGTTATCTCCAGATGGTAAATTGTGCACTTGAGCCTGGGCTAAAAACGGCTGGGGGGGTAATTAGTGTTTTGCTTAGTCAACCGAGCAGTGTCCATATCCAGTTGTCTGTTCCGGCCTTCCCCAAAATGATGTCCCCCACATTCTCTCCCATATTGGAATTCTGGCCTCATCCCGACATATTCTGAGCATAGCAATTTGGAGAAACGCCAACCCCATTCATACGTGGATGGGAGACCACTAAGAAATCCAAGGGACTGTAGACTATGCTTGGAAGAAGTCAAAAAGATTCCAGAAGGCGGCAGTGGGAAACCTCTTTCATTGATGCCAAGAAAACTATGTGGATGTGTAGAGTTGCATTTAACAGACACTTTACCTTCAGTCCCTCTCTCGTCCAGATGCTAGTTTCACTTCCCAAATGCCAGAGAAATTTCTGGATGCTGATGTGGATGATCTTCAGCCCGTTCCAACTTGTTATTCCATGATTCATTCTCTAAATATTCTCCCTGAGGGGCAAAGCCCATCAGTGACCCAGCTCTGGATTTTTATCTCCTCTGCTATCATTCCCTTGGTAATTTGGGGAATGAAGTCCAAGCATTGCAGGAAGCTCCAACTCCATGTTTGTCTTAGAACATGCAAAGTGCTAAAATAATTATTTTGACCCAAATGGCAGACGCCTACTTTATTATGATCGAAAGCCTCCCTTTGCCACTTCTTCCTACTGCTGTCGTTTTGGGGCGGTTGGGATGTGGATGGCAAGATCTGGGGAAGAGACTTCCTCCTAGCCTATAAACCACATTTCTTCCCTCCTCAAATTCCCACCGCTCTCCCAAAATTCTCTGAGCATGGTCAAGATAAGCTCTTCTGGTTATCCAAGAAATATCTGTAAAATTATACGACCCTGCAGGTTGGAGCTCAGGAGAGCTTGGAATTTGGAGTCAAGCGCACGCCTTTTTCATTTAGCCATGCTAGGATAACGATGCAGGATTGGGTACAAGATAAAAGTATCTTGTATAAAATCATCATACTGTCACATGGAAGCAAGCCCGCCTTTTAGGGATTAAATAGTATTTTTTGACCTTGGATATGACACTCAAGGGCTAGTTTAGCCCTGTGCAGAAAAAAGTTGGCCACCCTGCAGGCTCATCCATGGGGAGGGAGTGTCAAAAAAGTCAAAATGGCAGCTGCATGCAATGAGAAGAAGGAATAACCCTGAGGAACAGGAGGAAGAGCTGCAACCGAGACAACAGTCAGATAAAAGAAATCTGAGTCCAGATAAAGGGAGGGAGGCGGGAGGGGCATTCAGACTTGCAGGATTCTGTTACTGTAACCTTACAATAATAGTAGGATTAGCATTCATGATTTTGGTTTCCTAGTCTGGTCTACCTTGCAGGGGTGATACTACAGCTGTGCAATGGAAGCCCCGGGTTTTTGTGCAGTTGCAGTTGCCATCTTGATTTTTTGGACAGCCTGCCATGGGTGACCTTGGCATCCTGGTTTATGGAATGGGAATTTCAACCAACTTCCCCCATCACCACCATCCTCACCCACATACATGCATCACATTCCAAGCTACCCAGACTGAAATTCCTCTCCTGCCCAACTTTGTCTCCTGGCTAGATTTTAAGATGTAGACTTCACCAGGATTAAATTATAACACTGCATTCTTTGCAGGATTTGCGGGGAGCGGGAAACAGCAGTTTAAGGACAAGCAGATCTTAACAACACTGCAATGGGAAAGTCTCTCTCTCTCTCTCATTGACCTGGTTACACTAAGCTTTAGTTTGTTGTTACATTAATTGCAATTATCTGGGTTTGTACCATGGTTTGCAAACTGCGTGGTGAGCTATAAATTGTAGTTGGCAAACGACGGTGGTTGAATTCAGACATTGCAATAAACCCAAAGTATAACAAATCACATTTGTTTGTTTGCTTGGTGTAATTTTTCAGAGTACTGTAGAGGGAAGTTGCATCATGCATAGATTAAGGATTTGGGGTGGGGTGTGGGGAGATCTCTGACTTAACTGAGCCACAGTCAGCTATATATACTTAAACTTTTTCTGGACAAATAATCCCACGGACAGTGATACTAATGAGATTACTGATGTGTATCATAATTGTCACAAAAGCTGCCATCAGAATTCAGGATGCCAAACTCTGGGAACAGAAGCGTTAGCTCTGCTTCCAAAGACTTTTGAGTCAAAACAGCAGGTCACTGAGGTTTCCAAACTGGACTGTGTCAACCTTGAGGAAGCAAAGCTTATTTCTGAATGCCTGCTGTAGAACAAAATGGGTCTCCCTGAGCTGGTGGATCGGCCTCGAGTTGAGCAGATCAGCGCAGGGATCCTGATTGTTCTCCTTGTCCTTCCCAATCATTTGGGCCTTCGCTGCCCTTGAGGACTTCAACACAAGTGCAGCCCTTTTTATCTGCCAAAATATTTTCTGATCCTCCTGCCAAAATGTTCTGCCCCCCTGGTGTGGCCTTCCATAGAATCATGGATTGCAGGGACACTGGAATGAAAAATAGGAATGACCCAGCCACTGGATAATCCTGTTAGGAGGAACAATGCATCAGCATCTCTCAGCTTCCGGGCATTGGTGACCTTCACTGGACCTTTCTCACGGCCATAAAATACGATAGTTCCAAATTTCTCAAGCACTTTGCGTTAACAAGCATGCAGCTTCCTCTTTCTCTGTTCCGCAGCCAGCCTGCCCTGTGCTTCCCTATAATTACTGAATCTTGGAGACATGGGAATAAATATGGCCACGCCTTTGCTCATTCTACGAAGTTCAGGATTTATCTACTATAACCCAAGTGCAAAGTGCATTGACTTAGAAATCAGTCCCTTTGGCTTGGTTTGCTGAGCCATTGTGAGATTGCTCCAGTTCTGATGATGCTTCAATCTAGCTATCGGGATTTCCAGAAACATGGGTTATGGCTTAGCATTTGACATGTGAATCAGGCCAGTGTGTCTTGTTCAACCAAATCCAGCTAAAGTAAACCATGGATAATTGTGATACTGTATACAAACCAGTTACTAAAGTCAACGTTCTTAGTTACTGCTGCTAAGTATGGTTACCACATAGCGTAAATCCTGTCCCATTATTTTTCACTTAACCTTTTCTTCGTTCCTCATCCTAGTTGTTATTCCCATTTTTCAGAGGGTCTGGCTAAGATCAGTCACGCTTACTATCAGTTGACCTTGAACTTTTCCTCATCAACTGAGTCTGTACATCACAGCAGGCCCCAGGTTCCTTGACTATGCTTTTTGAATAAGCGACATGGTCTGGGTTAGGACATATTAAACCATAAACCATGGTTTCCAAAACAGTGGCAAAGTTCACATAACAAACCAAATCTGAAGAAACAAAGTAAGCAAATCAAACCTAGGCCAATTATATGATGGCTTAGTGTGATGTGTGAACTCTCCAGGGAGGGATGGTGTTTGCCAGCCAGGTAAATTTGTACCAATGAACTCGCCATTCAGAGGTGTTGGGGGGGGGGCATTTCATATGTGTATGTGTGTGTGTGTGTGTGTGAAAAAAGTAAATATGGCAACTGCAACCATGTGATTGAAGCCTTGCACGTGCTGTAAAAAAGAGGAAGGGCTTTGATCACGCAGTTGTGACCAAAATCATCCACCCGTCCCATAGATGTCCCTGTCTCCATTCTTTTTCTTCAGACTTTGCTAGCCAAGGGAATGGAGCCTCATTTCCTCAGCTTTTCTGAGCAACTTTCTGTAGAAATCTTTCTTCCTCCTCTTCCTCCTCCCCTTCTGCCAGCTGAAATGAAAGATCAACACCAAATATCCGTGTGTGTGTGTGTGTATCTCTGCATTAGATCTACCAGAGATTCTCCAGGTTGTAGAAAGGTGAAACAGGCTTCCACAAAGGAGTGGTTGAAAGTCAGTGAAATAGTCTAGGATGCACGCAGTCTCTTTCCTACACCCTCCCACCTGGAAATGCCACCCATTGAATGGCGACCATCTTAAGGCAAAATATCTCCTGCTCTGCTGAGCTCAGCTGTTGCCATCTAGCCAGGATAAGCAACCTGTGGCCTGCAGATGTTGCTGAAATTGCTCGTGGTTTCTAGGGATGCTGGGAGTGTTTGGCAACATCTGGAGTACTTTAGGTTGCCTACCCATGGGGTAGGGCTTACACATTGGTTTGGTATTAGACTCGCTTTAAAGAAATGTGGACCTAGCAAGGGGCAAATGGAGACAATGTCCGTGTATATGAACCACTTTGAAATGTGATTGTGTTGGGAGCATCTTAGAAATAAGTGAAAAAATGTTTGTCGGTGAAAAAAATGACCTTGCTCAACCCTCGAATACAAGCAATTAGCAGTTACAAAGGATGGGCATGTCATGATTTCTCATCCTTTCTTGCTGCTGCTTTCCCACTCTGTTTTATATTTGGTATGGCAGATTTAAGACTCCCTGCCCCTCTCAAGGCTCAACAAGAACTTTATTGTCTCTTCAGACACTAAAGAGCAGAAATACAAAAAGGGGCTCCTGATTTTGCTGAGATGCAATTAAATCCAGTGCCCTGCTATTGACTCAACTGCATAATGATGGTGTCCATGCAAGATTATCTGGCTAGCTCATTCTACACAGATTATCAAAATGTTTAATGGATTAGCAAAACCTATATTTAAATGTTTAAAGACAGCTGGCTTCACTGTCAGTTATTTTGACCATTGCTCTCTATTTACTCATCCTGGATGCAATCCTTTTCAAGTCCCCTTGGTTTCAGTGGGAACAACTCACCCTGAAATTACTGTGTTGCTGTAACTAGTGTGTGTAGCCACTCCGCTCCCAAACCAACAGCCCTCTGCCCCATCCCAGCAATTTTAGTAAAGCAAAACCGAACATGAGATGTTGCCATCCAACCAACCAGAAGACCCTCAGATGCTCTGAGGTTGACCTGTATGGGCCACTCCAAGCTGAATGCAGCAGGACTTTTATTACCTTTTATATGGCAGATAGTATGTAATATTTTATTTACTTATGCAAGTTATCTACTGCCTCCATCCCAGGCAATTTTCCCATATCAAGAGAAGGGTTGCATTTCCCCAACCCTTGAAGCCATAAAGTGTGTTCTCTGGTCTGGGTTTCATGGGTTTGTGTGATTCTAGCCACATGTGGTCAGTTTAATGATTGGCACTATGGATGGACCCAACCACCAGTTAGATTTCTTCTCTTCTGGAGAACAGGTAACCTTGGAAATATTTCTGAACAAACTGTTTCAACGCAGAGAATGCATGAAGAAGGACATCGTTTTCGTGCATGCTGGTCAGACACGTACATAAATAACACAGCATGGTGTTTGCCACACAGAGAGAGGAAGGGGGGACATCGAAGTGGTTTCTCCTTTCCTCTTTATTTGTCAAATTTCTCTGCTGCCCATCTCCCATACAACTCTGGGTGGCTTACAGATAATAAGATGGCAATCACTAAAAACACTACAATATAATATAAAAGTAAGTATAAATACACATAAATACAGATACAAATATAAAAATACAAAAAATATAAAATATAAAATTCAAGATGGCAATAAGATCTTATCCTTGGCACTGTCAGGGTGCTAACCACCCCCACGAATGGCTAACATCCCGAGCGAGGTGGCATAACCGTGTTTTAAACCTCTTCTGGAAGGCCGGGAGAGTTTTAAGTTTTGAGAAAACTTTTTAAGTTTCCGAGGACCGGTTTACGGTGAAATCGCAGCACCTGGTTCCCCATCAGCCGGCTGGTCACTCAGCTCCCGAGGAGGCTTGGCAGCTCCCGGGGCTGCCCGGAGCAGCTCCGCTCAAGAGCTCAGAGCCGTGAATCAAAATAGTTGCATGATGTCATAATGGGAATGTGCTCCGGCCAGCAGGTGCCAGGAATTGTCCTGCTCTGAAAGCGCGGTTTCCTTTTACAGTCTTTTTTAAAGGGGCATCACGCCGAACTGCACATGGTCATCCCCTTCCAGCGATCTCGTGCGCGCTGTGCCCATGCAGGCTTTTCGATAAAAAGAGGCAAGCCGCGGAACTGCCGGTCATAACCCGCTTTTCCCCAAGCTGGGCTGCCTGCGTGGGCATTTCTTCCACCTCCGGAGCTGCGACGGCTGCTGTTTTCAAAGTTAGCAGGGGTTTTAAGCGCGCTGGCCGGGTTTGCGGAGCGGCTTAGCACAGGGCGCCGATAGATGCTGGCGGAGTGGCTTAGCACAGGGCGTCGAGAAGGTCCCGCGCGTGAAGATCTCCTGCAAAATCTTTCTGTTTTTAAATTCTGCGGGCTCCGTTGCGGGGACTGGAGGAGAGCGGGCCGCCGCTGGTTTGCTTAATCCTCTCCGTTCCAGACGGATCGGTATAATTTTGCCCCTTGGGCTGCCCATCGCCTTGTTTGGACGACTTCAGCTGGTGCCTTTCCCCCACCTGTGGGCCGGATTTGCGCTTGGATCCAGGGTTATGACTGACAGCTCCTGGTGCCCATGAAGCGGTTTAGCAGCCTGCGGGGGAGCAAGAAACGGAAGGATCAAGGCAGGGGTTCGGAGAGGCGCAAGTCGGAACCTCATGGCCTTTTAGGTACGCAAAGTTTGCAGATTCGACTCTTCAGTCAAACGTGGGAAGTGTCTAGACCAGTGTTTCTCAACCTTGACAACTTTTAGATGTGTGGACTTCAATTCCCAGAATTCCCCAGCCAGCTTTGGAATTCTGGGAGTTGAAGTCTACACATCTTAAAGTTGTCAAGGTTGAGAAACACTGGTCTGGTGGCTTCTTGATTTGGGTGGGTGGGACAAGTGAGAGGCAGCTCAATGTGGATCCTTAGAGAGGACCCTTGGATCCAGATTGTAAAAATCTGGAGGACCGGTAGGGGGCAAGAAAGAGGTACAGACAACTCCACTCGTTGCTGCCATCTAGTGTCCATCTAGATCAGTGTTTCTTAAGTTTTTTTTTGCTCTCCCCTCCTTCCCACGGAGGACCCCAAAAGAGCTTGGGTCTGTATGGGTTATACTTATCAATATTTACCACATTAAAAATTAAAATGGATGCATATAGAATATTTATTTACTGAGTCACATAAGAATAACCATATGGAACCCATTAGATATTAACTTAAAATATTTTTTCATAAAAAACCGTTTTTTTAACAAATAAAAAAATAATAATGAGAAGACTGACATTGTTTTAAATTTTGCAAATATTTTCAATATCTGGCAAATAAGTTTGTTTTCCCGGACCCCTGAGACGGTCTTGGGGGGCCCCAGGGGTCCTCAGACCACAGTTTAAGAAACAGTGATCTAGATGTCCACACCCAGATTTGTAGCCTTAGACAACTTTTTTTATTTTTTGAATGGTAGAAGATTTAAGTTCTGTTTTGCTTTACCTTAAAACCTGTCAGAACCGTTCTTTCTTCCTCTCTGTCAGTAAAGTACACATGTTTGGCAGTTTCAGATTAGAATGAAGATCAGTAGGCAGACAGAAGTGCTGCAAAATTCAAAAGTACCTTTAAAAAAAAATGGAAAGCCACAAACTGATGTTGCTCCGTTGTCAATCACAGATGTAGGAAAGGTTCAAGGGCAGTTTGGTGGTTCACCTGTTTGACGCTGGCCTCTCCTTACGAAAGGCATTTTCCAGTTTGCAAGGCGGGACCGTATTTCATAGGATGGCTTCACCGCAAATGTCCTGTGTATGGAACTTTAGTAAGGCATAAGACAAAATGCAGCTTCAATGGAATGATAGATCTGTCGTCATGGCCAGACACAATCTTGCTGAAATGTTGGAATATTAGTATTAATGTTTGTATGGCTATTAGCACTTGGCTGATCTTGAAAAGCTAAGCAGGGTTTGACCTGGTTATTAGAGCACCCCCAGAAGATCCCAGGACTGTCAGATGTAGACCTTCAGAAGTGATTGGCTTGATCCATTCCCTCCTTTGGTCAATTCTTCTGCTTGGGTTCACTGGAACCCTGTTCTGCTCTGGGGAGAACACAGAAGCCAACAAGATGTTGAGGGGACACTTGAAAGAGCATGCAGATGTTTTGGCCCCTTTCTATGGACTTTGAGTAAATACTGAGAGAATGAGTATAGTATCTGAGGACTGAAAGGCAAAAGGTCCCCTGTGCAAGCGCCGAGTCATGTCTGACCCTTTGGGGGGACGCCAGGGAAGGGCAAATGTTGTTTCTAGCATCAAAAAGGGGGGGGGAAAGAGGAGCGAGGTGGCTGTGTGGGCTCTCCAACATACGTCTAGCAACTAAAGGCTACTGTTATTTCAAGCACAAGTGAGTTAAAAGGAAGATGGGGAAAGAAGCAACTGCTATGGGAGAAAAGGGTTTCCTTAGTTTTTCAAGACAAATATGACTCCCCAACTAAGAAGCGAACTCAAACAATGTCTGGCTTTGATATTTGAACTTTTGGAACATTGCAATGCAGCTATCCAATCAAAAAGGGCAGAGCAGGAAGGGCGTACAAAAATGCACGTACTGGTGAAAGCGCCGTCTTGTATTACAAAACGTTGCAGATGCACGTCGAACTCTCTTGCGCCCAAAATGCATACGTTAGGAGAAATTTGTTAGGACGGCATTTCCGATTTAAGAATACTTTTTTCTGCAGACCTTTTCGGTGCGAGCTAGCTTGGAAAGGAGATGAAATCTAGGTGGGGGAAAAAATGAGACTTTGAGTGAAACCAAAAAGGTCGGATTCCTCCCTCTCCGCATTCAGCAATGCGACCGATGGATGGATTGGGGCCAGGATATTCTTTCTCAGAGGCAGCGGTGTAGCAGTTCCCCTTGGTCTCCTCGCTAGTAGAAACTGGAATATAATCCTCAAGTCTCCAGAATGCTTGACATCAGCTTTCCCCAACATAGTGCCCTCCAGATGTGTTTCCAAGATATTTAGTGGTACTAGCAGTAGCAGCCCCAACTAACCATAATACTGCAAAAATGGTAAGACGTACACACTGATGTGGCACAAATGACCTCCTTACGTGCTTGAGTCTAGATGTCTGATGCAAGTACATACGTCTCAGCATTTGCACCTTTCAACACCACCCCAAGAATGTCCACGGGAGGTTCCAGGTTGGGGGAAACCTTTCCGTCCCTTTCATTCTCAGCAGATTTCAATACAGGTAGTCCTTGCTTAACAACCACAATTGGGACCAGAATTTCAGTTGCTAAGTGAAACGGTCATTAAGAGAATCCAATGCAGTTTTACGACCTTTTTTGTGGCGGTTGTTAAGTAAATCACCACAGGCATTAAGCAAACTATGTGGTTGTTTAGCAAATCACGTGGTTCCCCATTGATTTTGCTTGCCCAAAGCCAGCTGGGAAGGTTGGAAATGGAGATCATGTGACCTCGTGATGCTGCAATGGTCATAAATGTGAACTGGTTGCCAAGCACCCAAACTGGGGTCATGTGACTCTGGGGACACTGCAACAGTTGTAAGTGTGAGGACCGGTCGTAAGTCAGTTTTTTCCAGCATTGTTGTAAGTCCAAACCGTCACTGGTTGTAAAGCAAGGACCTGTAATTGGACTAGACCATATTTATCTGTTTTTTGTTTCCCACTTTAAAAATGCTGCTCCCCTCCATTGTGTTTATGAAAAATACATAACATCATGGCTTATTCTATAAAAAATTGTCAAGCTTTAATCTGAGCTTTTGCAGTCTTTGGGGAAAGATAAATTAACAGTGTTCTCTGAGGAGCTGTAGGTGAGCGCTTTCTTGTCAGTTCGTTAATTAAATTACTATTTCAGTGTCATAACATAAGGAAGATTTGGAGCTGATTAATGGGGACAAGTTGAAAGGCAAATACACTGCCTGGCCCCCAGGAGCTGCCTTCTGAGCCTGGTGGCATTGAAATGTGATAAACAGACCCGTGCATTTTGTCCCTTGGAGTCCTCTGGGAAGTTGTGCGAAAGCGAGGCCGATAAGGAGAAACTGGACCAGGGGTGTCCATAGGGAGAGGTAAGAAGAGTCAAGATGGTGGCCGCAGCTGCGTGATCAAAGCCCCACCTTCTTTTTAAGGTGCAGTTTCCTTGGCATGGAGGTGCTTCCCCGCTGACGTCTTCCAGAATGGCGTTTTCATCTTCCAGGCCTGGAATCTGCAGCTAGCCTCCCATCCTAGCTAGAACCACCTTGCTTAGGTCCCCAGCCCTGACAAGATTGGCCAGGTGCTCCCATTTTCCATTCAGAAAAAGTTAGAGAAAAATGGTAACCTGGAGAATTAGTGATTTGTTGCTGAATGTTGTTTGGTTGGTGCTGGGAGCGTCCGGGGCCTGCAGGGGTTGGCCCCTAAATGGCTGTGGGGCATGGTCTACAACCCTGCCCCCAAAGGAATCCTAGTGTCCTAACAGCCAGGAAACACGCTGAGACAAGGAACTGGTCTCTAATGTTTTATTGCTTGTACATAACAGGAATCCTAACAAACTGAAGAAGCGTGGGAAAAACCCAGACATATAAACCCCAAAGACTAAGGCGGGCCCGATCTGTGTCTCTTTGAATGGCCACCTAATTCCTCAGTACTACGCATGCGCTTAACAGTCTGGATGGGAGCCCCCTGCTCGCCATCCTTACTCATGACACCTAGCCCCTTTATGTTTTAAGAAGCAGAGTTAACTTTGCATGTATCTCCAAGGCAGTAATGCTGGGGAGCCAAGACTCTCTGTTGTCAGATCACAGGTGAAAACTCTTGTTGAGGAGTGGAGAGGAGATCATCACACCATTTTGGTGGTGTTGTTAATATAATTTTATTTAAAGTTTTAAAAACACGAGTGAAAATTAATACAAACCAAAATAAAGGAAAAAAGAAGAAAGACAAAGCTAAAGTGCAAAAACAGAGAAAAGGAAAAAGGTAGAAGAAAAATAGAAGAAAAAAATAGAAAAGAAAGGAAAAAGATTTAAAGAAGCTATAAGTACAGTTGTAGTTTTACCTCTTTCTCTAAAGTTACATCGAGGCTCTCTTCTTTCTATAATGTATCCTATCTAAAAGTCAAACCATAGATCATCAGTTCATTTTTTTCTTTTACGTGAACAGTCCATAGGAGTTTCCAGTCAGCAATAAATGTAGACATTGTCTTTTCTCTAACCAAACAGGTCAATTTGGCCATCTCAGCAAGTTCTATCATCTTCACCAACCATTCCTCTGTTGTAGGTATTGCCAAATCAGAAAGTCATCATCTCTCCATTGGGGAGAGATGGGCGGTGAGTAAACATATTAAATAAATAAATAAATAAATAAATTTTGAAATATTATGAAGAAAGCGAGTATACATGACTGGATCTCTGACTCAATTTGAGGAACAAAGGACAGAGAGAAGTTGGAGGTAAGGACAGAATAAAGTGCCTGTTGGCCAGGATGGCTGGTGACATTTGGACAGGAAAAATGACAGTTAAGGAGACAAGGAAGTTTAATTTCAGACAACACATAAAACTAGCCAGAAATGAGGTTGGGTAGTTAGGGGGTTAGGACATTATAAGAAACCCAAACATTGTTTCAGGCTATTTTCTTCCCCATACTCTGGTGCATTTATTTGATGTTACATGGACACAACCGCTGTGCCAGGTTAAACCAAGGTTTAGGGTTTTGTTTGCTGCGTGAACCCAACCATTGAGTCTGAAACCCATTCCTTGGTCCTCGGGATGGTCAGACGCCTCTGCTGTTCATCTGCTCTAGAATCCAAGAAAGCTGCAAAGAGTTTGGGGGCTTGGGAATGTCCAGAGGAGCACGTGAAATTGGAACAATCATCTGTAAGGCCTGGGAGCCAAAAACAGGAGGCTGAAGATCTTCCATGGGACCTCCAGGCCCTTCAGAACCTTGGCTGTCCCTCCATCTTCCACAAGCTCCATCTCAAGGTTCTGGAAGAGATCCCCCTCCCCCCCACTGCTTTTTCCCAGCCTTAATTCACCCCTCAAGCTAACAGCTTCTCTTTTTATCCTGAGAGTGGGCTACAACATACGCTTAGACGTGATGCAGAAATGAAGGTTTCATTAATCTTCTCTTCCAGCAACAAGGAGGCCTTCCAAAAGGATTGGATTTTTAGCAGAGTTTAAAGAAGTAGGAATTACATTCTTGCCACATTTGGTCCTCAAGCAGGAGCAACCACACAGGGGGTCAAAAAGGTCAAGATGGCAGCTACAGCCATGCACATAAAATAAGAGATGGGGCTTCAGTTGTGTGGCTGTGGCCGACATCTTGGTTTTTTTGACCCTGTTCCTCAGTTACAGGCTAGGCACTTTCAACACTTCCCTCTGCAGGAGGTCAAGACTGATGGGGCAACTCAGGGAAGTCATTTGCTTTTTCTGATGCTCTTGCCTTGACATTCCACTGAACAATCTGTAGGAGTCCCCCAAGCTTTTCAGTCTATATAAAATATCCACTTTAAAAGCATATCAAGAGGCCTTGAAGAAAAATACTTCCATAAGGGGCTTGCCCATTCACGAAATGACTGCCAGTGCATATGGCCAGTCACAAAACATCCGTTTATTGGAACACCACTGGCTCTAACATCTTGGGATAATCACTGTCAATCCCCAACTTATCTTCTTCTGTTCTTCTGATGTAATGGTCTGTGGGAATGACCTTGGGAGACCAGGCAAAGAGATGCTGCCTAGAGAACAGTCAGATAAGAGGGAGCATAGCCCACAGCTGCATACTGGGTAGAGCAAGAGGCTCAGGAGGGACCGTCCCAAAGTTATCAAGTTATAAAGGTGACGGCAGGAGAACTGTACTTTCAGACTTACAAGATTCTGTTAATGTAGCTTTACAATAAAGTATAATTAGCTAATCTGGCCGTGTTTCCTGTCTGGTCTACCTGATAAGGCTGACATCTGGGGAGAAGGACCCCCTTGTGGTCAAGGCTCTGGGGCATAGCGACTCACCATTTTTATTTTCTAAGGTTGCCTGTGGGGCCTAAGCGAAGTCTGTGGGCATTTGTAGCAAGAGAGATGATCCTGGTGCTTTGCTACATGGCAGCTTCCTTTTACATTTTGTTTGAAATTCAAATGATTTATAAAAAGTAGGATTGAGTATGGGCCAGGTGTAGGGTTATCCTATCTGGAGTGTGACCCCCCAACTGACCATTAGATGGAAGCAAAGAGGAATGCTCTTTGCAGGAGCCTGTGTGTGCTACAATCATAGGTCATTGCTGTTCCCAAGAGAACACCATTTGAGGGGAAGTTTCCAAGCAGGATGAGGTTACATCTACCCTTTTAACAGGCCCCGTCTGTTCAGGGATACCCTGAAGGACACTTGCAAAGGATGCAAGAGTGAGAACAGCTTCATCTGATCCAGTCAACACCAGGAGGAGGGATGCCTTTGCACTCTGCAGCTGTGAAAACATCTGGAGGACAGCAATCATAAAATGATACCTCTCCTTGTGCTGACACCCAGCTGCTAATTCAACCCCTCATCCAAGGATGTGCTGGGGCTCAACTTTTAGAGTCTGGGCTGAGGGTGTTTTTCTTGGACACTCCAGGATGGCTTTTCCCTGTACTTCCCTGGGGTGGACAAGTCATTTAGAAATAAATAAATAGACTCCAGCTTTTGCAGCTAAGGCTGGATAGGAGCAAAGCTGAGGACAGATGGTCTAATTGTGCCAATAATAATAATAATAATAATAATAATAATAATAATAATAAAGATTTATGATAGCCTCCCCACTCTACCACAAGCTTGAAATGTCATCTTTGTGCATTTGTGATTTGCAACATCAGACACTGGGTTAATTTCAGTTATCCAAATTCCTGTCTCTTATTTCCTGCAGAAACCGTCTTCCAACTTCACCAGCTGGTGAAGCCTGCCGAGCTTCTAGCAGTGGGAAGCACAGCATTAAGGTCCCGTTTTTAGATTCCCCTTCCATGGATTAGTGGGGCTAAATGAAACCACAGATGCAGGGGAGTCTGCTGCAGCGTGTGATCAAAACTGTCAAGATGGTGGCCACAATGGAGTGATCGAAACTCCACCTGTTTTTACATGCAACACCCCATTGTGGTCACCATCTTTTTGACCGTATCTTGAGCACATTCCTGCATAGGTGATAATGAAGCATGTGACATAAAACATATTAGTCCTCTCTGTAGGGCTGGCTGGTTGGTATTTTTCCACAAAATAGGTACAGTTCCATCGTTAAAGCTGCAGATTTTGGGCATGGGAGCCAAATTCAATATTCTATTATTGTGCTTCTTTGACCCCCTAAACCATATTGTGCTTTGACTTACCTTGTCATTCAAACCCAGACCATCGGTTAGAGTTGTAGTGAAGAAGGAATGTAGGGTTTAGAGCCAGGAGAGCGACCACATCTCAATCCCCACCCTGTCGGAGACTTTGATCCATGTGCTGTCTCTCAGCCTAATCGATCTCTCTGGATTGGTGCAGAGAGTAGAACAAGAACTATGGTCACAGCTTTGATCTCCCCAGAGAAAAAAACGGGAGAAACCAGTAACAATACATTTGTAGGACAGTTCCAAAGCCAGCATGGACTTCTGTAGAAGGTCCAATGATTAGTTAGCCAAATATTTGCTTTATTGACCCACGGCATTTTTTGCAATTTCCCTTCCCTCGCCTTCCAACCTTTGAGAAAGTTCACCAAAGAGCTTATGTGTTCTCAGGACACTGAAGTCTATTTGCAGAAACATCAAGGGCTTTTGGGGACAGGGAAGGACCCAAGGAGCTGGCATTCAGGTCAGTGCCTAGCGTAAGGGGAGGGGGGTACTGTCTTCTTGCCCATGCAGAGGTGTGGCCCTGTTCAGAGATAGTTGGTCAGATTTCAGGAACACCTTTTGCAGAAGCCTCAGTGAGTTTTTCTTTTCCTTCAGTGCCCATCTGCCCACTCCAGTGCCCACTTCGCTGGTTGAGCTGATGTCCCATTTCAGAAAACATGGGGCAACGGCCAATCGGTCAGTTAATGAATTAAGCTGCCTGGCAGATGACTGTGGAACCTAAAAGCATTAGAGCAGCTTGAGGGTAATGGAATACAAGCTGCATGTAAATCTTTTTCTTGGGGAGGAATTCCCCCCCCCCTATTCTTATTCTTATTTATTCTTCATATAATTTTATTATTTTTTTAAAAAAAGAAGATTAAAAACTAACACAAACTAATACAACGGAGGAATGGTTAGTGAAGATGATGGAACTTGCTGAGATGGCTAAACTGACTTCTTTGACCAGAGAAAAGACAATCTCTCTGTTTATTGCTGGCTGGAAACCCCTGATGGACTTTTTTGCATGAAACAGAATAAAATGAACTTAAGATTTATGGTTTTGATGATTAGACAGGATTGATTATAGAAAGAAGAGAGTTATGTTGTAACCATAGAGTAAGAGGTAAATTTATAATTGTACTTATAACTGCTGTAAAGAAGATTGGAAGCTACTTCTTTGTATCTTTTTTCTTTCTTTTCTATTTTTCTTTTACTTCCCCCCCCTTTCTTGCATTTTTAGCTTTCTCTTTGATTTCTTTCTTCTTTCCTTTTTGTCACTTTGTATTAGTGTGGAATTGGCTTCTCCAAGTCAGTTTTCCTCCCTCCATTCAGGGGTGTGCACAGGTATGGGCAAAAAAGTCAAGATGGGGGCCACAGCGGTGCCATCGAAGCTCCGTCCATTAAAAAAAATGGGTGAAGCTTCAATTATACCATCGTGCCCCCATCCTTTTTTGAACACACCCTGGGGACACCCATGCCTGAAGCCCTCTGACCTCATTCATTCATTCAATTTGTATTGCCGCCCATCTCAAACCAGTGACTCTGGGCAGCTATATCTGGGGATGCCTATGGCTTCAGCAGGAGAGTCTGCGAGGGTCGGGTGTCAATATATGCCAGATGGTGGGCGTGGCATCACCATGCAAGCCCCACCCCCTTTGTACATTCATTAACATTGCATGCATGTACAAAAGAGGCACTAAAGATGGCAACACCAGACTTGTCATCCTTCAGATTTTGCTTTCCCTGCTGTAGATGCTTCTCCTGAAGCCATATGTATGTGGGAATGACCTTGGGAGACAGAGTGAAGAGATGCTGCCTAGTGAATGGTCAGATAAGAGAGGGCAGAGCCCACAGCTACATAGTGGGAGGGGCAAGAGGCTCAGAAGGGACCCTCCCTAGTTTCTCAGGCTGTAAAGGGTTAGAGAATTTCAATGTCTAAGAAGCTGTTATGGTATGTGGGAATGACCTTGGGAGACGGGGCGAAGAGATGCTGCCTAGAGAATGGTCAGATAAGAGAGGGCAGAGCCCACAGCTGCATAGTGGGCGGGGCAAGAGGCTCAGAAGGGACCCTCCCTAGTTTCTCGGGCTGTAAAGGAGACAGTGGTGGGGGGATTTGTACTTTCAGACTTGCCAGATTCTGTCAATGTAGTTTTACAATAAAGTAGAATTAGCTCATCTGGTTGTGCTTCCTGTCTGGTCTACCTGGGAAGGCTGACACCATAGGCATCCCCAACTAGCCTCGACGATGTCAAAATGCCACACTGTGCAGCATAACATCATGATGCCACCTGTGCCCTCTCCTATCTTTGTTTCAGTGTGGCATGCAAGTGCATCAGGTGGGGTTTGCAACCCCGATAGGCAGGTTTAGTCACCTGCTTGCCCCCCTTGCCCCCGTGGGAGGCCCATGGTCGCAGCCCTCCCCCGCTTCAGGTGTCTCCAGGGACAGGTGTACAGCGCAGTACTCAGAAACAGATGCAGAGCTGCGCGCAATCTGAATGGTGCACTGCAGCCTGCTTTCTATTGGCAGTGCAGTGTCCAGGTTAAAGAAAAGGCTGGGGAGGACAAAAACCAACTTTACTTTTACTTGATACTGATATATCCTTTTTTTTTTTTGCTTTCAAATCAGTCTTGACTCCTTGGATAAGTCCATGCAGTTTTCCTAGCAAGATTTTTTGGAAATGGCTCATCCTTCCCTTCTTCTTCCTAGAGCTAAAGAGAGGGTCTGGCTCAAAGTCACCCAGCCAGCTTTCATGCTTGAGGCAGGACTGGAACTCACAATCTCCCAGCTTTTAGTCCAGTACCTCCCCTACTGAATCACGCTGGCTCTCAATGTTACCTTAATTAAGATGAAATTAATTACGGTTTATATGACCCCATTAGGGACTTCTGTTCCGGCGTCTAATACTAGATGGAGTGGAAAAACGAGGGATGGACCAATTTACTTGCTCGTTGGGGTGAACCTATATAAAGAATTGCAGCGGTTATTCCTTTTTTTCTGTATAATGATCCCAACATTTTCATTGGAAGGTTTGAACATAGGAAAGAAGTCTATATAAACAGGCTCAAATCACATCAGCAGGATGCCTGATTCATACCAGTATATAGGATATGTTTGTAGACTCCATCCCAGTGTTTCTCAACCTTGGCAACTTTAAGTTGCATGGATTTCAACTCCCAGAATTCCCCAGCCAGCACGCATGGACTTCAACTCTGGGAATAAGGATAAGAATGGAGAATGTGGCATTCTGGAACTTGTAAACCGTTCCTCTTCCCTGCTCTTTTTAAAAAATGCTATCTTCATCTTAGGACCACTCCTATGAATTGCTGGTAGCAACGTACACATGGTACATGATTTCATGCTGTGTTTACATAGGTGTTTGGGTGCGCACGTGCTGTATACATATATTCCCTGCACCGTAATGGGCAAGGAACCCATTGGGTTCCAGCTCACAACCATTCCATCATGGTCAAGGGTGGGATCCAGTAATCCAGTATTGATTCTGCCGACCATCTTCCATGTGCCTGGACTGCTGGATCCCTATGTGCAAACTGTAGAGCTGTTGAAGCAACCCTGGGTCTTAAATTGGTAGGAAGGAGTATAAAAAAGACTCTTATTCTGGCAGAGGTCTCCTAGAGTACCAAATTCTTCCTATCATGGTGTGTCTTCTGGATAGATGATCTTTCCTCCCCATGTTCTCTTTGGGAAAGTCCTCTAACCCTCTTATTCTGTAGCCCTGAGATACTCCTAAATCCTGCCTTGACCCATAGCTTCTGCTTCCCTGCTCAACCCTGACCTCTCTTCAATTGTTTCAGGGAATTTCATCCATCATGCCAGGGCCTTCCAGAAACCCAACCTGGCATAAGCTAGACACCAAGCACAGTCTATCTTCCAACCATCCTAACTTTATAGAAACACATCCCTTGCCTCCGGGAAGAACTTTCCTGGCTCTCTTCTGCACCAAATTTCACGTGGCCTTGAAGCCCCGTCTCCTTTTCGATTCATTTACTCCATTGCAAAATTGCACCAAGGCTTGGCTTTGTATCTGCAAGCTGTCACTATAGCAACTCTTCTCTCGCCCAAGTTTTGCTGCTAAAAATAGATCACCTTGAACCCAGGGAAAGAAATCGAGGGAAATCTAAGGGGCCAGCAGGATCTGGAAGGTGGTGGACAGAAGAGACGGATTTCATAGTAACTCTGCAAAGTAGCCCGGCCTTTCGGACAAACGGGTAAAATATTTCTGGGAGGAAAGCTTGTCTGAATAAGGAATCAAACAATGTCCTTGGGCCATTATGCTCTTGACGTTGGCTGGGCAGAGAAATTCTCTTGCTCTGTGATTCCTGTCAGTTCTCCTTCAATTTGATGGGATGGAATTAGCTTTCAAAAGAGAACAGCATCTTGGAGAAGTGTTCACAGTGGTGGGAGAAGTTTTGGCATTTGCATTTCCTCGATTCTGAGATTCTGTAAATCTTGGGTCAACCTCTTTACAACCTTACTGGGTTCCTACATTTCCGTTCAGTTCCAAGGAAAATTTGCCAGAGGGAATCCCCATGGGATTTTTTCAGGTCTGGAAGGGAAGAGAGCAGCAGCAGAGAGGGTTCCACGTGATGGATAGAAAGGTTGCAGAAATCAGCAACCCCACCAGTAGGACCTTCTTTTCCATCTCCAGTAGTAAAATAAGCTCAGAAACACCGTCGAGACAAACTGGCAAGGAATCCTCAAACACTCTGAGAATAAGGCAGAAAAGGAGAAACTCTTTTCCTGGGGAGGAAAACTGAAAAATTGCAAATCCGTCCACCCAGTATTTGCTCTGCCCTTAAATGCCCCCACAAAGCTGGTTGCTCTTTCCGAGAAGCCACCCAGATGTTAAAGGATGTTCAGTTTGGACCTGCAGACGACCCCCAGCCTAGAATTGTTCTGGCATCAGGGAAGCCCCAGTTGTATCAGGGAATTAGTTCTGACAACACTTTCCCTTGCTTGTACGGAGAATCAGTGTAGACCTTGGCTTGCACGTCATGCCAAGTCACGATGGACTGAAGACGTTACATTTGGCAAGGCTAATGAATCACACTGAGGCACACCTTGTAGCTTGTAAGTCACAGAGGCTGGGTTCACACATTCAAATATGGTGTGGTTCTTTGCTTTTGGATTAGTATGTTATATGAATCCAGTCATCAGTAAACCTCGATTCATGGCTTCATGCAACAGGAGAACCCTCCAACTCAGGGAAATGGAAAGAGGATAGAGTGGCAGAGACAACAGTCTTTACTGTGTTAGAGGCAGGCTATCATCTGTAATCCAAAAGGACTTTGACAGCCCCTTTTCTGACTACAGGTAATCCTGATTTAACGACCACAATTGGGATTGGCAACTTGATCACTAAGTGAAGTGGTCGCTAAGTGACACTGTGACTGTGCTTATGACCTTACTTCGGCTTTCCTTTGCTTTACAGACCTGCAAAGGTCGTAAATGTGAGGACTGGCTGCAAAGTTACTTTTTCATCACCATTGTACTGTGAAGTCACTCAACGAGATAGTCGCTAAACAAGGACTACATGTAACAAATTCTATTCAAAGCATAAGCTTTTGTGAGCTTTCATGCTGGCTGGGGAATTCTGGGAGTTGAAGTCCATGCATTTTAAAGCTGCCAAGGTTGAGAAACATTGATCTAGTCCAACCCCTCACAGGAACCTCTGCAAGCTTAACTCTCTGTAGCTACATCCCAGGTCAGAAGTAAGCAACTTGGCATCCATAGGTATCAGTTGGCCTATGTGCACCTATCCGAGGCTAAAAGGCAAGTATTATTAGGAACCTGGGCTCCAGATCATGGGATGGAATTGTCCCATTATTCTCCGCCCTGGTTAGGCCCCACTTGGAATGCTGGGTCCATGTTGGCTCCTGAAGCATAAAAAGGACATTGACAGATGAATGAGTTTGAAGGAGGGCTACTGAGACATTGAGGGGGCTAGAAATCAAGTCTTTGAGGAGCAGCTGAAGGAACTGGCATGCTTCACCTGCAGAAGAAGAGATGGAGGAGAAATAAGATGGCAGTCTTCAGATACCTACAAGCTTGTCAGGTACAGGAGTGGGTGGACTTGTTCTCTGCTATCCTATGGGGCAGGACCAGAATCGTTGGGTTGAAATGAGAGGAAAGTAGATTCAGGGCCAATATTAGGAGGAATTTCCTGATGGTAAGAGTTGTCAGCCAGTGGGCTAGGCTGTACCCCTTCCCTGAATAGCCTGTACCCCTTCAAAGAGAGTCTGGATAGCCCTCTGTCCAAAAGACTTTAGCAGACCCTGCACTGAGCAAAGGGGGTTGGACCTCTGAGATACCATCTGACTCTATGAAGCCCCTGACTTCACTTTTTTAAAGATTATTTTAATTAAAACCATCAAAGAGCCAGTTTGGTCTAGTGGCGAAGGCACCAGGCTAGAAACCAGGAGACGGAGAGTTCCAGTCCCGCCTCAGGCATGAAAGCCGGCTGGGTGACCTTGGGCCAGTCCCTCTCTCTCAGCCCAAGAGCCAATCAGGCGTGGTAGGAGAGTTCCAGTCCCACCTTAGGCATGAAAGCCGGCTGGGTGACCTTGGGCCAGTCCTTCTCTCTCAGCCCAAGAGCCAATCAGGCATGGTAGGAGAGTTCTAGTCCCACCTTTGGCATGAAAGCTGGCTGGGTGACCCTGGGCCAGTCCCTCTCTCTCAGCCCAAGAGCCAATCAGGCGTGGTAGGAGAGTTCTAGTCCCACCTTTGGCATGAAAGCCGGCTGGGTGACCTGGGGCCAGTCCCTCTCTCTCAGCCCAAGAGCCAATCAGGCGTGGTATGAGAGTTCTAGTCCCGCCTCAGGCATGAAAGCTGGCTGGGTGACCCTGGGCCAGTCCCTCTCTCTCAGCCCAAGAGCCAATCAGGCGTGGTAGGAGAGTTCTAGTCCCACCTTTGGCATGAAAGCCGGCTGGGTGACCCTGGGCCAGTCCCTCTCTCTCAGCCCAAGAGCCAATCAGGCATGGTAGGAGAGTTCTAGTCCCACCTTTGGCATGAAAGCCGGCTGGGTGACCCTGGGCCAGTCCCTCTCTCTCAGCCCAACTCATTTCACAGGGTTGTTGTTGTGGGCAAAAGAGGAGGAGGAAGGAGTATTAGGTATGTTCCCCACCTTAAGTTATTTATAAAATTAATAAAAGCAGGATGAAAAATCTAAAAAAAAACAAATAAATGAGAAGGCTAGGTTCTTGCCAGCTGTATCACCAGCCACCAGCCTCATTTTTATTTCCAAGTATGGCTTAGAGTCCCAAGTGTCATAGGCAGTTTTAGAAAATAGGCTGAGCGCCTGCAGCCCACAGTTGATTTGTTTTTTTTCCAGAAGGGTGCCCCAGTAGGAAGAGTAAAACTTTTTTGCTCCAGTCTGTGCTGCCTCCAAAGAAGGGACATAAATCACAGACTGCAAGACACATTGGTGGGAGTATTAGGGTCTTGGATATCAAAAGGATGGCTGGTGCATTTCACGAAGTCCTTTTCCATGAAAATCAAACCATTAATGGCTTGTTTGTTTAGTCAAAATGGGTTGGCCTGCAAGAGCTTTGATTTCATTTTCACTCTACACTGTCCTTGGCAGAGGAATGTTACAGCTGCTGCTTTTGAACATAGCAGCTTTGACCTTGAGAAAACTTCACTTTATCTGCAGGGTGATAATGAGGTGGTGGCAACTGAACAGATTAATTACTGTGGCACACGACTGGGGAAACTTACGGCTTTTTGTTGTTGTTGAATCAGTAAAAAAAAAAAGACGTTTCAGTTACACCAATATTGTCTTTCTTTTGCACGCTCAAATGGTTCTTGACATCTATTCTCTTGCTTCAGGAAACATGAAAGAGAAATTAATTGTCCACAGAAGCCACATATGAAAGTAAATCCTGCCCAGTAAAGTTTATTGAATGTGAACAGGCACTGAACTGAAGCATTTCTCATGAAATCTGTTTGGGCATCTGTATAGAATTATAGCAGTGTTTTTCAACCTTGGCCACTTTAAGACACGTGCACTTCAACTCCCAGAATTCCCCAGCCAGCAAGGCTGGCTGAGGAATTCTGGGAGTTGAAGTCCATACATCTGAAAGTGGCCAAGATTGAGATACACCGAATTATAGTCTGACTACAAAGGTATGACTTTAAAAAAATATTTAGATCACCATCCTGTGGGTACATTCAGCCATTATCTTAAAAAGTTGGGCCGATCCAGCCGTTGTCCCTTTAAGCCCTAATCTGGTTTATTGTTTTTTGAGCCGAAGAATGCTAATATAATGATTGTTTAGGATTTAGCCTGTTGCATTAACCCAGGCATACGGCCCCAAATTGGCCAACTGCCTGTTGTGAGAATATCTCTAAAGGCTGTTTCCCTGCCTTCCATCCTTGATGCCTCAGTCTCGGTCTTGCATGGGTGCAAAGGTCCTGTTGGCAGAAGCTGTGCCAAAGTCATATATGACTTACGAGCGCAGAAGCCTCCTGGGTGTCAGCAGGAAGAACAGGCCCTGAGGTGCTGATAGAATAATTGCCCAGCTGGTTGAGATGCTTTCTGACTATGCTGGAATGCAGAGCAGCCATGATCCCAGGGCTGCTATGTGAACAAGGTGGAAAGTCACAAGAGAGGCAGGCCATTCATCTTTTGCAGAACAGAAGCACTGGGAATATAAATTCTGGGTTGGTGGAAAGCTAGAACTTGGAAGACCCCCAAAGGGGGAGTCCAGCAGGGCTAAAAATCCTGCAGAAGATTCCTTATCTAGCTGGGTTCATTCCTTATCTAGCTGGTGTTTTTCAACCTCGGCAGCTTTAAGGTGTATGGACTTCAACTCCCAGAATTCTCTTTCACGTGTTATTGCTTTCAGCCCCAGCTTGCAGGAGGTTGCATTCTTTGAAATGCACAAGCCGTTGCTTTCTGCCTTCCTGCTCCCAGGGAATCAAGCGCTCAGAGGCTGGGCCTAGGCTTGGTCTGGATCCAGGCACTTCTTTGCAATGCATGGCATAATATTTATCCAAGCATGCCAAGTCACATGGTTTGGCAGCTGGACACACACTCTGGGCCCATTGACGTGGGTGCATAGACACACCTCCCGGTCATGCTGCTGTGCGCTGGTGACATCCAGAGAAAATCATGCTGTTCATAGCATCAGGCGTAAATGGCTCAGGTCTCTGCAGACCAGAAGAATTTGGATCAGATGACCACAAAAGAAAGAAGCCGGGGAGGGGGCGGGGGGCAGTCCAGTCCAGCACCCAGTCCAGTCCAGCTCTCAGTCCAGAGCCCACATGGACGGCTATGAAGACCAGCTGAAGAATCATGCTAAAAGTCCGTCTTTCAAATGCTTTTGGAAAAGGGCAAATGACTTTGATACTACACTGCCTTAACCATCTTGCCAGGTGAATGAAAGAGAAGTTCGTGCATTTGGTAATATCTGGCATAGAAACAGAAGTTTTTATTAAATATCTGCCAACCATCTCTTACCTGCTCAGTTTTAGGCAATTAAGCTCTGTGCTATTTCTGTTAATGGATACATACAAATAAAAGCTGACAATATTTCTCTTCTTGGGAATGGCAGTGATCCTCTCCTTTTTTTTTTTTTTTGCATATTACACTAACAATGATGTGAATGGTTCGATTTTGGCTTAAAATGCTCTATAAACCCAGATACTGTGGTTTGTAAACCATGGTTTATAAATTGGCATGATGTAGGAATTCAGCCAATTGTGCTATCTTGAGTGGGCAACATATAGCCCACCTTGGCTGGAGCTTGAAAAACTAATCAGGTTTGGACCTAGTCATTGCTTGGATGGGAGACCACCAGGATATCCCAAAGATGGAGGCTAGACTGGGAAGTCAAAGGGAAAAAGTCCAAAGGAAGAAAATGAACCACTTCCTTTTGGAGGCCTCGAAACTTGATGGAAGTATCCCTACAGTCAATGAGAACTGAACGTAAAGGAGTTTATGCCTTTGTTCACTAGAACAAACCGTGACTTAGTGTGATTTATCAATTGCTGCTTCAAGGAGGTTGTAAATCCATGGTTTGTGGTCACCCAGATGCTGTCTGCTCCCAGTTCCTTGCCTCCATCCCTGCGTTCTTTTTATAGCCATCTAATCAAGCACGTTTCGAGCTGGACGGGGCACCGCCTTAAAAGGAAACGCAGAGGAAGAGCTGTTGGGGAAGCGTAGATTTCCCCTGGCTGCCAGGCTGGCAAGCAGGTGTGAGTCCTCCCCGCTCACGGCCTGGCCTTGCTGACAGGCACATGTCTGTCACACCCAGAGGCTGATACCGGAGTCCAGGCAACTGTGGCGTCATCCAGTTGTGGTCCTATAATTGCAGTTGCCGTGTGTGGCGTCGACGTGTGTGGGTCAAAAATAAAATGGCAATAAAAGGGCCATTTCGCACTCTTGAAGGGGGGATAAATCCACACACACACATGCACACACACACACACACTTGTGTGTGTGTGTGTCTGTACTGGCTTCCCCTGATTTACACGGGGGTTTATACAGATGTTACTTCAGCCTTTTTTTTTTTCAGCCACCACAAAAATCTACAATTTGAGACCTCTACATCTTCACCTATTTGGGGTAGGGATTTGTTTACGTGCGGTCACATAGTTGTCGACTCTTAGCAACCACATGGACAGATTTTCTCCATGAAAATCTATTTCCATTTTGGGTAGACAGTACAGTTCTGGAAACACTGATGGGAGCCAAGGTGCCACAAGCATATGCAATGAATGGGGCTGTAATTCTGAATGTTAGTTCTGCAAGTAAGGATTGGAAGGGGCCTTAAAGATCATCTAGTCCTCAAAGTTGTCAACTTTAAGATGTGTGAACTTCAACTCCCAGAATTCCCCAGCTAGCCATGCTGGCTAGGGAATTCTGGGAGTTGAAGTCCACACATCTTAAAGTTGACAACTTTGAGGAACATTGATCTAATCCAACCATCTGCCCAGTGCAGGAATTTCCTCCAGCCCGTTTAAATACCTGCAATGAAGAAGAGTCCACACACTCATCCTGCACCCCGCAAGGCAGTCTACTATGTTATTGAACAGCTTTTACCGTTAGATTTTGTTTTTCTGACCAACCAAAATCTTCCCTGTAATTTAAAGCCACTGGATTGCGTCTTGCAGAATTGCAGAACAGTTCTGGCCTGTCTTCTATATAACAGCGCTTGTGATAGTAGGAAACAGCTACTGAGTCTCCTTGCCTGCAATCTTCTCTTCTCCAAACTAAACATAACCAGTGACTCAATTGTTCCTTGTAAGCTTTTTCTTCCAGCCACCACCCCACTCAGCCCACCATCTTGGTTGCTTGCTTCTATACACACTCCTGTTTGTCCGTATCCTTCCTAAAATGAGGTGCCCAGAACTTGACACAGTGTTCTTGATGTGGCCTGATCAAGGCAGAACAGAGAGGAAGGTTGACTTCTCTTGAGTGTGACTCTTATATTTTGGTTGAAAACAATTTAGGATTGCACTAGACAACCTGTGACCCGTTGGGTCATCGTTTCAGAGATATTTCCTTACCAGATTCCTCAATGCCTGCAAAAGTTCTTAAAAATTCAGGGAGAGATTGTATGATACTTTTGTGTTATGTCATACAATGTTTTATGATAATTTTTGTATCATAAAATGTTTTATAAAATTTGCCAAATTTCTATTCCACATGAGGCATGGGTCCTGGATTTTGGATGAATTCTGTAAGTGAGCCCATTTGAGGTACTTTGGTTTAAAAATTGTTGGCCTATGACGCACTGTTTTGCCCAGTTAAAGGTCACAAAGTATCAAAGAGACACAAGAGTTTTATAGTATATAGATTTGATTTTTTTTTTTGCACACTATGGGCTCACGTTCAGCTATCAATCAACCTGCACACTCAGATTTATTTGTTTGTTTGTTTGTTTTGCATGTAAGTAAAGGTAAAGGTTTCCCTCGACGTAAAGTCCAGTCGTGTCTGACTCTAGGGGGCGGTGCTCATCTCCATTTCAAAGCCGAAGAGCCGGTGTTTGTCCATAGACACTTCCTCTGTGGTCATGTGGCCAGCATGACTAAACGAACGCCGTTACCTTCCCGCCGAAGCGGTACCTATCGATCTACTCACATTTGCATGTTTTCGAACTGCTAGGTGAGCAGGAGCTGGGACGAGCAACAGGAGCCCACCCCGCCGCGCGGTTTCGAACCGCCGACCTTCCGATCGGCAGCTCAGTGGTTTAACCCGCAGCGCCACCACGTCCCTCTGGTTTTGCATGTACTGCTACTTAATATAACCCCATCTTATAACCATGCCTTGGATTTTTCCTGCCCAAATATAGGACTTTGCTTTTGCCCCTACTGGACTTCATCTCGTTGGTTTCTGCCCATTGGCAAGATCCTCCTATATCTTCATACTATTCTTTAAAAGTCTTTGCTCCCCATAACTTTGTGTCATCTGCAAATTTCAAATCATATTTTCTAACCCGTCGTCCAAGTCATTTTGACCATGTAGGGACCAGAATGGAGCCCTGTGGGCCTCCCATCAACACTTCCCTCCAGCTTGATGCAAAGCTGGTGGTGTGTGCTCATTGGGTATGACTGCTCAACCATCTCTATGTCCATTAAATGGTAGCCCATACTCTGCCATCTTCTCTACTAAATATTCTGGTCAACTAAACTGGACATTCATTCAAAAAGAGATGACCATGTTGGTTTGCCTGGATTTGCTCTTGACCACTGTTTTATAGTATTAATCCAGCAGTTCTCAAAGTGTGATCTGGGGACCCTTTCGGGGCATCCACAAAGTCAAATAAATATTTCTTTTTTAATCTCTAATACAGTAAATATTGATAGATGTAACCCACATAAACCAAAGCTCTTTGGGGGCCTCAATGATTTTTAAGCATGTAAAGGGGTCCTGAGACCAAGGTGTTTGAGAGCTGCTGTATTAATCCAATAAGATAGGTTTGTATAACACACCGAATCACAAACTAGCCAAATCATGTTTTAGCCTAGCATTTGAGCCAACTAGGCCATTTTCAGTGCAAAAGGTTGGTAGTTCAATTCCTGAATCTTCTTCTATCAAAACCCCTGTGGAACCATGCTGGGTTTACAGTCTCCATTTACGATTATACCATTTCTTTAACAAACCATGACATTTGGGCACTTACCAGCTTTCACATGACACTAAGCCCAAACCAATCAGACTGCATGATGGTTTAGTGCAGAGCCAGTTTGTTGTGGTGGTTAAGGCACCAGGCTAGAAACCGGGAGACCGTGAGTTCTAGTCCCGCCTTAGGCACAAAGCCAGCTGGGTGACCTTGTGCCAGTCACTCTCCCTCAGCCCTAGGAAGCAGGCAATGGCAAACCACTCCTGAAAAACCTTGCCAAGAAAACTGCAGGGACTTGTCCAGGCAGTCTCGGAGAATCAGACACAATTGGATTGGAAAAAAAAAGTGCACAGGTGTTTTTTCCACTTCCTTTCCTTTGGCAGAATAGAACCAATCTTGGTTTAACACCTTTCCTTTTAACTGGGGCTCGCTTTCACTTTCATAGCAGCCTCTCAGGCAGGAAGGAGGCTGGCTGGATGTGTCCCAGCATGACACAAAATGAGGAGCAATGCCATACCTACCAACAGGGGGCCCGCAGGGACAGGGGTCCAAAAAAATCAAGATGGCAGCCATGGTTGTGGCCACCATCTTGACTTTTTGGACCCTCTTTGGGTGGGCCCTGCGCTACTGAATTTTTACATGATTCAGCAGCAGCATGAACATCTGGTTCTTCTTAGGCTTGCAGGCAACGTAACGCCCAGTGTGTGGCGACCTTTGAAAACCTGCTCTGGGAGAGTTAAGCAAAACAACCTTGTTTGCTTTCTCCCCCAGTATCCAAATCCTGCCTGGCCTTTGTTTCCCTGCCTGTTTTAATGAGTAACCCTGCCCTGCGCTCATTCCTTTCTCTTCCCCTACTGCTCACCTCCTCGTGAGATGAGCCAGCGTTTCCTCCTTTTTTTTCCCTTTCTTCCTCCAGCTGTTTTTGTGCGCCTTGGGGGGGGGAGGTATTTGTTAACAGGCAGGACCTTTTCTTTGCAGCTGTTCTTTTTATGCTGACCAGAAAGGAAAAACGGGGGGCGGGGGGGGGGATTCAGGTCCGACCCAGGCAAATAAAACAAGCCATAATAGAGCTTATAAAAGCAGCCCGTGCTGTTTTAATCTCTCCCTGTTTAGTAATGTAAGCGGCGGTTCGGGCCATTCCGAGGAAGAATTCCTGGGGACCCTGGAACGAAGAGCGATGATGTTGCATTAGAAAATACCTTTGGGAAGTATTAGAATAGATTATTCTTCTTCAGCTCTTCTGCTGATGTCCAGCCCCCACGGGGCTAGAATCCATCTTGACCCTGGCGGCTGGGAAGATCAGGGAAACTGGACAAGATTGACCTGGATCGAACTAACTTGCTAAAAGCCCATTTGCCCTGGGGGAGAACCTGGGGGGGCTCTGAAGGCTCCCCACTCTGATAGCCCTGTGAGGTAATCCAGACAAGAAGTACAACCAGGAGTCCTAGCACTATCTTTACCATTAAGGTTACATTAACAGAGTCTGCAAGGCTGAAAGTATTTCTCCCCTCCTTTCCTTTCACCCTCCAGAAAACTAGGGAGCGTCCCTTCTGAAACATTTCCCACACTCTCTCTCCTTCTGTGGGCTTTTACATGCCAGATGTCCAGTCTTGAGGCTCCTCCCAAGGCCATTTAGTACCATCGTACAGGGCTTGGAGCTGGCTGGTGCAGATTCTAGCATATAAGGCTAGAAAGTCCCCCGACCTCTCAACCTCATTTTTTAAATGGTTTTTGACATTCTGCTTTAGGTTTTTATTTCTACCAGTTCCTCTGGTAGGTGGATGGCTATATAAATTTGGGGAAGAGATGGAGGGAAGGAGGAATGTGTCAGCCTTCCCAGGTAGACCAGACAGGAAACAAGACCAGGTGAGCTAATTCTACTTTACTGTTAGGCTACATTAACAGAATCTTGCAAGTCTGGAAGTACAAATCTCCGGCCATCACCTTTATAGCCTGAAAACTTAGGGAGGGTCCCTTCTGAGCCTCTTGCCCCACCCGTTATGCAGCTGTGGGCTATGCGCTCTCTTATCTGACTGTTCCCTAGTCAGCATCTCTTCCTCCTGTACCCCAAGGTCACTCCCACATACCATTACAGAATGTTAGCTGGGGTTGTGGGGTAGGGGTAGTGTTGTAGTTAGGGGTAGAAGTAGTTGGCTACTTATTATGGGGACTGATGTGGTGTGTTTGGGGGCTGGGACACGAGAGGACGATGATCGGAGAGGGCAGTAGCTATCTACTGGGGGTGATGCAGTGGGGCCCACATTAAGATGTGATTGGCAGCAGGAGGGGAGGTGGGGTGTGCTGGTGATGCCTCTGCGGACGGGCGCTGCCTTTGCTGCAAAGCTCCTTTGGAATCACATCTGAAGCATGGCTCTGTCCTCCTTTCCAGGTGGCATCAGCCTACAAGAATGGCTTATAAAGGGATTGGTGGCCAGAGATTCCACTTATGCACCACCCAACCAACGCTCTTTTGATTTGAACCCTATATATACTTCCAAAGACCCTGAGAGCTTATTCTCCTTGCTGGCTGGGGAATTCTGGGAGTTGAAGTCCATGCATCTTAAAGTTGCTGAGGCTGGGAAACACTGCTGTGCACCCAGCTGGTTCCCTCCCTCTCCTCTCATCCTCCCTTCCCCAGCATCCTCTTCCATTTCCACCCCCCACCCCTTCTTTCTCATCACTGGCATGGCCTCTTCAGATCCTTTGGAGTTATGTCAAAAGCAGGAATTGACTCAGTCTCAAACCTGTTCAGCACCAACCGCGAAGCCTGCCTGCTGCAGATCAAACCCCATGCAGTGGGATTAATTGCTTTAGCACCTTATTTTGTAGCCCAATCACCTTAGCCCAGTGCACCTGCCTCTATAAACCACATGTTATTTTTGCAGTGGCATTAAAACGTCTTTTTTCTCTCCTGATCTTGAGCACAATGCAGATTTCCTGATCCTGCGTACCTTCCGTTTTATTATATGGTGCAGTCTATGGTGCAGTCATTGGCATTTGGGAGCAAAACACTAACCTTTCCTCCTTCTGTTATTGTCCTCTCTCGATCGCCAGGTGCTCAATTGACACTGTAGTTTAGTGCTTTGAGTGAAGCCAGACAATTTATTAAGCATAAATTGGGAATGCTGCTGTGAAATCTCTCAGGTTATGCAGTATTGAAGGAAAATCAGTAGCTATCTTCCACTATTTAATTACAAGAAGATATTTGTGGTGCATCTTTCAAGAAATGGAACTCTGGAAAACTTGGAAACGCCTGAAGATTTATCGTGCTGGAAATGTTCACAGTTTACTGAATTGTTTTGTTTTATCTGCAGTTCTGAGGTTTTAGAAGAAGCAATTGGAGGTCTTTCTCTGCTTTTCCCACAGCTGCATCAACGGTACAAGAGTATCAGGATAAGCAATCCCCAAAAGACCATTTTAGCACTAGCCGGGGATCATCAAGGTGATAAACCTGTGTTTGGGCTGTACCATTTTAGCTGCAGGTGTGAGCTTATGTGATGGAGCTTTCCACCTTGAGCAAACCAGTTCTTACACTTAGCAAACTGGCTTCTTAGAAAGAACCAAGATGCTGGGTAGTACTTTGGATCTGAGGGCGAAAAGGTACTTCTCAGGAAGCGGGGTTGCAACCAACACAGTTGACTGCAACCTCTTAAAGCAGCTTACTTTCTCCTGGGCTCATGTGGCAGCCTTCTGCAGTTGCCCCATGGGAAAAGACATATGGAGCTTGAAGATATACAGAGCTTGAAGATGTGTAGGCTTCAGCTCCCAGAAATCCCCAGCCAGTTTGCTGGCTGGGGAATTCTGGGAGTTGGTCCACATATTTTCAAGCTGCCAAGGTTGAGAAACACTGATTTAGACAGATGTTATGCTGTGCCTTGGAGCGATACAGGTTTTGGCCTTTGAATCCATAACAGAAATAATTATTCCCAATTAAAGACCTCAGGTTTTTTGGACAGAGAAGACACATACTGATGTGCCTTGTGGTTTCAACCAGAGATTGTTCCTCTTTTCAGGATATATAGGGCATGGCTTTTAGAATGATGTCACCTCTGCTTTGTAAGTGTAGATCTTTGTAGATACGGAAGGGCACCATCCTTATCTAGCTGAAATCAAAGCTGAGCACTCAGTTGTTGTAATGTATCCGGATTTCAGTTCCCCTCTGTACGCCAGTGGTGGGTGAGTGCAGGTCAGCTTGACCCATGTTTGTCGCATTCAGTTTCTCTTCCAAAGGTACGCGAACTTCAAGGATCAGCTTGTGCTATTCTCTAGGCTTCATGCCACTGGTCGTAAATGAAGCACGCTAGGTAGCACCATTGACCACTCTAGTGGCTGTTTGTTTTTGGAACTGAAATTCAAACGTGTGTTTGCATGTACGCAACTTGTCGCTGGAAGGAGAAGGAGAAGGGGGTCACGAGACACGGAAATTGGCACCTCTCGCCCAAACCTATCCCAAACCCTTACAGTGGCCCAACTTCTTGGCAGTGTCAGAGTTTTCTGCCCAGGAAGCTAAAAGAGCCCGAGAGGGGCCTTTCCATCCACGTTTAGCCTTCCATTCTGCTCAGTAGGTAGGCTGTATTTCTGAGGTGGTTTTGGAAGAGGGGAACTGCCTTTTACCACAATCTTCAAGGAAAATAAGGATCCCTTCCTTTTTGGCAAGGCTGGGAGAAATGAAGGAAGTCTGACTAGCAAGCAAGCTGGCAGAGAAGAGGCAGAGCAGAGGGGTAGCTTCCCTTTGGGACCCACATGGAGACCAAGGAAACTGGTGGGGCAGGTCTGGAGAAAGCAGAGGTGTGACAGAGGCACAGGACCCCACTGGGCCCTGCGGGTTAGCCGGCGCAAGCTCCACTCCCTTTGCAAGCATGCGCGATGTCGCCACATGCTCACGGGAGCTGAGCCCTCACCCCGCCCCCTTCCCTTGGACACCCCCTTGCAGAGGCCTCTGGACAGAGATCTATAAAACTAGGCCTGGTGTGGAAAATCTGCCCCGGTCAAAACGGCAAAGGCAGAGTTGTGCCGTTACAATGCAAGCTTCGGCTCTTTTGCACACGCGTGGGGTGTCGTGCCACGCACACTAAGGAAGCACAAGTTACAGCATAATGCTGCCATTCCCATTTGGCCCAGCTCCACCCTGAATGCTTCTGAAGAGACAGCAATTTCTTTCCCCGTCTTCCATGACAAGGAATTTGGTGTCGATCGTTACACTGAAAGCAGGGAGATTTAAGACTGATGAAAGAAGGGTTTCTGCGCACAGCCAAGAGCTAAAGTCTGAAATTTTCTATCAGATCATCAGATGTTGGCAGCTGAGATGTTTTTAAGAGTGAGCTGGACGAAATCATTGAGGATCAGGCTGTCAACAGCTATCCGCCTTGATGGCTATTTAGTACCTCCAGGATCCCAAACAGCATGCCTTCAACAGCAGCTGCTATCAAAGAGGCGTGGAAAAGGGGCATCTTGGTTTGGAAGCTTGTTGGATACAGGTGGTTGACGCCCAGAATGTCTGGTGAAATACCTACAGAGCCCTTCTCAGAAAACTAGCATAAAATTGCTGTGGAAAGCATTACAAAGGAAACCAATTGTGCTCCAATACAGTGATCAAAATATTCAAAAATAGCAAACAAGTATTATAGTAATTTATGTGCTCTTTTATTAATCCATTAAATCAATAACAATACCTCCTTTTTAGGGTGTAATAATTTTAGATAGTGAGATTTCTTGAGCTAACATTTTTTGGAGTCCTGATTTGATTTGATTATGTGCCATCAAGTCGCTGTCAATTCTTAGCAACCCCATCGATAGATTTTCTTTATGAGTTTGGAGTCTACAGTAGAAACAATCGATTGTTTTGTTGCCTACATTCATTATTTATTGAATGAAAAGTTGAGTTTCAGTCAGAAGGTTAATGAAAATAAAGATGTGGGGTGCTGGCTGGGGAATTCTGGGAGTTGAAGTCCACACAGCTTAAAGTTGCTGGGGTTGAGAAACACTGGGCTAGACTGAGAAGTTGAAGAAACATCTCAGAAAGAGCCAATGACAAGCACTCATGGGATGCTTGAAGGTTTCTCCTAGTCATCAGGCTAGACCTGCAGGAACAGAGTGCTGGACTAGGGAAGTCTTTCATCAACACAGTTCCTCTGATGTCCTCAGATGGGAAAGGTTGGGTAGGAAGAATCCATTGTTCTGTTTAATGAATACAGCCCAGGACAGTTGGGAAATGTTTGCTGCAATGAAGAGGTTTCCAGACCAACAGAGCATGAGATAGTTAAAGGTTCTTGTGTAAAGGGGCAAACTCAGAAGGCAGCAAGTCAAGGTTGGGCTGTCTCAACATTTGTCATGACGTCAACAGAGTCCAAGGATGTGTTAGCTTAAGGGCTTCTTGGATACATTCATTCATTTTCATTGGCTAATAATAAGACAGAGGAGAATGGCCCTTCCAGATTGCAAGAAAATACCCCATGCAATGGAGGGACAATTTCACACATTTCCTGGGCAACACTGTCTCTTGAATGCAAGCAGAGTTTGCTTTAGTCATCATACAAACAATAGCACTTTGCGTTTGACCGTTGAAAGCATCCTCCTCCAATTTCCAGCCCTCCAGAGAGGATGCATTACAAATCCCAAAATTTTCAACCAACCTACAAGCTGGGAATTCTGTGGTTTGGGAAGGAACAGGATGGAAAAGCTTAGCTTCCAAGCACGAAGGACTTCTGTATCAATAGTCTTTACCGAAGTGTTGCAGAGTAGGTCGTGTTGATTAACTCTGTTCTGTTATAACACACTCTAAAAGGACTATTAGCTCCATGAGACCCTACTCATCCATTTTGGTCTCATTCTGTGTCTTGCTACCAACAATGCCGTTGCAATAATGCAACACAAGGTCTTAGTAGATGCAGCACCCAGCCTCTCTGCCTTGGGAGACATATCAAGTTCCTTCCTTACTAATCTTCAAAAGCTTAATAGGAATCATTTTATATCAAAAGGCCTTCAATACTGGTTAGTTGACAGCTACTCCTTGCTGTTCGGGAGCTGCTGGCCTAATTTTTAATTCTCGTTTTATCTGCAATTCATCCTTTCTGTGGTTCCTTGTTTTTCATGCCTGTTTACTCCTCCTTTCCCTGGCACTGCCCCACAGCATGGAGGGCGTCTCTTCTGGGTCTGAATAATTGCCGTGCCTTTTAAATGTTGCCTTTTCATTTTTGGGTGCCAAAGAATAAAGAAATCCAGAGGACCTGGTATTCCTTTGGATAGGGTTTGCACAACCCCCTGAGCTGGTGTTTCTCAATCTCCGCCACTTTAAGACGTGAGGACTTCAACTCGGAGAATTGTCCACACATCTTAAAGTTGTAGAGGTTGAGAAACATAAACCATGGCTTATAAATCACAATGGGTAGGTCTGTGCAACTCACAGAGCCAGCATCAAACAAACCACGTTATGTCTTAGTGCTCCGTGTGTGTGCTCAGCCTATGGGTGCTAAGCGATTCTGGGAAATGCATTCAACATCTTCCTATATGCCTAGGCTGACCACACGTCCCGTTTTGAACGGGACAGTCCCATTTTTTTAACATTTCCAGACCATCTCGTCATTTTAATATAAATGTCCATTTTGTCCTGTTTTCTTAAAAGCCTTACTTAAACATTTGAAAGTTCCCGTGAACCTGTCAGAAGGCAGTCTGGCTTTGAGTGGAAGGAGGGGGAGCTCGGCAGAAACGGTAGGAAAAAAGCCAGAGCTCAACCTGGCAGGAAACCTAAAAAGAAAAAACAGGATCAGCTGATAGGCGTTGATCAAAGGGGAAGCCAATTGGCTCCTGCCTGGAAATGGTGGGAAGAAAAGAACGTAAAAGCACGGCCAGAGGAGGAATGGCTTGTCGGGGACAACCGTTCACCAGACTCTCCAGCCCAGCTTTGCCTCTCACAAATGGAGGAATCCGAAGATTCCCAGCCTGAGAAAACTGGAGAAGTTCCTGCCTGCTGATCCAGCCAGCCTGTCACCCAGCCTTGCCCCATTTTGCCATCCCAATGTCCCGTTTTTGTCTCAATGAAATATGGTCAGCCTATATATGCCCAGTTTGCCCCTTAGCTATTTCATCTGGAAGCTCCCACTTCCCCAGTCTGCTTCTCTACCCTGCCTAGCATGCATTTTATTGAAGTCACTAGAAATGAAGAGAAAGATAGACGTAGCTTTCAAATGCTCCAAAAAAGCCATTTGTATGATGATCACTTATTGAATCCATCTTACTGTCTTATATTTATTTATTGGTATGTTGATTATTATATGTTGCAGATGGTGTGGCTTGGCTCCTGCATGTCTGGTTATTTCTATTTTGGCACAGCCTGTTATCAGACGCCCATTCCACTGATTTGTTACTCCATTAGTGCTTGTTACAACCTTATCCCATCAGGCTCAGCAAACAGAGCTAATGCAGTGATTTCTCCTTCTAGTGGTCATTTTCACTATTGGTAGCTTCTGCCACAAGCTCAAGCACTTTGCAAATGCTGATGTGTTCAACAAAACGTTATAGATAAAAGACATCCCAGGGGAAAAAAACTGTATTAAATCTCTTTGGAAGCAAGCATTAGTAGCCTGCGGTCCTCTGTTATCTGAGAATAAGTACAGAAAGTTATGGCTGTGCTTTTCAAATATGATTCAGGAGAAGTGCTTTGGCATGTGTAGGAATGTGAGCGCAGCACTTCTTAAAGTGGCTGCACTTTTTTTTCCAGGTTTCCATGTGAGCCTGGGGAAAGATGCAGCTGCTTTAAGGAGCTGGCTCATCAAAGCAGCCATGTCCCCCCCGGCTTGTGTGAAGGCTGAAAAAGATGTGGCTGCTTTAAAAAGACAGTGTGCTCATACTCTTGTGCATTTCAAAGCCTCCCTTCCGAATCATTTTCTGAAGCATGCAGTATAATTCAGCCATACCTGGATAGGGGAATTGATTTATGATAAACACCCCTTCCTGTCCTTTAGAGCAGTGGGAGGCTGAAGTACCCCTCTTGGACCCAGTCTTTTTTTAAAGCACCTACAAGCATGTTGGTGATGTAACAGGATATGATTGTGATTGGGCCACATCCTCCTTTTTACCGTCATCAACTACAAAAATATAAAACCAACCCACCAGCTGGTCAGCCTTCCTTGGTTCACCAGGTCCTCTGGTGATGCACTGAGGGATTAGTAGCGTTCATAAAACTAATGGGTCAGCATATTAAGGGTCATCATCTTCCATCCCCACAACCAAGTTCTTCCTTCTTGCTTTTCAGTTCCTCTTGCCCATGAGAGTTGAAGCCAACTCCATTCTTTCTCCTGTCCATCTGCTTCACCTTTTTTTCTCTTCCATACTTTTTTTTTTTTTTAGCTCTTCGTTCTTTTACTCCTTTCCATTCCTGGCAAGGCTTCACTCCTCCAAACGCAGGATTATATATCTACATTTAAAAGGGACCACGAATCAGGGAAGAAACTTCGGTCTCATACACTCAAGATCCTGTGGTCAATTTCCATGCGGACTGGCAATGCAGCACCCGTCCATGTGTACCCTGAAAACGGTCCACTTCTTAAACAGACTTAAGTAAAGCCCATTTCATATTTTGGACATTTTTTCCAAACTTCATAGGGGCATCCACTTTTCCATAGCAACATCTAAAACAAGAAGTGTCCTCCTCAACTGTCTGGTGAGCACTTACCTCATTCTGGCCAAAACTGCAGCTGCTACTTTTTTTTATGTCTTTAACTCCTCTTCAAACGAAATTCTATGTTGAATTACTTAGACGTGGAAGCCCGTAGTAGCTCCGATGCTTTATCTAGAGACGATGAGAGCTAACTCAGCAGGTGGAGGACAGGCTGGTCTTTTCCCTTTGCAAAGCTTCTTTTCCTAGAAGAGGAACAGCGGTAGAAACCAAGAACCACTGCAGAACTCTCTTGGCGTGGGGGTGGGGGGGCAAAGCCACTTTCATTGGTAAGTTCACGATAACCCACAACTGCTCTACAGATACCACTCCTACAGGAACAATTTTTATTCATTTATTTATTATTAAACTTATACACTGCCCCTCATACTATCAAAGTGGCTCTGGGCAGCTTACAAATAAAAATTATAAAACCATTATAAAAATGGAAAAAATATAAAAAATAGAAGAAGATAGAAGAGGGAAACTCAAAGGCAGAGAGAGCGTCTTTAAGCCACCAACCACCCCCAGGGCTGCCTGTCACTCTTGGGTCCCCAAGCTAGTTGGTGAAGCCAGTTTGGTGGCCTGCTGGAACCACTGAAATGGAGCAGAGCTTAAAACACAGCTGAGAAGCTGGCACAGAAAAAGGAAATTATCTTAGATAGCTTCAGTGAGCATGCCAGAGAAACACAGGTTATGGCTCTTACACATTCAGCCCTCCCAAGCATAAAGAATCACATACTTAGACACATTAGGTTAAGAAGTAAAAAGAAGCTTACTGACTTTATTCTTTGTTGCTTCTGCTACATCCATCTTGGTGGAAAAGATGAAGTTCCTTTGTTCTTCTTTTCTTTCTAATTACATAGTTTGCCCTAAACTCTCAGCCCTACAGCTGCCAAGAGGTGTGTGGAAGAAAGGGGCAGAATCCCTCATCAACAAGGCCCAAGCACTTGGCCCTGATGAAGAGAGCAGCATCCATGCTGCCTCTCCCTGGGTGGAGGAGGGGGAAAGAGAGAGAACAAGGAAGTGGGAGTGGCAACGAACAGCTTCCTCAGAGTTGCATTGTAGGGCAACTCAATTTACATGCTAATTCACATGCAAATGAGGCATGCTGGATTTGCCAGGACTTCTAACAGTTGGCAGAGCCAGGTCTTGACGCTCCTCCTGAAGGCCAGAAGAGTGGGGGCCAACCTCACCTCAGGTGGCAAGATGTTTACAATGCAGTAGAGAAAACAGCCATCATAGAAGAGGTTTGCTAAATTCCAAAATAGACAGGCCAATTCAAAACGAAGACTTGTTACCTGGCGGTCGAGTCGTAAGATCAGCTAGCAAGTAAGATATTGGAGTAACTGGGGCAAGGGGGTGGGGGACAGTGTTGAAAATAAAATTTAACAAAAGACTTCACGTGTATCTGGTCTGTTTGTGGTCACAAGTGAAAAGTCAACGTAAATCTCATCAGAGCTTGAGACAGGCGGTCTGCGAAATAGGAGAGGAGAGGCATGTTTGCAAGCCAAGGGAGATTTTAATAATGTGGGTGGAAAAGGAACGAGATGGTTCTGGATCTGCCTGCAAAGAAGCGGTAAGGCATTTCAGGGCCAGCCTGTCTGCGGTTCACCTGCTCCTGCCGATATTTCCACTGCTGGAGAAATAGAGCGAGAGTTTTTTCTACGCTGATCAATCTTGCAAGAGAAAAGCATAACTTAGCAGATTTTTCCTTCTAAGGAATCTCCTCCGCGGTATCTCTTGTTACAAAAATTCCAAGTAGCTTTTGGCTTCAGGCATGACCAAGTGCCCACATTGCTCTAAGCCACATTTGCTTTAGCTGTGATTGGTCAGCTGCACCCAGGTGATCTAGTTCACAAAACATGGTTCACAGACTGCCATCGCTGGCTTCTCACATTGCACTAAACCATGATGTGATGTGTCCAATTTGGCTCAGTGTGAGGTGAGAATCCAGCTGTTGAGAGCAAGGTGTCAGATCAACGTTTCAAGAACTTGGATGACTTGCGCTGTGTGAATGCTGTGGTGTACTAACCTGCACTGTTTCGTTGTATCTCATTTTTAGCTTCTGGCCTTTCTTCTTCACCATCAACTCCCACCCAGGGAACAAAGCAGCCAGCATTTCCGCTTGAATGCTACAGACATGAACCGGAGAGGCTAGAAACACGGATTCACACCTCCTCTCCTCCTCCAGATACTGGTGAAAGGTTCAGCCTGCCTCCAGGGCAGAGTGCCACCAAGCCACCCTCTCCAGCACCTGTCTGTTGTGCTACCTCAAAAGTGGTAAGTACGGGCTCCTAAAATTAAAAAAAAAAAAATAGGAAAGGCCTGTAGCTTGGAACTGATGTGATGCTTGTTGGCGTTCAAGCATTTGCCGTACCTTGTAGGTGTATAGCTCTTTCAGTTATCCTGCAATGGGGAGAAATGCGATTGTCCCTAGTTTGCAAAAAAAAGGAGAGGGGAAACTGAGGCTGAGAATCCGTATCTTGCCTGCTGATGCCATAGTAGAAGTTAGATTTGAACTAGGGGCCTCTCCATTTTGACTTCAGATGTTTTCGACTAGAACCCAGTGTGTGTGTGCTTGAAAACAAGCTCCATTGAAACTTCAGAATAACCATGCACAGGATTTCCTTCCTAGCCACGGCTCTGTGCTTCCAGAAGATCACCCAGTCCTGCTGCAGATTTGACACTGATTTATTTTCACAAAATGCTTGTTCATGAGGAACTCAACCACTCTGTAATTACTTAACCTTGTGATCTTGTTTTGTGATCCATCAGTTGCAAAATTAACCACAGGTTTGGGGTTTCTACAGCCCAGTAGACTAACCTGTGGTTGGTTAGATTGTAATTCAGTGGGACCTGTGAATGTAGATTGTGTGAATGAATGTACGTAAAAAGGTGACACCTGAGAACCACTGCTGGCTGATATTTGGGGTTTTAGCTGTATAGTTAAATGAGGTTGGCAAGGAGCTGCATAGGATTACACCAATATTTAAATTTCAACTAATTCTAGCATATTCATTCCATTACTGCATTTTCCTTGTATGCCAGTGTGACGAAATGGTAGTTTGTTGTGTTCAGCTGTAACCTATAAGAAAGGCAACAATTAGGCAGAAGTGTCCACAGGATATGGTCAAAAAAGTCAAGATGGCAGCTGTGATGGTACAATCAAAGCTCTACTCACTTTTTTTTAAGTGCATTGTACAAAACCCCTGAGAGAAGAGGTTAGGCTTAAGGTTTTGTAGAAATGGCGGTTGATGCTTGGATAGAGTACAAAAGAGAAAAGAAATACTATAACTGGAGATAATCTGTGTGTATGTGTGTGTACCACAACAAAAAACAGACAAAGCAGTAGCCCTTGATGGCAAGCTAGACAGTTATTCCTGCAAGTTCAAGGAAGACCTATTTTGGATGGACCTTGTTAAAAGGGAAACAACTTACATCTACTCATGGAACGTTGCTGTTAAATAAAGATTTAGTCATATGAGTAACAAAGAGGCAAAATATAATTACCCACCCATCTAAGTTACTACGCTGTCAGGGGAAGAAGAATAAAGGAAGCAACGACATCAATACAAAGTTAAAACTCAATGTATGATCAGAGTGGGGTAGTGGTGAAGGTAGTAGAGGGGCCACGTTTTGGTCCCCCTTCAACCAGAAGACTGAGCCAGTCCTTCAGCCTTAGCTCAAAACTCAGCATGGTCTAGTGGGGAAGGTCCTGAAATAGGAGCGAGGAGAACCAGGTTCTAGTCCCTCCTCAGCGACAGAAGCTCCCTGGGGGACTTTGGACCAATTTATTCCACAGGGATGCTGTGGTGGGGAAAAACAGGATGGTGGAGGGCTACGACATGAGCACCTGAAGGAAAGGTGGGACTAGATTCCTAACACGGTGTTTCTCAACCTTGGCAACTTTAAGGTGTGTGGACTTCAACTCCCAGAATTCTTGGGGTTGAAGTCCAGACATCTTAAGATTCCCCAACATGCTGGCTGGGGAATTCTGGGAGTTGAAGTCCAAACATCTTAAAGTTGCCAAGGTTGAGAAACACAGCCCTAACAAATAAGTCATAAACCCAGTGTGGAATGGTAGGGAAGATGCTGGACTAGGAACAGGGAGACCCGCAGACTAGGCTACCCCTGGATGACTTTGGGCCAGTCATGCCCTCTCAGCTCAAACCTGGTCTTTGTACTGCATTATATAATCGTGTTAGAGTTATATCCTGCTTCCTCCTTCAGAAGCTTGAGTGTTAGGGCCCCTTCCTCCCATTTTGCTCCCTAACAGCCCCCCTGTGAGGTAGGCTGCACTGGAAGAGAAGGGCTGGCCCAAATTCACCACCACCACCACCACCCCATGTGACTGAGGATGGATTTGAACTTGAACAGCACTTCACTGCTACCCTAAGTACATACCAAATACTAGAGACTGCTATACTATTACTGTTCTAAGTTGATCAGTTTTAGTGTGGCAGCTATGAAATCTTAAAGGGTATTTATTCTCCAGAATAAACTTGGAATAAATTATGCTTCTTGTCTCCAAATAAACTGGTTTCCACCATAGTCGGTAGGAAACATGTCATCTGGCTTTAAAGGCAAAACTTTCCTGTAATAGCCGCTTTTTAAAAAAAAAAAATATTTGTTCTGCCTGCAACTGGTTGGATACAAATATAGTTGGGTAACATGGCTGATATTTTTTTGTACCTGCCCTTCTAGATGATAAACTGGTTTCCACCATAGTCGGTAGGAAACATGTCATCTGGCTTTAAAGGCAAAACTTTCCTGTAATAGCCGCTTTTTTTAAAAAAAAATATTTGTTCTGCCTGCAACTGGTTGGATACAAATATAGTTGGGTAACGTGGCTGATATTTTTTTGTACCTGCCCTTCTAGATGAGAGTCTTCCCACCAAATTCTGACCAGAGATGCCAACTTTTAATTAAAAGCTGTGATGAGATTGACAATGAATATGGTAATGAAGCCTGGAGGGTTTCGTCTACACCAGTGTTTCTCCACTTTAAGATGTGTGGACTTCAATTCCCAGAATTCCACAGCCAGCATGCTGGCTGGAGAATTCTGGGAGCTGAAGTCCACACATCTTAAGCTCACCAAGGTAGAGAAAACACTGATTTATGTTAACAGCTTAGTTCCTTAAATGGGAAACCCTTGTGTTTCTCTCCCAAAGGTACTGCTAAAGTCAACACTTTACCTTTAAGTCCACCAAGGAAGCAGGATATTTAGCAGCTGCAAATTGGGGACTGAGTTGAATTTCCCTTTTTTCCATGGAGAATGCCCAGATGGGTGGAGTATTGGCAGGGAAAGCTATGACTGCTTCAACTGCGGCTTTATCGTTAGATGTAAAGGTAAAAACTTATCTCTGGTTTATGTGCACCCCCAAAACTCAGGGTGCTTTGACCCTTATAGGTCCAGTTTCCTCATTCCCCTATGACTAGGCTTGCAGGACACACCAGGTTAAAACATAATTGGTTTCTTTGGGTTTGTGAACTGTGTGAATTTGGCCAGTGCAATTGCTTTATGGTTTAGGAGGTTAGCACAGTGTGCAAACACAACCATTATCTAATTTATGTAGCTTCCATAGATAGTCCCACTGAAATACAAGATGCCAGATTGTTTCAACTCTCCTGGTCTCATTGTAGGAATTCTAGAGGTAAGATACTCCACCCTTGTTAAAATATTTTTTTTCTACTCTAATTGAATTAACCACGGTTTGTTCATTTAACAATTTTTTGAGTTTGCATGAGACACTGAACATAAACTAACTGCGCCAGCAGGATTTGCATGATATATTAGGTTGAAATACAGGTGGCTTTGTGGGTCATTTTCTTGTAGGAATGTTGCTGTAGGGTTTCAGCAGGTGTTTTGTTTGGATGGAGTGGGGAAACACAGTTTTTCTGATATAAAGAGTCCTGCTGGATTAAGTCAGAGGCCCATCTAGTTCACCATTTTGTGCCCCCCCCCCAAAGGAAAGACTACAAGATGTAGGCTGCAAAACTCTGAATAACCACAAGGTGGCAGTAAAAAGTTCCAGAAACGCCTAGCATTAGCTGCCATCTAGTGTTCATCCAGATTTTTGCAGCCTGGACCTAGAACTGGATGCATTTAGAAAAAGGTCACAAGCCCCAACTGGAGGGTCATTATCTGCTTTTACTGTTGCATAATAAACTGCCATCAGTATTAGTACCCTTGCACAATAAACCACCATCACAATTAGTACCCATGGGTAGTCTGATCCTCCATGAATCCATGCGGGCCCTTTTTAAGATCTTCCGAACTGGCTATTATTACCATAATTGCTGGCAACAAATTTTACAATTTAACTATATGCTATGTGACAAAATATTTCCTTGTGTTGGGTCTGAAGCTTGCTGCACTTAGTTTCAGTGGATGACCTCAAGCTCTAACATTTTGAGACCCAGAGTAAAAAAAAAAAAAATCTCACTCTGTTATCTATACTGTACTTCACACGGGGGATCTGCTCCATCATAATCCTTTCAGTTACCCTTTTTGCATCTTTTCTAGATCTCCAGTGTCCCAATAGAAGAGAATTAAGAGAGTAGAAGACATCTCCAATGTCAGTCTTAAAGTAGGGTGAGCAGATCAGTGTTTCTCAACCTCAGCAACTTTAAGATGCATGAACTTCAACTCCCAGAATTCCTCAGCCAGCCTCTTGGTCTCCCATCCAAGTACTAATCAACCCTGACCCTGCTTAGCTTTTTCAATTTAGCCAAGTTTGGCTAGGTGTTGCCCCCTACTGGGAGAAGATGATGAGAGAAGCCCTGCTTAATTGATAGCCCTATTAATTAGGTTACAAAGTAACCACTTCTAATTTTATGGAAGGCAAATGCAAGGGATGTGCAGGGAGGTTGCACATTTAATGCTGGACACAATTTCCCTCACTTCTGCTTCACCTGTAGCATACAAACACTTTAAAGGGACCTAACACAGCATTTGTAATAATCTAGTTCTCTTCGTTCTTTTCTCTGCGGCTTTATGGTTTAAAGCAGTTTTTCTCAACCTTGGCAACTTTAAGATGTATGGACTTCAACTCCCAGAATTCCCTAGTTAGCAATTTAAAGAAGTCAGGAAGTCAAGATGGCGGCCACAACTGAAGGGCCGCCTGTTCTTTGTAGGTGTCGGAGTTGTGAGGCGGATAAAAAAAAAATCGAAGCTTTGATTGCACTCTTGTGGCCCACATCTTGATGTTTTTGGCCATACCCTGCGGACACCCCTGCCCTGTGCAAAATACAAAGCTGGAGTTTCAAACCCTTTCGTAGAATTAAATTTAATAAGTTCGCTGCACCTTCCCCGTAGCCTGAATTTGCGTGCTGCTAAAAACCTGATGTGAAATGGCCTTCGTTCTCTCCACCTTTAACCAGCCATCAGAGAATGGAGTTTAAAATTAAGAAAATTGAGAAAGCTAATGCATCTTATTTAGCAGAGAATGCAGAGGATGCACAGAGAATTTACTGGCGAGAGGGCAAGCTGTTCTTGGTGGTGGATAAATCCATGCATTTGGTAATTAACAGAATTAAACTAGGGTGGCCATATCGGGACTGCAGAAACCCAGATGACCATTGCGATGGCTGGAGACCGCTCGATGGCTGTTTGCGGCCCTGATATGGTTAGCTTCACCTAAGCCTTCATTGCCCCTCCCCAAACAACTTGGCACAAAGGATCAAATTGTTCAGTGCCCTTAATAAGTTTGAAAAAAACAAACAAGGGGTTCATATTCTGAATGTCCCTCTCTCTTTTTCCCTGAGGTGGCTGATTCTTCCAAAAAAAAAAAGTGTAAGTAAATAATATTTGCTCCCAGGGTCCAAAGAGTGTCTCAGTTCCAAAGAGGCTGTTATGAAGACATTGGAGTCGTCCCCCAATCTGGAGGTGGGTGGCTTTTCTCCGGCCTCAAGGATTGCAGACTCAGAGGTCAGGGACACAGCCGCACTCCGCAGGGTGCCTTCTTGGCAGGAGAGAGACTTCTAACTGAGCAACTGGCTCACCGCTTTTTTAAACCTGCCCTTTAGCCAAGGGGTCATCCTGCCTGTTCAATTAGACTGCCTTCTGAATATTCCATCATTTCCTCTTAATTCCAGAAAATAGCAAAGGAAGAAAAGGACAGCTGATCTTCCATCTGAGCGGTGTTCCCTCCTCCCCACAAAATTAACACCTTCTCTGCTCCGACACCTTTGTCGGTTACACAGCTCTCCCGTGGCCCTGCTTTGCCCTGCAGTGTAAGGGTGGGAAAACACAGTGCAGCTTAAATATGGAAGGGGTGATCTCTTACGCCCTGACTTTTTTTAATCCTAATTTTTGTGTGGTTGCGTCATGAAAGTCTCCCCCTAAATCTGCGGCCCAATGAAACAGGTGCTCCTACTCCTGAAAAAGAAAATTGGTGTTTTGAAGGAAAGAGACTGGAAGGCTGGCCTGGTTTTAAGGGCCCAGATTTACAGCATTCATTTGATGATACATGCAGAGATATTTTTGTGATTCAGCCACAGTTTATTTTATCCTCTGGGGAAAATCACGTCACACACACAAACACACACAAATGGGATTTACTAATAATTGCAGGCTCTTCTCCTTGGTGAGTGGTCAGTGACTCTGTTTGCTGTTGATTCCTTAAATAGCATTTTGGCCAGTTTTGAATTCCTCCCACTGTCCACTCTTCTCCTTTGGGGGATGACTCTACGCCTGTGTTTTAAAACCTTGGCAACTTTAAGATGTGTGGACTTCAACTCCCAGAATTTCCCAGCGTGGCTGGGGAATTCTGGGAGTTGAAGTCCACGTATCTTAAAGTTGCCAAGGTTGAGAAACACTGCCCTAAGGGATAGGAGGTAAATATACCAAGGACGAATACACTACCATTTGTTGGCTTATTTCTCCTGGTATACCATTGACTACCAAACTTTCTTAGTGGCTTACACTAAAATAGAAAAAAAGCTTTAGTTTTAGATGTTTTGTCTATCCTACATTCTGCGCTATCTATATAATATGTATGTGTGTGTGTGTGTACTGTATGTATGTTTGGTGACCTATCCCTCTTTTCGTCTGTATATGCCACAGTGAGAAACATATGTTTAGATGTCTCTGTGAATATGCTCATACACTTTCAGATCACACACATCCAGCGATGAAGGGTGGCTCAGTGGTTCTGATGGTGGCCTTTCTTAACCACCATGTCTCACTAGCTAGGTTGCCTGGAGAACAGGAAGGAACTATGAGATCTTCAGGAGAAAAGGAGAAGAGGGAAAGAAAAAGAAGAAGGTGTACCAGGCCAGATTTAGCTGTTGGAAAATCAAATGCTTTCAGGAAGCTGATTCATCATAAACAGGGAGGATGTCTCCGCTAAGGTTTGGAAAATGTGTTTTCTGTTTGACGACTGGTGTGAACTCAAAATAGTTATTAATTCCAATTCATCACTGTCATACTTTCATTTGAAACAGAGAGGCTATATAAGCAGCTCTGATCATGGTTTTTGTTGCTCTGTGCTAAAGATGCTTTGCAATCCTTTCATCAGATTTTATTAGTTATATTAGGCTGGCTAAGGGTGTGTTTTTCTGTTGAGTGACAGTTAATCCATGTCATTTTGATGCACTCCAGAGGATGCTTGAAGACAGGGCTGATTTTGTTCCTTAAGAAATAGTAATCTGCATACATGGTAGAAAAATCAGAATTAACATCTTCATGTCTTCTCCCTCTCCCTCTCCTCTGATATAAGTCTCTGCACACACCAGACTACCTGGAGAAGCCTCTAGTGCAGTGTTTTTCAACCTCAGCCATTTTAAGATGTGTGGACTTCAACTCCCAGAATCCCCCAGCCAGCTTGCTGCTCTACTTTGATAAAAGTATTGGGAATTGTGTTAGAGTCCTGCTATATAGAACCAGGTTATCTGGGCTAGAAAAGAAAGGATGGTCTCATAGAGGTGTCACGCTGAAGGTTGGAAAGTACCTCCAAAACTACTTGTTGCTCTTTTTTATCCAGAAACTCGAGACATGTAAACAGAGTGCAGGTTTGCAACTTTCAGGGTTCATGTTCTGAACTAAAAGCTTCACGTGTTAACACACCTGTGCAAGACCTACTGAACTCAAAGTCTAGTTGGCCAGTTCCAGAAGAAGTGAGGCAGGCACCCAATAGAATTGTCATTCTTTGTGCTGGCTTCAAAGGTCTACAGCTCCCAAAGATTCCCAAAGGAATCTTTATTCCTTCCAACAAGACTTTATGTCAAAGCTTGGCCAGGCCCACCATGTTGCTTTCCTCTTGCTCCTTCTCCACCAGAGTGCTTTGGCTCATCCACTTAACACAGGAACCACCTGTTGTTTGGGGCCATATTCTGTTGTGGAGACTGTATCTTACTGGTTTTTCCTTCAGTCTTCATTCTGGTACTTTCCCTCATGCTGCACAATCTGCAGATCTCCCACGCAAACCTTTCTGCCTCCATAGCCTGCTCTGAGTGGGTCCCATGGATTTCATCCCTCATATGTGCCCATTCATAGAAATATATGGTATAAAGTTACACTTTATCACTGTATCATGGCATTATATATTGATGGATTATGTGCCATCAAATGGTTTTCGACTCCTAGCTGCCACAGAGATAGATTTTCCCCATGACAATCTATTCCTAACCTGGTCTTTCAGGAATCCCAATGGTGCACTCATCACCACTGTAACTGAGTCCATCCACCTTCTGCTGGTCATCATCTTTTCTTTCCTTCCACCTTCCCCAGCATTAGAGCGTTCTCCAGAGAACTGGGTCTTCACATCATGTGTCCAAAGTAGGATAATTTGAACCTGGTCATTTGTGCCTCCATTGAGAACTCTGGGTTGATTTGTTTAATGATCCATATTGGCATGTACGGGTTCATTACTTGACGTGGTTACACTTTGCTATTATATTCTAGCAAGAGTCTCTGTAAATATGACAAAACTTCCCCTTGGCCCAGCATTGATTTGCTTATAATGAGAGAGAAGACTTCAATATGAACCTACAGATACATTGAGGTGATTGTCACCCACCTGCTGCTGCTGAAGTACAGTTGCCAGCATCCCTCACTGTTGGCTGGACAAACATTTGGAAGGCTGTAAATTCTGAATCCCTGATCTATGGTGAGGTTTATGGGGATCAGAATGTGCTCAGTGGTATTGTCCTTGTTATGGCAAATTCCAGTTGCATGGGACCAAAATGGCTTTTTTTTTTTGGTGCCTTTGAGTCAGTGTTGACTCCTGGCGACTGCCTGGACAAGTCCCTGAAGTTTTCTTGGTAAGGTTTTTTGGAAGTGGTTTGCCATTGCCTCCTTCCCAGGGCTGAAAGAAAGGGACTGGCCCAAGGTCACTCAGCTGGCTTTGTGCCTAAGGCAGGACTAGAACTCACGGTCTCCTGGTTTCTAGCCCAGCACCTTAACCACCACACCAAACTGGCTCAAAGTGGCTTACTTTTATCTATAAATTAATACAGCAGTCCCCTGCCCTTAAATAAGTTGTTATTGGATAGGAGGGCTATTGATTTACAGCTGTTTCTGAAATCCTTAAGATATGTTGCTCTTTTAAAACTCCTTGCTCAAAGCTGTTATAGCTGTTTTTATTATTTTGTTCTGACTTATTGCTGGTTCCCTGAGCCACCTTTGGAAATGTGGGTTGTAAAATATCCAGAACTGAATCAGTAACTGCCTTTAGTTTGTAGCATTAGGAATTGTGAATGTGAAAATTGTAACAAGGAGGTTCCCCCAGTCCAGCTTCATTGTCTTTGTATAATTTGAAGTTGTACACTACAATTTTTGATACTTTATGCCGAGACCATCAACAAACTTCCTGCTTTAAAGACACATGGGGAGGGAGAGGATTATGTCTGATTATAAATCTTACTGTGATCTCCACCATGACTACAGGAAAAAGAAGGAAGAGGTGCTTCAGAACAGTTTAGATGTATACTATTATTCCAATCACTGTTCAGTAATGTTTTCTTAATTCACATAGAGTGTGAGTTGACTGTACATCCAGTGTTGAGTTAGAAACAGTTACTTTGATTTTGAAAATGGGCTGTTCCAACAATCTGGAAATTTAACACTTTGGGAATAGTCAGAAGAGACCATCTCCAACCCAAAATAATTGTTTTGACCTTGAAATGAGGTATTTTGAGCATGAAACATTTCAAATTCTTCTCTGCACCCGTTTCAGAAGTGTGTTTGTTCAGTTTTCTTGAACAGGGATTTTGCTGTTCATAAGAGGGAGTTCCCAGTAAGTGACATTTATGCTTTGTGCAGATATGCTAAGCGAGGAATTATCTGTCCAGGGATTATGTTAGAACAAGTAATCTTCCAGCATCTTGTAATACGTCTGGTGAATCAACAACTAGATGGCCTTTCTGCCCTCCACTTCGCTTCTGGTTGCGTCCATGTCCTGTCTACGTGTTGTATTTTTGCAGTGGGGAAATCCTACTCATTAACTTCATTGCCTTACACTCCTAAGATGCCATTCAAATCATATCTGCCTGGCCGTTTTCATTAGCCATCTTCCAGATCAGTTGGATCAGCTGGAGTCTGCAGTGTTCCCTGGGGCCAAAAACTGGTCTGGGTAGTTGATTTATTTCTCAATGGGAGATGCTGTGTCAGACCTAATGATTGACTGAATTCTGCTTTCTGCTGGTTCGTAGTAAGGCACCGAGTAACACATAGATCTTAATTGCCTGCATTCCTAATGCATGTGATTTGTCTGGAAAATGTAGCAGGGGAGAACCCTCCCCAGGTGCATTTCAAAAAACAAAGCTTCCTTCCTCAGGAGCAGTTTGAAAGGCTAAATTATTGGAGACTGTGCATAGAAGCCTTCAGGTGAAAAATACAGAAAACAGACACCTTTTCAGGTCTAGTTTCTAAGAACACACTAAATTATAATGTGGTCTGTTGGGTTTTGCCCCATGTATTATATGAGTTGAGCCATTATGGCTTGAAACCATGGCTTATGGCATAGCATAATGTGAGTCCAGCCAATTTATTCAAGAAATTATGGTTAAACTATGGATCAGCACAAGTTGTGAACCCAGTCTCTATCTCTTGTTGCTGATAAACTGAAAGAAATAAAAGTATTTTTTTCCTGAAATACATCAGAATAAATATAGGTGTTTCTGAGAACAATTTCTCTCTGCTAATGTGTCGCGGTTTGATTCGGCCAGTGCAGAGGTCAGATTGCTGACAGTTTAACCATGACGCTGACCTTGGCTGATCTCAGAGCTAAACAAGGCTGCATCTGGTTAATACTGGGATGGGACACGACCAGGATTTTCCAGAATTAGAGACTCAGCCCTCTCTTCCTCCTTTCTCCCAGTAGGTTTCACGGCAGTTAATATTCAGCAATATGGCCAAGATTCCTGCTTTATCCAAATTTTCGATAAAGATACTTTCAAAAGTTAAATTAACAGAGTTGTTAGAATTAATTATTGTTTCCACTGCTGTAAGATACATTTGCTAATTATAATTAGATCTAGAGGCAGAATTCAGATCCTCAGGGCTGGTTTAGGGGAAATAAATGATCATCCACCTGGTTTCCGATTGCCACACTATTCCATCTTGAAAGCAGCTCCTAAATTCCAGGACTTGAGCATGTAGATACTCATAAACAGTGATTTGTTGGCCAGGCTAACATACTGAGAAATAAAAGAAGGTCCTAATAGATGGTATTACTGAAGGACAGAAACATCAGAGAACCTGAAAAACTGACAATTTAAAAGAAGAGGAGAAGCTTGAGTTCAAGAACAAGTAAGTTTTCAATTTAACTAGGAAGGGAGAAATGGCTACATAATAGATTTGGAGCTTTTACTGCTGGAATTTGAAATATCACAGTTTAAACCATGAGAGAAGAACTGGAGTGGAAACTTAACCTTTGCAAAACTATAATTGTGGCATATGATACATTCACAAAGGGTGGGAAAAGTACCTTTTGTGACTGGGCATTCAAGATTGGCATGTGTGATTTGCATTTAGATGGGAATTCCTTGAGTCTTTAACCTGCCAACCTTCTAAAAAAATTGGGGTTTTCTTTTTCTTTTTTTAAAGAAGTAAGAGAATTAAAGAAAGCATAGGTGCCCGTTCAAAGTTATGATGTCACATGGATATTGTTGCACCAGTGATGCAAATGACATAATCTATGTCATTTGTGCATTCTTGTCACGATGTGCGTGATGTCGTTTTCTCCACCCTGCACAGATATCAACGTAGCAGAGTTGTTTTAAGCACATGTTGAAAACTGCTGCTGTCCATGTTTTTGGCTAAGTCAAAATAATTTTTAATAAGTGTTTTTTTCAACATAGGAAGGGCAACTGTTAGGAAAGGGCAGCCATGTTTTTTCTCAAAACGCTTGAGTAACTATATGCTATGCAGGTTCTCTAGTTCTAACAAGATTCTTGGGTCTCTACCTAGCCATGGCTGATTAATATATAACCACTGGATTTAGTCAAAACATTTGCTTTAGTATCTTCTGGTCTGAGTATGTGCGTGTTCAAATGAAAATTGTGTGTTGGGGACACTAACTTTTCCAGTCCTTGAAAAGCCAAAATGCTGAATAAGGCTGATACTAAAAGTTTAGAACACAACTGTATGAAAGCAACACAAACTGAGTGTTCCTGCCTCTGTTTTGAGATTATGTTGTATCTCAGGTGCTCAAAAACTGAAATGAAGACTGTATTACCACAGCGTTAAGCCCTGCTGTAAACAGAAAATTCTTGACTTGGATGCGTTGAGCCATCATACCTACAGATGGCTCTTCAGGACAACTGTCTTCTACAGCAGGGTCGCATGGCCATTCTTGGGCAACTAGATGTTTCTGAAGTTTTGAAAGCATGATATGGACACTCTCACAAAATGGCTGCCAGGAGAGTGTGGCCAAATCTTAGAACATCCATTTGTCATATGAAACTCATGAGGTTGCTCCCTGTCACCTCCCTTAGCATCTCAAAAGCTTTCTGTCATCTCAGATTCCCTCTGTGTCTTTTTTTTCCCCTGGACAGATGCGATCATTTCCAAATCAAGCAACGGTCTTACTCCCATTGTTTCAATTTTCTAAGAAAGCATCTGAATTGCAGCTGAATTGCAGTTCACATACGTGGGGCTCAGAGGCATTCTTCGAAATAAACCTGAGTTCCTCTAAGTTGCAGCATGCTAGCTTTTTAAGAATCCTAGAAACTGAAGCTCAAAACTTTTGCTGGGGAACTAGTGATCTCTAACAGAGTATTGGCATTGTCATCCATGGCAATGGCCAATATTCCTTACAGAGAGTAGGGATAGGGAATTTCATTCAATTTACCTTTGGATATAAATTTACTAGATTGCACTTCTGGAATCAAAATGCAAACTGTTATGCAATTATTTGTTAGCATGCTTTTATGTGCAGGACTACCAAAATTAGCAGAGTCCTCCAAATTTTGTCAAGCAATTCTCTGAACTTTTTATCAGGAAAAACTGGTTGCAAAAATGCATCTCTGTTGTAAGCTGTCTTGGTACATAACCTAAAGATTTTCTAGAATGAAGGCCTTTGGATCTACTTCCAGCTCAAGGGCTTAGTTACATCTGAGATAAAACCCAAAGCTTTAGTATTAACTGAATTGCAGTTCACATTCCTATGTTACCACCACACTCGGTTTTTAAAAATCTGATTCATATTACGTTGAACAGTCTTGCTTAGTGGCCGACACTGAGCTGTGGCTTTGCTCGCATCAGCATTCTGATTGAAAGTAACTGTTTCTAATAACTTTGCCGTAAAAAACCAGTTTCTGCTCTAAAAGGAAGTGCTGATGAGATACAGATTTGGACTATTTTTGTTTCTGTCATATAATAAATGGTTTGCTTTCCAGTTATAAAACAGAATTTTCTATGACTAATGAAGTTCATATAATGTCACAATATATCAATAGCTGTAAGAAGAATATTGTGACAGACCAGAATTACAAATATAGTACAGGATTTTAAAAATCCTAGCACAATGCTACAGAATCCTTTTTTGTTTGCGTATTTTTATTGAATGCTTGAAGTTCATTCTTAGAATTATCAGTATTCGCAACAATCAGTACAATATTATTAAATCAGACTGTATCATTCATGCTTACATCTTCACATTCTGTATTGTTTTTTGTTCTAAACTAGAGTTTTTCAACCTTGGCAACTTTAAGATGTGTGGACTTCAGCTCCCAGAATTCCCTAGCTAACATGCATGGACTTCGACTCCCAGAATTTCCCAGCCGGCTGGGGAATTATATCTTAAAGTTCCCACGGTTGAGAAACACTGTTCTAAACTATCTTTGCTATGGTTTATTGAACAAACCACAAATAGCATTCATTCATTACAGTGAGCTATATGATATGAATTATAAACCATCATGGCAAGTTCACAGAAGCATAGTAAGCTGAAAGCCAACACACTAAAGAGGAGGAAAGGAAAAATTTGGATTACTTATCTGATCATTCAATAAAATACTTTGGTAACATGTTAATAATGAGGAACCCACATTGTAAGCCACCTAGAATCCCTTGAAGCATGCAGCATATAGATTGTAGTAAGTTAATTAATAATTTGTATAATTGTAGTTAATTAATGAAAGCAGCATGAAGATCCTGTTTAGCTATCAGTCACCTTTCTTGTGATTAAAAAAAAAACAAGGTCAGTGAGGTCATTAGAGCCAAGAGAAAAAATAAGCTGCGTTTGGATAGCATTAAAAAAAAAATGTAAATAGATGTGAATGGGGGACTTGTCCTGTTTCAAAATTACACCCATAAAGACTATTTGTATATATTTCTTGGTAGATCCAGCAGGCATATGCTGTCTCTGATCCAATTACTTGAATGCAGTGATCCTGTGCAGCCAACCAGATGTGGCTTAGATTTTTGAGAAAGTTTCTGCTTTTATTTTTACTGTCCTATTTTTATCCACCTGATAGCCTAGTAGGTCACGTAGCGTGTGCAAATATTAGATTACATTATCCTACTCCTAGTTGATACAGTGCTAAGCCTTGGTTTTTGACTTAGCCATGGCTTGACATGGTTTCTATCACACTAAGCCACCAGCAGTAGGAACTGACATCATATGCTATTCTCGGTCAGAATTTAGCAAATCACATTATGGCTGAGGATGACATGTGAACTCAGTCTTTATGCAGCTGGTGTGAATAGTGAACTAGTAAATGGAGCAGTAACGCTTTTTCAGTGCACCCAGGGAACAAGAGAAATAAAAAACTGGAACTTGTGTTAGATAGCTTTATAAATGAATATTTTCAATCCATGATTGTCATTCCATGCTGAATTTTTTTTTCCTAAAATACAGGCTAGGCACCAAACAGCCTTCTCACAATGAGGGAGAAATTTGTAAGACTTCTTTTTAAAAAAACAGGAGGTATTGTACCTGTTTTACCTCCTAATTTAAACTTTTGCGAAGTCCCAGCTGCTTCCAGTTCTGTACGCTGTTGCTGAGCAGTTCCCTAAAAATCATTCCTGTAACTCAACAGACGTGTAGCATCTGGGAATTGTGGAGCCTTTCCAGAAGAGGTGGCCAGATATTAGAATCAATATCTGGGTGACTTGCAAGTCACCCACCATTTCTTTCCCGATTGTTTAAAAGTAGCAACAAGCCCATGTCCCTAACAAGCTCAGCAGCTGAAACAGACAGTCTGGGAGGAAGCCAGGAGGGTGTTTTTGTGTGAAATGATTAAAAGTCTTGGCAATAAATTCCTGGGCTGTGCTAAATTGAGACCAGCCGATTTTGTACTTGGTGGTTCCAGCTGGTGGATCTTGCTTAGGAAAATCAAAGCAGGTACTGCAAGATTGAAGTCCACATCTTGCCATCTATAGGAAGGGCAAACTCTGCAATGATTTGAAAAGTGATGCCTATAAGTAAAAATGGTCAAATTGGCCAAGGATCTCTCTAAGTTTCCTCTCCCACCCATGCAGACTTTCAGAATTGCAAGACTGGATCTGAACAGGTGTACTTAAGTTCTGATACTTGTGAAAATTCCCCATATCTCTTGTTTTAATTAACATGTTGGCATGTTTCTTAACTGGAGGACTGGTTGAGTTAAAGTCTCATGGGTTGGAATCCAGCAAGATTTGTATTCTTTGCTTGGGCTCGGTGGCTCGCTTGGAAGCAGGATGTTCTGCATTCAAGGAGGTTGCTACTCTGCGTCAGTTGCCGCAGCACAGGAGCAAAAAAGGAAGAGTTTTTGAGCAATACCAATGTTGCCACTGACGTTTGGGGGCTGTAAGCCTTGCAAGCAATGTTAGCTCAGTCTATCAGTAAGGAAAAATTAAACAGAATCTGGTTAAATAATGTAATCAACAGTAGATTAAAGTTAAGAGTAAAAGTGCACACATTACGCAGGTATAACTGGACAGTCTAGGAAAAAGAGTCCATTTTATCCACTGTTAGCTTTTATTGTTGCAAAACCATCATTGCAAAGCCAGGTTTAGAATGTTATGGGAGTTACTTAAGGTGATTATCGGTTACCTGCACAGAGAAACTACAAAAAAAAAACCATAAAGTGCATAGGAATGGAGCCTTTGCCTGAAAAAAGGTTTACCGGGCAATCAACTGATTTCCTCTATCTTTAAAGACATGTTGTTACGGCTTGGAAAAAATCCTGTTTTTTCCATTACATTTCATGAATCAAAGTGCTAGAAGGGCTATGCAGTCTAATGTCCTCCAGATGTTTTAGATTATAAGAGCTAAAATTATATCTCATATAGTTCAATGCTGGCAGGGGCAACGGAGCTAAAATATCAAGTATCAGGAGGAAGACAGATTACTTCAAAGTAAATATTACTGAGTGGACTGGTGCTGACTCTTAAATAAAGATTGCCATTGACGGAGCAGGCTTTCGTCATGATTTGTTTGCAGCACTGATAACGGGGCATCTGCAAACTCAAGATGGTGGCCGTGACTGTGCCATTGAAGCCCTGTTTCTTTTGAAAGAGCTTCACTCACATGGCTATGGTGGCATCATGACAACCCACTTCAATGGGAATCATTTTACAATTGCATCTTCAAGCGCTTCAAGTGTGCAGTAAACCACCAAAATAGGTTGGTCCGCTGAATGGATCCATAAATGAACTGAAGCAGATTGAACATCTGGTGCATCTTGTGGTAGAAAGACAGGAGGGAGGGAGGGAGGTGGGAAATAAAAATAAGCAAGGGCAAGGGAAGCAATGATAGGAGAACAGGAGGATCAGGCAACCTCTTCTGCATATAAATCAAATGGCAGGGAGACATTTCTGTTAATAATGGAAAACTGCTGAATGCATGAGAATATATAAAAATTTAACTTTAAAGCAAATGCTCTGAATTTCCTAGAATTATTGGTGTGCAAAGAAATGTTTTTTTACTCTTCAACAATTACTTAGTTTTAACAGCAGAAAATAAAGTAGAAGCTAGCACTGAGTATGGAAGAAAATATCCATGGAGAATCTGGAAATGGGGGACTTTTTGTGTGATTCATTGTCAATACATGGGCAGATGGGGAGGCTGATGGAATCAGGTTAAAATAAGAATGTGTAGCATCTTTTATTTCTTACTGATATCCATGTTTGACTTGTTAATAATTCTGAGCATCCCTTTAGTATCTTGTTGTATTTTAGAATTAGTCACCTTGAACAATATTTCGTTGGGAAGGATATAAATGCATTAAAAGCTGCTTTTCCAAATAAATAAAACATTTTCGTACATTGTGATAAGCCAGTGTGGTTTGTTTAGTTTTAGTTTAGTGATCTCACACATTGGGGTATTGCACAAATCTAGCCAGTGATGGTTTAGTTAACCACCATGGTTAAACAGGCTACCGCTTAGTGCAATGTTTTTCAACCTTGGCAACTTTAAGATGTGTGGACGCTTAGGCTGGCTGGGAATTCTGGGAGTTGAAGTCCACACATCTTAAAGTTGCTAAGGTTGAAAAACACTGGCTTAGGTAATTGAATCCAGCCTTTATGTGGTTTACCTATAAAGTCAGAGGATGAAGAGGCAGATATAGGGACAGTGACCCCATATTACAGGTATTCTCTTTCTTTACAGATGCTCGGATCCTGGATAAACATACTTTGTATGCAACTTACTGTAATTTATATTTGGGGCATGTTTTGGAAGGTAGCTAGGGCGGTATTGAGAGAATGGCAAATTCAACTTGAATTATATATGGGCTTTTGCTAAATTTCTCAGACTTTGGCAAGAGAGCGTATTAGCTCAAAAACAACCCCAGATTGGGCAACCTGCTAGGTCAGTGCTTCATTCAATTTTACCAACTAAGATTGTTTGGAAAAACATGTGAAAGGTGAAAGGTCCCCTGTGCAAGCACCGAGTCACGTCTGACCCTTTGGGGGGACGCCGCTTTCGTGACATTTTCTTGGCAGACTATCGCGGGGTGGTTTGCCATTGCCTTCCCCAGTCGTCTCCTTCCCCAGCAAGCTGGGTGCTCATTTTACCGACCTCGGAAGGATGGAAGGCTGAGGCGACCTGAGCCGGCTACCCGAGAGAGAATCCAGCTTCCGCTGGGATTGAACTCCGGTCATGGGGAGAGTTTCGGCTGCAATACTGCTGCCTACCACTCTGCACCACACGAGGCTCTTTGGAAAAACATACAAAACCTAATTTGAAAAACACTGAAGCCTGAAATTATAGGACTAATAAAGTTTCCTAATGAAACAACAGATACAGTTACTAGTTTTAAAGCAAGCTGGATTTGATGTAAGATTTGTTTTTTTCCAGATGTTCTTTTTGGATACAAGTTTATTTCTGTGTAGATGTTCCTTTCTTAAGGATAAGACCTTTTCTTTAACCATGTTAGTTTGCTGACTATTCAAAATTGAATAATGTGTAAATAATGTATTTCTAAACTGTAGGAGAGATGTAGTGGTTAAGGCACCAGGCTGGAGACCACAGACTCTAGTCCTGCCTTAGGTGTGAAGCCATCTGGATGACTTTAAGCCAGTCCCTTTCTCTCAGCCCTTGGAAGAAAAAGGCAAGGGCAAACCACTTTAAAAAAAAGCTTGCCATGAAAACTGCAGGAATTCATAACTGAAATTACTAGGAGTCAAGACTGCTGTAGTACCTACCTTCAAAAGTCCTTTATTGTTGTTGGAGGTACCTAAGTTTTGGCAGTAATTCAGAGAATATAAGGAAACAACAGATGCCATAAACCAGGGTTTGTATTAGGCAACTAATTTTTCTTACAGGAGGGACACAAGAAATGTTAGTGAGTGGCTACAAGTACCTGGAGAATATTCAAGGTCACAGAGTATGGATTAGTTTGTAAATCTAAAGACAGGGATTGTTTTTACTGATTGTCAATCACCTTGGGAGCTTCAGTCTGAAAAGCAGGATCAGGAATAAAACTAAAATAAATAGTGACTCAGAAGGGCATTGCTATTCAATCTGGGTGGTTAAAAACTGATGTGTATGTTTTAAGTCAGTGATTCTCAACCTTGGCAATTTTAAGATCTGTGGACTTCAACTCCCAGAATCCCCTACCAGATGGAGAATTCTGGGAGCTGAAGTCCACACATCTTAAAATTGCCAAGGCTGAGAATCACTGCTTTAAGTGCATGTTCAAGGATTTATTTATTTATTTTTCAAATTTCTATCACCACCCATCTCCCCCCCCTCCGGGTCACAAGGGTCAATTGTTGTTTCTCCTTTTCAGTGAAAATGAGAATTGAAGTAAGCGGTGATAATTTATGTAGAAATAATTCAGTCCCTCTCTTATTTGCAGGAATGGCACCAGTTCTGGGCTGCAAAAATCCAGACCACTGATTGGCATCAAAGTGATGGAAAACTCAAACTCTGCTGCCACGTGAAAGGCATCTGGATTCTTGCAGCTCAGATTTGGTAGCTTTAAAGGTGAGAATAATGGGCAAGGCTGCACACATGCTGTCCTGGTTTACACAACATACTAAGCTGTAACGTGGCCTGTTCAGTTTGGGTTTCAGGCGTTGTGCGAATGCATCCATTGAGGTTATCGCTAAACCTGTGCATTCAGTCAGTTGTAAAGCAACACAGCGCTACAGAAATTATGGCTTAGTGTGAGGGGCAGCAGCAAAGAAGGTACATGCAACCCACATATCCTCTGCTACGCTGTCAGGACAACTGACCCATCTGTTAAAACCGCTTGCACCCTGGCCTGCAAGATATAGTAACATTAAGGCCCCTTAAATCGTGACATTTTCTATAGACAGATTTGCAACGTCCATCTCCCCCCAGACAGCAGTGGTGCAGCCTCTTCCCTCCAGGCCGATGGATGGACACTGGACAATACCAACATCAGCTGAGGGGGAGGGAACGGGAAAAGTCTGTAGCCTCTACTCCCATCCCCACAAAGCTGGGTGTTTTGAAACGGGGAAGCTCGCGCCGGCTCTGGAAGCAGGGGTGGAGCGAAGGCAAAATGGGGCTTTGGCTCGCTGGCATCGCGAAGCGTCCCTTCCCCCCCTTTCGAAACACCAGATGGTAGCTGCCCTTTCCCCTCCGAGGTGCTGACCGAGCGGGGCCCGACGGGCCTGCCGCGGAAGTATGGAATGTTCCACTCGGCTCCCCTCAGGCGGGGGGGGGCGCGAGGAAAGTGGGGAGGAGGAGGGGGGTCTCGAGGCGGACGTTCGAACGCGCCAACGCTCGCTCGGGAGCCGTTAGGCGCCAACCGCTCCTCCGCAGAGGGCGCCTCCGATGGGGCGGGAGGCGGAGGGGGCGCGCCCGGCTGGCCGGGCCTGGCGGGAGCGGGAAGGCCGGGGGACGGCGCGGGGGGCGGAGGAGGCGGCCCGCCGCCCGCCTCGCTCCGCGACGCCGCGGCTCCTCCCCGAGCCCGCGCCCCTTCTTGGAGCGCCCGCCGAGCCCGCGCCTCGCCGGGCCCCGCCTCGCGTGGGCGCCTGCCGGGAATGCCTCCGCGGGTGCGCTGAGTTCCGCGCCTGGATGCCGCTGACCCCGCCGTCTCCCTCTTGTGTCTCCCTCCCCGCCCTCCTGCAGGCAGCGCCGCCGCCGCCGCCGTCCCCGGCCGCCTCCGAAGGGATGCTGGAGAAACTGGAGCTCGAGGATGAAGGTGAGGCGCGGGAGCCCTTCGGGGCGGCTGTGGGAGGAGGGTCGGGTCGGGTCGGGTCGGGTCCCGTGCGCACGCGGCCGTGGGGACTTGGCCGCCGCCGCCTGCAGGTGGGCACCCCGTTACGCTCGGCGACGGTTGTGCGCTTGAGTAATGGACGCCTCCTTTGGACGGGAGGGAAGACCGGAGCTCGGGCGCAACCCCGGAGGTAAGGCTGGGCGGCCCCCTCCCTTGCTCATCGGGGAGCAAGGGAGGGGGCCTTGCGCATCAGGTGTGATTTTGTCGGCGGGCATCAGCTGCAACGGCCGGCCCCCTCCCCCCCCGCCGCCCGCGAGCTGGACGGCTTTGACAGCCCGTCGTACGGAGGCAGGTGGCCGAGCTGGCCGAGGCGCACTTCTGCCTGCAGCACCCTCCTCCGTCGGCCTTCCTGCTGCTTTCCAGGAACGCGAGCACACCTGTGGGGCTCAGTGCCCAAGAAGCACCTGGTTTTCCAAACGCGTTCTGGTTTCCCTGCTCGGGTGACCAGATGCTGGATTGGAATTTGAAGGGCTTTGGGGAGAAAAGATCGATAAACCTAGGCTGATTAGCAATGGTAGGTTTCAGGTCTGACCTAAGAAAGGAACTGCCTCTCCTTGATAGCAAATAAGTCTTGGCTAGGTGGAGATAAAGCAATATACCTGCGGTTATATTGCTGTGAAAGGGACAATGATAAATAAATGACGATAAATAATGATGACCACAAGGGCATTTTGTGGTCAGTGGAGTTCTCTTGTACTTCCCATCTAATACTGCAAATTCTGAAGCATTGAAAACCTACCAACACTAACCAAGCTGCTAAGTTTTCATCTGCAGCAGTTTCTATAAGAAGGTTTAAGATGTTCGAATCTTGGAGTGGGGATATTATGAAGAAATTGTTTTATTTTACGCTATTTTTTTATATTCCATTGTATTTCAGCTTATTATTTGGTTCTTTTTTTTAAAGTTGCAAGTTTTTTAGGCCTCATGTGACTGACTTACTGCTTCCTCTTCTTTTTTTATTTATGGCTTCTGTGTTTTAGCTAGCCAGTCACTGACTATAATTAAATAAATGGTTAAATGCTACACTTGGTTAAAAAAAATTCCTCAGTAAAGGTTTGCAGGTCCTGTTTTCTGTGGCATTGATTTAGCTTGCTAAATGCTCTTTTAATTCCTTAACCAATTTGTCTTTGAGGGGGGATACGATAGTAGGAAGAACACTATTCCTTTCAGCATGCAGTTGTGTGAAGCATCTGTAGTAATGTGAAGAATAGAATTGAGGCTGGACAAGGGTAGAATAATTATTTAGGTAGTGGGAGAGGGATAGTTAATCAGTAGCTATAAGCCTCGGGTATGGGATTGGCACCTCCCACTCCCTTCGTTGTTCCCCCAATCCCCTGAAACAGACTCACTTCCATAGAATAGGTGTGTTTTGTGCATTGGGTCTATTCTAGACCTGTAGAAGAGTTTTCTCTCCATAAATCCTCTGAGTGAGTAGGCCTTTTGTCTTGAATGTACTCTAAACCTGTGTTCTTTCACTCTGTTCTGTAAAAACCCACTTAAGAGGCAACTTGCTTCACACAGTCATATGACCTCAGAGTAATCCTGATATGCATTCAGGTCCTCTTTGGCAAGATGACTTTTTTGGGCAAGACAAGAAGCAGATACCAAGATTGTCAAAGCAAAATTATTTTTAAAAGGAACACGTTTGCAATAGCAGGTGTCAGATATAACAGATTGTTGTTATGCTCTAATGGCCTGTGATGTTCTGAACTGAGAGTCGGTGAGTTAAATGAGAATCATCTGGCATCTTAACCTTTTTACTCCAGAAGCCTTTGTATAGGCCCAGTACCCAGGAAGTGCACAGCTACATCAAACAGCTTGCATTGGAACATTACATCTTTAAAACACACAGCGTTCGTTTCTTTGTCTGCTCCAGTTGAGCCTCCTGTAGCATATTTCTTACCTCCAGTTGTGAAGAGGTATAAAGGCTTAGATCACACATCATACTAAGACATAATGTATGTTGTGTTATGTTGGCTTAGCATGATGTAGGGTTCTTTCAGCCATTAGGGCTGATTCAGCAAATCATGGTTAAAACAAACCCTAGCTTAGCATAATATGTGGACCCAACCACTGAGTTGTTTTGAATTATCTGAAAAGGGGTAGGGGAGTCATACATGGAAAAATTAGAATATTGACTGACTATATACAACTGGCTGTAGGACAATTAACTACTTCCTTGATGAATTCATAAACGTAAATAGGTGGCAGTTGATCTCTGGTATGGTCCTACTGACCTGTTCTCATTTATAAATGCACAATTTATTTTTCAAGAGCCTCTTTGCCAGATAATAATAAGTGGGAAAGATAAAATAGGGGGCATGAGTAGGGGCACTTTGTCACTTGGATACCAAACTATTTATAGTTTAAATGCTGAAATGTAATGCCTTGAATTTTCTCAGTAATGAGTAGGAGCCATGCAATTCCGTAAGAATTGATATAATAGGACTTTGTCAAGATACATGGTTCAAAATTCTGTATAATTTGAAGATTAAACCTCATGAATAATGCAGTGCAGTAACCCTACCTGGAGTTTACCAGAGAAGGGATCACCGCATGATATACCCACCGATCTTACAAACAAGATCCAAAGCTTGTCTTGTAATGTTGAATGAAGCTACATTCGTGTATGCACAGTCTGCGAACCTTTTTTGTTTTGGAATATATGTGTTTGGGTTAGGATAAAAACAGCTATAAATTTAGTATAGGACCGTTTTTCTTTTGTCCTTTCTTTTCTATTATAATAATCAAGGAAACTTGATACAAATAATACAAGATTCTTGAAATAAGGTTTAAATAATTGGAGGCTCTTAAATATGTAGTATGGATAAGTCACGTAAACATAGATCACTTGAAGTATCTGGAGACTTTAGAAGATTTTCTTTAGATGTGGATATACAAAAAAACGTTGGCCTTCCAATTAATTAACAAGTTTTAATTAATTGGATGGCCAACTTTTTTTTTTTTGTATATAGACATACGCCCGAGCTTTTTATCAATTAGATCATTTAATAAAGGATTTATTTTCTGTTTTCCTTTGAAACATTTTAGGCCCTAAAAGTTATACACAATGGTCAGAAGCAAAGCTATAAAGCCAAGACACATTTTGTTTTTCCACTTCATCCAACTGCTTGTTTAATAAGGAACCTTCTAAAATGCAAGGTAAATTCTGAAGCTGCATTCCTAAACAAACAGTAAGGAATAAGACCAACTGGGCACAGTGAGACTTTACTTTGGGTAAACAAGTATAGTTTCTAAAGGAGACTTTAGAAATTCCCTGTGCTAAAATTAATTTAAGTACATTTGGTTCTTAGACCACCTCCTGAAAGCTATTTCTGATTTTGGTTGAGTGCTGTTTGCTTGAGGAGGTTGTGCACAGATCTCACTGTGGGATGACTACAGAGATCACATCCCAGTGGGCAATATATCAATGAATTGAGGCAAGGGTTTGCTTTTATAAATCAACTTTTCTAAATAGCTAGACATTTTAAATCTTAATTTAGATTAATGCTTTAAAAACATTAAAATTATGTGCTGCATTTTGAAGTAATTTAGAGCAGTGTTTCTCATTTTGGGGACTTCAAGATATATGGACTTCCACTCCCAGAATTCCCCAGCCAGCATTTTAACCCCAAGGTTAAGAAACACTGGTTTAGAGTATCAGATGTTTTCTTCATTAATTGGCTATGATGAGGTATATAAAATATAATACATGGACCTTGGCCTGAAAAACCAACAGCAAAATACAGAGAATTTGATTTTTTTTTCATTTAAATTTGACATTACTAAAAAATGGTATGGTATTACAAAATAGGTAGAAGCCAACTCTCTACACACTTCTGCTGAACATCTTCTGCTTGTCATCACAACTCCCCACTGTTCCACTGATTCAGGGTAGCCTTTTTCCTTGCATGACAAGCCATTCCATCAACTCCAGTACCTAAATTTCATTTTGGAAATGGACTATTTTGCCCTTGCTGAATAAATAAAAGTTACCTTTGCATTATAAAGGCTGGCTGGGAAATTCTAGGAGTTGAAGTCCACACATCTTAAAGTTCCCAAGGTTGAGAAACACTATACTATACCTAAAGCACCCAAAATGCAAAAACAGGCACAAATGTTTGATCCTATTCAATCTGGGGAGTGCATAAAAGATGCTGATGGGTCATATTTTTGCACCTCTGGTGTCGGGAAACCAGCATATATATCATTTGATTTATATAGCCGAGTGTATGAGTTCCATCTCTACAGGCATCTTAAGCAGAACCAGTTCCATTTTGTGCTTTCCTCCTCGGAAAATGCCTGCAGTGCTTTTTCCTTTGGGCAAAAGACACATTCTTTCTTCAGAGAAAGTTTGCCACTTGCTTCTATGATCATAAAACTGCCCCGGTGACATCTGAAAGATCATAAAGGAGAGAGTGGGTTAAAGGTTAAGAATAGAAGAAGTCATGAAAATTATGTGTGTGTGTCAGAGATAAAAGCCTGCTGCCTGGATATAACAGAACTGTTGTGCACAGGCAGAGAGTCCTTTCATTCTCCATCTCCCATGAAAAAATGCAGTAATCAGGCCATTTTTTGGTCAGTTGGAAAGCAGAGCTCATAAGCTTCCTGGATTTAGCTGTATTAAGTACAGTGAACACTGCATATAGAAATGCGCCCTATTTTTCTAATTGCAATAGTATTTTGCACATAATGATATCTAATTCAAAGAAATCTGAAATTTACCTCACACATTTTGATGTATTAAAAATAGGGTATTTTAACACATCAGAATGCCTTCTCATACAGAGGGAAAAAATTAATTATTGCCCCAGGGATTCACCAAGTGTAAGAACCATCTTAAAACCGTTAGGCAACCTATAGAAAACCATCTGATGAGGCAACATAATGGTATCATTTAGAAAAGGAGCACTTTAACTATTTTCATTACATTTTTATTCTGCTTCATAGTTAAAATAATGATCAAAACCAAGAGCAATCCTGCAGCATTCCTTGAACTTCCTGTTATTATTACAAAGCCGTAAGTTTGAATGTTCTTTTAAATCCTCACAAGTGTCTTGTGGGGAGGATTGAGGAACAGACCTTATTGTTAGCATATATTATTTGATTTTTTTTCCTGGTTCTGTTTTTCAGTATCCTTGCAAATTTACAGTGAACCATTTACCAATAGTAGTTAGCTGATACTTATCTCATTGTCCAAAATCGTAACTTTTCTAATAAAACATGAGCGCCCGCCTGTACCTCTTACTTCACTTCAGTGGTTGGTGCAGGCTGCAGAGATTTAATCTGCCTTGGGCAACTGGTTTTGCTGCACTGTTGGCTTATATCCATTTCTCTTCAGGACAGTTTTAAGAACAAGGAGCAGTAGGTAGTACACAAAACAGCATTTGTTCCTTGAGGTTTCCTTTTCTAAATTGGTGAGCAGAGACCACACAGGTCTGTTAGATGAATTCTTTTGTTCAAAATGATGTAGAAAAAATGGAATAAGTATGTGTTGAAGGTAGTGATCACCATCTTGTGGTAAAAAATGCACTCTAAATCCTTAAGTGAAATCTGACTTTTTTGTTTTCTGTCATGCACTGTTTTACGAATCTAATTGGGATATTATAAATGGATTCATTTCCTATATTTTTATAATGTGATTTCGTAAGAGAAGAACCATGTTAGACTGTGGTAGCAAAAGATCAGGAGGAGTCTGGTAGCACCTTTTCCAACTAACACATTTTATTAAAAGGTGTAAGTTTTTGTGAGCCGCAACTCCCTCAGATGCACAGTGTGTTATGCTGCCTGGGGAATTCTGGGCAACTCCACAGAAATCCACACCTGTTAAAGTTGCTGAGGTTGGGAAACACTGTTGTAAAATCTTTGTAAAACAGACAAGTAGGAGAAGGGCTTGAATTCTTCTACAGTACCAAGGATTCTACACAGACATTATGTATACATGTCTATACACTAGGCATGCTGTATGTAATGGAGTTAGCATGGTTGCATGTCATGTGTCTTTAGAGTTCATTCCCTCTTGCTACTCTGACATGACCTGGAGTGCTTAAGACTGGAAGTAGGGAGGGCAGGATCCCCTTGGAGCTTTTCAGTAGCTGAACAGGTACTTGCTTAGTTATGACAACATTTGGAATTAGAACTTTCAACAGGCAGGGCGAGAGGACTTAGATTTGACAGAATAAGACTGACAACTAAATTCCCATTTTACAGCTATAAACCTGCACCTTGCACGTTTCTCCTTATGCTAGTCTAGTTTTGATACAGATTCTTAATAGATATAGAGGTAGTCCTTGGTTAATGACCATTCATTCAGCGGCCATTCGAAGTTACAACGGCACTGAACGAGGAGCCGGTCCTTGAAGTTGCAGCCATCGCAGCATCCTGTGGTCACGTGATTGCCATTTGTGACCTTCACTGCCGACTTCTGACAAGCAAAGTCAGTGGGGAAGCCAGCAGGAGGTCAAATGGTGATCACATGACATTGTGCTTAATGACCACATGGGATTCACTTAATGACTGCTACTGGAACTGCCATCATAAATCAGCATGGTCATGTGACGTCACACTTTATGACTGCATCACTTAGCAATGGAGTTCCTGGTCCCAATTAACATTGTTAAACAAGGGCTGCCTGTATATTTGCACCATTATGATTTCATCACTGTTTGGAGTTTTACCTTTGTAAGGAATTGACCACAACATCTCTACTCATCCAATACATATAATTTGAGGATAAGGCTGTACTTTATTTCATTTAATAAAATGGATGTTTCACATATTTTTATTTTTATATATTCTTTTTCTCAAAACCATAATGTAGCAATCTTTAGTGGTGGCTAAGAGTCTACCATTGTTATACATCATACTGTCAGATTAGAAAAGAAGTGGGAAATCTGATAAGATCTGACATTTCAAAAAGCTGCTGCGGAATGAAGGATTCAAATTAGATTGGAACTGAAAGGCTGAAAGTAACTTACTGTTTCTGCACCACGTTCCTTCGCTAGGCCAGCAGCTTAACCGCTACACCAAACTGCCTCTCAGGGGTGATGGCTGCAACGGTGTGATAGAAACACCACCCATTCTTTATAAAAAACATGGAGTTTTAATTGCAATGTCATGATTACCATCTTGACTTTTTAAACCATAACCTGTGAAACCTTTGGATGTTTGTTGGGTATTGTGTAGGTACCTTTTTCTTCTCCAGTGAGGCTGATAGCTGATTTGCAGTTGGCTAATTGATTGCAATTAGCCTTTCCCTGTCCCCTCCAAAACAGCTGCTTTTTCTTTGATACTGTCAGGAAACTGACTTCATTTCTGATCTGATACACCCAATTTACTTGGCCCCAAGACTTTGGGTTGACCTTTGGATCAAATCTGTGTCTAGTTGTGGAGTTTAATTGTTGCAATTTTATGGCATATAAAATAATTCAGAGGGATAGAGTGTTTTGGACAAAATGGGCCTACTTCAGGTTTGGGCCATCCCTGGAACAGCATCAGTTGCTTCAGTTTGGCAGATTAACTTCCAGACAATTAGTGCACCGCCTCCTCAGTGGCTGAATTGGCAAGGTCCAGAGGAGTAATGGTAGATTTTGTACCTAATTTGTACCTATTTTCTAAATGTGAGGCTGCTATTAAGATTATATCAGGGTCAAATTGCATTTTTTAAAGTAAATAATGATGAATTGAATCTCTTTGACAGATAAATATATTTGACTTAAATCAAAGAATCCTGGAAGAAAACAGCATACTATTTCTTTAATGTAGGGAAACCCATGTTAACTTGTCCATGTGGTATGCAGAGGTTGAGGTCAACTCAAAGGAATCTTTAACTTTACTAAAACATCCTGGCCAGTTTAAACTATGTATTGTTTCTTAGAGGCAATATTTGATGTTCTTAAGAACACAGACATAAATTAACTGCTTTCTATTCCACATATCAGTGACTCAGCAAAAGGAAAACATAATCTCATTCATTATTGCCCAGTTTGCCTAATGTTCAGTCTGTTTTGTTACTTAAAGCATCTCTTACTTTCAGGCACTGAAGCATTTTATATTTGTACGAGAAACCAAATTATAGGCTTAACTGGAAAATGGAAAAATATCCCAGAACGCAATAGCACACCACTTCCATATTTTGATTAAGCAAAACTACCCGGAACATCTATATGCTTATCAGGAATCAAATTCAATTCAGTGGGATCTTTACCTTATACTTGTAAAATACATGTAAAACATGAGAACCATGTTAATGAAAATTCTGAGTAGCATTGTCATAGAAGTGCAGAAAAAAGAGCATAATGCTTAATGCACAAACTTGGCAAAAAGTCCCATTGGATTAAAGATTTGCTTCAAATAAAAATGTAGCCTGCTTCTAAATTGACCATGAAAATAACCAGAAGTGGGATTGAAGTCAGAGGGCCAGTGTCTTTGGGATTCATGGTGTTGGTGGGTGTGATTCAGTGCCAGAAAAGGAACAGAGTAAGCTATTGTTATCCTGGTGCCCCCCCCCCATCTGGGCACAGCTCCTGGGCAATAGGTGAGGAATAGCCTAGGAAACAGCTCTGCAAAGAATGCAGCAGCTTCTCAGCCTTGGACCTCAACAGCAAAGCATGGCTGCAGAGGCTGCACAGAATGATGGGAAAAGAGGCCGGAGATGGAAAGAAATGGCAGTGTGGGGCAACTCTCAGTGAACCCCAGCAAACTTGTTTGGAAAAAAAGTACAGGAGGAGGAGGAGGGTGGAATGCCATCCTTCCCTGCCCACGTGGCAGGAAAAAGGAAGCGCCAGTGGTAAGCTGACAGGCGCTAGCCCAAACAGTGACAATGCCTCACAGCAGAGCTCTGCTTCACAAAATGCATTGGAGGCTCCTGAGTGTGCTTCCTAAATAGGGCCAGCCTACCCATTATTGTTCACAAGCTGGTAACCTTATGTTTGGATTATTCAAAAGCACAAGCTAAACAGGCTTACCCCTTGGGTCAGGAGGCTTCAACTACTGCAGAATGTGCTGGCCGAGTTGCTGAACGGGGCACCTGGCATGGTACATGCTGCATGTTTATTGAAGCGACTGCACTGGCTGCCAATTAGCTACTAAGCAGTTTTAAAGACTATGCATATGTTGCATAAGGCCATGAACCCTTTAGAACCAGGACATCTAATGGACAGACTTCGCCATTGCAGAGCTGAAATTGTGGCCTGGCAGGGTGGGGGTGCTGCTGCTGCTGCGTTTGCTTAGAACTGCAGAGTGCCGAGGGGTGGACTTGCTGTGTGATGGCACTTACTTGTACTTTCTGGAAAATTCTTCCTTGAAAGTTGTAAAGTGTCTGTTGCACCATGTTTCAGGTGCCAGCTGAAGATCTGACTTTGCTCAGGCCTTCTCTACAAATGTTGAAGGGTTATTGTTTCCGCTTCCATTTTCTTGCTCTTTCTTGTTTTGCTTTGATGATTTTCGTATTGCCTTTATTGTTATTTTTAATTATTGTGGATTTTATATGTTGTAATACTTTGCTTTCAAACTTAAGATTTTATCTTCCGTAATGTTGAGGTTTGCTTTAAATATCAGATGTTAAGACCGAACAGCATTTCGTTCTGTTATACTGTACGTAGAGTCACCATGAGTTGTAAACGACTCAACGGCAATTAACAACAACAACAAGAACAACATAGTCCTGCCTTGGATTGCTTTTGTAACACACACTAAAGAGTGTTTGTATAAGAGCATTACAAAAGAAAAAGTAGTGGTGTGTGCTGTGATTCACTTAGCTGTTTAGTTTACCAAATATAACATGCCATGGTTAAGGAAAGAAAACAGAGGATTTACACAGCCCATCAGCCTTTATATATTTTAATATATAACTTTTATATATTAAAACATTTATAAATTTTATTTCAGCATTTCTTTAAGTAGAAAATCACAATCATACTTTATACTGTTATATAAAATGAATCTGAAGTATCTCAAAAACATTATTACCTTTTACAAATTTAGTGCGCAAATAAATCTATTTGGCAAATAATTGGCTATTATAATATAGTTAAATTAATACAGTAAAGGCTCACTGTTTGTAAGGCAAAAAAAATATGTATTTGCTTATGCTCCATGTCTCTTCTTCACTGAGTTTTGCTTTCATTAATGGGATTGGGGGTTTTTGAGGTAGATAGCAAAAGCATAATATTTGATGTCTGGGAATTTAATTTTATCCACATACATCAGTTGGATTTGTCCTCTTCCAGGCTGCACCTAGACCTGGTCTAGAGGCATTTGGAATTTAAGCAAATTGGGTAGGGAAGAAACCTGAAGAAAGTCCTATTGTCAGGCCAAGCCCAGGAACTTCAGAGAATCAGTCCAGCCAAACTCCAGTTCTTTGTTTGCTCACACCGTAGAGACAGAATCTTGGCAGACTAAAGCTACTCTTCCTAACCTAAGGGGAAATAACCTGGGAGAGATCTAGGGCGGGGCTATCCTGAACCTCTTTGTTTTCCCACCATCGCCTCCCGGACTGTGCCTCCTCTTATCTCTTGCACCTTCTTGGAATGTGCTCCCTCCTTCCTGAGAACCAGTGGCACCGCTGAAATCCACCACACCTATTATGGATTGTCTTATCTATTCCTTAGTAGTTAGTCATTGCTATTGAGGTAGCTGCGTGGAATCTGCCTTGAACACATGTTATAAGCTCCTATTGTAATGAGAAGTAGACTCAGTCACCACCTCCATATCATGCTGGCACAGGTATAGGTAGTCCTCAACTTACAACCATTTGTTTAATGACAGTCCGAAGTTACAACGGCCTCGGAATGGGTGCTTTACAGCATGCGTGCACGCGCGCACGGTCACATGATCACATTTTGGGCTCTTGGCAACCGGCTCACGTTTATAAACGGTTGCAGCGTCCAATTGTGTTTTGCAACTTTTTTGTCGTTTTCGGGCAAAAAATGTCCATTGGGGAAGCTGGATTAGTTAACAACTGCTGTAAAAATGGTCATAAAATCGGGTCCAGTCAAGTGATGACTCAACCTACAACTGCAACAACTTATGATGGAAATTCCGGTCCCAATTGTGGTCATAAGTCGAGGACTACCTGTATTCAATTATTATTCAAATGCAGCCCTATCTCCAGGCTTACATGCAGGATAATCTTTTGAGTCAGGTTCTCTAGCTGACTGCTACTGGATTTGAAACCTTGTGCTGGGCTGATCAACAAAGATGGAGGAGTGTCTGCTAAGGAGTGACAAAGGAGTGATAGGGAATTCTATCCTGCAGCTTACTATAGAGGAAGTGATGTTCCTTCTCAGCTAATACAGAATGTTCTTTTCTTCCTTTGTTAGCCATTTTGATCACCTTGATGGGGTTTCAGGGGTACTTTCACAGACTATTATTCATTGTGTTTAATAGGCTACTGCTAAAGTTAAAGGCTGATTAAACATTTTAAGTCTTTAGTCCCATTGTGGGGATAACCCTTAAAATGCTGTAAAGCATGCTTCCTTTAACGCAGCCCAGGACATGTCACAACCCAGGTCAAATGCATTATATTAAATAAGGATAAATAATTGCTCAAAGTCAAAATGTAATACTCTTTCCATTCTGATTATAATTTTTAAATTCTAATCCGAGTGGGATTAGATGTGTATGTATTCATTCAGTTTACAATAGGCCACTTTACTAACTGTAAGGAATCAGTAAATTCGTAAACATTGTTCCTGAGTTAAGTAAATAAGGTAGACAAGATTATATTTTGTTAAGCAGATTTCTTCTTATATGTATTTGTTTGCACGTGTCCATTCTGTTACATCTAAACCAGATGTGTTTCATGGATGACAGGTTAGCAATCTGATGTAGTAAAATAGATACCTTAAACTATATAAGTTTTATCATTCATGAAAGTTGGCCGTGCTGAGCAAGGACTTACGGGAATTATAGTTCAAAGCATTTGGGGTATGCCTAGAAAAGAGTGGTAGGTATTTTCTAAAAGAGTATGTAGAAAAAGCTCCAAATGTTTTGAAAAATACTCCACACTTTTTAAAAAATACTATCAAGATGGATTGAGTATTTTTTACAAAAACTTTAAATATTTTCTTTCAGCTGTTGGTGAATCGGAAAGTGATATCTACATGCGATTCATGAGATCACATAAGTGTTACGATATTGTTCCAACAAGCTCAAAGCTTGTGGTTTTTGACACTACACTACAGGTGAGTTCCCCTTTGAGGGATTCCTTTCTTTATGGTTAGTTGTCTTGCGACTGAAATAAAAAGAGGAAGTGATTACAAGCCTTAACACTGATCACCTTGTTACTTCATATTTGAATATGCTGGTAACTATTTCTGCTGCCTTGGTTGCAAGCACAAGTCCACTGTTGGCTAGATTATAAAGCAGCGTAAAACTTTGGAAAATGCAAAATTCCTTAAACCACTTCCAGTTCAAAAACCATCAAATTGTCCCCAGAATAGCATGGTTTAGTAGGAGGTTCAACACCGTCCAGAAGGAAACAGAACTTTCCTAGATGAACACATTTTGCACACTAAACTATGTCTAATTTCAGTACAGGCAGTCCTCGACTTAGGACCATTCATTCAGCAACTGTTCAAAGTTATGACAGCGCTGAACAAATGGTGGTTATGACCAGTCCTTGGAGTTCTGCCCATCCCAGCGCCCCCACAGTCACGGGATCACAACTTGGGCACTTGGCAACCTGCTTGCACTTACAACTGGTTGTAGTGCCCCACAATCACGTGATTGCTTTTGTCTCTCTTGGATGTCATCTAGTGATGTACAGCCAAGGTATAGCTGCTGGGTAAGTATTGAAGAGTTTGAGTTTGAGAAATCAGCGTATTGATTTGTGTGTCAAATCACAGCATACATACAGCTGTGATCATTCAAAAGAATGGGAGTCAAAAGAAAATTCTGTAATGGAGTGAATTGTTTAAAAGAGAATTCTGTGAGGAAAAGAAATGAGGAACTAGAACTTCTCTGATAGCAGCTGCTAGGTATAAGATTCCTTTGCTATAGTAGTACAAGAGCAAAGTCCTTCCAATTACACCTTTGTTTCATGTGTGAAGTTGGGGACAACATAGTCCTGCTCTTTCTTGCACTTCGCACTGTCTTGACCTACTGGTCAACCAACCCATTTTAAAAAGGGGAGGGAGGGCTGGGTTAGCAAGGATTCTAGTCTCCCTTTCGGCCAGAATAGCACTGGAGAACAGGCTCTGAACCAGATGGAAAGCGGGTGGCCCCCAGCAGCTCAGCCAGGCCAAGCAGATCCCCCTTCCTGACCATGTCACCTCAAGCCTCCTCCTCCCTGAGCTGTGGATTGTCCAGTCAGTGAGCAACTCACTTGTCTTCCCAAGGAAAATGCCACCATGCTGTCATAGCAAACAAGTTGGGCAGGTGGTCTTCAGCCTGTCTCAAATACAGAGTTGTGGGGCTCAACAAATGGTAACCTTTCTGCTGCAGTAAACAGTCTTATGGATGAGACCTTAGAACAGTCCTTCTCAACCTTGGCGACTTAAAGCTGTGTGGACTTCAACTCCCAGAATTCCTCAGCCAGCATCTGCTTGCTGGGGAATTCTGGGAGTTGAAGTCCACACAGCTTAAAGTCACCAAGGTTGAGAAACACTGCCTTAGAATATTTTATTGTGGATCTACAGCAGAGGGCCAGAGGATAGCAGTTAAGCTTACATCAGGGTAAAGATGGTTTTAAAATGACAGCAAGTCCCATCATGTTTACCTTAGAATGCCTGATCTCTTTAATTTCAGTGTAGGCTCAAATGTTATTTGGAAAGTCTATTAAATTCATTTTAATAGCATGGGTATTGATCATTATAGCCCTCATTTGTAAGAACCGTAGGTCTTGGGACAAAAATCTGATAATTTTGAAATAAATTAAGCATGTCAAACATGTGCTATCTTTTTCCATGTAAACCCTTCTTGAATGCTGCTATTCATCATACGTTGCTGTGGTGATAAATGAATTTCTTAATGCTGACTTACAGCAAAAGTAGCTGCAAGTTTTTTTGCTTTTTTTTTTTTTTTTTTTGAAAAATGTTGAATTGCATTGCGGGTTTATTATAAAATAAATAAGGAGTTACCATGGCTTTGAATCAAGCAGATGACAAAGGAAGGCAAACATTAAACAACTCCATCTCTTCTCATACATGCATCCTGATGTGTTTAATTTCTGCTTTATTTCTTCAGTTTTAACTTAGTTATAATTTTGACAGTTTTTTAAAAAAATTATCCCTGCCATGCAGCTATTGCAATTGTCTGGTGCACATGTGTCTCTGTTTCAAATAGAGTTATACTTCCAGATAGCAACTCTTAAGATAATTTCTTGCTGTGTTTTTCTTTTTCAGGTAAAGAAAGCTTTCTTTGCTTTAGTGGCAAATGGTGTTCGAGCAGCTCCACTGTGGGAGAGTAAAAAACAAAGCTTTGTAGGTAGGATGATATTTGTTGGTATGAAATTATAGAAAAATGGGATGAATGATTTTTTTCCTCCTTTTTCACTTCTCTCTCTTATATTAAAAAAAACATGGCTTCAGATATGCAGTGGAAACTCAATTTCACGGACTTCATTTAGCAGATTTTGGATGCAATGGACCAAATTTCTATCTGGGCATCCCTTCAAAATAATGGGCAAATCTGATATAGCTGAAGTAGTTCAGACGAAACAGCTAAATTTGCATTAATGTTAGGTCATGCATAGTGATTTGCATCATCTGGGTAATGCTGCTATTAAGCAGTGGATGTAAATTGGGCCATTGGTGTGGTGATATGATTGCTGCAGTTCATGCAATTGGTAACTAAGTGGACACTTGAGAGTAATGGCCCACCTCACCCCCCGTGCATTAAATCAATCTTTCCTTGTATTTGGAAAACATGGTTTCCTGCTAAGTAAACAAGCCCTAGTGAGAAAAACATTGGAAACTTACAGTTTTAAGCACACATGCGCGCACACGCACACACACTTGTAAGTGATACCTGAATTTGTCTGTGGTTTGTTTATATTGCATTTGTACTGTGGCTTCATATTCCATTTGGCAATAAACTAGATTTTAAGCAAATTACACAGGTAGTCCTCACTTAACAACCACAATAGGGACCAGAAAACACTGTTAAGCGGTATAGTCATTAAGTGAATCACCCCATGACTGGACCTGATTTTATGACCATTTTTACGATGGTTGTTAAGCAAATCCAGCTTCCCCAATGGGCATTTTTTGCCAGAAGCTGGCAAAAAAGGTTGCAGTTCGTGTTCACGTGACCGCAAGATGCTACAACTGGTCATTAAATGTGAGCTGGCTGCCAAGTGCCCAAATTGCGATCATGTGACTGCAGGTGTGGGGCAACGTTTTGCAACAGTCATGTGAGTACAGGTCATAAAGCACTTTTTCCAAGGCTGTCATAACTTCAGACCGTTGCTAAACAAATGGTTGTTAAGTGAGGACTACCTGTACCTCACTAAGTTCACATAGAGGGAAGTAAATTAATTAATTATTAATTTAATTAATTAATAATTAGCTTAGAAGTAAAAACTTCCCAATCTCCTTGCAGGCATGACAGAGGAAAGGACAATGGAGGGATAAGTATTAAGCACAAGGCTTGCTGCAGCTCATTCAAATAGTGAGAAACTAGGACTTGCTATCACATCTGACAACTTCAGTCACAGAATGGATGAAGAAAAGAATGCAAGTGTCTGAAAGATTTGTCATGAATGTTTGCATTTTAATATTGACTGTTTTAAAGAATGTGACTTTGTGACCCTTTAGATCAGGTCTGGAAAAAACATTTAAGACAGCATTACTTTTTAGAACCCAATTCTTCCTAAAGATGAAAAGTCATTTTTGAGTGTGACTAAGAGGATCAAGGATGATCTTTGGCTGTGCTTAAGAAATATGAGCAGTTTTTCTTGCACTTAAGTCCAACTGCATTTCAAAGGAAATGTGTTTTAGCTGTATCCAATTTATGTTAACCAGGTATCTGCTTTTTGATGTTTTAAAATTCTGATTAAAGATTGCAACTTGCAATTTGAAACAAGATTATATCAAAATCAAGATTATAGTCATAGTTTTTTTTTAAAAAAAAAATATGGTCTCCCTCTACAGTATTGGAGGCTATTTACATGAAGCATCAAATTAAATTCTGGCACTTCAGAAAACAGGTTTAGAACTTGTATGCTCCTTATTCCCTTAGTACACCAAGATTGGACTGTTGGGAGTCTTGATGTGCAAAGGATAGTTGAGGACTCTTATGTTTCAGTCAGGTGCTGCTTCACAACTTCAGCTAATGATTCTAGCTCTTTGGTGGATAAGATATTAAAACTTTAAATTTTGTATGGGAATAATGATACCACAGTTCTTAATGTGGCTTGTGAAGAACAGATATAACTGTGTTCATGCATATTTCCGTGGCGTCACTTGGGCTTTCCGTCACCCACCAATAAATCTGTAAGGTTTAACAAATTAAAAACAGATTGGACAACTGGGTTAAATGTGCTTTTTCTTTGCCTTGTTACAGGAATGTTAACTATTACAGATTTCATTAATATACTGCATAGATACTACAAATCTCCAATGGTAGGTGCCACCTCATAATTACAGCTTTTACGGATAAAACAGGATGCCTGAAATAAAAGTATTGTTCTGATGTATTAATGGTTAAAAGTCATGGGTAAATGAAAGAATGCCTTTCTGGATTGACACATAAAAATTGAGTTTCCCAACTTCTCTGTAAACTGTGTGTGTAAAACTGAACACTGACTTACATATCTTATTTTTTATTATGACTGATTATTGTATATGAGAAGGGGAGAGTCTGTTCCCTAGATGGCAGTGGTGCTTAACCATGGTTGGCCCAGAAGAATGTGAAAAGCCAAAGCAACCTTCATGTGTTCTGGGAAATAGACAAACAATAGAATAGATGTAGTGTGGTCTGTTAGATAAAGTATTTGACTGCAGAGGCTTAAATTAGATGTGTGGCTTAAATAGCTACGTAGATAATTAGTGGACTTTGAATAAATAACTAACTCTCAGCCTGGTGTACTCAGCATGAGCCAACTTATAATTAGCTGTTGAGGATGCAGCTTAACAGTACAGCATTGTATCAGAATCTAATATTCTGCTAGTTTCCATGCTTAGGTGTCTGGAGAGAGGGGAGTGCTGGTGGCTAAACAAGTATCACTCTGCAAACTCCACCTTTTATATACTTGCATGCCACGTTGCAGCCCAAGTACGAGAGAGAGGAGCTTGCACTGTGGTGTGATGCACATTTCAATTTGGGGCATCAGGATAGTTAGGAATAGACATCTGTGCTTCCATGTAGGCTTCATATCCAGCCTGAAATTATTTATTCCTGATACCTGAACAAAGCAGCTGTATTTGAACCTGCCAACAACTCAAGAACGAAATGCTTCTTCCTTATACACACTGTTCAAATGCACGTATTTGATACTTGCTGATCTGTTTCTCCATTCAGTCATGTATCTGCATATTGTTAGATCCACATACATTTACATTCATATAAGTTAATTCTTGCTGCCTCTGGAAAAAAAATAATAATAATTTCCTGTATTGATATTTCAGTAAGTTAGAATGTTGTGTTGAGGGAAAACTACCAAATGTTTGATTCCCCCCCCCTTTCATTAGTATTTCTCTCTTCCTGAGATTCTTCTCTGTTTTACTGAATTTGAGACAGTGAAATTAGTCAAGATACTTTTTTCACTTGGAAGTTTACACTATAATTTTAAAGGTGGACATAGCTAAAGCGGTGCACAGAGCCAAGTGCAGCAGATGTGCTATTTAACCTGTCTGAAAGAAGTAATCTTGTTTCTGATATACAAATTAATTATGCCTGCCAATCTGTAGCACAGATACCCCTTGCTATTGGCATTTATGATGCCAAAGATGTAGAGGAAAGGAGAACCAACTTTAAAAAGATGCTGGCATTTGGAAATCCAAATGTTACAGTCTGGTTAGTTAAGAAAGAGATCATCCTCCCACCATAATTCTGTTCATCCTGTCTTCAAATCCCAAACGTACAGTTACTGCAGTTGTTTCTCTTCCTTACTTCCTAGCAGTAGCATCCGCACTTGTCTCTCATGCTGCAGCGCATTCAACTACAATTGCCCACAGGCATAAGTAGGAAATAATCAATACACACACCGAGTAATGAAAAGTGAACCAAGCTGTAGACTATCAGCCAGCACTGCCGATCAACCTGTGGGTTAAATGGATGAGGGCTGACCCCAGTGGAGTCTCCTAGTATAGCATGATCCTGACTTGGCTGCTCCTGTTGCGTTGTGTTTGCAGCATTGACTGGTCTGGTACTGCACTGCTCATCTCACACTTGACCAAGCCAGGCAGATGGGCTAGTTTGGTGGCCTTGTCATAGATCTATCTTGTAAGTAATGATTAGTGACTTCAACAAGACGGTGCAGTGCTCCCTCTTACTATGGGCGCCATGCACCATTCTTTGGATAGAAATAGAAGAAAATATCTGTAGTTTAGGGCTGAACGGTGGAGTCCTTGGCGCTCTCTGAGCTTGGTTGGTTGCTTGCAGACGTTTCGTTGCCCGACTAGGCAACACCTTCAGATCTTCAGGTATAGTATTTCTGCAGTTGTTTTCCTTAACTTGGAATGAGCTAGCTTTTCTCAGCACAGTGAACAAGGCAATTTTCTTTAAATCAAAGTGCAGGCACATTCTTCTCCCTGCTGAACATACTTGAGTGCAAGCACCCATAAATAGAGCTTTAAATATGAGTAGAAGAATCTGAGGGGTCAACAAAACAGACCTCTTGCTTGTCTGCAGCTGGATATCCAGATGCCCCAGAGCTGGCCCAGTTGATAAAAATCAAGGTGGTTGCCAACTCTAGCAAGGAGTTCCTTCCACCAAGGAGAAGGTGGAATTGTGGAGAAACTGACAGGTATTGTGGTCTCAAAAAATCGAAAAACCTGTGCTTGAAGGCTGCCACGTAGGTGAAGTATCCTCAGGCCTGCTTTAGTCGGTCTGTTTTTTCACTGTTTCTGTGTTGCAAAATATATGTGCACCCCATTAATGGGCAGAACAGCTCTGGTGAGCTATGTAATGAATCCTGCAGCCAGAGATCCTCTTAATGTCAACCCCATCAACAAAAGTTGACCACTTCCATCAGAAAGCCAATTTCAGCTGTTAAATTATCATTGTTGCCCTCAGAATAACTCAGGGCCGCCTCAGAGGCAGCCTCTGCCCTTTGGAACACCCTCCCTGTGAGATCTAGCAGGCCCTTAACCTCACGGCCTTCGGGAAAGCGGGAAAGGCCTGGCTTTTCTCACACGTCTCGGAGGAGATGTGAGGCTGGAGCCCAGGAAAACTCTGCAGTTGCAGATACAGGCATGTGTGCTGTGTTTGGGGCACCAGGAGCATCCTGTTGTTTCCATTCTTTTTTTTACTGTTGTGAGCCGCACAAGGTTACATTACGCAAGATGGGTGGGTATACAGGTCTTTAAGATAAATACGTTTAGTCTGACAGGGAATTCTATCTTGTCACCAAGGTAAAACTGCCACTTTCAAGCTCCAAAATAGATTCCTTTATTGAGTTAACTGAGTTTGTGTTACTGGCTGAGCTGCCAACTAGTGTCAGCCTGGTTTGTCATGCAACCCAGACTATATAAATGAATGGACCGTTTCATACCAATAAATTGGGTTGAGAAAACTGATAAAGTTAACTGTAGTAGTAACTGCCTTTGGAACAGCCTTCTTCCTGAGAACTGGATGGCCACGACTCTATTCGCCTTCTGGAAGGCTGTATAAACTTAGCTTGTTGGCCAGGTCATTAGTGGGGCCTGATATGCCTGCTGGTGTGTGAGTTGTCTTGGTTATAATATGATTATTATTTTAATTGTATTGGTTTTTTATTAATATTTTTTATATATTGTTTGTTAGCCACCCGGAATTATTTATTTAATATTTCAGACCAGTTTTGTTTGGCACCATTGATGTCAGCGACTAAAATTTCTTTTTCAAAATATTACATAATCAAGCATTTGAGAGAAATTAGTAATCTCACCAAATTTTGTTTTTTTTAATGCAATATACTTGCATCGTTGAAAGAAATAATTGAGAACTGAATATAGTTGTTAATTCTAACAATTGGAATCCATATCCCTAGTGTGTAGGAGAGCTGCATACAGAGCTGAACATTTGGTCTCCTTCCTAATTTTGGCAAGCTCTTTGGTTGAATTTCAAATTTGTCTACCCTCTAGTCCTTGCTTAGAGACAATTTTGCATAGTGGTTTCTAGGCATAAATGGGCTAGAAACTGGGAGACTGTGAGTCCTAGCCTTGCCTTAGGAGGAAGCCAGCTGGGTTACCTTGGGCCAGTCGCAGTCCCTCAGCCCTAGGAAGGAGGCAATGGCAAACTCTTTCTGCAAATCATGCCAAGGAAACTGCAGGGGCTTGTCCAGGCAGTCTCCAGGAGTCAGGAATTATTTGAGGGCACATGCGCATATACATACCACACAAAAACCCCTCACTTAGAAAAGAACCCTCTTTTTTGTTTATGTCCTTTATTTTAATGGCTTTTAAATTTGGGATTTTGGGGGCTTTATTTTTACAGGTACAAATCTATGAATTGGAGGAGCACAAAATTGAAACATGGAGGGGTAAGCACATGTTATAAACCATTCAGAATGAATGTGATCCTCCAAACCTGCTCTGCAGCTCTCTTGTTTTGTAGATCTTTTATGGTTCCCAAATCTAGGAATGGTAATATACTTGTGAACTGTTCAGATCCTAGAATATAGTACTGCACTACAGATAGTCCTCACTTAACAACCATTTGTTTAGCATCCATTCAGAGTTACGATGGCACTTAAAAAACCGACTTACAACCGTTCCTTGCATTTATGAACATCAGAGCATCCCTGCAGTCACGTGATCACAATTTGGGCACCTGGCAGTTGTTGCACATTTACGATATTGCAGCATCCCACAGTCATGTGATCGCCATTTTCTACCTTCCCAGCCGGCTTCTGATAAGCAAAATCCATAGGGAACGGTGTGATTCGCTTAATGACCATGTGGCTCACTTAGCGGCCATGTGATTCATTTAACGACTGCAGTAATTCACTTAATGATCACCACAAAAGTGGTCATAAAATCAGGTCCAGATTTACTTAGAGACCTACATTCCAGTCCCAGCTGTGGTCATTGAGCGAGGACTACCTGTAATGTGACTTGTCCCAGTTAAGTGGGAGTGTTATTTCTCATTTCCATTCCTTCTCATACATATTCTCTTTCTCATATGATTGGTGCAGTGTTTTCCTCCAGTGGAAAAATGCACTTCCATTTTAGACAGTGAATATGAGTAGCCAGCTGTATTTTGATCCTGTCTTAGTTAATGGTAATATGGGAATGTTTTCTTTTTTCAATTAAGAAAAAAAAATGAAAAATCTAACCTATATATCTACAGTTTTCTGAAAATTTAAGCAGGTATATTTTGGAGAAAGCAGAACGCTTCTGTTGCAGGAAATGCCGTTTTAAATCATTGCTTGTACTTAAACTGTAACTCTAAAATTCTGGAAGAGTAGGCAGTTTCAGATTAAGTAAGATAATGATTTATCTTTCCTGCCATTCCTGCTATGTCCACTCTTGCCCGTACATACCAAGTCGTATTTTGATAAATTATTAATAAATGAAAATACTAAGATCAGTCAAAATATATCATGTTAAAGATGGGTCCTCTAGGCATGCTATATGTGTCCTAGAAAAAAACTGATAACCCATTTATTTCACTCACCTTTTTAAAAAAAAATACATTGGCCTTCTGAAGTGTGAAGTCTTGGGTAATCCCAAACTTCCTTTAAAATACTCTGCACAGCTTTTGTTACAATTGTGGTGTTCATACTCAAGGCTATAGTGACCTCTAGTGGTTATTTGGTTCTGAAAATCAGTTTCCCAATCTTCTGTATATTGTGATTGCTTGACTATTTTTGTATTAAAATGTCAATAGATGCCCATTTTTTTACAACAGAAATGTTCATTTTTATGAAATATTTATTGGATATTAGAAGTTTATGAAAGCATTGTTTTTAATTATGCAGAGCTTTATTTGCAAGAAACCTTTAAACCCTTAGTGAACATTTCACCAGATGCAAGGTATGTAATCGTTTCCTACTCTTTTTTAGTTGTAAATTCTGTTAACGTATTTATCACACTATTTCAAAGAAGTATTTAAGACTAATTCCATATCTGTCAGAAATTAGGGTGTCCGATACACACAGGATGCTCTTTGTATTGATAACGCTGAGCCTTGCTGACGTTCTTCTTTCTCTGTATCTTCCCACAAAGCTCACTATAATGATTCCTCTCTTAGAGCATTCTTGCTAGGTTTTGATACATTGCTGGTATTAAAGTATATGTAGAGTGTCTGAGAATTGAAATGGCATATCCTTCCGTTTTTTCAGTTTCTCTGAATGTTTATTAAGAATCTATACTTTTGGTTTTGAGTACTGTAATTGTTTGATAGTGGAGAGGAATGCCTTTGTGGAATAAGTCCATAGAATGTACTAATAATTGCAATAACTTTCTCTTTAGCCTTTTTGATGCTGTATATTCACTGATCAAAAACAAAATCCACAGATTACCAGTCATTGACCCTGTGAGTGGAAATGCACTTTATATACTTACCCATAAAAGAATACTCAAGTTTCTCCAGCTTTTTGTAAGTAGAATGATAATTTTATTCTGTTTTAATTACATAGTAAATCAATTGTATGAATGTTAAATAAATCCTGAGTATGTGTCAGTACACTCATTACATGTACCTTCTAGTTGATGAAATGCAGACACCGGTATATTGTCTCTAAATTACAAATTCTAGCTTGTATAGAAGAGCACAAGCATGCTTGGGGTAAAATCAAGTTTGGTTGCATTAGCATAGGTAGCTGCATGTGGTACAGGTATGAGTAAGACAGGTAACCCAGTCTACATCTTCTCTATTCTAATTAAAAATATTATATGAAAGCCTCAAATGTCCAAAGTCATGATGGTGATGGAGATCAGTATCTATGCTCATCTGTTGACAACCATGGCATATGGAAGGTTGGGACGTGGAATGCAAGAGGAATAAATGCTTAAAAAACATGAATTAACATGTGAAATGAAGTAAACAAAAATAAAATTCAAACTTGTTGGCCCCGCTGAAGTGGACAGGGTCCTCAGAGCTGTGAGCATGCCCACCTATGTTTTAGATCCCTGCTTCTCCTGGTTCATTAAGGTCTCCTGGGAGGTGGCAGGTGGTTGGGTTCATGCGGTGGTGAATACTTTTCTGCAGGAGGGGGTGGTTCCATCCGCCTTGAAGGAGGCAGTTGTCCATTCCCTCCTTAAGAGACCATCAATGGACCCAGTGGATCTGGACAATTTTCATCATATCCAACCTTTCAACCTATTTTTTAGGGAAGATTGTTGAGAAGGTGGTTGGCTGACCGTTCCAGAATGACCTGGACCTTTTTCAGTCAGGATTCAGGCCTGGTTATAGTACTGAGACAGCATTGACTGCGCTTGTCATTGACCTCTGGTGGGCTCTTGGTTAGGGTAGTGCATCCAGGCCCTACTTGATTTCTCAAAAGCTTTTGATACCATTGATCATGGTATCCTTTGGGGTCAGCTCAGGGGATTAGGAGTGGGACACACTGTGTTACAGTGGTTCTTCTTTCTTCAAGGCCAGTTTCAGTCAGTGTTGGTAGGAGAGGAGAGGTTGAGCCTGAGGTCCCTTCCTTGCAGGGTGCCTCAGGGCTTCATCCTCTCCCCACTCCTGTTTAACATCTACAGTACATGAAGCTGCTGAGCGAGTTCATTTGCCCGCATGGGGTGCAATATCTTCAGTATGCTGATGTTATCCAGTTATACATCTCCACCCTAAAACCCTAATGGCATAGGGCCAGGCTCATTGCAGGACCATGATTCTCCCATTGTTTCTGTTTGCCCTACCAGATCCACTTATTTATCATTCAGGTGTCACTGATTTTCAACAAGTTTGATGAATGTAGTCAGGATTCAGTCCAACATAAATATTGTCAGTTAGCAAACTCAGATAATGATTGCTGATGCGGTTGAAGTAAGATGTTGCTCCTTGGAAATAAATGATATATGTATGGTTAGGAATCCTGGCACTTTTGCAAGTATGGATTTAAATATGTAGACCAGTGTTTCTCAACCTTGGCAACTTTAAGGTGTTTGGACTTCAACTTCCAGAGTTTTACACCTTACACCACACACCTTAAAGTTGCTGAGATTGAGAAACACTGATGTAGACATTCTCAGTCATATGTCCTAAAGGGGGCAAAATTTATCCCAGTAAAGTCTAAGCATGCTGAGTAGCACAGTAGGTAGAATATTGACTGTTGGTCAGAAAAGAAAAGTGAAAAATTAATGGCAGGGGAGATGGAATGGATTCATTTAGGTGAAGGCAAGGCTCGCTGGTTGAAACCCTGAGCAAGAACACACCTCTTAAGAGATAACACACTTGTTGCAAATCCCATTTTGTTTTTTCCTATTACTGTAATTCATAAGATAAAGGAGTATAACAATAATTAAGATTTGTCTTCTGATCACTTAAGATACTTCCCAATTATATTTTATCTAGTTACTATTCTGCTAAATCTACTTTGCTAACTATCAAGGATGCGGTAACGATGCCTGGACTACAGGCACTCAGATATTCAAGAATTCCGTTCTGTATATTAAGAGTTCTTGGCAAAGCTGGAAAAAGGGAACGGACAGGCTCTAAATAATAAACATCTTCCTAAATTGATAGGCCTTGCTTGTGTAAATGTGCATATTAGAAAGAGACGTACACTTTCCATGACACAGATAGGCACAATTAACACTGACATGTTCAAAGCTGTGAAAATACTAGCTAACGTAATGCTTTTCTGAGATTCCAAGTAAGAACGATGGTAAAAGTGCAGCATTCCATTGATAGAAGTGTGTGAGGATAAAACATAAGGAACTGAGAGCTGAATCTTGGTGTTTAAACAAATAGATTAAACAAATAATCTAAAATTTAGATTTGAGTTTGCACAGTAAATTTAGGCTTCTTAGATTCACAGATTGGTGAAGATTCGTTAAATTTGGAAGAGCTGAAGAAATAAATTCCTTGTGCAGTTTTTTTTTTTTTTTAAATATTGGATTGTGTACCTTTACAGATGGAAAATGCTTTTCAAACAATTGTTTTTAAATTTATCTTTCACCTCTTCAAGGTGTCAGAAATGCCAAAGCCCGCCTTCATGAAGAAAAATCTGGATGAACTTGGAATAGGAACATATCATAATATTGCCTTTATACATCCAGACACTCCTATCATTAAAGCCTTGAATATATTTGTAGATAGAAGGATATCAGCACTACCTGTTGTGGATGAGTCAGGTGGGTATTAAGAATGATAAAGTTCATTATTGCCTGTTGTGAGTACTAAAGATTGGAAATGTTTTTAAGTTTTAAGAAGACAACCACAGAATGCAGATGTGCAGGATTGAGATCTGAAGCACCCTTGCTCACTTAGATCAAAATACTGTGTGTCCCTTACTAGAGAAATAAACAAGGGAGAAGTACAGCTCTTTGAAGATTTCATCATTTATTTAGATCATCCCTCATTTCCATTTTGCTTGAATTAATTATACCTCCAGCAGGTTGCAATCTGGCCGAAGTGCTTTTTTCTGTTTTAGTTACCTTTTGCTTTCATCATCACTGAAGACTAACTTTCAGCTGTCTTTTTTCCACAGCATAATCCTCATCAAGCTCTCTGGCATTTTATTTTATTTATTTTTATCCCGCCTCTATTATTTTTTATAAATAACTCAAGGTGGCGAACATACCTAATATTCCTTCCTCCTCCTATTTTCATTTATCTGTTTTCAGTCATATGTTTCAGTTGAATTCATTATTTCTCCTTTGCTTCGTTGTCCTCCATTCAGCCTGTTTTTTATTCTTTGCTTTGCATAATGTTATTGTTTTATTCCTTGGTATTTATCCCTTTTAACACTGTGATATATAGAAGTGCAAGGACTGTTAGCACATGTTTCCATTTCTTGAAGAAAGAAGGCAATCCTGTTAATGGCTTTTTGTGCTGTGCTTATTTAATCTGACACTCACGCTGTGTTCCTTAAAAGTCTTGCTATTCTTTAATCCTGTTCCTGATTATTAAAAAGTAGACCATCATTCTATAATGGTCATGTACCACACCTTCCAAAATAGTCAGTATCCTTAAACCTGTATTAGTACTAACCAGAGTATGCCCAGGTTGTTTGGACTGAATCACAACGTGTTAAGCCATAGTTATTTCATCACTGCACTATGACAGTGGTTCAGGACATCTTTAGGATTGGTTGTGGGTATGGGTGTTCATTAGCACAGTGATACGATTCAATCTCAGCATCTGGATAACTTTTCCTACAGCTTCATATGGATAGTAAAAAAACGGGGAATAAATACTATCCTGAGAAGCCCTAGAAATAATAGCTTTGGGAACAAGCATAGTTCTCCAGCATCACCTGGGAGTGCTCAGCAGAAAATCTGACTAATCACCCCAAAAGGATGTCATTATCAGTGGTATGTAAAGCTGCCCCAAAGTCCAGCAAAGCAACAGAGACTTGTTCCAAGGGTAGGTCATTCACCAAGGTTGTTTATGTTCCAAAACAGCATCTAAATCCATATTACAAAGGATGTGTGCTGCTGTGGTCAGAAAATCATTGTATTCCTTCTCAGAGTGAATTTGCAATTCAGTTGTGTGACAGAGTTCAGTTTTTTTCTTAGTTGTTTGTTGTTCTCGGCCCATAAAGCTATAGAAGCAAGTGTTCTCTCTTCAAAATCTGGAAGTAACACCAATATTTGCTTTAATATTATGCAACCTAAGATGACATATGTCTGCATTTGGTTTGTCAGTTATTTACTATCACATTATAAGGATTCTTTATCTTCCCTTTTTAGGAAAAGTTGTAGATATTTATTCCAAATTTGATGTTATAGTAAGTATTATTTTTTTTATATAATACTGTTTTGGCTTAGCTTAGTCTTTCACTGTGACCATTCTGTAATATACCCTGGTTCAGAGGGTTAGGGATATTCCGTGTGAAGTTACTCAGTTAATACGATGTTAAATAATGTTCTGGTAACTACTGATTCTCCACCCTCCTCTCACAGAGTGTTTCATTACGTAGTTCGTACTCCAATTTCACAAATGGCATGGTATTTCCAGAGGCAAAGTAAGATGCAGTCAGAAATGTTCTTTAGTATGATGAGTTGCGCATGTGTATTACTCAGCATCAGTGCCAAAAACTGTTAAGGAAAAATGAGAGGAAAAGTAAATTCAAGGCAGTAAAGCAATGGTCCATTGATAATACATGGACCAGAGAACTGGATTATTACATGAGAGATGCGCTAGGCTGGAGAACAGCTGTAGTGATCCTTCATCCAGAGGGACCTGTTGCTCAGATATTCCTAGCTGCATTTGACGTGCGTTGGCCTGTGCACTCAATTCACTCGTTTGAATTCCCACTTCCTTTTCTAAAAGCAATGTCTAACTCCTCCAGCTACAATTTTCCACCTTGCTTTCAGTATTCAAAGTTGCTTTTTTTTTTTTTTTTTTTTACAATACAGTGGTTCTGTGCTGAGACATTTTATGTTTACCTCTTACTTATTATTACAATGGATTCCATGGATACTTTATCAAAAGAGGGAATAAAATTCTTGGTTGAGGAGAGGACTGCTGGAAACCATGGCAGAACAGCAGTTTACAGCCTCCCATGCTTCAGTTGAAACATGGGGCTGTCCTGTCTTAAAATCAAAGATCAGGGGCGAGATAGCCTCTTCCTCCTTTCTTCCTTCTTTTTGTGGTCACTGCTCCCTTTGAATTCAAAACTATGGGGAGCTCATATCCATAGTTTGCTGCCATGGTTACAGGAAGGGCTCGCTAATTGTCATTAATGAGAATGCTAGGGCAAAGTGAAAGGAAAGGGAAATGCTTATTTGAGAGGAGTTCAGTGAGCCAGCAACTCTGTTCTCCCCACCCCCACCCCAAGGTTTTTAACTTTAGGAAGTTAAGGTTAAAGATTAGGCACCACTAATCTGCAGTCTCCCTTATTTTTAACAAAAGCACTCTTTTTCTCTTACACCCAATTAAGCCAAAATATGTGTGGATGTATCATTGGTGCACTTACGGGTTTATCTGCTTGGCTTTTTTTTTTTCTATTTTGTTAGTTAAATCACATCATGTGGATTACACTTCTGGAGTAAAACAGTAAAATTTGTCGGCTCTGCATAAAAAGTGGAATTGAATTGTGTGTCACTGCCTTCTTTTTTTTTCTAGAATCTTGCTGCTGAAAAAACTTATAATAACTTAGATATCACAGTGACACAAGCTCTCCAACATCGCTCTCAGTATTTTGAAGGTGTTGTGAAATGCAGTAAGCTGGAAACGCTGGAGACAATTGTGGATCGGATAGTTAAAGCTGAGGTGAGAATTTGGGGGGGGGCACAGTCCTTTTCTCAATTACCAGATTTCCAGATAGAATCATTCCAGAGAGGGCTCAGATGGTGACAGCATAAGACTATCAGGATATAATACAAGATGCATTAAAACTTACTCCAGCCATTTTTTTAAAAAAAATTGCAATAATTTTACAGTATGATCTTTTTACACTTATTTATAAGGACTGTTAAATTTCCCAATTAAATATACCGCTTTTATTGAGATTTCAAAGTAATCATCCAATTTACCTTCTATTGTCAACAAATTTAATAAATCCTCCTGCATGCCAGAAAGTTTTCATTGCCCATCCAGAATTAATTAAGGAGTCAGCTAGTTTAAGTTGTCTATTTTTAACTAAATAATACATTGTTCCTCAAATTGGAACGTCACAGGGAACTGTGGTTAATTTCTGCTTGGTAAAGAGTAATAGTTGGAAAACACGTTAATAGAGAGGAAAAAACAATGGAAGTTTTTTCCATTTTTCCTCCTTCAATTTCTTATTTTATTCTCTTTCAGAGATGAGGTGATAGGCTTAATATATGGTTGGAAGGTCACAGAGTAGTGTTGATCCTGGTTCATTTCACATTGGCACAAGGCCACAGTTGGTAGTACCGGTGACGCCTAATACAATGAAAATACATAATAGTGCTTCTTGAAATAAAAAAGAGTTGACGGAATGGCATGTAACGTTATTGCCAGCTGCAATATTTAGCTAAGTCTTGCAATCTAAATACCTAAGTATAGATATTTTGGAAAAAGTTTGTTGCTTGGATGGATTAAACCATTGAAATATTTCTTAAGAATTGCTGGAAACGAATTTGAAGCTCTCTTGAAGATTATGTGAGAACAGCACATGATACAAACATTCTGTTAACTCACCTTTATGTGATAATTAAAGTAGCTTAAAAAGTAAGAGAAAAACCTGTTCAATGTTCTCTCACTTTTTTAAGAAACAGCAATCCATTCTAAATAAGGAGTCATTGAGATGTACCCTCAAAACACTGCATATCTTTTGCATTCTGCAGGGTAAAGCTGTTATTTGCTTTGCTTTGATTGCAAGTTTGATTCACTTGCAGACCACAGGGCCAGCCTAGAAATGTTCTCCCCATTTCGTTCTCAGCAAACAAGATTCCATGGAACATGTAAGCCTGTCTACTAAAGTTTTATTGCTCTCTCCAAGCAGCATTTGGCTGAATTTTGAGAATGTAGGGGTAATCTACCCATGTAACCATTCATCGCTTTTCTAAGCTCATGCTTTTTTTTTTCCAATTGTCTTTCTCCAACCACCATCACTTCAAAACTTAATTAGAAAAAGTAAAACCCAAAATGTTCTGAATTATTTTCCATAGGGCTACAATCAATAATACTATTACTGAAATACTCTGCTCTGGAGCCAAATGAAGACAAGAACAAACTACAAAGAAGTCAAAAGTTGAGCAAAAGGAGGAGTGAGCACTACATATGCTTTCTTGAGCTCCTGTACCACAGAGAAAGATGAATTTAACAAATAAATAACAATACTGTGTTGTTCAGTAGCCTTTTGGGTACGAAAGTTACCAAACTGGGAAAGAAAGAGATCCGTTGATTAAATCCGTGCAGTAGTCATAGATGTATTGAACCCATTCATCATAATATTCCTACATAAAATATCACCAATATAAGATAAACATCTATAAAAATAGAATTTCCCCCCTTTTCTGTTTCTTTCCTGTGTTCCCCATTTGTATCAGGTGGGTATGACTGTTCAAATACCAGAGAAGAGGAGCTCTAATTTGCCTGGCCGGTAGGTAGCTAACCTCTGTCCTCCATTGTTGAAATACCTTGACTTAATTTTGCTGTGCCTATCTTTTTGACAAAGTCCCCACCCTCTTCCATAAGTTCCTTTTAATTCATCACAATGTTTCCTAAAATCGATAGAAAATAAGAAAACAGTAGAGAGAAGAGTAGCTTAGCAGGGATGGGGAATCTGGGCCCTTCCAGCTGTTGCTGAACTATAACTTTGACAGCCCTAGCTAACATGGCCAGTGCTTGGAGCTGTAGTTACCACGTGTAGAAGGCCACAGATTCCCCATTCGTGCCGTAAAATACCAGTTTATCAAAATAACAGGAATGGGGAATTTGTGACCCTCAAGATTCTAACGTTCCTTTAAGGTAGGAATATTAGGTAGGATAGTTTAGCGGTGTCAAGACCTTTTTTTGTTTTGTTTTGTTTTTTCAGAGGATGATATTTCTTGAAATGCCCTGTGGAATTAATAATCTGTTTAATCAGTTGGACATCTTTCCCTTGAGCATCTGGCCAGTTCCAGTTAATAGTATTGCTATTGAATGTTGAAGAGTAACAAGTTTTGAGATCATTTTTTAATTTAATCTCAGATATAACTAATTTGTAATAATTTAAACTGGAATTTACTAGAGCATTAGCAATGGTATAAAATCTTGAACCAGATGAGGTCTACAATACCCTCCCTTGGATTAAATGATAAATGAGGAGGAGTGATAGATATCACCTGCCTATTGGCTTCACATAGATGTTAAATAGAGGTAGTCCTTGTTTAGCAACTACAGTTGGGACCGGCAGCTTGGTCGCTAAGCAAAGCTATCACTAAGTGAACCACAACTGTGCTTAAGTTCTTCCTTCAGCTTTCCTTTGCCTTACAGACCTGTGAAGGTCATAAATGCAAGGATTGGTTACAAAATTACTTTTTCATCACTGTTGTATGGGCAAACAGTTGTTAAACAAGGCAATTGCTAAATGAGGATTACCTGTAATATGAATGATATAGTAGAGCCTTGTGAAATTTCATATACAGTTCTTCTATCCCAATACTTGAAGCTACTGAACAACCCAGGAGATTCAGTAGAATACTACAACTTGTTATATATGAATATAATGTCTGAACCAGAAAAATGAGGAATGGCTTACAAAGAAGCCAGCTTACGATATTTGAGTAGTGATTTTCATATCTTGACCGATATCCGTAGCTCAAGGTTGAACGGTAGAGTTCTTGATGCCAAGCTCCGAGAGCACCAAGAACTCCACATATCTTACCTAATCAGAGTTCCCAGATTCAGACATATCACCTATATTCAAAGATGCTACTAACGCTACATAATTAGGGTTTCTAATTATGGTTTGTTTAAAACTCCAGAATGGCTACTTTGCTCATAACATTAAGCTATCATGGCAATGTTCTCATACCATGCAAAGCCAAAGACAAATAAACCAAATAACAGCTTGGCACGAAATATGAACTCGCCCAGTGGGAAGCTGTGGTTAACATGGCCTTCATCTGAATTATTTCCCTCCTTGCCCAAAGAAGGAAGGAAGACAGTGCATGTGGATGCAGGAGCCTTATTCCTATCTTGACTTTGGTAATGCCCAAATCTCAACCTAATATGGTAGATTGGATTTAAAGAAGCCTGCCAGGCAGGACTAGAGGTTTGGCTCCCCCAAGCAGCGAATTCCTTACCCCAGTGCACAGCGTGAATGGTGGTTTTCCGGTGTAGGCTACACAGCCTTCAGACACTGCGTGTAAAGCTGGAGAGTTGTTGGCCTGCTTGGGCTTACTCAGCTTGCCTTCCTGTGTCCCTCCTGAGCTATTGCCCACACCCGTGCTCAGTTAGCTAACGGTGGAACATGGGAATGGGCACACGCACAACCTCATAACTGGGTCAGTTTATACATAGGCTAGTTATTGCTGTTACATAAGTAAACTTCTTTCAAATCTCATGAGCTTCAAAAGCAATACACAAGTTGTACAAAAGGTGAGCTACTCAAAATTCTTGCTGGGCAAACACTGTCAAGTATATCTAAAATACTTTCTGGAGCATAAATTATAAAAATACACAATTAGGATGAAGCTTTTATTAGGTTATTCTAATTTTAAATACAGTTCATGTTTGAAGCCGGTAACATTACACCTCACTTTTATCATAAAAATAGACTTGTTGGTTTTAGCCTGTTCCTTGTTAATTACATTTCAGTGTTTGGGTTACAATCAATCTCTATTTTTATCAAGAGTTTTCTACTTAAATGAATTTATAACTACTAGCAATTTCTGCTAAACGTTCTTACACCCTGTTCTGATAGAACAATGAAGAAATAGCTCTCTACAAAGAGATCTTTGATGTTAAATAATACCTTGTTAGTTTTTCGACAGTTACGCTTTTGTAGCTGTGTGAAATGAGCCTGTTTCAGTTGTAGAACGTCAAAGCCTTCAAGTTAGGCCTAAGTCCGCAGAAAGCACAGCGCTGATAGTTAAGGACAGGACTTGGAACGTGCTGTGCTGGCATGTTGTTATAAAGCTAAATGTAACTTGATCCAGACGTCAGACGGCAGCTTGGGAAGCGGATGCCGTTGCTCATGTTTGCTCTTTGTAGGCAGACTTCAACATGAGTGACTCTCTAAAGGAGAACAAATCCGCTTCTTAGAAAGTTCTTAAACTGTTACATTAACTTAATTCGGGAGCTAAGCATCCCTCTGAATAAGAGGATCCGGTTGTCTCTTAACCTGAATGTTCGTTCTTTTAGGTGCTGTGTGTGTGTGTGTGTGTGTGTGTGTGTGTGTGTGTGTGTGTGTGGCGCTCATGGGGACAGTCGGACGGCCATTACTGTGTGTACATTCTGTGTGTGCAGGTTCATCGGCTGGTGGTTGTGAATGAAGCCGATGCTATTGTTGGTATCATCTCGCTCTCTGACATCCTCCAAGCGTTGGTGCTTACGCCAGCAGGTATGAGTTCCACATTTAATGAGTTAGCCTTTTCTCTAGCAACATGCCAAGTATTTTACAATGATATTTACCTTTGCAACAACTCATAGGCAGGCTGTCAGAAGACTTCCCGCTGAACTTAAAGACAGTGAATAAGGATGTCTTTACACACGCATCTCTCAAATGCAGCCAATAGTTCATTTTAATATTCTTTAAAGATAACCCCACAGATTTTTTTAAGACCCCTTAAGACTTGAAGGTCCAGATGAAGTTATGAGAATAGGAATCTCACTTCTGATTTCTAATTGGCTAAACAGATTCCTTTGGGCTTAGAATCCAGTGACCCCACACAATAATATCGTGGCTGAATAGGTGCTTGCACAGTTGGCTGTAGGCTGAGTTTTCTCAGACATTACAAGTGAGCAAGGAAGTTACTACTACTGTGAGTACATTTGACATTTGCAGAGTTCTGGTTCAGTCTCTCATCCAATAGAAAAGTTCTAAATAAATACAAAACATGGAATATGTTAGCTGCACTAGAGGTTAGTTGCACTAGAAAAGTGTTTCTCGACCTTTACAACTTCAAGAGTTGCCATGGTTGAGAAACACTGCACTAGAAGTTTAAAAGTGTATTGTAAGCTGGAAATACTTCAGTCCATCTAAACATGCATAAAAAGAGATTTTTGACAGAACAAACACGAGGTTTTGAAATAAAATGTGAAGTTGGAAATGGATGTTGTTATCCATTCTGGGCATATAAGAGGCCTGGAATACATATAGGCCTTTGTATCAAAGGAGCAAAAGTATAAGTAGCACTGGGATGGGTTACACTTAGCTGGGCCCAATCCACCTATGTGCAGAGACCCTTGGTCCTGTGACGTAAGCATAGCATTCTCTTGGAATGGGCTCAGTTTTTGATAGGCTCATCTGTATTTCTGATATGGAATAGTATTAGACACTAAAACAACTCATTTCATGAAGGACAGTAGTAATAGAAAAGAGGTACATTAATCCTAACACAGGTACATTGCAAAATGATTCAGAATGTCTGTGCAAACTGTATGTTATGTGTGTATGTCAGGTAGTCCTTTCTTAATAACCACACTTGGGACTGGAATTTTGGTTGCTAAGCGAAGCGGTCATTAAGTGAATCTGACCAGATTTTACCTTTTTTGCAGCAGTCATTAAGCAAACCATGTGGTCATTAAGCGAATCACATGGTTCCTCATTGATTTTGTTTGCTGGAAACTGGCTGGGAAGGTTGAAAATGGCGATCATGTGACTGTAGGATGCTGCAACGGTTGTAAATGTGAACTGGTTGCCAAGTATCCAAATTGTGATTATGTGACTGTGGGGATGCTGTGATGGTTGTAAGTGCGAGGACCGGTTGTAAGTTGGGTTTTTCAGCACCATCGTAAGTCCGAACCATCGCTAAACAAATGGCCGTTAAGCGAGGACTACCTGTATGTATGTATGTACATACATATATAAAAAGAATCTCACTCTGCCTGTCTGAAAGTCCTGGGTACCGAGTACTCGACAGATGCAATAATACACCACAAGAGAACCATATTTTAAAAGAAGCCGTGAGAAAGCAGGCTGTGAGTGGGAACAAACGCTCTTGCCATAGGGAAATGCCAGAGCTTTATCTGTTTGCTATTTGTTAACAGGTGCCCGGCAAAAGGAGAGTGAAACTGAATGATTGCTTTGAACAGAAGCACCTTGGTAAGAAGAACTTGACTAAAGTGACTGGGTCATCTTTGCCTCAAGAACATTGATGGCAGTAGAGAAGAGCCAAGTGGTGATGAGAATGTGTGTGTATTAGGCTAAGCGATGGATAGTCTATTATTTCCCAGTGACTGTCGCAAAACAAGCAGCATGACAAAAAGCTTCTGTATTAAATGCAGGCTTGCATTTCAAAATGTTTGCCAAAAGATTTCACCTGATGTCCATCTCAAATGCACTGGAAGGATACCATTTAATGTTACGTTTTAATCCGATGCAAGTCACTGGCCAGCAACAGATCTCCGACATAAGGCAAGTGTATGGCATATTCGTATCAGAGTGCCTCATGTCAAAAAGCCAACAGTGTGTCATCACTGTTGCCCATCACAGTAAAAAGACCTGCTCTGTGAAACAAGACGTTGTATTTGAAAATTCAAGTCGCTAAGCCTAAAACCAAATCAGTTTCAGTTATCGTTAGATTTGTCCTAAAAGCTGTAATTTGAATATCAGTAGATTACTTTAAACTTTAGTTACAATTTGTGTGTTTCTCAATGTTACATTCTGAACAGAGATGGTAAGACTGATTAAAAGCAGCTTTATTTATTTTTATTTCTGCAATTTTTTTACACATCTTTGGTGGATAGTTAAACTTCACCATATTCATTAATAAAAGCATTGATTCGTATATAAGAAGTAGATCTCTCATTGCTGAAACAGGCGGTGCAAGCCACCTTTAGAGGTGCGTTACAGAAGAGGTCCAGAAATCAGGTGTCTATTAAATGTATCGCCACCCAACATGTTTTGTTTGTCCACAAAAGAAACCACAAGATGGTAACCTGAATAAATAAAGTACTTTGAATTTAAACTTGCCAAAAGGTGAGAATATAATGCTAGAAATGTGTAATACAATTCACATATTAAAAATAGACTTCAACATTTCCGATGAATAATTACAAAAATTTATTTAGAATACAGAATGATGAAAGTTTCTTCGTATTTCTCCAAATGCATTTCACTGTTAATTGAAGAGCTTTTTCCCCCCGATTAATAGAAATTAAACGCTTCATTTGTCCACAATGCAGAGGAGCCAGCATGAGGCACACACTTTGTGTGTTTACGTGGTCTGCTTCCACACTAAACTTTTCCATGCAATTACCATCCAAAGAACATCGTTGCCAGACTGCACCATCCCAGTGTTGGTCTTGTGCTATTTTCCCAGGCTTTATTTGTGGCTTTTCTTGGCAATAAAACACAAACCAGTGCTGGACTATTTATGAAAGGCTACTAATTTTTCATTCAAAAAATTCTTCATTGCATGTTTAATCTCTTTATTTCTTAATTGGTGCTACGGGATTTGGCGGGGGGAGGAGTTGCTTAGCAATTAATTCCCAGTATATATTGAACAGCTATCAGACATAAAATTATTAATAGGATAAACAGGATTTGTTTAAGGGAACAATGGCAGTGGGGAGGAGAGTCCAACCATGGTGTGAAATATTAATTGCCCAATATTTAGAAATGCTGCTGCAGCTTACACCCTTTAGGGGTCCCATGGCAAGCAGTTACTTCCTGTGGATCAATGGGGATGTTACTTCACATTTGTTTCCCCTCTAGAGAATCGGCTATTGATCGTGGGAGGTCACCAGGTGTGAAGGTACAAGAGTAAAATTGAAAGGAGGGAAAGACCAGTGAGCGAAAGATGAGGAAAAGCTAAAACTCTCTGGAAGTCCCCTTCAGTGGATGGAGCAACCAGAGGAGAGAGAGCTTGGAGGACTGAGAGTGGGAAAACAAAGAGGGAGGGCCCCGGTCCCCTTAACCTCAGCTGACAGAGGACCGCGCGGTTGCTCTATTAACTGGAATGGTGAGACCTTGGATGAGAGACTGGCAAAGTTTATGGCTACGTCAATGTCAGTCAGGCCATGAAACCTCATTTGTTCCAAGTGGGCGCCAAATGTTTCCTGTTAAAAGAGGACTTCCCTCTTCTAACAAGCCTCCATGCAAGGTAGGCAGTTTGGCTAGGCACGGCAATTCTGGGCTGCAAAAATCTAAACCACTATTTTTCAACCTTGGCAACTTTAAGATGGATGGACTTCAACTTTCATAATTTTCCAGTCAGCATGCTGGCTGGGGAATTCTGGGAGTTGAAGTCCACCCATCTTAAAGCTGCTAAGGCTTGGAAACACTGATCACTAAAAAGCAGCAAAGAAATACAAAAAACTCAAACTCTGCCAATTAGTGATAGCCTGGATTTTTGCAGCCCAGATACAGTATGCCTAGACTTGGTGTCCTCCAGTTGCTTTGGATGACAGCTCCCATCATCTGTACTTTTAACATTCCCAGTGTTTTAAAAAAATAAGGGAATTCTGAAGTCCAAAACACGTGGAAGCACAAATTACCTGCAGGGTTGGTTCATGATTTTTTAAATTATTAGTACTACTGGCTTTTTCTAAAAAAGCGAATGAGGGAATGTTCACATTGCCTAACTGCATACTGCTACAACCTCTTGAAAGGCAGGCAGATTTCAGACAGAGTTAAAGCTGGCTTAGTTTTGTTGAAGAGATGGATTGATGCAAGAGACAACGTGCTTTTCTCACTCTCTGCATAGGGCCATATCACAGTTGGAATTAATGGCTCAGCTTTTAGATTAAATAGTAAAATTACATAGACTACACGTACACTGAGGCAGAAAACAATCTGGAAAAAGAAGCCACCATCTCCCCTGTTGACCCAGCTGTCTTTAAATAACAGCATAATTCAAAACTTGGGGCGGGAGGGGGACATGCATAGTATTTGCTGGATGTGAAACACGGTGTGGCCTCACTGGTTGGAACATTCTATTCCATGATGTAATCTTCCTCACAGGGGAGCTCTTCAAGCCTGTTTTGCACTTGTCTAGCTCCAGCATGCCCTTTTCAGGGTATGATGACCGGGACTGAACATAGTATTCAACTTTGTCACACTGTAGCTTATGTATAACGGTGTTAAAATACAGATAGTCCTTGCTTAACAACCAGTTGGGACCGGAATTTCAGTTGCTAAGCAAAACAGCCATTAAGTGAATCCAACCCGGTTTTAAAACCTTAAGCAAATCACTGCAGGCATTAAGCAAACCATGCGGTCATTAAGTGAATCATGTGGTTCCACTTGTTTTTGCTTGCCAGAAGCCGGCCTGCAAGGTCAACAATGGTGATCATGGGACACTGCAACAATCAGTGTGAGAATTGGCCATAAGTCATTTTTTTCAACACTGTTGTAAGTCCAAACCATCACTAAACGAATGGCTGTTAAGTGAGGACTACCTGTAGGCTGTTTTCCCTCCTTTCTTAATGACCCCAAACATTTGCCTTTGCTTTCTTCTGCAAGCATCACTTTCCTGGTCACTCACCACTAACTCAGAACCCCTCAGCGAATATATCAAACTGCATTCTTTTATCCTTCATGTGCATAACTTTTTTTCCTTACTGTCAACTGCTCTTGCCATTTTCATACCCATTCTAGGCAGATCCTCCTGGATGTGTTCAATGTCTCCTTTAAAACATAGTAACTTGGTTTCAGTATAAGAGTATCCCTGAAATTTTTAGGCCGGTGTCTTTTTAATTTAGCCACTGATTATAAGTCTGGGCTCTTTCAAGCATTATATAAACGTTCTGGCAAGTGCTAGAAATCTAGTACTGTGTTCCATTGCTGGCTGGGGAATTCTGGGAGTTGAAATCCATCCAGCTTAAAGTTGCCGAGTCTGAGAACCACTGCTACGCTGTACTTAGAATTAAGCAGAAACTAGTAACAGCAAGCAATTCAAACGTGACTATCTTTAGCACATGAACGGTTCATTCATTAAGTTGAGAGTGAAAACCCCCTTTTATAAATAAAGCCTGCATTTGTACTCCCCCTGGCACGTACTCTCAAGGCACCACGCACGCACGGAGGAGAAAGATTGTAAAACTACGATTGTATCTACCTCGCCAAATTGACCTAGGTTGGTAACGAAGCCACCTGCTCTCTTTGACAAGAGTCAGGGTTGCAGTCATGATACCTGGCCACAGAGTTCTTGGGGCGCTTCGGGCAGCGGGAACATGAGGCGGAGCAGGGCTGGTTTAAAAGGGTCGCAGCCGGCCTAAACCACTCTTCCCGCCAGCCGCCACCCTACTCCGCACCTGCTCCGGCTGGAGCTGGCAACTGCACATGCGCCTGCCTGCTCAGCACGCCCCGGGGAAAAAACCCCAAATCCCAGGTCACCCACGCATAACTTCTGTCTGTGGGTGAGAGAAAAGTATGTGTGTGCACGAGGGTGAAGACAATAGGGTGTTTACATAGACTGAATGTAAAGCAAGAAGCACCCCTGTAGCCTTTTCCCAGAGACCCGAAGACCGCTTCTGAGACACAGCACTGGCCATCCAAATCCCCAAGCGAAAGACTTGGTTTCATTCCGAGGAGTCGAATTGTTCCTAGAGGGAAGAACAAAGATCCTGCGCAGGGTGTCCCCAAGAGTGGGCTGCTAATTGCAGGGGGGAAGAGAAGCAACACCAGGAAGGGCATCCACATTCCCACCTCTGTTTCTGCCTTTAGTCTAGTATTTCTCAACCTTGGGAACTTTAAGCCTTGTGGCTGGAGAATTCTGGGAGTTGAGGTCCACACGTCTTAAAGTTCCCAAGGTTGAGAAGCGCTGCTGTAATAAATGAACTGTTAATCCTAGAATATGATTTAAACATATAAATATATATAGCAAAGAGAGTAAGCCTAGAGCAGTGTTTCTCAACCTTGGGAACTCCCAGCCATTAAAACATGGGAAGGAGGGAGCGAGGGTGGGTTGATTTTTAACAAGGAAATGCACCCTCAGTTAAACGTTTAACAAGAGTCACCAAACTAGACAGCCTACTGTTGGTCTTAATAGTACAAGTCTCCATTTCTAATCAAGGGTCCTAACAGTCAGAAATCACGCTGAGACGACGAGTAGGTCTCTAGTGTTTATTACTGCTACATAAAACAGAATCCTAACAAACTGAAGAAGCGTGGGAAAAACCCAGACAGATAAACCCCAAAAGTCAAGGCGGGTCTGATCTGTGTCTCTTTGAATGGCTGCTTAATTCCTCAGTACTACGCATGTGTTTTCCCCCCTGGATAGGGGCCCCCTCCTGCTCGCCATCAGTACTCATGACATCAAGAGAATAACAAAATGTCAGACTGCATTGGGACACACACTTGATGTGTGTGGCAGCGTGACACTGCATGCAAGCACATAAAGGGTGGAGTTTGTCTCATGACATTGCGATATGGGTTTCATCTCTTCTCCCCTTCGGCTACCTCCTGTGGATGCCCAGGAGCACCAGCAAGGTAGTGGCTGCAACAGCACAATAGAAGCCTTGTCCTTTTCTACATGCACCAACATCACACATACATATAAATGGGCAGGGCTTCAATCAAGTGCTGCAACCGCCATCTTGCCTTTTTTGACTCCTGCCCACCCACTGTGGACACAGATGCCAGGATTTTCAAGAAATAGTGTATGCTGGCTGGGAAATTCTGGAAGCTGAAGTCCACACATCTTAAAAGTTGCCAAGGTTGAGAAGCACTGCTCTAAAGGTTGACAAGTTTGTTATCCAGGAGAGAGAACACTGCAAACCGCATGGCTTCAACAGTCTCTGCTTTCCCAACATCGTCATTTTAGTACAATCCAAGTGACATTTTGAAGCAGCCTTACTTCACAGGAAGAACAATTTACAGTGCAGTGATTTTGAACAAATGTTTCTTTCTCCACCCCCTTCTGACATTTTGCTCAGAATGCTGTTTGCTTAAAGGCCAGCCAAGAGGGAACGTGTGTATTTTCACTGCGGTGTGCTGTTACAAGTGTGCAAAATGCACAGGGATTGCTTAAGAGCACTTGAGGGTTTGACCTAACTTCTTTCACCTGGGATTGCAAGCTCCTGGTCTGGGAGAGGCATTCCTGTTCTGTAAAGAGGACATCTCAAAATGTCAATCCAGTTATCCAAGAACAGCTGCTCACAGGCCGGCTGCTTGCTAACCGTTTGGAGAGCTGTAGACAACTCTGCGGTGATTTATCAGTAAGGAAAGCAGGATTGTGGGGAGTACAGAAATGGCCTCCCTGTGCTTCAGTTGCCTTTTTCCCATCCAAATCTGCAAAAAGAAAGCAATGCTATTCTGCTCCTTCCCTCAAGGGACTTTCTAGAACCAAGTGCCCAGAGTCCCCAATTACACATGACCACAAAAGTCCTAGATCACAGAGCATCTTAAGATTGCACCAGTTTGTCAGTCTTAAAATCACAGAGCAGAAGGCCTTATGTGCACAGGGAGCTTTCTTATTCCTGTGCAATCAGCTTAATTTTAATTAAACGGAAATGAAAATCAATTCCTCTTTTCTCCTTGAGTAGCACACTCTTGGGAGCCCCCATGCCTTTCCAAGGAAAAACACAGCCCTCATCTTGAAAAAGGCCCTTTCTCAAAAAAATACCATCCCAAAAAGAGGTTCTCAGTGGGAACATTTCCAAGGTATGTTTAAACCAGTGTTTTTCAATCTTCGCAACTTTAAGATGTGTGAATTCCAACTCCCAGAATTCCCTAGCCAACCTTGCTGGCTAGGGAATTCTGGGAGTTCAAGTCCACCCAGCTTAAAGTTGCCAAGGTTGAGAAACTGTAATTAAGGCGTGAGAAAAACCACCATCATCCATAATCTGTTTAGGAAACAGGCTCTTAGGCGGCGTCGCCACTTCCCCGCGAATTCCTGCATCGCATCTCACCCTACCGCTTGCAATGGGAACATTTTGACAATGAGCCCTGCACACACTAGAAGCATACGCGCCCTTCTGTCCTCGCGCAACCCCGCCCTGCCGCCGCCTACCAATCAGAAGGAAACAGTCCCCGCGACCCCGCCCTCCTCGCCCGCCCGCAGCCAATAGCTGAAGCATCGGGGGGAGAATGAATAGCGAAGAGGGCGGGGAGCGTGCATCCCACGAGCGCGAGGAGAAGGGACCACAGCAGTTGGGCGGGGCAATCTTCCGAGAGCAATGACGCCGCGAAATTTCCAGGGCGAGCGAGCGCCTCCGCCCGGCCAATAGGCAGAGCCGTCGCGTTCTTCTCCCCGCCCCCTTCCGGGGGCGTCCCCACGCCGGGGGAATCCGGGGGGGCAAATGGGGAGGGGAAAGACGAGTGCGCGCGCGCGCGCGGGCGGGGCCGAGGAGGATGGCGGTTGTCGTCACGTGAGCGAAGCGGCCGCCGTCGCGTCCCTCAGACAGCCGCCCGGGAGTCCCGCGCGGATCCTCGCCGCCCGTCCGCAGCCTCGCCGCAAGCCCTTCCTCCCTGCGCCGCCGCCGCCGCTGCCGCCGCCAGAGCCCTTGATGCGGTTCGGGGCCCGGCGGGGTCAAGATGCCGCCGTCCAAGTCCCGTAAGATCGCCATCCTGGGCTACCGGAGCGTCGGTGAGTCCCGCCCTGAGGCGGCCGGGTGTTCCGCGGGCCTTCTCCTCGATTCGCCCGGCGGCGGCGGCGCGGCGGCGGCGGCGGGGGGAGCGGGCGGGCGGGATGGCGAGGCCTTCCCGTTCCGAGCGCGGCGCTGGCAGGTGCGGAGGCGCCGAGGAACCGGCCGGGCCTGTCCCGCCCTGTCGGCCGGTGCGCGTGGCGGACCGCAGGGCCGTCCTGGCGGAGCCGCCGACGTTCCCACCCCCCCGCTCCGCCCGGGTAGCGAGGCCGGTGCGCCGCCGCCGCCCCCGCCCGAGCGGCGTTTGCATTTCCCGCCTCGGCAGAGCCGCCCGACAGGGCCTTTCTGGGCGGGAGTCGAGCCTGGGAGGAGCGGAGATGCTCGCTCCGCGCCCCTGGAAGGCGCCGCCGGTGGGCTTCGTCGCCCCGACGGGCTTCAGCCCGGCGCCCCGAGTTCGCCTTTTGACTAGCGGAGTTGGCGGGGCGGCGGAGCTCGGATCGGCGGAGACGCCCCTCCTCGTCTACGTCTTTGGGCGGAGGTTGCGAAGGGCTCGTTCGCTCTCCGCGAGTTTCGCCGCCTCAGAAAACCCGGCTGCCTTTTACGGCCGCCATAAAACTTTCAGCTGAGTTGGGTGGGGGGGAGCGGCCCTTTCCGTGTGGCTTGTGGAGTCGGCGGGGAGAGGGTTAACGCGGGTTACGCAACCTTTTGTTTTGCTTCTTCAAATTACAACACACTCTGCAGGCTTTTGTTTCTCTGTGTGGCGGGGGGGGGCGTTGGTGTGTGTCTCGGTGTCAAGGTAGTTTGGGCTTCTTGTCCCTTCTTTCCTTTTTTTTTTTTTCGTTCATTCCCAAAAATTAAGCTGATGCTTTGAGCTGGATAAAGATCAAAATACTGTGTTGAGTTTCACAGGGAAATAAGTATCAAGGAAATGTGACTTTAAGTTGTGTTGTTTATACAGCCTGACTTGTGAGTATGAAGTTATGCAGGTGTGCTTGGAGTAAAAGTTTTCTTGTTTCAAAACGGTGGGACAGCGATTACAAATGCACGAAGCGAAGCGTTAACAGTGTTGGGTGTGCCACAAAAGTGAAAGTGATGCTTTGGGAAAGCTATTTCCAGTTTCCGGCACCAATCCCATGAGGAAGACCACTTGTGCATTCCACTGCCAGGGTTAAATCTGGACAAGGGTTTGCCCCCCCCCCCTCTCTCTCTCTCTCACTTCAGTGGCCAATTTCATTTCTATTGTGACCGCCTATTCTGAAGTTGAATGAGGCTGTATAGTTGTCCCTTGAAATACAGTGATAAATGCTGATGTGTGTAAAGCTGTGCAGTTGTATACAACTGGGAAAATCCTACAAGCGATCTGTTGCAAGAAGACTAAGTTTTCCCTTGTTTGCTTTCCAACATTGGAGTCCTAACTTTCAGGCCAAGGAGCAGTGAGGCACAATTTGTAGTCCCTGAGCCCTGAACCCCTTTTCTGTGGCCCTCAATCCTCTCAGATTCTGATTGTTGAAAACTGACAGGAAGGGCCTCCTGTTTAAGAATAGGTTCTCCCCAATCTTGGCCGCCTCCTGGAAGAAACTGAAGATTGAGCTCTTCTGGATGACGTTGGGGTGTGTGTGTGATGTCAGATGGATGGGTAATACGTGTTTTATGTTTTCATTTTGGGTTCTTTTTGTTATCTTGCTATCATGTCTTCATAAAATGTTGAGAGTCAAATTAGATTTGCAGCAGGTTAAAACAATCCAACAAATAATAAACTGTAACATGGGGAGGTCCTAGAATTCCAGTGCTGTTATGGTTTGGTATTCATATTTTGACTTTTCTCCAAGAAGCTCAAGGCAACATAATTAGTTCTCCTCCAACCTCAATTTTATTCCGGCAATAATCTCAAACAGTAGGTTAGGCTGGAAGAGAGTAACTGGTCCAAAATTACCGGATGAATTTCCTTTCTCACTAGATGGGGATTTGAACTTGATCCACACATCCAGTCTACCAAGACTGATTTCTAGCCAGGAGTTGGCTGATTAGGACTTGCCTGGGAGACCACCAGGAACAGTAAGAAGGGAGTGGCAGACTACTTCCTTTGTGTTGTCAAGAAAACCATCTAGATATTTCCAGGAAGTCAGCAGGAAGCAAGCTCAGCTAGAAAGAAGATTTATATTTATTCTTTATAGTCCATACAATCTCCTAATTGCTACTGATAAACTAATTGCCAAATCAGAAGTTAAAATATGAATGGTAGACTAGAAAATAATCCTCTTGGATTATTTGACAATAAAGTGAGATTTGTTGGAACATGCAGTGTGAAGTTGTTCCTGAAGAAACTTCTCTTTTGCTAACAGCTGAAAGGTGGCTGAAGCCTCCTTAAGAATTATGAACACTTTGCAGTTTGTCTTGTTTGTCATTATTTCCACTAATTGGCATAACAGGTACATACTGAATAAAGTGTGTTCTGTGCATGCAATTCCTTCATTGGCTGTTGCATTTAAACATGCAGTTGATGGAACATACTGAATAATAGTAATGTACATTTTCTTACATTAAAGAAATGTGATCACCTAGTTGCTATTGGTGACCACAAAGGATTTCCTGGCAATTGCATTTATGAATGATTTTGAAGGCAGAGGCCCTTCTCAGAATCCTGTGAGGGTGCTGGGAGATTCAGGAACAGGCTAATGATCAGCTAGAGTGTATGTTCAGTGTTATTCAGATAAATGTGTTAATTTTAAAAAATATTGGTTAAGATGTACAAAATATAGAAGTCTATTATTTTAGGGCTGGAAAACACTGCATGCTAAAAGACTTGCTATTTGTGGTCTTTTGCAGACATAGACTTACAAAACAAAGTTTAAGTGGCAAGTGCTTGCCATTTTTACATGTATTGTGCGGCATATTTGTTGGGGGACTATATTTGGCTGTAATCTCTTCTGAAGCTGATGCTTAGTGTCAATAATTGGTTTGCCTTCATGTGAAATAACTGGGTGCTTATCAAAGTTCTCCTGACATAAATCAACCATACAGTTTTTCACTTTTACTGAAAAATAGCAAATACGTTGAAATGTCCCTTCACCCACTTACCATTCATTCCTGAGAGAGAATCATTGTAATAATTCTATGCCAGATGATTAAAAGCTAAACTGAATCCTGCTTTGAAGATATGCTGTCTGCTTTCTCTCCTTTGCCTTTAAGGGCTTTAAAGAACTTTGAACATGGAGCCATTGACATTCTTTACATATTTGTTCTATTGTAAACAGAGTGATGTTAAAGAACAAGGTGAATCAGAGAATAGATTCAAAGTCCAGCAAGACACATAGGCAGGCTTGGGCAAAAGCACCTACAATATGCACCATCGGAAGGTTGCATAATAGTATGTTGCCTGAAATCAAGCAATTTCCATGTAAAGTAAGGAGAAAGTCTCAAAGGTAAAGTGATTAGCAGTGTCACAGTAAACTTTCTAGGTGCGTTATCTGTGTTTATTATATAATATGGAAAGAAGAGAGGTAATTCAGTCGGAATAATTTGTGATGTAGTCCTGTAGCGAGTAGAGTGTTGCATTTAGTGGCCTAAACATTTTTAAAGGCATCTTTTTGGCATTTCTCTTCCGTTTGTATGAATTTTATCTTGCAGAAAGTGTATCTTTGAATAGGAGGGTTTGGTCTCAAGTACCAAGAGTGAGATGAGTATGTGAGAATTACCTGTAAAGTCAAGCTGTGTATTTATGTTTGTTATAAATAGATAAGTAATTTCAACACATTTGAACTGTAGCAAAAACTACAGATTTCATCTTTGAAGTAGATTCAATTATTTTATTAATATCTATCAAATAATTGGTAAGACCTACTGCATATAGTTCTGAATCAATATGTGGTACTTAAGTCATTATTCTAGCCAGTCCTTTTCCCTTTCTTAGCGAACTGATGAGAATGTGGAGAACCAGTGGTTAAGTAGTTTGATTGAGACTCTAAGTGCTTACTGAATGACCAATCAGCATTTTTCAGCTCAGTCTACCTCAGAAGTTTCTCATGGGGATAAAATGAGGGGAAGATCTTTATGTGTTCTCTTTCAGTTCTACAGGAATGATCGATAGAAATGTAATACGGTAATAAGAATCAAAATGATGCCGTTTTAGTGAAATAGATTGGCAATTCCTGCTGTGCTATGACAATAACTATCATGGGGGGGAGGATGTCAGAAACCCTTCAGTTAAAACACACACACACACATATATATATACATATATACATACATACATACATACAGGATATCTTGAAGTTCTATATGCTCGCTTGTATTCTACTTGTATTCTAGTTCATTCTCCTTCTTTCCTATTTTCCATGTTTGCTGTCCAAGGACACAAAGAGATGGAGCCTGCCATGGACGAACTAGAATAAAGGCAGTTACCTGTGAAAATTGGGAAAAGAAATATTTATCAATGGGCTCTAAATAAACACCAGAATTTGTGCTATGTTTATTTAGGCATTATGGAGAGAAATTAATCTGGAGACGCAAAATAGTTTTCTCATGTGGGAAATAAACCAGAGAGACTGCAAAGTGAGAAAGGTATAATGGTGAGAAAATGAAATATCTTATGAGCAGTGAATAGATCTGGAAACTAAATCTGACAGGTTTTTTTTAATTATTGAAACATTGGAGATCCTCCAAATACCAGTCCGACAAGATTAGTTTGATTATTGATGTGCTTCAGCCGTGATCAGAAAATGGTCCACAGAACACTCTGAATGAAACTTACCCTTAATGATTTAAAAAAATGCATACAAATACCATTAAGGATCTCAAGATGAACTGGGTATAAATTTGATTTATAGAGCGGAGTTGGGCAGAAGCAGATTTGTTCCATAAAGGAAGAATTCATATCATCAAATCATCTTGGAGTACTGTATGTCAATTCTGACATTAATGTGTTTCATTTTGCTGCCTCATTGTGTTTCATGTTTTAATTTTTCTAATGCTATAGATAATTCATGAAGCGTTAGATACATTTTTAGGGAAAAGATTCATGTGATACATAGCTATATTTTGCAGAGATGCTAACTCTTTGATAATGAAACTAAAATAGCTCGGCATAACTTAAAACATGACTTTGCTTGTTTGTAAGGGGTTTACGCTGGATTCCCATAGTGCTGCAGTCCAGATCGTGCTGTTAAGCATGTTGGCTGTTCCTTAATAGTAGTCTAAAATGCCACCTTTAATTAAAAGCTTCATTTTATGCCTGCCTGCCTAGTGGCAAATCTTACTGCAGTGAACTTGTAAGTGGTAGCAGTAAGCACTAGAGGCAGTGTTCTTAACTGTAATGCTGAGCTACAGAAGGGGTTGTCTGAGGACACTGTGCTAGAATTAACTCTTGAATTGCCTGTATGCATTTGCTTAGCTTTGATCTCCCTTTCAGAAGTGCTTGATTACTTAAGCAGAACCTTTAATATGCTTTGTCCCAACAGTAAGAGGTTTCTGCTCTAGTTGTATTTATATACAGAGTAGTTACTGTAAGTGGGCTGCATAACTTACAGATAATAGACTCTGTTGTAGTTAAACCTTGGATGACTGTGCTATGGACGCTTCTGGTATATCTGGCTCCAGTAAGAAAGCTATCTGATACAGTCAAATCAACATAATACTGATATTCCAGTTTGATGAATTTGAAGAATGTCTATGAGTGCTGTCTTTGAGGATGAATTGCACTCCCTTATTTTAAATACTTTTGCAGGAAAAAATAATACGAAAATTGGATTGATTGCTCAGGGTTACATGGACTACTGTAAGCCAGAAGCCTTTAGCTGCCTTGCCTATTTCAGCTTATATTTTCCATAATGCAACTTTGCAAGTCTGTTCTGTGTGAGTGACCTTCACTGTTGAATATATTGCACTTTATTTGAAATTCTTCTTATATTCTCTGTGAAACAGAAAGGTCATATTTTTATGAAAATCAAGTTAGGCATCTTGCAGATTATACCGAGAGTGCACAGCAGAATGTGATGAGGCTTGATCTTAGTTTGATTTTAGTCTGGCAAGCACATTAAATGGATTATTGAAGTATTATTAAGTTTTGGCTCAGCAGTTTAACATTGTGTAGAAAACTGGAATATCCAGAGGACATAAATTAGGATCTTCTGTGTGCCTACCTGCCTGTAAAATGCTAGATTTAGAGAGCACATTTTTCTATAAAGAAAAGGGTCTTCTTTTACTTGTTTGAATGTTGGACTTGTATTTCTCACAGCAGTCCTGACAGAAATGGCAAAGTTCTTTCAGGAATGAGAAGATTTTTTCCCCCAAAGCAATTTGTAATATGCGGTGCTGATCTGTTAACACTGTTAGAATCTCTCTAGAAATGCCTAGAGACAATGTGTCCTGGCCTTGATACATTGAGAGAGAACTTTCAGTAAATATAAGATTCAAAAGTTTAAGGTTGTGTTTCAGGTGTTTGTATTTGGCTCAGTATTATCTGCATTTTGGTCCATCAAGTGCCTATAATTCTATTGACAACTTCATAAAAAATACCAAACCTCAAAAAGAAATCCCAAATAATATTAGTATTATGATTTGCACTGATTTTTTTTTTAATCAGATTTTTATCGTGCCTTTATTTTGGTCAACTCAAGGCAGCATACATACCTAATACTCCTGCCTGTTATTTTGCCTGCAACAATAACACTGTGAGGTGTGTTAGGCTGTGGGAGAATGACTGTCCCAAAGTCACCCAGCCAGCTTTCAGGCCTAAGGGAGGACTAGAACTCCTGGCCTCTCAGAGTCTAGCCCATTGCCTTAACCATAGACCAGATTCTCTCTCCTTGCTTCCTTCAGCTTTTGGATTTAAAGCTGCCTTATAGGTGTATACCAAACATTCTGTGCATGAACCATTTCACGTACAGAACGGCTAATTTAGGATGCACATAGAAACCAAAATTTGGGTTTTAGGTATTTTGATCCGTATATGGAATGATACAGGGTTGTTTGGTTCTGAGTACAAAGAGAACACAGTTATTCTGGAAACAAGTGGTTGAGGGCATAAAAGCAGAAAAAAGCTAAGGATGAGAGAGTTCTGACTTTGTAGCAGCTGGCGGGGGTGGGGGGAGAGCAGAAGAATGCTGGGAGAATCAGAGGGTGGGTGGCCAGCACTCAGGCCATGTATCAGTCTTGCCCTGCCCATTTCATCAAATCTCTCTAGGATCCCTCTGGATGTTGTTTTCTCTTAAAACCTAGAATAATCAAAACATTCCAGATTTTGTTTCTGCAAAACTGTGACAAATTCTAAACATTTTGGCAGGACTATCTGTTGTATTTGTAGATAAAGGGTTAAATGCAGAGTAAGTTAGTCACACTTAAGTCTCTCTGATACCAATGACAATAAAGAGATTTGGGAAAGCCACTAAATGCCTTCAAGACCAAGAAACATTTTCCAAGAGCAGAAGGCAGTGCTAATCAGTAATAGGGCTGGAAATGCTTTTTCGGAGGAGGACTGAAATGAAGTGGCAGACAGATGCTACATTCATCTCCCACACATTTCGTACCCTGAAGCACCTTTTTGGAATAAAATCCGAAACACCTCTTCCAGATTTATTTTTCTAAAAAATATATTCTGAATATTTTGAGAACTGTTTAATTAAATTATAATATTGGAACTTTTTTAGTTTCTGGATTGTACTCTGAGTCTCTCTTCCCGAATAACTTTTGTCTACGTTTTGGAGTTGTAAGAATCCCATGCAGCATATCTTCCAAAAAAGCGTGACAGTTCTTGCCTTGGTAGATTGAAGCTAGAAGGCCAGTGTAGTCTCATCTTATTTGGATAGGAGATGATAACTTTAACTATGGAAACAGCTTTGCTAGAAATTAAATTGTCTTAGGATATATTTTAAGGTAGCGACTCGAGTGCACTGGAAATTACGAATAGGGTAAAATCACGTGCTTGGTTTAGGAAATATAGTGATTGAAATGGGGTAACTCTTGAGTTTCCAGTAAGATTAGAATATTGTATTAGTGATGACAACATTAGGCCAAACTTGTAAGTATTCACTGCATCCTTCATGTTTCCATTATGTAGGAACTGAACTGGCATACAAATTATGTAAATAAATATAACATGATGATGGAAGTATATTTTATGCTTGTCCTGCCTCTTCCATTGCTATTTGCTCTTATGCTTGCCTCTCCCATCACTTTAAAAATGGAAGACAGCAGATGGGATAGGGTGTTGTCGTTTCTGGCTATTACAAAACATCTTAAAAATCTAAACAAGTAACGAGAAGTTAAAGAATATAACTATTTCATAAATACTCCAGTGCCTTCTGGATATGGTCTTCAACTCCCAGAGTTCCAAGCTAGCAATGTGTGTTTAAAAGTGACCTGAAATTCTTCTTTGCAAATTTTTAAACTGTTAGATTATTAATACTTCAAGAATTGTAGGCAGAGAGATTATGTAAAACAATTTATTTGGATAATTTAGTATGTATAGCAGTCTTCTCCAGCATGGTACTTCCAACTTCTGTTGGGACTGTCACTTTTGATACTCTGGTTATGAATTCTGGAACTTTCAGTCCTAATGTATTTGGAGGGCACCCAGTTGGGGAATGCTGATATATACAGTCATTATTTTGAAGCAAAAAATTATTTCAAGTTTAGAAATATCCCATATGAAGTTTCTGTTGGTATTGAAAGTGAGCAATGTGATACTGGTGCCAAAATTATTTCTCTATTCCCTTCTTTTGTGTAAGGGAAAAATATGTTTGAGTAAAGAGAAGAAAATCAGGCCTCTGGTTTATAATTCAAGCAAAAAAAAAATTTGATTGCAGAACCTTGCAAAAATATGCAAGAATTGTACCGTTCAAAGTTATTTTTAGTGCCCTCATAGCTTAAGATTTAATGTTAATGCCCTTTATTGAATACCGTGAAGACTGTTTTGGGTTCAGTTACTTAAAATCACTTACATTCATCTGCAGCTGAAGATGGAGAGACTGAAACAATCACTATTGCTGGCATGCATTTCACCAATAGCTTCCGTCTCCATGTCCACCTGTAACTTTACATGTTCTGTCCCTGATCCTTTCTTCTATCTGCCCATAAGATATTATTGTCTCCTGTCCAGACTTAAGCATCAAATCATATGATCTCTTGAGTTGGTTTTATAACCTGACAGTTACAGGTAGTCCTGGCTTAACTATGGTAATTGGGACCAGCAGCTCTGTCGCTAAGTGACATGGTTGTAAAGCACGACATCACATGGTCATGAAGGCAGTTATGGCAGTCCCCGTTGCTGTCACTGGGCGAATCCCGCAAATTGCAGCATCCTGCGGTCACGTAGTTACTGTTTGTGACCTGCTGGCTGCCCCATTGACTTTGCTTGTCAGAAGCCAGCAGTGAAGGTTACGAACGGTGGTTTTGTGAATGCGGGATGTTGCGACCGTCATAATTGTGAGCCAGTTGTCAAGCACCCAAATGGCAATCATGTGACTATGGGGATGCTGTGATGGCCACAACTACATGGACCCGTCATAAGTTCCCCTCGTTCAGTGCTGTCATAACTTTGAAAGGTCGTTGAAGAAGGGGTTGTTCAACGAGGAATACCCGTACTATAAACAATAAGTACAGTAACAGAGTGCTTGTAAACGTGTAAGTTTCATTCTTGGGTGACATGAATGACTAATGGGACTAAGATATGCAGTGTTGAGAATCACTGCAGATTTAATAGGAAAGGACATAAATATCTAAGCTGCACAAACTAAGAGTTAAACTGTGGCTCCGGTAGCCTACCCCTTTCCTACCATTGCTTTCAAAATAATATTTAAAGGAACTCACCCAATTTTTCTTTAGATGATCATTTGATTTCCAACTAGCTGTGCTGGCTGAGGATTCTGGAAAACTTATTCCCAGCAGCTTTCTAGGCACTAGATTTGGGCTGGATTCCAGTATACCTTGAAGGCATCCAATTGGGAGGAATAGTCTAGAGGGCAAATTATTTACAAGATGTTGAATCAAAATGACTTTGAGACTGTTCAGCTTTCACTCACAGATGGCTGCCTCATATGAAGGCAAACTATGCCTGTGATTTGGTACAGGCAAACATTCCCAGCTTAAAGATCCAGTGTTCTTCTCTTCTTCCCACTCAAAATGGAAAGTAGGCAGGCACAATAGTGCCAGTAATCTTATTTGTTTATAATTTTAAAACGTTATAATCTATTCCAGTGCCATTTGGTCAACTCTGAATTGTAGCTGAGGGTGCAACTTGCACGCCTGCATTTTGTTGGCAAGAAACTAGAAGCATGAATGTCACATGACTGGCATCTTCTGGGATGGTATTCTTTTTACAAACTGTAATTTGTTTAGTTTGGTTTAGAATAATACAACCTATATCATGTCAGAGGTTCTAAATTATTACTGTTTCTCCTCTGGTTTCTCTAATGGCTGCATTCTTTTACAACTGACTGCAATATGTTTCAGGCCCTACACCCATCCTGACTTCAGTTTATGCACTCTGTGGATTCTGTATGTTGATTGCTTAAATATATGCCCTAATGCTACCAAGAGCTGTGAATGAAGACGAAAATTGATCAGCATGATCAATGATCCCATGAAGGAGGAGGAAATAGCACCTGAAAAATGGGTTTTATATTTCAGTCAGCATAAACATTGGTCTAAACCAGTGTTTCTCAAGCTCAGCAACTTTAAGATGTGTGGACTTCAACTCCCAGAATTCCCCAGCCAGGATGCTGGCTGGGGAATTCTGGGAGTTGAAGTATACATATCTTAACATTGCCAAGTCTAAAAAACACTGGTCTAAACCAAACATCAAGCCAGACATAAGCTTCTGCCGAACTATACTTTGAATGAAGGTACAATATATTTTGTGTTTCTATGCATGCTTTACTGAAACTGATAGGCGGTGCATACTTCTGTTCAGTCTCCCCTTTTCCTCCTTCCATTCTTTCAGATAAAACAGGAACTTCCTTTACTAACAAAACAACCCTGTGCAAGGTAAGAAAGAAATTAGTCAGTTTTTTTAAGTAAGTAAAATCTCTTCTTTGGATTCCCTTGAAGTTTTTCTGTGAATCCTTTAAATAAGCAGTATTACTATTGAAAATTGTATGTTGAACATTCATCTGAAACGGTCTTCTATATATTTTAGATTAAGCTTTTCAGACAGTGAGTTGCAATCTTCTAGAGGTGTCATGTGCAAATTTAAGGGGGTTTGCAGCCACCAGAACTGGAATTTGAATGTTCCAGTGCTTATGCTTGTATCTTGCTTTTGGAAAGGAGGGGGATTTATTTATTTATTTATTTTTATGTGTCAAATTTATCACCACCCATCTCCCCCTCAAGGAAGGACTCTGGGCGGTTTACGGTAAAAAAAACCAACCACAATGTAATAAATACTATACTATGCTATACTGTGCTATAATATTAATATATAAAATATAAATATACTAAAATGTAATAGAATTCAGATGGCAAAGTTCTCTCTCAATCCGTAAGCAAAACAGGGCAATTCTAGGGAGCTAGACATCCCCAAGAGGAGCTGTTCTCCTTCCTGCCCCAGGCATGACGACAAAACTAGGTTTTTAAATTTTTGCGGAAGTCCAGGAGCAATGGGGCCTGTCTCAGCTCCAGGGGGAGAATATTCCAAAGGGCAGGAGCTGCTGCAGAGAAGGAACGTTTCTGTGACCCCACCAGATGGAATTCTCTTGCAGATGGGCTCCGCAACATGTCCTCTCTGCATGATTGGGTGGGACGGGTTGATGTGATGGGGATGAGACGGTTCCTCAGGTAGCCTGGCCCCATGCCATGTAGGGCTTTAAAGGTAATAACCAACACCTTGAATTGGACCCGGAAGCAAACTGGAACCCAGTGCAGCTCGCACAGTAAAGGTGTTGTGTGTGCCACCCTTGGGGCACCAAGAATTACCTGCGCAGCTGCGTTCTGGACCAGCTGTAGCTTCTGGATATTCTTCAAGGGTAGCCCCATGTAGAGCACATTACAGTAGTCTATGTGGGAGATAACCAGGGCATGAGTGACTGTTTGAAGGGCCTCTTGTTCCAGGAAAGGTTGTAACTGGCGCACAACATGGAGTTGCGCAGAGGCCCTCCTGGCCACGACTGCCACCTGCTCTTCGAGCAGGAGTCATGAGTCCAGGAGGACCCCCAAGTTACGCACGGGATCTGTCTGGGGCAGTGCAACCCCATCCAGAATTAAAGATGGCAGTTCCCCAGAAACCAAGGAGCCATTGATCCACAGCCACTCCGTCTTACCAGGGTTCAGCCAAAGTCTGTTGTTCCCCATCCAGGCCCCCACAGCCCCCAGGCACTCGGAGAGGGTGGTCGCCGCATCACTTACTTCACCTGGGATGGAGATGTATAATTGGGTATCATCCACATATTGGTGATACCTCACCCCATGGTGACAGATGATCTTGCCCAGTGGTTTCATGTAGATGCTGAAAAGGAGCAGAGAGAGTACTGAGCCCTGCGGAACCCCACAGAATAGGGGCCTCAGGCTGGATCTCTTGCTCCGTATCAACACCAATTGGGACCGGCCCTGGAGGAAGGAGGTGAACCAGCATAAGACCACGCCACCCACCCCCAACTCCCTGAGTCTGTCCAGAAGGATACCATGGTCGATGGTATTGAAAGCCACTGAGAGGTCAAGAAGAGCGGGGATGGATGCACTGCCTCCATCCTGCTCCCACCACAGATCACCCATAAGTGCGACCAGTGCCGTTTCCGTCCCATAACTGGGCCTGAAACCTGACTGGAAGGGGTCTAGATAATCCGTTTCATCCAGAATCCTCTGGAGCTGCAAAGCCACCACTTTCTCAACCACCTTCCCCAGAAAGGGGGGGTGAGAGACTGGGCGAAAATTGTCCAGTATAGTAGGGTCCAGTGACGGTTTCTTGAGGAGGGGGCACACCAGCGCTTCCTTAAAGGCTGCTGGGAACACCCCCTCTCTCAAGGATGTGTTTACCATTTTCTTTGATGGGTTTTCATGAAAGATGACCCGCCCTCCAGCTCCTGTCATATTGTCCCCTGCCCATCACCACTTCAGTGACCTGCCCTGCCCTACATCCCCTAGAGTCTTGGAATCCATTAGCCCCTAGTCCTGGACTCCCGAAAACACTGGTTGAGAATAGGGGTCCCTCCATTCATTCATACAACCTCCCTCCCTCTCAGTCAGTCACAAGGCGATGGAGGGCCCCGTCAGTGCACCAACTCACACTCTCAGTACCAGCAGGGACCAACCACCGCCCACTCAATCACTCACTGTGCCCCCCTCGACTTCTCTCACTGGTCAGCAGAGGGGCACCCCATCCACTACTCCTCACTCCCCATCCAAACCTGTACTCCCTTTCACTTCTCTCACCCCGAGAGGGAGTACACCATTCACCAAGGAGGGAATCCCAATAACTCCGATAACATATAGAACTGGGATGGTTAGGAAGAGATGGCCAGCTTAGATTCTGCTGTGGTCTCAATACCGCTGTCCCAAAGTCCACCAGATGCAAATAATCGAAGCTCCCCCGGGGGGCACCTGTCCCTAAACAGTCCCCCAAAATTCGCCACAGCCACTCAGGCCACCACATCACTGAGATCACATTACTGGACCCCTACCAAGGCTACCGCACCGCCCAAATCTGTGAAAACGCTGCACCAATCCCTCAGTCCAGGGCCCACCCAGGTCATTCCATCGGGTCGCAATTCAGTGTTGTGTCAGACCATCGGCCCAAGTCACCGCAACTGGGTTGCCTGTCAGCCACCTCATGCCCCAAGCTGCACCACCAATGCCCATTCAGCACCCAGGCCCACCGCAGCACTGCCGAGGCTGATCCGCTGCTGCAAGGCTCCCTCTGTCGCCAGGGCCCCCTGCGCTGCCAGGGTCTGCTGAGCTGCCTGCACCAGCTTAATATGCCAGGATTCATTGCCATGCCAACTCCACTGTACCTTGCCGCCAACAGTGGTATAGTCACTCCCCACATCAACCGGGGGGTGGGGGGTTCTGGGGAAGGATCCAGGGAAGGATCTCGAAGAGGCAGGGGCAGAGGCTTCGATGAAAAAACGCCCTGCTGCCGCTCTGGCTCTGGCTCCCAATCCAGTAAGAGGTCGCTGCGTCATCAGAGTCTGTTGAAGTCCCTTGCCGCTTCCCACCGCTCTATCCAGGGGGAATCCGCCAAAACCCCCAACAGTACATTGGGGTTAATCCCTTCACCTCTCCCAAAACTTCAACCAACCAGCCAGGGTTGGGATAGAGGCTAGGCATAGTTTTCAGGCTCCCCCTTCAGAGCGCCGGCCGGCATTTGCTCGCGGTCACCATCTTTGAAGAACAAAATGCCAGTGGTGGTGATGGTGATGATGATGATGATACATAAAGGCTAACAAGACAACAAGGTCTTAAATGCCAGGTTAAAAAGAAACCAAGGGCTGATGCTAAAACGTCCTTCTCCCATGCAGCAAACCTTTAACTGAGCTCTCCCTATTTGGGAGAGATTGAAGAGGTGGTGAAGTGTAAGGGCAGTACCCTCCTTGCCCAAGTTTGCATGAGGAATGTTTATATAACCTAAAGAGGAGGAGTAAATTAATCTATACTTTCTGGGGGGTTGGTTTTTCATCTCTATTGTACCATCATTAGTTATTGTTAGTTTCATATATTTTTGGATATTTACACTATTATTATAGCTGTTACTTGCATACTATCCAACACGGCGCGGGCAAAAATATTATATATGTTTGTATCTGTCTAAAGACCCTGGCCTGTTCTTGCTGTGGAAGTGCTTTCATGTTAGCATCTGTGATGGATGGCTGACCTGATTTTCTTCCAGCTCCCTTCAAATAGCAAAAATTTTGGTGTTTCGTTGTGCTGCTTCAACCTCTCTGGTCTGAGGATGGAGGTGAGTCCTGACCTTATGAATGCTGTAAGTTTGCCCCATGCACAAGGTTACCGGGAAGGAAGAAATCTCCAGGACTGGATTCAGTTGGAGCTGGCAACCCTCTGCTGAAAAGGAAGGGAAGGTGGAGATTGCACAGAAATTAACTGTTTCTTTTTGTGAGGAATACTCTTAAATTTGCTAGGGCTGAGCTGATTAGTGACTCGCAGTGTAGTTGATCAGTCAGAAATTGGCTATGCCTGGTGCCTCTTGGCTTTTGGTTGTTGTTTTTTTGAAAGCATTCTGATCATCTCTGGTTTGATGCCAATTAAGATTCTACGATCAGCTATAGGTTGTCCTCACCGCAGTTGGGACTGGCAACTCTGTCACTAGGCAATACAGTTAGAATGTGAAATGTCACGTAACTGCGCCACTTATGACATCAGTTCCAGCTGTGGTGAATTAAGTGAATCACCCTTGGTCGTTACGCGCAATGTCACATGACCACCATTTGCAACTTCCTGCCAGCTTCCCCATTGACTTTGCTTGTTGGAAGGTCACAAACGGCGATCATGTGACTGCAGGACGCTGCAACCATAGTATATGCATGCCAGTTGCTAAGCACCCAAATCACAATCACATGACCACAGGGATACTGTGATGGCCACAACTTCAAGGACCAGTCATAAATCTCCTTTCTCAGTGCTGTCGTAACTTTGAAGTCACTGAAGGAGCAGTCGGTAAGCGAGGACTACCTGTATTCCTATCTTGGCACTTTCCAGATGTGATGCAACTGCAGTTCCCCCAAAATTTGGCCATATTGTCTGGAAGTTCTGAGAATTGCAGTCCTATCACATCTGGAGGCACCAGGTTGGATCTTTAATACATTCCAGATCTCTTGGAAAAGTGGTGATAGTGTAACAGTTTAAAAATATCTGTTTACAGTGGAAAGATAAGCGATTGTATGGATTTGGAAGCTCAGTCTTATTACTCCATGACTCTTGCTCTGTGGTGAAATGTTACATATAAACGTGACTTCAGCTTTATCTTCATTTTAGAAAAATGTAAACCTGGGCTGAAAATATCCAATACATGTCATGGTTTAAAGATTATATTGCCTATAGACAAACATATCAAGCAGAAATTCAGCAGCTATTTAAGTTGGGCAGTGTAGACAAACAGATATAGTTAAATCTTAAAACAGTTTTCCGTGTGTTTAAATTGATGGTGGGATTCTGTTTCATACTGTATTAACAGTGCTTCATTTTTCTGTATCTCAAAATCTGTAATCAACTTACGTGTCACCGAACAAAACATACAGCATTAGAAATACTACTTTTCAGGGGTTCAACTTGAAGAATAGGTTTAACCCTTGATTATAATGGGTCTACGAGTTCAAGAATGGTTTATGCCCTACTCTTTAAGAAGTGTGTCTGTTGACCTGATTATCAGAGACTCATGTGGAGAATGAGGTTATTTGAGGCTATTGCCAGTTCTTCATTACAAAAACATTTGGTTTCTGGTTGGTGATCAAAATATCTTGCGTTTAAATATATGTGTTGTCCACAATCATAAGGTCTCAATGCAAGCGGGTCAGTTGTTATAATTCTAGAAATAATTGTTGTGAAATGAAAGCTATAGTTATCTGACATATAAATCATTTTGACTTCACTTGGAGCAGGGGTTAGGATACCTTTACCTACTAAAGCATTTCAGGATCGTATTGTGTTTCCTTAAGCTACCTGGGTATATTTTATACATTAAGAAGGCTGTTTACGAATCCAGAAGCTCATGAGTTCCATCGATGGCATCTTCAAGTAGGTTTGAGTGACAGTCTTCTAAGAAAGCTTAGAGAATTGCTATCAGTCAAAGTAGGCGACGCTTCCCTGTCCTGGTGCTCTCCAGATTATTTGGACCAACCTTGGCCATGTTTGGTGGGTATAATGAGGGAACAAGAAGTTGGAGAAAGCTGTTACAGACAGAACTAGCTAAACAGTCCGTGAGTATTGCTAAGATTCAGAATATCTGAAGTGTGGATAATAAAATTGTCATTCCTCTGTGCTTCAGCTAAACTAAATCAAACCATGAGAGATACTTATTGAATGTATTGCCTATCACCTTTTCAGATCTGAGTCCATTTCTTTCAGGATGCTGAAAACCTAACGCCTGTCTGAAAAAATGCTCTTAAGGTATGGCGTGCAGCACTCTTAATACTTACTTTGCTTTCTTCATAGGGAAATCGTCTTTGACTATTCAGTTTGTGGAAGGCCAATTTGTTGATTCATATGATCCTACAATAGAGAACAGTAAGTAATCCTGAAGTACTACTCCGCACAAGTCAGAGGAATTCTTTCTCAACCAATTTCATTCAGTTTCTGCATCACGTTTTTTTCCTGCCAAAGAGAGCTTAGAACAGTTTGCATTTAACTTTCCCCTAAACATTTGACTATCTTAAGATTAAACGTTCGGTGAAGACAGAAACGAAAAATATTGTATTAATATTTCTTATATAGCCAACTTTATAGCATTTCATCTTAGTTCTTATTCGTTAAAAACAAAACAAAACATGCAGCTGCAAGGAAAATATTGCTCTCGGGTTGCTGCAGTAGTTTTTCTAGAACAATATTTCTGCCTTCCAGGTAGGTGCCACTTAAACCATTCTTCCCAGCTAGCAGTCCCGACCTATCTTGGCAGCCTTTTAATTAGAGAAGGCCCTTCCTTCACTGATTTAGATTTTATTGATGTGGCCCTTCCCAAATGTTATATGTTCTTTTTCCTTGCATTTCAGACACCATATTGTTTCTTAAAGTTACAAAGATACATTACTTTCCTGAATGATCTGCAGTGTTGACTTCTAGATATTACCTAATTAAACACCAGTTGGGTCTAAGAGTTAAATCAAGCTTTAGTGCCTTTCTTAAATGCATCTATGAATGTGTGCGAGCATATATATATTCTCGAATTTCATAGTGATGTTGGTACGATTTAATCCATGCATAAGATAAACCAGATCAGTGCTCAGTTAATTATGGAATTCCTAGAATTAAAATATATTTTCTATTGTGTCTGTTAATTCTTTCAGAGTATTGTTGTTCAGGTTAAGATGCACTTCAGTTCTAACATTGTTTATGTTCAATTTTAACCTGTCTTTGCCAAAACTGTATAGCAGGAATATGCTATAATTTTATTAATTATAATGTTATTAATTAATTTTACATCAAACGAGTAAGGAAGTGTTTAAAAGCAAATAACCAATTTGAACATTTAATGCAATTCATATAATAAATTATCTGTGGGGCCTGATTTTTGGTATACCCTGTATATGCATGCGTGCGTGTGCACACACACACACACACAAACATATATTACACTACATATACATCTGTGTGTGAGTGTATACATTACACATATAGACAATACTGTACCAGTTTATGTTCTTGAGTGTATTTTGATGGAAATAGTGTAGAGTGTGGTAGTTGGTGCCCTTATATTGTGGGTTTACCACTGTAAACATTTTAATGTAGTTTATTTTGGGAAATTTAATGGCGCTGCGGGTTAAACCACTGAGCTACTGAGCTTGCTGATCAGAAGGTCGGCGGTTTGAATCCGCGTGACGGGGTGAGCTCCTGTTGCTAGTCCCAGCACCTGCCAACCTAGCAGTTCGAAAATATGCAAATGTGAGTAGATTAATAGGTACCACTTCAGCGGGCAGGTAACGGCATTCCGTTTAGTCATGCCAGCCACATGACCACAGAGGAAGTGTCTTCGGACAAACGCCTGCTCTTCAGCTTTGAAACGGAGATGAGCACCGCCCCCTAGAGTCGGACACAACTGGACTTAATGTCAAGGGAAACCTTTACCTTTACTATATTACTTTTACAAAAACAAAATGTTTACTAGAACTGAACTTTTAACATCCAGCTGGATTTTAGTTTTGTATTTGCCCTGTGTACAGATTCAAATGAGGAAATTAAATGTCTTATTAGGAAGTCTGTTATTCCCATCATTATTATTAAACCAACTCAGAGGTGTTATAACTGAAGTTTTTTTGGAGGGGTTGTTTAATAACATAAAACATTTCACATGAAACCTAAGGTAGTTTTACTTCAGTACTAATGCTGTATCTTATCAAATGCATGATTTTATGAACTGTCTCTCTGAAACATTAAATACCCTTTTCTCATCTGTCCAGCATTCACAAAGCTGATTACTGTAAATGGGCAAGAATATCATCTTCAGGTAGTTGACACAGCTGGACAGGTATGTGATCTTGACTCTACTGGTCTGGTTTTAATATCTTACAAATTGTATGATTATTTGTTGATGTGCTTGAAGAACTGGGTTATGATAAAATGGGTTCAGTCTTTTTAGTGTAGTCTTCTTCACACACACTATTGCAATGTGAAGACTCCAGGGGTCAGGAGGCTGGAATTATACATGTTGGTCCCACCCTCTGTCTCTTTCCATTCTTGTCTCCTGCCTCGTCATCCCCTGATCTCCCTCTGTTTAGCATGAACTTCTGAAGACCTGCAGTCCTGGAGCATGTGGAGCACTGTGCTTTTGTTCAGTCAAGCATATGGACATGGCTTCTTCAGATGTCCCTGCTAAATATGAGTTTGGGAAGAAGGGATGTGAGTACATAAGAGTTGGGCCTCAGGTTCAGCTCTGTCCTCCCCATTTTCACCTTTCGGAGTTGACTAGAATCCTGAAAGGGCTAGTCTGATCTTGTAATGGGAAGAAGGAGGAGCCTTGAGGAACAGGAGGAAGAGCCACTACCAAGACAGTGGTCAGATAAAAGAAACCTGAGTCCAGGGCAGGAATGTAACTTGAGAAAGCATCTCAGACAAGACCCTCCCTAGTTCTCACAAAGATTGGGGGGGGGGGGCGCATTCAGACCTGCAAGATTCTGTTACCATAAAAGGAGTATTGGCAAAGCCTGTCCCCAACAGGGGGTCAAGGAAATACTGTGGTAAATGGCCCTGCCCCTGAAAGATGCTCGGACTGGCTAGTGGGGCGACCAAAATAGAGGGACCTTAAATTTTGGAAATGTGTCATAATAAACAGCAGGGTCAGGGTTCAAATTTTTGGAATTTAGCTATTGTTTGGTCAAACTTTTTGTACAGTACTGTTTGTGTTAGTTCTGGCAATAACTTGCTGTTTGCTATAAACTGAAGTCTGAAGGGTTATTTTTTTTTAATCTTTATAATGCAGTTGAGCATGCATGCATGTGTGTGTATGTATGTGTGTGTGTGTGTGTGTGTGTATATATATATATATATATATAAAGTTACTGAAATAGTTGATCTGATTTTGCATTCTTAACAGCAAGAATATAAAATTGATAGAATGTAAACCTAGTAACATAACAGTTTATTGTAATAGTCTTCTTGGTATTCAACTATATTAGAACAACTGAGAAATTGAAAGTTAAGTATTACCACATTCCAGTTTAGTATTTCGTTAAAATTCTTGGTTATAAACTTGAAATAAGTACATGGACATGCCGTCTCAGTGAACGTCGCTTTTATGCCTCGTATCTTCAACTGAGTTCCTGCTGACCTTTGCACAGGCATTGAAATCTTTCAGCTATGCAGGGAATTCTGAGAGTGTAAGACAGAGCTATGAAAAGATACTGGTGTGTGTACCTTCCTATAGGGTCTTTCAGTGCTGTGATTGTTGTGTTTAATCTGAAACGTCAAAGGAGATATTGCCAGTAAGTGTGTGTGTGGCTACAGAACTTTAAAATGAAGCTTTATCTTCCAACAGGATGAATATTCCATATTTCCTCAGACATATTCCATAGACATTAATGGCTATATTCTTGTTTATTCAGTCACATCAATAAAAAGGTAAATTATGCTCCTATCTCGGTTGCCTAATTTTGAGCTGTTTCAATCTCTGCTTCAGTCTTTCCACAAAAATAAAAGTCTGTTTTATAGGCTGTTGTTGGCTGCATAAGCTTGCATTAGGGAGTCTCAGCACATGAGCTAAAATAAATACTATAAAAGTACCGCACTGAGTTACTCTTTACAGGAATGTGACATTGGAAGGCTTAGAAACAGAGATGGAGGAAGAGCTGGATTGTATGTCACGGAAGAGTAGCCTCCTGCCTTTCCATCGAGCAGCAGCCAGTTCCACCATTATTCCTCGCCAGTGTCAACCTACAGGGGGAAAAAACATGTGATCAGAGCTATACCTGTGCTACCTAATGTGTATGTTTAATTCTATTAGTACTAGTTGTTCAGATCTACCTTATGATAAAGATAGGGTATACGCTGAGTAAAGGTGGCTAGTACAACCACTTTGGTCTAATTATTTCCAGTCAGTAGTATCAGCTGGTGTTGCTTTGCTCTTTTTGAGGTACCAAATCAGATTTGCAGTACATGTTCACGGTGTGGGAGCCTGAGATCTTCACGGTCTAAGCACAGGCACTTCTGAACTGCACGTGTGAGAGTCCCTAGTTGTCTGGAGGTTATCCACTGTCCTGCGTACCCTGTCTTTTAGAAATTAAATGATGGGACAAGGATTGTGCAGGAATTTAAAATGGAACTCACTGGTCTGTTTCTTATGCTTTGCACCAGGTAGTGAAGGGGCGATAATCTATTCCAGCACGGTACCGAATTCACCACTAAGTTGGCATTCGTTCTTTTTGCCTCCTGAAGGTGCTTTCTCAAGGCAGTTAAAATTTGAGAAGCTGAATCCCATCGCTCTGGATATAAAGCTTTTTGCCTTCGGTTCATTCATTTAATAGAAAACTGGAAAATGCCACAGTATAACCTTACATATACCGTGGCGTCTCCAGCCTGCAGCTGCCTGGCTGTCTGTATGAAATGAGGCAGGCAGACTTCATTCATTTGCAGTGCACAGTCAAGACTCAGAGAGGCCTCCTTATTCGGGATAGTGGCAGGAAACACGCTGCACAGAACAAAATGCTAATGGCCCCAGTAACCTCAGCTTCTGGACCGGTATTGAGGCATTTGCCTGCCCTGGAAATTTCCTTTGCTCGAACTCTGCTTCATCTGATGGGACTCCATTATCGCTTTCTCATATGTGCCTGTTCTTGGCTGCAGGGGAGAGAAAATCTTTCACTTTTGCTTTTTAAAAAAAAGTTTAAAATAGGCTTCTGGTATTGCAGCTAGTTTGAGACTTAATAAAAGTTGTGATGCTGTAATCTTTAGTTTCCAAATTAATGTGCTGAAAACTTTTGAGAGACACCTTTTTTCTACGAAAGCCTTTTCTTTCTTTAGACTACCTGCTGTGGCTCTCGACAGATCTGTTTATCGCTTTCGAAGATTAGCTTCATGAGGACCTTTTGTCCCACAATAATTGATCTCGTGTCAAGCAGCCCGGTCCATGCTGGGATGTGTTCTCTCTCCACCGAAACTCAGCAGGGTTGGAGATCACACTCCTGCCTTCACCTGCTATTTGCTTGTGAGCCACTGGCTTCCCAACTCCAAGGATGCCCAGCCTTTTCAGGTGGCACACACCACCATCTCGTTTTGCGGCCAATTAGGAAACTGCAGAAGCCTGGTTTTTAAGAGAACATGCTGTAGTTTTTGAAAATCTAAGAAATACATATAAAACTTGTTAACATCACATGCAGAACCTGGTTCTTGTAAGACTTGACCGTTTCCTTTTTATTTCATAGCAACCGTCGGTGCCGTGTTGCTTATCCTGAGTGCATACAGCACTATCTTCTGGTTGCTTGTTCTGAAACACAGATGTGCTTCATCTGGGCATTATTACCCTTTTCTTCCTTTCCCTTGTCCCCATCTGGGTTTGTTTTGTTTGCCATTTTGTTTCTTTGTTTTTGTGTTCTTTGCATTTGGTTTTTAAACTTTTTTTAAAAATGTTTTTAACAATTTGTAAACCCAGAGTTGCTGGAAGTCGAGCAGCATATAAATGGTGGCGATGGTGGTGGTGGTGATAATCTAAAGCAGCCCCCTTGTTTTGAACATGCAGTCATTGCATTGAGTTGTTATGAGATTTAACCATTTCAAAAAAAAATCAAATCCATGCCCAGCTCAGCTAACATTTCATGTCTTGGATAAACTGGATTAAAGACTAATTGATCATTTAAAAATGTACCTATAGGCGAGTGTCATCATTGGCAATTTTCACTGATCATGTGCCAAGTGGACCAATTCTTTCCCGGTCTGGTTTGGGGCTGGACCTCTGGATCACCAAACCTCTTCCTGTTCCAGACAGCCCGCTGCCGGAAATGACCCAGTCCCCCCAGAACGTTTCCATCGGCCATCAGGAAAGACAGACTGTTCTGAGAGGAAGTGGAACTTTACAGAAACACCACCCTTATTTTGCACATTTGTTTCTAGGCAAATAGACACCCTAAGAGTTCAATAAAGTCATTTGATCTGTTTAGAACTATTTGTAGACTGGGTAGAAACACTATCCTTGGTTGTTGGATAAGATGTCATCCTTTTATATTGCAGTTTTGAAGTGATTAAAGTTATCCATGGCAAGTTACTGGACATGGTGGGGAAAGTCCAGTAAGTAGAACCCAGTCGTTCCATTCTGTGCTTCATGTTTTCATTTTGCTCTTGTACTACTCTCGGTGCATTCACTATTATTCTGAAAGTAGTTGTTTGTTCATTCTTCCACAGGATTCCCATTATGTTGGTTGGAAATAAGAAAGACCTGCATATGGAACGGTACTGAATATTTCCCTTAAAACAGTGACGGTTCTGCTGCAATCCTGTTAAACTTAAAATGTGGTGCAGTATTTAGAGAGTCTTCAGATAGCCAGGGCAATTACATTCCATGAAATATTCCTGTAAATGTTTTTTTTCCCCTCTGATGTATTATTTCAGAGACAAAACTCATCTGATTCTCTTTCCTGGCCTTTATTTGCCTACACTTGTAAACCCAACTAAGCCTGGATCATTGGCCAGTTGATGATCTATTTAGCTGAAGGCAAGTACCACAGGCCGCCAAGGACATGCTATATTTATCCTACATTTATCACTTTTTCCAAGGGTCTTGGGGTTATTCAGGTTCAGTCTCGCAGCCTCCTATGTAGCTGGCTAGATTAAGAGGACATAAGAGGTTCAGGTTCACCCGGTGATCTTCATGAGATATGTAGGAAATCTATTGTTACCCAAATCTTAACTTGCTTTCTAGTCCTACAAGGAATCCATGTGACAGGCCTGCATGCCCACACGCTCCCACGCTCGTTGTGGGGCAAGTCGGTAAAAATGTGCAACTGTTGTGAAAATAAGAATATTTTTCATAACACTAAGGCTTGATTAGAGATAGGTCTGGGGCAATAGTACATTGGCAACCGCATTTGATCAGACAAGTGATTCTGAGGTTTTACCTTCACCCTTTTGGCAGCGTTTACTGCCTTTTGCTTCTCTTTCTCTGTGCGTGCTTTATTGAACTTGAGGTTTTCTCTGGCACATCATTTCATGCATTGCAATTCAATTACACTTGAAAATGTTCTTTGCATTCCTTGCTTCTTATTCATATTCAATTATGGCACCACGGCCACTGTGGCTGCCGCTACTGCCCTATTGAGAACTTTGGCCAGTTTCATGGCCATTCGAGATGCTAGCAATGGCCTGAACACTTTGGCTGTTATTGAGAGCATGTGGTGCTTCTTCATCTGGCTGATAATGTGCATTGCAACACCACAGCCACAGAGGTTTCTCCCTGTCCCAGTTGTGTTCTCTAACCTGACACTCCCCAAGTGTGTTGGGTTGCAACTCCCATAACTTCTTGCCGGTGGCTTGTTGGGTTCCATTGGCGGAATCGTCCAATAACTCTGGAGGCCACCAAATCTGGGAAAGTTGTGGCTAGCTGAAAAAGTCACTTACTGTCAAAGCATATTTATATTTAACAATTGTGCCAGAACTCCTAATTGTGATAACAGACTAATGCTTCTGTTGCTACCTCAGTTCTTTGAATATTCTTCTAGAAGAAAGACCCCCCAAAAAGTTCTTCTCTCAGGTGGTCGGCCCAGCGCTCTATGAAGAGCATGGCATTTCCAAGGTGGGCCCAATTGGCTGTTCCCAAAATAACACACAGCAGATTGCTTGTGAAACTGTTGTGATGTGCAATTGGCGATGGTGTCTGAGTTGCTGCTGCCAAACAATTGTGATCATCTGTGAAGTTTTAATGTCATTCTACTCTCTGAGTATCCCTTCCCTTACATATGTATGACAATAGAGTCCCATCCCTTCCCAACAAAACATTGGCTGCATATCCCTCTAGTGGAAATTGAGTACAGATCTTTTCCCATACAGTGTTGGTAATTGAAGACTACAAAAGTAACACACCAGGACGTCAGGGTCATGCAGCCATTGAATTTTGGATGGGTGGCTGGGTCTTTCCCCTATTCTGCACCTTTGCAACAGTTTGCTGTGTTCTCCCATCTCCACTCCAGGGTGATCAGCTATGAAGAAGGGAAAGCTTTAGCAGAATCCTGGAATGCAGCTTTCTTAGAATCTTCTGCTAAAGAAAACCAGGTAACAAATGTATTTTAAATTTTACAGAAGGAAGAATCTCAAGGGCCTGTAAAATATTATGATTATTAAAACTTATATGCTGCCCAACTCTCAACAAATCTGGGCAGCAACAGCACAGCGGCTTTCAGCCTCATTCAGTTTTGCACAGCAATCCAGTCAAGTAGTTTATGGACGTTCCAAAAGGTAAAAGAATTTGTGCCTTATTTCATTTTTGTGGAAGTGATTTTGCTTCTATTTTCATTTATACTAGAAGCAAATATATGCCACGTGTTTTAATGTTTATGTTCCGTGTAGTTAATTACTGTTTTTCTGTTTACTGCAGCAGCATTCTGGTCTGTCATAAATACACTTTTTTGGCTGCATTCATAACTTGATGCCATCCTACATTAGACATTTAGCTAGAATATACACAGAGAATCACCCATTTAGAAATTTTGCTACATATCTATTGTAAGTCATTTCAATCCTTTCTTCTGTATTGTTTCTGTTTTTACAGTGCCCTTGAGAAAGGAAAACATTTTCTAAATAGGCTTAAATAAGACTTTTGTCCTGGCATTTGGGTTTCCTCCCTCCCTCCCTCTCTTTTTCTTTTTAAATTCACTTCAGTGCTCGCCTCCTTCTTCCATTATTTCTGAAGCTGGAATTGCTAGTTAATTGAGCAAGTGTGCTGTTGGAAAATGGGAAAGAAATTCTCCAAATCACCCTTCGTGCAACCTGCTAATGACCCATTCTCATGGTGGAAAATTCAAGATTGCCATGCCTTTGACTGTTAGTGTCACAAGTCACCATTTCAGCCAGCAAGACTATTGTGAAACTGTTGCAGACATCAGAAAATTAAGAGTCATATGATTCCAATTGCCTAAAACTGTTTTTAAGAAAGTAAAAGAGGAGATAGGGTGAGAATCACTATTTTCCATGGACTAGCAGGGCAATTTAAGCTGTAGTGTAAGATGAAAAACTATCATGAAGTGGAAATCTATAGTTCAGCGTTTCTCAACCTTGGCAACTTGAAGACGTGCGGACTTCAATGCCCAGAATTCCCCAGCCAGCACTGGCTGGGGAATTCTGGGTGTTGAAGTCTGCACGTCTTCAAGTTGCCAAGGTTGAGAAACGCTGCTCTGGTTCGTCAGTGCAGGTTAGGGATTCTTCCATTTTGAAAGTGAACTAAAAAAAACATGAGCAGTTTTCCACTAAATCCCATAAAGCCTTAAATCACATGGTTTGAACCTGGATTAATATGCTACCTGAACCCAGCAGTAGTGATTTGCAGAGCCTGGTTTACGCCCTAACCCAATGGGTGAGCCCAGCTATTTGTAACTTACTCAACAAACCACTGTTTATGAGAATTAAGACTATCCTTGTTTCTAAACTTCTGATTAAATAGTAGAATCTTTTCATTAAAATGGTATTCCTGGGTGTTCGTTTTTTCTAAAGAGAAAAAGTGGTTTGAAGGTTTGAAATCTGTGTAGAAGAAGCTGTTGATTAGCTGTCAATGCAGTTTGGGATTGTGCTGAAGTATAATATTCAGGAGAAATAAATTAATTATCTCCTTATGGACCATTTATGTATAGAAACGTGCATTGTTATGGTGAATATGTTAATTTGATTTTAGGTTTTAAAATGCAGCATGAGATCCCGTGCACATCTGGCATTAAATAAAACATTGTTCAGTTACTTGTCATACTACATTTTTAAGATGCCTAAGGGATCATGGAACAAATCTGGAAGCAAGCCCAATTCAAAATTACCCCTTGTTGACAAATAATTCTTGGTATATAAAGAGGCAGGCATTGGATTTGCCAGTGGGTTAACTAAAACATGTTGAGAGATGGTTTCTCTCCAATAATTTGAGCCATTACTAGAACCAATATTTTCTCTTAGTGCATTTTCCATGCAGCTCTTCTGCAGTCCCAAACCTTAAATAAATTTCAGTGTGTGTTTTAAAAACAATGGAGGAAAAATGCTACTGAAAATCAACGGCATGGTAAGAGACAGGTTCTTTTAATCAACCTACAGAAGGCCAGCATTTGGATGGAAAACCTGTGATTCCTGGGTAGCTCTTCCTGGTTACTCCTTACTACAGCTTTCCTCAACCTGATGCTTTCCAGATAGGCCAGGATTACATTTCTCTAAATTCTCCATCAGCATTTCCATGGCCTCTGTGACTTTCAAAGGACAGGTGTAGTGCCCCCCCCTCCCGTGCCTCCAAAGGGTTGTATCCCAAGGCAGCAATCAGTAAGCAACACTGGGCCCGGTCTCTGATTAAGGTCCTAGTCATAGCATTTGGAAATTACCAGTACAGAAGCTGACTGTGATTGCATCTTGGCTATTGTGAACAACTTCAGAGTTCCTGGCCCTGCTAGAGTGAGGTGAGCAATGGGAGGTGAATAAAAATGTATCATAAACTAGAACACGCTCTGAGCTGGGATGATGTTCTGCTTATTTTTTCATTGCATGTCACGAGCCTCATGCACATCTCCTGATGGTGCTAAGCAAGAGTCGGTCGTCTTGATCATACACTACATCATAAAAGAAGGAACTCCGTACAACAGCCATGGGATTCTTAGCGGGTCTCCCTCTGTTTCCTTCTTTCAGACGGCTGTGGATGTTTTCAGGAGGATAATTTTGGAAGCAGAGAAAATTGACGGGGCATCTTCACAAGGGAAATCGCCGTGCTCCGTGATGTGATTGCCCGGCGGAGGCTGCGAAGTGGGAATGTGCTGTTCTGTCTAAAGAAGCAAACTGCCTGTTCCCCTCACAGTGAGGCTGCGCTTGTTCTTCTGTTAACTTGAACAATACACACCCAGTTGGAGACTTTTCCCTTCTGATTATGTTAAAGTCTGACACAGAAAGGCTTCACTTCCATTTTCAAATTTTAAGCAATCATATTTTCAATTTATATATTGTATTTCTTAATATTATGACCAAGAATTTTATTGGCATTAATTTTTCAGTGTAATTGGACTAGAATAATCATCCAGATGAAGCATATTGTTACACTACTATTAACTAGGCTTAAATATCAGTGTTTCTTTGTGTTCAATGTATACTTGTAAATAAAATACTGCAAACCTAGGTGTGCCCCCTGTTAAACTGAAATTCTTTCAGGGTTGCAATTCTTTCCACATTAACAATACTTTGCTTCAGTTTCCTAGGATAATACAATTCAGCATGGCATCTCCGAACTCTGTGATGGAATACTCCAGAGAGAAAAGTCTCAGAGTTAAAGATTTAAGAATCTGCAAGATTTTAGTTTGTTTATTTATCATTTACAGGACTTATATGGCTGCCTATCCCATATAATGACTAGGCGGCTCACAACTATCCATAAAAACATGGTGAGAAACAAAAGTCCCCTTCCCCCCAGGCACCAGACCAAACGGCCTCCCAGCTCAACCCCCACCCTAGCCCAATGCTTGGGGGAAGAGCCAGGCCTTCATGGCCCTCCAGAAGGCTAAAAGAGTAGAGATCCCTCAGACGGGAGGCTGCTGGGACAGCCACTGAGAAGGTGCGCCTCCACGGTCCCATCAGGGAGCAGCATTTAAGCGAGGGAGCCTGGAGCGCACCCACCCTATCTAACCTAGTAGGGTGGGCACATGCCCTCAGGGAGAGGTGGTCCTGCAAATAACTTGGCCCTGGGCCCTGTGGGGCTTCAAAGGTGGTATCCAGCACCTTGAATTGCACCTGGAAAGCAACTGGGAGCCAGTGCAGCTCACACAGCAGTGGTGTTACTCGGGTGAACCGTGGGGCACCAAAAACATTCTGGACCAGTTGCAGCTTCCAGTGGTCGTCAAGGGCAGCCCCACGTAGAGCATGTTGCAGTAATCCAAACAGGTGATTAAGGCACGGGTGACTGAGAAAGGCCTCCTGGTCCAGGTATCAAAAATGTGTTATCAAATAATAATTGCGGCTGGCCAGGGCTTCATGGGCAAGATGGGGATAACACTCAAGAAGATGGCTGCATCCACACAATTGAAGACTCAGCTATGTGCAATCCATGTAAAACGGTCAGGTCTCCAATTCCAGGGTTGCTGCCGCCATCTTGGCCTTTCTGATCTTCCTCCCTCCCCCAACCCTGTGGACACCCCTAATGGCCAGCTCTTGCACTCTTGAGCAATTCATTGACTCCCTTTGGTGGTAATTATATTTTAATCTTGCATTAAATGTTTATTTCTAACTTCTTGGAAACCAGACTCTTTTTTCTCTTTGGAGTTTCACATTCTTGCCAGGATCATCCAGTTTGCAGATCCTTTGCTATCTGAAATAAGGCCTGGTCTGAAAGTGGCACAGCAAACCAACTTTCCAAGCCAGCGCAGTACAGCTTCTCCTGATGGAGCAGACGGTTGTCACTTCTTTAGAGCAGTGGCTTTTACAGGTGCATCAACTGATGGCTATCAGTTTGAGTTAACTTGATGCTCTCCATCCTGATAAGCGTTAATAGAAACACAGGCTGCAGAAGCATTGTTTTAAATTGCCAGCTGTTTTACTAGAGTAAGCAACATGTTGGCCATTGTGATCTTTGCTCATTTAATAGATCCTGCGCTCAGTGTTACAATACACATTCAGCCATTGTAAAGTTGCAGTTAGGCAGAAAATCCAAGTCACTTTCCTTGCTGATACCTCTTGCCTTTGTTTCATATGGCTGTTGTCATGAGTAAGGATGGCGAGCAGGGGGCTCCCATCCAGACTGTTAAGTGCATGCGTAGCACTGAGGAATTAGGTAGCCATTCAAAGAGACACAGATCGGGACCGCCTTAACCTTTGGGGTTTATATGGCTGGGTTTTCCCCACGCTGCTTCAGTTTGTTAGGATTCCTGTTACGTACAAGCAATAAAACATTAGAGACCAGTTCCTTGTCTCAGCGTGTTTCCTGGCAGTTAGGACAGCTGTAAGGTATTTTTGGGGTGAATCTTTGTGCTAATTGGAAAGAGGAGCTTATTTCCAAATACTACCATTTAATTTTGCTCCAAGGACAAGTTTGGACATTACAGATGCTTGAAAATAAGGCTTAGAAATGGGCAAATCTGCCATTATTTTTTTAAAAATATTTTAGGTGAAGCTTTTCTGGAACTACAGCAGTATTTGATAAGACAATTTGTTCCCAACAAAGATGGGGTTGGCACGTGCTTCTTCAAATAGCTTGCGTGTTAGTAATCACTTTGAATGTAATGCTCCCTGATATTATAACGAAGTTTTCGTTTCTGCTGCCAGGCCTTAGGGTTACTGCTGAAGGTTTAATCCAGGGTTTCTCAACCACAGTTCCGTGAGAGGCCACTAGGGGTTTTCTGGGAGATCACAATTTATTTAAAAAATTATTTTAAATTTGGGGAACTTCCCATTAAAGAGGTAAATTTCATTCCTTATTTTCAGTTTAAGAACACTGTTAATGCATAGATACAGGCCTACCCATGAAACGAATAGAATAATTTTGTAGCTTCTGGCCTATATTTGAGCCTGAATGTGCAGGGGTTCCTGGAGGGCTAAAAATATTTCAAGGGTTCCTCCAGGGTCAAAAGGTTGAGAAAGACTGGTTGAATCATAGGAGATCTCTGCTCCTCATGTAGAGCATGGTGACTAAGAGGCTGTTGAGTCAGGAAAATGGAGTTCAAATCTGATTCCAGGCAACTTCCCCACAGGTAATATATTCCACACTGAAACATACAACAGGATTTCCAAAGTAGCCCTGGGAATCCATTTAATGTTCACTCTGGCCCTGATCCTAGCACGCACTACAGGCTAGATCACAAGCTGTCTTCTGCCACTTACTCCTAGGGCTCAATTTCCCCATCTCTGGAAAAGGGACAATTGCCATTAGCTTTCTCCCCAGGGGTAACATGAAGATTTAATTAGCTTATGTCCCCAGAGTGCTCTGAACAGAGATGTTCCTGCTAATAAATGATGTGTGGGACAAAAATAGCACTTGCTAAGCCAGTCTGATTTCATTCTGAATCTGCTGATTATATGGGAATTAACCCTGTAGTGCTCTTTGCAAGCTCTACTAGCACATCAAAGGACGGTGCACCCAAATGTTACAGCACTATTTTGAATCGAGAAGTTGACTCAGCTTCTTTAGAGAGTTCCTAGCACGGCAAATAAGAACACGTTTATTAAACAATAATCGTGTTTGCTGTCAAGTCCGCTGAACAGATGTACAAAATTTTATCTGCCCGCCTTTTAGCGGAGATGGAGAAGTACATCAGATGAAATGCGGAAAGCATATCCTATTACGATTTTTACAGTGGTGCTATTTGTTATTAACGATGGCTGTTCATAAAACAGTTGGCTGATAACAGTCTTGTGTTGGTGAACCAACTAATGTATGTGGTATGATAGAAAAAGCACAGCTATTGTGTCTTTCCAATGGCTGCATATTAATTTTCTCAGGAAGCCAGACAACACACATGGATAGCATCTTGTGCTGTCTTACACCAGCATGGTGATCTTGCTTTATGTGGAAGAAATAAGGCTTGATGGAAGCATGCCAGACCTTTCTCCTGAAGCCACAGATGAATGCATTGCTTTGGAGGCCTAAGTGACAACAGAAGGTCCAGGTTCCAAAGCAAACCATGTGCATTTATTCCTTGTTAACTGGAATTAGTACAATCTGTTTCAGACACCATGTTAAAATATAATTAGCACTACGGAAGCAATTCTGCAAGAGCTTTATGTTTTGTACACTGATTCCTTACCTGCTGCGTTTCCAGAAGGGGACAGGAAATATCCAGGGCTGTTTTTCAACTCTTGATGTATGTTGCAAACAAGGATCAACATCAATTATGCCTTACTGAACCCAGGATCAAAGTAGTTCACCATGGATTGTTTCAATGGATCTGCTTTATGTCATCAGGCAGTGTTTCTCAACCTTGGCAGCTTGAAGATGTGTGGACTTCAACTCCCACAATTCCCCAGCCAGCTTTAGGAGCTGAAGTCCTCACATCTTCAAGTTGCCAAGGTTGAGAAACACCGTCATAAGGTATCCATATTTGGGCTGCAGAAGTGTGGATGGCCACTAGATGGTAGAGTGTTTTCTATAGATCTCTACTGCTCTCTAGTGGATCTTTGCATTTCTGCAGCTGGACCTGGTAACCCTATATGTAGCTGGGGGACTGGAAGGCAACTTATCTGGTGGCACTATGTTAAACGCTGCTCTGGGGCTTCTTCTGAAGGTACTTAGATATTCCAGCAAAGGAAGCTTAAGTGGAAACAGACTATTTAAGAAATTAAATGGAAGGCCACCTTTTCAGTATTTCTTCCTTATTCTAATTACTAAAGCTTTTCTAAACACTCAACACTTGTTGCTGAACTCCCCCACGGATTGATTCTTTTCTTAAATTGTCAGGTTTATATTAAAATTCCCGTATCAACAGAATCTGAGCTTTGGAGTTCTTGCCAGCTAAGGGTGAATTGTTCCCAAGATGCATTCTTTGGTAGTTCCTGCCATCCCTAACCTGGTGTCCGCACTGCTCACCTAAAGAAGAGTTTCCATTGGTGGTTTTTGCGAATCCAACCACCGAGAGAAAACATCCCGCACTAAACACATCTCCATATTCAGGGAAAGTGGGTTTTTTAAAAACTATTTTCTAACTGTGTTTATATTTGATATCAATTTACTTAAAAAAAGATCTGCAAGACGGAAATGAAACTTAAACATTCTGATGGATTGGATGGTCTCAAGGGGCAATCTTTTGGGGAAATCTGGAATTACATTGTCCTGCCAGGCAGAGTCACACAACTGGGGTGGTCTGCAATGTGCAAACATTCCCTTTGAAATGCAAGCAGGGAAAAGGAGATTGAGAAAGAAAATGGAGAGCCTCCTAATTAATCTAAATACATAGTTTAAAACAGTGATGTTTACAAAATCCCAAGAGGGAATCTGCATGAGGAGCCACACACAGTGTTACATACTGGAGCAAAGCTGCATTTTTATTTTTGTTAAAAACAGTTTTCAGTGAGTTTGTTCACTACGTGCAAATGTCAGTCTGCCTTGCAGGAGATGCCATCAGCATGAATGACCAGTGAATATTGGGGTGGGGTGAGTTACTCATCCAGGATAAGAGATTGAGCATTCAGTGGTTCAAGTCTCTCCCTTCTAAATAGTCTGTTTCCTAGGCCAGAAACTGGAGATAGACAGGCCCTATGATCACTTCCAGAAAGGGGCATTCATAGCTGAGTCAATTCCCTCTGTGGATGCTATGAAACTTGGGTCTGCTTCAGTCACATGGACTTTCAAGGCCTGCAGTAAATCCTGGAGCATTGTAGTGGGAAAGGAGCAGGATTGAAAAGATTCATTTGTCTTCTTGTCTGACACACATTCAGTCCTGATCAAGCAAGAATAGATTTCCTTTTCTAAGATCATCCCTGCATTTCAGGGAGGAAATGTAAGGATTTACCAGAGACACCTTTAGTAATAAGCTCAAGTACATACGAGTCAATTTGTTCCAGCTTGTGAACTTTATCTTGTAAATGCACATATCACTCTTAAGTGGTGGTGACTGGTTTTTTTCCTTGCAAATTCTGAGAAAGGAATTAAACAGGCTAAGTCCTTGTTAAACAGCTAAGTTGGGTCACGAATCAGTTAAAAGCTGGTGGGAAGGGAAAATTAACTAAAGGGGCAGTTCCTTTAAGAGTTAATAGATCTACCTTTATGAAGGCATTTCTGGGAAGAAGCAGGAGAGGAAGACTATTGACACCTTTGAACTTTGATATCGGAGAACACTCCTGAGAATGCTGTGGATAGCGAAGAAAACAAACCAATGGATCATGGAACAAATCAACTCTGAGTTCTCACTTGAGGCACAAATGACCAGGCTCAAATTATCCTACTTAGGATACATATGCAAAGACCTAACTCTTTAGAAAAGGCTTGGGAAAGGGAGGGGGGAGGAGGAGGAGGACCATTAGCAGCAAGGTGGATGGACTGAGTTACAGCGATGATGGCACCATTGGAAAACCTGAAGGACCAAGTTAGGGATAGATTGTCATGGAGAAAATCTATCTAGTGGCAGCTGGGAGTTGAAAACAATTTGATGGCACATAACCAACTAATCAATCCATCAGTGCAGTTTGGGGTCAAATTCAGACAGATTTCTGAGGAGACAAAGCTGAGGAATCTTTGGGCTCAGTTTGCACTAACGGGGCCTGCAAAATACTTCAAGCTCAAAGCAACTGTTACAAGTAGGGAAGGGCAATGCTTCGGATCCAGCGCAGAAAAGGGTTTTGGATCCTTCTTGGCTTTGCAGAGTAGCTGCACAATCTCAAGCAAATACATGTCTGGGGTCAGGAGCTGCCAACCAAGCATGGCAAAACCATTTGGAGTGGATGTGGGTGAGCTATCAGCATCTCTGAGCTCAAATGAGTATCTTCCCAACCTTGCCATCCCAGGAAAAGAAGCATCTTCTTTCAGAAGGTGCCAGTAGGTACAGCATGTGTGCCTTTCCATACTCTGAAGCAGCTGTCCTGCTTTGGATCTCCAGTGCTGCACATCCCTACTTTCAGGTGTTCCAAGCTCAAAATAAAACATGCCGTGACATTGAGCATCTTCGGCACTTCTGGTTTTGTGGCTCGTGGTTGGATTTGGATGGCTTTTTCCTACTTTTTTCTAGCCCAGCCAATACAGTAGCAGGGAGCAGTCATGTGTCTGCTTCTACTGTCTTAGAGTGGATGGGGAACGGAGGACTGAGAAGAAAGCAGCAGTTAGGCCAGACAGAAGAAGAAGAAGGAACGCAATGCATACCTGCCCCTTTTTAAGCTTGATTTGCTACGGACAAATTAGAGGCATATGATTGGGGAGGTTATAGGTAGTTCCATGTGAGCAGGTTAGCACACTGCTGTGTTCCATACTTAAGTGTTGCTGATGGTCTTGCAGTTGGTAAGATAGAGGTAAGCCATGTTTAGATCCAAAGCAGAAAAGGTGCTTCAGATCCAGCATGGGTCACCTCTCCATAGCATTCTTAACACTTCCTTAACTGAAACATGTTTTTCTGGGATTGTGTAGCTGCTCTATGTCCAGCAGCTCACTTAAGGAGTTTCCAGCAGGTCCAGCAAGTATACCATACTGGATTGGAAGCACCTTTCCACTTTGCATCCATACCCTGCACATATCCAGTGTAAATGCTAAAACTAAGAGTATAATGATGGTTTGCTGGTATGTTGAGCTTTGATGTGCATATTTACTGTGTGAATAGTAGGTCCAATTATTGAGCTTTAGGGTGCCTATAAACATGGAAAGCCTCAAAGTTGCATTGGGTTGGTTTGTTGAACTTTTTGGAGGGGTACCTTTTTTATGTTGAATGTTCAGGTTGCATTTAAAACACAAATATTTATGTGTTCATTTGGGCGTGTTGAGCTTTAAGGGGACTTTGTGAACATTCTTGTGCCCTGCTGATGGTGAATTTCCAGAATGCATTTAAAAATGCCAAGATTCTATGCTGGCTAATGCAATTGTCGCTGAACTTTGTGCATGATTGCTGTTTTGTCCTGATGAAAGTCAGGAGATATCTAGGCTTTGCTTGCTGGTTATAGAATCAGGGGCAATAACTGTGGGGTTTTTTTCTATTGTGCTGTAGTCTTCTATTTATTAATGCAAGAGTTGTAAGAAGTAGCATTTGATTGCAAAGGTATTTATTTTAAAAAAATAAAAGAAGTCTCATAGGAATGTACAAAATGTATTAATTTAGCTTAGCTGCATTTCTCTCTTTGTTTCTATTATATGAGAGTGTCTTACCAGACAGGTTCAGATACTTAATCCACATTCCTTCAAGTGAAACATGGCTCTTAGTCATATACAGTCAGATAACCCCAGTTCTTCCCTCTGCTGGAAATGGAAAAAAATGTCATTTCAAAAAGTAATTCAGAACTCTACAGAAGCTGGGGAAAGAGGTTGGGAAAGGACAGGGATTTCTGGAGCAATTGCAGTAGATAATTTTGTTTCTGAAACTTTCATCTTTGTAGAAATAGATAAAAACTGGTCTAGTGGTTAAGGCGCTGGGCTAGATACCAGGAGGCTGAGAGTTCTAGTCCCGCCTTAGGCATGAAAGCCAGCTGGGCGACCTTGGGCCAGTCCCTCTCTCTCAGCCCAAGAGCCAATCAGGCATGGTAGGAGAGTTCTAGTCCCGCCTTAGGCATGAAAGCCATCTGAGTAACCTTGGGCCAGTCCCTCTCTCTCAGCCCAACTCACTTCACAGGGTTGTTGTTGTGTGCAAAAGAGGAGGAGGAAGGAGTATTAGGTGTGTTCACTGCCTTGAGTTATTTATAAAGATAATAAAGGCGGGATAAAAATAAAAATAAATAAATGTCTAGCCAGGAATATTGTACTAGGTTTGAATGTTTTCTGTGTGATGCTAAGCCTAACTTCATTTATTTCTCTGTATGTCCTTCAGCCTTATTTTTATTTATACTCTTCTTGTGCTCTATTATAATTTGAATCTCATTCTGATCTCTTTATGGAGTTTTTTTTTTAAATGGCAGAGCAGTGCCATCCTGTAAGCTGCTTAAAACACTGTTTTTACTTTTGTAAATTTTCTTTTACATTAAAGTTGTCCATAATCAGAACAGTTTTTAGTAATTTATCTCCTGTACAATTAAATGCTGACATTTTGAATATTTTAAGTTAAGGGTTTTTACATTTTTCTTTTTAAATAAAGTTTGTTTTTGTTTAATCCTGGTGAGATTGGTCTATCTCTCAAGGAGGGAAGGAAATGGTGAGTCATCTAGACACCCAGCGAGAAAGTGGTACTCTTGATATTATTTCACTTTTTGTATTTTTAACCTTTTAATAACCAGAAGACATCCCAAGTTGTGAGAGAACCTTACACCTCTCAAGCATCAGATTTAGAAAGGTGAGGCATTCTGAGAAGATTGATAAATGGCAGGAGAAACTACCAAGCTGCTAACTTGAAGCAGGAGGTGAAGCCAGGATGTGAAGACCCAGAGGTCATCTGGGAGAGGAAGTTTGAAACCTCCAGCCTTCCACCTAGAAGCTTAGCCATTCCACCTCCTTCCCTAAGCTGGGAAGTGTTTCTAAGTGCTGACGAAATAAATATTTATGAGATGAATCCTTTTGTCCTCTTAATTTGTTAGCTAAGTGTCTCAGTGCTTTTTGAAAGAGCTAAAAAAAACCCTTTTACTGTATTAAGGAGTTTCTTTCATGATATCTTAACTAATTTTTGAGTTACTGTTTCCCATCCCATCCCAATCCTTTCCTATTGCTTTTCTTAATGTTTTCAAACATGTTTTAAACATCTTGTCCATTTTTTCTACAAGTTGAACAGCACGTAACAGTAAGTATTTACAGTTTTTAATATATACAGTCCACTGCTGCTTATTTTTTTCTTTTTTAAAGGCTTATGGTTTGGATACCGCATTTTTCCAGTATCAAAACTATTTTTTTTTTTAAAAATGCAACAAGATTCAATGTATATTTACTCAGAGTAAATCCATATTTTCTAAGGGCCCAGAGTATACTGGAGGGGTGTGCAGACTTTTTCAGGCCAAGCACTATGCTTGTTCTTTAAATGGCCACACACCAGAAGGAAGTCAGGGGTAGATATAATGGGTGTGGTTAAGACAACACTAAATTTGGTTCAACTTGATCTCAATTTTAATTTAATCAAAATAAAATTGAATACTCTAACATGTTCACTCCTTAGGAATTACGTGAGTTCCCCTTTTAAAAATGCTCTGTGGGTGGCAGGTAGAACTATAACTACAAGTTGGGCATCCTAGCTATTGTATACAAACTTGTAACCTTAAAGTGTAAACTTATATTGGCATAGCATTTTAACTGCTTTTCGAAGGGGCCCAAAAAAGATAACAGGGAGAGAGGCCAGGGATCTGCTTAACCTAGCTAACACCATTTTCTCCAAAGATCCAGAAGACACTTGAGAGAATCAGGGTTGGATACCAGGATGGTGAGAGGTTTTCAGTGTGGGACATAGTTTTTTTTTTTTAAACTGTCAAGAGTGGATCTTGGGAAACGTAGAAGAAAAATGAAGGGAACAAGTGAACGTTGAACAAGTGCAAGAAAGATTAAGTCCTGTAGGAAAATGTGGGAGATAAATAGACACACAGACATACACACACCCCTGCTCAAATTCTGCCAAGCTGAACATTTTTCAAGTGACAGAAACGTTTTGGCCTTCTTGCTCTTTCATTCTTGGTTGCAGAAGTGGCAAAATAAAGCACCCACCCTCTCTGCCTTCTACACCTGGCATCCTTCCCGCGAAAACGGAGGATCACGCGGGACGGCCCTTGTAGGCTTCCAGCATTTCTCTGGTTGGACATCAGTGTTCCCTCGGGGGTGGGGGCAGGGGGGAGAACTGCGCCCTTGGTATCTCCTCCCCTGACAAGGGACTGAGTGGCTGGGTGCTGACCGCACCGACTGATTTTCTCCTTTCCCTGTACCATGCTCTTCCTTTAGACGCGCCAGCCCATCTATCAGAAGGCGTGTGCGTGCGTGAAGCCCTCGGCTGGAGTCAGGGAGTGCTCGGCTTGTACAAGGCACAGCTGGAGCCTTGGTTTACGCTTCGTGGATCGGGGCCAAGAGACCATCTCGGAGGAGGGCAAAAGACAACAATTCTAGGCACTCCGGCCAAAGGGACTGGACTGCCTGCCAATTGCTTGTCCGTGGCCAGGGAGGGTCCCTTTCTTCTGACGCATTAGCGGAAAAACCCTCCAACGTGATTTTAATTAAAAGCAGAGCATTCTTAATGGGGTAGGATTGTTGCTGTGCTGGTATCCCCCCACCCCCTTTCCCCTCTCTTTCCCTTTTTTTAAAAAAGGATCAAGTGTAGCAAGGGTCAGAAAAATTCTCAGCTTGAGATCTTGAGGTGGTCCTTAGAAGTCTCCCAAATCTGCTGCCAAAAATGGGGGGCAAACCTCTCTGGTTTGCGGGGTTGCCATTTCCAAATGTATTTGGGTCGCATCCCTTCCTAAACAATGGGGAAGTGTAGTGAAATTTCAGCCCCTTCCAATCTAGTGGCATTGCTGTGTCCCTGTCAGCCTTCCTCCCTCCCCCCACTGAAGCCCAAATGCCTGCCATGAATCAGTTCAGCGCTAAAGAAACGGAAGAAATACTTCAGTAAATTCCGATTCCCCATTTTCACCCAGGAAGAAGAGAAGGCTAACAAGGGCTGCTTCTCATGAACTTAAAGTCTAGGTCAGATGTGGAGAATATGTATCCAGGACCCTAAACCATCACTGTATTTGGTTTGATTCAAGCTTCAAGTGTTGTCACTGGAATACGTAAATTCTTCCGTCCATTAAAATGTACAAAGTGCTAAATCTGCCATCACTCTCTTTGCTACCAAATATGGTGGGGTTTATATAAAATTTAAAAATATTGACTGATATACTGTTGATTTTTTCTGTAGGGTGATAGATGATAGATAGATAGATAGATAGATAGATAGATAGATATTCCATTCAATCATGTCTGATTCTTGGAGACTGCCTGGACAAGTCCCTGCAGTTTTCTTGGCAAGGTTTTTCAGATGTGGTTTGCAAAAGAAAACTTGCCAAAAAAACTGCAGGGATTTGTCCAGGCAGTCTCTGAGAATTGGACACGACTAAATGGAATAGATGAAAGATAGATCAGAGATAGATCAGAGATAGATATCCCCCTACAGAAAAAAATCACATGATGTCAGCCAATATTATTAGATGGAGTATGCTGAATACGAAAGACTCCAGGCAGAGGAAGACATTTGGAAAAAAACCAATATGTATTTCACTTCTTTATATTTAAGTGCTTCTCACAGTGGAAGGGGCACGCATAGGATTCCTGTTGCTTTCACACACTGAGCAGACCGAGATCCATTCTGCACCCGTTGCTACAATCAGTGGCCTGTCATGGTTGAAAAGAAGTGAGTCCGATGTTGCTTTCCTTGAAAGGATCCTGGAGAAATGCTTGTCTGATCCACATCCCTTGAATTAAATCTCACACGTGTAGGATGGGATTCTTCCCTAATTATGAGGTAAATTGACCTTCCCCAACAGGTTCCTGCAAATACATTAGACTGCAACTGTCACAGCCTTCCAGCTAGCAAAGTCAACATCTGGAGGACACCTGGAGGACAACAGCTGGATGCAAGGATTGGCAACTTTTTTCCCCTTGTCGGGAGACACCCTGGCTTTTGGTCTCCAAGGGCCGCTGTGAGCCATCTGGAAGTCCAGCAGAGGATAGCAGATGGGGCTTGTTGCAGAATATCAGCCATGTGCTATGCAAGGAAGCAGGGAAGCATGAATATCCAAAGATCTGCCCAGTGTTAGGCATCGTATGTGCAGGGCAATTAAGTCTGCAGCCTGAATTGACTCCTGCGGGTTCCCTTTAAGATGCTAAGGAAAAACAGATCCTTACAGAGATCCCCTAACAGTACTATTCCAACACACAGTGGTTGTTGTTGTTGTTGTTGTTTTAAAGAGAAGCAGGGAAAGCCTCAAGGATGCTTGACCTCCTTAGCTCGAGCAACATGGCTCAAAGGTGTATGAGTGGCTTCCAACGTTCTGCTCCCATGGCCTCTAGGACTGCACATCACCCAGACTGTCTAATCTATCCCATCCTGCCTTGCCCTATATATGGTATGGCTGGGACTAGCCCACTCCACAGCCTCTCAGATCAGTGAAACCTTTCAGAGATTAGCCAAGTCCTGGAGCAATCTGATTTTAGGAGATTCCCTAGTGCTGTTCTGCTGGGACCAGTCATCCTGGGGATCCTCCATTATTGAGAAGTGATCATCAGGACCTGCAGCTGTCTGCGTCAACTCAGCCACCACCTCTTTTTTACCTCTTTGTTCTGTGTGTTTTCTTGCAATCAACCCAGCATTTCACCATCTCATCGCATCTCTGATCCAAGGGACAGGATCTTCATCTGCATCCCCAACGTATCTGTAAGCTGAAAGTCTTCAAACTGAACTTGCTGTAACAATAAACTTAGTTGGACCAAAAACAAAAACAAACCATGATGGAATTATCAAAGTTAGTGCTGTCTGACTAGTGAGATTCCACATTTCAGATCTACATTCTCATGAGGTCAGAATATCCTGTATTAATTCATAAAGGCACTGCATTCATTTTCCTTTGCAAAGAGAGTCAGTTTGGTCTAGTGGTTAAGGTGCTGGGCTAGAAACCAGGAGACTGAGAGTTCTAGTCCCGCCTTAGGCATGAAACCGGCTAGGTGATCTGGGGCCAGTCCCTCTCTCTCAGCCCAAGAGCCAATCAGGTGTAGTAGGAGAGTTCTAGTCCCACCTTAGGCATGAAACCGGCTAGGTGATCTGGGGCCAGTCCCTCTCTCTCAGCCCAAGAGCCAATCAGGCGTGGTAGGAGAGTTCTAGTCCCGCCTTAGGCATGAAACTGGCTAGGTGATCTGGGGCCAGTCCCTCTCTCTCAGCCCAAGAGCCAATCAGGTGTAGTAGGAGAGTTCTAGTCCCACCTTAGGCATGAAAGCCAGCTGGGTGACCTTGGCCCTGTCACTCTCTCTCAGCCCAAGAGCCAATCAGGCATGGTATGAGAGTTCTAGTCCCACCTTAGGCATGAAAGCCGGCTGGGTGACCTTGGCCCTGTCACTCTCTCTCAGCCCAAGAGCCAATCAGGCGTGGTATGAGAGTTCTAGTCCCACCTTAGGCATGAAAGCCAGCTGGGTGACCTTGGCCCTGTCACTCTCTCTCAGCCCAAGAGCCAATCAGGCGTGGTATGAGAGTTCTAGTCCCGCCTTAGGCATGAAAGCCAGCTGGGTGACCTTGGCCCTGTCACTCTCTCTCAGCCCAAGAGCCAATCAGGCGTGGTAGGAGAGTTCTAGTCCCGCCTTAGGCATGAAAGCCAGCTGGGTGACCTTGGGCCTGTCACTCTCTCTCGGCCCAACCCACCTCACAGGGTTGTTGTTGTGGGGAAAATAGGAGGAGGAAGGAGTATTAGGTATGTTTGCCGCCTTGAGTTATTTATAAAAATAATAAAGGTGGGATTAAAAAATAAAATAAATCATTCAAAGTAAAAACATGCCTGACCGCTATTGGCTACTGAGACCTGGCACTAGACAGATACTCCCGAGTGCCAGTGGCACCCCCTGGTCTGCTGGGCCAGGAGGCGGTCTCCTGCTAAGTTACTCTGCTAATCTGCCAGAAAGTCTGCTGAGTGGGCTACTTGGGTCTGTTCATTTCCAGCAAGCGCATCTTCGCCTTGGCAGTCTTAGCGGGAGGCTGAGCTGCTCCCTTTTGGTGAACATCTGGATGAACATCTGCGCATGCCACTGCCCTGGAGTTCACCCTCTCTGTGAGCTGAGGGGAGGAGAAGGGGGGGGACTGTTTCTCCGCAAAGCAATCTGAGTTAGATCAAGAAACCTCGCAGCGTTCTTGCCGCATGTGCTGATGATAATTCAGGCTGTGCTGCTGTTCAATCAAAGTTAGCCAAGCGCAGGCCGGCCGCTTAGGAACAAGAGGCTCCGAATGAGGATCAGGGAGTCCACGTGGGCAGCGGACAGGAATTGGACCTGGCACGTTCCTGAGAGGTCTGAGTGATGAAGATTCACATTCAAGCATTTGCTGGATGGAATGGAAGCGCTGTCCGATTTTGAAACAACTCTCTGAATCATCTGCTTGCTCAGAAGAATCCACAAGGTTCATAGTGAAGCCAATTCAGCGGCCTGCTAGAGCCACTGAAATGGAGCAGAGCTTATAACAGCTGAGAAGCTGGCACAGAAAAAGGAAATTATCTTACGATAGCTTCGATGAGCATGCCAGAGAAACACAGGTTATGGCTCTTACACACTCAGCCCTCCCAAGCATAAAGAATCACATGCTTAGACACATTAGGTTAAGATAAGTAAAAGAATTTCTTACTGACTTTATTCTTTGTTGCTTCTGCTATATCCATCTTGGTGGAAAAGATGAAGTTCCTTTGTTCTTCTTTTCTTTCTAATTACATGTTGCTTATTCGTTTAGTCGCTTCCGACTCTTTGAGACTTCATGGACCAGCCCACGCCAGAGCTTCCCGTCGGTTGTCAACACCCCCAGCTCCCCCAGGGACGAATCCATCACCTCTAGAATATCATCCACCCATCTTGCCCTTGGTCGGCCCCTCTTCCTTTTGCCCTCCACTCTCCCCAGCATCAGCATCTTCTCCAGGGTGTCCTGTCTTCTCATTCTGTGGCCAAAGTATTTCAGTTTTGCCTTTCATATCGTTCCCTCAAGTGAGCAGTCTGGCTTTATTTCCTGGAGGATGGACTGGTTGGCACTCTCAGAATTTTCCTCCACCACCACACTTCCAAGGCATCTATCTTCCTTCTCTCAGCCTTCCTTATGGTCCAGCTCTCACAGCCATATGTTACTATGGGGAACACCATTGCTTTAACTATGTGGACCTTTGTTGTCAGTGTGATGTCTCTGCTCTTAACTATTTTATCGAGATTTGTCATTGCTCTTCTCTCAAGGATTAAGCGTCTTCTGATTTCCTGACTGCAGTCAGCATCCGCAGTAATCTTCGCACCTAGAAATACGAAGTCTTTCATTGCTTCTACATTTTCTCCCTCTATTTGCCAGTTATCAATCAAGCTGGTTGCCATCATCTTGGTTTTTTTGAGGTTTAGCTGCAAGCCAGCTTTTGCACTTTCTTCTTTCACCTTCATCATAAGACCCCTCAGCTCCTCTTCGCTTTCAGCCATCAAAGTGGTATCATCTGCATATCTGAGATTGTTAATGTTTCTTCCAGTGATTTTAACTCCAGCCTTGGATTCCTCAAGCCCAGCATGTCGCATGATGTGTTCTGCGTACAAGTTGAATAGGTAGGGTGAGAGTATACAGCCCTGCCGTACTCCTTTCCCAATCTTAAACCAGTCCGTTGTTCCGTGGTCTGTTCTTACTGTTGCTACTTGGTCGTTATACAGATTCTTCAGGAGGCAGACAAGATGACTTGGTATCCCCATACCACTAAGAACTTGCCACAATTTGTTATGGTCCACACAGTCAAAGGCTTTAGAATAGTCAATAAAACAGAAATAGATGTTTTTCTGAAACTCCCTGGCTTTTTCCATTATCCAGCGGATATTGGCAATTTGGTCCCTAATTCCTCTGCCTTTTCTAAACCCAGCTTGCACATCTGGCAATTCTCGCTCCATGAATTGCTGAAGTCTACCTTGCAGGATCTTGAGCATTGCCTTACTGGCATGTGAAATGAGTGCCACTGTTCGATAGTTTGAACATTCTTTAGTGTTTCCCTTTTTTGGTATGGGGATATAAGTTGATTTTTTCCAGTCTGATGGCCATTCTTGTGTTTTCCAAATTTGCTGGCATATAGCATGCATTACCTTGACAGCATCATCTTGCAAGATTTGAACAGCTGGGATGCCGTCGTCTCCTGCTGCCTTGTTATTAGCAATGCTTCTTAAGGCCCATTCAACTTCACTCTTCAGGATGTCTGGCTCTAGCTCCCTGACCACAGCGTCAAAGCTATCCCTGATATTGTTATCCTTCCTATCCAGGTCTTCTGTATATTCTTGCCACCTTTTCTTGATCTCTTCTTCTTCTGTTAGGTCCTTGCCATCTTTGTTTTTGATCATACCCATTTTTGCCTGGAATTTACCTCCGATGTTTCTAATTTTCTGGAAGAGGTCTCTTGTCCTTCCTATTCTATTGTCTTCTTCCACTTCTGTGCATTGCTTATTTAAAAATAATTCCTTATCTCTTCTGGCTAACCTCTGGAATTCTGCAATTTTTTTAATTGGGCATATCTCCCCCTATCACTGTTGCCTTTTGCTTTCCTTCTTTCTTGGGCTACTTCTAGTGTCTCAACAGACAGCCATTTTGCCTTCTTGGTTTTCTCTTTCTTTGGGATGTATTTTGTTGCTGCCTCCTGAGCAATCTTGCAAACTTCTGTCCATAGTTCTTCCGGGACCCTATCTACTAAGTCCAGTCCCTTAAATCTATTCTTCACCTCCACTGCATATTCCTTAGGAATATTAGTGAGCTCATATCTAGCTGATCTGTGGGTCTTTCCTAATCTCTTTAGTCTGATCCTAAATTGTGCAAGAAGAAGTTCGTGATCTGAACTACAGTCAGCTCCAGGTCTTGTTTTTAACGACTGTATAGATGACCGCCACCTTTGGCTGCAAAGGATTTAGTCAATCTGATTTTGGTGTTGTCCATCTGGGGAAGTCCATGTATAAAGCCGTCTCTTAGGTTGTTGGAAGAGAGTGTTTGTTATGCAGAGTGAGTTGTCTTGGCAAAATTCTATCAGCCTATGTCCTGCTTCATTTTGTTCTCTCAGGCCATGCTTTCCTGTAATTCGAGGTGTCATTTGACTGCCCACCCTAGCATTCCAGTCTCCTGTGATGAAAATAACATCTTTTAGGCGTGTTGTCCAGTAGGTGTTGCAGATCCTCACAGAACTGGTCTACTTCAGCTTCTTCAGCATCTGTGGTTGGGACGTATATTTGGATCACTGTGATGTTAGATGGCTTGCCCTGAATTCGAATTGAGATCATTCTGTCGTTTTTTGGATTGTATCCAAGCACTGCTTTCGCCACTTGACTATTAATTATGAAGGCTACTCCATTACTTCTGTGGTCCTCTTGTCCACAGTAGTAGATCTGGTGGTCACTTGATGTGAAGTGGCCCATTCCAGTCCATTTCAGTTCACTGACGCCCAAAATGTCTATCTTTAATCTTGACATCTCCCCAATAACCACATCCAATTTGCCCTGGCTCATAGATCTTACATTCCAGGTTCCAATGGCGTGTTGATCCTTAGAACTTCGGATTCGCCGTTCACCACCAGCACCGTCGGCCGCTAGCCGTCCTTTCGGCTTTGAGCGAGCTGCGTCATCACGTCTGGGGCTAGTTGAGCTCATCCTCTGTTCCTCCCCAGTAGCATTTTGACCATCTTCCGACCTGGGGGTCTCATCTTCCGATGGTATACTGACATATCTCTGGTTGTACTGATCCATTTAGTTTTCACGGCAAGAATACTGGGGTGGGTTGCCATTACCTTCCCCAGGGATCGCATTTAGTCTGACCTCTCTGTCGTGACCTTCCCGTCTTGGGTGGCCCTTCATGGTTTAGCTCATGGCATCATTGAGGTGCTCAAGCTCCAGCACCACGACAAGGTAACGATCCTTTGCTGAAGTGTGCAATCTAATTACATAGTTTGCCCTAAACTCTCAGCCCTACAGTTGCCAAGAGGTGTGTGGAAGGAAGGGGCAGAATCCCTCATCAACAAGGCCCAAGCACATGGCCCTGATGAAGAGAGCAGCATCCATGCTGCCTCTCCCTGGGTGGAGAAGGGGGAAAGAGAGAGAACAAGGAAGTGGGAGTGGCAACAAACAGCTTCCTCAGAGTTGCATTGTGGGGCAACGTAATTTACATGTTAATGAGGCATGCTGGATTTGCCAAAACTTCCAACACATAGCTAGCCAATGCCTCCTGCCCTGCATTAGCTCGGTCACTGGAGGAAAGTATGGGGCCCAGTAATAGGGGCCAGACCCCAGAGCAAGGCTGGGTAAAGATCGATTACCATTTGGAGGTCCTTCACCTCAAAGCAAAAAGGAAGAGAAAGGGTAGAAGAAGCCATTGATTCAAAACAGTTGCTCCATTTGGGGTCTGTGTGTGTGCACATACCTGTTTTTAAAATTATTGCCATGTTCCAAAGCGGTCTTCCCCAGCTGAAGGCCCGTTAGGCGATTAGGAATTCCCACCATTCTCAGCCTGCCTTCAGAGGGCTGTCAGCTGTGCAAGGCTACTCTATCAAAGTATGACTGCGGTACAGAAAAGAGGGCAGCCTTTTTATCTGTGTTTATGTTATTGATTGATGGATTGATTGATTGTGACTCGTATGCCGCTGCAGTAACAACCACTCTGGGTTGTTTAATGCATCCTGGAGATCTGCCTCATCCCCTGTAACTAACCTGGGATTCCCTCTGCCCTCTAAATAGATCAACTTCTATTTGGCCCACCTAACATTAGGAAGCAGTGCCAACTCGAGGTTTGGGGTATAAGCTGCCATCTTTGTATTTTTTTCATTAAGTGGGCCCACTTCTCCTTGACCTCCGTCCTCACAACCCATTGACACTTAAACCATACAACTGTCCAAAGGAGAAGACAATCTGGGGAGAAGATGCTGAGCCATTTCTTTTTCTTGCCCCTGCTTTCATACTCAGGACCCCTTTCACACATGGCATCTGCCATGGATGCCATGCTGCTTTCTTCCCATGACATTGCCCCTCTTGGGCAGTGTTTCTCAACCTGGGCAACTTGAAGATGTGTGGACTTCAACTCTCAGAGGCTGGCTGGGGAATTCTGGGAGTTGAAGTCCACACATCTTCAAGTTGCCAAGGTTGAGAAACGCTGCTCTCGGGCCACCAAACCTACTTTCTTTGGCTCAGCAGTGTTGCTCCTTAAATTGCAGATCTGTGTTTTGCAAATTTGCAGTGTTGCAGTTCCACGTGGCACAGACCCTTTACCCATTTGCAAGACCTCTTGCCTCGCCCAGCCTGAACGTGTAACCCTCCAGACACAAACAACCTTTGCGGAAAACCAGGCATTAACCCTTCTAGTCAGTTTCTCAATCCCTGCAAAAAACAAACAAAAAACCCCACCCACTGCCAAGGGCGATTGCCCTTGCTTATCTACGTCCAAGCCTCACCATATTTCCCAGCCTCTGCATTGCTACTTTCCTCTCTGCAGATTCACATGGGCGCTGTACACCACCGTGCACAACTGTAGTTAGATCTGTTGGGGAAAGTGTCTGATTGAAAAATGGTGGTGTCTACCGAGACCACAGTTTTCGGTTGGATTTATATGCAGGAAGAATTAGCTCTTGGCAGCCAGATAACTTTTCTCTCGTACCAGCAGCTCAGGCTGGTATGAGTGTTTTGTAAAACACACATATAGCATGTCCTGAAAACATGGGGAGGAGTTAGCAATTTGTCCCCCCCACACACACACACGTGCGCGCCATAAAGGCAAGGAGCTTTTTGATGATGTAATTCTGAAGCTGACGTAGTTCAGGAGACAGGGCATAGATGATTATTTGGACTCTTCTAATTGTCAGCAAGAAGGAGGCTGGGTCAAAGGTTGACAGGACCACATGCTTGGCTTCTAAACACCCGGAGGGACTGAAGAGTAGAAACTATCCTGGGTAACTGCCTTCAAAAATAGCAAAAATCACAGGTGGAGAACGCACCAGAAGACTTTTCTTCCCTCCACAAAGAGAAAAGGCCAGAAGACTTTTCTTCCCTCCACAAAGAATGTGGGCCTTAGCAAGCAAGCAAGCAACATTAGTGTCCAGTGGTTACCAACGTATCTTTCAACTGGTTTAATTCTGATTGAAATGCTGTGGATTCTTTCCTCAACTACCAGTCCAAGAATCATGGTGACAGACTGGAACACTGGAGCATACGAAAACACCTTCTAGGAATCAGACTATTGATACAGCTATAATCTCTCTAACAGCAAACCTGGTATTGAAGCTTTCTGGTCATCCGTCCTATCATGGACTTTCAGAAGATGTTGAGAGTCTATGAAAGAGCTATGGAGCTTCTTCCTGGAACTGTATTTCCAAAAGAGTAACCATGAAAACAATGAGTAGAATGTGAGCGATGGTAAGTAAGATACTCCAAGTGTTGGAGCTGTATTCTTGCAGATCCTAAACGGATCCACACAGCTTGGAAATAGCTCCATTCCTTTTCCAGAGGTTGCAGCAGCTTCCCCAGCTGATGATCATAGGCTAGATCCTGAAACAGTAGGTTCTTGTGCCAAAATACATGAGGACAGTACCCCAAATCTAGTGACTTCTCTCAAGAAATTCATCTCAAGAGCCAATGAGAAGAAAGTGCATTGCAGAGGAAAATAATTGCCTCACCTTGACTACATGACTGTTAATTGGTCAATGGAAAACTTCAAGTGTCCTCCAGATGTTGGCCATGGGAGGGCATTACAATAGTTGAAATCTAACCCATTTGGAAGGAACCAGGTTGGGGAAAATTGTTATAATGTCTAATCAAGAAAGAATTCCGTCCAAGATGTAGCTCAAGGAACCCTTGTCAGGTGTCGTTTGAGGTAGAATTCATAAAAAAATATTGTTTTATACTGGAACCGGAAGACAATGCTAGGAATGAACAAGAAAGCCAGTAAATGCAGATTCCTCCTTTTGTAAATCAGTTACCTTCAGATTTGGATAATGCTGTCCTCATCCTTGGTGAACTCATGTTTCCCATATGCACGTGTTCCCACGTGCAGTTTCAAACATCCAGGATGCAATGCAACAGCCCCAGGACGCTTAGGGTGCGTTGAGATGTTTGAACTTGAAAAAACTGAAATTCCAAGGCCAGACACAGGGCTCTGAAGGAAAAATCAAAGCTTTCCTTTTGCAGAGGTATTTTTTCGCTGCCCCTCAAAATTGTGGTCTTGAAAAGGCTGAAAAGATGAATGGCTGGGCAGGAAGTGGCAAAGGAAGGATCTGAAGATTTGAAGGGTTTTTGACCCACCTCCAAAGCAAAGACACCAAGACCAGCTGGGGGGCTGGTCTAGATTTACTTCTTCTAGAAAGAGGAGTGGGAAAAAATCCTCTAGATTGGAAGCACAAGGAAAGTTTCCTTCCTGCACTTCCACATTATTAGCTGCTCATCAGCAGGAGCCCGGACAGTTTGTTGTAACTTGTCTGAAAAGCTGGATTGCTCGATTACGCTAATAACAAAAGGGAAGGAAATGTTTCCACTGAAAATTAATGTAGGTTGATTGAAGCAGGGAAAAGTCTCCTCCCTCGATTTGGTCACTGATTGAAATAAAAGTAAGACTGAAGTTTGCTCTTCTCTTCTGGGGTTGAGTTTGCGGCAATCTATCAGCTTCATATATTGCCTCTCAATGATGCTAAACCTAGTTCTCCTACAGATATTTCTTCTCGCTCTCGTCTGCCCTGTGAAAATAGCAAATTAATCCCTTCTGGAAATAATTAGGTGGTGAACAGTAGTTTTGCTTGCCACCTAAAGTACACTTCAAAAAGAAGGTAGATACCAAGGCCATGCATGTATTCACACATTCTTTTCCAGAAAGTTGGAGGCAAGAAAACGGGACGTTTTTGGAGCCTAATGCAACTTGGCCTGATCCTGTTTATGCTGTTGCCCTGAACTGCCTGGCCACGTGACCAGAGTTTCCAGAAAGGCATTTTCTCTGAAATATAAGCATGCAGAGAGCGAAAAGTGCTGATACTTGCACAGTGGGACGTGATTATCTTGGCCTCTCGGAAGAAATAATAACAGTGGGATCATCTGAACTTGTAATAATATTCATCAAAATAGGACTCTTGTTTTATAAGTCCTGCTTTTATCAACTTGAAATCTCAAAGGGAAAAGGGTGTTGTCTCTTTGCCATTGGAAGAAGAGTTGTTATACTCTTTTACATACAGTACACACAAACACACCACTGCATTTTTCCCACTCTGAGCAATGCCACTATGGGTGGCTGCTGCAAGCCAGGGTCCCTCTGTTTTCATTTAATATTTTCTGGTAAAATTTGAAGAATCTTTCATGGTTTTGAAATGATGATCAAGATGCACTCAGCAGTTTGGGTCCCAAATTTAGGTTCTGTACTTTTCTATCCTTCAAATGTTATGAGGCAGGTTCAGGAAACACTTATCTGGCCATAGCAAATGTGAATGAGCTGAGGGTCAGTCTCCCAGCATCCTTGGTGGCACCTTGGCTTCCTGAAGTACGGAAACATAGTGGTTCTTTCCATGGGTTGGACTGTCAACTGGCACACTGAGATTTCCAGAACAATTGGATCCAAGCCTCTGGAGGGAAGTCCACACACCGGCTGTGAGTTCCATCTCTTGGCTTCTCTACTCAGTGTAGAGGGAGGGACAACATGCACAGCTCCATGAATCCCCACAAATTAACTTCAGGTTCTACTTTGGCTTAGTATCTTAGCATTCCCCTAGGTAGATACACTTTGGACCTTCTAGCATTTAGTATTCCATTTTTATTGATCTGGGAACTGAGAACTTCCCACGTAAGTTTGGGGTACCAACAGAATTTCTTCATAAGGAGTTTTCCTAATCTGGTTTCTGTCCTCACTGTTCCAAGTGATGACAGCCTCATGAAGATGGATTACAAGGTCATAGTTAGCATTGCCTGGATATTACCTACCATGGCAAAGCTACAAAGCTGGGGGCCGTGTAACATGGACTTTGGCAATGCAGCCTTGTCCTCCAGATACCCTGGATTTCAAGCCTAACATTGTCCAAGTCAGCTTGGAATTCTGGAAGCTCAACACAATGGAGAATGTTAATTTAGGGGACAACTGGATGAGAGGCCTAACGATTTGCACAGGAGGAGGGGAGAACCACTTTGCTTCCTTGACAAAACTCTCAACTATGTAACCATGGCTCTCCTTTTTTCGCTTGGAACTAGACAGCTGACGGATGCACTTCCTGTTTGCCAGAGGAAAACCACGGATTATCCTATGTAAATTGAGCTGGAGGACTGTGCGAAAACAGATGGGTGAAAGAAAATTCCTGTTCTGGTCTATCTGCAGTTAGATAAGGTCATTATGGATGCACTTTCTCTCTTTCTTTCTCCCTCTCTCTCTCACAACAGACACACACACCTTATTTAAGGGCAAAACCAATCATCAGCCTACTCATTGCTGTGCTGGAAAGGAATCCAGCAGACGAAGGGCACTGGGTCTGCAGCTAATGGAAACAGAATGCTTATGAATCAGCCTTTTTTCAGTAGACAAGGAAAGGATGATTTATCACATCTAGAAAATATTTTAATGAACCTTCCTCATATCTGCAAATACATCTTCCATGGAGGGCAGCTTGTTATGGGTATTTTTGTTTAAAGTGAGCTGTTGGAGTGAGTGAACATAATAGTATCTCTTATTGGAAACCTCTGTGCAGGGGCCTCAAACTCACAAATTATCGACTGGGTGATATCATCTCTTACAAAGAAGAGTTAGCTTTCGATTGTCCCCATTTCTCCTGTTTTCCAGCTGCAATAAAACTTCAATAGGTTAAAAAGGCAGCAACCCACATTCTTCACTATCATTATCCTTCCTCCCTCTTACTCCCTCCTGGTGTTTTTAGTCCAGGGTTTCTCAACCAGGGTCCCGTGGTACCGTAGGGTTCCGCAAGAGGTCACCCAGGGTTCCCTGGAAGATCACGATTTATTTAAGAAATTAATTCAAATTCGGGCAACTTCACATTAAAGAGGCAAGTTTCATTCTTTATTTTGAGTTCAAGAACACTGTTAATGCATATGTACAGGCCTACCCATGAAACGGATATAATAATTTTGTAGCTTCTGGCCTGTATTTGAGCCTGAATGTGCAGGGGTTCCCCAGGCCTGAAAAATATTTCAAGTGTTCCTCCAGGGTCAAAAGGCTGAGAAAGGCTGTCTTAGATTGTAATCATCCTGGGAACAGAGATCAGTCTGCTTTTGATGTTCAGAGAGAGTTCAAAGAACTGGAAATTCTTCAGAGCAACTCGAGATCCATGTTTCTCAACCTTAGCAACTTTAAGAGGTGTGGCCATCAACTCCCAGAATTCTCCAGCCAGCATTCTGGCTGAGGAATTCTGGAAGTCCACACCTCTTAAAGTTGCCGAGCTTGAGAAACACAGATCTAGATCAGCCTCTCATAGGAACTGAGATCAAGTGCTTGGATAAGTGACTGTCAAACCCAAACTTATACAGGTACAGGTAGTCCTCGACTTATGACCGTTTGTTTAACAATGGTTCAAAGTTACTACAGCCTTGGGAAAATTGCTTTATGAGCTTTACTGACACTTACAGCTGCCATACTTGGCAACTGGTGCATTTATGTTGCAGCATCCCACAGTCACATGATCTCCATTTGTGACCTTCTGACAAGCAAAGTCAATGGGGAAGCCAGCAGGAAGTCACAAGTTGCAGTCACCTGACATCACGCTTAACGACCCATGGTGATTCACTTCATGACCGCAGCTGGAACTGCCAAACTGCTGTCCTAAGTCAGGCACAGTCGTGTGATTTTTCACTTTACAACCAGCCGCTTAGCGACATTGTTGCCAGTCCCAATTGTGATTGGTAAGTGAGGACTACCTGTTAACCTTTCATGAACTATTTCCTCCAGACTTTTTTTTTCAGTCATCAAACAGCTTGGGTCAGCAGGAAGGTTATCAGTTTGATTCAAAATAATCTCTCCTGACATTTTAAAACATGAGCTCAGTATAAAAACATTTTACCACATGTCTGAGATGGCACCGCCACCCTGTAAAACAGCAACCCTCTTTCATTATGCTACTAGGAATTGCTTTCCTTTTGTGTGTTAGCTGTTAGTATTTAGGAAATCTTAAGAAAAGAAGTAGAACATCAACACTACATTTATTAATGAAACAGAAATGTACTTAGCCCAGAATTTACTAACAGCAGAGAAAAACTGAGTGTATGCGTGAAAGGGTGCATTAATGCCCAATTTAACATAGCTCTTGCCTTAATTGGGTTGATAATGCAAAGGTAAAACCATTAGTTGGAATACTGACATTAAAATATTTCCTTCCCATGTTCTCTGTGATTGGGAGTGATGTAAATACCCCAGGAAGAGTGAGCTGTGACTCTGGGTAAAAATACCTTTTAATTTAAATCTGGCGCCTCTCATTGTTTGGGATCACGATTCGGAAATGAGTTTGGATGAATGCAAAAAGGAAAATGTCTGTCCTAATGTAACTTTTATTTCTTGGTGCAAAGCATAAGGCAGGGGGACTGTGATTTCAAATTCAGAGGATGGATTTCTTCTTTGTGGACTTTTAAAAGCAGCCATTGAGAACCACCTGAATGCACAGTACTCAAAGGGGAGATTTATTTAATTTCCCTCCCCTTCTTGGGAACAAGAAATGAAGCTGGGGCTGCCCCAAAGGGGGTGAAGAAAATATTATGCCATGAGAACAGGCGGCATGCAAATATGTGTAAAAAAAATATTTTTTGTTCTACTATGAACTTATTCTCAAAATCCAGGGAAGCTGGAGGATTGCTTCAAGCTTCACAACAGGAGGTCCCATTTTCCCATTGGGAAGAAGGATCACAACTGAGGCCTGACGGTATTCCTATTTTCCCTTTAGCTGGGGCGTAGTTCTTCAGGCATGTATTGTAAGCAGGGGGTCAAAAAAGCCAACAGAATCAGCATTAGTTTTTCTCTTCTCTTTATAAAAACTAATGCTGATGTTTACTTATTAAATATAAATCAGTATATTTGCATTTTGAAAAGAACAGTACAGGATCAAATGGCACTTTTGGTCTTTCTTTTATTTTATTCCAAGTACAACTGAAACTTGTTATAGGAGTCTGGATACAAACAAGTAGGAAGAAGCCAAATTTGACAGGGGTGTTCTTGGTTCACTCTGAAATACAAAGCCACTTTTAATACTTAAGTTGTTATGGCTGTCGGAGGAGGGGGGAATAACGTTATCTGAAGTTTTTGGTGTGTCAATAGCAAAAGAAGTTTGGAGCGAGGACTTCGGTTGATCGAATGAGTATCAGTGGCTTTTGATGTCTGGTGACTGCAAGCCATGAAACATGCTACGTGGTGGGGGCAAAACCATATAGCACCTGGTGAAAAATAAAGTAATCCCTTGTATGTGTCTCAGTATGTGACCTAACTCCCATACCATGCTAAGAAGTACAGGTAGTCCTCACTTAATGACCATTAATTCAACAACAGTCCAACATTACGACAGCCTCGGAAAAAGTGCTTTATGATCTGCACTCACACTTATGACCATCACAAACTGTTGCACCACCCCTGTGGTCTCGTGATTGCAATTTGGGCACTTGGCAGCTGGCTCACATTTACGACAGTTGCAGTGTCCTGGGGTCATGTGATCTCGATTTGCGACCTTTTTTGCTGGTTTCTGGCAAAAAACGTCCACTGGGGAAGCTGGATTCACTTAACAACCATGGTGATTTGCCTAACGGCCATTGTAAAAATAACCATAACATCAGGTCCGGTGACATGGTGACTCACTTAACAGCCACACCACTTAACAACAAATTTTCTGGTCTCTATTGTGGTCATTAAGTGAGGACTACCTGTATTGTACTTTATTCCACTTTGGCTTAGTTTTTTGTGTGAACTGGTTTGATGAGTAAAGCATGGCTTAGAGCTTAGCATGATGTATTATTTCATTTATTTCTTTTAATCAATTTATATGGCTATCCATCTCACAGCAGCTACTCTGGGCAGCTAAGTTAAAACCCAATAAAAACAACCCATAACAATAGAAATACATACAGTGGCAGCTGAGAACATTAATAAGCATTAACACAGCACCCATGTCACAGGTGCCATTAACTTCCCAAACCCCAAACCCAGGAAAACAGCCAAGTTTTTACGGCTTCCCAAAATGCTAGCCAAGTCAGGGCCAACTTGATTTGGATGGATATGATGTCCCACAGGGCAGGCACTGCAACAGGAAAAGCCTTTGTCATTGTTTATTCGTCCAGTCGCTTCCGACTCTTCGTGACTTCATGGACCAGCCCACGCCAGAGCTTCCCGTCGGCCGTCAACACCCCCAGCTCCCCCAGGGACGAGTCCGTCACCTCTAGAATATCATCCACCCATCTTGCCCTTGGTCGGCCCCTCTTCCTTTTGCCCTCCACTCTCCCTAGCATCAGCATCTTCTCCAGGGTATCCTGTCTTCTCATTATGTGGCCAACGTATTTCAGTTTTGCCTTTAATATCATTCCCTCCAGTGAGCAGTCTGGCTTTATTTCCTGGAGTGTGGACTGGTTTGATCTTCTTGCAGTCCAAGGCACTCTCAGAATTTTCCTCCAACACCACAGTTCAAAAGCATCGATCTTCCTTCTCTCAGCCTTCCTTATGGTCCAGCTCTCGCAGCCATGTGTCACTATGGGGAACACCATTGCTTTAACTATGCGGACCTTTGTTGTCAGTGTGATGTCTCTGCTCTTAACTATTTTATTGAGATTTGTCATTGCTCTTCTCTCAAGGATTAAGCGTCTTCTGATTTCCTGACTGCAGTCAGCATCTGCAGTAATCTTCGCACCTAGAAATACAAAGTCTTTCACTGCCTCTTCGTTTTCTCCCTCTATGTGCCAGTTATCAATCAAGCTGGTTGCCATCATCTTGGTTTTTTTGAGGTTTAGCTGCAAGCCAGCTTTTGCACTTTCTTCTTTCACCTTCATCATAAGGCTCCTCAGTTCCCCTTCGCTTTCAGCCATCAAAGTGGTATCATCTGCATATCTGAGATTGTTAATGTTTCTTCCAGCGATTTTAACTCCAGCCTTGGATTCCTCAAGCCCAGCATGTCGCATGATGTGTTCTGCATACAAGTTGAATAGGGAGGGTGAGAGTATACAACCCTGCCATACTCCTTTCCCAATCTTAAACCAATCCGTCGTTCCGTGGAAAAAGAAAAGGCCTTAACTCAGTATATTTAAGGCCTTAACTCCATCAATTGTAGGTTAATTAATATAGCAAGCTATAGCTTTGTCACTGAACCCAGTCTATGTGACTGTGTTTGCACAATGCTTAGCTTCTGAGCCCTGAGGTTGTAATGGTATGTGGGAATGACCTTGGGAGACGGGGGGCGGGGGAAAGAGATGCTGCCTAGGGAATGATCGGATAAGAGAGGGCATAGGCCACAGCTGCATACCAAGTAGAGAAAGAAACTCAGAAAGGATCCTTCCTAAGTTATCAGGCTGTAAAAAGAGATGGTGGGAGATTTCTACTTTCAGACTTGCAAGATTCTGTTAATGTAGCCTTACAATAAAGTAGAATTAGCTCATCTGGTCATGTTTCCTGTCTGGTCTATCTGGGAAGGCTTGCAGAGGTCCACCAAGAACTGCAATCTGCTATCTTGATCCTATTGATCTCACTTCCCCATCCTGGTGCCTTCCAGATGTTGTTTAGGGACAAAGGTTCTCAGAATTTCTACCCTCCCAGCCAATGGGAATCCTGGGAGTTGTAGTCTCAAGACATCTGGAGGACATCATGTTGGAGAAGCTTGAAGGAACATTACCACAAGGAGCTATCAGCAATAGGAAACAACCAGATTTGGGGGAAGCTGCAAAAGAGAACTGTCCCTGAAGATTTCTGCCTCTTGTGAGATAAATTATAACAGATTGCTGGCAGGATGCATGAATCTATGACATGTTTTTCCAGACTCACTGACTGAATGCACTCCTGATCTGCCAGAAGAGAGCTGGATCGAATTGTGCTGCCACATTCTCCTGGCCCTGTATTCCTTCAGAAAGAAAGCTGGGCAGGGGTTTCACAGGGTGGATCAAAAAGCTAAGACAGTGGCCATGACAGTTCAGTTGAAGCTTTGCCTGGTTTATGGGAATGACCTTGGAAGAAGGGGGGAAGAGATGCTAGGGAACGATCAGAGAAGAGAGGGCGTAGCCCGCAGCTGCATAATGGGCAGAGAAAGAAACTCAGAAACAAACCTCCCTAACTCTGTGTTGTGTTTGGGCACAACACAAATAAAAACCACACAAAGCTTTGATTGTCGCAGCTGCTGTCTTGGCTTCTTGACACACCCTGAGGAGGATACCACTGAAATAGGAAGAAGATTCTGGTTGCTTCTTCAACAGATTTTGCTAGAACCATAGGAGTGTCTCCAAGGGAGGCTAGCCAAGGACGTGTGCCTCGCACACTCACTTAACTCGGCATCTTTCGGCTGATTCCCGCAGCCATGTCCATGTGTGTGTGCTTGCAGCATCAAGCAAACTTTTACGTGTGTGAATCAGATCACTACAGATATAATACCAAGGTAGTTTTATTAAATCAACCCCAGTAAATCAAAGAATAGCTTAAGGTAGGGCTTCTATATATGGGCCACCAAAATCCAGATCACTAGATGGCAGCAAAGATATATGAAATCTGTTTCTTTGCTGTCCCCTAGAGGTTCTCCAAATACTTTCAGCGCAGATCTGGCCATCCTAGGTTTAACGCAATGTATGTTCCAGATTACTGGATTCACCATCAGCTATGAACCAGTGGGGATACCAGTCAGACAAGGGTTTAATCCCTTCTGGTCCTAACTATCCCATAGACTGATTTTCTTAAAGCTTCTCTGACACCGACTGGGTTGGCACACCACCATAAGCCAAGGTGTGTTTTCTATATATAATATTTTTATTAGAGCCAGTTTGGTGTTGTGGTTAAGGGCCTTAGGCTAGAAACCAGGAGACTGTGAGTTCTAGTCCTGCCTTAGGCACTAAGCCAGCTGGGCGACCTTGGGCTAGTCACTCTCACTCAGCCCTGGGAAGAAGGCAATGGCAAACCATTTCTGAAAAATCTTGCCAAAAGAACTGCAGGGACTTGGCCAGGCAATCTCTGATAATCGGACACAATTGAACAGATTTAAAAAAATATTAAAACTTAAAAAAAGAAGATAAAAACCAATACAAACTAATATAAAGTAAGAAGGAAAAGAGAAAAAGAAAGAAAGCAAAGAAAAAAAAGTGCAAGAAAAGAAAAAAGATACAAAGGAGTGGCTTCCGATATTCTTCACAGTAGTTATACTGTTAAGTACAATTATATTTTACCCTCTCTCTCTAAAGTTACATCATGACTTTCTTTTTTCTATAATCTATCCTGTCTGCTCATCAAAGCCATAAATCACAAGTTCATTTTTTCATTTTTATGCAAAAAACCCGTAAGAGGTTTCCAGTCACCAATAAATGTAGGTAGTGCCTTTTCTCTAACCAAAGAAGCTAACTGATCCAACTCAGCAAGTTCTGTCAGTTTCACCAGCCAGGCCTCCATTGTGGGTAGTGTGAATCTTTCCATCTCTGTGCTTATAATTATAAACCAAGGTGTATTTTCTGATCTTCACCAGCATACAGGTAGTCCTCACTTAACAACCAGAATTGGGACCAGAATTTCGGTTGCTAAGCGAAGTGATCATTAAGCAAATCCGACCTGATTTTAAGAGCTTTTTTTGTGGCAGTCATTAAGCGAACCATGCGGTTGTTAAGTAAATCACACGGTTCCCCCATTGATTTTACTTGCCAGAAGCTGGCCAGGAAGGTCAAAAATGGCAATCACATGACCATGGGACACTGCGATGATCATAAATGCGGCCCAGTTGCCAAGTGCCCAAATCATGATCATGTGACTGCAGGGACGCTGCAAGGGTTGTAAGTGTGAGGACCGGTCAAAGTCAGTTTTTTCAGCACCGTTGTAAACGAAGGGTTGTTAAGAGAGGACTACCAGTAGTTTGCAAACCACAGTTCATGCCTGAGCATGTTGTGGTGTGTGAACCCAGGTTCAAATCCACCCTCACTCACAGAAACTCATAGGTGAATCTGGGCTCAGTCTACTGCACATGGTTGCTGTGATGGGGATGACAGAAAAAGAGATCCACTCCGAGTGTGTCTGGGGAGTCAAAGAAGTCAAGATGGCAGCCGCAAGCATGCAGCTGAAGCCCCAGCCTTTCCTACAGGCATCACAACCCATGCAAAAAGGGGCGGGGCTTTGGTTGCATGGTCGCGGACCCCACCTTGACTTCTGACCCCTTCCTGGTGGACACCTCCATAATCCACCTTGAGCTCAGTGGGGTGTAATTCTAATAAATAATTAATGCGTGCATGCAGAGGAGATATCTCCACGTTTCTTAGCTCACCGAGCCATGGCTTCCGGGAGGCCCCTTGCAACGTCCCGTCCCGTCCTCCGAGGATCCCAAGGCAGGTTGCGAGGCGACAATTTCCTTCCTGAGAGCCGCAGCGCCCCGGGCCCCCTCGGCTTCTGGAGCTTCTCCGCTGTAATTCTGCTTTCTTTAGGACCGTGTAGAAAGTAGAAATCGGAGGGGTGGTATTTGATCCCCCGCAGAGCGTGAATAAACGGACGGAGGGACGAGTTACGCTTTGCACAACGAACCGTATGAATGTAAGAAACAGCGGAAAAGGGCTTGGGGGAAGAGCTGGATCAGGAGAGGGAAGGAGATGGGGGTGGGTGGGGAATGCCTGCAAGAGGTCCTTCGCATGAAACTCTTTCCTACGCGACCAGAGCGGGAGACAAAGGGAGGAAGACTTTTTAAACAAGGAGACTGAAAATCCAGGATTCCCCCCCCCCTGCGATACTGCAGCAGCCGGCACAGCGAATTAAACTATGCTCCGACTTAAGACCATTCTCATCATCTTCGTTTGGAGAATACAGACAAACTTCTAGAGTTAGGATTTGAGAATTTCAGAAGCTGGGGGCAAAACCATCCTAACAAGGTGCCCCCCCTTTTTTTTCCCTCGCTCCCATGCGGCTTTTTCTCGCTTCTTATCAGAGAAGAACATGAAATCAGCCAGGAAGTGAGTTGCATAGCTCTTAAGGCTGGCTCCTTTTCTGGAATTTGGGTTTTCCACAGTTTTTTTCTCCTCCCCCCCCCCGCTTCCCTAAATATGAAGAATTTTGCAGCCTAAATTGCTGTACCTTCTAATTTTTTATTTATCTATTTTTGGATGTGCCCGGGCAAAGTTTAAAAGGACAAACTGTAGATCGAAGGCGAAAGGAGGGAGGGGGCCCATTTGCAGGCTTGGCTCTCCCCCCGCCCCCCCGCCCCAGGAAGTGAAGGCTCTGCAGCAGTTGGGAGCGAACCAGGATCACCTTTTGGGATGTGGGGTTTGATCTGAAGCCAGCGACCAACGGTGGGTGTCTTGCAAGCTATATGAACATGGGGAAACCGAAGGGGTTTTAAAGGAGGGAATGTGACAGTTGCGGGGGGGGGCGGGAGGGGAACCAGCACTGGCACATTATTTAAGCCTGAAGACAGCACGTGTGGAGGGGCATTTCAGATGCAGAAGAGGAGATTTGGCGGGCGGGGGGCTTCCTCCTGGCAGTGAACTTCTCACCGATACTGTAGTTCTTGGGAGGAAAAATTGCACGTGTGCATGGCTGCGGGGAGAACGCGGGACCCGGGTTCCTCACCCTCGCACCCACGAGCGATCCCACAATGGCGTGGAGGTGCGGCGTGCGCGCCGAGGTGCGGCGGCCAAGGGGCAGAAAAATGCCCGCGGCGGCGGGTCTCGCTGAGGGGAAGCGAGGCGGCGGCGGGCACGCGCGTGGAGAGGGGGGTCTGACGTGTCTGGGGAGGGGTCTCGAGGGGGTGGCGAGCCTGAAGGCAGAGACGGGGGGGCGTCCGGGGTCTCCTCCCGGCGGGGGAGGGCGAAGAAAGAAACAAAGCGGGGGGGGGCTTGGGGAAGCGGGCGAGGTCGCCGGGGGTTGGGCCGGGGGCGTCGCCGCGCCGCGGGGAGGCGAGGGGAGGGGGCGGAAGGCGCCTTCGGGGCCGGGGGGGCGGCGGCCCGAGGCTGCCCGGGGGCGGGCGGGGGCGCGAGAGAAAGCGGGGGAAGCCCCGCCAGGCCGGGGGGGCGTGGGGGAAGCCGCGGCGCAGAGCCGGAGGGGGCCGCGAGGCGCCGCTCGCCCCGCGCGCGCTCGGCTCGGCTCGGCTCCAGCGCCCCGATGTGGGCAGGGGTTCACCCGCCAAAGGGGGAAGCGCTGCCCCCTCCCTACGGGCCTCGCCCCCTCCCTTTTCGCCCCGCGCCGTCAAACTGCCGGGACGACCATCTCGCCCCCGAGCTGAGGCTGGCTTTCACTTTCCCCGACCGGGCGCCCTCCAGATATGGTGGGCTTGAAGCCCCCTCATTCCCACTCGGCGGAGAATCATGGGAATGAAGGCTCAACACCTGGAAGAGCCGGGGTTATTTGTCGGGGGGGCTGCTTTAAACCCGATGCCCGCTTTTGTAAGAGGAAGCGGCATTGAGCTTGGGGGAGATTGGGCTGGGTTGTGACGTCTGCTGCCGGGGACCCTCCTCTGCCACCCCAGTAAAAACCTCAGCCTGAGGAAGGTGTTTTCCTTTTAAAACAAAACAGTTGGGGATACTGCAGAGGAGCTTTTATGCTAAGGTAACATCTTCTTGGAGTTCACTTCCACCCGGGGGATTTTATAAAGTCAAGTTTTCTTAGGAACCATCCCAGCATTTTGCTTTCTTTCAGGATGTTTTTTCAGCTTCCTGGCCTAGCCTGCAACTTTGAGATCTCCTGGTGGTCTCTCATCCAACCACTAACCCAGTCGGATCCTACTTAGCTTTTTGAGGTCAGCCAAGATTCAATGCAGTAACTGAGTTAAGGAGGGCAGAATAAGTCATCTGATTCCGTTTGTGATCCTATAAGCAATTATTTTCCTCTGAGAATTGTTTTGTTCGTAGCTCATATTATTTACAGCAGAGCTCAATCAGGTCATGCTGAACTTCTTGGATTTCTCACAGACCTCTTGAGAGCTCTTGATGGCTGTGTTGGCTCAATGCATTAAATCATAAACCATGATTTACAAGTACCATGGCTAAGCCAAGTACCATGGCTAAGCCAAAACCAAGCAAACCACGTGTCTTAGTGTAGCTTATGAACTAAGCCATCAAATTCAGCCATAAGGTAGTTAGCTGCATCTTAACCTGCTGCATGGGTGCATTCAATGTGGTTCATGGAAATACAACTGCTGTTTCCAATGGACATCCTTGCCTATTATTTTATTACAACCGTGGTCGGCAAGGGTCAATGTTTTGCTGGTCATGCGGTGAAAATCTGCCTATTTCCTTTTCCCATACTGGCCTAGATTGCATTCAACTATGCACCCCGCCCATCTCACTAGTAATTGGAATAGTAAGTGATACTGTGAGCATCATTACCTGATCCTGCGAGTGATGCAAATAACATAATTGGTATTGTTTTTGCAATTATGTCATTCATGACATTGCCATGGCTTGTTAGTGGGTGGTTTTGAACTGCTGTGATGAAGGAAATAAAATGGGTGTTTTAGAGCAGTGTTTTGCAATCTTGGCAACTTTAAGATGTCTGGACTTCAACTCCCAGAATTCCCCAGCCAGCATACTGTGATGAAGGGAGCAAAAGTATTTGTCACGTGCCTGTAACTAAGTGCAATACAAAACAATGAAATGCAACACCAAACGTTTGGTATAATTACGCACTACATTCCAGTATGAGATCACAACATAACATAAATTAAAATGAATTATGCCTTACGCTTTCCTGGTATTTCTCCACCCTCCTGGAACAAGGTGAATTATGACTGTACCCACTTTGTGCTAAATTAGCGATGCAAAAAGTGGCTGGGGAATTCTGGGAGTTGAAGTCCAGACATCTTAAAGGGGACAAGGTTGAGAAATACTGATCTAGCATATGAACAGCTTTTCCCACTGAAGACGCAAGTACCTGCGATCACTGCTGTGGGATTTACTGCAAATGTAGTGTTGTGCATTTGTCTTCCTGTTGGCATTTCTAATTGGCGTAGCTCTATACCTGTGGGTCCTGTGTACACTTGGTAGCATTATTCTTTGTCCTTTTTGAAATTGAGCCAAAGAATTCTAAATGTTTTGAAAACCTGGATGTTTGGACCGGAATAAATTAAAGCAGATTAATGATGTGCTTAACATTTGCAACTTCTGTTCTGCTTACAGAATTTGGTGTTTTTTGCTGTGGAGTTCTTCTTTCACTAGAATGATGTTAGCTGGAGTCAAAATCATTGATTGCTATGTGCCATCAAGTCATTGTTGACCTTCTCTTTAATTGCAAGATTCTTTTAGACATTTATGAGTAATAACAGCCACTATTCGTTGAAAGGTTTATGAAAAATAGCAAAGAAGCTATAGATAAAACTACAGGTAGTCCTCACTTGAAAACTATTCGTTTAGTGATGGTTCGTACTTACGACAGTGCTGAAAGAACCAACTTACAACCGGTCTTCACACTTACAACTGTTGCAGTGTCCCTGCACTTAGGTGATCATAGTTTGGGTGCTTGGCAACCAGTTCGCATTTTATGACTATCATAGCATCTCATGGTCATGTGGTTGCCATTTTTGACCAGCTTGGCCAGCTTCTGGCAAGCAAAATCAATGGGGAACCATGTGATTAGCTTAACGACCACATGGTTCGCTTAACACCCACAGTGATTTGCTTAACAGCCGCTGCAAAAAGATCGTAAAATTGGGTTGGATTCGCTTAATGACCGCTTCGCTTAGCAACTGAAATGCCAGTCCCAATTGTGGTCGTTAAGTGAGGACTACCTGTATAAACTTTTAATCAAAATCCTACTCTTCTTTTCCTCTACTTCAAAAGTTGGCTTGAGATAAGAGTGCATTATACAATACTGGGTGGGTTTTCTTGCTTAAATTTAGCAGGGCAGTAGTTTACAGATCTCCAGCACCAGAGGAGGGTTTTCCTCTTGCCTCCCAGAATTTATCTGCAAACTGGAATAGGATATTCTTGGCCTGACATTCAAGGGTATTCATGTTGATGGTAGAAGTGTGTGCAAAGAATGAAATTCCAAATCTGGGAAAGCATTTTCCCTGGTAGACAAACACCTAATTTTGAAAGGTAGATGAACTCAGAGAACGCCCTCATTTGTACATTTTAGATCATGGCCAATTCATCTGGGAGAAACAGTATCCTGGTCCAAGATAATTTTGAACAGCAAAGATAGCCAACAACTAGAATTATGCTAAAACGAAGCAAAAATGAACAAACAAAACCCTTCTGCAAGCCATTTTTTCTTGGAAAATTGAGAAAGATGTAAGCATTTCAGTAGGTTTGAGTCAATAATCTTCCCTGTCATGTTTTGAATCAGCAGAAGTCTCCTGACATTTTTCAAGGTCAGCTTCATGGTAGACTAAGGCGTAATATGGACTCACTTTGATGAATGTATATTTCTGGCTAGGAAAATACAGTTTTGTGCCTGAGTAATTTAGGAACAGCTATCATTTGAATGTTACATGTTTTATTTGGGACAGACAGCAACAGTTCTTTGCTGACTCCTTGCCCCAAAAGGATGGCTGAATTGGATCTGAAGTCGACCTGTTTTTGCAAGGCCTCTTCCTGATCTTAAGATGGCCTGGACTTGACCACCTTCCCTGCTCCAGGCCCTGCCTTGTGGCAGAATGGGGAGCAGTACTTCAGCCCTCAAGGTTTGCACTGATCACCAAGGAGGCATCAACTGGATCAGCCTGAGTCCAGATGGACAGTGGCTGTTAACAGGCAGCGAAGATGGCACTGCGCGCCTCTGGAGCACAGCCAACAACCAGTGTCAAGCCCATTTTCAAGGTAGGTGAATTTGCCCTTTGCCACTTAACTTGATTCTGGGATACAGATTGATTATGTGCCATCACGGCAGTATCAACTCTTAGCAACCACATAGATCGACTTTCTCCAGGGTGATCAATCCCCAACCTGGTCCTTCAGGTGCTCCAATGGTGTACCCATTGCTGTTGTAACTGAGTCCACCCACATTGCTGCTGGTCATTGTCTTCTCTTTCGTTCCACCTTGTCCAGTATTGTAGAGTTCTGGGGGGGAGGGGCTGGGTCTTTCCACTGGTTGGTTGGTTGATGTCCCATGAAGTTGGTGTTGACTCTTGCCGATCTCCAGAACAATCTGTCCCCAGCCTGGCTGTTCAGGTTTCTCAACCGTGCACCCGTTGCTGCTATAATCAAGTCCGTCCACCTCTGGGATATAAACTCTTCCAAATTATCCAGATATATTGATGCCCATGTAGCTGGAGCAATGGCATCATAAAACCACCTGGGCAGTGCAGTGTGACTGCATTAGGCTTTTGTTCACTTGCACTTGATCATGTGCACTGATGTGCTCTTTTTTCCTTGCTGTGTCTCATGACTCTGTCCTCCTGTCACCTTCAGCCCAGGAGTGAGACAGGCCTTGGCCAGCCTGCTTTCATTGTAGGAAGGCACTTGGAATCCTCTATAGTTTTCAAATATTGTAAAGACTTTACAGTGCTTGGTTGTTTTCCTGCAGATGTTTGTTACCACGTTGCGCAGAGAACACCTGAAACCCAACAGTTTAACCCTACAGATACAGGTAGTCCTCGACTTATGACCACTTGTTTAACAACAGTTCAAAGTTACGATGGCCCTGGAAAAAGTGCTTTATGACCTGTACTCACCCTTAATTACTGTCGTACCACACCTGCAGTCATGTGGTTGCAATTTGGGCGCTTGGCAACCGGCTTGCATTTACGACTGGTTGCAGTGTCTTGTGGTCATGCGATTGCGATTTGCAACCTTTTTTGCCAGTTTCCCGCAAAAAAACATCCATTGGGGAAGCTGGACTTGCTTAACAACCGCAGTGATTCACTGAACCCGTGAATCGCTTAACAACCGCTGTAAACACGGTTGTAAAATCGGGTCCGGTCACATGGTGACCTGACTTGACAACTGCAATGACTTACAATGGAAATTCCGGTCCCAGCTGTGGTTGTAAGTTGAGGACTGCCTGTACTACCTACCATTGAAACGATAGTGATTGGATTGGTCTGTCTGTCTATTTGTTCATTCTAGGCCATGAAAGTTACATCACATTTTGCCACTTAGAAAATGAAGTTGCTTTCACCTGCAGTGCGGATCACACTATCAGAAAGTGGGATGTGATGACCGGGAAATGCCTTGCTATTTATCGAGGACACACATCTATTGTGAACAGGTACATATTAAGGTTGTTATTTTCAGTTTTCTAGATTTGCCCTCTCTCTCCTCCATCATAAGAGTGTAAGAAGTAACATCTGGATCAGGCCAAGCCCCTGCCTGGTTTCTGTCCCCCAGTGCCCAAGCAGGAAGTTCACCAAAAGTGGTGTATAAAACATTCTGAATTCAGCTCATATTAGATTCGGAGGGCCTAACAGTTTGTTCTGAAAGTGAAAGAAGCTAATTCAACCATTCTTGCTGAGCTCAGAAGGTCCCTAAAATGATTGGTGCAGCCCACTTCGCACCCCAAACAGTTCTCTTGTCCTTAAAACAACTGGCTTGAATTTGAGACATTTTGTGCAGGACTAGAGAAGTGATCATTTTCTTCCACTATTACTCCCTAGCCGCTGGTTTTTAAAAATCTGTGGAATTAAATTACTAGCGCTGGAATGTAGGAAGGGTTAATATAAGCAGTGTTTTTCAAACTCAGCAACTTTAAGATGTGTGGACTTCAACTCCCAGAATTCCTCAGCCAGCATTCCTCAGTTTTTGGTTTTACAGCAATTGCAGACTGGGCTGATCTTTTCATTGAACTGTCCACCACGAGTCCCTTCTCTGATCAGTCTGCCAGTTCAGATTTTTTTTTTAGATTTTTTTTATCCTGACTTTATTATTTTTATAAATCACTCAAGGCGGGGAACATACCTAGTACTCCCTCCTCCTGTTTTCCCCACAACAACAACCCTGTGATGTGGATTGGGCTGAGAGAGAGGGACTGGCCCAAGGTCCCCCAGCTGGCTTTCAGGCCTCAGGCGGGACTAGAACTCTCCTACCATGCCTGATTGGCTCTTGGGCTGAGAGAGAGGGACTGGCCCAAGGTCACCCAGCCGGCTTTCATGCCCGAGGCGGGACTAGAACTCTCCTACCACACCTGATTGGCTCTTGGGTTGAGAGAGTGGGACTGGCCCAAGGTCACCCAGCCGGCTTTCATGCCTAAGGCGGGACTAGAACTCTCCTACCACACCTGATTGGCTCTTGGGTTGAGAGAGTGGGACTGGCCCAAGGTCACCCAGCTGGCTTTCATGCCCAAGGCGGGACTAGAACTCTCCTACCACACCTGATTGGCTCTTGGGTTGAGAGAGTGGGACTGGCCCAAGGTCACCCAGCCGGCTTTCATGCCTAAGGCGGGACTAGAACTCTCCTACCACACCTGATTGGCTCTTGGGTTGAGAGAGTGGGACTGGCCCAAGGTCACCCAGCTGGCTTTCATGCCTAAGGCGGGACTAGAACTCATACTATTACTAACTTATACTAATATAAAGGTGAAATTTGGGTGCTTAGCTCTGACATGCGTCACGCTGGACTAATTTACAATACTTCTTCTCTCATTTATTTTTCTTTTGAAAAACTGGCAGTTCTCCCCATGGCACAAGGCACCAGTGGGTTGCCTCAGTTCCTGCTCCATATGCTTTGGACTGAGTTGTGAGTTATATTAGCAACAGCACTGACACAGCTTCAGTCTGTGGACAAAAGATAAGGAGAAAAGGAAAGGGGAATTGAACAGAACCCATTGCTGGGAATTAAGTTCCACTTTAGGGGGGAAAAACATCTCAGTTGGTAACAGATGCACCTGATAAAGAGATTCTTAAAAAATCATTGTGTTAAACATGCTTCCTGGTAGTAAAACAGTAAAGCTGCTGCTAATTTTACTGATTTAGAATCCTAAATTCTACTTTATTGTTGACTACCCCTGGAGAAACTTGCTTGCTTGCTTGCTTGCTCGATAGATCGATCGATCGATCTATTATTCAAATTTTGCTACCGCCCATCTCCCCCAAAAGAGGGACTCTGGGCGGTTTACAACAAAATTAAGACTACAATAATAAACAACCAAGATCTTATAAAAACAATTTACACATATAAAATACAATATAAATAAGTATAAAATCCAAGAGGTTAAAAATTCTGATCAGGTGGGAGGGGGTCTAAGGCATGAACCAACCCAATGAACGGTTGCCCACCTGCCCGCCTCATGCGAGACGGCAGAACCAGGTTTTCAGGGCCCTCCTGAAGGTCGGAAGTGAAGGCACCTGCCTCACCTCTGGGGGCAAGATGTTCCAAAGGGCAGGGGCCACTGCAGAGAAGACCCGCCTCCTGGACCCCGCCAGGTGGAATTCTCTTGCAGACGGGGTCCGCAACATGCCCTCTCTGCCTGACCGGGTGGGGCGGGTCGATGTTGTGGGGATGAGACGGTCCCTCAGGTAGCCTGGCCCCATGCCAGGTCATAACCAACTATCTACCTACCTACCTACCTACCTATCTGTCAGTCAGTTTGATTTGTATAGCCACCCGTTTCAGCTGCATGATTCTGGCTGGCCTACAACAATTAAAAAACTACCCCCCCAATAAATAATAAAACACATTAAAACACATAAAACCAATATAAACTGGTTAACAAAATCCACAGCCAAGGTCTAAAAAACAATCTACATTCCCTGTATGCTCTACAAGGTAACCTCTGTATGGGCTCGCTCTACTGCTTCAAGCCAGTCCTTGTTTTATTATATTAAATGGGCACCCTTTGTGCAAGCAGTACGTGCTTCTTTTTTGGAGATCCCTGCAAAAGTATTTTTTCCAAATCAACTTCCTTGATCAATTGGCAGCTTTGACTGGATAGAGAAGATCGCTGCTGTGTTACGATTATTTGTAGACTCACCTTGGAGCTATCATAGCCTTCCTGAGACTGGTCATGTGGAATGCTCCATCAGGGGAGCACGTCTACAGGTAGTCCTCGCTTAATGTCCACAATAGGGACTGGAATTTTGGTCGCTAAGTAATGCAATTGTTAAGCAAATCTGACCCAATTTTTACGACCATTTTTGAGGTGGCTGTTAAGCGAATCACATGGTCATTAAGCAAACCATGTGGTCATTAAGGGAATCACACAATTCCCCATTGATTTTGATTGCTGGAAGCCAACTGGGAAGCTCTAAAATGGCGATCACATGACTGTGGGACACTGCAATGGTCATAAATGTGAAATGGTTGCCAAGTGCCTGAATCATGATCATGTGACCGGGGATGCGACAATGGCTGTAAGTGTGAGAACCACTGTAAGTTGGGTTTTAGCACTGTTGTAAGTCCAAACCTTTGCTAAACAAATGGTCATTAAGTGAGGACTACCTGTATTATTTTCAGGCTGAAGGGTACAATTTGTCCTTGGGTGTCATTTTGGGACCATGAAAAATTGGCTGGAGGGCAGAACAAAGAAGGAGTTGGTGCTGGGACAAAAGCTAAATATGCTTTAATTTAAATTGAACACAGAATATATTAAATTAAGTAAGCCCAATTAATATGGTTATTCCTCAGGTATTTAATAAAATTCTTGTTCCATCTTGTATTTGCTAGCATGGTTTGGAAAGGTGTTGTGACACATAATCTTAATGAAAGTTGCTCTGAAATTGTCAAATGCTCTGATTGACTCCCAAAGGTTTGTTCAGAAATCAGTTCCCAGTAGACAATCACCTGAGAAAACATTGCCTGCCTACAACCACTGATGGTAGTTTGGAGAATTTGGGACGGGTGTATTTTGTTCCCGTTCCAATTAATTTTGGAAATATGAAAGAACTGTGTTCTTGGGGAGTAGTGTGTTTAGTTCTGCATCCCACAATCCATTAAAAATCCAGAGAGGCAAAACTACAGAGATGCCTAAAGCTGCAGGCCTGAACATACTTACTTGAATGGTCATTCATCAGAATCCACTGTCAACAGGTCCTGCAGAAGGTTGCACAAGGTAGGGAAAGCCTGCAGACTCGGAGTTCTTGGCAATGGGAACATTCGAATAAGTAGTAATGGAGAAGCTTAATCTCCAAAACGAGCTTCCTACAAAAATGGAACGTCCTGTTTCCAAGTTACTTTGTTAAGCCAGGAGGACAAGGTTTGTCAATGGCTGTTTTCTCCCAACAGGATCCTCGTCTTCAAGGATTACCTCTTCAGTGGTTCCTACGACAGGACTGCACGTTGCTGGAGCGTGGATAAGGAAAAGCCGATCCAGGAGTTTCGGGGGCATCGGAACTGCGTCCTGACGCTGGCACTCTACTCTTCCAAGGATGTCCTTGAAGAGGAGGAGGTGGAGGAGGAGGTGGAAGAGGTGGACGAGCTGAGCCGGGACTTCCTGGTGACGGGAAGCACGGACTGCACTGTCAAGGTCTGGTGGGTGTCCAGTGGGCGCTGTCACCAGACCCTGCTGGGTCACACTGGGGCTGTCTTATGCCTTATACTTGATGCTCCAAACAGGGAGCTCTTTTCGGGAAGCACTGATTACACCATTCGGACCTGGAACATTGTGACCGGGGAGCAGCTGAGAGTGTTCAAGGAGCATCAAGGATCTATCATTTGCCTAGAGGTAAGGGGCTGGTGGCATTTCTTCCAATGCTGGTACTGAAGCTTGCAGCATTTATGCATCTGGCATTTCTTGCAGGGGAGGGGGCCCAGGAGAGGAAGCTGATTTGAAGAAGGAACAACAGGAGTGCTGGGCGTGCAGAGTTTGACCGATCGATTATGTGCCATCAAGTCGTTGTTGGCTCTTAGCAACCTCACAGATAGATTTTCTCCATGACAATCTGTCCCTAACTTGGCCTTTCAGGCTTCTAACCTGGTCTTTCATTGCCACAGTAAATGAATTATCCACCTTGCTGTTGGTCATCCCCTTCTCTTTTTTCCACCTTTCCCAGCATTAGAGCCCTTTCCAGAGAGCTGGGTCTTTGCAAAATGTGTCCAAAGTGGGATTATTTGAGCCTGGCCATTTGTATCTTGAGTAAGAACTCTAGGCTGATTTGTTCTATAATCCGTTCGTTTGTTTCCTTGGCTGTCCAGGAGCCTTCTCCAAGTTCAAAGGCATCAGTGCTCTTCCTCTCCTGCTTCTTCAAAGTCCACCTTTCCCTTCCATAGAGTGTCACAGGGAAGACCACGGCTTGCATGGTTCTGATCTTTGCAGCTATAGGCGCATCACGGTCTCCGAATATCTTTTCCAAGGCCTTCATGGCTGCTCTACCAGGTGCTAGCCTGGGGCATATTTCTTGACTGCTTGTTCCTTTATTGTTGGTGGTTGATCCTAAAAGGCGGAAGCTACCCACCGCTTCAGTATCTTCATTGATGATAAGGAGGTATCAAAGATTTTCTTCTTAAGGAAAGATAAGAATCAACTCACCTTCCCTATCTCTCAGGAACTATTACTGCAGAAGAGAAGATGGTGCCTAAAATCTGAAATGCTCCCTATTCCCCCCTTCCCCAATTTTAAATACAGCTCAATATTTGCTGATTAAGAAGCTGCTTTGGACAATGGCCCTAACTTGGTTGAGGCTCTCTTGCTACGGAAAGAAAAACTGACAGCATGAAAAAAACGCAAACGCCCAAACGTTTGTGCCACTGCCTAGTGCCTGTTTCAAAGATTCAGGTTCCAATCATAGGATGCAAATGAGTCACATGAGTTCAGCTGGATTTACATCTGAACAGCCACCTACAGGATTATGCAAAGAAGCAGCTCATCCAATTAGTGGTGATTAACTTGTTGGTTCCATATGTAGAAATGAAAGTTTGCTGGATTGCTGCCCATAGAAGTAGGGATAGATTTGGGGAAAACAAAAATATAATTATTGGAGCAATTGATTACTGCAAGGTACAGGTAGTCCTCGCTTAACAGCCATTTGTTTATTGATGGTTCGGAGTTAAGACAGTGCTGAAAAAACCTACTTGCGACCGGTCCTCACACTTATGACTGTTGCAGCATCCGTGTGGTCAGATGATCACAATTTGGGCACTTGGCAACCAGTTCACATTTTTGACCATTGCAGCATCCTGGGGTCACGTGATCGCCATTTTCAACCTTCCCAGCTGGCTTCTGGCAAGCAAAATCAATGGGGAACAGTGTGATTCACTTAACAACCACTGCAAAAAGGTCATAAAATCAGGTCAGATTCACTTAATGACCACTTCACTTAGCAATTGAAATTCTGGTCCCAATTGTGGTCATTAAGCAAGGACTACCTGTAAAGAGAATTGTTTTCTGCTGCTGGCTGTGAAGGAAGCATTCTTCTGAGAATCTGTGATGTTCCAGATTTTTTTGAGGTACCTGCAAAAATATTGGCATTTGTTTTTCTCCAGGAATATTTCTATCTTTTATTAAGACCTGTGAACAAGCACTCAACCCAATTGTTCTCTTTGTTTTCTATGATCTGTGACATTCTCTAACAGATGCCCTGTGGGAAAATTAGCCAGCGCAAACAAAATCTTTTTCAAAGCCAGCCAAGGAAACCATGCTGAGCCATTCGGCATCTTCAGATTATAATTTGGAATTGTGTCTTTCCAGCCATGCTTTACAACAGTTATTGTTAAAGCTGAATATGTTTGGAAAAACTGTTGTTAAAAGGATTCTTCCCCTTACAATGATTCTTTCTGCCCCTTCCAAATCATAGAAAATTAATCCTTGCTTTTGTTGATGAAAGGCACATCTTTCTAATGAAAAAAAATTTAAAGTATGTTTTTTCATGATTGACCGCTTTATTTTATTTTGACATAAACATAGCAAAGATCTTGCATAGGTTTTCCTGTAAGATACTTGGTATGTGTCTGGTGATATAGGATACCTTAAGCCTGAGGCTGTGTTGTTTTTCCATTCCATTAGCCAAATGAATGTTGTGGGAGATTGCATGAACATTTTTTTAAATTTAAAATAATGGATCACTTCTGGAAGCATTCATTCCTTCAAGATGGGAGTGATGGATTTGCAACAAATTGAAGCTTTGTGAATGAGAATATTAACCAAGTATTTATCCATGCCAGCTTGCTGTAGAGAAAAAAAATTCAACACACAAACATTGGTAGGGTAAACTAAGAACATACATCTTGGTGATAGGATATGTAACTTCCTCAAGTTTTATAACTGAGTCTATGCTTTTACTTTGAATGTTATTAAGTAAATACCTGTAGATGAGCTTGCTCACTTCTTAGTTTGAACTTAATTGCTTTCTTCAGTCCAGCCAGAAATATCTGTCCTTAATCCAGAACATTTAATATTAGAAGTGCAACCACTGGAGATCCTTTTCATCTCCTTTTTCAGAGGACTAAATATACCAGTGTTTTTGAGACTCACTAGTAGAAGACAAGAGAGCCAGTCTGGTGTAGTGGTTAAGGCATCAGGTTAGAAACTGGGAGACCATGAGTTCTAGTCCTGCCTTAGGCACAAAGCCAGCTGGGTGATCTTTTTATTATTATTTATTAATTTATTTTCTATCCCGCCTGTATTATTTTTATAAATACCTCAAGGTGGCTAACATACCTAATACTCCTTCCTCCTCCTATTTTCCCCACAACAACCCCGTGAGGTGGGTTGGGCTGAGAGAGAGGGACTGGCCCAAGGTTACCCAGCTGGCTTTCATGCCTGAGGCGGGACTAGAACTCTCATACCACGCCTGATTGGCTCTTGGGCCGAGAGAGAGTGACAGGCCCAAGGTCACCCAGCTGGCTTTCATGCCTGAGGCGGGACTAGAACTCTCCTACCACGCCTGATTGGCTCTTGGGCTGAGAGAGAGGGACTGGCCCAAGGTCACCCAGCCGGCTTTCATGCCCGAGGCGGGACTAGAACTCACAGACTCCTGGTTTCTAGCCCAGCGCCTTAACCACTAGACCAAACTGGCTCTCTTGGGCCAGTCACTCTCTCTCAGCCCTAGGAAGCAGGCAATGGCAAACCACTTCGGAAAAACCTTGCCAAGAAAACGGCAGGGATTTGTCCAGGCAGTCTTTGAGAATCAGACACGATTGAACGGATTAAAAAAAAAAAGCAGAAGACTGTTGGACTGATTCAGGAGGGCTTCTCTAATATGTTTAAGGTCACTCAGCCCTCACATGTGTTCAATGCTGAGACTGCCTTGATCTCTTATTCATCATCATACAGCAGGTCTTCGTAACTTCCCAAATTGTACGTTTCAGTAATAACAGGCAATAGTAATGATGACCATTGTAATAATAATAATCAATAGGCATTTGATGGAGCATTTTAAAATGTTCCAAACAATTCACATAAATTGCTACAGAAAACTGACTGGGAGAACCTAAAAAGTAGTGAAGTTTGCCCTATCCCAATTCTTCTTAGCTTCTGAACGATTGTTCCTTGTCTTTGATGGCACATAATGCAGAGCACTTGCTGAAGCTAGCCAAGGGTGATTTGAATTCTATGACAGAAAGAAGGAATATGCACATACTTAGGAATCTTGAGTTATTAATAAAAATAATAAAGGTGGGATAGAAAACAAATAAATAAATCTTTTGCTGATAAAACTAAGAGGGAGTGTGAAGTCTGTGTACAGAGTTCATAGCTGGGATGGGACATGAATTGAGGAACTTTTCAGCTGACGTCTATTGTCCCCCCCTGAATTGTACATTGTCGCTTTAATCAACAGCAATTAATAAAATGCACTGTTGGGCCAATAGGTCCGTGGGTCTCAGGACTTGCTTCTTCTTATATGAGCAGTGAGCAAACATCTCTTCTGGTTGATTTTTGACCTCTTAGAGCCTTTTGAAGGCCACTGGGAGACTTGGTTCCATGCAGAATGCAACATCAGAGGTCTACATTGCCACTGCTGCTGGTACCTCCTTCTGTTTGTGAAGAGGAAAATCAGGTGGAAGGTAACTGATTTCCAGTGATCCTTCTTCATGGACCTTCTGCTCTTTCTTTTCTTCTCTCTCCCTCTCCTAGCTTGTGAATCGATGCTTGTATTCAGGTAGCACGGACAAGACGGTAAAATGCTGGTTGGCCGACACTGGGGAGCGGATACGGACCTACAAGGCTCATAAACACAGTGTCAGCACTTTGAAATATCACGCTGGAATATGTAAGTTCCAACCGACTCAATCATCTCTTTTCTTATCCTGCTTCCTTTTTACGTATTTGTTTGTGTGTTGGATTTATATTTTGAAAGGCACAACAACGACCCTCTGAGATAGGTTGGCTTGAGAGAGAAGAGCTAGAACCCTGGGCTCCCCCACCTGGTTCAGTACCTTCACCGTCACACCACACTGTTTCTGGGGCTAATGGAGAGTGACTGGCCCAGAGTCCCCCAGTGTCAGCCCTTTGATGTAGGTAACGTCAGGAAACGGGAACAGCAGGAGTTTCAGGAATGCTTTTTATTGTCGTAGGGTATAATAACAGAAACTTGAAAATCTGTCAGAGTTTCTCTCTACTACATCTTATACCAAGCAAAATGAAGGCAGGATCATTTTGAGGTTCTCACACCTTGAGATTTTGAGCAATCTTTTCTGAAGCTTCTCCTCCTCTGATCTTTTGTTCATCTATTCCCAGGGCCAGGTTTACATTTCATCACACCCAGGGAGTTTCTGTGGCTGAGGGGGGTGTCAGCCTTTTGAGGTAGACCAGATCAGGAAACAGACTCTGCAAGCCTAGCTAAGACTACAGGTAATCCCTGACTTACAACCACAATTGGAACCAGAACTTCTGTTGCTAAGCAATGTGGTCATTAAGTGAGTCACACCCGATTTTATGACCTTTTCTGCTGCGGTCATTAAGTGAATCATGTGGTTCCCCATTGATTTTGCATGTCGGGAGCCAGCTGAGAAGGTTGCAAATGGCAATCCCATGACCCTGGGATGCCGCAACTATTGTAAATACATGCTGGTTGCCAAGTGCCTGAATTTTGATCATGTGACCGTGGGGACGCTGCAAGAGTCGTAAGTGCAAGGACTGGTCGTAAGTCACATTTTTCAGTGCTGTTGTAACGTCAAATGGTTGTTAAATGGCCTTGAGGACTACCTGTATACTTTATGGATGTAGGTGATAGTAATAGAATCTTGAAAGCCTGACTGAGTTTTCCCTTCCCTCCTTCTTATACTCCAGTGAATTAGGGAAGAGTATTATCCTCTTCATCATGCTTTGTCTGTGTCTTGGGCTTAAAGCATGGTTTTGTTTTTTCAACTGTCATGTTGCTTCTCCAAGATTATCTCCTTGGCTTTCTACAAGGGGAACAGAACCCAGATCTCCCCACTCCTGGTTCAGCATCTTCACCACTACACCACACTGTCTTGTGGGCTTGGCCCAAAGTCACCCAGAGAGCTCCCATAATAGAGTGTGGGATTAAACCTGGATCTCCCCACTCCTAGTCCTGCATCTCCACCACTACACCACACTGAAAGTCCACCCCTGCTCCGATGTTCTTGAAGAGCAACCACTATCTCAAAGCCTGGTTAGCTACATAGTCATGTACATTGCAGTATATTCCCTCCCTTCCTCATGGGAAGATTAAGGGTATTTTCTGGCAGTTCCTGGATAAATTTGCAGAGATGTTGGAATTAAGGCTTTTTTGCTTGCCTTCTACACTTGCCCTTGGTAGAAGGCAGGATAGAGAGTCACTCTCTCCCTTTCTTGAACGGCAGACCAAGTCTTGTGCACTTAAGAAATAAATGCTTCCAGATGGTACAAAATCATCCCAGCAGTTGGCGAAGCTGGGCTGTTTTCTTGCTTTCTGAGTGAGAAGAGGGAAAGGACTTTTTAATCCTTTGTATGTCTTTTTGTATGCCTGATTTTATAGCCTTTCAGGCTGTGTTGACACCAGCAACCCACTTATATTGTAGATATATAGCAATACTACAGGCCATCTAACCTGACTGATATTTGGTCTGCCCTGTATGCTCTTTGTGGCCAGCACATGTAGTTGAAAGTATAGCGATTAATGTTTGAGGACCACCCAGGAAACTCTACTGGATTCTCCAATCCAATGTTTCTCAACCTTGGGAACTTTAAGATGTGGGGACTTCAACTCCCAGAATTCCAGAATTCTGGGAGTTGAAGTCCACACACCTTAAAGTTCCCAAGGTTGAGAAATACTGCTCTAATCCTTGGCTTATTTTAATCATTCTTTTTAACTACATGCATAGGACTATAAGGTAGAGTTAAATGTCATCTGTAAATACATGCAAATAGAGCTTTTAAGTGGAGAGATAGAGGTCTTCCTCATGAGTAAGTTACAAGTAGTTTACACTTGGATACGGCCCCTGCTTCCCCATCAGTGTCCCTATTTGCACAACACATTCAGCCATTAGCCCAGTCACATCTTCTCAGTGGCCTGGGGAGTATAACGTCACACTAATGAGATCAAAATTTGCCATTTGGGGAATAGAGAATCCCGACTCATCTTCTCCAAGGAGGTGCCTCTCAAGATATCCTTCCATGTCTACCTCCTTTCTCATTGGCCAGAGTTTTCAACTGCACTTTCTGTGGAGCAATTTTTCATGGTCATGGGAGAAACAGTTGACCAGATTTGATGTTTTCACAACATGCCTAAGTAGAGTTAGTTAAACCCGGTGTTTTTCAGCCTTGGCAAATTTAAGATGTGTGGACTTCAGCTGGCTGGAGAATTCTGGAAGTTGAAGTCCATAGATCTTAAAGTTGCCATTTTTGAAAAACACTGGTTTAACCCAATGGAAGAGTGGATCTTTTGGGGGGGAAATCTAACCGCTCAAGCTAGTTTGATGGATTAATACCCCTTTTAGTGTTCTCACAATACATCAATCTCTCATTAACCCAATTCAATATGCTGTGGGACCAGGGCCAAAAAATGGCAAGAATTCAGTTCTTCAAGCTTGCAATTTAGAGCTTTGTAGATCTATCTAACCCTACTCAAAACTAGGGTTTATGAGAATGCACTATGTACCTTAAAGCTTTACCTGGGCATGCATACACACAGACACTGATGAAGTACGTCTTAAAATGAAAACTTATCTTTAGCCATCTGCTTAGTGAAAGAAACAAAAACACAGGCCAAACTTTGAGTGGCTCCATTACAGCTGTATATAAATGGCCTTGGAGGGATTTATAAAGGATGACTCAGTAACCCCACCCAGATTAGAAGATGGAAATAAATTCAAGGTGTTGGAACAGTATGGTAGCTGTAAAATGTTGTTTACAATCTTGTACGTCTTTAACTTGGTTTTGGCTTTTGGGATGCCTGGCTTTTAAGGGTAACAGCTGCTCTGATATATTTGTCAAACAAACCTGGACTAATTTTGGGTAGTAGGCTATCTTTTCAAAGTTGACAATACTCCATGCAGATGGAATGAAGAAGAATAGCTATCACATTCCATGCAAAAATGCCCTTTTTGGAAGACATTCTGTTAAGAAAATGACTCTCTCTATTATTCAAACAATTAACTTTGTAATCAGGAAATGCCAGACTGGATTGGTGAATATGATTCATTATGATACACCCAGTTGCCCTAAGAGTCCAAGTGATAGGGAAAGGAACTAAATGAATAGATGCAATCTTTATTTTTCAATCTATTTTACAACTTGTTTCTTAAATTATAACTTTTAATTTGCCCGTACATAAATTTTTTTTGGGGGGGGGAGGGAGGGAAACCTTGAGTAGTGCAGCGGATAAATACTTGACTGAAATTTGTTTTTTATTCATTAAAATTCCTTTAATAGTTAATTCCTTATCAATAAATAGCAAAAATTAGACCACAAAATTCATCTGATAAAATAATCCCCACAATATTGTGAATGAGGTGCTATTAGTAAAACATTACAAGGATAACTTGATGTTCCAAATAGATCTGCAGTTAAATTAGCTTCACTGAATGAGTGGTTTTGGTTTGTCATGAATACACTTTTGCTTTGCCTCCATCCATCACTTTATTTATATAAAGGAAATCAACAGAATGACTGACAAAAAGTACTAATTTCTGTTTTCTTCTTATTAAAGTATATTGGATTTACTAGACATTTAACACCATCATTATTGGACTTTTCACATTAGCAACAAAACAACAAGTCACTTTAAATACTAATTCCAGCACAATCAGATACGGTGAATTAGTTGTGCACATTACATTGAGTTACTGTAATTATAACTGATGGCAACTTCTTTGATTATATTTTCAGTTCATAGTATTGTAAATCAGTATAGCTAAGTATGGTTGTCTGCAAAAAAGCAACTACATTTGCAATAGGCACTGCAACTTCTACGAGTAAAAATATAGTCAGCCAACAGTATGCTTTATGAAGGATTATAATCAACTAAAATGAACACAGAACTCATTAACAAAAAATGGCTCCAGAATTCCCTTCTCATGAATTCCACAGATACCTGCAAAAAGTGTCTTTCCTAGCCTATTTCAGAGGATTACTTCAATGCCAAAAGATCTCTACATATTCTAATATATAAGGTTTATAGGAGTTATATTCTGCCCTATTCTCAATAAAGATTTCAGTTAAGGTAATCTAAAAGACATAATGTTTCACTTGCTTTGTTCGCCACTTATTAGACCAGCTCATTTGCTTCTCAGTATTTTATTCTTTTGTCCCTAATCTTGATCTTTGGTAGAGCTGTACATGACTCAAAGTACCTACAACATTGTTCTCCTTGTTTATTTTCCATTTTACCTTTATTAGGCTGATCCTTTGGGATCAAAGTAATGGGATACAAATATTTTAAGAAATGCATAATGTAAGAGAATCTGAAAAAGTCTCCCAACCTTATTTTTCTCAACAGTGTTTACTGGAAGTGGTGATGCCTGTGCTCGAGCATTTAATACAAAGACTGGCATTCTACAAAGAGTGTTTCGAGGTCATAAGTTGGTTATTAACTGCATCCAGGTGAGCTGCCAGCATTTCAAATTTCCTGATTTACTGTAGGGAAGCATTTCGCTATGTGGGACATGGATGGGTTGATGCAACTTCTGTCATAAGTATTCATAAGGTTTGTAGAAGATGGCCCTCCCATCAAAAATGGTTCAGAATGAAAAATTGTGTTTCCTTTCCTATACATGTGCAGATCTCAGGAGCCCTGGTTCAAGCTACTTGCTTAGCTGCCTTTAGAAGAAACATGGCACCCATTGATGTGGGGTGGTACAAAATCACAGAGTTGAAAGAGGCTGTTTAGGCCTTTAGAATCTAACCCCTTCCTCATGTACAAAAACAATAGAGTTGGAAGAGGCTGTATAGGTGTTTTGAGTCCAACTCCCTCTTTGGAACAGGAATCTAACACAGGCCAAACAAAGGTCTCCCATGTTCTGCTTGAAGATATCTGCTGAAAGGGAGACCACTGTCTCCATAGATAATATTTTTCACTCTCAAATTGTTCTTATCCACAGGAAGATTTCCTAATATTGAACAAGAATCTGTCCTCCTGTACCTTAGAACTATTGCACCATGCCTGCACTCTAGGGTGATCAAGAATAGACTTTGACTTTCTTCTGTGTGAGATCTTTCAAGACTTGAAGGGTGTTATAGTATCCCTTCTTCATCATCTGCCCCTAAGGCTAAATGTAATCAGTTCCCTCCATGCCTCCTTCCAAAATTTTATGTCCCATCCCCTGCGGGATCCTCATTGTTGCAGCAACCAGTCAAACATTTGGTTGTGGGTCAAGAATAAGAAACTGACCTAGTGGGAAGTCAGTCCATCTCTGTTTAGTTGCTTCCCAATCCATGGGTTGAATGACTTTGCCATGAATCTCAATTACAAAGTTTAAAGTAAAGGCTTTTACTCCAAATGGAATCACTGGCCAAGTTTGTTTGTATACCATATCTGGGCTGCAGATGTCCGAACGACTTCTAGATGATAGCAAAGAGATACAAAGAGTATTATCTCTTTGCTACCATCTAGTGGTTGTCTGGATTTCTGCAACCCAGCTATGGTAAACCAAGCTGGTCCTCAGCTCTGTAGGAACAGAGTTCCTACTTCCCCACAAGACGTGGTAAGCATCTCATCAGCCAGCCCTCTGTAAGCAAAACAGGTGTTTGAGCTCTGTTCCTACTGGTGGTAAAATATAGAATAATACAGAATAATGCAGTTGTGACTACGATACGTTTGTATATCATGCATTTGGGAAGATGGGTTGCAAGGATCAGCTCATCTTTAAGGGACGGTGTTTACAGGAGGCTGGTTGCAATGGGGGGGAATAATTTGAAAAAAAAAAAAAAAAGCACACCCAACCCTGATAATACTTAGATCTTCAGTTTGTGAAAATGTAGAATTCTTTTTTATTCTGTAGCCATTTCTTTTCCACTGAGTCCTGGAATTCTTGCCTTGAATTCAACCTTCAGCTGAGGTTCAGGGTGGCTGCAGAATTTAACTGCGTTCAGCTTGACCCCCGGAACACTTACCAGTGTTGGAACTCAAACAGGGTCTGCATATTGGAATAAGCTTGTGGCAGTAGCTTGTCTGGCTCGTTCCATTTAACACTGCATGTGGGGGAAGTAGTATTTCTAAATTCTTCCCCCGATTTTATTTTTGACTTTGTTAAACACCTCCTACACATTAAAAAAAAAGTGCTAAGGGGATTCTAGCACACATACCTTTCTAATGTTAGTTTCTTTTTTTGCACGGAAATGGGTGTTGGGTCACTTTGGACTTGATCTGGCAATTTTCTCGAGTTCTATGTATAAATCCAGATTGGAACAACCAGCATTTGTTATCTGGCCCCCCTCGCTCTGTAAATACGCCAAAGCAAAAAAACCCCTCTGTCTTTGCATCTGTCTCGCGTGGTGACTGTCGATGCTAAGCCATCCGCTGCAGTCTAAGTATGGCCCTGTTGTTCCAGATTCACAATGAATTATTGTACACAGCTTCCCACGATGGCACGCTGAGGATCTGGGACATACGGCAGATTTGTAAACGGAACAGGCGTCGTTTGAAGGAGCGGTCTATCCAGGGCAGACATTTCCACAGGGGAAGCCTGCCTCGTCTTTTCAACAACAAAGTGGGCTGCGTGCTTCACCAGGAAAATGGAGGACAACTGGAAGCGGTGGAACTTGAGTGAAGGTTTGAGGTGATGGGTGACTTCTGGGGACAGTGGAAGGCAGGCCAGACAATTCATGATCTGCTGCCCAGCTACAGGCTAGACCTATCTGGAGCTCAGCCTTACCAAACCTCATTTTGCCTTGTGCCTGGCTGGCACTCCCAAGCACCTGCTGGGGGTTGTGTTTCACATGAAGAGTTAACAGGTGTTCGGTAAGACCCCCAGATTCAGCTAAAACTACTATCTTGATGCCAGTGGGGAACGAGCTGTGACAATGCTTGTTCACATTCTTGAATCAAATACATCTCCATTGTTACAAGGGGAGGCAGTATTGCTGGTCTGCTCAACTGTGATGCCCCTTCTTGATTGGTTGATCGTAGGACGGTCCCCAGACATTGTTCACACTGATGTCTGAGCATGGGCAGAATTCCAAACAACCAATGCTGAGAAAGGGGCAGAGAAAGCAGTGTTTTGAGGAACAAGTGTATATGGCAACAGAACATCTCCTCCAATCTGGGGGGGCAAAATATCTAATGATGCATCCACAAACACCTAGGGAAAAAAAAGCTGCTTTACATGGGAAGTGATATCTGTGCCATTTTTACAGACTGATTGACTCCAAGATTAGAATCCAACAGAGCATGTTTTGTACTTGAGAAAGCCATTCCCCTCTCCCTTCAAAGCAGTTCTGGAACATAATGAATGTGACTGAACATTCAACAGAAATCTATTCTGTGTCAACAGGGCATTCTGTCAGACCTCTACGACAGTGTTTCTCAAGCTTGGCAACTTTAAGATGTGTGGACTTCAACTCCCAGAATTCCCCGGCCAGCATGGCTGGCTGGGGAATTCTGGGAGTTGAAGTCCACACATCTTAACGTTGCTGAGCTTGAGAAACACTGCTGTACGTATTTAACCATTAGTCCAGTCTGTCCAATTGTCAACAATAATTGAAGAATGTCACAATCTGGTGTCAACTTTCCCTAACACACACTTTTTTTCTACATTGCTTCCCCAAATGTATATATTATTTTCATAATTTTTTTGAAATATGTAATTTATCTGCACAACCATCTCTGCTGAGAATTTCACAGAAGGCTGCAGGAACCTGAGGCAATGATGCAGGACAACACTAGCATGACTGCTGCTTAAATTTTTATTTGCCTTGCCTGGTGCCACATTCAGATACTAGTCATGTAAACCACATAAATGTATTTCAGGTTCCTCAGCCTTACTGGCCAAACAGAACTCAAGTTCTTCGTACCTGTAAATAAGTGTCTTTCCCCATTTTGTAGCGCATCAGCAGAGCCTGCCCAACGAAAGCTGCTTTCAAGCTGGCAACTCTCAGTCCAGTTTTTCTTAGCGAGGCAGGCTGGACTTAATCTTCCCTCCCTCTGAATTGGCTTGAATGCAGGAAGATGTCTTTAAAGCATTCTGTGGGATTATTCCAAAGAATATGGTTTGATACTTGAAACACCAAGGAAGAAGCAATTGCTGCATTCTGTGAAAAACAACAACTACAAACAGCTCCACTCCTTTTTCTTTAAGCTGGCCTGAATCTAGAGTTCAATTTAGAAAACCTTTTCAACAGGCCATTGTTCCAAATGTGAAATAAGATCTTGAGATGTTCCTGAGAGCAAATCTACTTCATTTCCCCTGTCAACTGCTTAACACAGGTGCATATATCTGGCACCAAAGCAGAATAGTTATGATATCAAGGGAAATTGAAGCAACAGCTCTTTATGTCATATAAATTAAGGACTTTCTGTAAAACCAACTGTTCATTGACCTGTCCTTGTAGTCTTCAGTTTTCTTTTATTCAGGGACTGGATGCAGATGAACTTTCAGTCCTGATACAGGCTCTTCTTCAGTGGGAGATGTGCTTGTGTGCTAGGGCCCCATATGGGGGTTACTATCATTCTGCCATTGCAGTGATGTTGCAAGATACCAAAAGATTCTCCTAATGGTTCGGGATTGGACAACAAACCCAGGAGTTGAGTAGATTTCAAGTCCAGAAAAGCAGTAGGAGATAGGGAGAGAGTAGGGTTTGGCAATTTTGGAAGATGGGAGGCCACATACACATACACACACCCATTTATCAAGCTTTTTAGAAGACAGAAACTCTAAAGGCAAAATTCCAACTCTTGGTAGGTGGAAGGTGGTGAATTTGTCTTTATGAGGATCAGGTGGGAAGGATTTGATCTAGATCTTGTTTGGCTAGAAGATGAAAAGGGTGGGTGTGGGTTTTGGGAGAAGGAATGTTTTAGCTAATTGCCACTGGACTGAGAGGGGAAATGAGATGAGTTGTTTCAGAAATGGAAGGTGACATGGTTTGGATGATGGAGGAGATTCTTTCTTGAGATACAAGTCCTTGCAGGAATGTGTTCCAGAATTCAAAATGAATGAATATGGATCTCTCTTGGCTTTGAGGTAGAGAATGGAAGCAAAGGAACAGCTCTTAAGAACAGTTTATTACTTAGAAAAGAGAGAGAGAAGAATCTAGTGGGAGGCTTTGGAAGACCTCAGTTGGTTGACTGAGTTTCTGTATCTGGGAATGGAACTCATCCTAGTTCTTCTCTCTCCCTGATATTTGTTTAGATAACCACTGAGCCATAAATATATAATAGTCATTGTGGATTTTAGCTGAAACAAATACTTTTAACCACTGGCGGGGGTGGTGGGCTTTGTTAAATACTGTAACCCATCCACTGTCAATGGGAAAAAAAAGAGTTTGGGAAATAAATATTGTTCTAAAGATAACATGGAGTTGTTTGGTTTGGATTGATTTTAGTTATAGCTGATGGAGAAGAAGAAGCTTCTTTGTGGCCCCAATTACACTAATGAAACTGAAAAAAGGCATAATAAAATGTTGCTAATTGATAATCCTGTATCTCTAGCAAGATATCTTCTCAGAAGAACACTTCAAGAAGATGGTGCTGGTAGGATGGGAGAAGAGAAACCATAATTTTTTTTCCAAAATCTCATAGCTCATTGACTAGGAGAATCCATCACCAGAAGACTGATAGAACAAATCTCAATGACCATCCATGAACAGCTGTCCAGTTTGTCTTCCAGTTGCTATAATAATAATAACATTCCATATAGCTGCAGCCCATGCCAAGGGTGGAGACCTTGATGTGGAACTCCTGGAAGTTGCAGTTCAGAAACATTAGGAGGGTCGCCCATTTCCCTCTTCCCAGCATGATGAACTGCAAACCTTTGATAGAAACCAAGGTGTCTCTTATTACATGTTTGACCTTCTTCAAGGACTTGGAAATTATGGAAACTTGCTTGCTAGCCAATGAAGCTGAGAAAGAAGGCTTTCTGGTAAATTTGTCACAATATCTAGTGTAACTGCCACTCAACTATTCTATCATGCTTCCTTCAGAAGGCTGTTTAGACAGTGAGGGAGAAAGGTTTATGGGCTTCCAGCTGTTTCTAAACCACAAAAGATGTCAACATAGGACCTTTGCAGGTGCCAAAGCATTCCTGGTTCTTCAAGATGGCATCCAAGAATTTAAATAATTACCAACTTCTTGTGAGGTTTCAGCATTCTTCTGCAAACTCACCCAAGAACTAAAGAGTGAGATAGCCTCAAAATTGGAAGATTTGAAAGATCTCTCAAGAATTTGGGTAATTTTAAGTAAGTCTTAACTGGGCACTGTAATTACCTGCTGATACCTGGTAAATACCAGCCAGTTGAAAAGTGTGCCCTCTTGAGTAGGTGACAGTTAACTAACTTCTGCTTTATAGTATTGTTAAGGGCATGTAATCCTGAAGATGCACATGGTTATTAGATGGCAAATTTCCATTGCAGAAGATCTCATGTGTTCTCTTCATTCCTGAGCCTAGTTCTGACTTAAAGATTCTCAGTTCAGCCTGAAGCTTGTGGCTTGCTTTGGCATCTTACAATGAAAGTGAAGATGATGGTCAACACAGGGAAGTGGATGTAGGCAAAATAAAACTGACTATGGCATTGTTTGGTTCACTTCCATTGCACCAATGAACAGCAGAGCTGAAGTGGCTTTCAAGAAATTCTTCTGCTGCTTGTCTGAGGTGGATGAATGCATCTTTTACGTGTTTTTCTGTTCTGAGCTGATTGCATTATTGTTTCTGCCAATTCCTTTTTCTTTGCAAATTACAAATACTTGAGCAAATTTTTCCTTGGAGTGGCAGCTTTGGGATGCTGTTGGCATTCAAGTAAGAAACACACAGCTTCCATAGTAATTAGCTGTCAAAGAACTCAAACTGAGAACCCACCAAAATGGTAATATGAAAAAATAGAACACTGTAGCAACACTCTGGACTCGGAGGAAGGAAACAAGTCTCTGATTATATAGAATTATTATGAAAGGTGAAGGTGACAACACAGGAATTCCAACCAGTACCCTTGCCTTCAAATGTGACCCTACAGACGCACAAACACACATCCAAGCCATTGCTTTTGGTGATGGGGATGCGCCCTCTCTCATGCAAACATGTGGTGGCTTGCATCCGGGCCATGCTCATACCGTGGTTACCATCTTCCTTACCCGTGTGAGAATCCACTCTCATCCAAAAGGGAGCATCAAATCAATCACTGCTGATGTTATGAGCTGTCTGGGGAATTGTGGGGGCTGAAGCCCACACATCTGAAAGTTGCTGAAACTGAGAAACACTGGCATAGAGCATTTTCCCCCCAAAATGCATCAGGATCCTTACAATGTCTTTGTAAAGTAAGGCAGCAGTCTTTTCCCCATAGAGGTTGAAGTTGAAAGATGGATTTGCCAGCTTGTCAAGGTTGACTCAGAAACACTTATCTTTAAAAAAAAATCTGTTTCTTCCTGGCATGAATTCTTACGGAACTGCTTGCCCCACACTGTTAAGATAAAAAGCCATTGTAAGCTGCCAGCTGCACGGCAGAACAATGACACTAGCAACTCTTGCCCTTTGTTGTGGTGACACGCCTGGTGTTCCTCATCACCCAGATGTTGGTTTGTACTTGTAAGCAGGAAGCACCAAACCAAATTGGGACTGGCTCTGTTGATGCTGTCTCTTGAAAATCAGAAACACTGCCAAAGCATGCCTGTCTATGCACATGGCCACAGTCAGGTTCAAAAGTCTTTTCAGCTTGGTTGGAAAGCAGGGAGCAAACTTGACTGCGGGAGGCTGATGCTCCATCAAAGTCATTTCCTGTCCTGACTAAGCTATTTTTATGACTGTGAATTGGATAAAGCAGCGTTTCTCAACCTCGGCAGCTTTAAGATGTGTGGACTTCAACTCCCAGAATTCCCCAGCATGCTGGCTGGGGAATTCTGGGAGTTGAAGTCCACACATCTTGAAGCTGCCAGGGTTGAGAAACACTGCAATAAAGCAAGCAAGAAACCTCAGTAAGGGGGTATGATCACTAGCCCACAGTGTTAAGGTGCTTCCAAAGCTCTAGAAACGTGGCCAAGCCTTGCCTGCCCTCTAGCGGTTATGCTGTTTATTAGACTTAATTTGGGCAGAACCCGATTTTTTTTCTTTTTTTTTCACAGAAGTGGTTCTTGGGGTGCAAGTGAGAGAACTGAGCTACCGTATCAGAGTTAATGCTTGCAAATCTTCAGTTTTTTTAAAACTATGGAAGACTATTTTACAACACAAGTGGGATAATCTAAATCCACTGCATTTAAGCTTTCCTGCAATAAAATAATTTATTAAATATGAAGAGATACATTGGAAAACCCACAGGTGGAATTCTCTTCCAGCAATGGTGCACCTTACGTTGTTATAACCGCAGTCACAAAGTAGATCTTTGTCAAGCAGATTTCCAAAACATCCTCATAAGTAGAGTGCGCACACATCAGAACTAGAGAAGCAAATATGAGTTCCTAACACCAGCTTGATAACTGGCAAATAGAGGGAGAAAACATAGAGGCAGTGACTTTGTATTTCTAGGTGCGAAGATTACTGCAGATGCTGACTGCAGTCAGGAAATCAGAAGACGTTTAATCCTTGGGAGAAGAGCAATGACAAATCTCGATAAAATAGTTAAGAGCAGAGACATCACACTGACAACAAAGTTAAAGCAATGGTGTTCCCCGTAGTGACACATGGCTGCAAGAGCTGGACCATAAGGAAGGCTGAGAGAAGGAAGATCGATGCCTTGGAAGTGTGGTGGTGGAGGAAAATCCTGAGAGTGCCTTGGACTGCAAGAAGATCAAACCAGTCCACACTCCAGGAAATAAAGCCAGACTGCTCACTTGAGGGAATGATATTAAAGGCAAAACTGAAATACTTTGGCCACATAATGAGAAGACAGGACACCCTGGAGAAGATGCTGGTGCTGGGGAGAGCGGAAGGCAAAAGGAAGAGGGGCCGACCAAGGGCAAGGTGGATGGATGATATTCTAGAGGTGACGGATTTGTCCCTGGGGGAGCTGGGGGTGTTGACGACCGACAGGAAGCTCTGGCGTGGGCTGGTCCATGAAGTCACGAAGTCGGAAGCGACTAAACGAATAAACAACAAAAACACCAACCTAGGTCTGTGTGGCTTACATGGAATCTAGGATGAGAACAAACCATGTGCTCATCTGTTCCCAAGTTGATCAAACATATCACATCCCCCCTTAAAACCATTTTAAAATGGGTGAATCTCATCCAAGGTTATACCACCACCCCTTAGAATGTGCCAGCTTGATTGTGAAAGCTGGCCATGTCCCCGGATTAAGAACCCGTGGTTTACAGGTGAACCATAGTTAAGGACGGACCTTATTGTAGCAACATTTGAGCTAAATACACAATGATTCAAGTTAAGTACACAGTGGTTCAAGTTAATTACACAATACCAGTTATACAGTATTATACAATAATACTGTTCCAGCTTACATACAGATTCAACTCATTCTTAAAGGGACTGTATTTATACAGTTCATCCACAGAAATGCCTGAAATCCTTTCATCCACAGAAATGCCTGTAATCCTTAGCATCTGCAGTACAGAGGCTGAAAAGAACCAGGTCTCTTGATAAAACCCCGGGGAATCCCTAATTCATACACCACTAAAGATCCTGCCTTACGCTTAAAATTAAAAAATAACAATGTACTACATACAGAGACTATGCAGGAGGCATAACAAAAAATAAAAATCATACGGTCCAGGAAAACCAAACTGTTCATTTTACTATTAAAGACATATTCCCCATTTCTTTCACATCTTTGCACACTCCATCAACATGTCTGGAAGAAGTACCTGAATGGCTGCAATGGGGCACCTTTATTGCAAAAGGGAGCCCATCCTGCCAAAATCCCTTCTCAGTGACAAAAATCTCAGATTTCTGTTTGTTGCTTTGTAGACAACAAAGGATGCACATCACCATCTGTTTCCTAAATTACTCTCTTTAGACAGCAGCAGCAGATCAAAAATTAGAGGCATCGATAGCTTAACATGTCAAAAAGCGAAAACACGCCTGATGATGTCAGGACTCAAGTCCCATCCCTTTCTATGTGCATCACGATGTTGCAAGTGGCAGAGTTTGCATTACCAATGTGTATTTTGTCTTTTTCCCTCCTATGGATGCTTATGACAATAAAGGAAGCAGGCAGAGACACTTTCTGTAAAGATCACAGGCACTAGTCTTATTCTGACTCAGGGTTCAAAAGTTAGGAAAAAAACCAGAAGATTCAGGGGGAGAAATTACACACACACACACACACTCACTCATTCTTCTCTGTGTTTTCAAAACTGCCTTTGTTCCTGCTGTTTCTTCAGCTTTTCAAAACACTGTAGCGGTGATGAATGTGCTTTTTATTGTTTAGTAGTGCATTAGCAAGACTGATTAGAAAAGGGAGATATTTCAATTCCACACACAATAGATTTACAATAGTTTTAGAAAGGAAGGGAAGGAAAACTTCATAAAAATTGTCTATCTACACACGACTCTTCATTTCTGCCACGAGAAAATACCGACACTAACCCTCATGGGATTCTACTTAAGCGCTGCCATAGTCAGACCAATTGCTGTTTTAAAAGATTTCTATTACTGTGAAGGGATGCAAAATGGATTTTATTCAAGCTATGATTTAAATAAACTGATTTTACATCAAGATATATATGCTGAAGCTTTCTATAAAAATATCTCTGTAAATATTTCTGTTCTACAATTGACAGTACTGTCCAGTGTGGCTTTAGATCACAAGTAAATAGTAATACAGATTTTTTTTTTTTGCATGCCAATGTTTTAAAACTATGAAGCTAATTAAAATTAAGGCGTTTGGCAAAATGTAAGAGATTGACTTAGTCTTAAGCTCTTGATCGAGACTAAGTTAGTTCCAATTAAGTTAGCCGGGACTTGCTTCATTCTTGAGTTCCATGAGACTTAAAGTTAACTAACTTCATCTGATCTGGAGCCCCAAACTCTGAAACACATAACTGAGATGCAGACTTCCGAAGTTTGTCTACTTGGATGGTATTTGCAGGTGTCGTATGTAGGACAGGTACTCATTAATGACAACTTCCTCTTCTTCCAAAGTTAAGTCCAAGTAATCTTCTTCATGTTCTGGAATATCCTCTAAGATTTCACTGACAGCATCAACCTCCATGTCTTCATCTGTCGAAGCCCCAGAAGTGCCTACAAATAAATGAGAAATGTAATGCTCATGGAAGGCAAGTCTTTAATTCTTCAGCATCGTTCCATGAATAATTGCTACCACTGGATGGGGTTTATTGGTCAGGAATTCCACAATAATTTCTCAGCTGGCCGGTGAAATAGTGGAAATGTGATTAATTAAACCAGAAAATGTTTGCTCAAGGTTTAAGACCGTTTCTGGTTTTGATGAAGGAGATCAATGGGAAACGAAAATAATTTTATAAATTTACTTTCGTAACTACTGGTGGTGATAAATTCTTTTTTGAGAGATGGGTGGTTCCCTCCTCAAGGATTTAGTGGCAAACAACAAAATAGGAAGACCCCAAGCTGACAGGACAGTTGGAAAAATGTTATTAACTTCATCCTAAGAAGAAAGAACTAAACTTTTACCAGCATTAAATACAAATAAACTAATATAAAATGGGTTTTCTATTTGAAAAACAGAAATACACAAGAATAGAGGGCATCTCATTTGGATATCATAGGAAAGACGACATTGGAACTGCATTCCTTTAACTTCTCAGAGTGAGGATCCTAAGCATCCACTCCCTAGGCCAGTGTTTCTCAACCTCGGCAACTTTAAGACGTGTGGACTTCAACTCCCAGAATTCCCCAGTCAGCATGTTTGACTATTTAGTTGAAGTCCACACATCTTAAAGTTGCCAAGGTTGAGAAACACTGCCCTAGACACTTGAACGGGATGGAACGAATCTGTTTGAAGCAGATGGTCCTAACAGGTTGATGAGTTATCATTTGGCAACAAAGAACATTACCACAAAGAAGATGTGGATGGTTGATGGTACAATCTCAATCAACAGTGCAATAAAAAAAGAGAGTTATCTATAAAGTCTGGTCAACAAGACTTTATCGGTGTAATAGCCTAGACACAATTATGACACCCCTTCATGTTAGAGTCCAAACCATCTATGCACGACCTATCTGCAGCACATGGAAACTCCATCATTCTTCCACCATCCCCATTTTTGTGGGTTCATATGCTACGTAACATCAAGAACGTTGTCATCCCTCCTGATTTCCTGCCTCAACATCCTGTGAGTTGTTGTCATCCATTCCTGCCCTGAGCATAGTCCTTTTACCTGCAGAATCGGTAGGAGAATCTTTAGATGAGCTGGATTCGTTGGAGGTGGTGGTGCTGTCCGAAGGGGTCTGTAAATCAGCAGGAAGGGATCCCCCATAATGAAGAAGTGTCTGTATAGCCAGCTGAATGTTGCCTCTGAATACTTTCAGAGCTTGCTCAGCAGTTCCAGGATTAAAGCCCATGTACACCAGCTAGGCGGTAAAAATTGAAGGAAAACACACAGTAAATCACATTTTAACCTTCTTCCAAGAAATTTAGAGTGGTATCTTTGCCTCAGAGACTTCATAGTGTGAGATGAAAGATAAAAAAAAGCAGTTTGGAGAGAAGGGGAGTAAAAGCACACTCTTGGTCATGTGATGTTTCGCTTAATGACTGCAGTGACTTGCTTGATGGCCAAACGGGAAGTGATGTCATAAGTTTGTCGTGGTCATGTGATTTTCCACTTGGCGACCGCACTGCTTAGCAATGGAGTTGCCAGTTCCAACCGTGGTTGCTAGGTGAGGAATACCTGTATACATCCAGCTGTAAACTTGCCTAAAAATTGCAACCGGTTGACAAGAATTGCTCAGGAGTTTGCATTGCATTCTAAAATGTACAGTGGATATAAAAAGTCTACACCCCCCCCCGTGAAAAAGCCAAGTTTTGGGGATGTAAAAAGATCAGACCAAGATAAACCACTTCAGAATTGTTTCCAACTTTAATATAACATACAAGCTGAACGGAAAAACAAACTGAGATCTTTTAGGGTGAAAAAATAAAAATAAGAAACACCGTAGGCCCCTTCCTTTCTTCTGGGAAGGGAAGGGAAAAAGCCAGTGCTTACACTCCATTCTGCAAATATAAATCATGAATGGATGAGATAGGTATTATGTGACCTAATCTGGTATAAAAAAACAACAGGATTTTTTGGAATTACAATGCTCTCATGCACCCCACCAAGCAGCTCTGAAGAAGGGATTAGTTTGTAGCAGGCTGGAAACTGAAAGTGGGTAAGACCTCGAGGGAAGAATAGAACAGAAAATAGAAAATGCACACGCAGAGACGACACTCCAGACTTACCCGTTCAATGCTTTCCTGGGGAACTTGAAACTCATCCCCTGGGGCAGGAGCATCATCGTTTGGTAAAAGTAACTGGGGATTATCCAGCATAATCTAGAGCAGAAAATGAACAAGAGTGGGGGTATGAAACTGAACGAAGAAGAGCCACCCCAAGTCAGTGTAAAAGACAGTATATATAAAGCAGTGTTTCTCCACCTTGGCCACTTGAAGATGTGTGGACTTCAACTCCCAGAATTCCCCAGCTTGAAGATGTGTGGACTTCAACTCCCAGAATTCCCCAGCTTGAAGATGTGTGGACTTCAACTCCCAGAATTCCCCAGCTTGAAGATGTGTGGACTTCAACTCCCAGAATTAGTAGCTGGTTGGGGAATTCTGGGAGTAGAAGTCCACACATCTTCAAGTAGCCAAGGTGGAGAAACACTGATACAAAGCAAGCCACATTTTTACCTAATGTGAGCACTAGGAATAACATTTACCTTAACTGCTTCTTCAATGTTTCCTTTAGCCTTGTGAAGAGCCTCTCTGGCCGCGCGCTCCGAATAGCCCATGCTTTTCAAGGAGTTTATGCCTTCTAATTGTTTCCTCCTTTTCGCCCTCTCCTCTCTCTTGATCAGAGCCTTCTCCTGCATGAGAAACACAGTCAGACATCTTTTCACCAGACAGCAAAACTGCATCTCTGACCCGTAGGTTGGTTCTCAATTTTGGATGCATCCCTTCCATCATTTTGATTGACTGATCATGGGCCATAACCATAAACACACAGTCATAAAGTCCTAGCCGACCACGCAGATAGACTTTCTCCACGACAGTCTGTCCCTAACCTGGTTATTCAAGTCTTTCAACAGGGGTAATCATTACTTCAGCGAAAAACAGATGTTCCACGAACATCTAAGAGCTTCTTCTCTTAGAACCCAAACCCTCTTTCATTTCAGAAGTTAGAAACTCTTTATTTGCTGAGAGAACTTTGGCCATTTCAGTGTGAACACAGGAGAAATTGGCCGTTTCAATATTCTTACAACAGAAGCAGGATTCTGATGTAAGGCAATACACATGCATGAAATAGAAGCACCAGATCAGCCTTTCCCGAGCTTTTGACCCTGGAGGAACCCTTGAAATATTTCTCAGGCCTCGGTTGGGGAACCCCTGCACGTTCAGGCTCAAATAGATGCTGGAAGTTACAAAATTATTCTATTCGTTTCATGGGTAGGCCTGTATAGATGCACTAACGGTGTTGTTAAACTGAAAATAAAGAATGAAACTTGTCGCTTTAAGTGAAGTTGCCCGAATCTGAAATAATTTTTTAAGTAAATCGTGATCTCCCAGGGAACCCCCAGTGACCTCTCGCAGAACCCGAGGGTGCCACGGGACCCTGGTTGAGGAACCCTGCTCTAGATGCTTGAAATGGGAGGCTTCTGCACAATGCAAAACATTCCCCCACCCCAACCCACCCCGCCATGCGATTGTATGGAACTTTTCTGCCAAAAATACTACTTTGGCATGCTAACCTCTCTCCTGTTGGAAATGTGATTGGCAGCATGTTCCAAATTGCCATCACAAGCTCGGAGACCAAGGCGAGCCTCTTGTGCAGAGAAGCCCAGGACTAACAAGCTATTGATCTTTTCTGGATCTATGCGCAGCTCTTGAAATAAGCTATGTGCCTGCAAAGAAAAAACAGAAGAGAAACAAGTAAGTTTCTATTAAAAAGAGTGAAATACAGAACAAACTGGTTTGATGCTTGGAGGCTCTGTGGGAAAAAACATCATGCAGGCTAACCTACTATATATGCCACTGTATTCAGGCAGGCTTAATCTCAGGGAGATACCCACGCAGATTTACAACCTTAGGGAAGGATTTTAAACCTTGACGTAAACAGAAAAACTTACTCTCTGAAGACATTCAGCAGCTTCTCTTTCTCTGCCATTGTGATAATGGCTGATTCCTTCAAGCAAGTAGAGCCTCAGAAATAAAGCCTTCTCTCTCCCAGAACTTCCCTAAAGAGAAGGAAGTATTTACAAATGGGTCAACATGCAAGGAAGGCTTCACAAATCACAGCATGTTAGACCGAGTTCAAATACTGAAAGTCACTGGAGTATTTCGGTGGGGTGAGAGAAAGAAGTAGATGCTCCGAGCCCTAAATAATAAGGCTTATATGAGGATCCATCTACCAACAAATTTGGTTCTGATCTCGTGAAACTCTGCAAAACTAAAGCAAATGGTCTTAGCAGGTGGCACTCTTAGAAATGAATTGCCCCAACAATTGCTTCTAATATGTTGGGTTTAGGGATTATTTAAATCCTCAAAATACTAGCTTTAGAGTAAAAAAACTTTTTCCAGCATATCTTACATAAAATGTATAACAATATTCAACAGTCTATAAGCGGTATTTATGTATAAATCTAAGCCCAGGCTTTTTTTGAAATCCTGATCATGGGCTGGTCTGCACATGTTGCTAAGCCACAATGGGTGGGTTAGCACACAACCCCAAGCCAAAACCCACATGATTAAGGTGATTTAACATTGTGTGTGAATCAACTCTACAAAAAGCAAGTCTTGTGCTTTTTTTTCTTACATTCCCATCTCTTGGGCTCCCTTCAAGGACACAGCACAGCAGGTCCTGCCCTTGAAAAAGCTGCTGCTTTGACAGCTGGGACAGACCATCATTGTTTGTATGGAGTTCCATTTTACTTTAATGCAGGTGTTTTTTTCCCCAACCATGACAATTTCCAAGTGTATGGATGTCAAATCCCAGAATTCCACAGCCAGCCTGGCCCACGGATGAGAATTCTGGGATTTGAAGTCTATACAAATGGAGGTTGGCAAGGCTGGGAAACCCTGCTTTACTGCACTGAGCTGGATTGACCACTGATTTCTAGTTGTTAAATGCTAAATGCTCAGCCCAGTATTTAGAAGCATCTGTCTAGCAGGCTGCTTGGGATTATATCTCTCTACTTTGTGAGAGCTAATTACAATAGCACAACTAAATGTCAGTGCTGGAGTGGAGGGCTGTTCCTTTTCTTAACATACATCTGAACGTCTAGCCAGTCTCTCTAACCAGCAGCCTTTTTTGTGCCTGTTACACTGGAGAAGAGGCTGGAAGGGAGGCCATCTCTAAGCTGAACTCCTGGCTAACTCTTGGCCAGACTCCACCCCAGAAACCAAATGGTCCAGTGGTTAAGGCAGTGTTTCTCAACCTTGGCAAGATGTTTGGACTTCAACTCCCAGAATTCCCCCGCCAGCCAAGGTCACCCAGCTGGCTTTGTGCCTAAGGTGGGACAGGAACTCACAATCTCTCAGTTTCTAGCCTGGTGCCTTAACCACGACACCAAACTGGCTCTCCTTCTGAAGTTACCCACTCCCATATTTAATTTCCAAGAGCACGCAACCTCCTTAGGAAAAGGCCCGAGTACCAACAACAACCAGCTACCCTCTGATGTTGAAATGGCCAAAAGAAAGAAATGAGGATGTAAATGAGGATGTTCCTAAAAAGTAAATGAGGATGAGTTCAAGGTAAACGAGGACAGGTTCACTAAATACACATAACCAGCCTACTTTTATGGTGACCAGTCTTTCATGGTGCTCTCCATAACACCTTCTGAAGCAGTTGTGGGCTGCCAAAAGCTTTTTCTCGGCATCGTCGAGGCACTCCAGTTGTCCCAGGTGGAAGTAGCACCAGACGATGTCCAGCTGCAGCACTGCATAATTATCAACAGTGGTGAGGAGGTCTGAACCACATTCACTGAAAAGCAGAACATATTTGTCTGTTTGGCATGTTTGATCTAGTGGTTAAGGTGCTGGGCTAGAAACCAGGAGACGGTGAGTTCTAGTCCTGCCTGAGGCCTGAAAGCCGGCTGGGTGACCTTGGGCCAGTCCCTCTCTCTCAGCCCAAGAGCCAATCAGGCGTGGTAGGAGAGTTCTAGTCCCGCCTCAGGCACGAAAGCCGGCTGGGTGACCTTGGGCGTCACGGTCTCTCAGCCCAACCCACCTCACAGGGTTGTTGTGGGGAAAACAGGAGGAGGAAGGAGTATTAGGGATGTTCCCTGCCTTGAGTTATTTGTAATAATAATAAAGGCGGGATAAAAATTTTTTAAAAAATTGGCACAGGCGTTGCAGAGCTGTTGAAAGGTGGGCAGAACTCATCCTCTGATACGCAACCCTGTTGTGGCCATGCCTTCAGACCAGGTGGCCCACGAGGGCTCCTTCCCTTTCTGAGTAATGGGATGCCGCGCTCTGGGACTGTTGGGCAGTGACCATGTTGCCAATAAGGCTGAGTTTTATTTTTAACTAAAGGCTGGTGTTTAGAGCTTCCCCCTTTTTTCTGCCATGGTTCTTCCTACTGCTGTGGGATGAGCACATCTGGAAATGATTAGAACAGAAGCAACATGTTTTTGGCTCATTTTCACAGCTGTATAAAATTGTTGGGTGAAGCACTATAATTAGGAAAGAAGTTATGCAAAAGGGGACTGGGATTTTTACCAGAAGTGCTTATCTGCATCCAACAGGTACGGCAATGCCACAGCATATTCTTTTTTCTTCAACAAAGCTCTGCCCTTTTCATGGTACCCCATAGCTATTAAAAGAGCCTGCAAAGACAAGGAGGAGGAGAAACATTTTGCTCACATGAAACCTGAACAAGGCAATTGCATTTCAAACAAAACATCCTTGGCTGTCCCAGGGGGCGGGAGAGGTGGATGGGCGGGGGACACTTACTTTTTTGGCTTGCGAAGGAATCTGGATTGTTCTCCCAGTCTGGTTTGCTATGTCAAGGTATGGTGTGGTGTCTGGGTCGAAATAATCCTCTGCAACAGAGCGTGCGTATTAAAAAAGCAACACATCTCCATAAACTTGATTTATGTTCAGTGAAAACAAAGGGGCACAACCTAAATTTTGAGGGCTGCACAGCCCCACAAAAGGCTCAAATGGGGGTGCTGGAGACCCCCAACATTACCACCAAGCTCCAATTTTCAGTGGGATAGAAAAGACAATTATTAAGTACTGTACGTGCTGTAGAGCCATCAGTTTTAACGGAAATGAAACAAAATCTCTTTTTATTTGACTTCTATCTTGGAGGGTTGCACCAGCAAACTACTCAAAGGGTTAGAGTGGCCATCGGCTTTTTAAAAGGTGGGCATCCCTGAAATAAACTATGGACTAACAGTTCCTTGGCAAGCCTGTAAAACTAGGACCACAATGGCCAATTTAATTCCCTCATTCTCTATTCCCAGGTAAGAATTTTCATAGGAGTTTTCTGCAGAATAAACCACAAGATATAATTAGGATCATGTTGCATCCAAAAAAGCTGATTTTTTGGATTCCTCACTTAAGCCTTTATACTAATCAATTCTATCTTCCCCAATTCAAGCCCCTCCATAGATCTGAAGGATGTGTTGCTTGTTTTACAAAGTATGGGGTGATACAGGTAGTCCTTGACTTATGCCCATTTGTTTAGTGACCATTTGAAGTTACAATGGGGCTGAAAAAAGTTATTTACGACCAGTCTTTGCCCTTATGACCACTGCAGCATCCGCACGGTCACATGATCTAAATTTGGGTGCTTGGCAACCAGATGTATTTATGATGCTTGCAGCATCCTGGGGTCATGTGATCACCATTTGCAACCTTCCCAGCCAGCTTCTGACAAGCAAAATTAATGGGGAACCGCATGATTCGCTTAACAACTGCCACAAAAATGTTGTGAAATTGGGTGCAGTCACATGATGCCTTGTTTAACAACTGTTTCGCTTAGTGACACATTTTCTGGTCCCTATTGTGGTTGTAAGTAGAGGACTACCTGTAGTTCTTCCTAAATAATGAACAACTTAATGATCATCAAAACTCTTCTGTTCTATGCTTCGTATCAGATTCTGGCTGTGCCTTTCAGTGAATCTCACAGCTAAAATATTAACTCTGATGGTTGTTTCAATACATCTATCTTGATCTTTTGTCACAACACAAAATAAGAAAACACTAACCCTTTCTACCTCGTGGTTTCTTTCTTTGCCTGAAGTGTGCATCCATACTAATAATGTATAAACGTGGTAAAATTTATGTTTATGGGTTTAGGGAAAACATGAAAAGTGAAAATAGGCTTGAATTAGAGAAAGGTTTTCATGAATATAGAGTTGAAATTTGGTTCCCAAATTTGCTAAAGAGTGATATATTGTGAAAGTAAAGCATGAGTGAGAATACACTGAATGCTTAGTGGATGGTTTAACACAAAAAAAGAGTAAAGCAAGGATGTAAGATGTCCTTTTGGACACTGAATGTATTTATGAATAAAAGCATAAGGAACTCTTCTGGTGATGTCAGAGATCTGTTAGTTGAGGACATGAATATACATGTTCTTTTGTATGTAGATGACGCTATACTGCTGAAGAACCAGCATGACTTGCAACTAACGTTAGACTATTTGATGGGATGAAGAGAATGGAGCAGCAAATTACCACATCAAGGACCAAGACAGTTGTCTTTGGTAAGGAAAATGGAATGAAGACAAGTTAAACATCAATGGCAAAAAAAAACCTAGAACATGTCAATGAATTTGTGTTTCTCAGTAGAAGAGTCGGAAGCGACTAAACGAATAAACAACAAAGTAGAAGAACTAAAGATGAGGACACGGAGGGAGAAATCTCAAGATCTGCAACTGCTGGTAGAAAGGTAATGAGTAAGATATGGGCTGTTGCGAGGAGCAAATGCCCGTCGAGAGAGAGAAAAAGGTTGTGTCCAAAAATGGGTTTTTCCACACTATTGTGGAAATAGTGTGACAACTGAGAGATGTCAGAAGAAACATAAAAGTAAGCTGAAGGCAGTAGAGATAGTGTCAAGAATGAGCAGGTGCTGAATGAAGATGGATTAAGTACAAAAACGAATGGCCTGTATGAAAGAAGCATGCTGAGGTTGTTTGATCGCATGGAAAGAATGAATGAGGATCAAGTGAAGATCAGCCTAAGAGTCAGTGTGGTGCAGTGGTTAAGCAGGTGGAGACCAGGGGTCAAGTCCACCCTCAGCCACAGAAGTTTGCAGGGTGACTCTGGGCCAGTCACTCTCTCTCAGCCCAATCTACCTGCCTGGATTGTTGTTGCAGGTGAAAAATAGGTCTGGTACTGAACTTGGACAGTAGTGCACACCAAATATCTTTTTGTTGTTGTTTATTCGTCCAGTCGCTTCCGACTCTTCGTGACTTCATGGACCAGCTTCCTGTCGGTCGTCAACACCCCCAGCTCCCCCAGGGACGGGTCCGTCACCTCTAGAATATCATCCACCCACCTTGCCCTTGGTCGGCCCCTCTTCCTTTTGCCCTCCACTCTCCCCAGCATCAGCATCTTCTCCAGGGTGTCCTGACTTCTCATTATGTGGCCAGAGTATTTCAGTTTTGCCTTTAATACCACTGTTAATGTAATTACTACTAAATTGCAAAACAAATATATGAAGGAAGAGCGTACAAGTCAAGGGAAAGACCAAGAAAATCATGGTTGGATGGAGTTGACAAGATCCTTACAAGAGAACAGGGAGAAATTTAGGGAACAAAAGGTGGCATACAAAGTGTGGATAGATGTGAAGGAAACAAGGATGGTTTGCAAGAACAGAAAAATATGAATGTGATGGAAGCCATAATGCTTTCCAAGCATTCAGACAGACGCAAAGAACGATGTTGGTATAAATTAGGTATCACTCTAGTTCCTCTTCTGATCTCAGGTCTTTAATTTCCTTGGCTTATTATTTCTTTCTCTCTTTTTGCACTTTGCATAATGTGGCTTATCATGATATGGTAATAGCTTAAGGTTAGGGATAGCTGCCATAAACACATGTCAGCTGCCAAGCACCCAAATTTTGATCATGTGACCATAGGGGATGCTGCTATGGTCGTAAGTGCGAGGACCGGTCACAAGTCACGGACTACCTGTATATCCACTCAGAAAACCTGTGTGTGTGTGTGTGTGTGTGTTTGTAGTAAGAGTGTGGGATTTAAACAAAGAGTCCCTTTACCTCTTTCAGCAAGTATTTCCAATCCCCTTTTCGTCCTCTGCATCCTTTTACTTATTTCTTTCTTCTTCAAGGCCTCTTCTTCATGCTGTATCTCTTCTTCACGGATTTTCCGTCTGGTCTCTTCTTCACTCAGTTTCAGCTCAAGCACCATGACTTTGACGTTGTGGGTTACCCCTTGTTCCTCTAACGTCTTTCCTGCAAAGCAGAAGCTGATTAACGAGCCAGCCAAAATCAGCAGGAGGACTTCTGAAATAGAAGCTTCAGTATACAGATGTTTGAAAATAAAAAAAGGAGCAGTCTTATTCAGAATATGAATAAACAATTGTTCCACAAATGCATTTAAGCGCAAGATACATACCCAATTCCAGTTGCTTCTTATTTATAATCACTTTAATGCAATTTTCTTCAAATCCGTACGTCTGTGCTATCCTGGGAAGAAAAACAGTAGCTAGTAAAAACAATTCAGCTTTACAATTATACTGCTGTTACTTTTTGGGAGAACTAACTTTTCAGAATTATTTTTATACATCATGATAGTGATCAAGAAGTGCCATTTTACAATCTGGGCAAGTTAAGGACAAGTAAAAATCCTTTCTATTTCTCAGAACATAAAATGCCAAGGTGAAGGACGGTGCAGAGCAGCTGGTCAGCCAGAACCCTCCTGCTAATAACACCAAGGTTGCAACCCCATACACACTTACTCGCACCACGGAATTCGCTGAGATGTGCTTTGCGATAAACATCTTTTTAAATATATAGTAGATACCCAGATACACCTTTTCATAATACTACAGGTAGTCTTCAACTTATGACCACAATCGGGACTGGAACTTTAGTCACTAAGTGATGTGGTCGTTAAGTGAGCCATCATGTGACTCTGCCTGATTTTATGACCTTTTTGCCATGGTTCTTAAATGAATCACTTGGTTGTTAAGCAAATCCAGCATCCCCCACTGATTTTGCTTGTTGGAAGCCATCTGGGAAGGTCGCAAATGGTGATCACGTGACCCTGGGACGCTGCAACTGCCGTAAATACATGCTGGCTGCCAAGTACCCAAATTTTGATCGTGTGACCATGGGGTGCCATGATGGTTGTAAGTGTGAGGACTGGTCACAACTCATTTTTTTCAATGCTGTCATAACTTCGAACGATCGCTAAACGAATGCTCTTAAGTCAAGGACTACCTGTGTATCTACTCAGAAAACCCACTTCTGTGTTCAGACTGAGCAATTGGTAAAATGAATTTCTTCTATGTTTATACCTCTTCCAGAATGAGTACACAGCAATGCTTTCTATGATACGTATTCTGGATCTTATATAATTATAGCATGCAGTTACATAAAACAAATTACAGGAACTTTTGAGCAAAGCACTTTTATTTTAAGTAAATGGTAGATACTTACTGGGATCGCAGCTCTTTGCCTGTGATGACCAGTTTGGTCTCCAGTACATTTTTTTGTATCTATGAAATACATAAAATATTATTTTTTTAAAGATGATATAGATTTGGGGCTTCAGCAAAGGATCGTTACCTTGTCGTGGTGCTGGAGCTTGAGCACCTCAGTGATGCCATGAGCTAAACCGTGAAGGGCCACCCAAGACGGGAAGGTCATGACAGAGAGGTCAGACTAAATGCGATCCCTGGGGAAGGTAATGGCAACCCACCTCAGTATTCTTGCCGTGAAAACTAAATGGATCAGTACAACCAGAGATATGTCGGTATACCATCGGAAGATGAGACCCCCAGGTCGGAAGATGGTCAAAATGCTACTGGGGAGGAACAGAGGATGAGCTCAACTAGCCCCAGACGTGATGACGCAGCTAGCTCAAAGCCGAAAGGACGGCTAGCAGCCGACGGTGCTGGTGGTGAACGGCGAATCCGATGTTCTAAGGATCAACACACCATCGGAACCTGGAATGTAAGATCTATGAGCCAGGGCAAATTGGATGTGGTTATTGGTGAGATGTCAAGATTAAAGATAGACATTCTGGGCGTCAGTGAACTGAAATGGACTGGAATGGGCCACTTCACATCAAATGACCACCAGATCTACTACTGCGGACAAGAGGACCACAGAAGAAATGGAGTAGCCTTCATAATTAATAGTCAAGTGGCTAAAGCAGTGCTTGGATACAACCCAAAAAACGACAGAATGATCTCAATTCGAATTCAGGGCAAGCCATCTAACATCACAGTGATCCAAATATACGCCCCAACCACAAATGCTGAAGAAGCTGAAGTAGAGCAGTTCTATGAGGATCTGCAGCACCTACTGGACAACACGCCTAAAAGAGATGTTATTTTCATCACAGGAGACTGGAATGCTAAGGTGGGCAGTCAAATGACACCTGGAATTACAGGTAAGCATGGCCTGGGAGAACAAAACGAAGCAGGACACAGGCTGATAGAATTTTGCCAAGACAATTCACTCTGCATAACAAACACTCTCTTCCAACAACCTAAGAGACGGCTTTATACATGGACTTCACCAGATGGACAACACCGAAATCAGATTGATTACATCCTTTGCAGCCAAAGGTGGCGGACATCTGTACAGTCGGTAAAAACAAGGCCTGGAGCTGACTGTAGTTCAGATCACGAACTTCTTCTTGCACAATTTAGGATCAGACTAAAGAGATTAGGGAAGACCCACAGATCAGCTAGATATGAGCTCACTAATATTCCTAAGGCATATGCAGTGGAGGTGAAGAATAGATTTAAGGGACTGGACTTAGTAGATAGGGTCCCGGAAGAACTCTGGACAGAAGTTGGCAGCATTGTTCAGGAGGCGGCAACAAAATACATCCGAAAGAAAGACAAAACCAAGAAGGCAAAATGGCTGTCTGCTGAGACACTAGAAGTAGCCCAAGAAAGAAGGAAAGCAAAAGGCAACAGTGATAGGGGGAGATATGCCCAATTAAATGCAAAATTCCAGAGATAAGGAATTATTTTTAAACAAGCAATGCGCGGAAGTGGAAGAAGACAATAGAATAGGAAGGACAAGAGACCTCTTCCAGAAAATTAGAAACATTGGAGGTAAATTCCAGGCCAAAATGGGTATGATCAAAAACAAAGATGGCAAGGACCTAACAGAAGAAGAAGAGATCAAGAAAAGGTGGCAAGAATATACAGAAGACCTGTATAGGAAGGATAACAATATCAGGGATAGCTTTGACGGTGTGGTCAGGGAGCTAGAGCCAGACATCCTGAAGAGTGAGGTTGAGTGGGCCTTAAGAAGCATTGCTAATAACAAGGCAACAGGAGACGACGGCATCCCAGCTGAACTGTTCCAAATCTTGCAAGATGATGCTGTCAAGGTAATGCATGCTATATGCCAGCAAATTTGGAAAACACAAGAATGGCCATCAGACTGGAAAAAATCAACTTATATCCCCATACCAAAAAAGGGAAACACTAAAGAATGTTCAAACTATCGAACAGTGGCACTCATTTCACATGCCAGTAAGGTAATGCTCAAGATCCTGCAAGGTAGACTTCAGCAGTTCATGGAGCGAGAATTGCCAGATGTACAAGCTGGGTTTAGAAAAGGCAGAGGAACTAGGGACCAAATTGCCAATATCCGCTGGATAATGGAAAAAGCCAGGGAGTTTCAGAAAAACATCTATTTCTGTTTTATTGACTATTCTAAAGCCTTTGACTGTGTGGACCATAACAAATTGTGGCAAGTTCTTAGTGGTATGGGGATACCAAGTCATCTTGTATGCCTCCTGAAGAATCTGTATAACGACCAAGTAGCAACAGTAAGAACAGACCACGGAACAACAGACTGGTTTAAGATTGGGAAAGGAGTACGGCAGGGCTGTATACTCTCACCCTACCTATTCAACTTGTATGCAGAACACATCATGCGACAAGCTGGGCTTGAGGAATCCAAGGCTGGAGTTAAAATCGCTGGAAGAAATATTAACGATCTCAGATATGCAGATGATACCACTTTGATGGCTGAAAGTGAAGAGGAACTGAGGAGCCTTATGATGAAGGTGAAAGAAGAAAGTGCAAAAGCTGGTTTGCAGCTAAACCTCAAAAAAACCAAGATTATGGCAACCAGCTTGATTGATAACTGGCAAATAGAGGGAGAAAATGTAGAAGCAGTGAAAGACTTTGTATTCCTAGGTGCAAAGGTGCAGATGCTGACTGCAGTCAGGAAATCAGAAGACGCTTAATCCTTGGGAGAAGAGCAATGACAAATCTCGATAAAATAGTTAAGAGCAGAGACATCACACTGACAACAAAGGTCCGCATAGTTAAAGCAATGGTGTTCCCTGTAGTAACATATGGCTGCGAGAGCTGGACCATAAGGAAGGCTGAGCGAAGGAAGATCGATGCTTTTGAACTGTGGTGTTGGAGGAAAATTCTGAGAGTGCCTTGGACTGCAAGAAGATCCAACCAGTCCATCCTCCAGGAAATAAAGCCAGACTGCTCACTTGAGGGAACGATATTAAAGGCAAAACTGAAATACTTTGGCCACATAATGAGAAGACAGGACACCCTGGAGAAGATGCTGATGCTAGGGAGAGTGGAAGGCAAAAGGAAGAGGGGCCGACCAAGGGCAAGATGGATGGATGATATTCTAGAGGTGACGGACTCGTCCCTGGGGGAGCTGGGGGTGTTGACGACCGACAGGAAGCTCTGGCGTGGGCTGGTCCATGAAGTCACGAAGAGTCGGAAGCGACTAAACGAATAAACAACAAAATAGATTTGGGGTCTTCAAACATGCTGGTCTTGTTTAGAGAGCAGCACTGATGCATTAAAAATTCAACATTTTCCTTTTGGGTTTCTGGATTTTGTTCTGACCACCACAGCAGTATTCTTTAACACAGCTTTGATTTCATTCTAATTCTTCCTCACTTTTTTTCATTTTTTGTCTTTCCAATCCACATGCCTTGATAAACACAGAGCAAAAGGGAATCTTAACATTCAATCTAGTCCTGCATAAGGCACAGGAGTTTAAAAAAAATGGGAAGAGAAAGAAAAAAAACTGCAGTGAACTGTACAAACATCAGTTCTGGAATTAATAAATTATCCATATTAACTCTGAAATAAATGTGGGAAAAAATAACTGGGCAAAACAAATCTATACAACAGAAATTCTGGGAAAATCTTTTTACTGACAGATTGTGCCTGATATTGGGTCTACTAAAGTGCAAGAAGAGTCAATTTCAAGTAAATACAGCAGACTCTCAATTAACTGGAACTCAAGCAACCGGCAGAAAATCAAACTGGGAAAAAAATTGGCACTCTCAAGCAACCAGGAAAAAAAAAAAGGAGGCACTCTCAAGCAACTGGCAAAAAAATCTGTATCTCTCTGCTGCCATCTAGTGGGTATTAGGGTTTAATAGTAACTCTCAAGCAACCAGCAACTACGTTTATCCAGCATCTACCAATCCCCATGGGTGCTGGTTAACTGACAATCTACTGTATAGGTCCCTTGTCTCTAAGAATTCAATAGTCCAATGAACACTGGAATCAAATGGTATTAGGATCAAATGGAAGAGGTGAAGAATCAATCGATCAAGACATGTGATAAAGAAATTTGAGGATAGCATTTTGGTTGCTAAGTGAAGCGGTCATTAAATGAATCTGACCCAATTTTACAACCTTTTTTGCAGCAGTAGTTAAGTGAACAATGTGGTCATTAAGTGAGCCACGTGGTTCCCCATTGATTTCCCTTGCCAGAAGCCGGACTGAAAGGTCAAAAATGGTGATCATGTGACCATGGGATGCCGCAACGATCATAAATGTGAACTGGTTGCCAATCGCCCAAATTGTGATCAGGTGACCACAGGGATGCTACGACAGGCATAAGTGTGAGAACCAGTCATAAGTTACTTTTTTCAACATTGTTTTAAGTCCAAACCATCACTAAATGAATGGTTGTTAAGTGAGGACTACCTGTACCATTTTTCCATCCAAGAGCTATTAGACAGATGTCATGAGTACTGATGGTGAGCAGGAGGGGGCCCCTATCCAGGGGGGAAAACACATGCGTAGTACTGAGGAATTAAGCAGCCATTCAAAGAGACACAGATCAGACCCGCCTTGACTTTTGGGGTTTATCTGTCTGGGTTTTTCCCACGCTTCTTCAGTTTGTTAGGATTTCCTGTCTAATGTAGCAGTAATAAAACACTAGAGACCTATTCCTTGTCTCAGCGTGGTTCCTGACTGTTAGGACATCAGCTCTAGTTTTCCAGCAGTAACAGCAGCAGCAAAGTACAGCACTTTAATTACTGCTACGCATGCCACCATGTTACTGTAACTAAAATAGCAGTTGGACTGTTTTCCTGCCACCTTAAGCACAGGCACCTTTTTATGGATAGACTTTTTAATGAAAGCATTGAAACAAATATATGGCCACAAGGGAATAGTGAACATAAAAGTTTCCCTTGACGTAAAGTCCAGTCGTGTCCGACTCTAGGGGGCGGTGCTCATCTCCGTTTCACAGCCTTGGAGCCGGTGTTGTCCGTAAGGACCCGTCCGTGGTCATGTGGCCAGCATGACGACACGGAACGCTGTTACCTTCCCGCCGAAGCGGTACCTATCGATCTACTCACATTTGCATGTTTTCGAACTGCTAGGTGAGCAGGAGCTGGGATTAGCAACGGGAGCTCACCCCGCCGCGCGGTTTCGAACCGCCAACCTTCCAATCGGCAGCTCAGCAGTTTAACCCGCAGCGCCACCGCGTCCCTGCCATAGTGAACATAGCAGCGTGCTTTATTCCCACTAAATGAACATTCTTTTTAATGTAAGGGCTGAATAAGATTTCAGCCTTAGCCAGAAGTTGTTGCCAAATACATTTCATTGCCTTTATTCAATAATTTCATCTGGGGCTATTTTCCCTGAAAAAGTTGCCTTTTACAGTCCTAGGAGGTTTCTAGTGTTTTCACAATATGCTTATCTATTATTACCTTAATCACCGCTGACTCAGTTGACTAAGTTTAACAATAAACACAACCACATCAGTTGGGTTTGCATCAACACATATTAGGCTTATATGTAGACAGCCAGCTTCTGGTTCAGTGTGTAATGCAAACAGTACTAGTGTTTTGTCCTGAGAGCTTGCCTCTTCTGGATTTAAGAAAGGAAGTGGATTCCTAACCCACTTCTCTTTTACATAAACAAAATAAAGACATAGCATAGTCTCATTTTTTCTGGAGAAGGCTCTGATGCTGGGAAAGGTAGAAGGAAAGAGAAGAGGACGACCAGCAGAAGATGGATAGACTTAGTTACAGTGATGATTGGGACACCATTGGAAGACCTGAAGGACCAGGCTGGGGACAGATCATGGAAAAAATGTGGCCGCTAAGAGTCGACAACGACCTAATGGCATGTAATCAATCAATCAATCGTCTCATTTATTTGCCTCCTGTGGACAAAGGAAATACGATAGTTCAATGTTTGGCTAAAGTGGCTCCTAGTGCACATTTTACACATGCTTCTTCAGGTAACATGAAACAGCTGCTTACTTTACCCATCCTTGAAGGCAGGGCTACTTCAAGTGTAGCCACGCCGGTCGCCTTATAAGCTTCATTTCCCATTCCCCGCTCGACTGCTTTGCAACGTATTTCTTCCAGAAGAGCCTCTATTTCATTGTCATTATAATTTAGCCTGGCTGAATATTGCCGGGTGAGATCCTAGGACAATAAAAATGAATCTGTTAAGAATACAAAAGCAATAAAAATGCATGAAATAAAGCAGCGACAATACGGCAGCCAGCATACCTTCAGCTCCTCCCCAGCTTCCTTGTTGCTGTTGGTATACGGAGGCTTCCATAGCTGAATTTTGTCTTCACGCAAATAGTTTTTCAGCTTCGCTGCAAGGTATTTGTTCTGTGCCATCCTGGCATAAAAAAACAAAAGGAAAACACTGACACCTGGGTAGGCAACTTATCTCGCAACTGTGCTTCTGATTCGGTTAAAACATGTCTCCTTTTACATCTCAAGAGGAATGTACCTGTAAATCTGGCTCCTTTTTGTACTTAAACAAACTAAACAAACAGGAGAAGAAGCTACGTGGAAGAACACATGGCTTGCACGTCCAATCCGCCGAATCTCCCAATACGACTGAGAAAGCTAGAAATCAGGAGACTGTGACTTCTAGTCCTGCCTGGAAAAACTGGCTTTGGACAATTTGATCCACGTTTCGTCCCGGTGTGAGCCCAGTTCATATATGGCACTTCCACTAAAGGAACATTCATCCCACTACATTTATTAGTTTTTACGTATGTAAAACAAACAAACAAACAAACTTCTTGGGGGTATCTCAGAAATTCAAAGCCACTATCTTGTGACTTCTTTTTCAAGCTGCAGAACCCTGACCTACGCAGAATATGGACTTTCTGCTCAGCAGATAAAATGCAGGAAGCTGAATAAGAAGCACTCAGTCACGTTGAAATAGGTTGGTGAATAATCTATCATAAATGTTTTTTATTTCCTCATGGAGCTGTTCCTGTTTGGCAAAGTGGTTCTTCTAAGCAGCCACTGGCAGGCTACAATCCAAAGCGTCATCCACTGAAGGAAGCTAATGTGTGTGCTTTTATTTCATAAATCAAATCAAACTAAAATCCCAGCAAGATTTTACAAAGCTCGCTCAGATTTGTAAAGCGAAAGGTTGTAGCTCAACAGGAATTTTATTTATTTTTGGTGCCTTCAAGTCAGTTTTTGACTCCTGGCGACTGCCTGGACAAGTCCCTGCAGTTTTCCTGGCAAGGTTTTTCAGAAGTGGTTTGCCATTGCCTGCTTCCTAGGGCTGAGTGTGTGTGACTGGCCCAAGGTCACCCAGCTGGCTTTCATGCCTAAGGTGGGACTAGAACTCACAGTCTCCTGGTTTTTAGCTTGATTCCTTAACCACTACACCAAACTGGGTCTCTAGAATGGAATACTGGAATAGTGCTAAGTTTATCAACAGCTAACAAAGGCACCCCAAATCTGCTTTTGTGTTTTACTGCACTTTGATTTGCAGGATCAACAGGTGACACTTTGCAACGCAAAAGTCTGTCAAGGCAACCTGCAAACGCCTGGAGATCAAGAAACAGTTAAAAGCCAGCTGAAAAGTTCGTATGAACGACGACAAAACAGAAGTTTCAAAGGCAAACTCTTTGAGCCACTTTTTCCAGAAAAATCCAGTCCTCATGAAAAAGACTCTTGCAGTTTGAGGACTGCAGCTGTCACTATGACTCTGCCATCTCTGGGTCTTTTACGTTTTACTCTCTTCCAATGATCCCAGTGCAATCCAAGCAGATGCCAGGCTTTACAGATGTAGCCAATAAAGCTGGCCAACATTTCTGTTCTTTTGGAGTTGGGACGCAAGAAGGAAGCCAGACAAAAGCACTGCCTGGTCTCCTCCGCAGAAACTGTTCCAATCACCATATGGAAAAGCAGGAGGTCAGCAGCTTAGCTTCCCTCCGTTTTACCCATTCCACCAATTCTGTGGTCCTTGTGCCCAGCTTTGCCATTTCTCTTTCAGCCAGATCAGGAAATGGGAAAGCATCCCCAGAGCCAGGCGGGTCTCCCAAGCAGCTGGCTGAGGAGAAGAGGAAATCTTAAAGGGCAAAATAAATGGAAGGAGAACAAGGAAAGGGTACGAAGCCTGGTTTCTGGAATTCTTTCCAGCCCTTAATAGCAGCTCCATTCTGGACCATATGACTAGAAGGGGAGGGGGGAGGCTTAAAACAGAACAATCATCATCATCATCATCATCATTTTTCTGAGTTGTTGCCCAGATGATTAGATGATTCTTCCACTGGGATGCACAGGGAGTTTTTTTTTCCCCCTCTGCAGTAACCAGGACAGGGTGGGAAAGAATAAAAAGCGTAAATTAAGATCATTGCGTGAAAGACAACTATATGCACAGTCTCTTAAAGAATCAGGAGATTCTATTATGGTTGCTTAAAGGACTGCCATCTTCAAGTACAGATGAAACAGTAAAACCGATTCATTAATTTTGCTTTCATGACACTTGATTCATTGACATTTTGCATACGTTTTATAGACACTGCAGTGGAAAATGGAAACAGAAGAAAATATCCCTATCTAGATTCTATTCCTGGAAACTTTATTTTCCCATAAAAAGTCCCTTTATTTACAAATGCCTTCATAAAAAGGAAAGTGAGGGAGATGCACCAAATCTTATATTCAAAGATTTGCTAGGAGACCTTATGAAATAGGCATTCCCCTTTGATTTTTGATTGTTAAAAGGAATCTGTCAGAAACAAAGCAAATTATCTTTATTTGTCCAAGCACTGCCTGTCATTTGCCAACTATTTAAAACTGTTGGTAGAATATTGGGGCTCAGGTGATAATACATAATTTTTTCTTTCCCACATCTATGTTCTTCCTGGCCCTTTTTTCCTTATGTCTTTTACTATCATTTTGGCATCTTCTTAATCATTAACAGGTTAACAGGTGAACAGAGTTTTTAACCATTTTGCTTGCAAGACACTGCAACGTAATTTCCTAGCTGTTTTATCCAACTTATTAAATGTTATGCTGGGGATCTTATTTTTCACTGTTTTACTCTATTTACTAACACTTAATTTTGTCCTCAACCCCCTTTCAATGGGGATATTAGGGGAAAAAAAACAAGCTAAGTTACATTGTTTGCTTTGCTTTGCTTAAGATGTTTTGGAGGACTCTTGTTGGTTTGTGTGCCTCGGGGATGCAATGCAATGTGGTTGTAGCAGGACAAAAACAGTAAATTACATAGTACGGTTTACTATGCAGGTTGGGGATATACAACGTTGTGCACAACTGTATGGACGGGGGACAAGCCACAAAAAAATGTACTGTGACATCACAACACACCCACCATTCACACACCTATGTGGGGAGGTTGCCCTGAAAGTCCTAAAGGGCGGAGTTTTGTGTCACGTCATTGCAGGTACAGAGGGGAGGAGCTTGCATCATGACATCACGGCGTAAGGATGGTGCTTGCATTGTGACGCCACAGCACAAAGGAACGGCGCTCGCATTGTGACAGCACAACACACATTCCCTTGTTTTGCTATCTTGGGGAGCGGGAAGATACGCCTGTATTCCCAAGGCCCCAACTCCCAGCCCCTGGCCAGCATGACAGGCCTAGACGTCCAGCCCATTCGGAGGGCTCGGGGTTAGACGAAGAGGGCGGACCAGGAAGCCGGGCAGGGACTACACCCCCCAGGATCTCCAGCCCCTTGCCAGCCCCCCGCGCTCCCTCTCTCCCGTCGCCAGAAGGAGAGGCCCCGGCCGGCCCTGGGCGCTCCCCCTCAGCCGCGGCTCCCCCGTCCCCGGGGGGGAGGCGCCCCGCCCCCCCCCCGGCCCGCAGCCCGAGGGCGCCCCCCACTCACCTGCGCGCGCTCCTCCCCGTCGCCGGCGCGCGCGACCCTGGAGGCGGGGCTGCCGGGGGCCGTCGGGCTGCAGCGCGGGACGTCAGAAACGAAAGCGAGAGAACGCTGCTGCGCCGACGCGGGACTCCGCCCGGCCGAGGGGGCGGGGCGAGCGGCGGGCACGTGACCGTCGGCCTGGCGACCTCCCGCGGCCATTTTGGCGCCCCTCGCGCGCGCGCGGGCGTGGGGGGGGCAGGCTTGCTTTCCGGGCGGCGGCGGCGGCGGCGGCAGCGGCTTCCCCGGACTGCTCGGGTAGGAGGCGCTTCTAGCACGAACCCCGCCCTCAGCCCCTTGCTGAGGGTGCCGAGGTCCCGCCCTTCTCTGGAACCGCGCTGCCGATCTCCCGACGACCGCTAGAGGGCGGCAAAGGCGGTGCTCTGTGGCCCCCTAGTGGCCCTCCCGGGTAGTGCGGTCCCCGATCTTGGGATGTGGCCCGGGCGGCGCCGCCTGTGAGAAGCGATGTGATGGCTTCCTCGAAAGCAAGTGGAAAAGGCGGTGTGGGGAAAGAAGACCCCAAACCAAATTGGAAAAGCTATCCTGGAGTCTTGCTTGGTTCCTGGGGATTAGATGGGGTGCTCCGCCTTGCAACCTGATCCTGGCAAGAACTTGCAGCCCTTCCAGGGACAGGGTTGAAATCTCTTGGGGCCTCCTGCTGCGTCCTCTTGTCTTCTCTTAATCCTTCCCCCAACCTTGCTAGACTAGCCAGTTTTTTGTTAGGTCCATCCTCTCATTGCGAGCCTAAAATCAGTCTCTGCTTGCTAATCTTCACCTCAAGAGAGCCTTCAGTCCGCCAGAATGGACTGGGTCTTGCAATAACCATCTCTGTCTTAGTAACTATCTCCACATTTGTATTTTGAAGGCAGAAATCTTTCTTGGTTGTTTCTTGGTGCCCAGCATTTGCAGCAGTCCCTTGCCATGGGAAAGGACCCTTGAAAGGCCTTCTCATCGTTATGAAAACCGTTTCTTTGTGCTCATTGAAAGGCCTTTTCATCGTTATGTTTTGGTATTGTTAAATTTGCTTTGTGTATTTAGTTCTTTATTAACATATAAAAACACTCACAATATAATGGAGACCTAAACAGTAGAGGTAGGCCTTGCTTAAGGATTGCCCTGTTTAGCGACTGTTCAGAGTTATGATGAAGATGCTGAAAAAGTAACTTTATGACCAGTCCTCGCATTTGTGACTGTCGCAGCATCCCTGCAGGCATGTGATTGACATTCGGGTGTTTGGCAACTGGCAGGTGTTTAGGCTTGTTGTGATGTACTGCAGGCATGTGATCTCCATTTGCACACTTTACAACCAGCTTCCCACAAGCAGAGTCAATGGAGAAGCTGGCAGTAAAATCCCAAGTTGCGGTCATGTGATATCTCGCTTAAAGACTGTGGGTGATTTGCTTAATGACCAAATGGAAAGCGATGTCATTAGTCTGTTGTGGTCATGTGGTGTTTTGCTTAGCAAAGTTGCCAGTCCCACTTGTGGTCACTAAATGAGGACTTCTTGTAACAGCTCAAGATTAAAACCCTTATCGTACAACAAATATTTTGATGGAATCTGCAGCAGTTTTTTTCCTAATATTACATTCAGTTCCAGATGAAAAAGCCAAATAATCTTATGCTCAGTAACACTGATATCCTAAATTATAATTAATATTGATATAATACTTCTTTCTCTTTTCTTTCTCCTCAATAGTCTGAGTTTTCTAAATACTGTAGTGTTAATAATCTTCAATTAATATTGTATAGTATTAATACATAATTAATATTGTATATTGTATTGAAACAATATAATATATTAAGAATTGCAAAATAATAAGAAGAAAGGCCCTTTAATGATATTGTCTGTTACTGGCTTCTTCTGCGTACCATCCATCTTTATCCATTCCTCAGCCCCAGAAAACTAAAGCTTTTACCATCTCTATTTCTTATCTTAGAAGTGAGCTATGTTAATTTGTAGTAGCAAAGCTTGTAAAATTTGTAAGTGGGAACAGGTGCTGCCAGACGCCTCCTGGTTTTCTCATCCAGCATATAACAACTAAGCCTGCAGATTGACCTTCCTTTTGTCTTAATATTTAACCTGTGTTCTTTTCACTTTTCATGCTTATTTTTACCCTCCTATGCCTTCTTTCAACTAACGAAGTGGTTTTCTCTGTATATTTAAAATGGCTGGTGTTTTGATTTCCAGCTTTGACCCCAACTGGCATCTCTTTGAAAAGCTAATTCAGCATCCCCTTACTTTTGTATATGCAACTACTTCATAAATTTGGCAAGAGTGAATCTCACTCTTAAAAAAGTTTTATCACAACATACATTACTAGAAAAGGAAGCAGTCTTAATAGGAAAAAACAATCCAAATTCCTGCGCAGCAATCTTGAGCCAAGCACGCAAAGCTTAGTTTTGGGTAATCACAGCCAAATCTGATTTGTTCAACATTGTGGTTTAGTACTAGAAGTAGCCATTGTGATTGCTTATAATCACATCCAGATATAACAATAGATCATGGTTGAATGAGCATCTGAAATTTCCATTTGTGAATTGTAATGCAGGGAAGTCTTGCCTGTGTGCATCCTTGTAACTGTAAATCATGGATTATGACTGAGGGCAGAATAAGTGTCCCTAAAATTCAAAAGCTTCCTTATTAGGAAAGATTGTACGTATGTAGTGCAAATGAGACATTGCTCATAACTTACTTGAATGTCAATTGTATGCTATGAAAAGGGCTGATGAATTAGAATCCTACATAAAATTTAAAAACTTTTGGGAGACTGAGGTTAAATTGTCCCACTTACTTCAGGGAACCAGCTTGTTGGCCTTTAGAAGAACCGCTGCTTTTATATACAAAATAATGCAGAAAAGGAAAGATCACCTAGTACAATTTGGAGTTGATTATGGGGAATTCTGGGAGTTGGTCCACACATCTTCAAGTTGCCAATGTTGAGAAACACTGCTCTAGGGCATGTATGCAGCACCTGGCTGTGACTTAAAGCCACATCTGTTTCTAGGACTGTGCAACTGCGTTGAAAATCCCAGTTGAATCTAAAACAATGCAGTGTCCCATAACAAATGCATCCATGGAGCTTTCTTAGCAACAATACAGAAGTGGTTTACCATTGACTACTTCTGGGACTTTTTTTTTCAGTTTCCCAGTGTAACCTACAAGTTGAAGATTTCCTTGTGGTCTCCCATCTAAATTAAACAGATCCAACCCTGCTGCTTTGCTTTTTTCTTTTTTTTTTTCAGATCAGCCAGTCAGCTGGATGCTGGCATGCTCTGCAACATGCATTTGTACATTAGATACTATCACGGTAAATTAAATGGGGTTTTTTTGTAGATCATGCACTCAAAGAAACCCAACAAAGGATCTGGATACAACATAAAATTTTATTCCTAATTTATCTTATTTGCAAAATTAATATGTCTATGAATGAAAGAATGCATAATACATGGACAAAAAAAAATGCATTACATAGTTGTTAGCCTTGTTCAGTGAGCCAAAAAGATACTCTTTTCTGACTTGCAAATGAGAAAGTAATGTGGAAAAAATAAATCTGGAACATAAAATATTGGATGTGTTTAATGATAGCAGGAAGATCATTTCAAGGTTTATGAGCTGATTTTGGAGTGTATTCTGGAAAAGATATATTGAGTTCAACAAAAGTATTGTCTTTGTTAAGATTCTAGAGGCGGCATCACATATTGCCCATTCAGACAGCTATTTAAAATTCCTCTTCTTTTTGTGTCTATTCAGAAATAAGATCTACTAAAGTTAATTGGGCTCATTTTCAGCTAGGAGTATATGTGATTGTGTTGCCTGCATGAAAGTCTATATTTAGCTCAGTTGAGCTACATTAATAATTTTGGAAAGGCTGATATTTGTGATAGATGCTTCTGTTGCTATGCAGCACAATGGGAACAGAATCCCTGCTTCCTAAAGATAATCCTTTGAAAGGGAGGCTCACTGTCATGTCACTTAATTTTTTTAAAAAATGTATTTCATCTATTCTTGAAAGGAATAAAGGGGTGTTGAGGGATTATTTGGGGTTTACCCTCTGGAACACTCTTCTGAAATGAGGAAATGAACTTACCAAACTGAATTGAATATAAGGTACAGTTAATCAACAGCCATTGATAGGATAGAATGAAAATAAACTTCCATGGGGCTATTTTTTCCTTCACAGTGGATCTTCAAAACACATGTTTATGGCAGTCCAGAGACTTATTCATTGAAAATACATTTTAAGAAATTATAGCAAGTAGATCGACACTAAAATGCACACAGATAAAGTTTCCCTATTCAAGGTCTAACAGGCTTCTGGTTTCAGGCTGGAGCAATGGAGTTCCACCAGCTCCAGTCTAGATCAGTGTTTCTCAACTGTAGCAACTTTAAGGTGGGTGGCCTTCAACTCCCAGAAGGCCCCAGCCAGCCTGCTGGCTGTGGACTTCTGGGAGTTGAAGGCCACCCATCTTAAAGTTTCTACGGTTGAGAAACACGGATCTAGAGGGAAATTCTAGATACCTCCACCCATCTGCCGCAACATGACTAGTTATTTTCCTTACTGCATTTTCCTTCCATTTTCACTCTATGGAATTGAGGGGAGAAAACTCCCTTTTCTTCAGATGAACGATATTGGGCTGGCTGAGCTAAAAAAATCCCCTGCGAAGCAAACGTAATTTCATCATTGCTCTCCCACCACACGTGGCATGTGAGACACAGAAGCTTGGAAGTAGCTGAAGCCCTTCCATTCCACATGACCCTTCCTTAGACTAGCATGCATACCCTTAGAGAAACATTGACCCAAGTTGGTTATATGTGGATAGAGCATCTCATGTTCGTGGGAACAGAAATGCTACTTCTGTATTTCAGGCAATTATACAAGTGCGTGTGGTAAGGAGGAGCTTCTTGCAACTTCTGTGGAAAAACTAGCTGTGTGGATAGACGGATCTCCCTCTTCCTTGGTGGAATTCTCACTGGGAAACATACAGCCCAAGTTTTCTTGCAGCTTCAGAAATCTTGGGATTTTTTTTCTGAGGGAAAGGGTAATAAGGTAGCTTACTAGGTGCTGGTTTTGAAGCTGAAGTGTTGAGGCTAGAGTAAGTCCAAATGGAGGTAACTGATGTCCGAGGTGAGTTGGAATGGACCGTCTCTTCAGTGGGGTGCAAATTTTCCTCTTTGCTGGATGATGCAAGGGCCTGTTCAGTGCTTTCTAACAACGCTTGGCAAGACAACATGCTATGTTCATTCTGGTTTGGGACGATGTCACAAGGCCGTTTCTGGTGATGTGCCAGACGGTGGACACCAAGGTGCATCCTCCATGGTGAACTTACTTGTGCATTTCCACTGCAGGGCAAATCCAGTTTGATCTCTCTCTCTTTCAGTGCTCTTCTCATGCCCTTATTGATTAAAACAGTACTGACCATGGATTCCGTGGGAACGGCCTCATTCCCACCTGTGAAGAAAATTCAAATTTAAAACGTTGGAAAGGAATGAGAACCTTACTTTTCTGATAATCCATTATAGCCCTAAATCTGATGCGACCAGTTCTTGAACACAAGGAAACAAGTTTCACATCTCCAGAGTTAAGCAGTTCAGCGTCTGCATACCACAAATGATGCCACATTTAGAAAAGAAGCTTAGGACGGAGTATGCCGGATACGGGCTTGTAATGTTTGCTGACTAGGCCAAGAGACATATTTATGGGCACTTCCACCTTTACCTCCTTACAACCCAATTGGAAACTGACTCTTAATCACCTTTGATTCTACCAAACTCAAATGCAGAGAATACAATGAATCAGTTGCTGTTCTTCTCACCCTCCAGCTGACCAGCAGGAGGATGCAAAGATCATTGTACAATCAGTGTCCTGCATCCTGAGCTACCACCATTTGGTTTGGAACCACTGAAACATCCCCCATGCTCCATTTAGAAGAGAAATTTAAAAATTGAAAGGTCCACTATCTATCTTTTGTGACCATGATTGTATAGAGCTGTATAGAGGCAAAGATGGGACATAAAACCGCTGTTTTAAGTGTTAACGACCGTCAGCTGGTGGTTTTTGAAAAACATTTTGCAACCAGAACATTTGCAACTACCTGTAACCAGAGGGAAGAGATGCGACTGATTTTACCCATCTTTGAATATTTGGGGATTAAAAGGAATAAAAAGAGAATCAAATTAGCTTGAAATACTTCATCATCCTTGGATTCTAAGCAGAAGAACGGTTATGGTTCAGAGTACTTCAAAACAGTTACTCTGTTTTGGGCACACATCTTTCTTAGAGACTTAACCATGGATAGTACACATTTCTTCACATTTATTTCATCTTTTTGGTAAACGTTATGCTTTGGGATCGCCTCAGGAGAACAAACATCTCATTGGCAAGTGGGGATCTGCCATAGGATGAATCTTGTACCCAAATACAGGTAGTCCTTGTTAAGTGACCACAATTGGGACTGGCAACTTGGTCATTAGGTGAAGTGGTTGCTAAGTGAAACCTCAACTGTGCTTATGCTCTTACTTCAGCTTCTCTTTGCTTTACAGACCTGCAAAGGTTGTAAATGTAAGGTTTGGTTGCAAAGTAACTTTTTCATCACTGTCGTAACTGTGAACGGTCACTAAACAAGGCAGTTGCTAAGTGCGGACTACCTGTAGCTGCTATTATACGTCTGAATGAAAAAAACAAAAACCCAGAAATAGCTTATTGACCCAAACCAATAAATCAGATTTAGTTCATACATCCTTTTCATAATCCTGTTCACCTTGAAGTCATGTTTGTTCAATCACCCTGTTAAAAGATGCTGGCATTCTATTACAGGAGACCTGTTTCCTGGCTGTCTCTTAGTTGTCCCTGTTTGATTTGCTAAGATGGACAGCCCAATAATTAACCCTTTAATTGTTAGAAGAGGAATGCCTTCCTACTTTAAGCATCCAAATTCCTTGAACTGGCCCTGTTCTCCCCCTTGCACACACTTCCTCATTTCTTTTATTCCTGTCTGCTTCTGCATGACAACATTGTATAGTTGCTGCTGCTTTTCGACTAGGCCAGTCTCTCTGCCTGCCCTGTAAGGTGGTATGTGCAGAGAAAAGGCATCAGGAATGATGCCCCTCCACATCACCTGGTTACTGTGGTATCTTGGGGTAGAAACATTTGGGTTTTCTGTTAAGCTTCTGGGTGAGGTACCCTAATCTGTTGCCTCGCTGAGAATCTTTTAGCCATTTCCTGTGTTGCATCTGGAGTTCCGTGGAAGCACCACATTTTAGTTAAATAAGACAACACCCATAGACAGTTTGGTAATAGTTTCCTGCTTCTCTCCATGCCTCAGTAGTTCCTGGTAATCTGTAAGTCTCCTTCCCTTGATGGCTCTTTTAGAACAAAATGCAATCTTTAGCTCCAGTGCAACACAAGCCAATAAAACATAAGCCACTAATTAACGACACGTGGAATGAAAGCTGCTGCAGACAGATGATTTTGTGAGACCCGCTCCCTTGGAAGCCTCCCTTCCTACGAGTATTTTCTGCTTTGGTCATACGAACATTTGCTCCCCCACCACGACGCAAGATGGAGGGGAACTACCAATTTAATCCCTTTGGGCTTTGAGGTTACTATTTTTTTGCCATGAACGAAAGCAGATTTTCCTAAGTTTTGCCAGACAGAAACACCAGCAGCAAATGTCTCTGAAACTTATTCACCCAGATCTTCGGGAAAATCCATCCAGTGTTACTGCAAACATGTCATCTGTCAGGCATGTGGTGTCATGCTTGGTAAACACACCGCCTTCCCTCTTGACCTGCCACTATTACAATTTTTTGCTTTCCAAAGAAGTTACGGTTCCATAGTTCATTTTTTTCCCTTCAGTCTCCTTTTCCCAAGAAAGTGATTTTAACCTTCCATTACAGATTTGGCGAGCTAGTCCTTTCCTGTGTTGATTTTAAACAACAGGCCTTTGCCAGGAGAAGGAACGATAAAAACACTTGTTTGATATGGCTGTTACTGCTGCTAAAAGCAATACATGGTCTTCTGTTTGATTTGCAAGACCTGCACTTAACAGGCCAATTAACAATACTAGTTTTGACATTTACAGGCTGTGAGAGTTTGGCTGCAGTTCATTTGAAGGACGTGCTTGTACCAAATGGATTAGCCGGAGATCTGGAGTTGCCGATCTGATGACTCCAGGAGTGAGGGTGTCCGTGGGCAGGGTGGGGGCAGATGTCAAAAAAGTCAACCTGGTGGCTGCAACTGTGTGGTCAAAGCTCCACCCCTTTTAGCAAGTGAAAATGTCAGGGCTGCCATCTTGATGTTTTTGAACCCTGCAGATGTCCATTTCAGTAGCAATCCCACATCTGTGGATCTCCCATTATACGCATACAGTATAGGACGGTGATCATATTTTCTTGGAAAAAAATAAAAGACAAACCTGAAAAAGGGGCAAGTCTGAAAGAAGTTCGTAAGGATTAAAAAAAAAATTATTTATGTTTATAACTCTGCTGAACAAAGGAAAATTCAAGAGCAAAACCAAGAAAAACTTTACGAAAACGCATATTCCGATAAAAATCTCTAAAATCAAACTGTGTAAATTTATTTTAAAAAGACAATTCAGTTTCCATAATTTTCACACGAATGTGAAAGACTGCATTAAATGGTACTATTTTGTTTGGTGAAAGTTTAAATGACCAAAATAAAGGGCAAAAAGTGAGTTTTTGAAAAATAAATAAATCTAAAGGACAGCTTTCTGAAATAAAGGACTGTCCTTTATAATAAAGGACATATGGTCACCGTAGCATATAGACACATTTTAAGCAGAGTTTAACAGCTTTCCACCTTTTTTTTTTAAACTGACATCTGCAAGATCAGGATTTTAGTGTTTTACTTCTTGTCTGAGTAAACTTTATACTCCTTATTTTTGTTTATACTCTGTCTTTTGTTTGCAATCGGCCTCGCAGTGGCTTACCTAGAAGGCAAGGTACAAACATCTGTAAACATTTAACAATGGTAATAGTAGATTTACTGCAAGGTGGATCACAAAGATTTCTTCTCAGTCCTGCAGCAGCCCTGCGATGATCTAGCATGAAAGAAGCGTGACATACTCCGGGTACGACAATCCAAAACCTTGCTGGAATGAATGGGTGGAAAGAACTGTTTCAACCATAGATTAATTAGGTAATTAGAGGCCAATTATTATGCTATTGTGACAACTGGCTACTGTCCCAGAACGATTTCTCCATGAACGACTCCTGCGCTACATTTTTAACCTCTGGATGTAACACATGAATCTTCCCCAATCTAGAACCCCTTAGATGTGTTGAGATCACAACTCTTTCTACTCCGGGGCATTCTAGCTGTGGAATCCTGGGAGTTGTTAGGAAGAGCTGGTTCTGCATCATGGAAAACTCACATCTGCAATTTCCCACGTTACTGATATTTTGAAGACCTTTTAACCCTGAGCATTTATACAGGTGTTTACCATGTATGTCGCCTTGAAGTAATTCTCAGAAGCTGGCACGGTATAGTTAAGTCTGCATTGAGCTTATACTGCCTTTTAGGGTTCAAGGAAAGAGAATGGTTTGCATCAAGTCTGCGCTGTGGGCTTACTGAATGTGCATGTTGCGCACAGGTGTTCAAACCTAAGCTCGGCTCCCTGCTACATAGCTGCTGGCTTCTTTCCCCAAACAGAAGAAGCACTTTCATGCCACTGAGAAGGACTGAGCAGGGATCTTCCCTTCTTTGACCTGGCCAGTTCTCCCCCATGTGCTAAAGAGCAACTTCGCTGGCATTCTGCCTTCTTCCTTCACTGGTTTTTGAAGCGAGGGAAGGTATAAACCAGGGGTCTCCAAAGTCTTCAGCTCATCGACCCCTTCATGAAGTTTCAGATTGTTCATCAACCCCCCCAAACGTTTATTATATGAAAATAATTTAATAAATACTCCTTTAACTAATAATGCTATGGATAACAATAACAACAACAACAGAGACAACTCAAAGCTGCTGTTGACGGAGGCTGACCATCCAACCGTGGGTCTCATTGTCCGGCTGCATGCCCCTCACCTTCAGGACTAAGGACTGGCATGGAGCTTTATAGAGACCCCGAAAGATGAATTGACCCCAATCAACCTTCCAGCATTTACTGACCACCTATTGACTCTCAGATATTTACTGATCCCCTTTTGACCCCCAGCCATTTATCAACCTTTGGATAGTCCCATCAACCCTTGGCGGTCAATACTGACCACTTTGGGGAACTCTAGTATAAACGAAGAAAAAGGGGAAAAAATATCCCCATGAGCCACTGTGTGGGGTGCAGGGTTCCTTAGAGCGCCCCCCAAAAGCAATGTGGCAAAGCAGCAAGGCATCATGGCACCTTTGAGAAGGCTGAGGTTGGGTTTTAATTAACTCCTCCCACCAAGCCTGCTGGAAGCTCCCCTCCATCATGGAGAGACACAAGGGCAGTTCTTGAGTGTGAAAGGGCCTTAACCCTCACCCTCACCCTCACCATCAGCTCTTACCCATGTGAACCGGGCCAAAGTCACAGGAGGAAAAATAGACCTCCGTTACTGTAGCCTTGGCACAAAGCATCAGACGTGAGCCCACTTGGCATTCTCCAGATGTGCCACAAGTCCAAAAGTTGCAACCCCAGCATTTCAGAAGGGCGCCAAATTGGAACAAGCCTGCTCTTGTAAGCATATCAGTGCTGGGACAGAAACAGAAGCTGTTTCCACTGATCCACACATGGACAGAAGGACAGAACACCAGCAACAGGGAACACGGCGGAAGATGCCCCTTGGCACTCGACAGATCCCCAGAAGGCAAGCTGGATGCTGAGTCAGGCTGAAGGGGAGGAACCAGAGTTAAGGCTGGTTTCCTTTGATGACTTTAACTGGCAGGGATAATTCTCCTTTTTCTTTGGTCAGTTCTTCCTTTTGCATAGGAGCTGACCATTGGTACAAGGGAGCCTAAGCAAGCAAGTTATTAAGAAAGCTCACAATGACATAACTTGATAAGTAGTAATCCAGAAACAACACAGTTCTCTCCTAGTTACATATTAAAATCCAGGATCTGCAGTTATTTGTTCAGTTTTCACTTGGCTGATTTTCACTGTAATGTTTAGAAATACTTCAAGGTGAACTTCAGCCTGAAGCAGAGTTATTACAACAACCTAACTTGGTGTCCTCTAGATGTCTTGGGAGTCCATCTCCCATAATGCTGGCAAGGAGTTGTGGGAATTGGAGTCCTGGCACATCTAGAGGGTGTTAGGTTTGGGGAGCCTGTATTAAGGCAATTCCCTCTTATCATTGGTACCCTTTGAAAACATTTACAGATAGTCCTTGCTTAACAACCATTCATTTAGTGATGGTTCGGACTTACAACTGTGCTGGAAAAACTGACTTACAACATACTCACACTTACAACTGTTGCAGCATCCCCACAGTCATGTGATCACAATTTGGGCACTTGGCAACTGGTTCACATTTATGACCATCATAGCATCCCGTGGTCATGTGATTGCCATTTTCAACCTTCCCGGCCAGCTTCTGGCAAGCAAAATCAGTGGGGAACTGCATGATTTGCTTAATGACCACATGATTGGCTTAACGCCTGCAGTGATTCACTTAACGACCACCACAAAAGTTGTAAAACCGGGTCAGATTCGCTTAATGTCTGCTTTGCTTAGCAACCTAAATTCTGGTCCCAATTGTGGTCGTTAAGCGAGGACTGCCTGTATATGTAGTTTGTACTGCGATAGCTTTCCTCACAGATTCTAATTTAAGAGCCTGGGCAGTTTTCATTATTATTGTCATTAGCAAGGAATAAGGAACCTATGCTGATCTCCACAGACTGTCTACCGATCTTTTAGTCACTTGGTGTCCACAAATGTTCAACTCCATCGCCCACAGGCCATAAAGAAGTCTAAGGCAGGTGAAGAGCACTAGGCAGGGAGGCTGTGCTAAAAAAACCAGTTCTTCTATAAGAATTGTATGTAAACAAATTAATTTAATGTCTTTATTAAATTAGGTGTCCCTACCACTGCAGGGACAAGACCCTTGGCAGGATACAAAAAAGAACATTAAGCAACCATGGCACAACCATGAAAACGTCCATGGAACAAACAATTCAAAATTAAAGCAATCAGAGATTTAATCAACAATTGGAGAAATATATACAATGGCATTATCTCGAAATGGTGATCCTGAGAGCCAGTTTGGCATAGTGGTGAAGGTGCTGGACTATAGCCCAGGAGACTGTGAGTTCTAGTCCTCCCTTAGGCATGAAAGCTGGTTGGGTGACTTTGGCCCAGTCACTCTCTCTCAGCCCAATCCAGCTCACAGGTGGTGGTGGTTGGTGTCATGCTCCCAGATCAAACATTCCCAGAACATCTGGTCAGACTCGCATGCATGAATGAAGTCAACCAGTGTCAAGACTTGTGAGTCGGCAGAAGTGGGAGGGGGACGAGCCAGGAGTGTGAAAGCATCTTGTTTGGGCTATCTCTGGCATCCAAGGCCAAGCTGCTGGGCTGTTGGAGACATCTGCACAGGACTGAACGAACTGGCACAAGAAGGGGGGGTGGCATACCGAAGAAGGGGGAAGGGGTTGAGTTCATTGGACTGCTTAATTTGGAGAAAGCGCGGGAACCTTTATTCGCAACTTTTTCACTGTCCTGCATACTACACTCCATTAAAGAGATTTCTACTTTAGCCACGTATGAATCGAATTTAATGGTCAGCTGAGTAGGGCAGTCATCACAGTGGGGAAAATAGAAGGTGGGAGCATTATATACCCTGCCTTGAGTTGTATAAAATAGAGACAGGGTATGAATCTAATAATAATAATAGAAATCCAATTAAACCAAACAGTTCTCCAGAATCTGCTTCTGGAAATCATTGATATCAGGGCATTCCACAGCACAGGGGCCATGATGGACAAGTTCTTCCCCCTGGCCTCATTCCCCCAACTTCACAAAAGTAGGATCAAATGTTGTTACTAAAGCAACACAACTTCTGAGCAACCTGTTTTACTTGGAAGAAGCCCTACTAAGTCCAAGTTTTTTCCCAAGTTCAGGTTTTATTACTTCTTAGATAGGACACCACCAGAACTTCCAAGTCTGTAGCCTAGACAAGTAAGTTGAAAAACATCTCAGAAGAAGGCAGTGGCCAGCCAACCACTTCTGTACTTTCACCCAGAAAACCACACGGCTGCATTCCTGAAGTCACCAGAAACCGAAATCACGTCAAAGGAAACTTTAATATCCTAAATATGCTGAGGTTCCTGCTTTTCAAGTTTTCTGGGACTGTTTTTCAAAGAACAACCCTTAGTTACCATAAATTTAAATTCTCAACCCAGGACCCAAAACTTACTGAGCATAAGATCTTAACTTTTGTTAAGTATCTCAACTTCTGGAAAGAATTCACCTCCATATCTAAATGTCTGACTCCAGAGAAAGTTAATTTAATCTATCAGTTGAATCAAGCTGTATATTCTGATAACTACTGTGGGCTTAATATTTTAAAAGCCTAACAGGAACAGTCATAGCTGTTTGTCCTTTGTCCTTTCTCCAACATGAAATGAGTTTTGTTCCTAGGAACAGTTCAGTTTAATTAAACACACTTTCCAATTGCAAATCCAGGGGTTTTTCCTTTCCTTTTGCTGACTTCCTTAGCATCCTGCTTGAATTTGGGAGAGTTCAAAACCTCTCCCTTTTTTCTCCTAATAAATAAATTAAAACAAACCCCATAGAATGATTAAACGAGTACGCAAGAGGACCCATTGGTCATAAAAGACATCCATTGTGGGAAAAGCATGCTTGTCAACTGTTGCATTCAGGAATATGAATGTTAAACTTCACCACACACCAGGAAGTAAGTCCCACTTAGCACTGAAAGACCTGCTTTGGAAGAAGCAAAATAGGATTGGACTCCCCATCTGTTATCAAAGGCACTGTTATGAGTCTTGTGGCCCCTTAAAGAGTAACAGATGCACAACATATGGCACATTGCATCTGTTAATTCTTAAGGCGGACAAGACACTTTACCACGAAATCTAACAAAACCTTGTCTTCTGCCTTCCACTCTGCAGTGTAAACTCCTTCCTCTCGGAGAACAGTACGGAATTTAGGGATGCCTGATTGTCAAAGTTTCTACTGCTCTAAAACATACCTGCTTTAAACACAATGACATGCGTCTGCAGCTTCTGTTTCTCTTTGAAACAGTGATACTGCTCCTGAAGCCGGTTTATGTCCATCTTGTTTGGCTGCCTAGCACAGTCAGTGTCCTGCTGCTTCGACGAATGAGTCACAACGAAAATGCCGCTCATATATTTATAAGCCTTCACCATCTGCTCCCATAAGAAAGACAAAATCAGGCAGAAGCAACGTCCTTCCTTCATCCTGGTACCATTGGAAAACAGTTGGGCCCACGGATCTGGCTGCCGGGCTGCTAATTTCAATCAGCAGTAATATGTGCTTTGCTTCAAATAAAGCAGCCTGCCTGAGCCTCTGAATGCAGCCTTGATGACAAAAATTGTTTGGCTGGAACTGTTGTTGATTCAAGGCCAAGTCTAGGAAGCCATGCCAAAACCCTGCACGTGGCACAGAAGTTCAGCTAACATAGCCAAGTGTGCAAAAAGCCGGGATGCTGGTTGATTTTGCACCTGCAGTTTATAAACAGGCTCTCTCCTCTCTCGACAGTGATTCTTTCTGGCTGTATTACCTTTCATTTTCTTCTGTTTATTTTGATTCATCGATGATGTGCCATCCGGTCGTTTTCGACTCCTAGCGACCACATAGATGGATGTATTTTTATTATTTATTTATTACGATCATCTGTCTGTCTGTCTATTTCTTTATTCATTCGATTTATATGGCCGCCCATCTCCAACAAGCGACTCTGGGCAGTGAACAATCAAAAAATCAATTCAAACCAAATTGCAATTTCAAGACAAAAAAAAAATTAAATATATACAGTGGCCGAGAAAAATTATAATCCTGGTTAACGTAACCAGGAAACGGGGCCCTTCACACACTCGGGACGCCAGGCCTGGGCAATTGATGGTTTATTGTTTATTTTACAATATCCTATTATTTCAAGGACATGCTATGATAACGATTTGGCATGGGGGGTGGTTTTAATTCAGGATTGTTTTTGCAATCCTCTGCCTTTCTCCAATATTATGCAAATTAACAGAGAGGCGCATAGACAGGCATGGCTTTAAACAGCACTGTTTTATTCAGTGTGTTGGTGTGGCATATTTACCTATGGTTAGCAACCAACAGGAAAATCATTTTGGCCTGATTTACATAAAACGGAATATTTAATGCATTTAGTCAAGGAGACACCACTACGTTGGCTAGCGAGCTTGGTGCGGACTGCTGCTAATCAGAGATGATTTTATCAAAAGTTGCTAATGTTTCTCCATTGTTTTATCTGCTATAATAATAATGTTTTAATGTTCTTTCTGATTTTTGCACATTTAAATGTGTTTTATTAAAGTTTCACCACGTTTATGTAGGCTTCAATTTATTTGTTATGACCAGTGGTCCAAACAATAAACATACTGAATTGGTTAGCACCCATGGCCCATTCCAATTATTCTAGGCTAGCAGATCGCAGCTGCAAAATGTCAGAAGACCACTAGAAGAGGAAGGGTTTAAATCTGCTACTACTGAGTGGTTGTCTGGATTTTGGCACCCCAGACCTGATAACCCTAAACAGTCTTTTTCAAACTTGGCAACTTTAAGATGTGTAGACTTCAACTCCCAGAATTCCCCAGCCAGCCATGCTGACTGGGGAATTCTGGGACTTGAAGTCCACACATCTTAAAGTTACCAAGTTTGAAAAAGACTGCCCTAAAGCATTCAATTTTCTGAGTTTGCATCTGACATTGAATTATATGCTAATCTCATGGGCTGGGTTCACACAACGCATTAGATTAAAATATGGTTGGCTGATTTGGGTGTCAGTGCATCTGAATGTGCTGATTTCTGCTGAAATTCCTCTATCTCTCCTATAAAAAATGTTGTAGCTCTTCCATTTCTCATGAAAATGTTTTCTTCTGAAATATTCTTGGTCTCCTTTGCCACAAAAGGGCTCACACATGCTTTTGTTAAGCCAGACCCAGCTTTGGAGTGCATGTTTCTTAAATTTGGGGTCATCCCATCATGCTATGAATAGCTGAGAAAGACAAAGAGGTGGTGAAAGGTTTTAAGGCCAAAATGCTTCGATCCAGAAATGTCTCATCTCAACCCTGCAAAGTTGCAAGGTCAGCATGTCACACTTAGAGGGTGGAACACTTGAACCTTGGAACGTTTTGCACACTGCTAGTGAGAAAGGGATGATGCATCTCTCCAGCAGTAATTTCTTCTCTTCCCAAGGAAACAAAAGGAACTTATACAATATACTGCTGGGGAGGCAAAAGTGATCATTTCTATAAGGCCTCTTGAAATGCTTGAGTCAAAGCTATACGAAACAGCTGGCTTAGCAGCTTCATCAAAGAGCAAAGCAAAAATGCCTAAATTGGATGGCCTCTAATCAGCGTCAATGTTGATGTTCAAGAGGAGTTTGATAAGGCTCATTTGCATAATAAAAGACGCCTTTGGACTGCTGTTATACTAATGCTTTTTTTTGTTTATTCGTCCAGTCGCTTCCGACTCTTCGTGACTTCATGGACCAGCCCACGCCAGAGCTTCCTGTCGGTCGTCAGCACCCCCAGCTCCCCCAGGGACGAGTCCGTCACCTCTAGAATATCATACATCCCCCTTGCCCTTGGCCGGCTCCTCTTCCTTTTGCCTTCCACTCTCCCTAGCATCAGCATCTTCTCCAGGGTGTCCTGTCTTCTCATTATGTGGCCAAAGTATTTCAGTTTGGCCTTTAGTATCATTCCCTCAAGTGAGCAGTCTGGCTTTACTTCCTGGAGGATGGACTGGTTTGATCTTCTTGCAGTCCAAGGCACTCTCAGAATTTTCCTCCAACACCACAGTCCCAAAGCATCGATCTTCCTTCTCTCAGCCTTCCTTGTGGTCCAGCTCTCGCAGCCATATCTAAATTACATACATGATGTTGCCAAGCTGTTTTCTTCCAGGCAAAGTTAGACCTCAGGGCCTACAGGGTGGAGGTGTTATGATGAAAGAACATGGCCTGTTGCATTTCTGCCTTCCTTATAGCTCTTAAAGTGCAAAAGCTGTCCTGCAAATGGTTGATGAGATGGCCTCACACAACCACCATTGGGCCTTTCCATGACATGACTCTGATCCAGCGGGCACACCAACCCTTTTCTCTTATCATCCGATTTTAGTGTCTGGAACACCAGATTTGTTGAATGCCTACACACTACACAGGCAAACATAAAAAGGCCAGAAACTTGGGTGGATGAAAAACAGTGGGTGCAGGGGGGTTATTCCCAGCTGTTTTCAACCAAAGCAACAGCAAAATAACCTTTCCCAACTAAATTAAACTGCAAAAGAAAGCCAGATTGGATTTTTGGTATGGAAATATCCTAAAAGGGCTGAAATAATGCCTGTCACTATGACTCAGCCCAAACTTTTCTATGGGCTACCGTTGGGGGAAACTCAAGGAGGAAATGCTATAGACCAGTGTTTCTCAACCTTGGCAACTTTAAGATGTATGGACTTCTACTCCCAGAATTTCCTAGTGAACATGCTGGCTGGGGAATTCTGGGAGTCCACACATCTTAAAGTTGCCAAGGTTGAAAAACACTGTTCTAGGTGGTGCTGAGAACTAACTGCATGTGATAAGAAAAGGGCTAAATGCTTCTGTCCATGGCCTTGATTCGAGTGGCCAACATCTGGTTTAAGAAACATGGCTTAGAGGCATCATAGGATGCATCTGATGAAGTAAGCTGTATCTCCCCATGGCTTAAGCCTTTTGATAAAATTTGTGCCTGAAAAGGGGCTACTAAACTCCTCCAGATTTCTAGCTTAGGGGTAGAGTCTTGGCAAGCTGGGGAACCTGTGTTTTGATAAATAAAACAGCCAAAGAGAGATTAAAAAAGAAAAAACATTGGCTCTATGTCCTTTCTTTGTCAACAACTTATTTAACCCCCCCCCATCCTGCTAGTTAACTCATTCTGTTTTCAAATTAAAACTAATCATAAAATTCTTTTGACTGTGGCTGCAATTTTGGAATCTCACCTGCCTTATAACCTGATAAAATATCTGGGAAATTCTGATATTTTTAATGTAAATTGTTGTGATCAGATCAGTACAGATTCAGTCTCCTTAAATGTAGCTCAATTTTGTTATCCTGCTTGTAAAATCAGACTTTGATTGCCCATCAATGAACCCACCCCCACTGTAATGTATTTTTATATTGTTTCGTTTTTATTTATTTTTATTTCCTAACATGCTTGTATTTGTAACTCTGGTCTGTGACTGTAACAAAAATTCTATTCTGTTCTGTTAGCTGTCTCAGTCCAGCATTTTTCATATATATATATATATATATATATGTATGTATGTATGTATGTATGTGTATGTGTGTGTGTGTACATACACACACACACATTTTTTTTAAAGTTATTGTATTGGAATTTAATCTTTGTTGCCAGCAGTAGATGCTATCTGAAAAATGCTGTATCGATATAGTGATATGGATTCAGAAAAAATCCCATTTCTGCCAAGCGTTTTTTAGAGCCTACAATCTGGTGCATTCCCTCTCGCGATCTTGTGTTTATGTATGTTTGTTTTACGTGGTCTCTGTAGAACGTTTTAATTGTTGGTTTTATTGCCCAGAGTCACTTGGTGTAAGATGGGTGGCCATATAAATTTGATCGATCGATCGATCGATAGATTTTATGCTCACTTTTTTAACGCCTGCTTCTTGCATTGCTCCAAACGGATCGGAAGACGAGGCTGGGCGCACCCGTTCCCCTTTTACGCGCGCGGCAGCGCCGGGAGCCCGTCCGGCCTCGGAGAGGCGGGGTGTCAACGCCGAAAGCCCGGCCAGCTCCGAAGGGGGCCGGCGGGCCGCCCGAGGGGTGGGCAGTGTGGATCCGGCGGCCCTGCTCCGGAGAGCGCAGCCAGCGGTGAGTGCGGAGCTTGGCACTGCGCAGGCGGGGGCCGCTTCCTCGTCGCCGGGGTACCTCCCCGGCGCGCGCGCGGAGGAGGAGCGGAATCACCATGGCCGCGTCGCCCGGGCGCTGCTTCTTGGGGTGGGACTTCAGCACCCAGCAGGTACCGAGCAGGCGGCGGCGGCTGGGCGGGCCGGAAAGGGACGCTGCTCCGGCAGCAGAAGGGCCGCGGGGCGCTGCCGCCTTCCCGGCTGTAGCGCTAGGCGCGCGCGGAGGAAGGAGGCGGATCGAGCGCGCCGGTGCAGCCCCTCGGAGCCCATCTCCCATCATCCCCGGCACACGCGATGGGAGTTGGAGTCCAGCGTCCCCAGGCGGTGTTGCTCGGGGGTGGCTGGTTGAAAGGAGGCGCCTGAAAAAACCTGGAGCTCATTTTATTTTGGGTAGAAAATGTACCTTTGCCAAGCTCCGCCGCCGAGGCGCACGATCTTTTCTCCCTCCGCTTTATTCTCGCCCTTCCTCAACCGGGTATCCTCCGGGACCTTGGACTGGACCTCTCTCCTTCCCCAAGCGCCCTCTGCACATGTTCGGACAGGCTTCGCTGGGAATGTTACCTTTTCTCTAGGTCCTTCAGTCAGAAGCAGAATGGTTAGCCTCGGACGTACTTGACCAAGGTGGCTTAGGATCAAAGTATAATGGAGGAAGGGTGCAGAAGTTTGTGCTGAGATTTGTGCTCTAGTTTCACCCGCACAACTATAAGGCCTGTGCATAGGATTGCAACTTTTATTAGGAGGTGAGATTCAGATGAGAATCTATTTACGGTATAATCCTTTGCTCAGCTTCCATGTATAGCAATATTATTCAAACTTGGCAACTTTAAGAGGTGAGGACTTCAACTCCCAGAATTCCCCAGCCAGCCATGCTGGCTGGGGAATTCTGGAAGTTGAAGTCCACACCTCTTAAAGTTGCCAAGTTTGAATAACACTGATCTAGAGGATTGCACTGTTATTTTTCACACCTTAGGCTGCAACCAGACACTGGATCTCAACAGATGTTGCAGCCAATCCTGCTACTGTATTTATATCTGCAAATGAATATTTCTTGTATTAATTGGAGATTTTTTTTTCTCACTGGGTTAAATGAGAGTTCCACAGGAGCATTATTAAACACTGCTTGGAACATTTCTTAGGGCATGTAGCTGTTTGCCTTGACATCTGAATTTTAAAGTATTCGCCGTTGGTTCAGAAGGCGCTAATTTCATGCTTTAAGAATAATTTTTATCCTCCGGTAAGGCAAGCACTGCAGTGTTGATATGAGCCCTTTTAAGACTTGTTGCAGTTTTATAACTTCAACCCAATTTGGACTTGCTGAGTTGCAACATACTCTGCTGAGGAAGCAAAGGTTAACCATGGAGTTCACGCACGGGGTGCCGATTTCTTAAGAGTTCAATATCCGTTAGCCCAAAACAAACTAAACTAAAATAGCGAAAGTGCATATCACCTGATAAATTTTCCTCTTGGACTTAAATTTTGGATCTTGTTTGAAGGGCAAGTTATCTAAATCTCGGTCTCTCAGAGCTGTGTATCTTGTAATTGAAAGAGAATGTCCAGATGGCAGAGGGCACAAAAATTAAAAATAATTGTGCAAAGCAGCCAACTCAGGTTCACTCCATGAAGTGAGCCTCAGGAGCCCTCCCAAATTGTAATTTACAATAGGGGAAAATATTAAACCCAGGTCTGGGGAATCATCATATTAACTGCATGCAGCTAGTTTAATTTTAATGGTAAATGGAGGGAATCCTTGGGCTGATCTTGAAAAAAGCTAAGCAGGGTCAGATCTGGTTAGAATTTGGATGGGAGACCCTTGGAGACCCTAGGACTAATAGGCTAGATCTGGGACTTCGGGGCTCCAGTTGGCTCAGTGCAGGATTGCTCTTTCCTACTAGCCGAGGGCTCTGGGCCTTGTCCCCATTTTTTTTGGGTGGGTGAGTGGGAAGTATCACCTTGTGGAAGACCGTCCATAAGGTTGATATTCCCTTCTCCATAGCTTCAATTTCATTAGTGTTCCTTTAGTCCATTCTGGAGCCTGGAATTCTAAGGGCTCGTCTGTTTTTGCAGCAGATCCCTTTGGCTGGCTCCTGAAACAATTTTTGTGCCTCCCACAATGGCAGTGCATCGCCTACTGTACTGAAACTGAGCAACCCACTTCTTCCAGCAATTGCCTTGATCCATTTCCAAATTCCAGGCATCCAGGACAAGTGTTTGTGAGGAGTGATAACCAGGTATATCCGTTGTGGAGATACTCTGGCCCCAAGAGACGCTTCATTGTTGCTGCTGTTGAGTAGGAAACGCCACCAAATGCACACCCAGGACGCCCTGCCCTGTGTTCAGCAGTCTCTGATGGCAGCTCAGAGGCCCCTCAGCCTGAGAAACAGGAGGTGATCTCAGTAGCTTTGATCTCAGTAGCTTTCAGCTGCTCACCATTTTTAAGTTTCTCCTTCACATTAAAATCAGCACCTGACTATCTATATCAGTATTTCTTAACCTCAGCAACTTTGAGAGGTGGACTTCAACTTCCAGAATTCCCCAGTCAGCCATGCTGGCTGGGGAATTCTGGAAGTTGAAGTCCACATCTCTTAAAGTTGCCAAGGTTGAGAACCACTGATCTATATTCAGAAGAAAAAAGAGCCAAGTTGGCTTTCTTGATGTTCTCTTGGGGCCACCAGACTCACCATTTGCTGAAAGGGCAACTGTTTGAGAGCAACCTCTTCTTCTCCCCCCATTTCAGGGTTGTAGATGATCCAAATCTCTTGGCTCCTGTAATGGGGCAGGTTCCACCTCTGAAATGAGATCTCTTCACTGTGGGGCAATATTTGCCTTATACTTAATTTATGTGCTCACCTATGAAGTCTCTGACCTCATTTCAGGGCAGGATGCATTGGGCGTATCCAACATGGCAGAGTTTGTTAGTGTTAAGAAACGTAGGATTTATTTGACAGACTTTCCACAGTGTTTTGGGACTGGAACAAGCAGATTTCTCCTCCTGTCTGGCCAATATGGGTGATTGCTCAGAATGGTAGAATAACATAAGCTGGAGTTCTATGCAAAGATAAGGAAAGGTGAAAGAAAGTATTGAATTATTTTCACATTATTTTGTACAGTCCTGCCACCATAGCGGCATCTAAGGCTGCCGTCTTCTATTCCTCTCTTGAAACGAGCAGGAGAAAAGAATAGCCAGCTGTCTACCAAGAATTGATGTTTTTAAAATTAGGTTTTGTGAAAAACAATAGTAAAAGAAGAGCTTGATCATGCAGAAATAAGGCCTGGGGACACCGATAAGAAATGGTGAGATATTTCTCCAGACTAATCATGGGGATTTCAATCTCTTTTTAGTGAGGTTCTAATTTGCACCCGGAAAATAGGACATTAATCAACGATCCATGCTTTGTGATCGTGGGAAGAAGGCAACATGAAATGGCAATTTCTAGTGACTGATCGTGTAGAAATGATGGCTTCTTCTGAAGTTAGAATTAATAACGTGTTCTTTCTCCAGCTGAAAGTAATTGCGGTAGATGAACAGTTGAGAGTCATCCATGAGGACAATATCAATTTTGACAAAGATCTCTCGGAATTTGGGTATGTTTTTCTTTCCTTGGTCTAACACAACTGATATACAGTATGCTAGGTTGGTCTTTTTTTATCCAGGCATTTTCCAGATGTGTTGGAATTGCAAGTCCCAGGATTCCCAGTCAGAAAGTCTAGCTGATTGGAATTCTGGGAATTCCAATCTCAATCTCCCATTCCTGAAGGCTCAATAAATATGTACTGAAAATATATTTATTTGTATTTTATATTATTACTTCTTAATGAGAAGGATTACTTTACTTAGGGAATATACTTCCAGATCACAGATTCCTTTCTCACCATTCTCTCTATCCTTTCCCATAATTACAGTTGTCTGTTGCCCAAGAACCAGCATGTATTTAATAACATATTTAAATACTTTATTATGCTGCCAATCTTCACTGCATGGTGTAGTCATGAAGGTGCTGGACAAGGAGTGGGGAGACCCAGGTTCTAGTCCTTCTTTAGGCATGGAAGCCAGCTGGGTGACCTTGATCCAGTCACTTCCTTTCACTAAAAGTGGTCTAGTGGGGAAGATGCTGGATTAGAAGCAGGAAGACCCAGGTTCCAGTCCTGTCCTAATCATGGAAGCCAGCTGAGTGACCTTGGGCCAGCGACTTCCTCTCAGCCAATGGCCAGGATAGCCAGTGGGGAAGGTGCTAGACTAGGAACAGGGAGACCTAAGTTCTAGTCCTCCCTTAAGCCTAGAAGCCAACTGGGTGACCTCGGGCCAGTCACTCCCTCTTGTCACTCTTGTTAGACTTTGTGACAAGCCAGACAAAACCCCTCATCATGTCATTCATTGACAGCTACACCGTAAGAACTAAGTGAGCACAAAACAAGTGGGCCTTGCATCCAAGTGGTACAAATGCTGAGAAGAACATCGACAACTCTTTTCTGTTGCCCATTGGAAACAACAAACAATGCTTGGGAAGAAGCCCTCTTCTCTATCTGAGTAAAACATTTAGACCTCAGTTCTCGCATCCTCCCATGCCAGGAGCAGGTGAAAAAACATGTTTTTCATCCCTCTTTTAGAGGGATCAAAATAATGCCATTCCTCTTTGAAAGTTCTGGAGGCTGGAAGATGTGTGGTTCTTTGCAGATGTCTGTGCTACGTTTTCCCAAGTTGGTTTGGAATGGAGGATAGCTGCCATTGTAGTCTTTTTAGCACTTGCTGCTGTGGCATATCACGTAATCAGTCTGAGATGCTTCCAACATGGCACCATTTTTATCCTATTGAGGATTTATTGGCTGAACAGACTCCGCCTCTCTTGTCTTCATTTCAGCTTTTCAACCTGATGCTTCCAGATACATCAGAACTGCCAGCTTCCAAGATTCTCAGCCTCCATGGGCTGTTGCTAAGAATTCTGGGAACTGCAGTCCTAGCTCTTCCAGAAGCCATCTGGCTGGGGAAGACTGTAAGTGTGGATTGCAGAATACTAACTTGATTAAAGCAGGTGTACCGTTGCTATATCAAAGCATCAGAATCAGTGCTGTGAGACTGTGTGGTGGCTTAAAAAAAGATGGCTGTAATGACTGCCTATTCAAAATAATCATCAGGCTCACACAGACATTCTATGGATATCTGATTTAATAATGAATAGTGTGCAGCAACACAGGCAAAGCTGAGAATACCAAAAGCGCGGGATTTCTCCCAGTTAACCCCCAAGCAGTCCCAAACCCCTCCCCCTAAAGTCAGTACAATTCCATTCCCATGCAGGTGTTTGCAACGGTTGCAGGCAGTCTCTGGGTAATGTCCTTGACCAGCCAAGATTGATTGATTGATTGATAAATAAATAAATAAATTTATTCACCGCCCATCTCCACCTCAAGATAGCCCAAACATGCATTCCTTCGTACCTGCATCATCCAGCCTGCTGCCTGGTACAAGTGTACAGTAGCAGCCCCCTCCTGTGCAACAACACGTGTCAGCACCAGCATGGCATGGGGACTCGTTGCGATGTCTCGGGAACATTGGAACCATGACAATGGCCTTTTGGTTTTATTTAGTGGCTCAAAGCTGCTTACCAAAAGTATCACTCTGTAGCAGCATTCTAATAGATGGGCATGTACGTATTTTATTTCAGCAGCTGGAAATTGTAAGCTTAGCTGTCCCTCTTATGCACAAGAAGGCACAGGTCTGTGTTGTTTGATCATTAGACAATTGTGTTTGGGGAGACCTGGAGGAGAAAAACAAATTACTGTAATGCCATTTGCTTTAATACTTGTTTCCTGCAGGACTCAAGGTGGTGTTTATGTACATGATGACAGATTATCTGTCTCTTCTCCCGTGTTAATGTGGGTCAAGGTAAGAACTGATCTTCTGTTCTGATGGCCAGTGCCTTTTTGAATATGTCATTTTGTAGATTTGCTTAGATTTATGCAATAGAAATCCATCGGACGTGGATTTCAGCGAAGAGAGGACCACTATGGTATGTAGCTATTTCTATTTCTGAGTCCCTCACCTTTGGTAAAAACGTGATACTGTGGATTTTCTGCTTGGATTCTTTCTTTTTCTCTAAAGGAGGCCTAGAGAGCCAGTTTGGTGTAGTGGTTTAAGGCACCAGGCTAGAAACCGGGAGACCGTGAGTTCTAGTCTCACCCTTAGGCACAAAGCCAGCTGGGTGACCCTGGGCCAGTCACTCTCTCTCAGCCCTAAGAAACAGGCAATGGCAAACCACTCCTGAAAAACCTTACCAAGAAAACTGCAGGGACTTGTCCAGGCAGTCTCCGAGAATCGGACATGACTGAATGGGGGGGGGAAATAAATAAATAAGGAGCCCAATGTGTACCAGCTACTTTGAAGCCAAGATGAGAAATTAGAAAGAATTCAAAGTGGTTTCCTAAGAGAGTTATTTCAAGTAGCAAAATGTGGGTCCAGCGCTGCTTTATGTTTGGAGGCAGGATTTGTAAAAATAGAAATGAGGGCATGGCTACCTATATTCATATATTGGCTAAAAGCCCACTTTCAGCCTCAAGGTGTGGTCCATCTTATCCTGTCAGGTAAAGATTAATTCCTCTTGGAAACCCAAAATAAATGACAAATTATATACAGTAAATTGGGGTTCTCAAGTGAGACACTGATGCAGCTGGGAGGAGACCAGGCAATGGTATCTCTTGAACAAAGAATATTCCAAGATATCACTTAGAGCTCAATTAGGGCATAGCATATTTCATTTTAAACCAGCATTATAATTGGCCCAACTTATAAGCAATAAATTTTTGCACACTATTGTACGCTTTACACTACTGTGGTTTAATAACTCATCGATAGAACAGAATTCAGCTATTTTCATGGAGATGTAAGCAGACCAATTTTCTAATAGAAAAGGTTCTACCTCTTCAGGCTGACCTAAACACTCAATAAGGAACTGAGTTATTAGCTTGGAGCACCAGCTGTTGTAAAACGGACAGCGCAGTAACACGTGATCAACTGTTTTGATAGCTTCATCCAAGCTTGGATAAAATTTCCTGGGTTTGGGATGCTACAATATTTTTCTTCCAAGCACTGTAGATGGTAAGGCATCTATGCAAGCATGAGTGATCATCACCCATTAGGATCTTGCTGAAGCTTCTGGTTTTCCTGCCTTCTTGGGGCTACGCTATGAAAACCAGAAGATCTGGACCACATGGACACATGGATTTGTGTTTATCCTGGTAGGTGAACAGTTTGGTAGGCCTGGATGGGAGATTGTTGCCAATGGAAGGAAACCCCAATGCATTAAGATGTTCACCCACCCCTGGATGGAGGGATGGCCTCTGCTTGCTTTGGGAACTTTCCTTGTAAACTTCTTTTTCTTAGCAGTTGGGAAGGCAGCCTGTGAAATAATTTTTCTTTTCTTCTGTGGATGGTAGATCTGGAGGAATGGCATTTCTCCTCTCCTTAATTAGGAGCTGCCATAGATTTCAATAATTGGCTGCTTGACTCTGTCTGTGTCATTAGATGATTCAGCTACTTAGTTCAGCATTATTAAAATTGGGTTATACAAGACACTATTACGTTTGCCAGACAATCTATAATTTGCTTGTTTACTATCTCTGTTTGAATGTTCTTGAGATTTCCTCTGATGATGCAGTTTTCCCCCATTTCTTTAAATAGATGCATTTTATACTATTGTTTAACATAGCAGTTGTGATAATTCAAAAATGGTGTCAACATTGCTTCGGCTGAAATGGAATTTTCGCATAATTACATCCTCTCCCCATTTAGTTTCTATCAAAGCTTCATTGGTCTTTTTTGATTTTTAATCGTAAACACTGTTTCTTTTTTCTTTTTTAATGGAAGATAAACCACTTTGGCTTCCATTTTTTTCTTGTTTATGTGATCCTGGGTCTTGTTCAGTTGATACTTTAACCCTTGGAGGCATTTTTTGGAGAGAAGGCGACAGAGATTTCTCCCAAGATTCTTCTTTGTCAATCAGTGTCCTGTGGAGACAATATGGTGCCAGTAAACACCAACATCTCTCCAAAGCTCTTGGTGTTCTCCAAGTTCTCTGTCCCACCTAATTTTCTCCCTCAAGATTATCTGAGTTGAAAAGAATTAACTAACAGTCTGGCATGCTGCAAAGCAAAGGAGTAATCTTTTTGCTCATATCTGCTCATGGGAATGCCTTTAAGCCCCATGAAGGTCTCTCTGGATTGGTTGAGAAACATTCTTGGAGGATAGTTTTCCTTCTGGTACAGGGGTGATTTATGACTACACCATGCTCCCTCTGGCAGCCATGAGAACATGGCATAGTCACAGCTAACTCCAGGTTCTCAAAACTTAAGATGTGCCTGGCCCCAAAATGTGGCCTAATTCTGGAGTAAGTACAAATGGCAGAGATGGGCATATCTTTTTCCAGGCTGAATTTTCCTGTAGTACACCAGGGGTCCCATACCCAGAAGCTGGGTACATCTGGAAAATGGGCATGACTAACTACATAACAAACACACGCACCCCCCCCCCCGCCCCATGTTTCCAGTTGTATAAAATTATAGGGAGTAAAGAGGAGGGCCTTGATGGAGAGCGGGGAATCCATTCCCAAAGCAACAAGGAGGGAAACATTGCTCAAGCCCAAATTATGAAGAAGGTATGCGTAAACATCTCACACAGAGACTCCCCCCAATTCACATGAGTATAAGAAAAGGAGGAAGTAAAGCATAATCAGGCTCGCAAGATGCTGTTAGTGTAGCCAGTCTTAAGAAAAGTAGCTTTAGTCTTAATGTGGAGTCGATTTCTTGGTCCAATCTACATCTTGGGGCTGACAAAAATGGTGCAGTTTTAAGGTGGTGATTATTACCTTAAAGCATTACATGTTTATTTGTATACACTGGCCCCCAGTAGGCTTCTGGGTGCTGGCTATCACCTGTAAAGCCTTAGGTGGCACAGGGCAGGGTTATTGGCAGGACCCCCTGTCTCTGGTTATTTCTTCCTGTCCCGTGAAGTTGCACAGAGTGAGCATGCTCCAGGTCTCTTCTTTGAAGCAGTGTCACTTAATGGGGCCTAAGGGGCGTGGCTTCTCGACTGTTGTGCCTGTCCTTTGGAACAAACTCCCTTCCAAATTGTGGGTGGTCCTGACCCTACTTGGGAAGACTCGGTTTTTCTCCTGGACATTGGGCCAGGGTGATAATTCAGCCCATTATGTTGGGAGAGGGAGCACAGGTAGTCCTCGGCTTACGGCAGCAATTGGGACTGGGATTGCCATCACTAAGCGATGTGGTCATGTAACTGACCACAGGATTGCTTAGTGACGGGAATCCAGGTAGTCCCGGTTGCTGTTGTAGGCCCAAGATGCACGGGTCATTAGGAGGGAAGGGGGGGAGTCCCAGGTAAGGAGCGTGGGGGTGCCTTGGGGGTGGGGGAGGCCCTGGGAGGCCCAGCCCAGGCCAAGTCGGGGAGGGGGTGCTGCGGTGTGGCACAAGCGCAGGGAGGCCGAGGGAAGCAGAGCACGGTGCGGTGCATGGGAAGGCTGGGTAGGGAAGGGGGACTTATCAGAGCAACTTGTGACCTTTCCTGCCGGCTTCCCCATTGACTTTGCTTGTGGGAAGCCGGCAGGGAAGGTCGTGAATGGCGATCATGCGACTGCAGGATGCTGCAAATGTCTTAAGTGCGAGCTGGTTGCCAAGTGCCCGGATCATGATCATGTGACCACGGGAGTGCTGTAGCGGCTGGAACTTCGAGGACTGGTCATAAGTACCACTTGTTCAGGGCCATTGCAGCTTCGAGCAAGTAGTTTGAATGAGTAGTCACTAAGCGAGGACTACCTGTACTGGTTAATTTCCAGCTGTGGCTATGCAGGTGATTGTGCTTATATATTGCTTTTATATTACTTTTTGTTTTGACTGATTTTGTTGATGTATGCCAACCAGAATCATAGATTGTGAGTTGGGCAGTTTTTAAATCAGTGTTTCCCAACCTTGGCAATGTCCAGGGCTGTGAACTTCAAATCCCAGAATTCCACAGCCAACATGGCCATTGATGAGAATTCTGGGAGTTGAAGCCCACAACTGGAATGCCAAGGTTGGAAGACTGCCATAAATAAATAAGCAAACAAATTGTTTGCCCTCGAATTTTAGAGGTAGTATAGGAGGAAGTGCTGAAGCCCAGTAAATTCATTGGGGAAAGAATAACTTTGGTCCATAAAACATGGAAGGATCACTTCAAGTACAGGCAGTCCATGTTTAACTACACTAATTGGGACCGGAAACTCCGTCATTAAGTGACACGGTTGTACATTGAAAAGTCACATGACCGCCCTGCTTAGCGACAGCAGTTCCAGCAGTCCCAGTTACCATTGTTAAATGAGGATCGTGCAGGTTGTTAAATGAGGACCTCATATGACCGTGACTTGTCACTTCCTGCCAGCTTCCCCATTGACTTTGCTTGTGGGAAGCTGGCAGAGAAGGTCGCAAATCGTGATCACGTGACTGTGGGATGCTGGGATAGCCATAAACACAAGATCCAGTGGTAAGTCTCACTCATTCAGCGCTATGGTAAGTTGGAATGGTCACTGAACGAGTGGTCATTAAACGAGGACCACCTGTATGTGAGATTACATTCCTAGCTAGTTATAAATGTCTCTCTATCCCCTTTCTTTGAAATAAAGGTAGACCCCCTCCCCATGTATTACTTACTGAAAAAACTCATAACTGCTGTAAGCACTTGTACAATGCAAGGGCAAAAAAAAGCAGGCGGCTGAGGAACATTCTCTGATGAAACATACCCTTCCTCCAAAATAAATAAAAATGTATCTTCGCCCCTTGGCTCCACTGCTCCACTGGTGCAAATCCATCTCGCTGACTTGATGTTGGCTGTGCTCAGCGTTGCCCGACAGATGGTTGAATTTTGGCCACCAGCCTTTATAAATCTGCACAGCTGAACCCTACAGATGTTAGCATGGTTACTTTCCCCCTGCAAGTGCTTGCTTTCAAAGGTTGGGTGGATGCGGGAATGGTCTTTACCTTGGCATTTCACGATAGTCTTGCCATCTTGCTGCTGTCGCTTGGCATCCTTCTGGTTCAGCCGAATCCAAACTTCCAGAAAGCTTGTTCTGCTTTCCGATGAGCAAAGACTAGGTGGGGAGACTGGGGAGGACTGGAGCCGGTCCTAATACAGTATGAAAGGAAAGAGAAGAGCCAAGGACTTGGGTCACGTTGGAAAGCTCTGCTGTTTATCCTTCTGTGATGACACAATATGGCTGACTGGGGAGATTAGCTTAACCTAGAACAGTCCTGGGGTTAAAGCAGTGTTTTTCAACCTTAGCAACTTTAAGATGTGTGGACTTCAACTCCCAGAATTCCCTGTGCTGGCTGGGGAATTCTGGGGAGTTGAAGTCCACACATCTTAAAGTTGCTAAGGTTGAGAAACACTGGGCTAAAGCTACTTCTCTCTATCCCCAGTGCTGGCTGATTTATTTCAGTGTTTATTGGTTCAGTTTATAAACTGCCATAGTCCAAGGGACTGTGCACCATTTGAACCAATAAAGCAGGTAGCCAGATGGGACCAAGAAACCCCCCAAGATCTGTTGCTGTATTAGGGAAAGCAACACTAAGAATAAAATTGCAATATCAGGGTGGGGTACAAAGTGCCCTGCCCTGGGCCTATTGGAACTGCTGTGTTTTAAGGCTGTCCTACATGACCATAAAGTTGGGGCTGTCTAGTATTTTGGGGCAGATGCTATCTCCCAGCAAAGATGTGGTCACCTCCATTGGAAGGTCCCAGAAGATGCCTTAACTTTAATGATGGGGCCTGGAGCATACCTGTGCTACTAGATCTAATAGGATGAAGAGGCAAAACAGGAGAGACACGGTTTCACAGGTAACCTGCTTCTGAGCCATGAAGGGCTTTATTGATGATGACCTTGAAGTCCTCCCCAGAAGCCAGCTGGCCATCTGTGCAACTCACGGAGCAGAGGTGTGATCCAGGAGTTTGCAGAACTACAGTGCCCCATCCAGGGTCTTGTGTGTGTGGGGGTGTGTGCTGGTTTTAAAAAAAAAAAGGCATGCACATAGAAAGGGGGCAGGGCTTCAATTGCATGGTTTGGCCACCATTTTGATTTTTTTTAACCCCTCCTTGCCAATGCCCCTGGCTTGCAGGCATCTCTTTTCTGTTCATTTCTGAGACTTGTGAGATCTCCAAATTTCCAAGAACACTGCAGTCACAACAACTTTGTTCTTTTTCTAGGCCCTGGATCTGATTTTGGAAAAGATGAAGTCTGCAGGCTTTAATTTCTCCACTGTAAAAGCTTTGTCTGGAGCTGGGCAGGTTGGTTAAAAGGAGGGCAGTGGGGGTGGTAGAAAACAAATGCTTTGCTCTCTATGTGTTTCCAGTTTAAAACTAGATAGATTTATATAGATTTACACACACACACACGTATATATATGGATGGAAAGGTCATCAAACTCTGGAACTATGTAGAGTACGACTTCTTTGCATAGTTTTTGGCCTTTTTAAATATGCTGCATGTCTCCTTTTGATGTGGAAAGTTAATTTATAATTCATTTAATTTCCACCTCTGAATAGTAAAATACATTTAGGAATTTGGGTTTCTGATTAGCATTTCTAGTTTCCAAGTACTGGAAACTTGTTGATTTGTTTTTTTTTTATTTTAAAATTTGATATTTTTTGTTTTAGCTGAGATTCTCAGTGTGTTTGTGTGTGTGTGTATGCATAAATAAACTGTTTCAGGTGAACCACAGTCTGTCTGTCTGTCTGTCTATCTACTGTATCTAGTTAATGGAATGGTTGTATAATTTTTTACAAGATTTGCTCCTGGTATATAACTATGATAAGTAAAGGTAAAGGTTTCCCTTGACATTAAGTCCAGTCGGGTCCAACTCTAGGGGGCGGTGCTCATCTCCGTTTCAAAGCCAAAGAGCCGGCGTTTGTCCGTAGACACTTCCGTGGTCATGTGGCTGGCATGACCACACGGAACGCCGTTACCTGCCTGCTGAAGCGGTACCTATTAATCTACTCACATTTGCATGTTTTCAAACTGCAATAATCATTTTAATCTCATCTTTGCTCCTCATTCTTCAGTGCTGGTAGTATGCCCATTTATTTACATTTAATGGGACTCACAGTGTGGACCTTTTCTCTCTATTTTTCCTAACTTAACAGCAACATGGAAGTGTCTATTGGAAAGAAGGAGCGAGCTCTGTTTTGCAGAATTTATCACCTGCTCTTCCTTTACATCAATCACTGAAGGTAACCCTCTCCAGAGGTTTTTTAAGGAAGTTAGAACTGGTTCTTGTTCACTGACCTTAATACTGATTGATCTTAGAAAATAAGAACAAATATACCTGATAATACATGACAAGGTGATTGCGTTTTCCTTTGCATACAGAAATGTGATACTTTTCACATTTACTTAGTCCTTGAGAAAGAAAAGAGCACGGGGAATGGCTGTTTCTTGTCCCTGTCACCATAAAACAGACAAATAAAGTTGTTACATACGGATTTCATGGTTGTACCAAACTCTGGATTGACCTAAGGATGCCATATCTGCAAAAATCCAGAGATTCAGCCTTCCAGAGATCAGGGAAGAAATGAACCCTAATTTTTTTTTTTTTTTGCTTTCGCCTAGTGGTTTTTGCAGCCCAAATATGGTAGACCTAATTAGTTGACCCAGCTTGTCCTCTTAATGTGATTAATACGTTTTGCAGGCTTGCATTTCAGACACAGACACATGCATGAAAAAAAATGAGGTAATGTTGGGGCTAAGAGACACCGAGTCAAATTTACTTAGTAAATGAGAGAATCACAGAATAATAGAAGTGAAATGATTCTTGGATACGGAATATTCCCAAAGAATATTTGAGGAACTTCATCTAGAGTTACTGTGGGTTTTGCGAGTAATGACTCAGGGTCAAACCATTTCTGTAGACATTGCACCTCTCTGAAATGCTCTTTTGGCTGAGTTTACTTCTTTGATGGCTTTTTAAAAAAGCCCTCAAAACACCCCTACAGGAGTAGGCTTTTAACTGGTGTTGATTTGATTTTTTTAAATAATATTTTTGGTTTTAACTTAATTTTATGTTTCTGTTGTAAATGACCAAGAGATTTTTGGTAACTGGTTGAATTAAAAAATGTAATAAATAAAATATAAATGGTTATTAACCAAGTAAATGGTTGATTAGGAATGAATGGCAGGAATCCCCTAGTTATCTACAAAATTCATCCAATTAGAATGGCCAGCTGCCCCAACACGTATAAAGCTTGTGTGCATTTGGATTTCTTAATGAATGTGCAGGAAATTGACCTAGAGCCAAATTGGTTCAGTCTAAAGCAGTGTTTCTCAACTTCAGCAACTTTAAGCTGTGTGGACTTCAACTCCCAGAATCTCCCAGCCAGCATACTGGCTGGGAAATCCTGGGAGTTGAAGTCCACACATCTTAAAGTTGATAAGGTTGAGAAACACTGCTCTAAAGTCTCCTAGTTTTAACATCTTTATTTACAGCAAACAAATTTTATCACCCAGTCCCAAGATTCCAAGGAGACACAACTGCAGGACCTGATGCTTTTATTAAAATGGCAAATACAATGTTGCACTGTTGCAATGCAGGCTCCGCCCCTTTCCTATGCGTTTATGACATCACAAGTCATATGCTAGATGGGCACATCTTGTGTTGCAGTGGCACCATGTGCTTTTGCATTATAGAAGAGGTATCCTACTTGGGTTGTTTAATACAATTAAAAACACCCCTTAGCATCAAATTATACAGTGCTTCCTAACACAGTTTAGGTTGTTGTTTGTTGTTTATTCATTTAGTCACTTCCGACTCTTTGTGACTTCATGGAACAGCCCACGCCAGAACATTCTGTCAGTCGTCAACACCCCCAGCTCCCCCAGGGACGAGTCCGTCACCTCTAGAATATCATCCATCCACCTTGCCCTTGGTCGGCCCCTCTTCCTTTTGCCCTCCACTCTCCCTAGCATCAGCATCTTCTCCAGGGTGTCCTGTCTTCTCATTATGTGGCCAAAGTATTTCAGTTTTGCCTTTAATATCATTCCCTCCAGTGAGGAGTCTGGCTTTACTTCCTGGAGGATGGACTGGTTGGATCTTCCTGCAGTCCAAGGCACTCTCAGAATTTTCCTCCAACACCACAGTTCAAAAGCATCGATCTTCCTTCTCTCAGCCTTCCTTATGGTCCAGCTCTCGCAGCCATATGTTACTACAGGGAACACCATTGCTTTAACTATGCGGACCTTTGTTGTCAGTGTGATGTCTCTGCTCTTAACTATTTTATCGAGATTGGTCATTGCTCTTCTCCCAAGGATTAAGCGTCTTCTGATTTCCTGACTGCAGTCAGCATCTGCAGTAATCTTCGCACCTAGAAATACAAAGTCTTTCACTGCCTCTATGTTTTCTCCCTCTATTTGCCAGTGATCAATCAAGCTGGTTGCCATCATCTTGGTTTTTTTGAGGTTTAGCTGCAAGCCAGCTTTTGCACTTTCTTCTTTCACCTTCATCATAAGGCTCCTTAGTTCCTCTTTGCTTTCAGCCATCAAAGTGGTATCATCTGCATATCTGAGATTGTTAATGTTTCTTCCAGCGATTTTAACTCCAGCCTTGGATTCCTCAAGCCCAGCATGTCGCATGATGTGTTCTGCATACAAGCTGAATAGGTAGGGTGAGAGTATACAGCCCTGCCGTATTCCTTTCCCAATCTTAAACCAGTCCGTTGTTCCGTGGTCTGTTCTTACTGTTGCTACTTGGTCGTTATACAGATTCTTCAGGAGGCAGACAAGATGACTTGGTATCCCCATACCACTAAGAACTTGCCACAATTTGTTATGGTCCACACAGTCAAAGGCTTTAGAATAGTCAATAAAGCAGAAGTAGATTTTTTCTGAAACTCCGTGGCTTTTTCCATTATCCAGCTGATATTGGCAATTTGGTCCCTAGTTCCTCTGCCTTTTCTAAACCCAGCTTGTACATCTGGCAATTCTCGCTCCATGAATTGCTGAAGTCTACCTTGCAGGATCTTGAGCATTACCTTGCTGGCATGTGAAATGAGTGCCACTGGTCGATAGCTTGAACATTCTTTAGTGTTTCCCTTTTTTGGTATGGGGATATAAGTTGATTTTTTCCAGTCTGATGGCCATTCTTGTGTTTTCCAAATTTGCTGGCATATAGCATGCATTACCTTGACAGCATCATCTTGCAAGATTTTGAACAGTTCAGCTGGGATGCTGTTGTCTCCTGCTGCCTTGTAATTAGCAATGCTTCTTAAGGCCTATTCAACCTCACTCTTCAGGATGTCTGGCTCTAGCTCACTGACCACACAGTCAAAGCTATCCCCGATATTGTTATCCTTCCTATACAGGTCTTCTGTATATTCTTGCCACCTTTTCTTGATCTCTTCTTCTTCTGTTAGGTCCTTGCCATCTTTGTTTTTGATCATACCCATTTTTGCCTGGAATTTACCTCCAATGTTTCTAATTTTCTGGAAGAGGTCTCTTGTCCTTCCTATTCTATTGTCTTCTTCCACTTCCGCACATTGCTTGTTTAAAAATAATTCCTTATCTCTTCTGGCTAACCTCTGGAATTTTGCATTTAATTGGGCATATCTCCCCCTATCACTGTTGCCTTTTGCTTTCCTTCTTTCTTGGGCTACTTCTAGTGTCTCGGCAGACAGCCATTTTGCCTTCTTGGTTTTCTCTTTCTTTGGGATGTATTTTGTTGCTGCCTCCTGAACAAGTTGCGGACTTCTGTCCATAGTTCTTCCGGGACCCTATCTACTAAGTCCAGTCCCTTAAATCTATTCTTCACCTCCACTGCATATGCCTTAGGAATATTAGTGAGCTCATATCTAGCTGATCTGTGGGTCTTCCCTAATCTCTTTAGTCTGATCCTAAATTGTTCAAGAAGAAGTTTGTGATCTGAACTACAGTCAGCTCCAGGTCTTGTTTTTACCGACTGTATAGATGTCCGCCACCTTTGGCTGCAAAGGATGTAGTCAATCTGATTTTGGTGTTGTCCATCTGGTGAAGTCCATGTATAAAGCCTTCTCTTAGGTTGTTGGAAGAGAGTGTTTGTTATGCAGAGTGAGTTGTCTTGGCAAAATTCTATCAGCCTATGTCCTGCTTCATTTTGTTCTCCCAGGCCATGCTTACCTGTAATTCCAGGTGTCATTTGACTGCCCACCTCAGCATTCCAGTCTCCTGTGATGAAAAGAACATCTCTTTTAGGCGTGTTGTCCAGTAGGTGCTGCAGATCCTCATAGAACTGCTCTACTTCAGCTTCTTCAGCATCTGTGGTTGGGGTGTATATTTGGATCACTGTGATGTTAGATGGCTTGCCCTGAATTCGAATTGAGATCATTCTGTCATTTTTTGGATTGTATCCAAGCACTGCTTTAGCCACTTTACTATTAATTATGAAGGCTACTCCATTTCTTCTGTGGTCCTCTTGTCCACAGTAGTAGATCTGGTGGTCGTTTGATGTGAAGTGGCCCATTCCAGTCCATTTCAGTTCAGTGACGCCCAAAATGTCTATCTTTAATCTTGACATCTCCCCAGTAACCACATCCAGTTTGCCCTGGCTCATAGATCTTACGTTCCAGGTTCCAATGGCGTCTTGATCCTTAGAACATCGGATTCGCCATTCACCACCAGCACCATCGGCCGCTAGCCGTCCTTTCGGCTTTGAGCTAGCTGTGTCATCACGTCTGGGGCTAGTTGAACTCATCCTCTGTTCCTCCCCAGTAGCATTTTGACCATCTTCCGACCTGGGGGTCTCATCTTCCAGTGGTATACCGACATCTCTCTGGTTGTACTGATCCATTTAGTTTTCACGGCAAGAATACTGGGGTGGGTTGCCATTACCTTCCCCAGGGATCGCATTTAGTCTGACCTCTCTGTCATGACCTTCCCGTCTTGGGTGGCCCTTCACGGTTTAGCTCATGGCATCATTGAGGTGCTCAAGCTCCAGCACCACGGCAAGGTAACGATCCTTTGCTGAAGACAGCTTAGGTACCAACAGCTTAATAACATCCCATAACATCTTAACACCAAAAGAGATGGGTAAAGTAACCAGTTGGTCACCTAGGTTGTGCAGAACCATGGTTTTGATGTCCTAGGCTTGGCCATCCCTGACAACAGCAAGCTGTGGTTAAATAGGACATTTGGACTTGGGTTTTCTGATTTTTACAGCCCAAATCCAAGCTAGTTACTAGATCTTAAGCATCTTTCCTTCCTCTGCTGATGCTGGAAAAGAGGATTGTACTGGAGATTGTCTTTTGGAAGCCCAACCTTGCTTCATCTTAGGCAACCTCTGGCAATGTTTTGCTGTGGCCTGAATGCTTCGAACCAGTTTAATAAAATGGTGACTGTTTTGCCCCATTAAAATAATTTCCTCTGCACCATAGTCACACTTTCCTATATGGAAGAAGATGTTCTTTGTGCTAAACCAGCTTGCCACTTTGACTTTATTGCTGATCTGCTATCCTTTCCTCCCCTGGTGTCCAGCAGAATTGCCTCTCTGTCAGCAACAGTCCAATCTGGATGGATTCCAGCACAAGGGCCCAGTGTACTTCTCTGGAAAAAAAGGTTGGAGGGGCTCAGAAACTAGCTGACATCACCGGCTCCCGAGCTTATGAGGTGAGAGCTGTCGGAGAAGGAAGTAGAGAAGATGAACAAGAAGTTCTAACATGAACATTGCTTAAGACTTCTTTTCCAGTCTTGCTCCCACAAAGTACATTCTTCTTGTGGGGAGGACAAAACGGGGTTCAGTGGGGTGGGGGAAGTGGTTCTGCCTTGAGCTCTGTGAAGGCATCAAAATCTAGATCAGGTCACACAAATATTTTCAGGCCGAGATCCAGGCTAAACTGTTGGGCTATGGAGTTGTACTCCCTCAAAACTAGATGGGGCAGAAATGCCCTGGGGTATTTCGAGGACGGGCAAAAAATTAAGAATGTGTAACTGGATTGATACTGAGGATATTATGATTTCATTTTCTTAATGATTTGGACTAAGATTTACAGGATTTGTTTATCTGTATGATTTAAAAAGTATTGATAAGATATAATAACATTCTATTTTGGCTTTTAAACTTAATAGGGTTAAGACGTAGCATTATTAATTATAAAAGCAGATAACATATATTTTTATAATTTGATTTTTATTATAGTGGACAGAAATATATAGAATAGTGGTAGGAAGGAAATAATTAAATGGATGTTGTTTTAAGGGGGAGGAGAGTTGATTAAGATAGATAGATAGATAGATAGATAGATAGATAGATAGATAGATAGATAGATAGATAGATAGATGTTATATACTTTCTTTTTTATATATAAGGGGAAGGAGCAATTGTATTAGTGATTTGCATGTGTCAATGGAAGGATGTATAGAAATAATGTGATCTTGGTTTGATTAAGAGTTTAACTATGGAAATTGCTGTATATTCTTGCTGTTGAAAGTTGGAAGTCACCGTGTGTAACCTTTAAAATTCTTTTTCTTTGTGTTTCACACTTTTTTAGTTTCTTTTTCTTTCTGTCGTTTTTTGTTTTTTTGTAGCTTTTATCTTTGTTTTAAACTTAATAAAATTCTTATTAAAAAAAACTAGATGGGGCGGGTTGAAAACCAAACTTGCCCTAATTTGCGTTAAACTGCAATTAAAACTTAAAAACAAATCTTTTAAATACAACCATTCCTATTCTATTTAATCATTCCCCCCTTCTCTTATAGTAAAAGCTTAAATTTGTTAGAGGTTTGCATGGATGGCCTGTAGCTTCAGGTTACATAATTTTTTAAAAAATTTTCTATCCCACCTTTATTACTTTTATGAATAACTCAAGGTGGGGAACATACCTAATACTCCTTTCTCCTCCTATTTTCCCCACAACAACCTTGTGAGGTGGGTTGGGCTGAGAGAGGGACTGGCCCAAGGTCACCCAGCCAGCTTTCATGCCAAAGGCGGGACTAGAACTCTCATACCACGCCTGATTGGCTCTTGGGCTGAGGGAGAGGGACTGGCCCAAGGTCACCCAGCCGGCTTTTGTGCCTAAGGTGGGACTAGAACTCTCATACCATGCCTGATTGGCTCTTGGGCTGAGGGAGAGGGACTGGCTCAAGGTCACCCAGCCGGCTTTCGTGCCTAAGGTGGGACTAGAACTCTCATACCACGCCTGATTGGCTCTTGGGCTGAGGGAGAGGGACTGGCCCAAGGTCACCCAGCCGGCTTTTGTGCCTAAGGTGGGACTAGAACTCTCATACCACGCCTGATTGGCTCTTGGGCTGAGGGAGAGGGACTGGCCCAAGGTCACCCAGCCGGCTTTTGTGCCTAAGGTGGGACTAGAACTCTCATACCACGCCTGATTGGCTCTTGGGCTGAGAGAGTGGGACTGGCCCAAGGTCACCCAGCCGGCTTTCGTGCCTAAGGTGGGACTAGAACTCTCATACCACGCCTGATTGGCTCTTGGGCTGAGGGAGAGGGACTGGCTCAAGGTCACCCAGCCGGCTTTCATGCCTAAGGTGGGACTAGAACTCTCAGTCTCCTGGTTTCTAGCCCGTTGCCTTAACCACTAGACCAAACTGGCTCTCTGTGATTTAGATTTTAATTTAGATAGTAGCTGATGTTCTCACTAATGGAGGAGTGAAAGTGAGAGGAGGAATAAAATGTATGGGCATTTTTAAGAAAGCAATTATACTGGCAGAAGTGAGTAGGAAAAAATTTGTTTGGAGGGACTGTAGCCCTGAAAATCCTCAGGAACTATTTCCAAATCTGAGTAACATTGCAGCTGGATTTTAAGTGGACCTTCCCACTCCACACTAATTAGGATTGAAACTTGAAAGACAACAACATCGCTGGAGATTTCATAGGAAGGAAGTAGAGTAGAAATTCCAGAATAAAGACCAAGTTATGGAAGTAACCAATCTCCTTGTTGGATTGTATAGTTATTGTGGTTTGGTTTGGCTTTGTCCTCATCCTTCAGGTGATGAGTTAGCTCAGGCTGAGAGATACCAACTGATTAAAACCACCCAGTTAGGGTAGACTTGAACCTAGTTCTGATCCAATACTGTAACCCAGTGTTTCTCAACCTTGGCAACTTTAAGATGAGTGGACTTCAACTCCCAGAATTCCCCAGCCAGCACTGAAAAGGTTGAGAAACACTGCTCTAACCACTGCAGTAGGGATGGGGTGATTCTTGAGGGATCAGGACCTGCAACCTGGCCTCTAAACCTTCTGGAAGGTCACAGGAAACTCTCTGGTGGTATGATAAGGAAACTAGAAGAGACAGGATTGAGTTCTTCAGCTTTTTTTTTGTTAGTTTGTTTTTCAGGGTAGGATTAGGGTAGGAATGAGAGTGGGAGGGATCTGGGAGACAAACCACTTCCACCTCTTACAGACTCCCCCCAAGGCCTCCTCCAAAATGTCCTGCTGAAATTCAACTGTCTCAGGGTGCTGTGTGGCGTGAGGCCTAGGTCTTGTAATGGTGTGTGGGAATGACCTTGGGAGACAGGAGGAAGAGCCGCAGCCTAAACAGCAGTCTGATAAACGAAATCTGAGTTCGAAGGAGGGGTGGGGGTGTAGAAAGCATCCCGAAGGGGACTTGCAGGACTTGATGTCAGCCCTTTGAGTAGTCCAGACAAGAAGCACCAACCATGAGTACTAACATTACCTCTATTGTAAGGTTACAGTAACAGAATCTTGCAAGTCTGAAAGTACCACTCCCCTCCCTTACTTTTACTCTTCCGAAAACTAGAGAGGGTCCCTTCTGAGATGCTTTCTTCATCCCCACCCTCCCTTTAGACTCAGATTTTGTTTATCAGACCACTGTCTAGGCTGTGGCTCTTCCTCCTGTCTCCCAAGGTCATTTCCACATGTATGCACGCCCTTGTATTATACCATTCCACCTCTGGTACGCATGAGTCATTCCTGCATGTTTTTGAGATCTTGCCTAAATGTCCAGAAATATCAATTCCTATGATCTATTGTTTCTGAAATATATGTTGTTATGAGGAAAACTATTTTCCAGTTTTCTTTTCTTTTTTAACTCCAGGTGAGTTAAAAATTCACACGTCAATGCATTACTGTCTTTTATGCCTATTGCATCTGAGTAGCAACTGCTGTTATGCATTTAATAAATTAAATATCCAGGGTGCAGTGTCCTGAACTCATTATGTTGAGTTAATTATTATTGACTTCATTTACAATTTGTGTTCCTAAGTACTGGTAGCCTGTTTTTTCTCAGCGTTTTACAGGAAACCAGATAGCGAAGATTTACAGCCAGAATCCTGAAGTCTATTCACAAACTGAGGTTTGCTAATCTTCTGCTCGTTTATTGGGAATCATAAGTAATTTAGGTTTTATTATGGTTTGGAAGGGAAACTTATCTCAATACTGGTACAAATGGCATTTTCATAAATATGGCAACGGTTAAAAAATCCTCATTAAACAGAAAAGAGATCTATGGGAGAAAGTTCAGTAAAAGTGGCTGCGGATTCTGCATCGTGTTAATCTCATCCTTGATGTTCGCTATTCTGTTAACTGTGGGCATGCTTTTATGCCAGAAATGCAATTCTAGACATGAATCCTTTTCCCAGTCTGAGTCCAGAGATGGGGATTATTACCAGATGATTTATTTTGCTTTTTTTTTGGTTAAAAAAACCCCAGTCCAGTTGTCTCTTGCAGTGCAGTTCTGAAATGTACTGCAAACTTGAGAGAAAGTTGGCATCTCTAGCTTTTGAGCTAAGCCGGGTTTCTCAACCAGGGTTCCGAGGCATCCTCCAGTTGTGCAGGTGGTCACTAAAGGTTCCCTGGGAGATCATGATTTATTTAAAAAGCTATTTCAAATTCGGGCAACTTCACATTAAAGAGATAGCTTTCATTCTTTATTTTAGTTTAAGGACACCGTGTACACATATAGACAGGCCTACCCATGAAACAAATATAATAATTTTGTAACTTCTGGCCTCTATTTGAGCCTGAAAGTGCGGGGGTTCCCTGAGACCTGAAAAATATTTCAAGGGTTCCTCCAGGGTTAAAGGTTGAGAAAGGCTGCTCTAGAGGGATTTTCAAAATGCATCAGGCTTCAGTATGTGCATGGGTGTCCAGGGAGGGTGGGGGATAGGGGAAAATGACAAAATTTGGTTCATGAGCCAAATTCCACCCCTTTTGTACTTGAGTCGTGATATTGCAGGGTAGTATCTAAAGGCAGAGCTTGTGTGATTTTTATTTATTTATTTATTTTTTAATTTATTCAATTTGTATGGCTGCCTCATCTCAGCAAGTGACTGAGTTGATACGGGGTTTATTTCAACAAGATATCTGGATCCTGCGGTTGCTGAGCATGAGTAGGGGAATAAATCAGGGCTTAATAAGTTGTTTCTTTTTTTTTTCTTCCTTCAATCCCCTCCACATTTCCCATGAAGTCATTGGTACAACCTCCTAGGCCAGAGTTCCTCAACCTTGGCCACTTGAAGATGTGTGGACTTCAACTCCCAGAATTCCCCAGCCAGCCAGCGGCCAAGGTTGAGGAACTCTGGCCTGGATGTCATTCTTCAGCACAGTCTTTACCAATCGACCGTCCTTGGAATATGGTGGACTTTACCCGTAGTGTCTACAGGAGTCTGCAGCTTTTGTTAGACAGGCGAAGGTTGTGTTGGGGCATATTGTCACCAGCTCCACCCCTTTTGCATACCTGTGTGACATCACAATGTACATACCAAAGGGGCAGGGCTTGTGTCACAATCCTGTTTTCATCATTCTAAGTCCCCTGTGGACACGGCTGGACTTCACATCCCACAATTTGAAGCCAGCAGAGGTGAAAGCTGAGCATGATGGAGATTGAAAGTCTTGTACATGTAGAGCAGTGTTTCTCAACCTTGGCAACTTTAAGAAGTGTGGACTTCAACTCCCAAAATTCCCTAGCCTCTTCAAGAAACTGATGATGACTAAATGGACTCAATATGCTTTATCTCCTCAGTTTTCTTCCTTTTGATCTGACTGCTCTTTATCTGCAATATTTTTTACGAATTACAAGATCTGTACAATAATTTAAGGATTTTAAAATTATACAGGTAGTCCTCACTTAACAACCATTTGTTTAGCGATGGTTTGGACTTATGACGATGCTGAAAAAACTGACTTATGACCAGTCCTCACACTTACGACAGTCACAGCATCCCTGAGGTCACACAATCACGATTTGGGTGCTTGGCAACTGGTTTGCATTTATGACCTTTGCAGAATCCCGTGGTCATATGATTGCCATTTTTGACCTTCCTGGCTGGCTTCTGGCAAGCAAAATCAGTGGGGAACTGCGTGATTTGCTTACCTACCATATGGTTCACTTAACACCCACAGTGATGTGCTTAACAACCACCACAAAAAAGGTCATAAAATTGGGTCGGATTCACTTAATGACCACCGCTTAGCAACAGAAATTCTGGTCCTAGTTGTGGTTGTTAAGTGAGGACTAAGTGTAATCTCCTTGGGGGCAGGAAGCTATCCTTCACTTTTCAGTCCTGATAATGTATCAATACTGTTATGTTTTAGCTGCTCTCATCCCTTTTCGGCTTAGTCCACCCTCCAAGGGAAAAGGGGGAAGGGCCAATTTATTTTGTAAACTTCCTTATTATGGCAGCTGATTTTGATCATATATTTAGCACTTGTGTGTGGGTGTATATATACACTACCATAAAAAGACACACCTTATGCATATCCATCCATTCTTTCTTTAATTCATTCGTACATATATCCAAACACCCGAAAACATTGGAGTTGGCCTCATATTGGCTGAGTTTGTGTACTGTGGTTGGCTTGCTCTTTCTCATCAGTTTAACCACGTTTTGCAGAATAAACTACCAGTGGCTGGCCTTGCACAGTACAGTGAGTCATAAACCATGGTTTGCAAACCACAGTGGCTGAGTTTGCCCTGAATCAAACCATATTATGGCTTAGCACAGTTTGGAAATGGCAACCTAAGACTCAGTTGCATCTGTTCCTAGATTACTCCAACAGAAGATTATCTATCTATCTATCTATCTATCTATCTATCTATCTATCTATCTATCCATCCATCCATCCATCCATCCATCCATCCATCCATCCATCCCTATCTATCTATCTATCTATCTATCTATCTATCTATCTATCTATCTATCTATCTATCTATCTTATCTATCTATCTATCTATCTATCTATCTATCTATCTATCTATCTGATTTCTATAACCGCCCATCTCAGCGAGTGACTCTGGGCGGCTTACAACAATAAAACCATTTCCCCATCTTCTTGCTTCTCCATCCTTTTTATTACAGATGCCAGGAGTGTAACTGGATTCCTATCCCTTCCCTCTCAGTATGCAACGGTAGAAAAAAGATGAACTAATTCTTACCTCTTTTAAAGTTTTGCTTTTTGGTTCTTTGGAAATCCATGGGTTTGTGTGGGTAAGGGAGAGAGAGAGAAAGATTTCTGGTAGCTTAGTCTTTGCCAAATTTTGTTACAGGTAGTCCTCAACTTACGATCATTTGTTGAATGACAGTCTGAAGTTACAGTGGCCTTGGAATGGGCGCCTTGCGGCCCGTAAAGCACTTCCGAGCATTGCAGAACTTTGCACCACCGCCCCCCCCCCTGCGGTCACATGATCGCATTTCTAGCATTTGGCAATCAGCTCGCATTTACGACTGGTTGCAGTGTCCTGCTGTCGTGTGTTTGTGTTTTGCAACTTTTTTGCTGTTTTCTGGCAAAAAATGCCCATTGGGGAAGCTGAATTTGCTTAATGGCCTATGATTTGCTTAAGGACTGCAGCGATTCATTTAACGACCGCCATAAAAATGGTTGTAAAATTGGGTCTGGTCTCATGGTGACTCAACTTTTGACTAAAACAATTTACATTGGAAATTCCGGTTCCAGTTGTGGTTGTAAGTCGAGGACTACCTGTACTCTCACAAAAATCAAAGCAAGATCTTGCAACAGTTAAGCACTCTCAAATCCTCTTTCTGAAAACAACATTTTAAGTACTTGCTTAACTCAGTAGGAGTTTCAAAACACTCCGTTTTGATCAGGAGGCTGCTCTCAGTTGTCTATGAAACAGAAATGAATGTTGTATCTTTATTTCCTTGTTTATTTCCTTTTTTTCTTTTCTTCCTCCAGAGAATTTCCTTGGTCAGCAGCTTTGCAGCCTCCCTTTTCCTGGGTGGTTATGCTCCCATAGATTATAGTGATGGTAAGTGACTTGTATTCTCTTTGTAATGCCCCCACCCCACAGGATACCAACTAGTAGGAGAGAATGGAGACAATAGGATGTCCTCTTCTTGGTGAGCTGAAAGTGGTGTTGGTACTTGAAAAATAATGTAAATACCTTCAGATTCACTGGACTTAAGTAGGTCAAGTTTACTAGACGTGTGGAGTTTGGAAGCCTGGGTTCAAGTCCCACCTTGACTTGGGATTAGCTCAGACGTACAAAATTGGAGAGTTCAGGGCTCCTTCGTGCCCCGCAAAGTCTTGAGCGTGGTCTTCAGAAAGCTTCAAAGTTTATCAGATTATACTTTTTTAATGTGACATAAGGGAAAAATGACTAAACTGATGATTGAAGATGAGCTCCATTTAATTTTAATTAATATACATGTTGATCACATCAATTTTTTTCGCACTGGACCCACCTTCTTCTTTTTGGTTTGAGTCCCTGGCTCTCAATCCAAAATGTGTTGGCTGGAGAGTTCTGGCCAAACGTCTTCTCTCTGAAGCTGTCTGGACTGGCTGCCCCCAACTTTGGGTCTTTCAAGAACAGCTAGTATTTATTTGTTAGTTTGATTTCATTCCATTTCATTTCATTTCTATAGCCGCCCATCTCAACAAGTGACTCTGGGCGGCTTATAACATGCCCCACCAAACAATTATCTTGTGTTATGTAATTTTTTAAAATCGGTATTTGATATTTGTAATAATCACTTTTACCTCCTCTTCTATTTCACTGCATTTCATTTCTCATTCCGTGATTTACTCACATCATCTGTAATGCATTGGGCTTCACTTTAAAACATAGTTCTTAGATAGCTCGTGGTGTTCTTCCTTTTTTGTTCCTTTCATTCTTCTTGTGTTGTTCCCCTGTTTTGTTGCAAGTGCCCAACACAGCTGGGGAACCCTAAATGGTGCCCCATTCTTTTTTGGATTCAGATTCTTTTTTACTCTGTAAGATCAGAAGAACATCAGAAGAGGCCTGCTAGATCAGCCCAGGGCCCGTCCTAATCCAGCACTTGTTTTTCATAGTACCCAGCTGATGTCTCTGCTCACAACCAGAAGATGGAAGCAAACCCCTCTCTTGCTATTCTTTCTCTACAACTAGTATTTAGAGCAGTGTTTCTCAACCTTTTCAGTGCTGGCTGGGGAATTCTGGAAGTTGAAGTTCACACACTTAAAGTTGCCAAGGTTGAGAAACACTGATTTAGGGACAGGTTGCCTTCAAACCAGAAGTAACATTGAGATTAATAGCCCTTGCTGAATCACTGCAAGAATTCATCCAGTCCTCTTTTGACTCCGTCCAAGGTACTGCCCATCACCAAATCTTTGGTAATGACTTCTGAAGCCAAGAATGACACCAATATTATTTGGCTTACATTTAATGCAAACCAGCTTCCTCTAGTTTTGCCAATTAGCTTCCAATCCTGACCAAAAAGGAATCATGCATAGCATTTGCATAGGTAATATGGCTACCCAGGCAGCATTTAACCATAATTAAATGTAAGAGGGGATTTCTCATAGGAGAGAATGCTATAAAAAAAAATCCAGTAAATTCCACCAGGCAACATGTGTCAGAAACCAGAAATCTGGAATGAAGTTTAAGCCATTTCCAAGAGATGCAAATCTCTTCCTATAGAATGTTTTGTATTTCTCTTGATTGATTTTTATTTATTTTTGTGGAAAGAAGTGCCCCAAAGCATTAGGCGTATTTCCATTTATTCTGGGTGGATTTTTTTCAAAGCGAGAAACTAATCAACTTAAATGTGTTATTTGATGTATTGTCCTTTCTGAAACAACCACAAGCAACATCCTTCTGGCTGGAGATGTGTTAATTTCCAACTCATGAATCCACACTCTCTGATGAATCCTCAAGGTGACCCAATTTGCCTCTGGCTTTGATTATTTCTTTATTGTTCTATTCTTTGGCAAAGTTTAAAAAAAATAATAGGGAAGTAGTCCTTTACTTTGGGAGAATAGACACTGGTGTGTGGTGAGGTTGTTTGAAAGAGTCTTACTTTTCTGATCCACCAGCTGGTGTTGTGCAGAAGTAATAAAAGGGATTGAATTTTGGAAGAAGAAGCATTTCATTTAAAGGCCTACAAGGAAAGGGTAGAGAAGCCTTCCCAGACCTGGTGCCTTCCAAGTTGTCTGAGAATCTGGTAACTGCATTTTTACACATTGAAAGGGGTCTGGTTGATGATGGTTGAAAAGTCTTTCAGTGGTGACCCAGCCCGTCCCAAATAACCAACCAAGCCAAGCTTCAACTCTCTTTGCCCATTAATGGTAGAGTTCCCCTTGAGTTGGGCTTGATTCCTGGTGAATACCCAGACACATTTGTCTGGCTTCCTTGCTAACAATGCAGAAGTGGTTTCTGACTGCCTTTCCTAGATTTTTTTTTCAACCTTGTAGACTAGTATGCTTTTGGGTTTCATGGTAATGTGCCATTCAAGCATTAACAAGTTCTGAACCTGATTATCTTCTGAAGATCAACTAAGGTTAGCTAGGTGTATTAAGTGCATCTACTTAAGCATATATGGCTGTAATCCTAGCTGTACGGTTGCTAGTAAAAGTGCAACTACATTTCTGGGGCTGCTTGAACAATGAATCAATAGTGCTTGCTGGGAGATAGTGTATCCATCCTATCTATTTATTGAGTTTTTCTGTTCATCTGCTTATTGAATCCACTCTTCATCCAGACATTGACCCTGATTTGTAGTTGTTGCTGAACCCTGAGCTGGGAGACCATGCCTTTCTGGTTTCTGTAGCTACACAGGGTGGCTACAAAGAACTGAAGTGACTGATGACCCCTAGTGTGAAACTTCGGGGCAGTGCTGGTTAATTAATGTTTGGCTGAGAAGAATGGATCTTTTCCCCTTTTTTGTTCTTGTCTCTCTCACACATGCAGACTCACACAGGGGCAGAGTTCACAGAAGGTTAGAATGAAATGCTGTACACTGGAAATACTTTCTGCCTGATTAAGCTGCTGAACAATGTGTCACGAAAATCAAGCAAGGGATGATCCCAGTATAGGATGGAATAATTAAATAAATAATTTAATTATAATAATTTGCAACACTTACAAATTCTTAAGAAGGTTTTCTGTTTCCGTTGCCATTAGTATTTATTTAATTACTCTGTTTGCAAGCCCAACATGACTTGCAATCAAGAATCTTTTCAGCAGCTACTGTAAAGTTCCGGTACTTAGACCACCAAAACCGTTTGAGATAGAACTGTTACTTCAAAGAGGATATTGATGCAAGGATTCAGCAGCAAGTCATCTGAAGGTGACTAAAAGCTTGGTTAGACTAGAAATTATGGATGCTTGTTGTACGTCTTCACAGATTTCATCAGATGAACCAACCAGATTTGGTATCAAATCATCCTGACAGGTTTTGAAGATCAAGTCAGATGATGATATGGCCAATTAATGGGAGATAAAGTGGGGGCAAGCTGGGTTTCGAAGAGGCAGAGGAACTAGAGATCAAATTGCCAACATTCGCTGGATCATGGAGAAAGCAAGAGAGTTCCAGAAAAACATCTACTTCTGCTTCATTGACTACGCTAAAGCCTTTGACTATGGATCACAACAAACTGTGGCAAATTCTTAAAGAGATGGGAGTACCAGACCACCTTACCCGTCTTCTGAGAAACCTTTATGTGAGTCAGGAAGCAACAGTTAGAACCGGACATGGAACAACCGATTGGTTCAAAATTGGGAAAGGAGTATGACAAGGCTGTATATTGTCACCCTGCTTATTTAACTTATATGCAGAGTACATCATAGAAATGCCGGGCTGGATGAATCACAAGCCGGAATTAAGATTGCTGGGAGAAATAACCTCAGATATGTGGACGATACCACCCTAATGGCAGAAAGTGAAGAGGAACTAAAGAGTCTCTTGATGAGGGTGAAAGAGGAGAGTGCAAAAGCTGGCTTGAAATTCAACATTAAAAAAACCAAGATCATGGCATCTGGTCCCATCACTTCCTGGCAAATAGAAGGGGAAGAAATGGAAGCAGTGACCGATTTTATTTTCTTGGGCTCCAAGATCACCGCAGATGGTGATTGCAGCCATGAAATTAAAAGACGCTTGCTCCTTGGGAGGAAAGCTATGGCAAACCTAGACAGCATATTAAAAAGCAGAGACATCACCTTGCCAACAAAGGTCCGTATAATCAAAGCTATGGTTTTCCCAGTAGTGATGTATGGCTGTGAGAGTTGGACCATAAGGAAGGCTGAGCGCCAAAGAATTGATGCTTTCGAACTGTGGTGCTGGAGAAGAATCTTAAGAGTCCCTTGGACTGCAAGGAGGTCAAATCAGTCAACCCTACAGTAAATCAACCCTGATTGTTCATTGGAAGGACAGATACTGAAGCTGAAGCTCAAATACTTTGGCCACCTAATGTGAAGAAAGGACTCACTGGAAAAGACCCTGATGCTGGGAAAGACTGAAGGCAAAAGGAGAAGGGGACAGCAGAGGAGGAGATGGTTAGATAGCATCACCAATGCAAAGAACATGAATTTGAGTAAACTCCAGGAGACAGTGGAGGACAGGAAGGCCTGGCGTGCTCTGGTCCATGGGGTCATGAAGAGTCGGACATGAACAACTGAACAACAACAAAGTGGGGGCAACTGTTCTGTACTTCTGGGCGGCCAAATGCCTTTTAATAACATTTATTAGCTGGAAATTTATTCATTTATTTATTTATCAAATTTGTCACCGCCCATCTCCTCCGACCAGAGGGACTCTGGGCAGTTTACAATATAAACAATAAATATATAATAACATTTCAATATAAAACACACTATAAAACAATTTCACAGAGCTGCCAAATATAATAAAATCCAGATGGCTGTGGTCTCATTCAGTCATTGCGTAGGAGGGGCATTTCAAGGCACTAGCCAGTCCTAAGTATGACTATTTTCCTCCCTGCCCCAAGCCTGGTGGCAGAGCCAGGTCTTCAACTTCCTCCGGAAGGCTAGGAGTGATGGGGCTAATCTCACCTCCGGGGGCAAGATGTTCCAGAGGGCGGGTGCTATGTAAATTATGCTTCCAGACTCCTTGTCATGAGTAAGGATGGCGAGCGGGGGGCTCCCACCCAGACTGTCAAGCGCATGCGTAGCACTGAGGAACTGTTCAGCCATTCAAAGAGACACAGATCGGGACTGCCTTAACCCTTGGGGGTTATATGTCTGGGTTTTTCCCACGCTTCCTCAGTTTGTTAGGATTCTTGTTAAGTACTAGTAATAAATATTAGAGACCAGTTCATTGTCTCAGTGTGTTTCCTGGTAGTTAGGACACTCCTCCTGATTTAGGGCTGTAGCGCAATCCAGATTCAAATGGCAAAAAGTGATTTGAGGAGTGCTTGGATGATGCACACGTAACTTTGGCCAAGAGTACCTTAAACCAAATGCATCTTTTCCCAAGGCTGTGCAGCAGCTGCAGAAGGCAACCATATGAGCCCAGGGAAAGATGCAGCTGCTTTAATGAGACTGCTTACTTGGCTTGTTGTAGTCTAGTTTTATTATGACTGCTCCTTCCTTGTAATTCTTCCACTCACAGTAGGAAGTTACTGCTTTCATATCGCTCTAGCCCTGGGATTTCATTTCCTTCCTGTCAAACTTTGCTTGCCTTTTGCTTTGTTTAAGAATGAGAATATTTCTGGCTTCTGTAGATTTGCTGCAGATGTGCTGTATTGTTTTTTCTTCTGATTTAACACGAGATGCCAACTCATTTGGCACTTCTTTCTAGCACTGTTTGGACACTTCCATTCAACTTTAACCAAGCAAAGTTCCGGGTCGCTCGTTCCCTGTCTTCACAGAATTGAGATTTTATTCCTAATTAATAAATCCCTCCCTTCAAAATAAGAACCTCACACTAAAAGTGCACTAATAAGAATAAAAACAAGTAAATTGTTATTTACACACAGGGTTTACGATAATTAAAGATATTGTATTATACTCACTGTTCCAAGTACGCAACGTTTTGTAATTGTTGAGATTTTGTCCATTCCTTTTGGGTCTAAATGCTTTTCCAGATCTTTTGGTATGGCACCAAGAACTGTTGTTGGTATTGTTATGATTATTAGTTGCATTTTGTGTCAATCCTCTGAATAATCTTAATGTAATCCTGTAAGACAGATCAATATTTTTCTTTCCCCATTGCATGGCTGTGAGGCTGAAAGACCCCCACTCCCCCCAACCAGGGATGACATATCTCCCACCCTTGCCTGTTACAGATTACCAGATTATAGGTCTATAATCATTTAAAACTGCCAACAGTGTCATCTTTTACATACCTACTAGAAAGCAAGTACCACCAATTTCAGTGAGGCTTATCCCTGGTAACAGGAGTAGATCTTAGAGTAACTATTAGACTCATTTAAAGAAAAAAATCCCCGCCATGTAGCTTGCTGGAGTGTAACGATGTGTAAAACAAGTTTCAATTTATTAAACATGATCAATTTTGTTCCATGCAAATCAAGTGCATTTAATTAATTAGCTCTTTCCTAATTTGTCCCATGCTTCTACAGAAGAAATCTACAGCCATGCTGTCAGCGTCTAATGGATTCATTCATTTGTCTCCCCTCCTTTCCCCGTTCGTCAGAAAACCACATTATCATTGCTTTTAGGCGCTGAGGAATGATGTAATAGACTAAAACAACCTCTTAACTCATGCATACTTCATGCGTAAGGTGTTATTAAGTCTGCACAAAACCAGCACATTAGGACTGCTGCGTTTTGAAGATGTAGCTTTGGTCAGGCTTGAAAATATCTTTAGCCTGTGTTTTATATCCCTGGGCTCAGCTCTTGAAGATGTAGAGAAAGAGGGAGGGAGGCAGGCAGGCTTTTGATTTGTGGGAAGACTTCTCTTCTTTCCTTCACCTTTCTGTCTCTTCCCAGAACAGCTCTTTGTTGAACTTCAGTTTTCAGGAGAGAAAAATTCACATGATAATGGGCTTATAACTGTTTGAAGGAATGCAGGAATTCCTGCAGTTTATTTAAGAAGACCATTGTGCAGTTCTCTCAGACTTCTAGGTCCCCTAGCAATCCTTCCTCCTCCCTCCCTCCCTTCCTTCTGCCTGATGAAGTGGACACAATCCACAAAAACCTATGTGGTAACAAAATGAAATTGGTTAGTCTCTAATGTGCCGTGACACTTCTTTCTTTTTACTCTCACACCTAGTGTCACGTTCACCGTTCCAATGTTGCCGGTACATCGTAACGTTTCGCATGTCATTTGGCTGATGCGTGTTTCGTCTGGGAGGGGAGGAGGATTCCATCTCGTGGGATTGTTACGTGTTAGCAGCTGGATTGGAATGTGTTTGGGTTATCTCGTGTGTTCAAGGTTCCTTTCCCAGGACATCAGCAGAAACGGTTACCAGCACCTGGGGGGGGGGGGAGTTTGCAACGGCGGGGCGAGGGGAGGGATTACGTTTGAGCCGAGGGTTTTTAGTTTGTATTTGGCGCGCTTTTGCTCATTCTCAGCTTTCTCTGTATTTGCACACTATTCTTTAATAAGTCAGATATCATTACGTTCCTGCTTGTGAGTCTGAGTCTATTAGGGTAGGCAATCCTTACATAAAGCTGAGAATCTCAAAAATTTTTCCGTTAGCCCCTTTCCAGATTTATTTTGTGAGGGAGAAGTGCTAGCGATGAGCAAACCAAATCCCCAAACCACGGAAAGCGAGGAATCGAGCGAGGGGGAACCCGACTCCACGGTGATAAGATCAGAGAGGGTCCCTACTCGGGAGCTCTCAGAAATTCGGGAGGTGTCGAGCTCCAGCCTGGGAGAAGAGGAGGTTGGAGGTAAAAGAGCCCCTGAACCGACCGGTGAGTTGCCAGGCGAACTGGTCACCTGGGATGAAACACAGGGACCCCTACCAGGGACGTCCAAAACGTCTTGGAAGCAGTGATACCCCATGTCCCCAACCATGGTGAGGCAGGAGGAAAAGGAGGATTCCCAAACCCCTGACCATATAAGACTGGTGGAGGCCAAATTGGAGTCACTAGAATTTATGTTTCAGAAAATGTCAATGGACTGGGGTCCCCGGGAGAGGAGGAGAGAGGAGTCTAGTAATAGGCATTCGTCTCCTTCTTTGCCCCCACCTTCTTCGGAGGAAAGGAGTAGGACCCGGCGCAGAGAGGAGGCAAGGGCACCGAGGGTGAGAATTTCAAGGTCCCCTCCTCGAGAGCGGAGATCCCTGGGAGCTAAAAGAAAGTCTGACTGCCCAGCTGTGGTGAAGGGACTGCCCAGAGTGGGGGTTAAGGACTTTACAGTTAAATTTGATGGAGATCCAACTAAGCTATCGTTCTTCCTTACCAATGCAAGGAGTTATATGGATGAATGGGAACCATATTTTCATTCAGAAAGAGCCAAGATTAATGCCATTGCCACTAAGCTCAAGGGGCGGGCTGCCGATTGGTACGTGCAGTTATGTCAATCGGATGCCCCTGAGCTGGAGGAGTTTGAAGAATTCCTGTGGGCGTTGAAGCTACACTTTGAAGACCCGTTAGCTAAAGAAAGGGCAAAACGGGCGCTGAGGGAGCTTAGCCAGGGGCCACGATCGGTAGCAGACTATGCTCTGGAATTTAAGGCTCTGGCTGGGAAGGTTGAGGATTGGTCCCAATCTACCTTAATAGAACTTTTTAAGGACGGTCTGAACACGGAGGTCCTGAGGTGGTCGCTCGGTAGGGACGACCCAGATACCCTGTATGAATGGATACAGTTGGCAGGGAAGGCTGAGCATGCCCATGAAACCTTTGCTCACAGGAAGGTGATGAGATATTCTGGGCTCAGCAAGGGTTCCCGCCCTGCTGCGCCTACTGGAAAGTCCGGTCAACATGCCTGGGAGGAGGAGAGGGAGCGCCGCTATGCGAAAGGGCAGTGCCTCCGATGTGGAAAGGAAGGTCACCGAGCGGTGGCGTGCCCGAAGGGCAAGACTGATGATTGTTTGGGGAAGCCGACGGGGAAATCTCCCTCTCTACCCAGGAAAATGAAGGCAGCCATGGCTGAAACTGAAGTGGAGGAGGTTCCTTACTTCGGGGGTGAGGGGGAGCCCGATCTACACCAGCCGGCGGGAAACGCCAGCCACCTGCTCTAAGGAGCGCCTGTGGGCAGGTGGTGGAGGATGGGCGCAAACATGTTTCGGTGAGTGCCAACTATCCCACACTGAACGTGAAAGTGAAGCTAGGCTCCCGCACAAGAACCGTTGAAGTTTGGGCATTGATCGATTCGGGGTGTTCGCATTGCTTGATGCACCCTGACGTGGTGGCTGCTTTGGAGTTACCCAGCTTTCCACTGCAACGTCCCATGATTTTCACCCAGCTGGATGGTTCTATGGCGGGGGGGAAACTGGTCACCCATTACACAGGCATGGTGGCGTTGCAAATGGGCAGCCACTGTGAGGGGCTGCCGTTTGTGGTGGTGCCTGTGGGGCATCCCTTAGTCATTCTGGGGATTCTTTGGTTGGTCCAACAAAACCCCTATATAAATTGGGTACACAGGACTTTGACTTTTGGGGATGGTTTCTATCAAGCCCCTGGGGAGGACGATGCTCTGGAGGCTGCAGTGGGGGGGGGGGGCGGTGGCAGCAACCCCGCATTTCGCTGTCACACCACTGGAGGGCTTGCCGGAGCAATACCAAGGCTTTGCAGATGTGTTTGGTGAGAAAGCGGACCAACTCCCACCCCATCGAAAAACTGACTGTGCGATAGAGTTGGTCCCCGACGCTCAACTGCCCAAACCAAAAATTTATGCCATGACTCAAAAGGAACTGGCGGCATTGAGGGAGTTTGTGGACAAAAACTTGGCCAGGGGTTTTATTGAACCAGCAAATTCACCAGTAGGCGCCCTCGTCTTGTTTCGAGCGAAGAAGGTTGGGACATTGAGACTTCGTACAGATTACCGCGGATTAAATGCGGTCTCGATATTAAACGAATATCCTCTGCCGTTAATAAAAGACATGTTAGCACATCTGGCTAAGGGGAAAATCTTCTCTAAGCTGGATTTGTGGGAAGCCTATTTCCGCATCTGCATACGGGAGGGGGATGAATGGAAGACTGCTTTCAATTGTCCACTGGGTTCTTTTCAGTATAAAGTTTTGCCTTTTGGGTTGGCGGGGGCACCAGGGGTGTTCATACAATTGATCAATGAAGTGTTACGTGAACATTTGTTCAAGGGTGTACTGGTCTATTTGGATGATGTTTTGATTTATACTGAAACGGAAGAGGAACATGAGCGCTTGGTGAAACAGGTGCTTAGCAAACTGAGAAAGGCTGAGCTCTATGCTAAGCTTTCTAAGTGTGAATTTCATCAGACTCAGCTTGACTACCTGGGGTACAGGATCTCTGACAAGGGCATTGAGATGGATCCTGCGAAGATTCAAGCTATTTTGGGGTGGGAGCGCCCGCGTACCTGCAGGCAGCTCCAAAGTTTTCTTGGGTTTTCCAACTATTACCGCCAGTTCATCCAGGGGTTTGCCGAAATTGCATTGCCTCTCACTGACTTGTTACGTACGAAGGGGTTGGGGGACACACGCAAGGTAAAGAACCCGGGGGCATTGCTTAATTGGACACCTGACTGCCAGTTGGCTTTCGACAAACTCAAAAGCCTGTTCACTGCTGAACCCATTCTTCAACACCCTGATCCCACTAAACCCTTTGTGGTTCAAGTGGATGCTTCCAATTTCTCAATTGGAGCACTCTTGCTGCAAGCGGATGCTGACAACCGCCTGAAGCCGTGTGTGTATCTGTCCCGGAAATTTTCAGAGACGGAAAGGCGGTGGCATGTTTGGGAGAAAGAAGCTTTGGAGGCATGGCGCCACCTCTTTAGAGGGGGCTAAATGTCCTTTTGAGGTTTGGACTGACCATAAAAATTTGGAAGCGCTCAGCACGCCCCGTAAGCTCAGTCCTAAGCAGATCCGCTGTGCTCAATTTTTCAGTCGCTTTGACTTTAAGTTAAAGTTCATTCCGGGCAAGAAAAACTTCCTGGCTGATGCGCTTTCCCACCTGCCCCAGGATTCGGTCCAGGCACCTGACATTGTTGGTACAGTGTGGACAGCACCCCAATTGGGGTTGCAAGCTGTCACATGCAGTCAGACTCGTGCACAGCTGCCCCCAGCTTCGGTTTCACCGGCTGGGGGAAGGACGCCAATTCCCTCGCAATTGCAACAACAGTTTCTGCTAGAGCTGAAATCTGACACTTGGTTGCAAGCGAATAATGTTACATTTGACAGAGGCTTCGCTTGGAAGCAAAACCGCCTCTATGTCCCTGACAGTTTGTGAAGGGAAATTTTGATTAGGTCTCATGATGATAAAGTGGCTGGTCATTTTGGGTTTGTCAAAACCTTGCATCTGATACGCCGCCAATTTTGGTGGCCCACATTGAGACGTGATGTAAAAAGTTATGTTGCTTCTTGTCCTGTCTGTGCCATGTCAAAACGGAAGGGGGGTAAGCCGCACGGGCTGCTGCAGCCAGTGGCTAGCCCCTCCCGTCCTTGGGAGGAGGTTTCTATGGACTTCATTGTGGATTTGCCTCCTAGTCAGAGAAAGACTGTGATTTGGGTGGTAAAGGACTACTTTTCCAAGCAAGCCCATTTCATTCCATGTGCTTCTATTCCGTCTGCTCAGCAATTGGCCCGCCTTTTTCTAATCCACATCTACTGGATTCACGGTAGCCCCTCCCGCTTGGTCACGGACTGCGGGACACAGTTCACTTCCCAATTTTGGAAGGCATTTTTGAAGCTGGTGGGCACCAAGCAGGCGTTGTCCACTGCGTCGCATCCAGGGACTGACGGATCTACGGAGGTTCTTAATTCCACCCTGGAACAATTTTTGAGGGCATTTGTCAACTATCAGCAGGATAATTGGGTTGATCTGCTACCTTTTGCTGAGGTGGCTTATAACAACGCCGTCCATCAGAGCACAGGGCACACCCCTTTCCATATTGTTTTTGGACGGGATTTTGTTCCCATTCCTGAGTTGCCTCAACCCCCCGCGCAGCCCTGCTCTGCTTCTGATTGGGCTGCTCAACTGGCAGATTCATGGCCAGTGATTCAACAGGCGTTGGCTGATGCCCAATCTGCCTATAAACTGCATGCTGATAAGCGATGAGCCCTTCAATCTGCTTTTAAAGTTGGTGATAAGGTCTACCTTTCCACCAAGTTCATTAAGTCCCCTCAGCCCTCGAAGAAGTTGGCTCCTAAGTTTGTTGGTCCTTTTCCCATTGTGGGAGTTGTGAACCCGGTCACGTTTAAACTGGATTTGCCACACAATCTGAAACGTTTACATCCTGTTTTTCATTGCAGTTTGCTCAAGCCTGTCAACCACTCCGATCATTGGCATCCGCAACCCCCACCTCCTGCTCCGATCATGATTGACGGACAGCAACATTTTGAGGTGAAGGAGGTCCTTGATTCTCGCCGACTTCGTGGCACCCTGCAGTACCTCATTTGGTGGAAACACTTTCCCCACCCTGAGTGGGTGTCTGCCCGTGATGTTCACTCTCCTGTTTTAGTTAGATGCTTTCATCTAGCTTATCCTCTGAAACCTGCTCCTTAGTGTTTTTGGGGGAGCGGTATGTCATGTTCACCGTTCCAATGTTGCCGGTACATCGTAACATTTCGCATGTCATTTGGCTGATGCGTGTTTCGTCTGGGAGGGGAGGAGGATTCCATCTCGTGGGATTGTTATATGTTAGCAGCTGGATTGGAATGTGTTTGGGTTATCTTATGTGTTCAAGGTTCCTTTCCCAGGACATCAGCAGAAATGGTTACCAGCACCTCGGGGGGGGGGGGGAGTTTGCAACAGCAGGGTGAGGGGAGGGATTACGTTTGAGCCGAGGGTTTTTAGTTTGTATTTGGCGCGCTTTTGCTCATTCTCAGCTTTCTCTGTATTTGCATACTATTCTTTAATAAATCAGATATCATTAAGTTCCTGCTTGTGAGTCTGAGTCTATTAGGGTAGGCAATCCTTACACCTAGCCCAATCACAGTTAGGGAATAAAATAATTTCACAGGAAGGTACAAGATATTCCCAGATTGTATTCATTTTGGAAAATACTTCTGAGCCTTATCAGCTTTTAAAGGGAAAAAAAAAGAGTTGGCCATCTATTTAATCTCTTGGCTTGTGTTATCCCTTGTATTTTCTTCCTGCCAGACAGCATATATTAAGCAGAAAATGCTGTCCACATTTCTAAAACAGCATGATTGACATTGGCTGGTTATTAGGCTTTTTCAGTGCTTCAGATTTGTTTTCCAAAAAGTGCTTTGGAGTGTACAGGAGTGTGAACATGGTACCCATCTGCTCCACTTTAAATCAGCCTACTCTTTGGGGGGCAGGGGGCGGGGGGGGGCAATCCTTCTGCTGCCCTAGATAGTTGTGGTGTAATTCTGGGAAAATAGCATTATTTTAAGCTAGTGCTTCTCAACTTTAAGATCTGTGGACTTCAACTCCCAACATTCCCCAGCCAGTGGGATTCTGGGAATTGAAGTCCACACATCTTAAAATTGCCGAGGTTGAGAAACGCTGTTTCAAGCGGTTGCAGGCAAGTGCTGTGTTCTCTTTCCTGCACTGTCTGAAGCCTTTTTGGGAGATCAAACTTGAAGAGTTGCACAGGTTAGCGCAAAGGGAGGTGACATAGTAATGTCTTGTTGTTCTGGGCCTCTTTTGAAAAGTTAAGTCCAGGCTATTTGTCTATTGGCTATTGTCCCTGTAGAAAGATGGGCATGGTGGTCACGAGAATGAGGGCTCCCCAACCTACGTGCTTGTCATCTTCATGGTGGGAGCCTTGTGTTAAACATAAGGGATCCATTCTCCTTAGATTTGTACCCACTTCCATTCTGCTTTCTGTACCTCTAACCATTTGGTATCACCCTACAGTCATTAATAGTGCTGATTTTTGGTCCTTCTGTCTGTAAAGTTCATTCAGTGCAGATTCTTACTTGCAAAGAACTCCGTCCATATGTCCAGAATCCCTCCATCCTTTCCTTCAGTTCCTGTTGCCCTTTGCATCACACAGACGACGAAAGTTTTAAAACTTGATTCGGTGTTGGGTGCATTTCAGCCAGTTATTAGGGGATGTATTTTTAGGGATGCGTCATTTAAATGATGAAATGCAGTACCCTGCACATAAAGGGGAAGATAGGGTCTATAAAATAACTCCCACCTGGCCTGGAAAATGTTCATAATCCTCATTACTGGACTGAGCAAGTGCCCGTGGCGAGTTGCCCACCTGCTAATTGCTTTCTGGTCTGTGGCAAGAGAACCAGATCAGCCTCGTGCCAGTTGGCAGTACACTTCAGTGTTTCCTTCCTTCTGCAGTAACTGGAGAACTGGCAGGATCCCAGAAGAAGAGCAGATTTCAGGCTTCTCTGTTCAAGTGGGATGGAGAACAGGGAGTGGGTAGAAATAAGCCCCTGGGAATTGCAGTTGGATTAGCTTTTCTTCTTTCTGCTCTTTGGACATCAGAGCAAAAAACAACGCCTACCAGGGAAGATTTGCCCATCTCTCTGTGAGATGAAGGAAGAAGAGAGCGTGCTTGAAGCTGAGAAATGAGGAGAAAACGAGAAGGGACTGGGAGAACAAATACTTGGGCTTTCGCTGTTTTAAAGAGAAAAAAAGGGGAGAGATGGCAGGAGAGAAAGTAGAAAAACAAGATTTTTTTCTCTCTTGTACAAAGGAAGCTTCCAAGGATGCTGGTGGCCTTTCCTTTTCTAAGTTCCATCATCTAGTCCAGTGTTCCCCAACCTAGAACCCTTCAGATTCACTGGGACTGTAACTGTTGATTGGGGAATCTGGAATTACGCAAATCTGGAAGGCTTATGATTGCAGAGGACTTAGCTTTAGCTAAGCTCTATCTCATACTGCTGAGATTTTGGTAATTCTGCTTAGATGATTGGTGTCCTTCTGTCTTTCGGAGAGATCTTGGGAAATGTCTTCTCAAATTTGTGTCCATGTGTGCATGGGTTCTTGGGACCTCTTCGGACTAGGATCTTGGAGAGGTTGCTTCTGATTCAAAGCTACGGGACGTCACAAAAACTCTAGCACAGCTAAGGTGGCTTAAAATTTAGTCAGAAGGATACCTTTCAGTGTTTTCTCCAGTTACATCCTAAGCCTTCCTCAATCCCCAGTTCCTCTCCTTCAGAGCTTGGACCACAAAACTAACAGTAGACCTAGAGAAAGCCCAAATCTGGAATAGAAAAAATTGCTTGGTTGGCAGGAAGATTTTTTGTCAGGTGTTTCAATGGGCGACCTCAGGTAAAGGAAGAAGACAGACAAGATTCAACTATAAGCATTGATCCAGTGGATGAGTAGAATTGCCCCTAGCCTTGTCTACCCAGGATGTAGCTATGAGGCTGTATTTCCTTTGATCACTAGGGCCAATCTTTGCTCTGCAATCTTTCACTCCCCTTGGTGAACTCTGTATTCTGCAAGGCAAGGCCTTCTTGGTAGATGCGTCCCTACTTCGAAATACCTACATAAGAAAAACCCGTAACTTCTCTTACCTTGTCTGGCCATTGAGTGGCAATTTAAGGTTCCCATTTGAAAAAACAGCATGTTGTTTCCTCCGATTTTGATAACAGTTGTCTGGCTCAAGATACTTTTTTTGGAAGGATTGTTAGCCTGTTTGTATTTGTTTGGTTTACCTGATAATTAAGTTTTCTGTTCTCAGGTCTGTCTTACTCTGCAAGCTTCATATGCCCAGGATGCGTCTGACAATAATAAACGATTCACCAATAATAGTAGTAAACAGATAATGAGGAACAGTCTTGTGCAGGTAGTCCTCGACTTACAACCACAATAGGGACTGGAAAATTCATTGTTAAATGGAGCGGTCATTAAGCAAAGCATCACATGACCGCACCTAATTTAATGAGAATTAAGCAAATCACATGGTCATTAAATGAATCACACAGTTCCCCACTGATTTTGCTTGTTGGAAGCTGGCTGGGAAGATCGCAAATGTTGATCACATGACCCCGGGATGCTGCAACCATTGTAAATACATGCTGGTTGCCAAGTGCCCGAATTTTGACCATGTGACTGTGGGAACGTAGGTGTGAGGACTGGTCATAAATAACTTTTTCAGCGCTGTCATAACTTTGAACAGTAGCTAAATGAATGGTCGTAAGTCGAGGACTACCTGTAATGGTAGGTGCATAGAATTTAGATTTTAGGATACCATTGTTTTCATCTTTTCATCCTCTCTTTTCATTCCTGTCTGCATATATACAATCTTTAGACTACTTTTTGGGGGGGCTCTCTCGGAAAAAAATTCTCTTTTCCTCCTGCAGGTTCTGGCATGAACTTATTGCAGATCCAGGACAAAGTTTGGAATGCAGTCTGCCTTGATGCTTGTGCACCCCAGTTAGAAAAAAAACTGGGCCCACCTGTGCCCTCCAGCAAAATACTGGTATGTGTAACTGTGGAACAGGTAAGGTGAGTGTAACAGTGGGAGAAATCAGAATTAAAATCTGTATGTCCTGCATTTCTTTGGACTGTCAATCGGAACATCTGTGCTCTAGATTTGTTGTTGTTGTTTCTTCGAGTCAGTGCTGAGTCCTGGTGACTGCCTGGACACGTCCCTGCAGTTTTCTTGGCAAGGTTTTTCAGAAATGGTTTGCCATTGCCTCCTTCCTAGGGCTGAGAGGGAGTGACTGGCCCAAGGTCACCCAGCTGGCTTTGTGCCTAAGGCAGCACTAGAACTCACCGTCTCCTGGTGTCTAGCCACTGCACCAAACTGACTCTCACTATAGATTTAAACTGGCTTAAATGGTATCGTTTCTCCTGGCTTGTTCAGGCTTTTTAAAATCATCTGATTCACAGGCACCTTCAGGAGAAATAGTGGCATTTTAAACAATTTCTTATTTGTAATGTTGATCGACTTTGCAAGGAATCTTGTCCATCCATCCATCCATCCATCCATCCATCCATCCATCCATCCACCTTTGCTTAATGAGAATGCTGTTCTATAATGACCAGATGAAAGAGCTTCTGTGGTCAACGTTAGGATGGTTGAATATTATTTTGGAAATTGAAGTTTCCAAGATTGTTTGATGCAGCGGTTGCTTTGAGTTTGCTATAAAAGCAAACCAGGTTAAAAAAAACTGCCTTGTTCCCTGCAATAAGCAAAAATAGATACTAATATTTAATCTCTTGCAAATTCAACCTGGTAGTCATCTTGATTTTCTTCCAAGGGATTTGGGCAATTGTGACTCTGTGAGGTCCCAACATTCTTTGGAGGCGAGCCTAGGTTTCTCGTTAAAAACGCACTGTTCTGAAACCAAATAGCCCTATCATTTGTTTTTAAAAGTAGCTGTTAAATTTCATTCTTTTAGGGTTTAATTTCACCATATTACACTGAACGCTTTGGATTTAATCCTGCCTGCAAAATAGTTGCATTTACTGGAGACAATCCAGGTAAGAAGGTTTAAAATTCTGAGCCTCTCTTTCAGGGCAAGGAACTTTTTTTTCGTTCAATTTAATCTCGTGAAGGCAAGTGAAATGTCTGTATACTTATTCTCTAGGAATCATTTTCTCTAGGAATCATTTCTTCAACCATGTGTTGAAACGTACTTTTCCTGGAGAAATCTTAGTATTTTCTAAATCTAGTGCAGCGTTTCTCAACGTTGGTAACTTTAAGAAGTGTGGACTTCAACTCCCAGAATTCCCCAGCCAGCAATGAATTCCCCAGCCACATGGGGGTGGTAGATAGTAGACAGAGAGTTAAGGATTAGTCCTGTGTCTCCCTCTGCCTGCTCTTGGTCTAAGCAGTGTTTCTCAACCTCAGCAACTTAAAGCTGTGGGGACTTCAACTCCCAGAATTCCCCAGCTAGCAATGCTGGCTGGGGAATTCTGGGAGTTGAAGTCGACACATCTTGAAGTTGCCAAGGTTGAGAAACACTGATCTAGTGCAGTGCAGCCATTCAAAGAAAAGAAGATATTTCAAGTCCTACTATAATCATTAGAAACTCAGTTGATGATTGGTATTTGCAGTCTCACTGGTGTCAGTGAGAATTCAGGGCAGGTAATTTCTTCTTTGTGTACATTGCATAGCCTTTACTTTAACCTGACTTCTTTATTTGAATTTTCAGCGTCTCTGGCCGGAATGAGACTTGCAGAAGGAGACATTGCAGTTAGGTGTCACCATCTTTACTGACTAACATTCATACTGTCAATCTGATTAGGAATCCTTGAGACCCATGTCATCATGACTTCAGAGAGCACTGTTATGTATTCAATCCCATTGATTTTGGTAGAACCGAGGCAGACCTGCTCCTAAGGCTTTCCCTGGGTGATTAGTGACATCTAGAGAAGATGTCACTAATGGATCATGGATGCCAATTTCATGATCTGTTTCAAACAACATAGAAGTGGCCGTTGTTTCGTCTTGGACTGTCCACTAATGGATTTGATTTCTGCTGAAAACAGGATGCTAGTTTTATTTCCCCAAATATATCACGTTCAGCCTTCTCCCACGTACGCCCTATCAGAAATTTGGACTTCAACTCTCAACATCCCCCAGTCAACATGGCCAATGATGCTGGAAATGCTGAGGTTCCAGGACTTCCACTCCCATCATCACTCAGTAAACATAGCCAATGCTGCTGGGTATTTCAGGCCAGTTTGGTGATTCAGGCACACCCCTCTGGTGGGGGGAGATGGGCGGTGACAAATTTTATAAATAAATAATCAACCCATCAATCAATCTGTCTGGTTTGCCTTGTCTTGAGTGTAGACAGCTGCCATAGAAAAATATGGCTTGGACTGAAGCCTATAGGTCAGTGTTTCTCAACCTCGGCAACTTTAAGATGTGTGGACTTCAACTCCCAGAATTCCCCAGCCAGCATGGTTGGCTGTTGAATTCTGGGAGTTGAAGTCCACACGTCTTAAAGTTGTCTAGGTTGAGAAACCCTGCTATAGGTGATGGGAAAGCTTGCCTGGCAATGTGTGACCTGAGTGCTGCTTAAGGCACCAGCTGATGTTGCCCGTATTCATTGATGATTAGGTAGCCATGAATTTACCATAATAAATCCTTAGATTTCATTAGACTTTTCTGCCCTACATTTCATACAAAGGTGACAAGCCAAGCCGATACCCGCAAGAATCCAATTGCTGTAAAGTGTAATTTAAAGATAATTAGCAGGGGAAACAAATGGGGTTGATTTAATTCCCGTATTGCTTTTTATGCTTTTGTGCTAATACCTTGATTGTTTTCTTCCCCAGATTAGCCTCGGCACTAGTGATACCTTGTTTCTCTGGATTAAAGAGCCAAAGCCTGCTTTGGAAGGTCACATTCTCTGCAATCCAGTTGATTCACAAGCATATATGGCCCTACTTTGGTATGTCCCTTCTACTACATGACATATCATGAAAAGTCAGAATTTATGTTATCTATTCTAGCTCTTCAGTGCTTTGGATTTGATCTCCAAAAGATGCTTCAGAGCTCACAAGATGCTTGTGCATCCCCTGCCTGAAACACATGAAAACAGCTCCCCGCTTTCCCTGGATTGCTACGGAGGACAGCTGCTCAATTCTGGGAAAAGGTGGGGGGGCGGCTGCTACAAGCTATTGCAGAATGGATTTTGTATTTCCACTGTTGCTCTGAAGACATGTTGGGATTGTTGGGATATTGTTTTCTGCTACAGAAATTAATGTTATTGAGTACTTCCTTAACTATCGGCAGGGTGAAAAGGTCAAAGTTAATTGTCCTCAGTTTGGGTGTTAATAGCTGCATTGCCTGGGGGAGGGCAGCTCGCTTGTTACTTGTTTAGTTTCGCTTTTGTTTTCCTTGCAGCACAGCCTCTCTTCCTGGTGCTCTCTGAGCATGTGTGAATGCACAAGCCTGTAAATATGTTTTTGTGCTTTCTGTAAATACATCTATTTTTATAGAAATGCCTGGTGTGTGATTTTTCTGATCTCTCGGGCCAAACGCTTTCCAACACTCTGCCAAGAGGGATGACAGTTCTCAAAACCATGCTGTTAAAGTCTAAAGTTGGGGTCTCCAGATTTATGGGGATTGCAATTTGTAGATCAGTCAAGTTGGCTAGAATGTTGAGTACTGCCATCCCAGCCTAGAAGGAACCACGTGGAGAAAGGCCTGTAGTGGGATGGAAATAAATTTAGGTAATTTATTCTATGAAGATAATAGCGTGTATCATTCCCTTATTACAGACCTTTGCATCCTAAGTTGTGTATCAGGGAAGAACCTGATAACTTCACTGGTGAAATTGCAGGAAATAATCAATTTATTCAGATTGTTTACTAATTATCTTTTGCTTAATCTGTAACCGTTAGTAAAATACGTTTTCATTGAAGAAGTTTGATCCCAGTTTTTCTGGGTTTGGATAGCTTGACTACTATTGTTCACTGATGCAATGGAAGCGACCTAAACCTTTTAATTTGCCAAAAACTGGTTGTGTGAAAATAATCCTACATCAGAGATTTAGTAAATTGTATCACAGAGGAGAGTACTTGGTTATATCAGAGCTTCCCCAATTGCAGAGATGTTGAACTCCCATAGTTCCCCATCAGCCACGTTGCCTGGGGGATTATGGGAACTGAAGACAGATACAGTGGCAGTAGGTTCCCATTAGATCTAGTCATTCATTTTTAATACAAGGAGTCCTCGCTTAACGACCACAATTGGGACCAAAATTTCAGTTGCTAAGTGAAGTGGTCATTAAGCAAATCTGACCCGATTTTACAACCTTTTTCATGGTGGACATTAAGTGAATCACTGTGGGCATTAAGTGAGCCATGTGGTCGTTAAAGAGATCAAGCATTTCCCCAATGATTTTGCTTGCCAGAAGCCGGCTGGGATGGTCGAAAACGGTGATCACGTGACCATGGGATGCTGCAACGGTCATAAATGTGAACTGGTTGCCAAGCACCCAAATTGTGATCATGTGACTGTGGGACGCTGCGATGGTCATAAGTATGAGGACCAGTTGTTTTTTTCAGGACTGTTGTAAGTCCGAACCATCACTAAATGAATGGTTGTTAAGCGAGGACTACCTGTACACTTATGTTAAATCATGGTGAAGTCAGGCATCAGGAGGACTTTAATATAAATATATATTTGGCAAACAGGCTTTTTCTTCAGATCTACTACATTGCAGTCCTCCAGATACCTTTTGGTTTTCTAATGTCCAATAATACACCAGTGTTGCTTCAGAATTCTGACTGAACCTCTTGGGGAAATCATATAATACATGGATTATTATTTATTTTAGCTACAAGAACGGTTCCTTGATGAGAGAGAAGGTCCGAGATGAGCTTGCTTTGGGTTCATGGGAAGAATTCTCCAAAGCTCTTGGGTCAACAGCTGCTGGAAATTATGGAAACGTGGGTAGGTATCTTGGAAGATTTTGGATTCTTTTCCCATCCTCCAGCTATGTGGGGCTTATTCCAGGAAAGAAGCAACTGGAGCAGAATCAGTACTTTCTCTTCTGCCAGTCCCATCAGATGTATTGGCTGGAACCAGCTAAGCCATCCTGGACATCTTCCAGATTTGTAGACTCTAATTCTCCAGATTCCCCAGCCAGCTTGTTATTGCTGAGAATTCAGGGAATTGGAATCTGGAAGGCACCCAGTTTGGGGAAGACCGAGGAAAGTGCAGCCAGCAGGAAAGAAAGAGAAATCTTTACTCAGAGCTCACGCCTTTGCAAAATTGGTCCTGCAGATGACGAGAAAGTCCCTGCAGAGCTTTGACGCTGACATGTAATTCTTTGGCGTTATATGTTCATCCCCAAACTGACCTGGAGCCCATAAATAAAGCTAAACCATTTCTTTAGCATTGATGCATGAGCCCAGGGCTGCAACTGTGGTGGGGGGCAAGTGGGGCATGTGCCCCGGGTGCCGTGCTGGGAGGGGCGCCAAAATGAGCACTGGGGGGTGCCAAAATGGGCGTGGAATCCATGTTTGCCCCGGGTTGTGGCCCTGCATGAGCCCACCCATGATGGCTTACTATTAGATGTGAATGCTATACAGATAGTCCTCACTTAGCAACTGCCTCGTTTAGTGACTGTTTGCAGTTATGACAGTGATGAAAAAGTTACTTAGTGACCAATCCTTGTGTTGACAACCTTCGCAGGTCTGTAAAGTAAAGGAAAGCTGAAGGAAGCTCATAAGCACAGTCCTGGTTTCACTTAGTGACTGCTTTGCTGAACGACCAAATTGTAGGTCCCAATTGTGGTCATTAAATGAGGACTACCTGTAGTTTGTTCAGCAAACTGTGATGCAAAAATCTTGGGTGAGGCTGGCATTTATTTGATTTGTAATCCTTTGAAGACTTATTCTTCTTACTGAACATAAGCATGGAGATTTACGTTTTCTAATATTTAATTTAGGTTTCTATTTTGATGTGATGGAAATTACACCAGAAGCTGTGGGAATTCACAGGTTCAACACCCACAATGTCCAGGTAAGAGCCCCTTATATGTTCATTTACGGGTTCTTCTAGATTCCCTATATTTTAAGCACGCTTGTAAAATTGCCAGGTGCTAATTTTGCCTTTCCTGAAATGCAGTCCAAGTCTGTACCTTTATTAATACCAACCAAAATGTCGTAAAAGGATTAGAACTCTTTTGAGGGCTCCAGAATGGATGGACCAGCTTTCCATTGTGAGATGCCCTTAAGATGTTTTAGATTTCAACTCCCAGAATATCCCAATTAATTCACAAATTAACACATGAGTTATGGGCAGTGTTTGAGTTGACATGATCTTCTGGGAGGTTTGCATCTGTGTGACTGAACAATACTTGCAAACTGAAACTGTCCAGTTGTCAAGAAATCTACCAAGGCACCATGATAGGTGCCTCCAGCTGCCCGCCCCAAACAGATTGCATTGGATGCTTGTATGTTTAATTTCTTTTCAGACACCATCGTTCCCAAAGGAAGTGGAAATACGGGCCTTGATTGAAGGACAGTTCATGGCCAAAAGGATCCACGCAGAGAAGCTGGGATATAAAATCTGTGAGTGTGTTTGCACCAGGCCTAACAGGTTATTTGATTAAAGTGGCAAATGTTGTCTTTGAGAAGTGGGTCATTATGTCTTCCCCAGTTTTTTTGTTTTAATATGGTTTTATTGCATTCCTTTTGTAGGAATACATTATATTATTTGATTACAGTGGCATTTATGCTGTATTAGCTAGAGATTATTAATGCTATGATGATTTAGATAACTTAAACCTTTAAAGGTAAGGAAAAAATATTTATATCAATATTAATTATTGTTTCTAAAATGTTAATGTTAATAAACATAAGGTTGTTTAAATTGTACATCTAGAGCTGAATGTAGCATTGATAAACAGCTGCAAAGTGCATTATGGGTAGTCCTCAACTTAAGACCATTTGTTTAGGGACCTTTCGAAGTTATGACGGCACTGAAAAAAGTGACTTATCGCCAGTCCTCACACTTACAACCATTGCAGTGTCCCTGTGGTCACATGATCGAAATTCAGGTGCTTGGCAATTGGCATGTATTTACAATGGTTGCATGATTGTCATTTGCGACCTTCCCAGCTGGATTCTGACAAGCAGAGTCAATAGAGGAAGTGGATTCGCTTAACAACCATGTGATTCACTTAACGGTCATGATGATTCGCTTAATGACCGTGGCAAAAAGGTCATAAAATCAGGTGTGACTCACTTAACAATCGCCTCGCTTAGCAATGGAAGTTCTGGTCCCAATTGTGTTCGTTTAACAGCCCCCTTCTGTGGACACCTCCAAATTAAGGGCTGGTTCACTAGGGAAGATGAGTCTGGTGAATCTACCAAGGAGACCTCATCTTCTTGTCTTCAGAATTGTCTTCAGTCTTCTTCTCATCCATATGACTACTTGAGATTAATGGGATTTAGGCTCTGCATGTTGCTCCCCTTTTTTCAGGCGGGTATGTCCATGGGAAGTCCTTGGTGGGTCCACTCAAGAGAGGATAACCCCATGCTATTAGAAGTGCTTACGTTCTTCCTGCAAGCGTGTTTTGACGACCATGTGTTTTACAGCCCCCGACTTCGCAGGGAGCTCTTAGCAGGCCTGTTAACAGTTTATAGAGGAATAGCATTTCTGTTGTTGGGATTGATCTCTTTGGCTTCTGATGTTTGCACTTGAGGCTGAACCCTAAGTAGGTTTCACTTCAAGCTAAGACCTACTCACTTCATCTTGAAGGCTTGGGCCTTGAGGTATCTGAACTGTTCACGCGTGCTATCTCGGCCGCTTTTCAGCTTCATCTTAGCTTTCTCCTTAGCTGAGGGAGTAAAAATATCAGAAAGTACAAGTAGGAACAAGCTAATTGAATATGCCATGATTTTCCAGATATACCTGAGTTTTGAGGTAGGTTTGTTCTTGACCAGTCCTCATCCGGGCCACAACTAGGGGGGGCAACCGGGGCATGTGCCCCCGGTGCCGCACTGGTGGGGGTGCCAAAATGAGCGCTGGGGGGGCGCCAAAATGGGTGCGGAATCCATGTTTGCCCCGGGTGACACAGACCCTAGTTGCGGCTGTGGTCCTCATCCTAGCTAAATAGAACAGCCAGGTTCTGAAGAAATATACGTTACAGTGTGATATGCCTGAGATATGTAAGTGGGGATGGCTCTTTTCTTAATTCCTTAGAAGCATTTGGCTGCTGAAAGAAAGATTTGGAATAGGCAAAGAGTTGGTCCAATATCCATGGAGAAGATTTCAGGGCAATTTAAATGCTTTCCTCCCAGGGTGTGGTATAAGATCTAGCTATACAAATTCCAAATGTTACGGAAGACTGTTATGGGAATATACAGTAATCTTAATATCGCTCACCTTTTGTCATCAATTCATATTTGGGGGTTGTTTCTGTCCAGGAGAGGGCATTAGATCCCATCTCATTTCTGTTTTATATGTTCATTTGGTCATCTAATCTCTCCTGTTGTTTAATTGTTTGGATGAATTTCACAGCCGGTTTCCAGTTACAGAGTAAAAACTTAACAGCTTTTTTTTCCTGGCAATTAATGTGTTCCTATTATTCTAAGGTGACATAGAAAATTCTTCAGGGATGCCCTGCATCCTATTCAGCATCGGTCTAAAGTAGTGTTTTTCAAACTTGGCAACTTTAAGATGTGTGGACTTCAACTCCCAGAATTCCCCAGCCAGCATGGCTGGCTGGGGAATTCTGGGAGTTGAAGTCCACACATCTTAAAGTTGCCAAGTTTGAAAAACACTGATCTAAAGGGCAGAGTTGTGGTAATAGATAAAGGGGCTGGGTGATGTGGGAGAGCGCAATTAAAATCACTGATATCTAGTTCTTTCTGTTACTAGCTGATTTACAAACATGTATTTCATTTGAGTTTGATCCTGTCCCATCCATTTTTTCCCACAAAATCTACTGTGTGTGGGTTTTTTTTTTTTTTTTTGGTAAGGTGCCTCCCTCCCTTTTGAAAATGAGTCTCTGGCAATTGTAGTCAATGATTTAATTGGATCTACTGTGAGAATGCCTGGAGGCTTTGTTTTTCTGCCTCACTAGAGTTTTGCAAAAGTTCTTAGGGATCAAATTGTTGGGTTGCTAAAAATAAATCCCTCACCAAAGTAACCCAGGCCAAGTGCTGAGAAAATACCATACAGCTACCATACGAGCATATGGAATGTGATGAATTTATTATGCAGATGTGCTAGGCCTGCCTTTTTTGTATAATTTATTCTGCTCTTCCTTGCCCTATGGAAGAAACGTGGAGATCTGCAGGGTGTCATTAAGGTTCATCTATAAAATAGAATTTCGTTCCTCAGTTCATCTCTCACTCTCTTTGAAGAGACTGTCCTTGTGTTTTCAGGTTGATATCAGAAGGCCTATAGCTTGGATACTTTATTCTTCTTTAAAAACGTAAAATGTGCTTTTCAGGACCATCAAGTTGTGTGCCAGAGATCCAGATGGATGCTGATGGGAAAATATGCTGATAATATCTCTGTGGGAAAGGTGAAATTCCTCATGACTTCATAATGTGATAGTGGGGGGATAGTGATAGATCTCCAAATGGAGGTGTTTGACTTATGGACCAGCATTATTTGGCTACAAACGCAATACATTGCTAACTATATAAGTAGTGAAAAGTTTGAAAGGTACCTAACCAAAGGCTCTAAGGCAGCCTTTCTCAACTCTTTGACCCTGGAGGAACCCTTGAAATACTTTTCAGGACTTGGGGAACCCCTGCACATCCAGGCTCAAATATAGGCCAGAAGTTACAAAATTATTATATTCGTTTCCTGGGTAGGCCTGTATAGATGCACTAACAGTGTTCTTAAACTGAAAATAAAGAATGAAACTTACCTCTTTAATGTGAAGTTGCCCAAATTTGAAATCATTTTTTAAATAAACCGTGATCTCCCAGGGAACCCCTAGTGACCTCTTGCAGAACCCGAGGGTGCCATGGAACCCTGGTTGAGAAACCCTGCTCTAAAGCCTTGAATTACGATTATGAAATCTTTCATTCTGGACAGAAGGAGAATTTTCATTTGTAGCACAACTGTCCCTATGTACCATCAGTGGCACTGGTGGGGCAGAAATGCTATAATTCATTGCTGCTTTCCAAGTGTGCTAAGAAGCTAATGGAGATTGAGCTGTCTCCCTAAACCAAACTTCTTCAACCTGGTGCCTTCCAGGTGGGTTGGAATTCACGCTGGTTTTGTTGGGAGTTGGCCCAATACATTTGGAGAGCAAGAAGTTACAGAGGTAAGAAAGATAAGGACTCCCCTGAGTCACCTTGATTGGTGGTGACTTCTCCAGGCCTTTTCTAAAACCATGAAGATTTGTGGCAGGCACTGCTCCTGATGGCAGTCAGTTTCACACACGGTCTAGGCACCGGGTACGAAAATCTTTTCTTATTTTAGAATCTTCCTGCATCGAGCTTCAAGCAGGTAAACCTGAGTGGATCACTCTGAGTTCTACTGTTGCGAAAAAGGGAGCAAAATTTCTTGGTATCCATATTTTCATACCATGCATGATTTTAGATATCTTCCAGGTCTTGCCCTACCCACCTTTGCTTCAAGCTAAACATATTTTTGCACGTTGCTGGTTTTGTAAGTTTACTGCAACATGGAAAAGGCTGTGGGAGGAAATCTAGCCTAAAGACATAACCATTGTCGTTTCATTCATGTTTAGCGCCCCTAATGAGCAATGAACATGGATTCTAAGTAGGAGACATTTTTTGCATATGAAGAATTCAATCTGGGGGGTTTATTTTTCTTTTAAAACTATTCACTTCCCTCCCTCCCTCCTTGGATAGTCCTATAGGGCAGTGTTTCTCAACCTTGGCAATCTTAAGAAGTGTGGACTTCAACTCCCAGAATTCCCCAGCCAGCCAGAATACTGGGAGTTGAAGTCCACACTTCTTAAAGTTACCAAGGTTGAGAAACACTGCTATAGAGTCTTGATGATGGAAGAGGGATACCCTGAGCGGTGTGATCATTTAAAATCGGCAACACAACCAACCTGGTCAGACAAGGAATTTTCCAACACACAGCTAAAGCAAAACCCAACGGCAATGATATCATAGTGACCCTTTCCATATGCCTGATTTGCTATTTTTCTAACTCTTAATTTAACTGGAATCTCACACACTTTGCCCAAGCGGTTCAGAAGTAGAAGATGGTCAGGTTGTATAGTGGGAAATCCTTGGAGCATTTTTTTTTTTTGGAAGATGCTACTAGAAAGTTAGCAGCGTCCCCCAGCTTGGTGCTGGTGCAATGACACCTATAGAGGATGACAGACTTGGGATGGGATACATTTTTTTCTCCATTGCTTCTCCAAGTGGACTGGTGTTGCAATATTTCTGGACCAAATGCTAAAACTTGTCTGACCCTTCCCACTGATCCAGGGGCCTCTTTATCCCAGTATCTGTCTTCGTCCAAAAAGGCCTGGACAATGGGCTTTCTCATATATGTATATGTATATGTATATGTACATATACATACATACACACACGCACACCCACACACATACAGTATATATTTATTAAAGGTTTTTAAGAAGGAGGATTAAAAACTAATATAAAGTAATATAAAGTAAGAAAAAGAAAAGAAAGCTAAGAGAAAGCTAAAAGTCAAAGAAGGGAAAAAAGTAAAAGAAAAATAGAAAAGAAAGAAAAAAGATACAAAGAAATAGCTTCCAATCTTCTTTACAGCAGTAATAAGTACAATTATAAATTTACCTCTTACTCTATATTCACAACATGACTCTCTTCTTTCTATAATCTCTCCTGTCTGATCATCAAAACCATAAATCATCAGTTCATTTTTTTCTGTTTTGCGCAAAAAGTCCATCAGGGGTTTCCAGCCAGCAATAAATGTAGAAATTGTCTTTTCTCTGATCAGAGAAGTTGACGATGAGCTGTCTTGATAAAGTTAAATACCATTCCTCTGCTGAGGTGGAAAACCACCCAAAGAATTTTGAAGGAAGCAATTAAATTGAATTTCCAAAAGCATGCCTGGGCTCTAAAGGCAGATTCCTAATAATTTTGCAAAATTTTGATAGTTTGACAAGGCGAAATCAATTTTTACCGGGTGTATGCATGGTACAAATAAACTGATGAATGTGTCTGTCAGTCTTTAGCTGAGAATGTCACTAATTCAAATGTTACCTTTCCTTCCCATTTCTGCCTGTCCAATCTTCTTGGCCCCCTAACAAGCAACCTGTAGAGAGACTATTGACGGCTGATTTATTGTGATGTGTCAGCTTGTAAGTAGATCCTATTTGTACGAATCAAATCCCTTTCCCACAAGGAAACACTCTGTACCATTTACTTATCCATTTTAATTACAGGTAGGAGAAACACACACACGACTTTTGCATCACAATTGGAGATGCTGAGCTGTTGGTTGGCTGGTAAAGCCTTTGGTTCAACTTGCCATGAATTGAGATTTGCTTATAGAAGACCAACATCCCCCTTGGGTTTGGCAACATTAGAATGAAAGTGGGTGGTGCAAATTCAAGATACTGTGGTTTGCATTTCTAGTCTTTTTGATATTTCTCCAGAAGAACCAGGAAATACAATCAAAATGTACTGAAATGCTAAGTTTTCTTTGAGCCAGGAGGGCTTGTATATATTTATTCAAGGTGCAGGGGGTGGATACAACAGCCTTTCCCAATCTGGTGCTCCAAATGTGTTGGACTTCTGTTCTCATAATGCCCCAGTCAGCATGGCTCATGGTTGCCCCTGCTGGCTAGGAATTGAAGCAGTTTCTAGCTTCACATTCTTCCCCTGTGTAAATATGGACATGGTCCTTCACATTTCTGCCTACTAGTATTATTTGGTATTTTTATTATCTATTATCTGTTTATCCCCCCCCCATAACAATCCTGTGAAGCAGGTTGAACTGAGAGGGAGGGACTGGCCCAAAGTCACACACCTGGCTCAAGAAGGACTAGAATCTGGATCTCCCCAGACCTAATCCATCATGTTCACCACTAGAGTACCCTGTCTCTTGGGCTGAGAAGGAGGGACTGATTCATAATCACTCAGTGAGTTCCTGTGGCTGAGGAGGACTAGAACCTGGTTCTCTCTGCTCCTAGTCCATCACCCTAACCTGGGCTTTCTCAACCTTGGCAACTTTAAGATGTGTGGACTTCAACTCCCAGAATTCCCTAGCCAGCCACGCTGGCTGGGGAATTCTGGGAGTTGAAGTCCACACATCTTAAAGTTGCCAAGGTTGAGAGACCCTGTCCTAACCACTACACCATATTGGCTGTCATGATCAGTGAACAAACCTGGGAGTTGTAGTTCAGTAGCATCTGGGTAGCTCATACATTCCCTCCTCTTGATTTAAAAGATGGGAACTGTTTGGATTTACATGAGCAGCTGCAGCTCTGTAACACGAACTCCGAGTGACAGTGGGAACCAAATCTGCACCAATAGAAGGGAATATCTGTAGCTCAGGGTTGACCTGTGGAGTCCCTGGTGCTCTCTGAGCTTGGTGGTTTGCTTGCAGACATTTCATTACCCAACTAGGTAACATCATCAGTGCTAGAAGGGAGTGGGGTTTGCTCTCTGTCTATATACAGTAGCTTGCCCTGTCAGTGTCGGTGGGGGTGTTGTTCTCTCCAAGATGTTGCCTAGTCAGGCTATGTAACGTCTGCAAGCAAACCACCAAGTTCAGAGAGCACCAAGGACTCCACAACTAAAACTGTATCAAGAGAAATGTGCATTTATTGTGCTTCTTTCTCTTTCTCTCAGAGCAAAAACTTGGTCGTTTTCATATTAAGGCTCAACTTGGTTTCTAGCTCTGTGTATTCATTACCCTGTAATGAAAGCCGGGAACTGCTTGAGTGATCTTTTTATATTAAAAGGGTACTTCAGATTTAAATAGTTCCATTAAATTTATCAAGGGCTCTGAGCATTTGTGTTCCAGATGGAGTCCATCAAGCCAGTTACTAAATGTGTGATTATTTCTGCTACTGTTAATGTGGAGTTCTGGAGAAAGTTCACTCCAACATCTGAGGATGGAATTGGTTGTTAGAGGGGAATGTACAGAAGATTGAAAAAGGCATTTATAGGACCACCACACCAGGGCTGCAAAAATCCAGACAGCCATTAAGTAGCTGCAGAGAATTAGAGTTTTCTGTATCTCTTTGCTTCCAGCCAGATTTTTGCAGCCCAGAGATGGTTGCCCTAATTTCAGGGATTTGCTGCAAAGAATAACGTTTTCCATAACTTTTAAACTAGAGGATGCTTATACTAAAACAAAACAAAACAAAACAGTGGGAACCATGCAGCCCCCAAGCCTTCTGACCACTTCGCTAAATTCAGAAGGATGATTTTCAGAAGTATACACTACAATACCATTTTGACCTGGGTAACACATGAAAATATTGACTATTCTAAAGCCTTTGACTGTGTGGACCATAACAAATTGTGGCAAGTTCTTAGTGGTATGGGGTTACCAAGCCATCTTGTATGCCTCCTGAAGAATCTGTATAACGACCAAGTAGCAACAGTAAGAACAGACCATGGAACAACGGACTGGTTTAAGATTGGGAAAGGAGTACGGCAGGGCTGTATACTCTCACCCTACCTATTCAACTTGTACGCAGAACACATCATGCGACAAGCTGGGCTTGAGGAATCCAAGGCTGGAGTTAAAATCGCTGGAAGAAACATTAACAATCTCAGATATGCAGATGATACCACTTTGATGGCTGAAAGTGAAGAGGAACTGAGGAGCCTTATGATGAAGGTGAAAGAAGAAAGTGCAAAAGCTGGCTTGCAGCTAAACCTCAAAAAAACCAAGATGATGGCAACCAGCTTGATTGATAACTGGCAAATAGAGGGAGAAAACATAGAGGCAGTGAAAGACTTTGTATTTCTAGGTGTGAAGATTACTGCAGATGCTGACTGCAGTCAGGAAATCAGAAGACGCGTAATCCTTGGGAGAAGAGCAATGACAAATCTCGATAAAATAGTTAAGAGCAGAGACATCACACTGACAACAAAGGTCCGCATAGTTAAAGCAATGGTGTTCCTCGTAGTAACATATGGCTGCGAGAGCTGGACCATAAGGAAGGCTGAGAGAAGGAAGATCAATGCTTTTGAACTGTGGTGTTGGAGGAAAATTCTGAGAGTGCCTTGGACTGCAAGAAGATCCAACCAGTCCATCCTCCAGGAAATAAAGCCAGACTGCTCACTTGAGGGAATGATATTAAAGGCAAAACTGAAATACTTTGGCCACATAATGAGAAGACAGGACACCCTGGAGAAGATGCTGATGCTAGGGAGAGTGGAGGGCAAAAGGAAGAGGGGCCGACCAAGGGCAAGGTGGATGGATGATATTCTAGAGGTGATGGACTCGTCCCTGGGGGAGCTGGGGGTGTTGATGACCGACAGGAAGCTCTGGCGTGGGCTGGTCGATGAAGTCACGAAGAATGGCTTTTTCCATTATCCAGACGATATTGGCAATTTGGTCCCTAGTTCCTCTGTCTTTTCTAAACTCAGCTTGTACATCTGGCAATTCTCGCTCCATGAATTGCTGAAGTCTACCTTGCAGGATCTTGAGCATTACCTTGCTGGCATGTGAAATGAGTGCCACTGTTCGATAGTTTGAACATTCTTTAGTGTTTCCCTTTTTTGGTATGGGGATATAAGTTGATTTTTTCCAGTCTGATGGCCATTCTTGTGTTTTCCAAATTTGCTGGGATATAGCATGCATTACCTTGACAGCATCATCTTGCAAGATTTTGAACAGTTCAGCTGGGATGCCGTCGTCTCCTGCTGCCTTGTAATTAGCAATGCTTCTTAAGGCCTATTCAACCTCACTCTTCAGGATGTCTGGCTCTAGCTCACTGACCACACCGTCAAAGCTATCCCCGATATTGTTATCCTTCCTATACAGGTCTTCTGTATATTCTTGCCACCTTTTCTTGATCTCTTCTTCTTCTCTTAGGTCCTTGCCATCTTTGTTTTTGATCATACCCATTTTTGCCTGGAATTTACCTCCGATGTTTCTAATTTTCTGGAAGAGGTCTCTTGTCCTTCCTATTCTATTGTCTTCTTCCACTTCCACACATTGCTTGTTTAAGAATAATTCCTTATCTCTTCTGGCTAACCTCTGGAATTTTGCATTTAATTGGGCATATCTCCCCCTATCACTGTTGCCTTTTGCTTTCCTTCTTTCTTGGGCTACTTCTAGTGTCTCAGCAGACAGCCATTTTGCCTTCTTGGTTTTCTCTTTCTTTGGGATGTATTTTGTTGCTGCCTCCTGAACAATGTTGCGGACTTCTGTCCATAGTTCTTCCGGGACCCTATCTACTAAGTCTAGTCCCTTAAATCTATTCTTCACCTCCACTGCATATTCCTTAGGAATATTAGTGAGCTCATATCTAGCTGATCTGTGGGTCTTCCCTAATCTCTTGAGTCTGATCCTAAATTGTGCAAGAAGAAGTTCGTGATCTGAACTACAGTCAGCTCCAGGCCTTGTTTTTACCGACTGTATAGATGTCCGCCACCTTTGGCTGCAAAGGATGTAGTCAATCTGATTTTGGTGTTGTCCATCTGGTGAAGTCCATGTATAAAGGCTTCTCTTAGGTTGTTGGAAGAGAGTGTTTGTTATGCAGAGTGAGTTGTCTTGGCAGAATTCTATCAGCTTATGTCCTGCTTCATTTTGTTCTCCCAGGCCATGCTTTCCTGTAATTCCAGGTGTCATTTGACTGCCCAACCTAGCATTCCAGTCTCCTGTGATGAAAATAACATCTTTTAGGCGTGTTGTCCAGTAGGTGCTGCAGATCCTCATAGAACTGCTCTACTTCAGCTTCTTCAGCATCTGTGGTTGGGACGTATATTTGGATCACTGTGATGTTAGATGGCTTGCCCTGAATTTGAATTGAGATCATTCTATTGTTTTTTGGATTGTATCCAAGCACTGCTTTAGCCACTTGACTATTAATTATGAAGGCTACTCCATTTCTTCTGTGGTCCTCTTGTCCACAGTAGTAGATCTGGTGGTCATTTGATGTGAAGTGGCCCATTCCAGTCCATTTCAGTTCACTGACACCCAAAATGTCTATCTTTAATCTTGACATCTCCCCAGTAACCACATCCAGTTTGCCCTGGCTCGTAGATCTTACATTCCAGGTTCCAATGGTGTGTTGATCCTTAGAACATTGGATTCGCCGTTCACCACCAGCACCATCGGCAGTTAGCCGTCCTTTCGGCTTTGAGCTAGCTGTGTCATCACGTCTGGGGCTAGTTGAACTCATCCTCTGTTCCTCCCCAGTAGCATTTTGACCATCTTCCGACCTGGGGGTCTCATCTTCCGATGGTATAGCGACATATCTCTGGTTGTACTGATCCATTTAGTTTTCACGGCAAGAATACTGGGGTGGGTTGCCATTACCTTCCCCAGGAATCGTATTTAGTCTGACCTCTCTGTCGTGACCTTCCCGTCTTGGGTGGCCCTTCACGGTTTAGCTGATGGCATCACTGAGATGCTCAAGCTCCAGCACCACGACAAGGTAACAATCCTTATCGTAATTTGATTGTATGGTGACATTTTTTTGTCCACCTAGGCAACTTAAAAAGTTACAAGAAATATCCTGTCCTTTCTGTGGCTATCTTGTTCTGGGAAGGTGGGCAGTAAAATTGCCATTGGGGAATATGCTAGACAATAGTCTGTCCTCAACCCCATGTTCCCTTGATCAATGGCTGATCCCTGTTTTGTGGGAATCATACAGTGATGGAGAAGAAGAGGGTGCTGGAGAAGCTGCAGGAAACAAATCTTGAGGTAAATTGTACATCCTCTAAAGCAGTGTTTTTCAAATTTGGCAATTTTAAGATGTGTGGACTTCAACTCCCAGAATTCCCTGGCCAGCCTGAATTCAGCAGGAATTCTGGGAGTTGAACATACATCTTAAAGTTGCCAAGTTTGAAAAACACTGCTCAAAAGGGAGCATTGGCATCCCTGAATACCCTGTCAACTTTTTGCCCAACAATACTTGTGTGGAGCTTCCTTCCAAAGTTCCTTCAGTGGTGTAGGTCTTTCAGCTCAAATAAAAGAAGAATTGCACAGCATCCTAATTCTAAACATGCATTTTTTTTTCAGTTGTCTCTGTCCATCATGGCAAGGTGTAGCAGCTAAAGTGAACTTTCCTACCCAGCCATTGCAAAGATACTGGAGCCCTTTGTATAGGAACAAAGGCACCGTTGAGAAACCATCACTGGCTTTGTTTTTGGTTGGCTCACAGCTGCCCTTTCTAGGAACTGAGCAACAATATCAAGACCATGCAGGCTGGGAATTCTGGGGTTTGTAGTCCTGATGCACCTGGGGTTGGGGAAGGCTGTTATGGCTGCTCCTGTGGGATGTCCAGCCTTACAGCTTTTCCCTTGTAGCAGCTAAGAGCCCTGTGGCTAAGTGTGGTGCCTCCAGCATTTAGTGAAACGATGGAGATAATTGGCAGAATATTCCTTGATGGCTCCCATCAAGAAAGTATTTGAATTTTTTTTTAAAAAAGAGAGAGCAATTATCTTGGCGGAATGAATTTTTTTTCCCCCCAAATGGCCTCATTTATTTCGGTGCCAATCTTTGCACATTTTTTCCTTGCAGAGCTCTAATATATATTAATTAATTGCATGGAATAATGCCAATAAATCTAACAAGGCTTGTCTAAAGCTTGGCTGCACAGGAGAAGCCTAGTATTGGTTGCAAAGGAAGGGGGAGATTGACTGAGATATTAAGAAAGCGAGTATTACTGTAGCAGGTACTTAACGAAATGTTTTCTAACACCACTTTAAAATTGTTTTTAATTTTGCCCTGGACTTTAATTTGAATGAAATCGTTACTATTGTTAAATTACTTAAATTCTAAATTAGGGAATGCAAATGAAGTGAACCTGAAATGCAATGTGGATATTGTTTTTATTGACAATCTGTAGAGCAGCAGTACGGAACAAATTCCAATTATATTTGATCTGTTTAATGCGGTACAAGTGCCTGACTTGTCAGCGAGCACAATATCTCCCATTAAATGTGATACCCAGGGAGAAATTAGTCCCAGGGCCATAGAAATCCTTTTGTTTTTATCTCAGTTTTAATTCTCCTTAGATTATGGATACTGGAATCTTGAAACTTTTGGGAATACCAAATCACAGCAATAAGAAATGTCACTAAGCTGAAGCAGTCAGAGTTCTGCAATATTACAGCCCCATCACCAGGCATCATGGCTGGGTTTACATGACATCACAGTGAGCTGGGATTAGTTTAACCATCCCTCATTAAACAAACCGTACTTGCCTGGGATTGCACAAGATGTTAAGCTTGCGTCCCCCTTTGGGGGAGATGGGCGGTGACAGAAATGTGAAATATCAAATAAATAAATAAGCAAGCTTCGTACCATGATTGGCCAGCCATAACAGTTGGCCACCATTGTGGGTCATGCTAAGTCAAGACCTGAATTCTGCGCACCCATTGTGGTGGTGGTGATAAGCGAATCTACTCAGGGTAAGGTGGAAGAATTTGTAAGTCAGGTTACCAAATAATAACTCCAAAAGGGGCAAATGAATGAACTGGCTTTTAAAAAGCTCACATCTCCCTTGAGTTGAACTTGACTCTTGGTGGCATCATGAATGCATCTGTGCATTTTTCTTAGCAGTGGTGGGGAGGTGATTTCTTCTAAAATGTTTTTCAGTTTTCCAGTGTAGGCTGCAGCCCTGGGACTTTCTGGAGGTCTAACATCCAATTACTAACCAGCCCTGAGCCTGCCTATAATATTACAGTTAAGCAGAAAATGCTGTGTATATTCAAAGAAACAGTTTACATACAAATCAGTCTAAGTGAATCATAAGTCAAGGGAATGGGCTTCCAGGTACCCTGAGATACTGTACATCTTTGCTTTAATTGACAAGTTGAGTTTCTGTTCATCAGGAGGGAGGGTTGATAAGTACAAAAGTCCTATTCCTTTCCCTGTCTACTGGTAAACCCATGCAGTGGGGGGAAATGAATGGATTTAAGTCTATAATCCTGGGAAAAGGAGAAGGAAAGGGAAGAAGAAAATGAACACAGCAACGTGGATGGACTCAGTTATAGTGGCGATGGGTGCTCTGTTGGAAGACCTGAAGAACCTTTTTTAATAGGATTGTTTCCTTGTTGTGTCATACTTCTCCTGAGGAAGGAAGTGAGTTTAGATGCTCATTATAGACTGGAAGAATAGAGATGAATTGTTCTGTTCTACAGTAGTGATAGGACTGGCTTTTTATACCCAGTGTTGTTCATATGATACTATACATAGCATCTCTTCTGGTTTACAGGGTTTCCTCCACCCTGTCACTTGGTCAATGCTAGACTGCATTCTTCTGTTGCTGGATAAATAGCTAAGAGATCAAACCCATGAGAAATGAGAAGACTACTGGAAAATCTGTAAACCCATACTTTCGAGAAGGCCAAGTCATTCAAATGATCCAAGTGAGCCTGCTGTATTAGGAAGCCAGCGTAAAGGAACGCTGGACTGCTTGCTATCATTACTGAATAACGCTGTATCCAAACATTTAACAACACCCAGAATTTCAATGAATTGAAGAGAGTGTAAGCTTCCTTTTAAACTACAATATGTCCTTAGTTTTTTTCAAACTACATTCTTTGGAGAATCTGATTTGATCCTAGAACTTTCAGTTAGCTAAGGGGACAGTATTTTAGTGTTCAGTTTTTGAATGCAAAATAGTTTTCTTTGTCCCCTCAAAGTTAAGAACATTACAAACTAGGTTGTATATATTCAGACTGTACTGACAGTTGATTAAGTACAGTTATAATTATTTCCCTTCTCTGACTTGGAAAATATTCAGGAAAATATACTGAAAATCCAGGATGTAACTAGTGAGAGTTTGGGTTGACCAATCAATTATTTGGGGTTGAGTATTAAGGGCATATAGCTTTGTTTTTTTTATTGGTGTATGTTAGGAGATAATAAAAGAATGGTTAATGGTAGTTCTTGAGAAATGGAAGTCTTTGCATTTGTTTGAATTAGTGGTCAGGCTAAAAAAAATGGCAATCAATTGAAAATTCAAGTTATAAAGAGCTTTATTTTTGAAAATAAATTCTATTTAAAAAAACCATCTTATGTAAAATGGGAAAGGAAAACTATCCACGTGAAGGAAAGGAAAGATGCATGTACCACATTCTGGGAGAACAATGGGAGTGTCTGGTTAAACCCCTAGAACAAATGGATTTGAGTATGAATAAGAAGGGAAAAGGGGAGAATAGGCTGATATATTGTGACATTTTTCCATTGTTCAATTATCTTCATTTTGTTCCATTATATTGTGCAGTATTTAGTCAGTTAATTAGCTAGCTACCCCAGCTAATTTATGGAAATAATTTTTAATACAATTACTATAAATATAGTGGCTGATAACAAGAAGAAATTTAGAAGTGTTTCCAGGAGGTGCCCATATTAGTCTTCTGTAGCAAAACCAACAAAATGTCTTGAGGCTCCTTAAAAGACGAACACATTTATAATTGGATAACCTTTTATAGATCTCTATATCAGGGAGAAGTGAGAATTTGCCTGCAACATCATGGGACTTGGCTTTTTTTGTTTGCGCTTAAATCTAATTCATGCAGATTTTGTTAATACAGTTAAAGGATCAATATGATTAATGACAATGGGTTTCTTGCTTTCCAACTGTATCTGATTTCTAAAGTAGCTGGATTACTGTGGTTGGGGCATGAATAAATTCTTCCTAGCTGTCCAGCTTGTTCCCAGAATGTTGATTTTGAGAAAGGATGATAGATATACTGTTGGACAGCCATGGATCAGCTTGGTGATTTGGCTTTGTTTAGAGAATTAGATAGTAAGAATGACAATATTAGATGATAAATGTTTCAAAAATGAGGTTATGGAGTTGGTTGAAGTCTGTGGTCAAAGTTGTATGAAGCTTGCAGAGGTCTATTACTTTGGTGTAGGAAGATGAGAAAAACATAGCTGTTCTTCATGCTTGTGAGCTTTTCGTATCAACAGCATTTATTAACCAACTCTCTTTAAATTAGAAGACGGCACAAAGGTTGAATGAAAAATTTTCCCTAATGGATCCTCAGAATAGCAACTTCTAACTTCAGTGGTTTGCTAAGAAATGGCTTCATTGCTCATAGTTTCCCCTCTTTAGAGGCAGGACTAATTTCTGGGAAGCCACCAAATAATAATAGTGCTTTACAAATGGTGTCTCCCATCTAAGTAGATTAATTATAGGCTTTGTGTGCTTAATGGAAATGTCCAGAATTGGGAAACAAAGTGAGGTAGTTTGGACTTAGGTTAGAATGCATTTTGGATTTAGAAGACTTTCATACTTTGAAGGTAACCCGAACATATGAAAAAAGGAGTCAGATCTAGATCTTACTGTTGGTTGTCCCTGTGGAGAGGATTCCCAGAACTGAGACCATCTTGAAAAAAAATCCTGTGTATACCACTCAGTCTTACTTAACTAGGATGCTTAAGAATTTACTGAGTCTGCATTGTGAACCATCTTAATTCCAACTTTCAGGACTCTTAACATATGGATCCTAACAGTCTGTACATATCCTAGGTTTTTCAATATCGTTCTCACTTGAAAAAATACCCTCTAGATAAATTGTAACTGGCCCAAATCGAACACCTTAACCACTATATTTGAAGAGAAGATGGACTTACTAATATGAAGAAGTGAAAGGGACATGAACAAAGACTAAACAGATATGCTCTTCATGCATTCCTCCATTTTCTGGAATTATTATCTCGGTGGCAGATTTTGCAAGACATTGTTAGAAACCTGCTCGGTGGAAATCTAGTGGCATGACTTGCTTCCAATAAAATTTGTATTGGGTAATCTCTGGGCGTTTCTGTGGCTTCTTAGTGAAGGTGCAGAAATATCTTGGGACGTACTTGATGGCAAATGATTTCACATGTTGGTAAGCATAAGGATGCATCTTCAGGAGTCCCAGTTGTATTCATGATGTGGTGCGGTGGGAGGCTCAAGAGCAGAACTAAACAGAGTCCAGTCTCAAAAGGATTAATAACTTGAAGGTGACCCTTCCCTGCTCTGAATGTGAAGGTCTTGGGACTCCATATGCTTCCTTTTGGGATATGGGTTGCACATTAACTCAGTATTTCTGGCTGGCTGGGGAATTCTGGGAGTTGAAGTCCACACATCTTAGACTTGCCAAGGTTGAGAAACACTGCATTAACCTCTCTGTCATTTGTTGGCTACAGATCACTCAGCACCCCTGATTTGCCACCCCATGTAAATTTGCCGTGTTTGAACAGGCTGGGCTAATTATATTACGTAGTCTGTCCCAATTTTTACAGATTAATTTATGGCATAATGAACAGGCGCAGGGATGGAGAAGCAGCCGAGGAAAAAGGGGGCAGAGCTGACCTTGTCACTCAAACGGAGCTGAAGACATACTGCTCTTTTCTCAGCTGGCTCTTGAGTTATGCAGAATGTCGGTGACATGTTTAATTATTTTTGACAAATGAAGAATGCCTTCATCTTTATGCCACATTGCATTATGCCAAGGGTTCTGTGACTTTGGCATTGTGATAATCTCTTAGTTAAGGGGGGAAAAAATCTGCCGGAAGCGCTGCAAATCCCGTCTTCTCCTTAAGAGACAGCAATAGGCCCACCGAACCATATTGCAAGGATTTGGAGAAAGATGATTTATAGTTGTTTCTATTCTTCGTATCACACTGTTCCTAAGAGTTTAGCGTACGTGATGTATCTTATCTTGATGAGGTCTCAACAGAGCAACCTTGTCTGGGCTCAGAAGCTAAACAGGTTTGGGCTTGGTTAATACTTGGATGGGAGCTGGCAAGAAATTCCAGAGGGTGGTTGGCAACCCTTTCCATACTGTCATCAGGAATACTATACCAAGATGTCCGTGAAGTCACCAGGAATCAAGTACAATATCAGGGTGGCTTGCCTAGTGAATGTGTGGTTCACTGGGAAAGGTTGAAAGTAACATTGCCAACGCTGTAAAACCCTGATACAAATCCACAGTACATCTGTGTCTGGAGTACTGTGTACAGGGCTGAAGAAAGTTAGAATTGAGGAACCAGAATGATCTGGTGGCTTAAACACCTTTCCTACAACAAAACGCTAAGGTGTTTGGCACGAACGGGGACATGATCAAGGTGTACAAATTTATGCATGGCATGGAAGGGGAGAAGTTTCTCTCCCTCTTTCAAAGTGCTAGGACCAGAAGCCATCCAATTAACCTGATTAGAAGGAAATGTAGGATGGACAAAAAGGAAAGTATTCTGGAATTCGTGACTGCAAGACATGGAGATGGTCACTAACTTGGATGGATTTCAACAAGGGACTGGGTAAATTCTTGGAGGACAGATCCATCAGTCTTGGGACTTAGTGTTACCTCCAGGTTGGGGTCATCCTCCAAATACCAGTTACTATGAGAAACCAAATGATGACCTAAGATTGGTCTTGGTCTATCCAGTAAGGTTTTTCTTATGCTACTGTGAGATGTGAACTATTGGAGGCTGTTGTTCTTAACCCATGCTCTTGACCAACACTAATTTTCAAAGGTTGATGTGGAATTGTTTTCTTATGTGCTTCATGAGTTTCTTTCATCATTTCTATAGATCATTCTCATCAGTGAACCTGAAGGTATGGTGAGATGACTTACGGGCTTTCTGGCTTCTTTCCTCTGTGTGTGTGTGTGTGTGTGTTTTAATCTGAATAAAAACATTTGTTCCTTTTCTGCAGACTTGGAACCAAATGTCAAAAAATGCCTATGCACCAATGTGAAATATCTCCATAACCCTATTCAGAGAGGGGCTATGTAAAAAAATTATGAAACCAGGTACTGAGTTGCAAAACCCTGATTGTATGAACTCTCACATGCACAGATCTGCTTGTTGTAAATTCCTGAGGCTGCCCTTCATCTTGCTTGCAAGGGGACAGCATTCATTGATTTTTAAAAAAGAAGGCAGGATTAAGTTCCTTGTTCATGAAAGCACTGAATTATGCGCTTAAAAGCTGAGCATATGCTGAATTTGTGGAAGGCGGCATTATGGATGGCTCAGTGAATATTGTTGCAAGATTTGAACTGGCAGAATTCTGTTTCCTTGAGCAACTAAAAATGCCATGCTGATGTTTTAAGAATTTGATGTTTTGGGGGGGGGCTCCCTCCCCCCTCGCAGCTGAGTGGCAGTGGCTGAATCAGAACATCGGCCAAATGCATCTGTGAACTCTTTGCCCTCTGCTTTGGATAGTTGGTGTCTTTTTGCAAATTTTATTGCGTTACTACTCACCCCTTTGTGATTTAATGCAATAATTTCCAAGCCATGTGTGAAAGGGCACTTGTGTGCCACCAAAAACTGCTAGTGCTCTATAAGAAATACAGAAATGAAGGAAAGCTTCTTGTGGGTCCAAATTGTCCACCCACAAGGAGGGTCTCCAGTGCATCTCTGCAGAATCCCCTGCTCTTCTTCTTCATCTTTTCTGTTAGTGAAGAAAAGATGACAGGAGGGTCCCATTACTACAGACACATCGAAATGACCTTTGTTTAGAAGAGGCAATCTGTTGCAGCTTTATGAGTCCATGTTCTGGACTTGTCTCTTCAATTAGGAAGGATGCCCAGAACACCGACTCAGGTACAGACATGGCTAGGGTGGTTCCCATGGGTGATATTTATGCTGGCATCCCTTCTGGGGTCCAGAAGTCCCACTTAATTGTTCTTTTAGAGCTGTAGTAAGCAAGGTTATAATGCAAAGTGGGTGGGCCTGTGATTTTTCTGCAGTTCCATTTGTGTCCCACAAAAGAAACTGGCCACCCAAGATCATTAGATCTTGCTTAAGAGTTGCAACTAGAGTCTCCTGCAGGGAAAGCGTGTGCTTTTATTAGACACCATCCGTTCTTTCGCTGCAGCTGGACAAGTAACCCCTAGGCTCCTTTGGTCTTACCCAGGAGAAGCGTGTTTTTTTCCCCTGTGACCCCACAAAGTTATGTATGCACCTCTTCCTTACCTAGAGGGTTTTCTGGGCAGATACTCTTCCCTGTTTTTCTCCCATGTGGCTGCAGATGAAAAACGATCCCATTCTTTGAACTATTGCTAATATTGCTAATACATGGAATGAATATTCAGTTTGCAGAAACCGGATTTCCTGATTATTTTATTCCAAGCTTCCTCCTACCTCCCGGCTCCCTGCTGATTGAAATATAAATGTCCTGTACGTGTCCGGGGTGCAGACTTCTCTGCTGAATGAAGAAAAACCTACCAGCCAGAATCAAGAGGAACTATCAGCTTAAGAGGCTTAATGACATTATAACAGGAATAAGGGAGCTTGTAAGAAGAGCAGACTGCTAGACCTGGACTGAAGAACATAAGAAGCTTATAAAGCTGGAAGCCTATCAGCTCCAACTTACAGTACGTGCTTGCCACGGTTCCTTTTCAAAGCTGATCATGTATTGGTAGGCTTATGGCGCTTTTCATCTTGTCACGTTTCTGCCAGGGGTGGTATTCTGTATATGTCTCTCTTTGTTCTTAATGGCTGCATGGCATTCTTCTTCTGTCAAGCTCAGAGTAGCCATTTGATCCCCATAATACTCCTCTGAGCTAGGCTGCAAGATGGCAGCTGGACCAGTCCTGAGCCTTGAATGGGGCAGTTGAGTTCCTTCAAACCAGGGCAATATTTTATGACTCCGCCCTCCAGCACATTCCTTGGCGTCCGTCGGTCCTCCCATCTCTCCTGATTTTATATTTATTCAGCTTCACTTTCCCTTTAAAAGTTAACTGTGTTTCTTGCTGTTTCTGAGCATCATTCATTTGCTTGTGTGAAATTGGAATTTTGTTGTGTTTGAGGGGGAAAAAATAGTTTAATTTGAAGCACGGATTCTTTCCTTCATCATGTATTCTTGTATTCTCTGAATTTTGCTTTCTTTCTCAGGCCTGACTTCTGTCTTAATCTCAGGGTGTTGGAAGAAATGCCTCCCTTTTAGCTTAATGATTTCATTTTCTGACAATCAATGTTTTTTATCAGCCCATGCCCGCCGTGTCAGCCATTTTGCGAGATCATCCATGGCATTCTCAATCCAGATACGCTCCCAGACTCCAGGCAGTTGGGGATCTCAGCTGTGTCCACAAACTACACTAATTTATTTGGAAAAAATAGAGCTTCAACACCAGTTTCTTCGCTGACGTCTCCACTTGCAAAATAATAAGAGGAGGGGATAAATACTGAAGTTCTATGGCAAATGGCAAAAACTAAAAATATTTGTTTAGCTAGCTGCCCTCCAGATGTATTGGACTGCAACTCCCAGAATTACCAGCTACCCTGGATAAAGTATTTAGCACATCTGAAGGGCACCATTCTGGAGGAAGCTGTGTTGATTTTTTTTTCCATAATAGTTTTCAGAAGGTCTAATTAATTTGGGTGTGAAAATGCGTTAAGTCAGCATTCTTTCTTTGACTGTTTATACCTTCTTCTCTCCCACTTTCCATTTGTCACAATAAAAAGAACTGCTCCATTTCCCCATTATTGGAGGCAATTTTCTTTTTCTTTCTTTCTTTCTTTCTTTCTTTCTTTCTTTCTTTCTTTCTTTCTTTCATATCTATCTATCTATCTATCTATCTATCTATCTATCTATCTATCTATCTATCTATCTCACAACATTCTGAATGAACACAGAGAGAGTCATTGGCTGGGAGAATTGTTTACAAAATCAAAAGAAGCCTCATTGTCCTTGAAAAAGTCATTTGGTGGGTATGTGCTTTGTTCTGTTTTGTTTTGCTTTGCTATTCCAAAAGGCGGAAAGTTTAATGGGACAATTAGCAAATATGTCATTCATTTCTGTACACAGTAGATCCAGTCAGACTTGCTGGGAAACAGTGAAGCTGGATAAAGGCTGTGAAAAGACCGGAGTGTGTTGGGTGTGGGGGAGAATTCACATCCACTGCTCCGGTTTTACTACCTACAGTGATTGGAATTGAGTCCGACAGTTTATTTGCAGATTTACTGTGACTGACGGGTTGCCAGAAGAAGAAATGGTTAGTTTCCTCTGAAGGTAGTTTTTTTTAAAATAATAACTAGGACTAAATATTTGATGTGAATCAAACTTGGCTGAGTTGTCTAAGATTCAGAGGGGATTGTGATAGGGAGGAACTTGTATTATAAGAATGGAGAGCGTAGCTTACTGTGGCTTTGGTGTCTTACACTGTTTTGAACTGCAATCCTAGGCAGCACAACTAAAAGAACCTTGTCTGGGATTTTGGGGACCTGTAGTTCCACCACAGCCAGAAGGCATCAGGTTAGGAATCTAATGAGCTTGCATAGCCTACAACCCACCAAGCTTAAGGTGAGGTATTGTAGCTTGGCAGGTGCTTGATAATCCCCCACCCATGACAGGCATCCTAAGGGGAGGTTCACAGAGATCTGCTTGACCACCATGCATGGTTTGTAGGTGGCATTCTATGTAGTGTCATGAGTTTCTAGAGGTCTGGTTGAACCTGAAGAAGCAGAGGACTAAGCTTCCTTCCCCACCCTGAAATCTGCACTAATCTGGGATTACGGCCGTCCCCTTGTGGTCCCATGATACAGTGGGGTTAGCGGGGACATCCATCTGCCTGCTCGCCCATTGATCACTCAGGTGGCCTTTCTCTCCTCCCCATCTTCAAGAGGTAGCAGGCAGTTACTTAATCAGCAGGGTGAAGTGGCTGCAGAGCTTAGGAGAGTCAAAAGCTGTGGCTGTGTGAAGGTGCCCTAAGTCAGAGCCAATTCAACCAAGTCTAAGGGCTCTGCTTTTGCATCACCATATATCCCGTATCTCTGTTTCACCCAAACAAGATGCTCATTGGAATTGCCTTGCACATTGCTGGAGTATTGAAGGTGGAATATACTGGTATCATTGACTGCAGTGTAGCCTACTAATTTTTTAGTGCTTTCAAAAAGAGCCCTGCAAAACTTACTTAATGAAAGCGAAGGGTGGAATGAAGTAAAATGCAACAATATTCCCCTGCACCACTCTACTGGTTTCCATGGTCTTTTAATCAGCTGCCAGGAAGGAAGCTTAAATAACTTTCTGCAGGGCTAAGAATGTCTGGACAGGCTCACAACCAGGGAAACTTAGTCTGGATTGGGACAAAACAAGCACATGGGACAAATCAAAGTTTGAGGAAATTTCAAATGATAGATTGCTACTTAACCATGATGATTTGGGGTGGCCTTTTCTGCAGTGGCCCCGCTGCATGGAATGACCTACAAGCCAATGCTGGCATGATCTCAGTGTTTCTCTGCTACCCTATTTTTTACACTCATCTCTCTCAGGCTATAACTTCACTAGCCTCCGTCTTTTCAGTAGCGTTTAGAAAATGTTAAGTCATTGTTTTTATAGCATTGGTGCAGTAGCATATAGCCTGTTGGTGTATATAAAAAATAAAACTCTTTTGAGTCAAACTCAACCGTTGGAGACGACATAGGCACCTTCATGCAGTTGACTTATGCAATAATACGGACTAGGCTTGCCTTTGCGTTCCTCCAGGAAGTTCTCAGTCTGGCTGGTTGCCTTGGCACTTCCTGGTGCTTTCCCACCTAAGGACTAAGCACATCCAACCCTGGTTTGCTTTTTCAAGGTCATTTAAGTGCTGCCACCTCTTGCAGATGGGAAGATTCAGTTAGCTTCTTCAACAAGGTCAACTAGGTGCTGCTACCAAATTGTCCAAGGTTACGTAAATGCAGATGTGTAGCTAAAGGCCAAGAACAGCTAGTTGAAAAGAAAGTTCTACTTGAAGGAAGGGAAGTGAAAAACAAGTGACCAAGTTTGGATACAGGAGAAGTGGAAAGTCTAGTCTCTGTGTACAGCAATCTGCCCACAACTCTCCAGAAACTTTAATTTAAAGCAGTCAGCTTGCCATTTGTGGGTGTGGGTGGAATTTCACACTTTGCTCTAATGTCGTATCGTGTTTCTTTTTCTTTTTTCCCTCCACAGAAGAGGACAAAAGTTTTTTTTGGTAAGATTGCTGGAGAAGTCTTGCCACGTTGCATATCATGTTGCTGTTCTCTCCCCCAAAACATGAATCTTCCATTAAAAAAAGCGCATCTAATTTTAACTTGGGAGCAGAGGAAATGTCTTTTCAATCAGGGCATGTAGTAAATTGAATGCCTCTTGTAAGCAGGTGTTATTGTGTTATATTTTCATCAGAGCTGCTGGGAATAAGTTGGAGGGAAATGACAAAGTGAATTGGACAAGAAAGTGGCAGAGCTTGATGAATAATTCAAGGCCTCCAGGCAACAAACACTGATATTTTCTGAAAGGCGAACCACTGTCCTTGGGTTAGAAACAGATGATGATACTATCTTTGAGCGCTGAATCAGATTCCTAATGCTCGTAATTCCTGTGCGTGGCTGATCTCGGTAGGAGCCACACCACAGAGCAGAACCAGCCTGTGTCCAACGTGGCACAACCCAAGCCATCTGGATAATATGTTCAAATATGATGTCTTCTCAAACAGCACTGGGCAAGCTTTTAGTGGCTGAGGGCTGCATTTAACTGGGGGGCATCATTCCAAGGGGGCAAAGCCACACTATACAAGCAGATGGGGCCCAGATTTTTCATCCCTCCCCCCAAAATTCTTCCCTTATTTAGCAATATTTGTATGGTGCCTGTTCTCCTGATTCTGGGCAGTACATTCTTCTTTCCAGGAAGTGTGTTCCTTAAACTTTGTAACATGGGCAGACATTACAGTTGTTGTGTGTTTCTGACTCCCAAATCTGGGGGAAACTGCACTGTCCGTTTTCTACAGATGGTGCTCTAATCCTGGTCGAGGAATTCTTGGTGAGACTTGCTTACCGTGTCCCCATTTCCTTTTCTTCTCCCAACGTGCTGGTGTACCCACCTTGGCTCAATTTCCATTCACAAGTTGGACTGAGGTTAGAGGTCTCCTAGACTTCCCCCTTAACACAGCAATGGCATTGGACATATTTGCAAAAAAAAAAAAAAAAAACAGGTTGGGAAAGGGCGGCAGACTAATATTTCTTCCAATCAAAGAATTTTCCTGGATATTGCTAATTAGGAATTGCTCTTCATTTTTCTCCCTAAAGAATGGCTTCGCTGAGTCAAGCAGGTTTTGCATTTCATTTGGAAGATGCCTAGGCTTTAATCCAGGGTTTCTCAGCCAGGGTTCTGTGGCACCCTTGGGTTCTGCGAGAGGTCACTAGGGGTTCCCTGGGAGATCACAATTTTTTAAAAAAATTACTTCTAATTCAGGCAACTTCACATTAAAGAGGTAAGTTTCAGTCTTTATTTTTAGTTTAAGAACACTGTTAATGCATCTATACAGGCCTACTCGGGAAACAAATAGAATAATTTTCTAACTTCTGGCCTATATTTGAGCCTGAATGTGCAGGGGTTCCCTGAGGCCTGAAAAATATTTCAAGGGTTCCTCCAGGGTCAGAAGTTTGATAAAGGCTGCTTTAATCTATGGTGGCGTAACCCCCCACCCCCCTTTTGCGCTCTTGTCCAACCCATTGCCGTGAGAATTATCCCAATGACGTGGGTTAAACCCACAGCAGAAAACTCCTAAGTCTCTGTCTTTGCGTGCTCATTTTTTCTTCGGCTCCTTGGTAGCCTTTGCTCCATTACCTATTAAACGTCCAATTTATTTGAGGACTTTATTTTATTCATTGTATAATTAACCTTTTTGGCCTACCAAACCTTCTGTGCCTCTGGAAGTATTAACCTAGAAGAAAGAGAGAGCATGTGTTGGGGGGTTTTTTGGGGGGGAGGAGACAAAATTTCATACTATTTCTGGGAATATGGAGAATATTGATAATGCGTAGGAGTCTAAAAATAGAGACTTGCATATGAGCAGTCTGTACCATACAGAGCCAATTCACACTTTTCATGGCACGTTTGACAGCTGCCAAAGGAAAGCGCCTTCAAGGGTGAATGAGGGTTGCATGTCTATTAGCAAGAAGCAGGCATGCGGAAGGGAACTATGGCTAGTTGCGATTATCTGGAGTTATCATCTCCCTCCCCTCACACCCATTTACAGATCCCTTCTGTAAAACCCAGAGACCATTTTTTTTCACTTTTGCATCATAGGATGCAAAAGATGCATAGGATCCATCCATAATACAATAGGGTTGTCATAGGGTGCATTCTTTTGACCTTCCCCAGTCTGGAACCCAGTCTGGAACCCTGCAGAACTCCCAGCCTTCTGAGCCTTCTAGAAATTCTGGGCATTGAAACTGGAAGGCCCAGTTGGAGAATGGCTGGTTTAGAGAGGACCATTAGCGTTTTCTTCTTCTTTTTTATTGCTTGCCAGATGTGGAGTCCCTGTGGATATTCTGTTTTTGCAACCCATGTCGAAAAAAGAGAATGCAATACTGTTTTGAGGGTTTGGCAGCTGTTGAAAGCTTTGCATTTCTCTCGAAACCTCTGTGGAAACTCACTATTTGGATTTGGAAGTACAGAGAATGCTCTTTCTCTAGATCTAGCCGTGCCTCAGAAGCTAATATTGCTGGTCCTTCCATTTTATTGATGGCATCTTATGCATCTCTCCTTCTCCCTCTCTTCCCTCCCCTCCAAGTTTTCTTCTGCCCTGCAAAAATTCTACTTCATATTACTCAAAACAGGCCTGCTGAGTTTCAGCTTCCCTGGCCTGCAAATATGTTGTTCAAAAATTGCCTGTCTGTTCTGAAAGTTCTTCTGTTATTATCCTGTATAATAGCTTGTGACAGTTTAAAGTAGCACTGTCTGCATTTCCGATCTCTGTTCTGCCTCTGCAAAGAAGCAGAATAAATGAATAAAGTAACTAAATAAAGGAGGAATGCCTCCTTTGGTGCTAGTGATCAATCTGTGGGATCAGCAACTGGCCCCAAAAAGCCATTGTCTGTCTTTTCTCTCCCCTCCTTCTGCTACCTATGGCAAGAGAGGAGAGGGGACAGATGAGACCTGTTCCTCCCTTCTTTCTCCCTCTCTTGGTCTGCCACCTGTGGCAAGATTTCTTTGTTTTGCGTCCCCTTTCACCCATTGTCATCTTCGAATGGGAAAAATCACCAACCACCAGCCTTCTTAAAGGACAGGCTTAGGTGAGTGTGGGCCTGGGATGGAGGCTTTACCCAACTTTCAAGTTGCCCAAGTAACCTATCTCTTGGGCTATTTCTGAACACAAATTCACTGGTCTTCTGGAAGCCCATGTGATGAGAAGACCAGTCAACCCATCTTCTGTAAGGCTGGTAAGCCTTTCTCCACAAATTACCCTCCTGATATGTTGGTGGGATGGAACAGGGGTGTGGGTGAAGCTCCTGGTTGTTGTCTAGCCTACTGTGAGTTGGACTATCTTTGGATATACTGTAGGTATATTGGTCTTACAGAAGACTAGTAGACAGGTTGACTGGTCTTCCTATTACATGGGGATGTTAGTGGAACCCAAGGGGTGTATTCTTGTGTTGTGAGTTAATTATGCAGTGGCTTGGTTCTTATATTACGATTCTTTTTCAATTGAATTTTTTTGTTTTGTTCGTTGGGGTTTTATCATGCTGTTTTTCTCTTGTGTATTGGTTGTTAGCCACTCAGAGTTACCTGTTTATGATGGGTAGCCATATACATTTTCTGAATGATTGGATGAATGCATGAACAAATGAATGAATGAATAAATTTGGGCTAGAAAGGAAATCGGTAGAACATTTATCAGTTTCACCCAGATCCAAAAAAATGTTGCAAGGAATGTTGGCAGTAAGTGGCTGCCCCATCCAGAAATTTCCCATGTCGTTAGAGTAAGCAAACTGGAACTGCCCCACACTGCATTTTAATGAAATATTCCTCTGTAGGATGACAGATAGGAACAGGCATGTGGAAGTACCTACCACACCAGCTCTCAGCCGCTTAAATTCTGGAACTATTCAGTGCTATGCAAGTCCCTCACCCATACAGGAATGGGTGTACTGGTCTAAAATGCCACTGTTTTCAGGTATATAAGGACTCCCATAAGTCCTGAGATGTGCCTTGCAAAGCGATTTGCAGTCAGGTTTATGTGGAAGATTCTACAAGGGAACAAGAGCCTAAGAGCTCAAGATTGCACTGACCCTTCTAAACCACTGTGATTTTTTTTAACATAATTTTTGTCCCTTTGGTTGGGAGAAAGAAAAGAAGAGAGAAGTGGTACAGGAAGTTGATTACCTCCTCTGTAATACTTGAAAAGACTAAAGAAATGTGTCAGGCCCACTCGGTAGGGCAGACCAGGAAATCAATTCCACAGGGAGGCTAAAACTACTTTTATTGAGACTGGCTATAATAACAGAATCTTGCAAGTCTGCTTGTGCTATACCTCCTCATCTGCCTGAGCTGCTTCCAAATGTTATCTTCTTGTTCTCGGCTTAAAAAAAGTGTTTAAGCCCCTTTTGCTTAGGTAATAGTTCCTGCATATTTCCATCAAGGTCATCTTCCTTACTCTCTACAAAAGGACTGCCACAATACAAAAGCTGCCATCTCTGATAGCATGTTGTTGTGCTGGAGCACAACTCACTGTAAGCAAAAGAGCCTACAGGTAGTCCTCACTTAACTACCATAATTGAGGCCAGAATTTCGGTTGCTAAGTGAAGTGGTCATTAAGCGAATCCAACCCGATTCTACAACCTTTTTTGCGGTGGTCATTAAGCAAATCACAGGCGTCAAGCAATCCATGTGGTCGTTAAGCGAATCATGTGGTTCTCCATTGATTTTGCTTGGCAGAAGCCGGCCGGGAAGGTTGAAAATGGTGATCACTTGACCACGTGACGCTGCGACGGTCATAAATGCGAGCCTGTCGTCAAGCACCCAAATTGTGATCGTGTGACCGCAGGGACGCTGCAACGATCATAAGTGTGAGGTCTGGTTGTAAGTCATTTTTTTAAACACTGTCGTAAGTCTGAACCATCACTAAACAAATGGTTGTTAAGTGAGGACTACCTGTACTGATAGAGATTGATGACGGGCCATTCATGTTGTGGAAAGTGAGCAACCCATGTGTTCAGGACAGAGGAAGGTTTCAGTTGGGAACTACTTAGTGCCCTCTAGAGGCTTTGAGGTATTAACTCCCAGAGTTCTCAGCCAGGGTGTCCGTGCTGTCCAGAACGTTTGGACGTCATTGTCCCAACCCACCCTGAAGGCACAACTAGAGGCAGGTTGTCCGGTGGCAGAGTTCCCAGTCCGCCCTTGTAGTTCTTTCTCGATGGTATGAATGATTGAGGCCTGGGCCTGTTTCCTCCGCATCTCCTGCTGCTCAGCTTTCAGTTTCAGCAGGCGCATGTGACGCTTTCCTGCCTGTTGTGTTGTTTGTCCTGTCGCTTTTTGAAAATACGTGAAAGCCAGCCTTCCTCAGCCCAGAGTCCTCCAGATGTGTCCAACTGCGATTCCTATCATAGTGTGCCAGTATGGCTGGGCTGGGGGCGTTGTGGTTGTACATACCTTTAAAGGGGTTCTAGGTAGGGAAAGCCGTGTTAATAATTGGGATTATGGCTTCTTTCCTACTCGTAGTTAAGATGATAAATCTTAAATTAGATGGTGGGTTTCTTCCTTCAGGCTGTTGGATTCTATAAGCTAAATTTCCAAGTGGTAAGTATCTTCTTGTTGCTAGGCAACAGCAGCATCTGATTCTGAGAAGCCACCCGTTGAATAGATGGGTACCACCTGGTGCCTGCTAAGGGATCCATCATCTCCCAATCTACATAACCAGGCCAATGAAGGAAACGGGCGTTCGTTCTTAGAAAGAGTCTTCTGACTTACTCGGCTGCCTGTTTCCAGAAGATTGCATGAGTATCATGGCTTGCAAGCTGCATGGGAGTGATGGTTCCTTGCTTAATATCTCCTGGAGAAGCAAAAGAGAAGATTCTAGTGCTCACTGCACAGGCCCAGCTGTCTGCTTTAGGGCAGGGTCACTTATCCAGGTGCCTTCCGGATTGTTGGACTAACTCCGAGAATGACTCGCCATCATCTGACACATCAGGAAAGAGGTTGGGGATGGCACAGAACCTCCCAGTTTCAGTGGAGGACCAAAGTCCTCTTTTATCTACAGGTAGTCCTCACTTAACAACCATTTGTTTAGTGACGGTTCAGACTTATGGCGGTGCTGAAAAAAACAACTTATGATGGTCCTACACTTCAGACTGTTGCAGCATCCCTGCGGTCACGTGATCATGAGTTGGGTGTTGGGCAGCCAGTTTGCATTTATAACTGTTGCAGCATCACATGGTCATTAAGTGAATCATGCAGTTCCCCACTGATTTTGCTTGTTGGAAGCCGGCTGGGAGGGTCGCAAATGGCAATCACATGACCCCGGGATGCTGTAACTGTCACACTTGCTGATTGCCAAGCGCCTGAATTTTGACCATGTGACTGTAGAGATGCTGCAGTGGTCATAAGTGCAACGAACAATCACAAGTCACTCTTTTCAGTGCCATTGTAACTTCGAATGGTTGCTAAATGAATGGTCATAAGTTGAGGACTACCTGTATGGCTTTGCCTGGACTTTAGTTCTCCCAAATATTGCTGACTTGGAGGGCTTTTGCTGAAGCATAGAGTTCTTGAATTGCTATATTTTACCCCCCCCACCCCCCCTTTGTTTTGGCTCCTGTTTCTTGGCCAGATGCTGCCTTCTGAGGCACGGGGACTACCTAGAGCTCTCCTGGAAATTCCAGATAAATGCGATTCCTAATGAACTGATCTTCCTGCTAATCTCTGTCTGATTGAGATGAGCTGCTCCAGGCACAACTTTTACATTCTGCATCACAACTTCCCACTTCTTTTCCCAGACTGCCATGCGTTGATCTTGTAGAAAAGAAGAAAGATGTGTCGGGGGACCAAACCATAAAGGGTGGCTTTCAGTTGTGGCTACCTTGTGCCTTGTTTGTTTAGTTTGTTTAGTCTCCTGAGCATGGTGGTTTCAGAGGTTGTTTTCCGGTGGCTTTTGTGACACCCTTCTGCAAATATTGGCAAGCCTCTGTCACTGTGTACAAGTAGAATTGAAACTTGTTTTCTCCAAGGAATTAACTTGGCTGTGTGGTTGAGTTATTTATTGACACTGATGTGGAACTTAATGGCTTTTTAAACCCAATTTGTGCACCGCTGAAATTTCCCCCGAAAAGGAAGTTCTGATTAAATTTATTGGTGGATGACACTCAAACTCTCAGCACGGGTTTTGACTGCATTGGGAGTGCCTGCACCAAACGAAAGCAAAGGCATGTGTGTGTGTGTATGTGTGTAAAAAAAGGCAAAATGGGGACCTTGACTGCATGATCGGAATCACCATTTTGACATTTTTGATCCTCTCCTACGGACACCCTTAGTTTTGAAACTTCAAGCAGGCCATCTGCAATTGGTCCTGCTATGGATGTCAGCCTTGCAAGGTAGTCCAGACAAGAAGCACACCCAGAAGTACCAGCTCTAACTTTATTGTAAGGTTACAATAACAGAATCTTGCAAGTCTGAAAGTATATCTCATCCCCCTCGCCTTTACAGTCCAAGAAACTAGGGAGGGTTCCTTCGGAGACGTTTGCCATGCCCCATTCCTTCTGCAGGCTCAGCTGCCTCTTATCTGACTATTGCCTAGTCTGCGGCTCTTCCTCCTGTCACCCAGGGTCATTCCCACGTACCATTACAACGCCTCTATTAAATTAGGATAATGTAAAGCATTTTTTCCAACCTGGTGCCCTCCAGATGCGTGGAGCTTCAATTCCCACATTCCTAATAGCATTTAAAGGCCACCCCAATCTGGCTGACTCTGGGTGTTGTCCATGAACAAACCAATACTGATTATTTCACAATTAAAAACAATCAAAAGGCAGACAATCAATAACACCGTTCTAGTAATAATAACAAAACAAAAGTGGAAAATCTCCTATAATCACTATGGAGTCCAAAGACCTGTTGAAACAAGATCATTTAAGGGCGTGCCTGAATGCGTTTTCCAGGAGAGTTATTCTGTAATGTAGGAACTTCCACTAAGAAGACCTTTCTTCTGGTCCACATTCCCTTGACTTCCATGGGGAGGGAATTCAGAGCAGACCTTCTTCTGATATAGTCTTGGTCAAGTGGCACCCCTGAAGGGCAGGCTTTCTACTGCAATTTTCCCCCCCTTTTCTAAGGGTTTGGATTTATACCTCATTTCAATACTATACCGATTAGGACAGCTTTTGCTAACTCGAATATGCTGGACCTCTATCACCCCTGGATTCTCTGCCAGCTGGACAAGTTGGCACAAGTTGGCACAAGTTGGCACAAGTTGGCTGAGAATTCTGAGCTGTTGAAATGGCCTGTGAAAGCGCCTGGTTAGTGAAGGGTGCCTTGGCATTTGCCAGGCCTTCACTGACGTCTGATTTACAAGGGATGTTGGAGATCATTGTATTTTCTGGAATTTTGCTGACTTGACAGCTTTCCTTTCGATTCTTTTTTGTGTAACGGAAGCCCCTAGTGAGGCAGAAAAGAAAAAAAAAACAGTAGGGTAAAATTAATCATAGTTCCACAATTCTACTCACTGCCCTTGATGAATGTTTGTGTCACATCTGAAAGGATTCATGCATGGAGTTCTAGCCTTTATCTTCAACTGGTGGTGGTGGTGGTGGTGAGGATTGTACATCGGTGCCAGTGGAATTTCAGTACAAATTTATTGAATGTTAGCAGACACAGCTAGTGCAGTTTCCTGAAAGATCCAAGCTGCCCCCTCCTCAGCTACAGGCTGGAGGATGAAGTTGGAATTGCCACTTTGTGTTGGGCAACAGAGATGCTAAAGGGCATCCCACTACCCAAACAGTCCTTTGTTGTAAATGGTGGGTGTGATGAAGCTATAAATGCTTAACTTCACTGCTTCACAGGGGAAACGATGGGCCAAGCCAGAATTCTGCCTTTGGTTTTATACAGAACAAGGACGAAGTCCTCTCATCAAACTGCCTGACCTGCCAATATCCATGTTCAACCCTGTAAGCCAGTTAATGGATGTGTCAGCTTTTGGTGCTTTCAGTACCATTGATAATGAGTTTTAGCATTTAGAAGTGGTAGCCCTTTATAATCTTCTATAATACAGATTGGATCATGTTGTACCCCCATTAATTTCATTTCTTCTTTGTTTGTAGTGCCAACCACAAAAATCCTGGCTACAGGCGGGGCATCCCATAATAAGGCAATCTTACAAGTAAGTGTGGCTTTTTCCATTTGAGCTCAGCATCAAACATGCCATTTTAGCGAGGGTGTGAGCTCTCAGTTCAGGAATCAAGACCTTGAGCAGGCATGATGCTAAGGAGGAATTAGCCAGCAATGAAATTTAGGTAGGAGATGTACCTGTATAGGTGAGCAGGGCAGGGTAAGTCTTGAATGTCCTTCCACACAAATGGTAAGAATCCTGATTGCTGCTGAACCATTCTGGAGCAAGCCCCAAGCTGGTCTAGGAACTGCAATAAAAGCTTTCAGGCAAAATACAGTAGATCTTGTTTAAACAACGGTATGAGTACATGTTATGTGCAAATGTTAGAGACTAGGTGGTTGTGCAGCCATTTGATCTCCGAAACGTATTTTGGAGCCACGGGAGTGCAAATATAATACGTTATTTGCAACACCTCAGAGTTCCTTCACTTTTTCTCAAGACTGGTGTTTTTCAACTGTGGGAACTTTAAGATGAGTGGACTTCAACTCCCAGAATTCCTCAGCCAGCCAGGACTGTATGTCTGCTGCACATAGACCTGGCACTGTTTTTACAACTTGAAAGTGGATAGTTAAAAAGGGACCCTTCCTTAACGTTCTCTCAGCCACTGTTTCCTGTTCTCAGTGCTGATGGAATCCAGCTCCGCCCCATTGGTAGAGATGCCTTTTGGCTTCAACTCATTAGCTGACACATCCCTGGACTGTGATGTGACACCAAGAAGAAGAGGTCATGTCAATCCGCAGCGGAAAACCACAGAAGTTCACATCTCTGGGTTTCCAGACAAGGCAAATCAAAAGCTGATGCCTTTCAAAGTCAACAGCTGGGAACAGTCAATAAGCCACAATGTTATTGGTACCTATTGCTATTGTCTGGGTGTCACTGCAGTTCTGCATTACAGTTATACCCTGTTGCAACTTTCTAAGGTTGCATTAGCCTCTTTGTACCCATGTTAACAAAAAATAGCTGCTGTGTTTGCAGGATTATAAATAAATAAAGGTCCTCTTGTATGCATGTTCTGTCTGCAGTTGGCATAGCTAATAGAGCATGCAGAAATGTTCTTTTGGGGATGTGGTTTCTGAGATTTCTGAGAAGTGCATTTTTAGGGTTGACAGGCAGAGCTTCTTAGTAGGAACTCAGGAGGCCACACTGAGGCCAAGCTGCCTCTCAGCAACCAGATTAACTCTGCTTAATTAGCAGATGCCAAGCTCCAGGAATTGCTCAAATACTTTTTTTTTAACGTATTTAAAAATCCTTGCATTTTTTCCAATGCATATTTTAAGTGAGACTGAGACAACCATATCCAGTCCTACAGCCTCCTCCTTTTTTGCTGGCTGTGTTTAGGCAAGTATCTAGTTACTCTTAAGTTTCTCTTTGGCTGGGCTGCTGTGGAACTAAGAAATCTGAAGTCCAGTACTTCTTGGGGACACAGGTAGGTTTTTTTTCAAGAATTTGTAAAGGTGAGTAAGATTTTTGTAAGTGAAGTGTTGAGGAAAGCACTGTGTAAATTCATCCGTGGTCTAGTATCTTTTTGATCCTTCCTTCTTGGCCCTGTGTCCTGGTAATATCTCTCAAAACTAAACTCCCAGGTTTAATTAAATACTTTGTCCAGATATTATTTGCATATTCCAGAATTGGAAGGGAAATGTTCTTTTATGCAAAGGCTTAATGTGAAAAGTAGCACAGATCTTGGCCATTGGGGTTCTTCCCAAAATATGAGACATCTTTGACAAGATTAGTATGATCTCCAGCAGCTGCTCAGCTTAATAAGTGCAAATTTTCCTTAGATCTGGCTTTTAATTAACAACTCAGTTGCCAATTAATTTGCAAGCAGCAAAATAGAATACAGACAGGACTGGGTGGCTCAAAGATTCCATTTCAGGAGCTCTTGTTTTAAGCTGTTTTTTGGCTCATGTTGGATTGTGCATTGTGCATCCTTGTGCACTTTTCCATAAAATTGGATTTATGTAATCAGAACTTACAAAACCTCAGGACAATCTGTAATCTATGTAGGCATTAGATTTATATCCCACTTTTTCTCCAGGAACTCGGGGAGGCTTAAATGAAGGTCTCCCTTCATTTTATCCCTACCACAATGACCGTTGAGGTAGGCTGAGAGAGAGCAACTGGCCCAAAGTCCCCTGGTGTTGGCCTTTTGAGGTAGGCCAAGTCAGGAAATAGAGACTGCAAGATTAGAGGAATGCTACTTTATTGTTGTAGGGTATAGTAACAGAATCTTGAAAGCCTGCCAGAGTTTTTCTCTACTTCGTCTTATACCAGACAGAAACAAGAAAGGGTCATTTTGAGTTTCTGTCTCATGCTTTTCACCTTCCCATGACTGAGTTGTCATATTTTCTCCCAAAATGATTCATCCATTCTTTCATCAAGATTATCTCTACGTTCTTTTATGCCTATAAGTTTCCATGGCTAAGGATGGATTTCAACCTAGGCCTCCAGTGTCCTTGTCCAATAGCTTAACTATTACACCCCATGATACCTGTTACTTTTTGCTGTTGGGCCGTATCTCCTTCAAAAAGGTGCCTTAAACTACTTTTTAACTAGTTTCCCAGTTGTGATTCCTAGCATCAGGTCTCCTCTGGCTGCAAATCTTGCCTGTCTGTCTTGGCAATGGAAGCAAATGGCTGAGTGACTTTGTTTCCCAGTCCAATTGTCATAGATCTTCTTTTTCTTTTCAGGTCCTGTCTGATGTGTTCAGTGTTCCAGTGTACACTATTGACACTGCTAATTCAGCCTGTTTAGGTTCCGCTTACCGGGCAATCCATGGTAAGTCAACCAGAAGGCCCCTGAAGTGTTGGGTACCCAGCCAGTAGAATACACTAATGGTAGCTGCCCCTTAGATGGGTCTCGAGCATACATTTGCCCTCTTGCTGCTTCCCGTGATGCTCTCTTGGACTAGGATGCCTAACCTTGATCAAATTTGATCCTTGAGGAGTCTTCAGGCCCAACCATCTTTCATCTTCTTCTCCAGTGGTTGATCTTCACCGGATTTATTTACTTATTTGTCGGTTTGCTTGCTTGCTTGCTTATTTATTTATTTATGTTTCTAAGTTAGTCCCCTCCCATCTCATTCAAATAGTGACTGCTATTTATTTCATTGATCCATCAGCCCAACTTACAAAAGCAACTCTGGGTGGCTTACCATTAGTCAGAAGCATAAAAACAAAAGAACTAGAGCCATAATCAGCACCCCCAAATAAAATAACAGAATAATCGAGGCCAACTATCACATATTCCATTCAAGAGCTTTCATTTCTGGGTTGGGATCTTCTCATGATCTTTCATGGCTAGCAGTGATTCCTGGGTCTCTCCTCCCTTAATGTGTGACATTATATGGCTGTTCTTTCTTCTTTTCCCCTTCTTCTCAAGGCAAGGTGATTTAAAAATCACTCAGTAAAACAGCAAGAGAGGTTTGGGAGGAGGGGAGCAGTTCAGTGGACTGTTTCGTTTTTTCTTTCATTGGGCCATCCTGTCCCCACTAGCCCCAAACCTTGGTCTATAGCCACCCCAGGCCTACATTCCAGCTTTTTGCAAATCTCAGTCCTAGAGGTATGGTTCATATTGCAAGATAAGAGGAGATAAACAGAGAAAGAAACTCAGAAACGAACCTCCCTAACTTACCAGGCTGTGAAAGAGACGACAGGAGAGTTGTACTTTCAAACTTCTAAGATTGATATCAGCCTTTCCAGGTGGACCAGACAGGAAACACGACCAGATGAGCTAATTCTACTTCATTGTAAGGCTTGTTGTTGTTTATTCGTTTAGTCGCTTCCGACTCTTCGTGACTTCATGGATCAGCCCACGCCAGAGCTTCCTGTCGGTCGTCAACACCCCCAGCTCCCCCAGGGACGAGTCCGTCACCTCTAGAATAACATCCATCCACCTTGCCCTTGGTCGGCCCCTCTTCCTTTTGCCCTCCACTCTCCCTAGCATCAGCACCTTCTCCAGGGTGTCCTGTCTTCTCATTATGTGGCCAAAATATTTCAGTTTTGCCTTTAATACCGTTCCCTCAAGTGAGCAGTCCGGCTTTATTTCCTGGAGGATGGACTGGTTTGATATTCCTGCAGTCCAAGGCACTCTCAGAATTTTCCTCCAACACCACAGTTCAAAAGCATCGATCTTCCTTCTCTCAGCCTTCCTTATGGTCCAGCTCTCACAGCCATATGTTACTACGGGGACCACCATTGCTTTAACTATGCGGGCCTTTGTTGTCAGTGTGATGTCTCTGCTCTTAACTATTTTATTGAGATTTGTCATTGCTCTTCTCCCAAGGATTACGCGTCTTCTGATTTCCTGACTGCAGTCAGCATCTGCAGTAATCTTTGCACCTAGGAATACAAAGTCTTTCACTGCTTCTACATTTTCTCCCTCTATTTGCCAGTTATCAATCAAGCTGGTTGCCATCATCTCGGTTTTTTTGAGGTTTAGCTGCAAGCCAGCTTTTGCACTTTCTTCTTTCACCTTCATCATAAGGCTCCTCAGTTCCTCTTTGCTTTCAGCCATCAAAGTGGTATCATCTGCATATCTGAGATTGTTAATGTTTCCTTCAGCGATTTTCACTCCAGCCTTGGCTTCCTCAAGCCCAGCATGTTGCATGATGTGTTCTGCGTACAAGTTGAATAGGTAGGGTGAGAGTATACAGCCCTGCCGTACTCCTTTCCCAATCTTAAACCAGTCCGTTGTTCCGTGGTCTGTTCTTACTGTTGCTACTTGATCGTTATACAGCTTCTTCAGGAGGCATACAAGATGACTTGGTATCCCCATACCACTAAGAACTTGCCACAATTTGTTCTGGTCCACACAGTCAAAGGCTTTAGAATAGTCAATAAAACAGAAATAGATGTTTTTCTGAAACTCCCTGGCTTTTTCCATTATCCAGCGGATATTGGCCATTTGGTCCCTAGTTCCTCTGCCTTTTCTAAACCCAGCTTGTACATCTGGCAATTCTCGCTCCATGAATTGCTGAAGCCTACCTTGCAGGATCTTGAGCATTGCCTTACTGGCATGTGAAATGAGTGCCACTGTTCGATAGTTTGAACATTCTTTCGTGTTTCCCTTTTTTGGTATGGGGATATAAGCTGATTTTTTCCAGTCTGATGGCCATTCTTGTGTTTTCCAAATTTGCTGGCATATAGCATGCATTACCTTGACAGCATCATCTTGCAAGATTTTGAACAGTTCAGCTGGGATGCCGTCGTCTCCTGCTGCCTTGTTATTAGCAATGCTTCTTAAGGCCCATTCAACCTCACTCTTCAGGATGTCTGACTCTAGCTCCCTGACCACACCGTCAAAGCTATCCCCGATATTGTTATCCTTCCTATATAGGTCTTCTGTATATTCTTGCCACCTTTTCTTGATCTCTTCTTCTTCTGTTAGGTCCTTGCCATCTTTGTTTTTGATCATACCCATTTTTGCCTGGAATTTACCTCCGATGTTTCTAATTTTCTGGAAGAGGTCTCTTGTCCTTCCTATTCTATTGTCTTCTTCCACTTCCATGCATTGCTTGTTTAAAAATAATTCCTTATCTCTTCTGGCTAACCTCTGAAATTTTGCATTTAATTGGGCATATCTCCCCCTATCACTGTTGCCTTTTGCTTTCCTTCTTTCTTGGGCTACTTCTAGTGTCTCAGCAGACAGCCATTTTGCCTTCTTGGTTTTCTCTTTCTTTGGGATGTATTTTGTTGCTGCCTCCTGAACAATGTTGCGGACTTCTGTCCATAGTTCTTCCGGGACCCTATCTACTAAGTCCAGTCCCTTAAATCTATTCTTCACCTCCACTGCATATTCCTTAGGAATATTAGTGAGCTCATATCTAGCTGATCTGTGGGTCTTCCCTAATCTTTTGAGTCTGATCCTAAATTGTGCAAGAAGAAGTTTGTGATCTGAACTACAGTCAGCTCCAGGTCTTGTTTTTACCGACTGTATAGATGTCCGCCACCTTTGGCGGCAAAGGATGTAGTCAATCTGATTTCGGTGTTGTCCATCTGGTGAAGTCCATGTATAAAGCCGTCTCTTAGGTTGTTGGAAGAGAGTGTTTGTTATGCAGAGTGAGTTGTCTTGGCAAAATTCTATCAGCCTATGTCCTGCTTCATTTTGTTCTCCCAGGCCATGCTTACCTGTAATTCCAGGTGTCATTTGACTGCCCACCTTAGCATTCCAGTCTCCTGTGATGAAAATAACATCTCTTTTAGGCGTGTTGTCCAGTAGGTGCTGCAGGTCCTCATAGAACTGCTCTACTTCGGCTTCTTCAGCATCTGTGGTTGGGACGTATATTTGGATCACTGTGATGTTAGATGGCTTGCCCTGAATTTGAATTGAGATCATTCTATCGTTATTTGGATTGTATCCAAGCACTGCTTTAGCCACTTTACTATTAATTATGAAGGCTACTCCATTTCTTCTGTGGTCCTCTTGTCCACAGTAGTAGATCTGGTGGTCATTTGATGTGAAGTGGCCCATTCCAGTCCATTTCAGTTCACTGACGCCCAAAATGTCTATCTTTAATCACCAATAACCACATCCAATTTGCTCTGGCTCATAGATCTTACATTGCAGGTTCCAATGGTGTGTTGATCCTTAGAACATCGGATTCGCCATTCACCACCAGCACCGTCGGCCGCTAGCCGTCCTTTCGGCTTTGAGCTAGCTGCGTCATGACGTCTGGGGCTAGTTGAACTCATCCTCTGTTCCTCCCCAGTAGCATTTTGACCATCTTCCGACCTGGGGGTCTCATCTTCCGATGGTATACCGACATATCTCTGGTTGTACTGATCCATTTAGTTTTCACGGCAAGAATACTGGGGTGGGTTGCCATTACCTTCCCCAGGGATCGCATTTAGTCTGACCTCTCTGTCGTGACCTTCCCGTCTTGGGTGGCCCTTCACGGTTTAGCTCATGGCATCACTGAGGTGCTCAAGCTCCAGCACCACGACAAGGTAACGATCCTTTGCTGAAGATTGTAAGGCTGCATTAACAGAATGTTGCAAGTATGAGAGTCGAAATCTCCCACCGTCTCTTTTACAGCCTGATAAGTTAGAGAGATTTCTTTCTGAGTTTCTTTCTCTGTCCCTTAAGCAGCTGCGGGCTCTGCCCTCTCTTATCTTATCGTTCCCTAGGCAGCATCTCTTACCCCATCTCCCAAGGTCATTCCCGCATACCATTACAGTGGCTTACTAACCGTGTAATCTATGAAATGCCAGGGAGGAAGCCCCCTTACTGGGGAAAAATACCATTCTTCCCCCCAAATGGCATCCTCTGCTTGTGTTGGTCTTGTAACTCCAAGAATCAATCATTTCTAGTCTTCACCCACCTGAAGGGCAGCATATTGAAGAAGGATGAGGCGACCACGTTGGGAAAGGCTGAGATAACAATAGCTATGTGGTGATGGGGAAGAAGGCAGTGCTTTTTTAAAAAAAAGATTATAGGGCCTTCTCTGTCTACTTTTTATTGGAGAATGCTTCCTGCATAAATATTGTTCTGGTCATTTGCTTATAAAAAGAGACTGTTGTAGCTGCTAATAGTAAGTCACCTTTCAGAGGAGATTCCTGCTTTTCCTTTACATCACATAAAACTAACGTATCTTTGCAAAAGTATGTGCCCAAGGACAGTTTTGTGGCATTCTAAAAGGCTCCTGAATTATTATCATGTAGACTTTGGTGGACAGAAGCCCACTATCCCAGCATGTTCCAGTTCACAAAAGCTTCTGCCCAGTAGTTCTGTTAGACTTGGAGGCACCACAGGACTCTCTCTTGTGTGAGTGTGTGTGTGTGTGGGTGCACTGACAGGGCTAATTTATTTATTTATTTATTTTCTATCCCGCCTTTATTATTTTTATAAATAACTCAAGGTGGCAAACATACCTAATACTCCTTCTCCTCCTATTTTCCCCACAACAACAACCCTGTGAGGTGAGTTCGGCTGAGAGAGAGGGACTGGCCCAAAGTCACCTACCAGCTTTCATGCCTAGGGCGGGGCTAGAACTCTCCTACCCCACCTGATTGGCTCTTGGGCTGAGAGAGAGGGACTGGCCCAAGGTCACCCAGCCAGCTTTCAGGCCCAGGGCGGGACTAGAACTCTCATACCACGCCTGATTGGCTCTTGGGCTGAGAGAGAGGGACTGGCCCCAGGTCACCCAGCCGGCTTTCATGCCTAAGGTGGGACTAGAACTCACAGACTCCAGGTTTCTAGCTTAGGACCTTAACCACTAGACCAAACTGGCTCTCTGGATCAGACCATGGAGCTATAACATTTGTGGCCTTACTTATAAGGCTGAGTTAACGTTTTCCCTTTTTAAAAAAAAAGAAAAGAAAATCTGGCTTGGACCTTGAATTTATTCCTTCTTCATCGTTTCTCATCTCTCTGCTGCCTTATCATCATTCTTCAGCGATCACTGATACTGTTGAACTTGCAACTGTGTGGCCAGCTTTGCCCTCCATGGGACAAATTGAATTATTGACCCAAATGTGATCTCTGGGACCCCGCATGCCTAGATCTGTGCATTGGAAAATAAAATCTTTACTCTTTATCCTTCACTTCTGAAGACTGACCCGCCTGAGGAAGATCAATGCAACATATTCATCTGCCAAGGAGTTCAGACACATCCCTCATCTTGTTTCTCCTCATTGATCTTCTTGGTAGGACTTATGGCAGAGACAAGCGTGCCCTTGACCGATGTTGTGAAATCAGCACCAGGGCCCCGATTAGCAGCTACTCCAGCACCAGGCGCAGCTCAGGTGAGGAGGTGGTCTTTCTTTTTCTCTTGGTCCTATTTGCTTTAAAGTTAGAACGGTAACACAAATGATTGTGATGGTTTTACTTTGGGAATTGAACTTAATCTGAAGGACATGCTGCTAATCTGTAATGAATGTGGAAGCTTTCGAGTCCTCTTTTGAGGAATGGTTGGGATGGGACATCAGGGTTGCGTGAGAAGAAGGAACTAGGGAGAAGGAAGAACAAATGCAAAGTTGGTGTGTACGTATGGTGTGTGCATGCGTGTGCGCACATACAATATATGCCTTTAGGGCTGGGGCAGACAACCTGGTCCCCTCCAGTTGTTTTGGGCTACGGGTCTCACAATCCCTTGCTGCTGGACAGGTTGAGTGAGGCCTATGTTCAAAACATCTGGAAGCCATCAGGCTGCCTACCTGTGTTTTAGAGCAGTCGTTGAGGAAGCCATATATCTAAGCAACTCTTTCCACAAGAATGTATCTCCTGATGAATCCCAGGATGGAGCCTCATTCTGTGATGTGTTCTGAATGCACTGACCCAAGCTTGTCACTTGTCTTGCGCACATGCTGTAGAACTCAAAGCCAGTACTGAACTCTGGCCGCTTAGTTGAAGGGGAGATTAATGCAGATGGGCATTTTTGTCTGTCAGTGTGCATCTGGATGAACGTCTGAGAGATGAACTTCTGATGACCTTCTGAGGGCTTCCAGAGCTCTTGAGGACATATCAAACTACCTTGGGCAACCCTTGTGGACCTATATGCCTGTCTTCCCATGCTGTGTCTTTACTTACCTTAATGGTGTGAGATTGAACTTGGTTTTACTGCATTAGTGGAGAAGACAACTTTTGATGTCCCCATACTGTGTCTCCCTAGCCTCTATAATTTGTCTGTGATAGGAATCTGTATGGTTTTGGCTGCTGACAGTATGGATTCCTTCATGAGCACCACAGTGACAAAAGCCAGGGACTTCGCCAATAATCCGGGGCGTTAATATGAAAACTGCCAGGGAAGTCTGTAAGCTGATGAGTCAGTCTGGTTCTGTTTTTAACAGGCTGCATCTCCTTGTCTATCTGATCTTGTTCTGTTGAGTTTAGCAGCTTTCATTTAAGTGATGGTTCTTTTTATAAACCTCAAAGTCGACCAGAGGTTAAGTGCTGTCTTCTCTGTAAAATAACTGTGTGAAGTGTTGTCTTTGCTTTGAGGGTATGCAAAATATGTGTTTTCACTGGGAAAAGAAATGCAAACAGACACTTTCATATAAATGACCTTCATAAGGCAGAATATACTTGGTTGTGTTTATGTACACATATGCATATCTTGTTGTCTCCCCATAGTTGATTCCCCAGCATCTGGCGATTGCCTTTTGAAAAGGTAGAATTAATTTATTGAAAAGTGTTATTTCTGGGTGCATTCAAGTTATGCAAACGTTATTTCGACAATGTGTGACCTTCACCAATGTCCATAGGAGGTGGAGGGGTCAAAATTGGTAAGACAGTTAATGGTGTGTCATGGTGTGAGTGTGCACACTCAAAAGGGGTGGGGGCTTGGGTGGTGATTTTGACACCCCTCACTCCCCGTGCAGATGCCACTGTTGATCTCTGTTAGGATTTCTGGTGTCCTTGCACTACCAAGACCACAGCACGGTATAAGGAACTATGGAGTTTTCAAGTCAAACCATGATGACCATTGATCCTGGAATGAAAGCTGGATCTTGGCACTTAGCCAGCCTCATCCCTAATGACCACTTGGAGTGTGGCAGGCAATGTAAGCAGTTTTAAACAGGCCCAGCATGAATATCTGGGATGTCATGGATACACCCACTTAAAACTGCTGCTAAGAACATTTACTTGTTTGACTTTTTACATAACTGATTACCAGAGTCTCATGGTGGTTTACTATAAAAATTTATAGTATGTTCTGGATTTCCCCCAAATGTTCCATCTCTGAAATAGAATACTTTGCACATACCTAAAAATTAGGTGTTCCCTAGGTATACCATGTACTGCAGAGTGAATGGCCTTGAAGGACAGAAGGAAGACCCCCTACCAAGGCAATGGTCAGATAAGAGGGGCTTGAGTCCGGGCCAAGAAAGTAACTTGAGAAGATGTTTCAGACGAGCCCCTCCCTAATTCCCATAATGATAAAGGGAGGGAGGGGGAAGCACATTCAGACTTGCAAGATTCTGTTACTACAGCTATTACAATAAAAGTAGTCCTGACCTACAGGGCATTGGTTTCTTAATCTGGTCTACCTTGTAGGGCTCACAAGAGTCTTGCAAGCCTGAATGAGCATGTTCTCTTAGACTTGTGAATTACTTGATCCCAACAAATCATTCCTGTAATACAATTTGTTAGATATATTCCATTCCTAGTATATCAAGTTTATCCCCAGCAGGCTTGATTGGAAATCATAAACAAGTGTTCATTGGTCCAGGAACTTCTGATAAGGGTCTTTATTGAAGAAAGAAAGAAAGAAAGAAAGAAAGAAAGAAAGAAAGAAAGAAAGAAAGAAAGAAAGAAAGAAAGAAAGAAAGAAAGAAAGAAAGAAAGAAAGAAAGAAAGAAAGAAAGAAAGAAAGAAAGAAAGAAAGAAAGAAAGAAAGAAAGAAAGAATCTATGATGAAAGTATTCCAGCAATTGCTGTATATCCAAATGAATCCTATACTGTATAAAAGTTAACTCTGTGTTCAGTTTTCACATCACTTTCTCCTGCTTTCATTCTGCAGTGACTAGACAGAACTTCCTAAGAGACAGGAGTTTCCCCTGTCACTTCTCTTGGTAATGGACAAGCCTGATAACAGGTTGCATTCCTCCAACAATTTGACAACAGAAACTACACACGGGCAACTCCTGATTGTGAGATTGCAGTGGGCAGCCTCCAGGATGCTTGCTGGCCTTGTTCCTTTCCTTCAAGTCTCTTTTGTGCTGTCTCCCTAGCATCTGGGAGGTGGATCTTACCAGCTTGCAACTCATTTGCATGTGCCCATCACCAGCTGATGTTGCAGACAGGCCTGTGTATGAGAGAGGGCTTTCAATCTTTGTCTTGTTAAGAAGATGAGTGGGAAATGGTGGCCTTTCCTCTGCTGGACTCAAGCCCCTCTTCGTCTCAGCCAGCACAGGTCACAAAAATAGGAGCAACATCTGGAAACGAAAGGGAAACATGGTTGAGGAGCCTTCTCCCATTACCAATATAAAATAAGGGAGCCATGGAGAATTTTACAAACTAAGCAGAAGGAGGTGCCTGTCTTTGTGGCTGGGATTCTTGGTGAAGGCCCTCATTTATCATGATGACGATGATGTAGATTTGGGAGAGCTGGCCAGGAGCAGCTGATCTTTCTTCCCATCAGCAGCAAATGAATAGGCTGTTAAAAAGGCCATCTAATGGTAATTAACTTTTGCTCATTATCCATCTAGGCTTGGTTTGAATGGCCAGCTGAGCCCATTGAGTTCTTTGCATTTTGTTCCAGTAAATCTGTTGAGGTTCTCCCTCCCTGTCTCCCCCGCTACCCCCATTGAAAGAAGGAAAGAAAGAAAGATTTGAAAACATTTCTTTTAGAAAAGGAAGATTAATCCAGAGCAGTAGGCATGACTGAAATAACTGGGGAGATTTTATAACACTAAGTATGTGCTAACAGACAGGAAGAGCCCATAATGGCAGCATTAAAATGCAGGAGTAGTTTAGCAATCTATTAAAACCGGAGATGCTTGGCTTGTTGGTTAATTAAGCCAAAAGGTGCACATACACACACATATACACGCACACAAGTCACATGCCCTACAAAATGGCCTAACAACTTTAACAAGCACAGTACTTGTGCTATTTGTTCCTGTGTGAGTGCCAACTTTGTTGACACAAAATGTGAGTAGGGCTAAAGCTTAATTTCCTGCCCTCCCTCTCTTCTCATTGTATAATATTCATATATATTCATTCTTCTTCCCCATCCTTGGCAATCAGAGGATTCAGCTAGTGAGTAGGTGCATCCATTATGCATGGAACTCTTTTCCGTATTTTCACAGTACCATACAGCTGGATGGGACGGGAGATCTTCTAGGCTAACTCCCTACCCAGGACAGGAGTCCTCATATCACTCAATACTTTTGCTTGGAAATCTTTAGTGATGGAGCATTCATAACTAAAAGAGGCAGGCTTTTCCACTGCTTAATAGCCCTCATGGTTGGGAAATTCCTCCTTATTTCAGGTTTCGATCTCCCTGTGTGAAGGTTCTAGTCCTGTCCTCAGGTGCTATGGACAATCACTTGACTCCCTCTTCCTTGGGAGAGCCCTTCAGGTATTGGAATGTTGAATTTTAAGCTACATAACGGCACGTATGGCATTAGGCCATAATGTGGTGGTTTGGACTTAGCATGTATGAACTCAACCACTGTAGTTTATGTTACAGCACAGTGTGGGAAATCTGTCATTGGCTGCTGTGAGTGCCGGCCCCAAATCCTTACATCAGTGTTTGTATTTGTAATGGTATGTGGGAATGACTTTGGGAGACAGGAGGAAGAGCCACAGACCAGACAACTGTCAGATAAGAGGCAGCTGAGTCTGCAGAAGGAATGGGGGTGTGGTAAATGTCTCAGAAGGGACCCTCCCTAGTTTCTTGAACTGTAAAGGCGAGGAGGGAGAGATGTGCTTTCAGACTGGTGAGATTCTGTTAATGTAACCTTACAATAAAGTTAGAGGAAGTACTTCTGACAGTGCTTTTTGTCTGGACTACCTCACAAGGCTGTCATCCATCTTGCAAGCCTGAAGTACCATTACAGTACTTCATCGACCACCTGAACATCTTGGTTAACTGCTGAATGAAATGTCATTCTGCAGAGCAAAGCAAATGCAAAACTATTTTTGCTTTTCTGCAATGATGTAAGGTGTGGCTCTGTGGTGGGCTGCATGTCTCCAAATACCAGTTGCGGGGTAATATTAATTAGAGAGGGCGTGTCGGCATCTCTCCATCTGGTTGGTCTTTGTGGTAAGCAAAATGTGGATTAAGGGCACCTCCTGTGGTTTCTCAAAAAGAATGGCCCATTGTTTGTCAAGGACAACTTCCTCAGCCTGTCTTGACCTGGGCTGTTGGGCTACCAGCCCCCTTCTAAAGGGACCAGTGAAAGTCTGGACTTTTTTTTTTCTCACAAGTTCATCATGCAGTGGTGAAGCGGTAGATCTTTTTCTTTTTCTAAACAGGTGATATTTGGAAGTGTCTTGCCAGGTCAGAGAATCACAATTATTTTATTTATTTATTTATCAAATTTGTCACCGCCCATCTCCTCCCACCAGGGGGACTCTGGGCGGTTTACAACAAAATAATCAATAAAACAGTAGATAAATAATACAATTGCAATATATAAAAATATACTATATAAAATACAATCCCAAATAACTAATAAATATAGATAAAAATAAAGTCCAGGTGGCTATGATCTAATTCAGTCTTTGCGTGGGACGAGCACTTTAGGGCACTAGCCATCCCCAGGCATGACTATTCTCCCCAGGCCGCAGAGCCAGGTCTTCAGATTCCTCCGGAAGGCCAGGAGCAAAGGGGCTAACCTCACCTCTGGGGGTAAGGTGTTCCAGAGGGCGGGAGCTATTGCAGAGAAGGCCCGGCTCCTGGACCCCCCCAGATGGAGTTCTCTTGCAGACGGGGTCTGTAGCATGCCCTCTCTGCATGATTGGGTGGGATGGGTGGATGTAATGGGGATGAGGTGGTCCCTCAGGTAGCCTGGCCCCATGCGAGGTAGGGCTTTAAAGGTAATAACCAACACCTTGAATTGGACCCGGAAGCAGACTGGCACCCAATGCAGCTTGCGTAGTAGAGGTGTTATGTGTGCCCTTCTAGGGGCACCAAAGATAGCCCATGTGGCTGCATTCTGGACCAGCTGTAGATTCCAGATAGTCTTCAAGGGTAGCCCCACGTAGAGCACATTGCAATAGTCAATACGGGAGATAACAAGGGCACGAGTGACCATTTGAAGGCTTCCCGATCCAGGAAAGGGCGTAACTGGTGCACAACATGAAGCTGCGCAAAGGCCTTCCTGGCCACGGCTGCCACCTGCACTTCGAGCAGGAGCTGTGAGTCCAGGAGGACCCCCAGATTATGCACCGGGTCTGTCTGGGGCAGTACAACCCCATCCAGAACCAAAGATGACAAAGTCCCAGACACAGAAGAGCCATTAACTCACAGCCACTCTGTCTTACCAGGGTTCAGCTGAAGCCTGTTGTTCCCCATCCAGGCCCCTACAGCCCCGAGGCACTGAGAAAGGGCAGTCACCACATCACTTACCTCACCCAGGATGGAGATGTACAATTGGGTATCATCAGCATACTGGTGATACCTCACCCCATGATGACGGATGATCTCACCCAGCGGTTTCATGTAGATGTTGAAATGGAGCAGAGAGAGCCCCGAGCCCTGCAGCACCCCACAAAGAAGGGGCTGAGGCTTGGATCTCTCGCCTCCTATCAACACTGATTGGGACCGGCCCTGGAGGAAGGAGGCGAACCAGCACAAGACTACTCCACCCACCCCCAACTCCCTGAGCCAACCCAAAAGGGTACCATGGTTGATGGTAAAGAAAGCCACTGAGAGGTCAAGAAGAGTGAGGATGGATGCACTACCTCCATCCCGCTCCTGCCAGAGATCATCCATAAGTGTGACCAAGGCTGTTTCCGTTCCATATCCGTCCCATATCCATCCCATATTATAGAATTCCACACCTCTGGAGAAGTGCACTTCTACTCTGGATCTTACTGGCTAAATAGATTATCACTATTAGGAAGAAAATGCAGGTAGTCCTTGTTTAGTGACCACAATTGGGACTGGCAATTTGGTCATTAAGTGAAGCAGTCGCTAAGTGAAACTGTGACTGTGCTTATGATCTGACTTCAGCTTTCCTTTGCTTTACAGACCTGTGAAGGTCATAAATGTGAGGATTGGTCCCAAAGTTTATTTATTTATTTATTATTCACATTCCTATCACCGCCCATCTCCCCCTAAAAGGGGGACTCTTTTCCTTTTTCATCACCATTGTAACTGCAAACAGTCACTAAATGAAGCAGGTGCTAAACAAGGACTACCTGTATACAAAAGGGAGATAAAGCATGAAATGATAGCTAAAGGATGACCCTGTGTCTGGATGCTCTGTGATAGAACCATAATGAATGGTTCTCATTGGAGATTAAGAGCTCCATCTGGACGCCTTGCTGGACTGAAGAAATTAGGTTCTGATCTGTTTTACTGGCCTTCAAGGCCCCATGCATTGTTTTGTGTGGTTGTTGTGTTGTGAGTCTGTTGCTATGAGGTGGCTGTAAGCATAGGCCCTGAGGTTCTGTAACAATTTACTTGAGGAATCTAATGGAGGAGGAATTATTGACAATGGAGCTATTACTTACCTCTAATGTAATTTGGACACAAGTAGCAAGTAAAACTACCTATGGATAGATTCCACAGATGTGTGTAAACTGTCTTTCCTAGTGACACGATGTATTTTGCTGCTTCAGAAACAAGACAATATTCCTATGGATCATTTTAATGCATCACTGAACGTTCTTTATATCCTTTGAACATCGATTACAAAAAATAAACTCATTTCACTATCTTAGCTTATATCCTCCTGAAATCCCTTTGAAAGATACTGGCTCAAGCAAAGTCTGTCATTCCTAGAAAAGTGAAAGAATCTGCTATTCTGTTGTGGGCAGGTGTTTGGATGACCAACTTTTGATTTCCAAAACATGGAAGGATCGTGGGGCATGTTCAACAGGAATGAATCTATGAGGGGGAGAAGTTTTTGTGGATCCCATTTTTGAAGAGAAATGGTTGCTTTTGTGGTGGTAAAGTAGCATGATTACCCTTCTGGACTTTGATTTCTAAAAATCCACTGGGGTGTGTGAGGATGGCAGTTGATGGGGGCTCTGCAGTCATGGGCAGGATGTGTGGGTAACTTGCAGTCTGGGTTGAAATAAGCTGTGGACGGAATAAGCCAGGGTAGAGTCAGATCGATAAGGGACAAAAAACAAAGGTTAATAACAATTTTTTTTAATTGACCTTGGTGGCTTTTCAGATAATCAGTTCTCTTAGTTGCAGGAAGGAGATTTGAGATGTTGGACCAGTAAAATCATTGATAGTTTTCAGCCCTGAAGAAGTAAAGAAGTGTTTTAATTTCTTTAAAAAAAATTAAAAATTAGCCCTTCTAGAGTCATGGTAGTAGTATTCAAGATGATAGTGGACTGTTTGAAACTGGGAAATTAAACTTCATTGTTTAATTCGTTGATTAGAATACTTAGTTTAAAAGTTGGGGCTTGATTGAAAAGTGAAAGATGAGTCAACTGATTTTTTTTTAAGTAAACATAATTACTTAATTTTAATTACTTTAAGTATATAAGCATAACAACTGCACATAGTTTCTCTGAAAGCAATTGGCATAATTTGCTAAACGACGGAAACTTTCATACCATCGCAGACAATTAATTCAGGGAATCGCATCAGTTTTGGTAAATTTCTCTGCTAAAAAGATATGAACAAAAATGTAATGTTGGGGTGAGCTGCGTGCCTAAAAATGCAAATTTGGAAAAATTGCTTGGGAAAAAAGACAAACTTGGAAGTGTTGCATGAAAAAAGGGTATATTGGGGAGGGTTCAAGCATGAGCGTATTTAGATTAAGGAACAGTGTGTACCAAACATATGTTAGAGAAAGTTACAGACAATAAGAATTGAAGGCTTTAGCTGGTTACTTTTAAAAGATTCTCTAAAAATTGGTTAGGGAAAAAAAAACCCTGGATGATAGAAATAGTCAGTAATTCCACACCTTCACAATCCAACTTTTCACACGCAGAACAGAATGCTCCTTCTCAGAAGATGCTTGGCGCAGAATAATGTTCTTATTCCACCCAGATACAGTTTTCCATAGATTTCACTGATAAGCAGTTAATTGAAAACATCCAAATTTCCACTCTGGCAGTCCGATCTTGTCTTGGTTTTCTGTACAGGAGCAACCTGATGATTTTAAAAAAAAATCAATCCAGCAAGCAGCTTGCCCTGTTTTAAGGGATCAAAGTTTTGGGGCTACAAAGTTTATTTTTTACATCATATTTACAGGAATAAAGAGAGTCAGGGGTTTCTCGGGCGAGGAGGTCAAAAACATCAAAATGGCGGTGGCAGCTGTGGGATCAAAGCCCTGCCCCTTTTTTATCTGTGTCAGTGCATGTTAAAAAAGGGGTGGGGATTTGATCATGTGGTTGCCGGTGCCATTGGGATTTTTTTGAACCCTGTCCTGGGACACTCTGGCACAGCAGAAGAGGTGACTGTTTAGCGAAGACGAACAGCCACAAAGAAAAGCTTTGGTTTTCTTTCCACGTTTGCATGGATTGGAAACAAAAGCCGAACATCAGTTATTCATGCTAATGGCTGGGAGATCCATTGCAACAGATGCTTGAATTTTGCAAATTAGCAAGTTAAGCAGTCAAGTCCAATAAAAGTCAAAAAGACCGTCGCCTTAAATGTAGCTGTTCGTTTCCTCTGACACTTTTAATTTAAACCTCAGTGGATCACGCTGCTGCCTCCAAGTAGGCCCATATATAAAGGTGTCATAATAGGGGTTCTTTTCTTTCCCTTTTTAGTTGTAGAAACAATAATGCTACTAATAAGATTTGCAGCGAGGAAGGAACACAGCTTGCAATTTTGGCAGCGTTTTTGCTTTCAGCTGTACAGGAGGCCATTCTATTAAATCTCAGCTGGAACAGAGCAAGCCCGCTTTATCAGGGCTGCAGATAATCAAAGTGAGAATTAGTGAGGCTTGACTGTAGATATTTCAGTAAATAAAAGAGCTATTTTTGCCTGACATATTGATGCTCCTAATGTAGCCATAAGTGCTTGTTCGGTAGTTTGCTTGTTGCAACCTATATATTCAAGGAAAATAAGATGTTCTGCTTGGCTGGGAGGAGGCGATGGTTTGTTAGGATGGGCGAGAGGTTAGAGCCTTGCCGCCCCCCCCCCCCCGTCTCATTTTTACGTGAGTCGGCTTCCCCCTTTCGTGCCTTTCTTTATTTTGGGGGTGGACAGTTTTGGTGATTGAGGGTCACAGCCACGTTGAGAAGCTGTGCAAGGAAAAGAGTGGGTAATGATGCAAAGTGGAGACAGTCATGTCTTGTGTGCAAAGGAGGCCAGGATTTCCTGGGGTGTCTTCTTTTCCTGGTTTCTGGGGAGACTGAGGTCTGTGTCCCCCCTTCCTCCTCCTTCCCATCCCCTATCCCCCTTCCCCTCCCCTTCTGCTCTCCCTCCCCTATCCCTTATCCTCCTTCCCCTTCCCCCATCCCCTATCCCCCTGCGTCTTCCCCTTCCCCTACACCATCTCTTATCTCCTACCCCCTTCTACTCCTTCCCCTTCCCCATCCCCTATCCCCCTTCCCCTCTCCCCATCCCTTATCCCCTATCCCCTATCCCTTATCCTCCTTCCCTTCCCTTCCCCTCCCCATCCCTTATCCCCCTTCCCCTTCCCACCCCTTTCCCCCTATCCCTTATCCCCTATCCTCCTTCTCCTTTTCCTCCTTCTCTGCCCCTACCCCTACTCCCTCTTATTCTCCCACCCCATCCCTTTCTGTATTTTTATTCCTTCCCTACCCCTGCCCCAACCCCTGTCCCTTTCCCTACCTCTTCCTGTAGAGGGAAGAAGGAATGGCCTTGAAGGACAGGAGGAAGAGCACTTTCAAGGCAGTGGTCAGATAAGAGAGGCTTGAGCCTGGGCCAAGAAAGCAACTTGAAAAAACACTTAAGACAAACCCCTCCCTAGTTTACACAAAGATAAAGGGAGGGAGGGGGAAGCACATTCAGACTTGCAAGATTCTGTTACTACAGCTGTTAATAGGAAAAGTAGTCCTGACCTATATGTGGCATTGGTTTCTTAGCCTGGTCTGTCTTCTTATTTATTTATTTGTCAAATTTATATAGCTGCCCATCTCACACATGTGACTGCTTTGTAGGGCTGATACTTCCCCTTCTCTTCTCTTCCCTTTTTTCTGGCCTTCTGCTACACTTCTGCTCAACATGGTAGGAAAATGTATTTTCCTCTATTTTCCAAAATTGAGCCTTTTGTTTAGTTAAATTAGAGGTTAGTAGGTCAGTCTATATGGCAATCTATGTACCTAAAGGTAAAGGTAAAGGTTCCTGTTTGGCCATGTCTGACACTAGGGGGCGGTGCTCATCTCCGTTTCATGGCCGAAGAGCTGTCCAAAGACACCTCTGCAGTCACGGAACGCTGTTGCCTTCCCGCCAAAGCGGAACCTATTTATCTACTCGCGTTTGCATGCTTTCGAATTGCTAGGCTGGCAAGAGCTGGGGCGAGGCGGGAGCTCACTCCGTCACACAGCGCTCGGGTCTTGAACCGCCGAACTTGCAACCTTCCAGTCGACAAGCCTGGCGTCTTAACCACTGAGCCACCACGCCCCCTCTTCTATGTACCTGGAAAGCCTTTTTTGCGTTATATTGATATGTTTACTAGCTCTTACGTTTGACAAGTGAAATGCTTTTTTTTTCCAGTAGTTTCATCTGTGAAATTTAGGAGAATTACTGCAGAGCAACCAAATAGCTCAGTCTTTGGGAGTAAGTGCTCAGCCATTGTGTCCTCTGTGGTTTCTCCTTCGGACTCTTCCCATTATCACATGAAAGGATGAGTTGTTAGGACAATCCCTGCTGTGTGGATACAGGACATTTCACAAGAACCATAGCCTCTCGTTGAAGGGGTCTTAATCTCAAAACTTTATAGAGTCTCAGTCTGGCTCGGTCCATCTAAATCTATGAAGTGTTAACATTTCACCTTACAAAGTCTTCCCCAACGTTGAATCCTCCATATCTGTTGGGTACCATTCCCAGATTCCTGGTTAGGTTGGGAAAAGCAAGTGTAGAGCTGTCTTTGTTTGCCTGATGACACCGATGAAATTCTCCAGATGTTCCAACTCAATAGTCTTCTATATCTTATTTGTAACTGGCCTATTTCAAGTGATCATCTCAAGACTTTTCTTCCCTTCCTTCTATAGGCAACTCTTCTTCAAATGAGGAATATTCCACAGTGATCATGCAATAATCTATAAGAGTGGCATTTGTGCCCTAATTCATGTTGCCTAGACTAGCTTTTCAACTGTTGCAGCTTCCAGATGTGAGGATTTCAAGTGCTAGAATTCTCAGCTGGCAGGATAATTCTGAGAGTTGAAATCACATATCTGGAAGTGTCCAAATTTGGAAAACACTGGCCTAGACTTCAGCTCTGTTGATAGTCCTTCCCAACCTAGTGACCTTCAGATGTTGCTGAATTACAGGTCCTGCTGTGTTCCAGCCAGCATGCAGACAGGAATTCTAGAGCAAGGGGTACATATCGTCCGTGAGTGTCATAGTTGCTGGGGTGGCACCCCAAAAAGTAGAGGATTGCTGAATCAGGACAAAAACTATATTTGATTGGATTCATGGTTATATTCAATTAAAATTAAATCAATTAATTCCACCAATCATGTCATTTGAATTTTCTTCCACATTAAAAATGATAATTTGGTGATAATCTTTGGGGGTCTCTGGGGACTGGATGCAGGCCTTGTCCTTAAGCTGCCTTGTTAATCAGAAGATCTGGAGGGCACCAGTTGGAAGAGTTTGCTGTCAAACATTTTGTGCTGACAATATTTGCCATTGCCCATATGATTAGTCGAAGGCTTAAAGAACACCTATTCATATAAGTAATATTAGGTTTTTGTATCTGAGCAATGTATTTGGTTATGAGGATAAAATCCTACACAATAGTAGTGGTCTTTGTTAACCCATAACATTCCTTTTCTGTTTTAGATCTACCAACCCTTGCTTAAAAGATACATGGAGCTTGAGCAGAAAGTGCTGAATAAGCCAAAATAGCATCTTCTAAGAGAATCTACCAATAATGATTTAAATGAAAAGCATACTGAAGAATGAAAGAAACTGGACCCACAACTGTGTGAAACATTCCTTAATTTGTAATTGAAATAGAAATTGTGGAATAAATGCGGTGCTTGTTCTGTTTATCACGAACTACCACGAATGGCCCTTCAACATCCATGCGTAGCTCTAGATGTACTTCCGGACAAAGATTTTAAACAGTTTCAAATTAGTTTTGGACTTAGCTGATCAGACGGTGGTTGCTGGTTTTGAGAGCTGAGTTGACTTCTTTCAAGTTCAGCGCTTGGTGATTTGAAACCAGAGCAAAGCTGTTCCTTACTTTTTCATTTTTTCAATTTGCAAGTTCTACAGGAGGATATTTTGCCTCTCTCTGTCGCCCAGGCTGAACTGAGTGGTTCCATTTCAAGGCAGTTGCTTGAAATAGTAAATCTGCAGGCCAAATCAATCCCTGCTGCCTTTTAAAGTGGGATTTCTGGAGCCTGTCTGCCCTGTTTTTCTATCTCCCACTCCAGGGACAGGCAACCATGGTTAGAAGTATAGGAAAAGTATCTACTGCAAACTTACTGTTCTATTGCTGTTATATTTTCCAATGCTTTAAATTCCTACTGAGTGATAGTGCCAACACAGCTTGTACAAATCACTGTAGCTCACATAACTTCCTACCATACCAACAGGCAGGAAAGGGAAAGCTTTAGCAATCTTTAATTTCTATTTTTTTTCAGTGGAGAAGAAGGGATTTTTGTTTCTTCTGGAGCTGTAGCAGCTCTGGAGTGGGGCAGTGATTGCATGATATTTTTTGATGATCTCCTCTTGGCCAACTTGGGTGTTGGAGAAGACTCCTGAGAATACTGTGGACAGCCAAGACAATAAACAAATGGATCATCAAACAAATCAACCCAGAATTCTCACTCGAGGCACAAATGAGCAGGTTCAAAGATACTTTGTTTTTTTTTAACATATATATTTATTGAAGATTTTGATTACAGTAATAAAAACAAACTAAACTCAAAGAGAAAAATAGAATAAAAAGAGTAAAACGTGCAAAGGAAGAAAAAGAAAAAAAGAAAATAAGACAAAGAAAAGAAACATATAAAGCAGTAACTTCTGATTTTCATCACCACAAGTATAAACTGACAATAACTCTTTACCCCCTATAAGGTTACAAACAAATATCTCTTCTTCAAATATCTTCCTCATCTATATGCAAATCCATAAATCATCAACTTTTCAGTCCTGGCGTCAGCAAAAAGTCCATAAAGGGTTACCAGAGCTTTATAGAAACATGTCTTATTTTAACCATGTTCAAACAAGCCAACTGTATATTCCTTCCTTTTACTTCTGACAATCTTGATCTTTAATTCATTCAGATGTTGTCATAGGATTTGGTCTCTCTTTAATTTTTCCTTTTCCATCCCAGAGGCTTCTTTGAGGCTTTAGAAAAAACTATTTTGTAAATCCAGTAATAAGTCATTATCCAGGTAATTCTCTTGGTTTATCATATGTATTTCCACTTTGATTTTCAAAACTTTATCCAAGTTCTTTTGAATATCCAGTAGAAAGTCCTTATCCAAGTCATTCTCTTGGCTTGTCATTTGTAATTCCACTTTAACTGCCTTCTCTGTCTTGGAATCCACATTTTTTTATTTTCCAATATTTCTGGTTCTAATATTTTTACACCAGGCAAAATTTGTTTCACATCTGTCATTCCTTCATTAACACCTTTTGGACATAGTCGATCCATAGAAGCAGACATCATTTCTGACATTGTAGCTACTAATTTCTGGCCCCATTTTTTTGAAAATCTCCTGGAATATTTCCAATATTATAACGTTTTGTGTCATTTTGTTAATCCCCGTACTAACCAAAAACAAAGGCAAGTTTACACTTTTTTTCACTTTTCCTTTTCTGCCTGGAGACTTTAGTCCCCTCTAATATCCAATATCTGAAATCATAAAGTCTCCAATCTCTGTTACAACTTAAAATAGACAAAACAATTCCCACAAAAAGCTGTTTCTTTTATATAATTATTTCCAAAATCATATAGTAAAAGTCTCAATATTCCAAATTTGTCTGGACCTTTAACTTGTTTATAACTTCCTTGAATCAAAGTCTTATTTAGCTTTTTTGCCATTTATTTCCAATTCTTTAAATCCTTAAATGTATGGTTAATTTTTCTTTTGTTCAAGAATGAACTCAACAGGTGGCTTTTCAAACTTGTCGTTCCGAAGATCTCTAATAGCCTTAATATAGTTAAATAGGCAATTTCCAAAAGTTATTAGAAAGTGAGGTTAGCTAACCCAGTGTTCTTTAAAAGGCTCCACTGTAGTTGTGAGCATGATGGCTGATCCCTTCACCTCCTGGCGCTCAAACCTGTGGGAGACCACTGTACTGCAGTCTCCTCGCAAGGAGCAGCTGTCTGGAGCACATGTGGGTCTACTTGCCAGCTCGTTAACATTCTGGTAATGTCGATTTACAGTAAAGTAGAATTAGCTCATCTGGTCATGTTTCCTGTCTGGTCAACCTTGTAAGTCTGACATCAGTCTTGCAAGTCTGAAAGTACAATTCTCCTGCCGTCTCCTTTACAGCCCAAGAAACTAAGGAGGGTCCCTTCTGAGCCTCTTGCTCTGCCCACTATCCAGCTGTGGGCTATGCTGTCTCCTATCTGACTAATCCTTGGGCAGCATGTCTTGGCCCAGTCTCTAAAGGTTCTTCCCACATACCATCACAGATGCTCAGGAGTTGGAGCTTTAAAAATCCTTAGTCAGCAAATTTGGGCTGAAGTCTGAAGGCAAGTAGGAATCACTAGGTTGAGAAAACAGAATGATCCACCAAGCTTAGAAACAAACCATGTTTGGTGGTCTGTTAGAGGCTTGGTAATCTGTTTTTAAATACCTTGATGGCAAAAACAAAGTAGATTGAGGTCTGGCTTGGTAAGTCACAATTTGTACTGACCTGCAGTTTATTCTCTCTTCCCCCCATAAGTTCAAAATCCATCATGTTGATCATCTTGATGTGCTGGTCAAGGCTGAGCTGTAAAAAAAGCTCACCCGGGCTGTGCCAAATGCCTTACTGAAATGTATTCACCTTATTATGAGAACAATTTATTTGATCCCAATTCTGTAAATAAAGATCTTTGAGGTTCAGACACATGTCCCTCCCCTTTCTTAGAAGCACAGTTCCAGAAGGAGAAAAGGAACATGTGTTCAGCTTGTGGAAATTTGGATTGAACGTGCACCACCGCTGATCAGCTGGGAATTTAGCAGATCTTTCAGGAATTACAGCAATGGACTAAAACTACATTATAGAGCAATGTGATTTCCTGTCTATATATTCCTTTCCATGACCCAGTTTTAAATGAGGACTTGCAGTTTGTCTGAACCTTCACCATGCCAATGTGAAATAAGCACCAACTTAAATTCCATTGGTCATTCTTTGGGCTCCAGCTGATGGTGTCTGGCTGGAGCTACAGTTCGAGTAAGTCAATCCTCCAATGGGGGACAGGATCAGGGGCAACTTCAATTTATCAGCTCATCTCTTGGAATCTGTTTGGCTCTAAGCCAGCACTAAGAAAAGTTAAGCTTCATCAAGTCTTCTTGTTGTTTATTTGTTTAGTCGCTTCCGACTCTTGGTGACTTCATGGACCAGCCCACGCCAGAGCTTCCTGTCGGTCATCAACACCCCCGGCTCCCCCAGGGACGAGTCCGTCAGCTCTAGAATATCATCCACCCACCTTGCCCTTGGTCGGCCCCTCTTCCTTTTGCCCTCCACTCTCCCCAGCATCAGCATCTCCTCCAGGGTGTCCTGTCTTCTCATTGTGTGGCCAAAGTATTTCAGTTTTGCCTTTCATATCATTCCCTCAAGTGAGCAGTCTGGCTTTATTTCCTGGAGGATGGACTGGTTTGATCTTCTTGCAGTCCAAGGCACTCTCAGAATTTTCCTCCCACACCACAGTTCAAAAGCATCGATCTTCCTTCGCTCAGCCTTCCTTATGGTCCAGCTCTCGCAGCCATATGTTACTACGGGGAACACCATTGCTTTAACTATGCGGACCTTTGTTGTCAGTGTGATGTCTCTGCTCTTAACTATTTTATCGAGATTTGTCATTGCTCTTCTCCCAAGGATTAAGCATCTTCTGATTTCCTGACTGCAGTCAGCATCTGCAGTAATCTTTGCACCTAGAAATACAAAGTCTTTCACTGCTTCTACATTTTCTCCCTCTATTTGCCAGTTATCAATCAAGCTGGTTGCCATAATCTTGGTTTTTTTGAGGTTTAGCTGCAAGCCAGCTTTTGCACTTTCTTCTTTCACCTTCATCATAAGGCTCCTCAGTTCCTCCTCCCTTTCAGCCATCAGAGTGGTGTCATCCTCAAGTCTGTTAACCCCAAATTGCTTATGAAACAATCAAGCTTTGAGAAAAATAGACAAAATCTGAAACTGGAATTATCAAACAAGAGGGGCCAGCGCCTTTGCAAACAAATAATGGCAAAAATGGTAAAGACCCTTCCTGTCCAACTCATCTCCTGGTGACTCCATGAACACACCTGTCCATGTAGTTTTTTTAGCAACATTGCAGAAAAATATTCCAGGGATCTTACTTGGATTATTAAAAAAGACTTTCCAGTCTAGTCTACAATTCTGGGATCCCCTGGTGGTCTCCCATCCAAATACTAATCAGGCCCAACCATATGTAGTTTTGTGGCTGCTACTTAGTGGGCACAACGCTTCTTACCAGTATGAAAGAAGGTTGGAATTGTGAGATGCCTCGCTAAACCACAGTTCTAGTCATAGGTTGCTGAGTGTCTTGATTCTCACTGCAGAGTAGGCCATAAATCCAGCTAGCAGTTTATTACTGAATGCAGTGGGTGAACCAGCAAGCTAATATCTAGCAGCTGGTTGCCAGTTTCATGATTTCAATTTATAAAACACTAGTGGGTTTTCTCCTTTTCTGCCTCTTTTCCTTTTTTAAACAAACATCTATTTCTCCCCCCCCCGCTCTTTCTCTTTTCAACAGCAGACCCATAAACAAACAAACAAACAAACAAACAAATAAACATCCTCCCTTCTTTGTCAAATACTGCCTACTCCAAGTGTCTGTGGCTCTTGAGATCTCAGATAGGACTTCCACACACACACACACACACAAACACAAGTGTTTTGTTGTGGATGTCTTTAATGAGATATGGTAGAAGTTGACCCAGGATCTTTCCTGTCTGAAGGCCAGATGTCCTGTGAAGCCAGGAGCCTTTTGCTGGGTGTCGAAGACATCTTCAGCAGCTATCCGGTTTCCAACATGACAGCAAAGTCTTTTTTTGCAAATTTGCAATTACTAATTGTCCATTTGGCAGATAAAGAAATGCAGGTTATTTGGAACATAATGGAGTGGCGTTTAAGAAAGCACATTGCTCAAAGAAAGAGGGGTTGGATCCCAGCAGAGTTACATTTTCCCCTGTTTAATTCTCACATGTTTCTTTCACCTTTTGCTCGGTTCCAGTTTCCTGGATCTTGAATGCCAAGCTGCAGCCGTTCCCTTTTAACACCATGGTCCCCGAGACCCACCTCTAATCCATCTGCAAAACATTTATTGATTCTCCAATAAGCTTGACGCAATGAAAAATTATTTTCTTTGCTGCCGAAAGCCCTTGATCATGGAAACGGAAACAAACCGGTTGGCGCTTACTGAAGATGTTTTGCTTTCAAAGTGCTGACAAACTGAAGCTGCAGAGCTGGGGTTCGAGTTGGAGACGACACAATTCAGGAAATGTGGGGGGGGGGTGACTTAGGGAGAGGGAAGAATTTTAGCGTTTAGCGACGGTTCAAAGTTATGACCGCACTGAAAAAAGTGACTTACAACCAGTGCTCACACTTAACGACCCTCGCAGCGTCCCTGCAGCCACGTAATCAAAATTCAAGTGCTTGGCAGCCGGCGTGTATTTACAATGGTGACGGGGTCATGTGATCTCCATTTGCGACCTTCCCAGGGGCTTCCAACAAGCAAAGTCAGTGGGGGAAGCCAGCTGCGCTTAACGACCACATGATTCACTTAATGATGGTGATGATTTGCTTAACAACCGTGGCCAAAAAGCTCGTAAAACTGGGTGTGACTCACTTAATGACTTAGCGATGGAAGTTCCAGTCCCAATGGTGATCGTAAGTTGAGGAATACCTGTATGTAGTCTCCCTTGCGACGACCGACAGGAAGCTCTGGCGTGGGCTGGTCCATGAAGTCACGAAGAGTCGGAAGCGACTGAACGAATAAACAACAAAGTCTCCCTTGCAGGGCAAAGAAGAATGCAACATGAGGAAAGTAAGTTTGGGGAGGAAGAATTAAAGTGCTTCTCCAGTTCTGGCCATGATGCTGATATCAGTTTGTTATCCCCTGATATTATGATCTAGGAAGCAAAACCTGATGGGTCATCTCGTATCCTGGTCCTGTTTTGGCCTGGCGAGTAGCTCTTGGCTCAGGGGATGTGGTGCTCCTTGCCTTGTGCTTGCTGCTCGTCCCTTGGGAAGCATAACTGAGTTTACACCGATCAATACCATATCGGTGCAGAAAGCGACTCCTGTGGTATTCATCCACAGCAAACGGCCTCTCTGCCTTTGATGTGACTGAGATCCGTCCAGCGGGGCTTTGAAGTACGGTCTTCCGAGATAGGAGGCCAGAAGGTTTCTCGGCAGGCCACAGAGGCCCATGTCAGAAAGGGCCCGCTGGAGCAAACAGGTATTGGTGCCACAGTTCTGCCCCTTGTGATCACTTGCAGATTTTCTCTGGTCTGAAAGGACTCCTTTGGCCTCATTCAGTCTTTATGCTTTATGGCTGGGCTGTCTTTATCCTCCCCACTAGTCGCCATTGCAAAAACTCATGCTGTACAGTTGCAGTCTGAGATCTGCTTAAAACCCGCATTGACCTATTTTTATTTATTTTATCGAATGTAAAAGCCAACTCCAAATGACTCTGGGCGGCCTATACATTAAAAAAGTAAAAAGGTGGTCAACGTCCCCCCAAAACCCAACCCAGAGTCACCACTCGAGGCACAAATGACCTGGCTCAAATTATGCTACTTTGGACACATGATGCGAAGACCCAGCTCTCTGGAGAAGGCTCCGATGCTGGGGAAGGTGGAAGGAAGGAGGAGAAGAGGACGACCAGCAGAAGGTGGATGGACTCAGTTACAGTAGCAATGGGTGGACCCTTGGAAGTTGGGGACAGGTCCTCCTGGAGAAGTTCTCTCTATGTGTTTGCTAGGCGACACCACCTTGATGCCATACAATCAATCAATTAATCAATGCAAAGACCCAGCTCTCTGGAGAAGGCTCCGATGCTGGGAAAGGTGGAAGGAAGGAGGAGAAGAGAACGACCAGCAGAAGGTGGATGGACTCAGTTACAGTAGCAATGGGTGGACCCTTGGAAGTTGGGGACAGGTCCTCCTGGAGAAGTTCTCTCTATGTGTTTGCTAGGCGACACCACCTTGATGCCATACAATCAATCAATTAATCAATGCAAAGACCCAGCTCTCTGGAGAAGGCTCCGATGCTGGGAAAGGTGGAAGGAAGGAGAAGAAGAGGACGACCAGCAGAAGGTGGATGGACTCAGTTACAGTGGCGATGGATGGACCCTTGGAAGACCTGAAGGGCCAGGTTAGGGAAAGATCCTCCTGGAGAAGGTCCATCTATGTGACCATTCAGCGTCAACAACGATTTGATGGCATGCAATCATCATCATCAACATGCTAAATCAAAAACAACAGGGGCTCAGCAACCACCCTACCTCAAGACCTGGGACAACCGCCTGGTTTTCAGAGACTTTTAGAACATCATCAAGGTGGGACCATAAGGATCTCTGGGGGGATGCTGGTCCAGAGGGCAGCTGCTGTGACTGAGAAGGCATGCTGCCTAGGTCTTGATAGATGACATTGAGGTCCACAACTTGTATCTTTGTGCATTAGACCAAAGTGGGCAGAGCTAGGACAATGAACCTTCCAATGGGGGGCACATTCCAGGTCCCTTCATTGAAGCAGTGTCAACTTATGGGACCTAAAAGGTGGCTTGGTGGTAGCTTCAGTTTAGAAAGAAGTCTCTCCCCTCTGAGTTACGGTTGATCATGACCTTGCAGGTCTTTAAGTAGGGGTTTAAGACCAGGCTGTTCCTCCAGGCACTGGGACAAGATGAGTGGAGTACCTACTCCAAAGAGCTGTAGTGTATTTTAGCTCTGTTCAGCACAGTATTGTCTTGGTAGGTTTTACTGGTATGTATGGTTTTGTTTGTACAGGTAGTCCTCAATTTACGACTGTTGGTTTAACGATGACCCCAAGTTACAACATCCTCAGAATTTATGGCCTGTAAAGCACTTCCAAGCGTTGCAAAAAGTTGCACCCCGCCCTGCGGTCACATGATTGCATTTTGCGACAGTTTTTGCCATTTTTCGGCAAAAATCCCATTGTGGAAACTGGATTTGCTTAATGACCACCATAAAAATGGTCATTAAATTGGGTCTGGTCACATGATGACTCAACTTATGACCACAACGGCTTACGATGGAAATTCCAGTCCCAACTGTGGTTGTGGTCATAGGTCGAGGACTACCTGTATTTGTTGGTTTGATTTTTCTTCCCTTTTTTTGTACACCACACACAGCCACGTTGTCTGAGCTGGGCAGCTATGTAAATGCTTTAAAGAAAGCAATAAATCAGTACTAAATGTGCTTTAATTGAAATTAAATGTAATACTCTACATAGGTAACGTTACTCCCCATGTCTATCGTATGTTTCCAGATTTGTCTGGCAGAGCCCCACACGTTGCTATAAGAAGGGGGGGGGGACATTTTTGTTCCAAAAAGAAAGAAAAAGGGAAGAGCTCTCTTCCCTTCAGACACTTTCAAAAATGAGTAGAAATAAACTTCTCTGGCCTTTAAATGGATCGGCCCATTTTTATGCAGCTACTTAATTCAAAATCTGGGCACCAAGAGGCAAAGCCGGCAGTAAAACAGACCACATTTGTGCAGATCTACATATTCCTAATGGCTAGCCCAAATCCACTTGGCGGACACCAGCTTGGGGAAGGCTGTGCAATCTTTTGATTCTTGGATGACAGCCATGTCTGCAGGGTATGGTCAAAAAAAGATGTCAGCCACAATGGTTTGATCGAAGCTCCGCCCACTTGTTATGGGCATCGTTGCCATTTTGATTTTTTCAACCATGCCCTGCAGACACCCCCTGTTGGATGAACATGTGCATGACAGCTTGCTAAGGGAGAAACTGGCCTCAGCTTGGGCCAGCTGGCCTGCCTAATTCTGAGTAAGATTCAGGCCCCAGGGGCAGATAAAGGTGCCTTTTCCTATTTAATCCACGAACCTTAATCTGTGAAGCTTGAACCTCTCTTTAATTTTAGAGAAGAAATTAATTAGTCCGAGAAAGTGCGAGCTGTGAGGAAAAAAAAATCAAAAGTGTGCTGTATAACCTTGAAGGGATGAAGATCTATTCATGAGATTTTTTTTTCCCCCCCTCCCGGGTCGGTCCTTTTGCAAATAAGATTAATGTACTCTCCCGCCATTTGTCTTTTCCAGCACCCCACGAAAAGGGAAGGAAAACTTAATTAGCATTTTAAAGTGAGCAGCCTGGAAGCTAATGATATTCAATCACGAAAAATTGTTTTAACCTTATTTGCACTTTTCAATTTACTTATTACAGGCCATCTGTTAAAAATTTACAGAAGTGCTGCGAAGAGGGAGATTCTCTTCGGCGGTTCGATGAACTCTGGGCAAGAGGCAAATGAGGTGGGTGGGGGGACAGACCCGAAAGGTCTGTTTGCCTCATTTTGGCAGTTGGTATTAGTCACCCCTTTACGTTTCTGGCAAAAGTGGCAGAAGGCTGGGACTTCACTGCAATTTCATCCACCCGCTTTGGATCAATGCCGTCCTTTTCAGGGATTTCATAGGAGGCTGTCTTGAACACGATGCAAAAACCTTCCGCGCCGATTCCGCAAAGATTTCCTGTCCTCCTGGAAAGGGTGTCGTGTTCCTCCCTTGCGTCAGGGTGCTGGAGGATTGCTGCAAAATTCTGGAGATGCTAGCCCAGGTCAGGAAAGAGACTCCACAAGAATTGCTGGAAATCTACTTTATGGTTGCAGGGTATCATAACAGAACGTTATGGCCAGCAAGGCTGGCTGGAGAATTCTGGGAGTTGAAGTCCACCCATCTTAAAGCCACTAAGGTTGAGGAACACTGCCCAAGAGAATCAAGTTGGGACAAGCTTGGGTTTCTTTCTCACTTCCTCCTCCCTTCAAGGGGTAAGCTTCTGTTTATGTAACTGCTAGAATATGTTCTTCAGGACCATCTCCATACTCCTCTACATGAGGAAACGTTTTAGAGGTACCTTTATTGTTGAAGGTGGTGGGAAAGTGTGAAATTGAGTGTCTACTTGTTTTGTTTTTCTTGGTCCTTCTTAGTTGCCCACAGTTGCAAGTCTATAAAAACCCAACAGGAAGAATTTTCTATCTGGATGGCTGCAGGGCAAGTCAAAAAAGATAGTGGCCACAACTGTGCAATGGGAGCCCTCCCTTTTTAATGTGTGATATTCATGACCAGCATCTTGACTTTTTTGACTTTTCTGCAGGTATACCTGTTCCCTACTTATGTGTTCCATTGGGATTTAAATGTTGGGAAGCTGAGAGGACTGCAAGACAGTTGAAAAGGTGGGCTGTAGCACAAAAGACAAGACAACAATAATCTTTACCTCCCTCCTTACCTACCCAAATAAATTCCACCACCACATTCCACTCAAAATCTTTTTCTCCTTGAAAAACAATTTTCAAAAGCAAGTTGAAGACAACCAGTAGGAAAAGGTGCAGATCAATTTTTTGGTGCAACGCTAGCTTTATTTCACGATGCAGCCTACTTGGGTATGTCGGAATGAGTCACTGGATCTATTCTCCTGAATACTTTTATTTTAAAAATGTGCCTGTGTTTGCTTTCCTTAATAGGAAACCCAGCAGAAGGGAGGAAGATAGCTTACATCAGAAAAAGTATTGATTTCTCCTTTTGCATTGAATGGGCCCAGCTCCAGTAGCTGTTGTTTTTTTAAAAGGAAACTGAAAAAGCAGATTGGCTCTCAATGGTTACATGGGACCCCCATTTTATAAAAATGCTTGTAATCAAACAGCTGGAATGCATGTTGTTGGGGAATAACCAGCTGGCTGGGGAATTCTGGGAGTTGAAGTCCAGACATCTTAAAGTTGCCAAGGTTGAGAAACACTGCATTATCCAATCCATGGGGGAAAAAATTGGTGCGTAGCCTGATTGGTTTATTCTGGGCTCGAATGAAATCGGTGTGCCTTTTATTTATTTGAAGATTAATTGATGATAAAAGATCTTTTGATTTTAAAAAAAGCCCCACCCTTCTCTAAAACCTTGCATTGTCATGGCAAATGCTTTACTTTGGAGGTTTGCAAAATTGTTTTTCTGGTGTACTTTAAACAAGATGACTTGCAAGATACAATTTCCTATAACCAACATAAGCAAATTAAGAGACAGGCTAATATAACATTCTGTAGAGAAAACTCAAGGGAAGAAATCTGGCCAATTTCCATTTTAGTGGCTGAAGGAATGGATTTTCATGAAAACTATATTTGCTGAATCGAAATGTCCATCATTTTCTATAAACGTCCACAGTGCACAGCCTGGGTGTTCTTATCATGCATCTTTTTCATTCATGTACCTCAGCCATATCTTGGATTTCAGATTTTTTTTCCCTCTCCCATTCTGAAATAATAGCAAATGATATTTGATGGTTCCAAGAATTCTGTTTCCTATGATTCAGGGCTGTGCCTAGCTTCAAATTTGAAGCAAAAAGTTGCTTTGGAATGCACAGGTATGGGGACATCAGCAGCATCGAGACACGGGGCTTCATCATGGCATCACATCTGCCATCTTGCAGATCTTGACACATTCCCTCCCCTCAAGATGCTGCTGGGGAATATACAGTAACACTTGTCTGCAACGTCTTAAAGCAAGTGTGTCTTTTCCTGGGATTGTAGAGAGGCAGAAAAATATACAACAGCCAAGGGGTTACAGACAGGTAACATGTTAGCACTGCTGTCCTGTCTGAAGCATTTTTTTTACTATCAAATCCGAAGTTCTAGACTGTCCTACCGTGTTTCCATCCACCTCTCCTTGTGGATTATGGTCTTGGTTTGAGAGCAAACTACAGTTTACACCAGCCTTTCTCAACCTTTTGACCCTGGAGGAACCCTTGAAATATTGTTCAGGTCTTGGAGAACCCCTGCACATTCAGGCTCAAATATAGGCCAGAAGTTGCAAAGTTATTATATCCGTTTCATGTGTAGGTCTGTATATATGCATTAACAGTGTTCTTAAACTAAAAATAATGAAGCTTTCCTCTTTATGTGAAGTTGCCCGAATTTGAAATAATTTTTTAAATAAATCATGATCTCCCAGGGAACCCCTAGTGACCTCTCACGGAACCCTGGTTGAGAAACCCTGGTTTACACAAACCATGAATTGCTGCAATGGAGAGAGAATGATTTACCCCAAACTAAAAGTGGAAATATATTCCATTTGACCTCTGGGAAATCAGAAGAAGAAACCTCAAGATCATGGCCACCTTTTTGCTAAGGACAGGACAGATTTGCCATTTTGAGGTCAGAAAACACTTAATGTGCAGAGTCTCCATTGTTTAGCTTGGCCCTTACTGCTGGAGCTAAGTCTTGCCTGAATGCACAAGGTTTTGGGGAAATTGAAGGGAGAAAGTCCTGCTTGGTGTAATGCTCACATGATGGCTTAGTACTGTATCTCAGCCAGGTCATTCTGGTGTATCTAACTATCATGGTTAAAATAATTCTGGCTGTCATTTCAACTTTGCAAAACTGAATCCCACATTGATCTAACACTGAAACTAGTATTGCAAATGATGGGAGGCAACTGGTCCTTCCTTCCTTCCTTCCTTCCTTCCTTCCTTCCTTCCTTCCACTCCACTCCACTCCACTCCACTCCACTCCACTCCACTCCACTCCACTCCACTCCACTCCACTTACCTTGTTTTAAAAAATAACTTCAGGTAAATGACATTTTCTCCCATTCTGCTTCACTCTTTGCATCATTATCTTCCTGAAATATTCTTTGTGTATTAAGGAGGGCCTTTGTTCAGATTTACCTGGCTAATTCAACTTCCTAAACTCTTCAGCCTGGAGTGCAAAACTTTCACCATTGGTGAGTGCCATTGTGTACCGCAGTAGTGGGAAATGGATTCAACAATGGGGTGTCTGTGACAATCAAGGTCAGAGGGATTCAGATGTAGCTAAGGGATATCAAGTGTTGGTTTTTCGTTAACTCACTACAATGTTTGGATCAGAAATGTGTGATTCCTAATCAGGGATGTCAGCAGAGGTGGTCAAAACAGTCAAGATGGTGACTCCAGCTGCATGGTTGAAGTCTCTGTCCTTTTATATGCATCACAACATGACATGCGTAAAAAAGATCTGTGCTTTGATGGCAGGCTCATGGCCACTATCTCGATGTTTAACCATCCCTAAAGATGCTCCAGTGTCTAATCATGTCTTGGAGGTTAAATTCTAAGAGATCTACATCTGCCTCCCTCAACAACCTCTAGGTAGAAGGAACTATTTGCCAATGTGGGAACAATTTTCGTCAATTTTTAATCTCTTGGCCAAGAACCAGTTTTTCCTCCTAAATTTTACAACGGGCAGCTGAGTCTGACCAGAAAGAGTCTACATTTGGGAAGATTTCCGCATGCTGCCTTCTTCCAATCATAGTTTTGTGGTGTGTTTGAAGCAAAGGCATGTCAAGTACCTTTAGTGAAAGTCAACAGTGGTGCCAAGAAGTCCCGGTGGTGTCCTTTTTTAGATGTATTGGGGCTACAGCTACCCCAAAATAGATTTCTTTTTCATGAGTACAGTGGAAGAAACCTTGATTCCCATGCTTCGGAAATAAGCTGAAAATCCAGAAGATCTTCCAGAAGATCAAACTTCTTCAGTCTGGTGATCACAAAAGGCAACTCTCAGAATTCCTATTGGCTGTGCTGGCTGGAAATTCAAAGTATTGTAGCCCCAACCTCAGTGTTTTATTCTTAATCTCCTGCTGCCTGTTATTAAATGATCTGTTAAATTTAAGAATGGATGCATTTTTGTATGTATGTGTGTATGTGTATGTAATCACGTTGCTCTGAAAATATGGGTCATCCCCCCACCCAATCCTAGCCTCATTTCCATAGCCCATGTTGGCTCAAAGGGTGCAGGAGACCATACTGGGGGGCAGGAGAAAAAAAATAGTTGCACAGACTTTGGATCCTACCCAATAAATCCATCTAATAAAAGTAAGAATGTTAATATTGTCAAGAGTGTCCAGAAACCAGTAAACATGAAGGTGTTTGATTGTTTACCTCCTTGGCATACTTGCCTTTTGTTGTTGTTTATTCGTTTAGTCACTTCCGACGCTTCGTGACTTCATGGACCAGCCCACGCCAGAGCTTCCTGTCAGTCAACACCCCCAGCTCCCCCCGGGACGAGTCCGTCACCTCTAGAATATACTTGCCTTTACAATGTCATATTTGGGTTTTACTATTTCTAAATCAGTAAGATGTCCACAGTTGTCTGGCCTTAGAAATCTACTGAACAAATGAACAAATAAATAAATAATTTCTACTGGCTATAATCTAACAAAATTAAAAGCCAAATTTTGGGGATTTCTCCAAATCCCCAAAGTGCATGCTTACGTTTTCATTTAAGTTATTCCAGTGCAGGATTTTATTCCCCAAATGCCAGAATTCACTGTTTGCAATTTGGTGCTGCAGGATCCAATCAATAGCTAACAACAAAATGTTATTCCAAGGGATGTTGACATTTTGAGAGCCCTTGATTGATTGCTTTAATTTCTGCCATTTTGACTGCGTGTGTTTGTGGATGTGAGTGAATTTGTTTTAAAATGCAGCCGTCTCTTGACTTTTCGTCCTCTATTTCTTTTTAGCACTGGTTAAGTACAATGACATATTTATTATGTCAGATTTATTTGACAGATGGTGGTGTAGCGTGTTCTATGCAAGTGTTTTCATGCAGAGATAAACATGTCTGCGAGCAGAATATATGGCTGTGTGTAATCTGCATATATGCCTGTGTTTGTATGTATATGCAGATCTTGCTATCTTAGAAATGAACAATTCTGCCCTTACTGTTTTCACAGAATGCTTCACTTTGGGTCCAATGTGTATGAATTAAGCAGGAAAAGGTTGCCCACTTTTATCCACATGTTCCATATACAAATTTTTGTAAGCACTTTTTCCAATTTATGCAGTGTGCATAGGGCAAGCATTATTCTCTTTCCTTCTCTCACATGTTGGGATAAAATGACAGGGAGTTCTATACAGTATGGATGCTCTGAAGAGAAAATGATTGCATCTGAGGTGCATTTTCCCCTGATGTGGGCATTTTTGCGCATATTTATTTTTGCGTGGTGAACTGTGCAGAATTCTGAAAAGGGGGTTGTAGTGTGCATTCTACACTTTTTAATGCATTTGGGAAATCTAATACAAATGTTGGTATATTTGGACTCTCTAGAGATCCCTTGTTGTAATCAGAGCAAATAAAGTTAACCAAAAATCACCCTTTTTCTTTGTCCTCACAAATAACTAAGAGCCAACGTGAGTCATAGTCTAAAATAGACTTCTGAATTTAATGCCCGTGTTTTGGGTAAAATATGTGCATCAGCCAGCATTTCAAAAGAGAGCAATTTTGATGTTCCAGTTCTTAAAGGCCCTTAGATGCAGTGTTGGGAAGGAGTGTCTTTTCTCATGGGTGTTTAAGATTCTGGTGGAATCCGATTCTTTGCCAAGGAGACAAGGACATTTTAGCAGTAACCCCCAACCTTAAAAACTTCCCCCGAGGGAAATCCAAGAAGCTCCCTCTGTCTACATTTTGAAACTTTATTTAAGAGTGTATTTTATGATCCAATTTAATCGGGTAGGCTTCTACGCAGCACTTTATTATATTTTCAATTATTGCAATTTTATTAACTTTTTAAAAAATCAATTACATTGGCTGTTAATGGCTTTAATCATTTTAAAATCTAGTAAGCTGCCCCATATAGAATTCTGGTAAGAGGTCAGGGTCTAAAGGAAATAAATAGTTAAATAAATACTTCATGTTGAGTGGGATGCTGGAAAACTTTCTCTGACATACCTTCCCCTATAATTTGAAAGCCCAGCTAGAGGGGTGCAGCTAGCCAAACCTGGCTGATCTGGGAAAACAGCTATGTAGGGTAGGACCTGTTCAGTCTTATTTTAGCCTTGATCAAATAAACCAAGTTTATATTCCTTCCTTTTTTTTTCTAACAGATTTAATCTTTAATTCAATTAAATATTCTAGGATTTGATTTCTCTTCAATTTTTCTTTATCCCATCGCACAGATTTTTTCAATGCTTTAACAAGCCTCTTTTGTAGATCCAATAAGAAAACATTTTTTCAGGTCATTCTCTTAGGTTTTCACTTGTACTTCCCTTTTAATTTTTAAAAGTTCAGCCAGTGTCTTTTGTATATCCAGTAAAGCGTTCTTTTCCAAATCATTCTGTTGGCCTGTAATTTGTAGTTCCAGTTTCAGTACTTCTTTTCTCTGTCTTGTCAGATAAAATTTGTTCCACATCTGTCATTCCTTCATTAACATCTTTTAGACAAAGTCTATCCATAGAAGCAGACATCATTACTGACAGTGTTCGTTACTGTAGTTACTAACTTCTGGCTCCATTCTTCAAAGATCTCCTTTAATATTCCCAATGTTTTGTATCATTCTGTAAGTCCCAGTATTAACTGACATCAGGCTTTCTATTTTTTTCTTCTGCTTAAAATCTTTAGTCCCCTCTAGTGTCCAGTTTCTAAATATATCACTGGTCTTTTGTTATGACTTGCAATTGCCAAGATAACCAAAATAAGTCTGTTTCCCATGAGAAGTTGTTTATTTTTTATAGTTAATTCCAAAATCTTTTACTATATTCCAAGTTAATAATCCAAATTAATCCAGACCCTTAATCCATTTATAACTTTCTTAGATCAAAATCTTATTTAGCTTTTTGCTGTTTATTTCAAATTCTTTAAGTTCTTAAGCTTGTAATTAATTTTCTTTTGTTCAGAGTTGAAGATAAACTCACCCGATGAAGACTTTTCAAACCTGTCATTTCAAAGGTCTCTAATAGCTTTAGAATAGTTAATAGGAAATTTCTGAAAGTGATTAGAAAATGAGGTTTGTAAACTTAGTGTCCTTTAAAAGTCTCTGTCACAGTTGCAAGCAAGATGACCAAACCTGTCATCTCCTGGTGCTCAACCCCGCAGAAAACTGCTGTCCTGCAGTCTCCTCACAAGGAGCAGCCATCTGGAGCACATGTGGACAATCTCCTGTCCTCTCCTTATCCAGAGAGGTTCCAAGGGGCTGGTCTACTTGCTGGTTCCTTGGTCTTTGCCACAGTCATTGGTTCTGCTTTTGCAGAGCCATCTTCAGTTTGCCATACCTCCCCTGGAAGTCAAGAACTTCCAGGGTTATAAGCTAGCAAGGATGTCCGCAGGTTGTGGCCACAGCCGTGAGATCGGAGCTCCACTGTTATTATGTGCATTGTCATAAAAAGCCAAAAGGACTCTAGGCAAGACATGTCTTTTTAATTCAAAGTTGACCTTGCTGAGAAATTACTTTTTGAAATTTCAGTGAAGGAACATCAGTCAGCATTTCTCCATATAACTGACCTCACAGTATCATTGGGAAAGCAAGATGGATTTATTCATTGATTTATTTATTGCATGTATATCCTGCCACAATCTGGTGGCTCACACAATGGAATAAAACATTAAAACATCCACAGTCCAGTTAAAATGCCATTAATTAATTAAATCATAAAATCCAAAGAACATACAAGCAGTGGTACTCTCACTGAGAAGCAGCACCTCCTGGCTTCAGCTGTCATCATCTCCCAGAAATATGGAACTACAAGGACTTTTTCCCTGAGCAATCTAGAAGGTTGAGTCAATTCAGGTTGGAGCACCCCATTGTGCAGGTACCCCAATGCCAAGATTTATAAGTGTCAGCCCTTTGCAGTAGGCAAGGTCAAGGAACCACTGGGATTCCAGATATGATACTTTATTGTTGTAAAGTAGAATGACAGAATCTTAAAATACTCTCCAGAACTTTCATTACTTCCTTTTTAAGGACAACAGGGTCAAGGTGGGGCTGATCTGAGTCTCTTTCTCATGTTTTCTACTTTTCTGGGACTGAACAACTGTTTCTTTCCTGCCCCTTTCTCAAGACCAGAGATCATTCAAATAGATCCCTTTGCCCCATGGAGGTGATAGGTGGCTATCATTTGGATCTGGATCAGGGTGTGATCTAACCATAGTAATGGGGTGACAAAAACCTCTTTCATCTCCAGATCTTATGATACCTACTCTGAGACAAAAACAAGGTCTAAAGTGTGACCTACATGTGTCAGGCCTGAGATTACTAGAGACTGCTGTGAAGACCATTGTCAGGCCGGCCCAAGAATGACAAAGAATCAATCCAGCCAAACTCCAGTTCTTTATCTGCTCACACCATAGAGGCAGAATCTTGCCAGACTAAAGCTACTCTTCCTAACCTAAGGGGAAATAACCTGGGAAGCTCTAGGGTAGGGCTATCCTGAACCTCTTCATTTTCCCACCATCGCCTCCCGGACTGTGCCTCCTCTTATCTCTTCCCCCTTCTTGGAAAGTGCTCCCTCCTTCCTGAAAACCAGTGGCACTGCCGAAATCCACCACACCCATGAGCTTTTGGGCCTTACCAGAGTCAGCCCCCAAGGCATGGAGGTTGACTCTTCCAGCACCAAAAGGCAGGGTTTTTCCATCACCAGCCCATGAAGGGAACATGCCGGGCAACAAGGTTGCCAGTATGTCAAGAGGATCTCAAGCTTGTCTCTACAGCCCAACCTGACATACAGGCACTGACATCACAGTATCTCAGGAGTACCTGATCACAGGTAAGGTGCACTTCATGATCAAAGCTACTTCCCCTCCCCAGCCTTGGCACTAAGCTTGCCAAAGGACTTGAAACCCTGCTGGGCAGATTTCAGACAAGATAACCTTTTCCCAGCCAGTTTTCAGTAATGCATATCAAGTCTGCTGCCTCATCCACCACCATGTCATGGATGGAGGTGGTTTTATTGCAGACAGACCTGGCACTGATCATTAGAGGCCAAGATCTCTAGCAATCTGGCCCTGTGGCCCCCAGGATGGAGCCATTGGATTGTAAGTCAAGATCACCACCAAATTAGAAGTCTCTCTTCTCCTGTAATGGTCCACCTGATGCTCCCTACTGTATCTCCCTTGGCCCAACACTACTCCTGTCCTCCTGCTGGAGTTGACCCTCATTCTACCTCTGCAACCAGAAGGGAACTGCCATATCCCAAGCAGTCCAACCACCTGGCCCTGCTTTTGGTATACCACTCAGCTTACAACTAACATGACACAGTTTTGCTGACATGCATATTTATGTACTTTTCCTGTTTAATACAACACTGAAAGCCATCTACCCTCCCAGCGGGTGTGACTGAAACTCTCTGCTTTTTTATGTGTGTCTAACAAAAAACAGGTAGAACTTCAATCGCACATCATGGTCAACACCTTGACTTTTTTTTTAAAACTATACCTTGTGGACACCCCCAGGAAATTCTGTCAGTTCCATAAAATTCTGTCAGTTCCATAAAATTCTGAATGGGAAGAAACCACGGTTGGATGAGATCCTGCTCTCTTTGAAAATTTGAAAAGTACAGAAGCCTCCTTAGATCAACCATGAAGAACAAAGGTGATAATTTTTTAAGTTAAACCTGGAATTATCATTGCTTTATCCATTAGCTGATGTCTGATTGATCAGGAAGGATTTATTGGTAATCAGAATTCTGAATGAATGAATGGCAATTTATTTATATTTTCAACTGGTTCAAGGGTAATAAGAGAGAGAAAGATTAAAAATGGCCTTTTCTTCTAATGAAGCTTGCTGGCTTTGGGTTTATGAAACTGTAATTTATTGCTCACAGCCTTCAATCCATCAAAAAAAAAAAAGACATTTACATCTGAGTTTGGGTAATACATAAATTTTACCAGTTAAATGGCAGATATTAATCAATTTAAACTGTTTTTAATTGGCTGCCATTCTGAGATTCTGACTGCTTTTTTGCTTAGTTTCCTTCAGTTTGGCCTGGTCATTGTCAGCAACTGGCATCCTCAGGTGGCCAGCAAACCCATTTATTTTATGCAACCTATTCATCTATGATGACTGGGATGACTGGGGAAGGCAATGGCAAGCCACCCCGCGATAGTCTGCCAAGCAAATGTCACGAAAGCGGCGTCCCCCCAAAGGGTCAGACGTGACTCGGTGCTTGCCCAGGAGACCTTTCACCGCATTCATTTATGCACTTTAGTTATGCAATTTATCTGCTGCCTCAGTTCTCACGCAGTGCAGGTGATTTACAGACTTTGAAATAGCAATAAAATAAAATTACATTTTAAAAACATAACAATAGTATAATGACTAAGATCAAATAATAAGGTACACACACACATACACACCTCTGTGGCTCTGTAGTCAATTCTCAAAGCTCTTCTGGAAAAGCCAAGTTGTTAGCAGCCTCCAGAAGGCTATAGGAATAGGGACCATCCTTGCCCCATGAGGGAGGCTGTTCCATAGGAGGAGAGCTTGATATCAGGCCCCCTTCTGCTATACCTCCTGGTAGACAGCAACCTTCAATAGTCTCTGACCATCCAGGTAGAACAGGTGGAGATTAGTTAGGAAAGGTACTTATGTAGATATCCAGACTCCTGTCAGCCCTACCAGGTAGACCAGACCAAGAAACTGACTGCAGGGAAGACTAAAAACTACTTTTGTTTAGATCGGCTTTAATAACACAATCTCACAAGTCTGATTGTGCTTCCCCTCCTCCATCTTAAATTCATGTGAATTGGGTGTGTGTGTATGTCTGAGATGTTTTTGTAATCCTTATTTATTTATTTATTAATCTATCAATCAAATTTATCACTGCCCATCTCCCCCACAAGGAGGGACTCTGGGCGGTGCACAATAAAAACACTTAACCATAATGTAATATAAATGATACACAATAATATCAATAACATAAAGATATAAATATGTTAAAATATAATAAAATCCAGATGGCTAAGGTATTATCTCTGTCCGCAAGCAAAACAGGGCAGTTCTACTGAGCTAACCATCCCCAAGAGGAACTATTCTCTTTCCCACCCCAGGCATGTTGACAAAGCCAGGTTTTTAATTTTTTTCGGAAGTCCAGGAGCGAGGAGACCTGCCTCAACTCCAGGGGGAGAACATTCCAAAGGGCAGGCACTATTGCAGAGAAGGCAAGCTTCCACGATCCCGCCAGATGAAACAGATGGGATCCGTAGCATGCCCTCTCTGCATCACTTGGATTTATGCAATGTTTCCCTTTTTGTTGCTTTGATAATGTTTCTTCCCTCTCTCCATCAAGGTCATCCTCTTTACTCTCTACAGCCCTGAACCATATAGGGCTTTATAGTAATGACCAGTACCTTTTGCAGTAGTTGTCTAAGCTGGCAGTAGCAAGACTGGCCAATGAGCATCGAGAATGCTGCATTCTGGACCAGCTGAATGCAGTGTTCAGGTGGTATTCAAAGGTAGCCTCCTGTAGAACAAATTCCAGAAATCTAATCAGGAGATCACTAGGGCATCAGTGACTGTCTTCAGAACAACCTGGATCAGGTAAGGTTGCAACTGGTGTACCAGCTGGAGCTGAGCAAAAGCTGTTCTCACCACAGCCTTCACTTGCTTCTCAAGCAGGAGAGTCCAGGAGGACCTCCAGACTGTGAACCCGCTTTCTCTGGGGGAGCAAACTCCATCAAGAGTGAAAGATGATTGTAGAATCAGAAGGCTTCTGAAAATCAGCCACACCATCTTCCTTGGGTTGAGTCTGAGCAATTACTGATACTTTCTCTTGGCTCCCTTTATAAATAACCCAGTGCTCCAAGGTCCAGTGGACAGCTCAGCCCAGCCACTATTTTCATTTCTCATAGTGCTTCTAATTCTCCTTTGACTTGGGGGAAATGAGATGCTGGCCCTCCATCTTCATGGTGCTGCTTGAGATCTACTCCTGCTTCTCCCCAATATCCTGAAAGCCTTCTGGGGACTATTTGTTGGTCAGAGGAAGTAAAGGAAAATTCGCACTGTGATCAGATCTCTGGGAAGCCATTCAAATGCTGGTGGCCATATTTGGGATCCATGGACATTTTCAGATGGTCTTCAGAGAACCAACCATGCATGGCAGTATTCTAATCTGGATGGAAACATGGCCCAAAGAAATTAGTATTTTTCTTTCTGGCAATCAACCTTTCATTTCATGATGAGTGATGGCAAATGTTATGAAATAGATGCTGGAATGCCTGAGTTAATCATGCTGGAGGGGAGGGGAGAGGAGCACCATGCTTCTGGCAACCAGAAGTTGTACTGGCCCACAGTGTTCCTAGTCCATTTCTGTGTGTGTGTGTTTTCCCCTGTCTCCACAGTTCAAGTATTTACAGGGAGTGGCTGTAGCCTGATCACATCCAACCCTGCTAATTCCATTGCATTTGTACGAAAACCTGAAAATTAAACCCAAATTAGAAATATTCTGTGGTTGCCTTCATAATAATCTGATTTCCATTAACAAGCCACCTTGGCATAATCCAATAAAGGGACTTTATAAAGGACAGACTCTAGGAGTTGAATGAATGATTGTAAGTTGCAGACTTCTAGAGAAATTCAACTGATTAAAGAGTGCTCAGATACTGAAGCATTAGCTACAGGCTGTTCCAATGACTGAGTGCATGACGAAAGCAGCATCTGCATCTCTTGTGTGGTGTTTTTTTCAAAATATTTTCATGCAACAGGGATGGCCTACATTGAAATTTGCCCTTGCTTTAGAATGGGGCAAAGGGATGCTAAGTCTCACCTTTCACACACAGCTCCCTTCCTGGCATGTCCAAACTGGCTTCTCCCCAGCTCCTCCTCCTGCCCTGAAACTAGAGCTTTCACCCTGGACCCCAAGGGGAAATCAAACTCTCATTCTATGGTTTCTTTTGAGATGCTGTCTGAGAAGCTGTTGGACAGCAAGGCTTGTAATGGCATGTGGGAAAGACCTTGGGAGACGGGGCGAAGAGACGCTGCCTAGGGAACAGTCAGATAAGAGAGGGCTTAGCCTGCAGCTGCACAATGGGTGGAGAAAGAGGCTCAGAAGGGATCCTTCCTAGTTTCTCAGGCTGTAAAGGAGATGGGGGAGATTTGTACTTTCAGACCTGCAAGATTCTGTCAATGTAGCTTTACAATAAAGTAGAATTAGCTCATCTAGTCATGTTTCCTGTCTGGTCTACTTGGTAAGGCTGACAAGCCTTCATCATATGTACAGTAGAAATCATTATGATATAAATAAGCCACAATGGACTCTTGATTTCAGAGGGTTTTTTCTTAATAGCTTGTTAGCAACCAAGACAAATGTGGGTGTACACTGTTTCCTTGCAGTTTAGAGGTAGGTGGTACAAACACCTATGCTTTCATGGTGCATCTGTGAAACGTCAAAGGGTGCAAGCTACGTGGCTTGCACATTCCGCCCCCCCTTCTACTGCCAAGGGGGCTCCCCAATCTTGGGAATTATGTTTGGCTGACCTCTTTGCTGGTAGCTTATCCACTCAGAGGCCAGGGTTACTGCGTGTTTATTTTCCCACACCAATTAAACATTGCTGATTAGCTCAGCTAATTAACCATACACTAGCAATTACTCTCTGACAGGTATCTTTGGAGCTTCTAACAGCTGTTTCTAGAAGATCAAATAAGACAGGAAGAAGAAAGGGAAACAAACACCAATGAAAGAGGTAGGAGGAAAGAAAGAAAGAAGGACGGACGGACGGATGGACGGACTACATCGAAACCCCCCTATTACCATTCTCAGATCCTGAGCTAATGACATAATGGCTATAGCAAGGTCTTGCTTTTGCAGAAAGTCATGGTCTTCAGAAACATGGGTGCATTAAAAAAAAAACACTTGTGATAGCCAAAAGCAGATAAGCTCAGCATGAATTCAGCAGGGCATATTTGGCATGGCTGGCTGACATTTTAGGACGCCATCAATAGCAACGTTTGGCAAGTGGATCATGGTGGGCTGGAATCCCAGTCAGTGTGTAAATGAACAGAAGAGATTGTCTCACCCATCACGGATAGCCTCTAAAAAGGAATAGGGTGGTTTTAAAAAATAACAGAACTTTTTAAAGAGAGAATATGGAAAAAGACGTAGTGGCATACTTCACTAATATTGCTCTGTGAAAGCTGTGACTTGATTAAAGACCCTTTGATGGATTGAGTGTATCAGCTTTAGTTGATTAAGCTATTGATTGAATTTGCATATAATTGCATATGGGAACCGCCTCTCCACACAATATGTTGGAAGCAATGAATCATACTTTGATTCAAGAAGCTTCTTTGCTTATTAATCCAAAAGCTATACGTTCCACTTTTGACTATGATTTGCAGGATAACATTGAAAATTTTGTTTAAAACACCATCATCGAAAGAAGTTTTAAAGCATACATGTTAAAAATGAGAACTGCAACCAGTAAAGACGACAGAAGCAGGAATAAAGAAGAACCAACCAAACTGAGCCAAGCCCAAACACACCACAGTGAGTTAAAATATATGAAAAATGAATATAATTTACACTGTCACCTAATTAACCTCAGCATAGATTAAAAAAACACCCTGGGGCAAACAATTTCCATATTATTACTACAAAAGCTACTGTACATGGGTGTGTTCATGTAGGCGTCCAAGTTGAGTTCAACTCGAACACTTATTTTGTTTAGCATCTGGCCGATCTTGTCTGGACTTGGAAGCTAAATAGCATTGGTCCTGGTTAATGCTTTGATGGGAGGCCACCAGAGATCCTCAGCCTACAGATAAAACTGCAGGTCTCTTAACATCTTAGAGGAAATCAGTAGCAACTCTTTTCATTGTTGTCAGGACATGGACATGTCCTTGAAGTCTTCAGGAGTTGGGTTCAATTCAGAAGAGACTTACCATATTCTCAATTCCCTACTTCAGCTCTCTTTCTGCAGCTCCACCACCTCGAGCCATCTATCTTTCCCCTTGTGTTACCTGCAGTACAATGGGACTTTCACTCATCCTCTTTGCTTTTAGGTTTTCTGAAGCCTTCTCTGCCTTACACTTTCCAGGGTCTCAGCCTGCCCCTTTGTGGGTTTTGACTCCCGCCCAAATGGACATTATTTCCTTCCCACCCAAGATCTGGAGACTCCAATCAGTTGAGATCGCTGAACTTGTCACTGCTATGAGGACAATACCTTCTAGTGTGTACAGAAATATCCCAACCATCTAATGTGGGTCAGTGATTTGAGTTTATTTCAGAGGCCTTGTGATAAGGAAAACTAGGATCCAGGGTATAGTGGTTAAGGTGTTTGAGAATAGAGTTGTTCAGTTGTTAAGTCATGGACCAGAGCACGCCAGGCCTTCCTGTCCTCCACTGTCTCCTGGAGTTTGCTCAAATTCATGTTCATTGCATCGGTGAGGAACAGAGTTACCCGGCTCAAATCCAGTGTTATCCATGAAAACTCCCTGAGTGATTTAGGGCCAGTGCCTTTCTCTAAGCCCAACCAGCCTCTTGTTCTGGGCATAAAATGCAATTTCCAGGTAAGCTGCCTTGAATTCCTGGAGAAAAGATGGGAAGTCAATAATATAAAGAAACTAATACATGTCCAAGTTCTATTAGATACCTGTTAGATCCAGTAAGGAACAGGATTATTGATGGCACATTCCCTTGAAGTCCTGATCTAAGACCAACCAGTGCTAGGCCTATCTACTGTACACATATATGGACTGCAGAGTTAATTCTGGATGTGACCATCTGCTCCCAAACTGGGCATTATAATCTGGACTTACTTTGTGTGTTGATCTCTCTGTGTCTTTATACACCATTAGAATAGGACCAGGTTGGGCTGGATCCTCTTGGAGAAAATCTATCTAGATGGTCACTAAGAGCTGACACTGATTTGATGGCACTCGATCAAAACCAATCAATCAATCAGAGCGAATATCAAGCGAATCAATCAATCAGTCCAAGCGAATCAATCAATCTTTACAAGCCTATCTGGAAAGCAACATTGTTTTCCATGCTGTTTGGGTCTATTGGGCTGTACCGTAATGTCAGTTTCCATGATTGATTAATCTGCCTTTGTTCATCTTCTTTTTATTCTCTTCAATTCATTGGATGCAAATCACTCAGCAGACTCTGCCTTTGGCCTCCCCCAAATGATGGAAGCATACAGAGCAACTGCTGGACCAAAAGAAGAACGTTGTAAACACAACGTAGTTAGCAAATGAGTTAGTGACAGGGTGGAAAACTGCTGATGGAGAGGTGGAGGGCGGGACAGCAGGAGAAAAAGGGCTGTGACTTTTGCTATTGATCAGGAATTAATAACCTTCAAGAATGCAGCACAGAAGTTCAATAGGCTAGTGAACACCCAGATTACACTGCTGTCTGGGTGATAAGTTACCCCAGATGCCAGAAGGGATGGAACTGCTGATTATAAATGCATCTGGAGAAACCTGAATTTTCAATTTGCAGCACAAATGTCACCAAATGGCATTCGTTCCTCGGGGGATTTATTTATAAAAGCAGCAGAGCTCTGTACTGCTTTTTTTCCCTCCCTCAATTCCAAAAATTGGGAAGGGATTCATGGTCCCCAACAAGGCAATCTGGATCAAATTTCTAGAAGTCCTGCTTTGGTAGATTAGGGGCTGTACAACTTTGGTAAAACTACTGCTCTACTTTGTAGGAAATCATTGTTGGAAGTCCTGGCAAATCCAGCATGCCTCATTAGCATGTGAATTAGCATGTAAATTGAGTTCTCCCGCAATGCAACTCTGAGGAAGCTGTTTGTTGCCACTCCCACTTCCTCTCTATCTCTTTCCCCTTCTTCCACCCAGCATGCTGCTCTGCTCTCCGTTCATCAGGGCCATGTGCTCGGGCCTTGATGATGAATTCAGCCCCTTCTTCCACACAGTTCTTGGCAGCTGTAGGGCTGAGAGTTTAGGGCAAACTAAGTATTTAGAAAGAAAAGAAGAACAAAGGAACTTCATCTTTTTCACCAAGATGGATGTAATAGAACAACAAAGAATAAAGTCAGTAAGATTCTTTTTACTTCTTAACCCAATCTGTCTAAGCGTGTGATTCTTTGGGCTTGGGAGGGCTGAGTGTGTAAGATCCATAACTGTGTTTCTCTGGCATGCTCATTGAAGCTATCTAAGATAATTTTCTTTTTCTGTGCCAGCTTCTCAGCTATGTTATAAGCTCTGCTCCATTTCAGTGGTTCTAGCAGGCCACTAAACTGGCTTCAATCATTCCACTGGGGCCCAGTTTACAAAGATTTGCTCAAGGGCAGGGATGTCCTGGGGGGACACAGTGTAGAATTTGCATCAATTACATCATTTTGATCAACTATGTGCTATCAGGTTAGTGCTGACTCTTAATGACCATATAGATAGATTTTCTTCAGAACGTTCCATCTCCAACCAGGCCCTTCAGATCTTCCAGTGTCTGTGGCATATTTCTTGACTGTTGGTTCCTTTACTGTTGATACTGAAAGGCTGAAGCTATCGCCCACTTCAGTATCTCCACTGTAGCTCCAGAAGAAATGCTACAAATCTGTCTTTGCCGGGTTTCCTCAGGAGGAGGAGGTCAGCCAATTCCAAAGCCCCACAAGAAGCTTGACAATACTGTGGCCACACAAGGGCAATCCTATTTTTAGATGAGCACAGCCCTGCGTGTGGGAGGGGACCATGAACCCTGCAACATTCCAGACAGAGGCAACCTTATTTTTGAAAACGTAGTACTTCTTTTGAGTTAGGTTAAATTCTTAAACGTGTTTACTAAGCTACGAAGGAAGTCCCAATGACCTTAAGGGATTGAAAAAACAAGTTTAGGAAAGCTGCAGCTGTGATACACACAGCCCTGTGTGGACAGACTGAGGAGGAAGCACAGCTGAGCTCAGCAAGGTTCTCTCCGCACTAGTAACTTTAGAATGGCAGTGCAACAGGGACGTTCAAATAGCCAAGAACTGTGCAAAGACCTCCATCATTCATTCATTCTCTCCCCTCTCAGTCCAGAAATGAAGAATTAAACCACAGAAGGTTTATTAAGTGCATCGGTAAACAGAAATGTTTAAATTCTCCCTGTTAATTGCTCCAATGTAATTGAATGCATGCGGAACACAAAGAAGAGAGTCAGCATGGAAGTTTTGGGCCAGGCAGCTCTGCCATCTGTGTCCGTGTGGGTACCTTCAAGTGAATGTTGACTCCTGGCGACTTCCTGGACAAGTCCCTGCAGTTTTCTTGGCAAGATTTTCAGAAGTGGTTTGCCATTGCCTCCTTCCTAGGGCTGAGAGAGAGTGACTGGCCCATGGTCACCCAGCTGGCTTCGTGCCCAAGGCAGGACTAGAACTCACAGTCTCCTAGTTTCTAGCCTGATGCCTTAACCCAGTGTTTCTCAACCTTGGCAGCTTTAAGATGCGTGGACGTCAACTCCCAGAATTCTGGGAGTCGATGTCCACTCATCTTAAAGCTGCCAAGGTTGAGAAACACTGCCTTAACCACTACACCAAATTGGCTCTCTTTGCATGCTACTCAAATAGCTTGGGGTGTCTGCCTGGTGTCAATATCTGTCTGTGTGTGTCAAAAAGGTCAAGACAATGGCCATCACTGCCCAACTGAAGCTTCGCCCCTTTTAACATGCATCGCAAGGGCTCCAAATGTGCAATTGGGACTGCCATTGTAACTTTTCTGACCCTCTCCCTGCAGACACCCTTGTGCGGTTGCCTGGAATTAAGCTGCAGCAGCAACCTCCAGCTTTGGAGAAAGCTGCCCCAGTTCTGCTCTTCTTCCTCCTTGGGTCTACATCTGGCCGAGCTCTTGTCCAATATGCAGAACTGATTCTTCCCCAGGCTTGGGCACAACCCAGCTGGCTGGCTCTGGTGAGGGGTTCATCTGAAGTGGCAGGGAGGGTGTGAAAAGAATCGTCCAGGGCTGGGGGGCAGGTGTTTGCTTTTCTTTGGGTGAATAAACCAGGCTTGTTCATGGAATATTAATTAATAATAAATGAACACGCCTGAATTATTCAGGCTCTGAGGCTCATAAAAGCAAATTTGCCCTCTAGGTATAGCTCAAGGCCCCCTTTCCTTTTTTCATTTTTTTAAAAAGTGGAGGGAGGGTTTGCAAAAGGTAGGGGCAATTGCTGGATCCTTGGAACCCAAAAAATTGGCACAGGGGCATTTGCTGGATTTCCTGTACTGCACAACAGGGAGAGTACAGTTCTGGTTTTGTTTTAATTACTCTTTCTTTTATATTATATTACATTTGTCTTCTGCCTACCCAGTAATCCATATTTAAGCAGTTGATCTGGACCATTTAAATTCAATTTATGATAGCTCCCAAGGTGAGGCATGGAGTGCAATGTGGTAGAGGTGGCAAGTAGTATGGAAGAAGAGTTGGGAATGAAAAGGAATAGACGCTGAGTCAATCCGATGGGAGCCAGAGGGAACATGATTCAGCGGGGTCCTCAGGTGCAGAAGGGGAGATGGGACATTGGATGTGCCATGACATCATCAAGCAAATGTAATGGTACGTAGGAAAGACCTTTGGAGATGGGGCGAAGAGATGCTGCCTAGGGAATGGTCAGATAAGAGAGGGCACAGCCCACAGCTGCATAATGGGCAGAGAAAGAGACTCAAAAGGGACCCTCCCTAGCTTCTTGGGCTGTAAAGGAGATGGCGGGAAGAGGGGGGATGAGTCTGAAGGGGAGGGTGATGTAATGGAATGTGGGAAAGACCTTGGGAGATGGGGTGAAGAGATGCTGCCTAGGGAACCGTCAGATAAGAGGCAGCCTAGCCTGCAGCTGGAGAGTGGGCAGGGCAAGAGGCTCAGAAGGGACACTCCCTAGTTTCTTGGGTTGTAAAGGAGATGGCGGGAAGAGGGGGGATGAGTCTGAAGGGGAGGGTGATGTAATGGTATGTGGGAAAGACCTTGGGTGATGGGGTGAAGAGATGCTGCCTAGGGAACCGTCAGATAAGAGGCAGCCTAGCCTGCAGCTGGAGAGTGGGCAGGGCAAGAGGCTCAGAAGGGACACTCCCTAGTTTCTTGGGTTGTAAAGGAGATGGCGGGAAGAGGGGGGATGAGTCTGAAGGGGAGGGTGATGTAATGGTATGTGGGAAAGACCTTGGGTGATGGGGTGAAGAGATGCTGCCTAGGGAACCGTCAGATAAGAGGCAGCCTAGCCTGCAGCTGGAGAGTGGGCAGGGCAAGAGGCTCAGAAGGGACACTCCCTAGTTTCTTGGGTTGTAAAGGAGATGGCGGGAAGAGGGGGGATGAGTCTGAAGGGGAGGGTGATGTAATGGAATGTGGGAAAGACCTTGGGAGATGGGGTGAAGAGATGCTGCCTAGGGAACCATCAGATAAGAGGCAGCCTAGCCTGCAGCTGGAGAGTGGGCAGGGCAAGAGGCTCAGAAGGGACCCTCCCTAAGTTCCCTAATATTTTGAGTGTACCTTTAATGTGTGCTGCTTTAGAATATGCACAAAGTTTTGGAGGGGAAGCTTATGCTATTGTGTAGAGGGAAGGAAAGAAATGAAAATTTGTCTCTGAATCAAGTTCCACTCCCAGTAACTTACATGGACACATCTACATTGTTTTCTTGGCAGCATTAAAAAAACGATTGGCCATGGTCTTTTTCCAGGATGGCTTTTTAATTTCCCAGTTGTGTGATTTCTTAGTGACTTCCCCTATCCAAGTCTTAATCACCCTCCAACTCTGGTTAGCTTCCTAGATCAGCCAAGGTTGGCTAAATACTGCCAGCTAGCTTATATCTGTGAACATTATATATCATGAAACACAGTATTTGTGTTAAGTCTTCAGTGGCATGCTTTAAGGAGGACTCAGACCAACTCCAATGGGTTCAAAGAAGATCAGGGAGCTTAATAGGTCCTAGAAGGTGCTTTGGTCCCTGAGAGGAGATGGTGAGAACTTGGTAGGCTAATGCTTAGTCTTGAGAAGAGGATAAGAAGGGAGCTATGATAATCCTTTCAAGGACATGATGGGTTATCACACAGAAGAAGACCTGTTTCTTCTCTTCCCAGAATACACAGGGTAGAGAATCATGGTCTTCAGTTATAGGAAGACAGATTCTGGCTGAATGGTAGGAGAAATGTCATAATGTAAGGGTGAGGAACTAGCTGAAGAAGGAACTAGCTCACTTTGGTGGATGTGGCCAAAAGAGGCTGGATAGGAAGAGTCAGCAAAATTGCTCGTGGTATGGTCTCCCTCTGGACTGTGGCAGCCATCCAGTTTGAGGCTATGCCTCAGCTTGGAAAACTGAGCTGCTCTCCCTTGAATCAAAGAATTGAAGTACAGGTAGTCCTCACTTAACAACCATTCATTTAGCGATGGTTCGGACTTGCAACGGTGCTGGAAAAACCAACTTACAACCGGTCCTCAGACTTACAGCATTTCCCCCAGTCATGTGATCATGATTTGGTGCTTGGCAACCAATTTGCATTTATGACCATCGCAGTGTCCTGTGGTCACGTGATCTCCATTTTCAACTTTCCCAGCTGTCTTCTTGCAGGCAAAATCAGTGGGGAACCAGGTGATTCGCTTAACAACCATGTGGCTCGCTTAACGCCTGCGGTGATTTGTTTAATCACCACCGCAAAAAAGGTTGTAAAATTGGGCCGGATTCACTTATTGACTGCTTCGCTTAGCAACCAAATTTCGGCCCAATTGTGGTTGTTAAGTGAAGACTACCTGTAGGATGCTTCCATTTGGTCGGCCACTTCAATCTGGTGGGAAGGGGCATCAGAAGGCCCTTTTAGCATCCCGCCTAAAGCAGGGCAGCCAACCTACTCTGACTCTTCGAAGGAGTCTGTGGTTTTGATTCAGTGTTTCCTTCAGAGGGATGCTTCGATCGATGCTTTGCCTAATCAAGGCACTCTTTAAAAGCTCAGAAGAACCATTTGAATCAGCATCTGGCAGGGAGGCGATAATTCGGATTCCTGCGAAGGGCAGGAAGTGGGACTGGCCCATTCTGACTGGGAAAGAGAAAGAAGAAAGGCTGAGATCTTCCTTGTCTGCATGGTATGACGTCCCCTTCTCCAACTTTGCTCCTGCAGTGTTAATGGAAAAGATGTCATCAAGCTTAACTCCTGCCCAGTGGCAGCCTAGTTTCTTGGCAGGGTTACAGAATCAGCTCAGTGCTGCCACCTGCTGAAGCAAATCTGAACTGAGGATTGAACAAACCTTGGGGTTCTAAGCCCGTGTTTCTCAACCTTGGCCACTTTAAGATGCGTGGACTTCAACTCCCAGAATTCCCCAGCCAGCATCTTAAAGTGGCTAAGGTTGAGGAACACTGCTCTGAACAGAAGTGTGTGTGTGTGGTGATGGTGGTGGCATTGATAGCTCTTGGTTCATTTGCTTTTTCAAGAAAGTTCATGGCATTTCCTGGGGCAACAAAATCAACAGAAACCCCAAGAATATTAGCAATGCCATTTTGCAGAGGAGACCGGGAGCATATCAGTTATGCTTTCATCTTTCCATTTTGGACAGTGCTCAAGCATGTCATGCCCAGGATGCTCCAAATCTTACAAAGCGATGTGGTCATTAAGCGAGGCATCACATGACTGCACCAGATTTTATGACCTTTTTGCTGTGGTCATTAAATGAACCACCACATATGTTAAACAAATCATTTGGTCGTTAAGTGAATCACGTGTTCTCCACTGATTTTGCTTGTTGGAAGCTGGCTGGGAAGGTTGCAAATGGCGATCACGTGACCCCAGGACGTCGCAACCGTCATAAATACATGCCAGCTGCCAAGCCCCCGTATTTTAATCATGTGACTGCAGGGACACTGCAACGGTCATATGTGCGAGGACTATTTACAAGTCACTTTTTCCAGCACCGTCGTATCTTCGAAAGGTCACTAAACAAATAGTCATAAATCGAGGACTACCTGGAGTGCTGTGCCTTAATCTGCCATGTGATTTCTGCAATGTTTTCTTCCCCTGGCAAAGAGGTTTCTGGTTTTCTATCTTATTCTTAGGGTGCTTGAGAATTTCTTGCACATTTCTCTTGGTGGTTCTTTTGAGCTGATTTAACTCTTCGAGGTGGGAGACCAGGCCATTAATGGGGCAGAGGTGTTCTCTGTTGTATCGTCTCATCTCTCTGAAGCTTCCCTGCCTACTCATTCCAACTGGGATGGGGAAAAAAGGCAAATTGCCTTGGAGTTGCACATAAAAAATAGGCAGGGCTCCCATCGCACTGCTGTGGCCACCATCTTGAGTCTTCTGACCTTCACCGACAAGCCTGTAAAGCAGAAGGGGATTGTGCGTGTTGATGGATTATGGTTCTCCATTTCCACATCAACTTGCAATGAAATGCTCCTGCAAACCAAGAGGCATTTGTTATATGCTGCTTTGAAGGCTGTTTATAACTTAATTTATCCCATGGCAATGACGATTCAATCTAAATATTTATGGAAAAGTTGGGGGAGGGGTAAATTCCTCACGAATTCTATGGTGTGGCGACCCTGCCTTGTCACCATTTTGCTTCTCTCTTTCTCTTGTTTTATAAGAACTTTATTCAGTTTCAAAATATATAGTTAAAATACAATATAGAAAATATAGGAAAGCAGGAAGATAGAACTAAAGAAAAAAGAAAGAACTTTAAAAGTGAAGAAACAAAAGATGGTTTCCGACTTCTTCAATACAGATATAAATGCAATTTAAAATATAATCTCTTACCAGTAATTAAACCATATTAATATTATTTCTATCAAAGCAAACCATTTAGTCACTAAAACCCACAATTAAAGCTTCATTTTTTCCCCATCACAAGCAAGTAGTCTAAAAGTGGTTGCTAAGTAGAGATGAATCCGGAGACAGTATTCTCTCTTATTAAAGCTGTTAACTTCACCATTTGGGCCAAATCCATTAATTTAACAATCCAATCTTCCACTGTAGGTATACTCTCTCCACCTCCATCTCTCCCTTCCTTCAAACACGTTTTCTTCAACTGGCCAAATGATCTGATTGTCTCCTCAAGACCTCGTTGCTAATTCCTTTGTGTGGGGTGGTGACAATGGACGAAAAGCATGCTGGTTAACTGCAGGGATCTTTACCGCCGAGCTCGGCCGAGCGTAGCAAAGTTAAACCTCAAAACATTTCCTTCCTTTTTAAAACCTTCTAAGTTAGACCTGCTAGGGGAATGTTAGGGTCCAAACCTTGACTTGTCAGATAGGAAGCCTAGAATAAGTGACACGCAAGCTGGGAAGATAATGCTTCCCAACAAAGCAGGCTAGAACAGAAATGCAGCTTTAATGCTTTCTTGCTAGATTTAATGCAAATGCCTGCTTTTCTCTTCTTGGCAGGGTCTGAAAAATAGGCCCTGTGTGTTTCTGCTGAAGTCAGTTTAAAAAGGGAAGAGCCAGTTGTAAAGGATACCTAGCTTTAATGCTTTCTTGCTAGTAAAAGCTAGCAGGCATGGCTTCATCAACACACAGACACAGACACACACATAAAGATAGATAGGATTCCTGCAGCAATTTGTGGATTTATACAATATAACAATGAATGAGGGCTATAAAATGAATACAAGTATTTATTTTCTTTCCTGATTTCCACCCCACTTTTCTCCTCTGGTGAGTAATATTTACCCACCAAACCAAACCCCAAACTGAACATAAAGAAATTCCAAATGTAGATTAAAATTAATGCTAATGTAGGTACTAGAATCATTTAACAAAAGCATAGAGAAAGAGTGGAGTCTTCAAAGATTTTCTAAATGCCACATGCAAATCCTTGGGAGGACCTTCTGTAGCTGGGAAGGCGTTTTCACACGGGCTAGAATAACGTGTCAGGCTACATTTTTAATCTTTTGTTTCTTTTTTAAAAAGGGGTAACTGAATGCTATCATAACCCAAGTAGTGGCTGGACTAGGATTTAGAAGACTCACTTAACCATGAGACTCCCTGTGCAATTTTGTTGCAAATTTGAGTTCAGCAGGAGCCCTTGTGGATGTGCCTCTGAGCATAGGCAGAGTGCTAAAAATAGCTAATAACTAAATAGCAGGTGGCTACTGAAAAGAAAAATGCTGTAACAGAGTTGTTTCGAATGCGTGGTAGAGCTTAGCCTGGCTATCAATGAATGCTAAATTGTGAGTTTGTGGTACTTGAAGAAACTGGCAGATTAATTAAGAAATACACAAGAGAGGGACTCCTCACTTTTATCTCAAAGAATCATGGAAGGGATCTTGGAGGTCTTCTAGTCCCACCCCCTGCCCAGGGGAGGAATTCCTGGACCAGTGTTTCTCAACCTTGGCAACTTTAAGACATGTGGACTTCAACTCCCAGAATTCTTCATAGGGTTCAGCCCCCAAGCCCCTCAGCATCTTTGTCTCTCTTCTCTGCTCAATTATGTCTTGAAGAGAGAAAAACAAAGTGTTTCCTTTTGTCCAGAGACTCCTTTTACTAACAATAGGCCAGATAAAAGGCAGAAGACCCTACCCTTTATCTAATTGATCCATTTGCAAGAGTGCGCCAAAGGTCTGGTGGGTGCCAAGAGATGGTGCCATCTTCAACTACTTTGACCCCCTCACATTCTCTCTGTCTAATCCAGTGTTTCTCAACCTTGGCAACTTTAAGACGTGTGGACTTCATCTCCCAGAATTCCCCAGCCAGCAATCTGAGGAATTCTGGGAGCTGAAGTCCACACATCTTAAAGTTGCCAAGGTTGAGAAACACTGGTCTAATCTAATCCATGCTGTTTGTTGTGATGGAAAAATGGAGGCTTTGAAAGGAATCAAGTACATTGTCCTGGGAAAAAGATTGATAAAAATGTAGTAGAATAAACAATAAAACACACAGTGCGTAAGAACGTATAGATTCTGTTCTAAAGCCAGTGTTTAAATAAGGAAGCCAGATTCTTGCAAAAACAGGCTGTTCTGACGGATGGTGGTGATTGAATGGGGCTCTGTGGAATGATGGGATTGTTGGAAAAAATAAAAGGGAAGTGCAGTTTTAGGCTGCATCCACAGAAATACAATTTCCAAGCTTGGGGATATGATTGTTCCACTCTGTTCTATGTTGGCATTTCCCATTTTCGGGACCATGTCCAGTTCTGGGCTCCACATTTAAAAAGGATTCAGAGAAACTGGCGGTGTTCAGAGAAAGACAAGAAGGTCCATCAAGAGATGGACCTGAAATTGAAGATTCAGGAATGTTTTGCCTTCATATACCTGAATGGATGTCACAGAGACAAAGCTCACGATCTATTCTGTTCCTTCACAAAGGACATGGAGTTATTGGAAGGCAGATTCCAGCTGACGGTTAGAAAACAAACATCTTCCTACCAGGAAGAGTAATTTGACAGTGGAAAGGAATGGATGTGTTGCTGGATGGGCTCAAGGAGAGCCTGGACAGCCATCTGTTGAGGATGCTTTAATTTCCAGCTGAAATTGGGGTTGGACTAGATGACCTCCAGTTCTAGAATGCTACGGTTTTACCCGCCTGGAAAACATTTGTGGAAAATGAGTTGCAAAGATCTCCTTTCTTGTCCTCCAGAAACTGATACAAAAGTCTCTTTTGTGTCATTGTTTGCCAAGCCTGAATTATTCCTAGGTGAGTGGCATGGAAAAAGGAAGAGATTTGCAGATAACAAAGGCTCCTTCAGCATCACCCCTGTGGCTACCATTCATTGCTTTATACAAAAGTCTGTGCTTCTCTCCTAGCCGCTCTTACATTGCTAGTGCAAAGCGGAGTGGTTGAACAGCAAAGACTTTGGTAAGCGGGCATTATTGTAGTGCAGGGGTTAGAGTCTGATTTTTCAATCACCCGGGGCAACCAGTTTTGCTGTTGTTAGACAGTAGCGTTTCAACATGTGGAAAGACCCGGGCTGCAGGGCTGAAATCTGCCTCCGAGGAAGTTAAAAAGCTTGGACATTGAAAGCTAGCTCAGCAAGGGAAATATCTGCCACTGGTATGTATAGGTAGTCCTCGCTTAACGACCACAATTGGGACCGGAAGGTTGGTTGCTAAGCAAAGCGAATCCGACCTGATTTTACGACCTTTTTTTGTGGCAGTTGTTAAGCAAATGACTGTGGGCGTTAAGTGAATTGTGTGGTCATTAAGCGAATCAGAAGCCAGCTGAGAAGGTAAAAAATGGTGATCATGTGGCCATGGGATGCTGTGATGGTCATAAATGTGAACTGATTGCTAAGCACCCAAATTGTGATCACAAGACTGCAGGGATGCTGCGACAGTCATTAGTGTGAATTCGTTTTTTTCAGCACCATCATAAGTCCGAACCATCGCTATACGAATGGTTGTTAAGTGAGGACTACCTGTAAAGGAGTTTGGTGAGGATTCTAATGCCTCCCTCATTTGCAGATCTTTCCGTCTGAAAGGGCTTTAGTTCCAAAAAAGCATGAGTGCTTGGTTCCATGGTCCTATAAAAGGACTTTGGCAACAGTAGAAGCCCAAGCAAATCAGATAGTCTTTCAATGGAGACATTTTACCTAAGGCAACACGGCGTCCTTCCCAAACCAAACGTCAGAGCAATTCCAAGCAAGCCTGATTTATTTAAAAGCACCTCACTGTGTTTCACATTCAGACCTGAACTGCTCAGAAGTGACCCTGGCTCAGAGCTTGGATCATGGGGAGTGTTTTCGGGTACCCTGTTAGATTGACAGCTGAGAAATGTACCATAGCATTGATGGAGAAGCTTAACACTCAGAGGAGTTCAAAGCAATCCATGGAATGTACAAGCTGCACCTGCTGTGTTGGGGTCAGTGATGGTAGCCAACTCTTGATACAACAGATATTGCAAGTATTGTTACTATTCTCTAACCATGCCATCTGCCTCTTTTTCCTCCCTTTTGTATCCTCTTAGTAGCATGCAACTCAAATGACCTTAATTTCGTGAAATTTATCCAGGGCTCCATGCTTTCCCACCCCTCTTCAATACTGAAGAGTAAGATGATGTGAGGGATGCAATGTGTTTTGTTATACTTCTCTACTTAGATACACCTCAGCAGGTAGCATCACATGGGTGAACTTGTCTCAGCTTGGAGGTTAATGGAGATGGGCTTGGTTAGTACTTGGAGGGGTAACCACCACAAAATCCCAGGACTGGGAAGTTGGACAAATATCCAGGAAGAAGAAAATGGCCAACCATTTCAGACAGCTGTCCAGAAATCTACAGGGATATATCCCTGAAATCTCAGGAGCTGAGCTAAGTTCAGAGGAGACTTTATCTTCCCCACTCTAATCCTAGAAGAAATCAGTGGCTACTCTTTCTTAATTGTTGCCCCTACACGGGCATGTCCTTGAAGTCTTCAAGAACTGAACTGAGTTCAGAGGAGACTTTATCTTCCCCACTCTAATCCTAGAAGAAATCAGTGGCTACTCTTTCTTAATTGTTGTCCCTACACGGGCATGTCCTTGAAGTCTTCAAGAACTGAACTGAGTTCAGAGGAGACTTTATCTTCCCCACTCTAATCCTAGAAGAAATCAGTGGCTACTCTTTCTTAATTGTTGTCCCTACATGGGCATGTCCCTGAAGTCTTCAAGAACTGAACTGAGTTCAGAGGAGACTTTACGTACTCTAATTCTCTACATCTGCTCTCTGTTCCACAGCTACCGCCCTTTTCCTCTTTCTTATTATGTTTGCTTTTAGGTTTCCTCGGGCCTTCTCTGCCCTACATCCTAGCTGGTACCCTTTTCCAATTCTCAGCCTGCCTCTGTGTGCATTTTGACTCCCATCCAAGTGGACAACACTCCCTTCCTACCCATGATCTGGCCACACCAACCAGTTGAGCTGTCGCAGCAGCTCAACTTAGAGACCTTGCTGCCATGAGGACAATAACATCCTAGGATGTACACAAATGATCCAGCTTATTCTGGAGTAGCTAGTTAGGCATTTAAACCCAATGTAACCCTCTAATGGGTTCTTAGATTGCAAAGCTAATTGCCCTGTAAAAGTAACAGTCTATTGGATTTTTTTTTAATGAACCGGCTTGCAATTTCTGTGTTTCCCCATCCTATCACCATTAGTCGCACTCCTAACCCTTCCCTTGCTTCTGAGATTTTTTACATGGCTCAATGATATAATAGTTTATTGCCCCATTATTATCTGTGATTGCCAATAGAAAATGTGTGGGGAGTTAGGGCTGGAAACATTGGATCCCTCATTACTGCAAATGAACAGGTAAATTATAAAAGTTATTGATTGGCCAGGTTTTTACTCTCCATTGTCCTAGCTTAGTAGTTGATATCAGACTGGGGTGCATGCGCTCTTCTTTGTCACGGGCTATGGAGTATAGGTTGAGGAGAGTCAAATAGTCAGATGGCCAGGGTCATTCACAGGAGCAGGGCTTCAGTGGCATAGTTGTGGCCACCATCTTGACTGTTTTGACCCCCTCGGACACCCCTGGATGGCCATGAGGTAGGACTCTGGTCTTTCTCATTTGGGGTGTATTATCCAAAAGATACAACAAATCAAATCAAATCAAATCTTTACGATGGTCAAAGACCAGCAACAAGAACAAGGGCAGTGTTCCTAGGGCTTATAAAAACTAAAGGTACTATTTGAAAAACCCTGACCATTTTATTTGCATGATAAAAACCACACAATGATATCTTTTTGAATAAATATACATATAGCAAGGATAGGCTTATATATGTAAAGAGGTAGATGTGTCAGTACCATTTTTAAAAAAAAACACAGAGAAAGAGATGCAATGTGATGACTGAAACACTCAGGCACTCATTCAATTACGACTCATAAGCTTTTGCTTAGACATCTATTTTAATGGTGTGAAGCATTTAGTACAGAGAAAAAGTTGTGAATGAAATTTCCAGCACGTTTCTACAATTAAAAAAGTCAGTGAAGTCAAATTCCACCCCCCACTGTCCCCTTAGGCATGCGCCCCCTCCTTCTTGTGCCAGCAGATGGCTGTAACAGTTCCCTGTGGATGACCTTGGTGCTGAAAGCTAGTCCAAACAAGAAGATTCACACTCCAATCATTCTCTCCCTCTCTGCTGGTTGACTCGCAGGTTTACACGTGTTGCACCAGAAAGGATGCAAGTATGATAAGATGTTCTGGAAGCATTTGAACAGGGAGCATGACATGCAGGCTCAGGGTGGAAGACTCCTTTTCCAAGCATTCATAAACCATTTTCTAAATTCATTCATCCAGTGTTGTCCATACTAAAGGGGGCAGCACATACTAGTGACCAATATTTCCTAATGTTCATTGTCCTAGGTCAGTGTTCCTCAACCTTGGCAACTTGAAGATGTATGGACTTCAAATCCCAGAATTCCCCAGCCAGCATGTAAAATTTTAAAAAGCCAGTAGATGGCAGAGCAGAAGCACAGACAAATCTCACTTTCTGCTGACATCTAATGGTTGTGTGGCTTTGTGCAGGCCACAGCTTCCAGGCCTAGGGCTCTTCCAGCAACCATGTTAAAAGCTTGAACACTGGGCCTTGAGTTGGCAGAAAAAGATGCCACCAAAGTTGGGGTGGCCTTGGGGACTTCCAGTGGGGACAGGGTGGACTGAACAGCTGTGCCTGTGGGCTCAGTGGGCAGAACTGACAACATGGCAGTTTTTTTGGGCTCAGGCAGGTTTTACCTGAAGCCCAGGAGTCTTTTTCTGGAAAAAGGAAAACACCTGGAATCACCCCATCTGTCCTCCGGATGGCTGCTTGCAGCCAGAAGATCGCAAACAGCGTTCGCGTTTGACTGGTAAAAGCAGCCAGGAGGCTGGGGCATCATCATTTCCAAGCCACGCCGTAGCCGTAAAGGGACACTAAGACCGGCCACCCTGTTTCTAAATCACCCAATTTATATATATATATGTATGTACACGTACCCTAAGAGAGGCTTTCTACAAAAAGGAGAAGCGGATTCTCTTGGTGCTTATCGTTATTTTTGGGATTAATTTGTTTTAAAAAATTCTTTTGAAGTTTTGAACTTTGCTTTCCATCCAGTTATTAAGGAGGACTGAGAGTAAATAATTGTCTCCCTGTTATTATTTGGTACTAAATTTGAAGATATTAGCATTTTCCTACACGTTTAATCGGCTGTTTTGAACTTTCAGTTTTCTGCTTCTACTTTCCCTGGGGAACTGTCTGCAAATCTTACTTTCACTTAGGTAAACACATTTTGGAATTCTTTCATATCTTCAACTTTCACTGGTTAAGCTCCTAAGGGGTGCCATAATCTACTCCATGAGACATGGAGGATTTTAAACAGACTTTCTCTGGCTTCCCCCAAGATTTTAAACAGATTCTTTCTGATTCCTACCAAGTTTTTATGCAAGGCATTCAGGACATTGTGTAAAATATGAGGTCTAAAATGTGTCATCTGGTTGGGGATGTGGATGAAACTGAGGAATTTAACAGTGACAGAAATGTCTCTTCTAAGAGTGAGATCGGGACTTCTGTTGAAATGCTGGATGAAGATCGGATAGTTGAGTTGGAGAAATTTAAGGGAGAAGTTGAGTTACAAGCCATAAGTGAAATTGATCTTCTGGTGGAGTGCCATAGAAAAGAAGGGGTTATTATGTATAGGAGGTCTCCTGAAGAGAAGTTGGAGTTTTTGAGGGGGGCTGTTGGGCTGTTTGATTTTTTTTAAGAAAAAAATTCTGTATTGTGGGGATATGTAAATGCTCTGGTTTATTTTGAAGTAGGATAAGGGTTTAAGAATATTTATCTGGATTGCTTTAGGGTTTGGCAGATTTTATTTATCTTAACAATTTGGATTAAGATTATTAAGATATAATAACAAATAATAAATGTCTATTTGGATGGTTTGGGGTTTAATATGATTAAGATTATTAAAATTGTTGTATTATCAAGTACAATGGCAGACAATTTATATGTTTTTAGTTTGATCTTTATTATAGTAGACAGGAATGTATAGAATAGTAGTAGGAAGGAAATAATTAAATAAATGTTATCTTGTCAGGGGGAGTTGATTAGGAGGTTTATATAATTTTTTTTCCTTTTAATATAAGGGGAGGGAGTAACTGTATTTAGTGATTTTTAAATCTGCCAATGGAATGATTTATAGAAATAATGTGATTTTGGTTTAATAAGGGATTGATTATGGAAAATTTTTGTATATCCTTGCCGTTAAATGTTGGAAGTCACCTCTTTATGTAATTTTGAAAAAAAATTATCTTGTGTTTCTACACTTTTTTAGTTTTTTCTTTTTTTTCTTTGTAGTTTTTTTTTCTGTAGCTTTTATCTTTGTTTGAAACTTAAGAAAATTCTTATAAAAAGAAACAAAGTTGGGGTGGCCTAGACATCTTGTGAAATCAATACCTAAATGGTGCTGTCCCTGTTGTTGATCCTTATCCTGCAATAGTAGTAAGGATGGTGGTGGGTGCTGTCCTTATGGGCCCATTAAGGGCCCTTTCCACGCAGGCTGTTAGCACATTAATATTTCTTCTAATTCTTCTTTCATACAAGTCTCCCACTTTGTCTTTCTGTCCTTCTGCTTTCACCACTTTCACTGTTTTCTTTCATTCTTCCCTTTTCTTCCATGTTCATCTTTTTTGACAAGCTCCATTCTTGACTGAAAAATAGTCTGTCCTCACCCTTGTGCACGTCACTCATTCTCTCGCTCCTTGATCACAATCGTATCAGTTGTGTTTATGGAATTGTATTCTCTTTTTTCCACGTTTAATGCATAAATAGACATGCTCAAACAAAGGAAATCCTTTTTCTGAGTAGGTGCTCATCAAAGGGCAGGGTTCTTATTCATTCTTTGATCTCTGAATGGCCCAATCACGTCTTGTGTCCTTCTCACTTTGTTGCCTCCCATAAATTCAGGTTGCCTAGCAGAAAAAGAGTTTCTCTTGGATTGCGTTCATAAAGTATGTTGCACAATTTCCCCCCAACTCAGTGCTGGTTCTCCCTATTTCCACATGTGCCCACAACAACCCATTGATGTATTAATCAATGAACTCCAGAATCAGATCACCTTCATTCACATCTACAGTATGACAACCGTTTCCTTTCTCTTAGATTCACAAGCATTCCTCCCTTCTTCTCTCTAAAACTATAGAAAGCTACTGAACCACAGTGAGAATTTCCACATGTGACCAACTTTCTTTTTCAGCAGAAAGAGACAGCAGTTCGTTATCTGACAGCTTCTTCTCCTGCCTGCCCTAAAGACTGAGGCATGAGAGTAGTTCAAGTTATTGAGGACTTGCTCCAGAGTAACTGTATACTTTGGAATAGTGGACCTCTGGAAACAACATATTGCCTTAATATAAATTATTCCTGGAAACCCTGAATTTCCCAAAGCTGGCAACTGCATACTAGTTGCATTTATCTTTTTTTTTTTTTTGAACTTTGTTAGGATTTTAAAAGAGAAAGATAAAAACTAACAGAAACTAATATTTAGAATAAAGAAAAGAGAGAAAGAAAGAAAGAAAGAAAGGACAAAGCCAAAAGTGCAGGAAAGAAAAGAAAAGAAAGTGGAAGGAAGGAAGGAAATATAAAGAAGTAACTTTCGATTTTCTTTCACAACAGTTATAAGTATAAATGTAAATTAACCTCTTACTCTATGGTTTCAACATAACTCACTTTTTTCTATAGTATATTTTTTCTAATCATCAAATCCATAAATCATAAGTTCATTTTTTTATGTTTCATGCAAAATGTCTGTGGGGGGCGTGTTCTAGTCAGCAATAATGCAGATATTGTCTTTTCTGTAATCAAAGAAGTCGATTTAGCCATCTTGGTAAGTTCCATCATCTTCACCATCCGTTCCTCCATTGTGGGTAATGTCGGCTCTTTCCACCTTTGTGCACATAATAATCTCACTGCAAAGCTCCATGACTTTTTTCCAGCTGTTTGTCCATCAGTCCCAAAAGAGACACCTCTGGTTTCAGCTGTATACTAATCCTTAAAATCTTCTGCAAAATATAATTTGAAATCTGGTAGACCCAATCCTACTTTTTCCTTTGCATCTTGTAACACCTTATACTTAACTCATGTTTCTTCCGCCACCACACAAATTTTGATATAATTTTCTACCATTGTTTAATTGGTACATCAGTTGTCAAAACGGGTATTGTCTCAAACAAAAATAACATTCTGGGCAAAACATTCATCTTAATAACAGAAATTCTCCCCAACAATGACAGTACAAGTTGCATTTAACAAGTGAAACATGATCCTATAGAGAAATAGTTGCACTTCCTTAAAGAGCTGCATATGAAATAGCTCTTGTAACCAGATGAAGGAAGGAAGGGAGGAAGGAAGGAAGGAAGGAGGAAAGAAGGGAGGGAAAGAAGGAAGGAGGAGAGGAAAGAAGGAAGGGAAGGGAAGGGAAAGAGGGAGGGAGGGAGGAAGGAGAGTAAAGGAAAGAGGGAAGGGAAGGAGGAAGGAGGGGAGGGAGGGAGTGAGGGAAAGAAGGAAGGAAGGAGGAGAGGAAAGAAGGAAGGGAAGGGAAGGGAAGGGAAAGAGGGAGGGAGGGAGGAAGGAGAGTAAAGGAAAGAGGGAAGGGAAGGAGGAAGGAGGGGAGGGAGGGAGGGAGGGAAAGAAGGAAGGAAGGAGGAGAGGAAAGAAGGAAGGGAAGGGAAGGGAAGGGAAAGAGGGAGGGAGGGAGGAAGGAGGGTAAAGGAAAGAGGGAAGGGAAGGAGGAAGGAGGGGAGGGAGGGAGGGAGGGAAAGAAGGAAGGAAGGAGGAGAGGAAAGAAGGAAGGGAAGGGAAGGGAAAGAGGGAGGGAGGGAGGGAGGAGAGTAAAGGAAAGAGGGAAGGGAAGGAGGAAGGAGGGGAGGGAGGGAGTGAGGGAAAGAAGGAAGGAAGGAGGAGAGGAAAGAAGGAAGGGAAGGGAAGGGAAGGGAAGGGAAAGAGGGAGGGAGGGAGGGAGGGAGGAAGGAGAGTAAAGGAAAGAGGGAAGGGAAGGAGGAAGGAGGGGAGGGAGGAAGTGAGAGAAAGAAGGAAGGAAGGAGGAGAGGAAAGAAGGAAGGGAAGGGAAGGGAAAGAGGGAGGGAGGGAGGGAGGAAGGAGAGTAAAGGAAAGAGGGAAGGGAAGGAGGAAGGAGGGGAGGGAGGGAGTGAGGGAAAGAAGGAAGGAAGGAGGAGAGGAAAGAAGGAAGGGAAGGGAAGGGAAGGGAAAGAGGGAGGGAGGGAGGGAGGAAGGAGAGTAAAGGAAAGAGGGAAGGGAAGGAGGAAGGAGGGGAGGGAGGGAGTGAGGGAAAGAAGGAAGGAAGGAGGA